>NC_044326.1:11750216-13000216 GCF_007399415.2 Gopherus evgoodei
TTCTTTTGATTTCTTGTACCGTACTTGTCCTACAGTTTGCTAGAAACAATTATTTTTGCATCCTCTATTCTCTCCATTCATCAGTCACAAACCTTTTCACACATTTCTCCCTACATTGTTTCTGCTCGTCAGATGCTTAAACAAACTGATATGTAGATTCTTTTTTTTTTCTGACCAAAATGTATTATGCTCACTCTGGTACTGAAGCTGTAGATGTAAGAAATTATAGACAGGTGCTTATATTTAATTAGCAAAGTCCAGGTCAGATGCTCACAGGTGGGGCTAGATTCTGATGCCTTTAGTCGCTTTGAACTGCACCTTATTCCACAAGAGCTCATGGAGATGTCTCATGGAATAAAATACTATTAAACTGTTGAAAGGGCACTGAAATCTGGCCCCTAAAAGGAAAACACAGGGTCAAATTCTGCCACCGAGTATGTGGTCCTCTGCTAAACAAGTGGTACCAATGATTTCAATTAGACTACTTTACAGTAATATACCTCTCAATGGCTGGTAGAATCAAGCCCAGGTATTGCCTTTCAGTACTGATATCTGGTCTTTAGAATGTGCGCTACAGCAAAATATTTATGCTTCACAATGGAAAATATTTAGTCTCTATCGTGGGCCTTGTTCTCATCCCTGTAATACTAGTGTTAGGGCCCGATTGAGGAAGACACTTAAGCACATGTTTAACTTCTCTCATTGGCTGCCCTGGTAGTAACTAAAATGGGAATTATGCCTTACACTAAAATCAGTGAGATCTGCCCGCACACAAGTGAGGACAGAACCTGGCACAATGATTACTATTACTGAAATAAACCCTAATCCACCAAAGCTATCAAAATTATGCTTAACGTTTAGAAAACAAACAGCCACAGTGATGTCAAGGGGAACATTCATGTGGTTAAGAACTTTGATAGATTGGGACCAAAGTGCTCAATCTGTAGGACTGAGTCCTAAATAACCCAGGGCAGGATCTTGCAAGCTGTCCATATGAACAGAACCCCCACAAAGCCTGTGGGATTTCATTGCTCAGAAGAATTGGATAGATCATACTCCAGGGTAGTACGAGAACTGCAACTGTTCAAGTGCGGTGACTTTCTCTGTGGACAACCTTGTAGGATTTGATGGATTTTGTGCTAAAAATAAGCATCAGTTTTCCATGTCATCTCAACAGCTATTCTAATAGCCACTGGGGATAATAACAGAAGTTACATCTAATACTTGTGGCAACTTCAGAGCTCTGAAGGGTTCACTGCAAAGCATAATGTGCAGTCACCTTATGAGTATTTGGCATTTCTTCAGTAACCAGAAGACATATGACAATAGATGAATGATTAGTAGGAGCGGATGAGCCTTGACCAAAAAAAAAAGCGAAGGACATTAAAGCTTGACCTATTTGGCAGAAATAAAACATTTCTAATAAGGCAGTGGAAATAACAGTATCAATCTGATTGTCTTATTAGAGCTGCAGCAGTGGGATAATACATCTGCTGAGAAATAGCAGGATGTGCTCTCAGACACTGACTTTATACATCTGGACTGTGGGGTCCAGGGTGACAATCATGCAGACTTCTTCATAGGCATAGATTTTCCATGTACTGAAAGGTCTCTGTTGTTGGCACTCCTATTCCTGCTCATATTAATATATGTTCACTGTCTGGACACAGATTGCATGGCTGTGTCTATACTACCACTTCCTTATGTTTACCTGAGGCCTCTAAGAGCTAATCTTTCCCCTCCTTCCACACAGTTAAAACTCTACACCAGGCCCTCATCAGATCATATCTTTTCCAACATCCTTCCTCCTGGTCTTGAGTAATGCCCCTCTTAAATCCATCTAAATCACTGGTGCTTGTTGCTCCAACCATATTAATCTCCACTGCCTCTCCTTTCTACTACATCAAACACAAACTACTTGTCTTCACTTATAAGGCTATTTGTGCCTTAGCCTGACCTTGCCTGACATGTCAAATACTAGGGACCATCGACTCCCATTGCCACTCCACCAATGATACCAGCCTTCAATTCCTCATTGATCACATTTCCCCCAGTGCTTTCTCCCTTCCTGCCCCTTATGAACAAGAAAAGCCACCTCATTATTCTCCTACCTATTTGGGTGAGGAATGGTGTCCCTAGCCTCTGTTTGTCAGAGGATGGAGATGGATGGCAGGAGAGAAATCACTTGATCATTATCTGTTGCGTTCACTCCCTGTAGGGCACATGGCATTGGCCACTGTTGGTAGACAAGATACTGGGCTAGATGGACCTTTGGTCTGACCTGGTACAGCCATTCTTATGTCCTTATGTCCTTATGTTCAAATTCCTCCTTAAAACTCACCTCTGTTGTGATGCCTACGAAAAAACTCAACAGTGGCTAGACAGCTGGTGTGCAGTGACTGCTGCTTATTTTACTAATCCTCATAAGCTCACTACAGCCTAGTGCTTTCCCTGTCAGGCTGTTGTCTCTTTTTTGTAGAGTGTAAGCTCTTTGGGGCAATAGGCTGTGATGCGTATATATAGCACCTGGCACAATAGGATCCCAAACATTGGCACCGACTCCGTGGTTGCTCCACAGAAAAAAAAATAGTGGGTGCTCAGCGCCCACCAGCAGCCCCGTGGATCAACACCTCCCCTATCTTCCCCAGCACCTTCCGCCTGCCAGCAGCCCTGACAACCAGCTCCTCCCTCAACCTCCCAGCACTTCCCCACCTTAGTAATATTTGTGGGATACTCTGTTCATAAATTCCAACACCAGAAGGGACCACTGTGATCATCTAGGCTGGCCTCCTGCATAGCCCTATCCAGCAGATTTCCCTGAATTAATTCCCTTTGAACTAGAGCCTATCTTCTAGAAAACCATGCTATCTTGATCTTAAAATTGCCATTAATGGAGAATCCATCATAAATCTTGGTACTTTGTTCCGATAGTTAATTATCCTCAGTCTTTCTCCTTTCTGCACTGCAATAGCCATGCAGCACATTAGTTCAAATCCATGTTGTTGCATAATGCAGAAGCATTCGAGTAATGGGGGTCTAAACAATGACTGTATTGTTGAGAGGCACGGGACTCAGTGCAGTGGACCTCTGTAGCAATGGCTGGTCAAGGCAGCAGCATGGCAAAGAGAATTTATTGAGAATCCAAATATCTTTTTTTTTCCTAAGGAGAATGGAGATTTTACTTAAATACCCGGGGATACTTAAAGTACTATTCATGGAAACCATGCATCTGATGAAGTGAGCTGTAGCCCACAAAAGCTTATGCTAAAATAAATTTGTTAGTCTCAAAGGTGCCACAAGTACTCCAGTTCTTTTTGCTGATACAGACTAACATGGCTGCTACTTGAAACCTGCTATAGTCTAGTGAGCTTTGCCCAGCCTACTGACTACTAAGGATCTAGATTATGACTCAGAATACACATTCACACAAGCGAGCAAGAAGAGGCCTTACACTCCTATGAAGGCTACCTGGATCTTGGGTCCGGGTATGCTGGAATAAACAGGGTTTACTCACACATCTTTCCCAAGGATCAGGGAGCAAGTGGGCAGTGGGTGGCTGGGGATAGGTGAGAATGGGCAAATCTTTGGGCCCAATCCCACACTCAGAGGCAAGGGCAGTAGTGATTCAGAGAGGCTAAGAGCAGAATGGTTATGCAGACCTCCTACATGCTGAAGCTAGTCACATTCACAGTGGAAATAAAATGGAATTTTTTATGAGTGAGGATAATTAATCATTGGAACAACTCGCCAAGGGTTGAGGTGGATTCTCCATCACTGGTAACTTTTAGATCAAGATGTGACTTTTCCTCCTCACCTAAATGATATGCTCTAGATCAAACAGAATTTTATTTCATGGAAGTTCCATGGCCTATAATATGCAGGAGGTCAAGTAGATGTTCACAATGGTCCCTTTTGGCCTTAGAATCTATGAATAGTACAGGTCATAGGACCCCACCCAGTGACTCCTACATCAAGCCCAAAAGTGCTGGTTGAGTTAGAGTAGATTTTTTTTAGAAAAACATCCAGCCTTGATTGAAAGGCTTCATGTTGCAGAGATTCCTGTGTCCCATAGTAAGTTTGTTTCAGTGGTTAACTATCTTCTGTTACCCTTCGCTGCTTATATAGGCCAGCAGTAAATTGTCATGTCCTCAGAACAAAGTGGAAGCTAAGGAATTAATGGGGTTTGGCCAGTGCTGGCTCTACTGTTTTTGCTGCCCCAAGCAGCATGCCAAATTGCTGTCATGGGCAGCTGAAGAAAGAAGCTGCTGCCGAATTGCTGCCACTGGGAAATGCACGTGCCACCCTAATGGCACACGGATTGCCCCCGCCATCCACGGTGGCAATTTGGCAAGCTGCTTGGGGCCAGGGCGGATGCAAAGATATTTTGCGCCCTAGTCGAAACTTCCACCTTGTGCCCCCCTTGATCCCTGTGGCAGCTTTCCAACCCCCCCGCCCTGAGGCGCCCCCCGGCTGCAGCAGCTCCCCTCCTCCGCCCTGGGGTGCCCCCCACAGCAGCTGCCCTGGCCCAGGGAGCCGTGCAACATCTCCTCGCCCCAGCTCACCTCTTCTCTGCCTCCTCCCTGAGCACTCCATCACCTCTTCACTTCTCCTACCTCCCAGGCTTGCGGCACCAATCAGCTGTTTGGTGCCACAAGCCTGGGAGGGAGAGAAGCAGAGTGGGGCAGCGTGCTTAGGGGATCATGTGGAGCAGAGGTGAGCTGGGGCAGGGAGTTCCCTTGCATGCCATGCCCCCCCTTACTTGCTGCAGGCAGCCCTCCCCGTTCCCCCTTGCCCCAGATCCCTCCGCCTAAATGCCAACGACGACCAGGGCAACTGAAGATCCAGCTGCCGCGGTCGCCACCAAAGGACCCGAAATGCTTCCCCCCAAATGCTAGTGCCCTAGGCAACCACTTAGGTCACCTAATGGGTTGCACCAGTCCTGCTTGGGGCCACAAAAATGCATGGACAGCCACCCCTTGCAGATTGCCACCCCAAGCACCTGCTTGGAATGCCGGTGCCTGGAGCTGGCCCTGGGTTTGGTAAGCTCATGTCAGCTAAACCTGATCTAAACTCAACCGCTTTCTGTAATCAAGACGGAGGCAGAACAAGGATTAGAACCTAGGAATCAACATAGGGAAAATTGATGCAATTCCACTGAAATTGGACCCTTCTTAATGGGGATGAATTGGACCACAGAAGATCTAATTCCAAAACCCCTCCTCCTGCTCTGCACAGTTTAAACTTGAGCATACTGATTCAGAATAAAACTGCTGTACACTAGGAGAAGAGACAGCAGCTGGTTCTGTGGACTGTATGCAATGTGGAAAAGAACATTTTGAACATATTATAGATGGAGTTGCGACTCAGAGAGGTGTCACGAATACACAGTGTCTTCTAAAGCTACTTACTAGCTTGGCGTTGTTGGCCAAAAGTGAGAGTCACGCATCACCCAGTTTTCCACTATAGGACTGATCCCTCAGACAAGTCTATGGCCTTTGGGGGTAACAAGGATTCTATCCACGGGCTCTCTGATCAGCCTAGTTCCCATGAAAGATTCTCTCACGTTAGCAAACCTTTTGACACACTTGAGCTGAGCATTGCACTTTTCCCCTGAAACACAAAATCAGGCGTATCATAATGAAAGTTCCACGTGGCATTAGCAATTAGCAGCTGTGGATATGGATGGGAGCTACATGATGCCCAAATGTTTTAGACCAAAGAAGTTTTAGACATGGAATGCAATTTAGCTCCAACCTAAAAGTTTTTGCATAGTCTTCTTAAGATTCTCTAGTAACCCGTTCTCCCTTTTACATGCTCTCTCTTCTAATGCATAACATTCTGAGCTGCATTATGCCAATACAAGTGCAGAAGATCTCTGCTGATTTCAATCCACTGATTCTGGATTTACACAAGGGCAACTGAGGGAAGGGTTTGACCCATTCTGCAATATTTACTCTCTACTGTCCGGTTAGAGTACTATATATACCTTTAGAGTGCACCCTTCTGTATTCCATAGGATTCTGATCTCAGTTGCTTAATGTAAATCTCAGGTTACTCCACTGAAAACACTCATATTATTTTGGATTTACACCAGAGTAAATGAAAGCCAATGTGGCCCATATATTAAAGTATATGGGATTTTGAAAGAGGTTTAAAAGAATTATGTACCCAAATATTGTTGAAATTCAATAGGAGTTCAGTGCGAAACGCCTCTCACCTCCTTTGAAAATCTCAGCTCTAGTTTTTATTCTTCTATTCCATTTCTTTCCTCTTTTTTGCAGTACTTTAGTAATCTATTTTTTAGCTATTCAGGGCTGTCATGTGCACATAGGCTGACCAGGTAGCAAGTGTGAAAAATCGGGACCAGGGTGAGGGGTAATAGGAGCCTATATAAGAAAAAGACCCAAAAATCAGGACTGTCCCTATAAAATCGGAACATCTGGTCACCCTATGTGCACACTAGCAGAGGGTTAGGTGTGTTAGTCTGGATCTGTAAAAAGCAACAAAGAGGTCTGTGGAATCTTATACATAAGATTGGAGCATAAGCTTTCGTGGGTGAATACCCACTTCGTCAGGTGCATGTGCACAGTGAGTCAAATCTTGGTCCCGCTTACACTGCAGTAAGGCCAGAATCACTCCAGTGAGATCAATGCAGTTACCCCCTATTTATATAAGTGTAAATGGAAGGAGAATTTGGTTGATCTTGAACATAGAATTAATGTCACTATTCCTTTTCCTCAGTAAGTCTACTTACATCTTGAAGATAGTAACTCCCCAACAAAGTTTGCCCAATATTGTATTCTCTGTGTTCTTTCTCTCTCAATTAAAAAAAGATCAATAACAATTATGACAGGTAATTTATTCTTCAGTTGATTACAGGGTCCCTATCTTCAGCCAAATTAAGAGTGCTAGGGCTTAGGTAGGTCAATAATAGGTAGTGGGGCTGTGCAAAATTTCTTTCTTTTGTAGTCTATCCCTCAATATTTTCAGTTTATATTGACACACCCAAAATCGAAAGGCTTTCTCTTGAAGGAAATTATTCATAAATATAGTAGGAATTATGCCCCCCTAGATAAAGCACTGCTTCACTCTTCTTGTTCATTACAGGTTGAGGAGATGAGATCCAGGCAAAGAAGGATATAGATAATTGCAATGAGGTATAAATTGAGTACAAGTCAACAACAGCAAGAGAAAAAAGAGATTGCAAGTGTGAGAGCAGATGTCGGTGCATATAAATTTGCATAGCTCACGTTATCAGGTTGCCGGCTGCTAAACCAGTTATAAGCTGTCTGTACTACATTACTGAGCAGAACCTTGTTTTCTCCCCAGACACCCGCTTTACTTTATGTGTTTAATGTGCAGCACTAGAGAATCTGCAGCCATGTATTAAACAGTTGGTATATCTTGGGTGGCTGAAAGCAGAATGTGGCTAATTTAGCAATGGCAGTATTCACCTTGAGAATAAGAGCTGTTTTAGTAGGGATGAATGACTTCATTTTGCCTCACCAGGAGTTCAGCTTGAACGCCAATATCCTGCAATTTATGCTGGAGGTAGAGAAATAGTTACTGTCATAAACAGATGGTTAAGGGTTAATGCGCTAAAAAGTTCACCTAGCCTAGCTAACACCTGACCAGAGGGACCAATGGGGGAACAAGATGTTTCAAAAGGAAGGAGGGAAATTTTTCCTTTGTTGAGAGTTTCAGTTTCAGCCGGAGTGAAAAGATCAAGGAACCAGCCTCCTATCAGAGTAATAAGTTTTAGAAAGGAATAAATAGGTTTATGTTTATTTCTTTGTAACCTGTCTTATGCAATTAGAGGTAGAATCAAATTGGGTTTTGGATTTTTTTTTGTGTAACTAAATTTATGCCCACGGGAACATCCTCTGTGTTTGAAATCTGTTGTCGGTGAGAGTAGCTGGTATGCTAATCTCTCCCAGAGGGTTTTCTTTTACCTTTCTTTTCTTTAATTAAAAGCCTTTTTTCTTAATACCTGATTGATTTTTCCTTGTTTTTAGGTCCAAGGGGATTGGATCTGGACTCATCAGGGATGGGTGGGGGGAATGTAGGGGGGATGGTTAATTTCTCTTTGTTTTAAGATCCAAGGGGTTTTGATCTGTGTTCACCAGGGAATTGGTGAAGTTTCTCAAGGCTACTTAGGGAGGGGAAGGTTTTTGGGGAAAGGGAGTGCTCCAGACACTGAAAATTCTGGGTGGTGGCCGTGATACCAGATCTAAGCTAGTAATTAAGCTTAAAAGTGTGCATGCAGGTCCCCATATCTGTACCCTAAAGTTCAGAGTGGGGAAGGAACCTTGACAGTTGTCCATAATGACCCTCTGAGTTTGGTCTGAGTGATGGACCTGAGCCCTTTCACAGGCTTTCCAGTCACCTTGAAGTCTCTTGAGACAGAACAAGCATATTTAGTGATTAGAGGCATCAAACTCCATGAAGAAGTCCATTGGACTCTGCATGGATGGACTTCTCTTCTGCATGGACCGGAGGAGGCCATATAGGAGAATATCAGGAACTGCCTCAGTGACCCAGCTGGGGTCTGCAGGGGAATCTATGATACTGATAACTGACAAGGGGCTCTGGAGACTCCATTTTGCCTTAAACAGATTTTAGAAACATCACAGACACAGGAATAACAATACAGCCCTTAAAAAGAAATCTGAAGTAAGATAGGCACCATTGAATATACAAGGGGACAGCCCATGAAATTAAAAGGTGGAAAATTCAGAATTGACAAAAATAAATACTTTTTCGCACAGTGGATGATTGTACCATGAAATTCACTGCTTCATGAGGTTTATGAGGCCAAGAACTTATCAGGATTCAAAAAAGAGATTGGATATTGATACCAAGACTGTCCAGAGGTTTTATTATTAGTGAAAACATTTTTGTTTTGTTTTTGGAAAATATATTAAATCTTGTGCATCAGGGTTTAAGCCAGTTTTGAACTATTAGAGATCAGGATGAGATCTACAGTCAAATTAGCTCATTGCTCACTGTTCTGGGTTTTTTACACCTCCCTCTGAAGCCTGTAGTGCTGTCTGCTGTCAAAGACATGCTATTGGCTAGATGGACCTCAGGTCTGATGCTCTTTTGTTTCTAGTTCTTTCCTTTTGAAGAATATCTACTTAATTTCTTTATTGTTTTGGGATTAATCAAAAATGATTTTATTCTTAAAATAGTGGCTGAAATGAAGATACATTTATCATGTTAAGCATTAGTTCTTCAGTCGGCTATTATTAAGGAAAGAAACCCACCTAATGCTGGAGTGTGTCAACAACTACTCTCAAAAGACAATTCCATAATGCATACATTTCATTTAGAGAATATTTGGTTACAACTTGCTTACATTATCCTTCACATGATTCTTAGAAGGATTTCACTACACCCTCTCCCCCAGTTCTTGTCACACAGACAGAAAACAGAAGATCAGAAGTTTGAAGTGCAGACAATGTGATATTTATTGGGCTTAGTTGACATCACAGATCCTTGTTTTCCGATGTTCCCCACTCCTCAGCAGGCATAATTATATCTGAAATGCACGCCCACGGTCCCACCACTTACAATTTATGTGTATGGGGAGATGTCAGCAAACCAGTACAGTGCCTATAACCACTATTGGATATTGCTAAAAGCAGCCAAGTCAGCAAGCCATAAATTGGCCGTGTCACAGCCTCAGCTTGACCAAGGCAGGAGGGGAGGGGGTTTTGGGTGCTACAGAAAGGGCAGCTTGACCCTGTGTCCAGTGAGGTTTGTTCTTTCTCTCAGACTCACTGGGGGAAGAACTTGTGTGTGCAATGCATGCAGGCTGAAAAAGTGTGCCTGGCACTTGACGTGAAAGATGGGGAGGTTTGTTAGACCACTCCAAGGTTAAGGTTTTAGTTGGAGTGAACTCAGGCATCAGATTGTTAATTCAACTGAATTTATTTGAAACTTCTCAATATTTTCCCATTAGCTCTCTTTGCTCCTTTTCATTATTATTGTTGTACCAGACACATGTGAATACAAGTTCCCTGTCCAAAAATGTGTACAGTGGACCTAGTGGGGAAAAATGTCCACGAAACTATTTTGCCAGAATTTGTCAATTCATCAAAAGTCAAATGTTCTGCAGAGATGTCTCGTGATTGGTAAAGTTTTGATGGAACCCAGGCAGCTTTCAAAACCTGCCTGGCTTGCTGCCAGCTAACCCTCCTGGCTCCTCATCAATGTGTCTGGTGGTCTCTCGGGGAGCTGGGACTTCCTGGATTTTTGGTAGCTAGCAGAGAGCTGGGAACTCATGGGAGTGTGGGCTTCCAGGCTCCACACAGGCTCCCAGGATCCACTGCTTAGGCGCAGCCCACCAGTCAGACTGCCCCAGAGTTGAAGCTCCGTTTCTTCTCACACAGAATTTTGAAGCTTTTGATTTCCAGTCTGTGCAAGAATGAAACCAACTTTGAAAACAACATCATCCTCTGCTAAATGGAAAGTGCTACCCAGCAAAATGCTTAGGGGTGATACCTAAAAGGACAGTGATGGAAGAGGATTTGAGATCATTATTATTCTTGTTGGTATTTATTGTGATGGCACCTAGAGGCCCCAGTCAGCTGGGATCATAGGACCGACTTCATCAGTTCACAGGGAGTACTTGACCCGCACTATGCCCCAGGCCTAGTCTCCACTCCACCCCTTCCTCCAAGCCCCTACCCTGCCTTTTCCAGCCCTTCCCCCACCTCATTCCACCCCCGTTCCAGCCCCCACATCTCCACATCTTCCCCCTAACACCACTCTGGCTCTTTTCAACCCTCCCCCATCTTTCCACCCCCACCTCTGCTCCTACCCCCACCTCTCCACACCTTCCCCCAACCCCCACTGTGACTCTTCCCACCCATCCCCCACTCTTCCAGCAACTTCCTCTCCCTCCCCCCTCCCCTCAGCGCCTCCTGCATGCTGTGGAACAGCTGATCGCAGTGGGGGGGAGCAGGGAACACTATACTCATTTAACCCCTGCATTGCCACAGAATCTAGAAAATATGCTTCAACAGCGTGGTAACCCAGCCCAGATTTGACCTTGTTTTCTATTCACTTTTATTTAGCCTTCAGCTGTATCACTTGCTCTTGTCAGCAATCACAAGCTGAAGAGGGTCGGGCTAGATCTGTGTTTTCAAGGTCCTACATTTCCTAACCCGCAAACATCCTTATCTTTGATCGTTTGCACCTTTTAAATTCTCATCCCTGTAACCTCCATTTTGTGAATTATACCAACCTTGTTTTCTTGCTTTGTGAAGTTCTTGGGGTAGGAACCATGAGCTCCTGAGCAGCCTCAACTGCAAGTGAAGTAAATAGATTTGAAGGTTCCCAGTACCTTTGAAAAATTAGGTCCAAGGGCCCCTATTGTCAAAGGTATTTAGGTGCCTAACTTCCACTGACATCAAAGGGAGTTAGACAACTAAATATCTTTGGCAATCTGGCTCAGCATCTTTACTGGTGCTGGTCGGATGCCAGAGTACACTTGTGTAGTAATGCTGTATGCTTTTAACCTCCCATGTAAGTGGCAAGAGAAGTGACCTCTATGTAGGAAAAGAGTTAGGCCAGATGCGTTGCTGGTGTAAAGAGGTGTGTCCCAGTACATACCAGATTGGTACAGGAACTCAAGAAGAAAGCTGTATCCAAATGAAATTACTTTGACAATTTAGACAAGTGCTAGACAGAACACAATTGCCTGTGTTGAAAAAGTGGCAGGGCTGCCAAGCTAACACCCTTGTTATTCCAGAAAGTGCCATCGGGATTTTACAAACACAAATTGTCTGTCCATCATGTTTATCTCGAATCTGATAGGGCACACTTCAGTAGTGCCTAACTCCATACTGGGAAATCAATGGAGCCACTCCAGTTTATACCAGCTGAGGAACTGGCCCAGTGTAATGCAGGGGACTAGGTATCTGGTCACAATTTCTTATTGACATGCCATTTGATCTATTGCACGATCCTTATTTAAATTCAATGCCTCAAGTTAGGCACCTAAATTCCTATGTAGTCCCTTAAATAAATGGCCTGCTTTTTTGTTTCCATGGAAGCTGTGGGTTCTCAATGCTTATGAACATAAGGCCACTTATTTAGATGCCTAAATATACATTTTGATGTTTATCTGTAGGCATTTGGATGTGAAGATGGTGTCTTTACCCTCTCTTGTCTCAGTCTGTCCACCTATAAAATGGATACAAGAAGATTCATTCAGTGGGTGGTTATGAATCTGAATCTGTTTGTGGAGTCATAGCAGTGAAGGGAACAGTTATCATTAATAAATTGCTTGCGAGCCGCATAATGTATTCTTAGGTATACTACATGCTTATTAGGCGCGGCAAAGATATTGAATTTAGATAGGGAGCTTTTCAAGTCAGCTTCATTTATCAGCATGTGGAAAATATCAAAACTCACCAAACATAGATCTCTGTGAACAGATTTCAGATCTTAAATACCTGGATTGAATGTATTTACATTTTAGCAGCTGTGAAGGAAATAAAGAAACAAACAGACTGCAGCTGGACAGTGATAGGATTAAAGGGGGGGGGAATCAACATGGCTGTTTCTGCTATAATCGAAGCAGTGAGGTGCAAGAGAAAAGGAGCAGCTAAATGAGGAAAAAAATGGGGTATTCTCTGTGTATCTTCGGGGAAATGTTGAGAGACTGTGTTTGAAAGAAAAGGGGAATTCAGAATGGAAGGAAATGAGTGAATCTGGATTCTCTCAACCCTCTTGTGTCAAATGAGTATGCTGCGTATATTTGCCTCTGGAGCATGGAATGATAAACATGCAGTTCTGAAACATGGCAGAACAATTTCATGTTCTGAAATGTAACCTGAGTAAAGGGGTAAGAAGAGAGCTTTTCATTAAAAGATAGAGTAATAGTGAGTGTCAGTAAACATACACACGCACACATTTGTGTGTGTATAAAACTCAGCTAGCCTTTACCTACAGAATATTCCATAAAAGACAAAGGATATTTTTGAGGTTAAGGCACTGCCAAGGGAACCGGGAGATCTGGATTCAATTATTGGCTTTATCACAGGCTTGCTGTGTCATCTCAGGAAAGTTGCAGCTCCACATTTGTAAAATGGGGATAATAATGCTTTATGGCTTCCACTCTTTAGCAGTCTTGTCTATTTAGATTGTTAACTCTCCATTGCTGAGACTCTCACTTGCTCTGCGTTGCTGCAATGCCCAGCATAGTGGGCCCCTGATGCATGACCTTCGAGAGTCTTCGGTCATCTCTGAACCTCAGGTTATATCTACACTTGCCTGCCAGATCGGCGGGTAGTGATTGATCTATCAGGGATCAATTTATCATGTCTAGTGTAGATGAGATAAATCGATCCCCGATCGCTCTGCCATCGATGCAATTCTTGTATCTGAAGTTATGTCTCTTAGGTCGATCCCCCCCACCCACCCACACAGTGTAGACCAGGCCTCAGTCTCCTGAAAGCAGGGGTATACCAGAGCACAGCACTATACTAAACAATCACCTGGATGCTATGTCTGGGGCCCACACACTAGCCTGCATGCTTTCCCTTGGTCTAGGTAGCACTATGTCTTTCTTTGGCCTCTCTGGAACCCTGTCTTGGCAGAGAACCTGTGTGTTACCCCTTCATGGAAGTGGGACCTCACAGTTCAGCTGCCCTCAGCCCCCATGACCAGCACTAAACCCCCAAGACACCCCAATTTTTTAATTACACCCTTCCCCAGAGCTCCAAATCTAAGGGGACTCGGGGAGGTCTACACTACTGCTTTAGTCAATCTAACGTACATCGTTCAGGGGTGTGAAAAAGACACACACACACACACTGAGCAGCGCAAGTTATGGCAACCTAAAGCACTGTCCACACTAGCTGTCTGTCAGGAGCAGACTCTGTCCCACCAACATGGCTTCTGTCTCTCACAAAGGTGGAGTAATTATGCTGACAGGAGAGAGCTTTCCCATCGGTATAGAACGTTTTCACCAGATGCACTACAGCGCTTTTAGTGTAGACCTGCCATCAGGTTTACCATTTACCTTTCCAGGGATAAATTAGCACTGAAGCACATGACACACAGTCTGTGTGAAGATTCCTAGCACAATCACTCTTTATTTTAAATAGCACAAGAAATATTTAGACTTAGACAAAACATTGAAACACTTGTACACATTTCCCTACTTCAGTTTCCTCATCACTGTTTAGTGTTCTTTGGGCTCAGGTCAGAATCTTTTAAAGAGCTTTCTCTTTTCTCCTTCCTCCTACATGTGACTTCTTCTCCACGACATGGAGTCTATCCTCTCTCCTACAGCCAGCTTGTGCTTGCTTTTGCTTCTGATTCTGCTTTCTAAAATATCCAATGAGAGACTCTTCCTTTTATAACTTTCAGTCTCTTTGTCAGAAGATCCTTGAGCAGCCTTGATAGGTGATCAAAGTTCCCCAGCATGTGATCTGGTGCTTATTTACCATCCCACCTGGGTAAAAGCCAACTCCTTTTCTCATGAGGCTTCCATGTGAACAGAGGATTATAAAGGTTTAATTGCTCTCCACTGTTAGCCCTGTTAGCGTTGGAATTTCAGTCCAACATAGATGTAAAAAGGCAACAGAGAAGGCAGACAAGGTGTCTGTAGTTAGAGAAATATGTATGTGGAGAAAGTTCATAATGTACATAAATTTCACAAATTACCGCAATAAACCATTTAAATTCCCTTGTAAATGACAAACTTTGGAATAAAATGATATGGTTACTCAATGCAGTGAGAGTAGTGGAAACAAGAGGACCGTGAAGGTCCAGAAATGCATTTCATTACCTGAGAGAGCCCTCTGGAACACAGTGCTGAGTGCTTTGGTCCTCCTGAGTACATCCTTCATGTTCAATGAGAGCTCAGAAACTTTTAAAATGAACTGAAGTGCTGATATAAATAAATACAATTACGCAAATTCTTTGAGGTCCCAAAACATTGATAATAAACATGCAACACTTAAAATTAAAAATAAATAAATTTTAAAGGTGGTTGAAAGACTTTTTAGCTATAAAGAGCTGAGCCTTCTGGTTACTGCATTCTTCCTTATGCATCAAAGCTGGCTTGAGCAAAGCAAAGGGCTGTTTTCCTTCCAGTGTGTTAGGTGTTAGTGGTGTTTTCAAATGTAGGATGGGAAGCTGTTGCCAGGGTCCTAGGGGTGGGGGGCATGTTGAGATTGCTTAATTAGGGCAAACTGCAAAGAATGGGGCAGACAATCCCCAAAACTGGTGGTTAGTCTAATACTTAGATCCACCATGCTAGCAACAAAACAGCTTCTATAATACCTTATTGGTTACCCAGAATCCCAAAACACAGTTGCCCCAAAGCAACTCAGCCTTTAGGCTTCCACCCAAACAGCCAAGTCAAATATGATGAGGATTACTGAAAATTTTATTCATCATATAAAAAGTTCTACCATCCAAAAGGATGGGACACATTATACACCAAGCTAACGAATATTTCAGATTTTACACAAATACATGCTTACAGCCAATTATTATTAACTAAACTAAAATATATTAAGAAAAGAGCGAGTATTGGTTAAAAAATGATTATACCTAGAGACATGAATATAGTTCTTAGGTCAGTTTCATAGTAGAGATGGTGAACTTTAGAGTTTTAAAAAGTTCTTTAAGAATTAGTCCATAGGTTCAATCCAATGTTCATTATCAGGGTGACTCTGAACGGAACTGGAGATCTAAATCTTGTGGCTTAAACTTCCCCTGATGAAGCATAAGCAGATTTGAGATGAAAGGATCAGCCCTTTAAACATTTTCATCAAGGGCAGCCTCTTGATAGCATGCAATCTGTGAACAATAGTGTTTTTGAAGTAATCTTCTATTTCCTAAACATCACTGGTAATTAGTTACATGGATTAACATAAAGCAATTGCCTATCTCCCCCCATTTGCAGGTGATTTGCTATATACTTCAAAGAGAAATCAAGACAGTGATATCACTACACTCACAGTTCATTTAAATGTTTAATATTTCCTTTTGATCTCTGAATTAACAGAATAGAGCAATAGACAGGAACCATTTGATTACATTGTTAACCTCTCACAATATGTATGGAAACACACACAAACACAAACACTAATATGTTTCTAAAGGTCTTATCTGGGTCAGTTAGCCTGCAGGTTGCTTAACTCTTTCTGTCCCTGTGTCACAGAAGCATAGAGGTCTGACCACAGATCCTGTCAGGTAAGCGAAAAGGGTTAAATTGTTTGTTGGTGTATTTTGTTTAAAATGTGGTTTTTTTCCCCAGAAGTCTAAGGGTTAGATAGTGCCTCTCCCTGTACTGTTACCCTGTGAGGGATATGGGTTACAGGAACCCTTTCTGCCCCCGAGTAATCCCACACAAGGGACAGGTACTGAGGAGTGCAAGGTGTTAGGTATCACAGTTGCAATCTTGGCAGCATCAGGGTGAGTATTTCTGGGTAGGCTGAGAGCAGGGATATATATCAAGATGTATAACTTCAAGGTAAATTACATTGTATTAAACTGAGCATATTAATAAGTATTTTCAATATGTAGTATACCCTCCATTTATGTGAACTAGTGTCTGCTACAGGTGTAAATGTAAAAAGAGAGTAATGTAGGTGGACGATAGTTCCTGAGAGTTTGACACACTGTTTAAAATGTATATGGTGAGTGGGTAGGTATAGGAGAGTTTTTGGACTATAATTTGAGGCTTGCAAAGTACAGGAAGGTCAGAGTTAAAGGTGTTTTTGCAATATGCCATGTTAATTGCCAGGGTGGAAATCTACAGTCCATCAACTTGCTATGATCTAGCTGGCCACTGAAAGTTCCATAGAGCACTTTGACATTCTATTGTGTGCTGTAGATTCACACTCCAGCTCTGTCTCTGTATAGACATCCTCATCATTTACATGTATATCATTATTTGAGACTATGAAAATGAGAATATTTGAATGACAGATACTGAATGAAGTGAGAAAATGTATCTACTTTCTTTTAACTAGTCATTTCCACAATTTTAACAATGTAGGCTCTCCCCCCACCCCTCAAAAAAAAAACACCCCATAACCCTGTAACATTCCTACATTATATACCAGCCCAAATCCTGAAATGGAGTTAATTAACATTGAAAACATTGGCCCAGAAAGTCAATAGAGCTATGCCCATGTGCACCAGCTGAGGATCTGACCCATGCACTACAGTAACAACTTTAACTTTAAGTTGTTACCTATGAATTGAGAGGCTGCTCCATACGAAAGGGAGAATGCCAACATGTGGCACAAAGTGAAGACTGGGAGGAGACAGAATACAAAGCAGAGAGAATTCAGGCAATAAAGAGTGGGGGTAGGGGTAATTAGGGCAGAGATGTAGGCACTGGATGAAGTGTGGAGTGCTGGGAAAGTGAAAAGTCAATTGAAATAATGATCCACCAACTGGGCAAAACATGCTCTAGTTTGTAAAAGTTACTCATGGCAGTTCTGGAATTGTGAAGCCAAGCTGGGCTTCTTTGTATACTTATTTGTACTCCAATACTAAGATTACACCTCCAGCTCCCAGCTGCTTCACAGCAGTGCTGATAATTCAATTCTGGGAGCAGAACCAAATATTTGTACATGTTTGTGTGTGAAATGCACATCAAGTTCTTTTCTCCAGTTCAATGGAAAACTGTGAGAAACAAAAAAAAATAGCTAAAATATACAATTAGAGCTACCAATAAGCTGTCTTATTAACCCAACGTGTTCTTTTTTTTAGTTTCTTTCTTTATAAACCAAGCTCACTGCAACCTTTGCAACCCTCTGTTGTCATAGAATGGAATGGAATTATTCCAGCGTTCAATTGTAGTTAATAGATGGGTGTTATACAGAATAACATGTTCACTCCGCTGAGAGTGTCAATGCCATTGTCTGCAAAGGTCTTTAAAATGTGAAAATCACACGTCAGAATCTGGGGGCTGTTCTTTGGGAAATGTAATGTTTGCAGAGGACCTACAGCTATTCACTGTCCAAAGACTCATACTGAGAAGTGTATAATTTAACTTTTAAAAGTAACAATCTACGCTGCTGCTTTTCTTTGATTAGTTTTTTTCTTTTAAACTATCATTTGAATTTACATCAACCTTGCAGAATACGTTGAAGTTACATTTAGAGGGCTGGATTCACCAGGTCTGAATCTCCAGTGCCTTGAACCTTGTGTGGTCACCTAGTGGATAGGCTGGGCTAGGACTCTAGGGACACGGGTGTAATTCCTGGCTCTGTCACAAACTTCCTGTGTGACCTTGGGCAAGTCTTTTAATCTGTGCTAGACCCCACTTCCCAATCAGTACAATGGGGATAGTACTTCTTTGCTTCAAATGGGTTTTGTGAGGCTAAAATACAGGAATGACTGTGGGATGCTCAGTCGGATACTATGGTGGGGACTATACAAATACTTAGATAGAAAGTGGGGTTAAGGATAAGGAATCATGCTCAATTGGCACACGTTCAGATGCAGCCCTGGATTAACCAATGTGCACTTGGAACAACTGCGTAGATCCCCCATCTCAGGAGACTCCTCCGACCACCACCACCAGCCCCCCTCAAACTGAGTGTCACTGTGTCACATGCCAGGTTGCAACAACACCCATTCAGATAGGAGAGGAGGGCAGCTGGGCCGAACCTGACTGACGCAGGGCCGTGTGAATGAGAAGCAGGCAATGGAAGCGAGCATAGATGGACAGCTGGGATAAGGAGGGGCCATTCTAACCCATGATGGGAGAAGACCGCTGAACTGTGGGAAATGGAGAGGGGAGGGGGAATTATGAGTGGCCAGGAAGGTCCTAGGGAGGGTGGGTGTGGGGCTGAGTTGTTGATGGGCGTATTGAGGGCTGTGGGATGAGGGATTGGGGGCCACAATGTGGGAGGAACATTCAGGGATCAGTGTGTGGCACATGAGGCTGGGGCATTCTGGGGTTTGTGTGGGGTGGGCTATGTATGAGGTGGATGAGCTTTAAGGAAAGTAAAGGGTCAGTTTCCATAGTGCACGGGGCCCCTAAAATTCTTGAGTGTGGGCCTGAGCAGATGGGGACACAAGGACAATGGAGAAGAAGGCCCAGAATTCATTTATAAATAGCATTTTTGATGCAACCTGGGTGCATAGGGAGAATGCAGAGATGAGGGGAGCTGGTTGACTGACATGCTCCGGAGCCGCAAGAGGGCTAAGAAGGTGTAATATAAACCACTAAGTGACCTGTTTTAGCTTACACCTCCTGACAGGGGCTTATAATGTCCAGCCAAGCCTAGCGTGGGCTAGCTTCCAGCACACGGTGTTATATTTGGACCCAACAGAGGAGATGGACACAAACAGAAGGAGCTGATAGAAACTTGTAGGAACTCCCTCCCTCTATCAAGGGTGTGATCCAGATGCCATTTCTGACTCCAACTTCCGATAACACCTGTAGTGCTAAGGCTTGATCAGAGTCACTAGAGCTCTTGTCTTTTTCCACATTTTGAATTTCTAACTTCAGTTCTTTCTTAGGTTCAGTCTTCAAAAGTGTCTTCTTGGATGGATGGTTACTCTGTGTTGCTGGTTGTTGAACTATGTTATAGGTCACAGTGATGTCTCCTTTCTTCTGGCACTTCTGGCAAATGACCTGGCATGCCCGGTAATCCTTATCGACATGCAGTTTGTGAACAATGACCACACAGAAATTCCTTACATTCTTGTGGTCCTCTGTCTTGCTAATGCAGGAGGTGAACTTCTCCGTTCACATTAAAGTCCAGAGAATCCTTCTCTGTAGAAGACTACTTATTTCCAGAGCTGTTCATAGCATAATAAAGAGACAAATTGATCACACAGGATATCATTTAATATTTGTCCAAACTGACAATGCTCTGACAACTTTCATACAGCAGAAGTAGACTGTGCAACTGACTCTCTGCTCCCCTGATGTCACTCATGGACCCGATATCATTCTGCTATCATTGATGGGGTAGGAGAAAAATGTTCTTGCATTGCTGCTGTATTTGTGGTCTACATGGAATTTCCAGGCACAGTTGGAGACAACAGGTCATACAGCAGTCTGTCTGCCTTCAGATCTATCACTGTCAGAAAGGCTGAAACTCTTTGTCCATCTGGAATGGTGTTGCAAGCTACAAATTGCTGAAAATACTTAAGTATGCCACTCCCAAGTCACAGTTTTCATCAAGCACACCAACATTGCCCACAAAAGTTTCCATTTCTCTGCTCTAAAGTTGATTTCACACTCTGCTGAATGTCTTTACTTCCACAGGGAAACTTTTGTTTTCTTTCTTTTATGTTAGCCCTCGTCCAGACTAACCCGCTGCATCGGCGGGTTAAAATCGATTGCTCGGGGATCGATATATCGCGTCTAGTCTGGACGCGGTGTATCGATCCCCGAGCGCGCTTACATCGATTCCGGAACTCCATCAATCCGAACGGAGTTCCGGAATCGACACGGAGAGCCGCGGACATCGATGCGGCGCCGTCCAGACTGGTGAATACCTCGATTTTAGAAATTCGACTTCAGCTACGTTATTCTCGTAGCTGAAGTTGCGTATCTAAAATCGATTTTAATTCCTAGTCTGGACGTGGCCTTACTTGCTTACTGTTTCTTCCCCTTGTCCAGGCAATGGGAGCACTGGACACTCATAGAAGGCCCACATCACCAATACATTATATTTGAACCCAGCAGAGAAGGAGATAGAAACAGACAGAGGGAGCTGAGAAAAACACAGCTGTCTGTTGTGGAGGCTTTATACTTCAGGCAGTAAAATTGAAACCAGTGTAACCCACACACCTTCTGGGTGTGTTGTTCTGTACCATCTGGTGGCACCGAGACCACTTAGAGAGAGAGAGATAAAAAAATGAGTCTGTTCTACAGCCTTAGCTAACAGCCAGTTGGCTTTTTAGCTCATGCAGTAGAGGGTCATGCACTGAGATCCCCAGTTCGATCCCGCCCGCAGCTACAGTCGTATATTGCTTGTCCAGAAACTCAAAATAAATGGCTGCTAAAACAGCCCTTACCAGCCACATGAGGACTCCAAGGAAAGAGGTCTCAGTGAAGACTGGAACTTCACTGAGTACTATAAGAACACAAGTCTAAGGCCCCAAATTCAGCCAACTTATAGTAGCATAGCTACACTGAAGTCAATAGAGCTGTGTCAATTTACACCAGCGAAGGTTCTGCCCTACTCAATACTAGTGACCCCTTTTCTATTGTGGTGCATGCAGCTATTTAAATTGAAGGGGTGGTCATTCTCTTTTTTTTCGGCATGGCACCACAGAGGAGTCCTGCACTCTGCTGAAGAGGCAGCGGACATTTTGTGTTGAGCCAGTTGCAGATGTTTTAGTATGTGTCCTTGTGGCATCCCTTTCAGAAATGTCCAGATCCTCAGCTGATGTGAATAAGCATCACGCCAGGAAGTCAGTGGAGCTATGCCAATGTACACCAGTGGATGAAAATTTATATGGATTCTTTCTTTGTTCTTTTCCTTAATCTGAAATAAAGATATTTGATTTTGTTCTTTTCCATCTATCTCGGTAACTATACCATCAAAACGACCTAGTATCTGAGCACATTGCAGCTATTAGTGAAATTATCCTTACCCCACCAAATGAGGCAGAGAAGTATTGTAATTTTACTTGTGGTGAACTGAGGCACAAACACCAAAGGTGGGATTTTTTCAAAAGAGACTCCAAAATCCTTGCCTGTGTGACTTGGTCAGGGTTCTAAGGACAGGGTACTAATGGGAGGGGGAGGACCAGAAATTGAATGTAGATCTTTTGAGTCCCAAGCTAATCTCATAACCACAAGACCATCCTTCCCATTATATCCTTGCCCCTTTGGAAAGACTGCCTGCCACACACAGGGTTGCCATTTTCAAAATTTTTAGGTAAGGACCAGATAGGTTTCTAGTTTCCACATTTGCAGAGGGGAGATAAAGTGATTGTAGGTGATTTTGTCCCTCTCCTGCAAATGTCTTGATAAAGGGAATGGTTTTTAATCTCAGGTTACCAGTAACCCATAGAACAAGAAATAACAAAAATAATGTTCCTAGAACAAGAAAGAACAAAAGTAATGTTCCTACAAGATAACCCGCTGTACCAAATTGCCTCACAAAATGGCAGCTGCACTAAACTGCAGAACTGAACCTGTGATTCCATCACAATGTCAGTAATACTAATTGTAACCTTTCTGCCCAATTTGAGTTGGCAGCAACAAGGGCCGTTCAGTATCTAGGGGTTCCGTTTCAATAATGTAATGCAAAACTGGCTCAAGCACCCACCCAGAGACCTGCGACAATGATATACCACCCCCCGGGTGCCTGTAAGAGGCAATACTTCCCCTCTCGCAAGCACAGAGTTTGAGTGTAGCAAAATCCTCTTAATAAAGGAGGGAAAAAATGGACTTCATGTTGAGAAAACACCACAAACAGGATTCGTAACACAAACCATGAGCAAAATACACCCCCCCAAGTAAGTTTGGCAGTATCCTTTTCCCCTCAGGGTCTTAAGTCCAGCAACCCAAAAAATGACCCAAAGTCCCAAAAGTCCAACACCCTAAAAGTCTCTGTCCCTGGTCAGTGCAGCCTCAGAGTTCAAAAGTTTATCTGCAGAGTTTTACCTCCCAGCCTGGGGAAGGGAGATAGACAGCAGTGTCAAGGGGCATCTTGCATGGTCTGAGTCCGACTGCCCCACCTCTCCATGAGGTTCTGCCTCAGCCTTCACGAGAGCCACTCCACCAGCCGTTCTGCAAACTGCTCCGCTCCACCAGCC
Organism: Gopherus evgoodei; assembly: GCF_007399415.2. NCBI lineage: Eukaryota > Metazoa > Chordata > Testudines > Testudinidae > Gopherus > Gopherus evgoodei. Next base: position 11,772,990 of record NC_044326.1, read on the forward strand.
ACTCCAGTCATCCCGCAAACTGCTTTGCCAGTTACTCAGCAACATATCTTCAGGCTGCTCCCACAGCACCCAGTGATTTCACCTTGTAGTAGAGGATCCTCAGTGCTGGTGCACTACTGGCCCAAAAGCAGCAAAGAATCCTGTGGCACCTTATAGACTAACCGACGTTTTGGAGCATGAGCTTTCATGGGTTAATACCCACTTTGTTAGATGCGGCCCAAAGTGAATTCAGCTCAGCAGTCTGTAACTAGACCGCTAATGGAATTAAAATTAGCTTTGATATTCCACAGAGGAGGAGGAGGAGAGAGATAGAGAGAGAGAGAGAGAGGAGGTGGTGGTGGTGGTGGTGGTGCAATTAGTATTTCAGACCCTTAAAGGGGCCCATACCAACAGACACAAACACCTGTCCCCAGCCTATCTCAATTCACTGGGTTTTGGAACCCATGTCCTTTGTCTAGCGAGTGCTATTTAGTTGGTGGCGAGTCTGTCTGTCATAAAAGAGTTTCATTGTCCTTGATTCACATAATTAGGGTAACAACACTTTATTCTCCCTTCCCCAATAACAGAGAAACTGGGGATCCATTTGGGCTACTGTGGGTTCATGCTAGGTGGGGTGGGTGTGCCTATGCAAACAAGATCAGCCCCTGAAGTTCTTTTCCACAACTCTCCACAATTCACCACCAGATAGACTCATAGACTTTAAGGTCAGAAGGGTCTATTATTATCATCTAGTCTGACCTCCTGCACAATGCAGGCCACAGAATCTCACCCACTCACTCCTGTAACAAACCCCTAACCTATGTCTGAGTTATTGAAGTCCTCAAATTGTGGTTTGAAGACCTCAAGCTGCAAAGAATCCTCCAACAAGTGATCCATTCCCCATGCTGCAGAGGAAGGCAAAATACTTCTAGGGCCTCTGCCAATCTACCCTGGAGGAAAATTCCTTCCTGAACCCAAATATGGTGATCAGTTAAACCCTGAGAATGTGGGCAAGACTCACCAGCCAGCACCCAGGAAATAATTTTCTATAGTAACTCAGATCCTACCCCATCTAACATCCCATCATAGCCCACTGGGCATACTTGCCTGCTGATAATCAAAGATCAATTGCCAACTTAATTGCCAAAATTAGGCTCTCCCATCATACCATCCCCTCCATAAACTTATCAACCTTGATGTCAAGGTAGAGCTCATCCTGACTCTGCTTACACAATTATGAACTAAATTCTGCTCTTGTTCATTGATGTCAGTAGAGTTGCACAGGGGTAAATGAGAGCAGAAACCAGCCACCTATTGTTGCCTGTAAAGTCAATACTTCCACAAACTGCACACACACAATTCAGCACAATCCAATGGAATATTATTCCAGACTGAGTTTCATCTAACCCTGCCCAGTGTACCATTTCAAACATCTTGTAGTAATTACAAATGGCCAGAAACCCCTTATATTGGCCTGGAGCAGCTTATAAAAGGGATTGTCATTAGCAGAAGAAAGGTGAGCTGCAGTGATAGGATGATCTTTGCTGAAGGAGGACTCTTGAAGATATTTTTGAGGCTATGAGAGGTGCCACTTCTGAATAGTGCTTGTAAGTGTGTTTCTGGACTCAACAAGAGACATGTTGAGACATAAACAATACATCTGCACCTTGAAAGCATCATTTATATTATTTAAAAAAAAATCTTCTTAAAGATACACAGCTGTTTCTGTTAGCTGTCAGCAATTTATTTAATTTTGTACTGTCACTCAGAGAGCTAGTGGCTGCGGATAAGAAATCCTTTTAGCTTCCTAAAGTCACCTACAGTGTTTACATATCAGTACAAGAGGCTTAGGGATACTCAAAGACAGACTATCTCTGTCATGAAGCAGCTCATAGCTTATTTCTGTCCATGCAGGCTGTTGATTGCTATCGGCTTATCCTTTGCTTTATTTTGTTTTATAGTAGAAAGGAAATTCAAAAGCTATATAGAGTTCAGCAGTATGCAAGGTAAAGCCTTCACTTAGCTGGATTTTTTTTTCCTGTGGTTCTTTTCAATGATAATGAAGAAAAAACAAGAAGACTCCATCTCTTAACCATGGTCCAATATTTAAAAAAAATGTGCAACACCGGTTACATGCAAACACATAAAGAAACATACCATTTTGATTTAAAGCCCACTGAAGACAATAGGAGTCTTTCCATTGACTACAATGGGCATTGGATAAGGTTCTTTGCATTCATACAACCCCAGTTTGTATACACACAGAAAGGCACACATTGTAACCTACCCTTGCAGAAGTGAATAGAGGATGCATAAATATCCTTTTTATCCACGGGGGTGGTGCTACACAAGTGTCATTCACAATTGATTTATGGATGAAGGGACTACTATGACCAGCAATTCTGACCCCCTGTGCAACACACATCTTTGATCAGGGACTACTTGGCCTTTTTGCCTTTTGGAGGAACAAATTAGCCAGAAAAAAGCAGGAAGGAGCAGTGCTGTGGTCCCATCAAACTCCTACTGAGAAACTTCACCAATGTGCACCATAACAAAGTGGATGGTGCACCATGCACAGCACCCTACTTGGGTGCACGGAGTAGCCATGGGCAAGACGGCAACTCCTGAGATATCATCTCCTGCTGGATAATGTGATTCTGCCCTGTGCACCTACACACAACTATATGTAAATCACACAGTCTAGCTCTGCTTCATTTCTGCACATGAATCATACCATTTCTTTTATTAATGTGCAGGACATTTTAGCTTGCTTTTTTCTTCTTGCCTAAGAATTTGGCCATCAAAATATTTATAACATGAGACACAAAGAGGGTCCAAAATTAAGATGCAACCTCTAAAATAGTGCCCTAAACTCATCACACTTAATGTTTTGCCCCTGGCACTGCACTTCAGTGAACCAATTGGGAATTTGGGCCAAGACCTTCAAAGGTACTTAGGCTCCCAACTTCCATTACAATCCTTGGTTACTTTCCAGATTTGCATGCACAATTTTCATGTAGAAATCTGAGGTATTGCACACACAAGATCTGATTCTCATCTCATATATTTCAGTTTTACACCAGTGTAACTCAACTGACTTTGCAGAATCATTCCTGATTTACACTGGTATAAAGTAAGATAAGAATCAGGACCACAAATTCTTGGGTTTGCACAGCTGCAGGTGGAATTTTTTGCCAGATCAGTCTCAAAGCTCCTTTAAAAAAGCTCTACATTGTGGTTAATGTAAGATCAAGTTTTTAGATTCATAGTAGCTCTGTATTATGTGTGACAGTATTTTTAAGCACCTATCTCATGAAATGTAACCTGATTGGTAACTCATGTCAGCGCTAATGCCGAGGGCCAGTCTATTGGGAGTCTCACAAGATGGGAAAGGCTGCAAAAGAACAGATAAAGTGACTGCTAGAATTGTGTACTCTAACCAATGTGTTTTCAGTATTCCTCTGCTTGCTTAAAACATCACGGCTCATCAAATTTAAAGCACTGTAAAAAAAGATGGCACCTGGACAAACTGCCCATCATTGCAAGGGCCTGTCAGTGGAAAAAACCTTGTAAGTCATTGTCCATAACAATGAGCTAGAAACATCCCATTATTCTGTGATCTGAGGCACAGCTGACAGACTTAAGGGTTGAAAGGGAAAGTAGAATGTAATGTGGGTTGCTTGTCACAGTGGACTCCATAGGGAAGTTCCCTCATTCTGTAGCATGACACATCATACTTCAAAAAGAATGGCATTATAATATGTGTGTGTGTGTGTGTGTGTGTGTGTGTTATAGCACAGTGCAACCTGGTACAGTACCATGATTAGAAATTTCCCCACAGTCTTCTCTGTACCCAGAGGGCAAAATTCTTGGCCTCATTCTGACTGACTTGTGTTACACCAGTTGCACAAAACAAACAGAGACCAGGCAGAACTGTGGCTTTCAGGAGGGACAGTGCTTTTCCAGGGCCAAGAACTGAATGGAGATAAAAATCTGCGTTAATTGATGAGGGCTGCTGATAGGTTGAACTGCTGGGTTTAATCGGATTCACTTGTTTCTTTAACTTATATGTCAGACACTTAGTCTGTTTGATAGGTGCCCTTTTTATTTTCTTATATTTTATCTTTAGTTTGTTGAATTGAAGGAAATAATTGGTGCAATCTTCAAAGGCAGAAAGAGTAGCTAAATATCCAAATCCCATTGATGTCCAAAAGAAATAATATTGGGCACTTAATTCAATACTTAAGCCCCGCAATAAGTGATCTGATTTTCAGATGTGCAGTTTACATTTAATTATATTTTCAGGATTATCTTCTATTTCTTTATTCTACTTCCACGCTTTATGCTTACTTTTTTGACCCCAACTGCATGCTGAGAAGAGATTTTCACTGGGTTATCCTCAATAAACCTCAGGATATTTTCTCTGAATTTCATCTTCCTTAAATGGTCCTAGAAGAACTGGAGCCTTTTTGACTAGAGACCTCATTTTTGCACAATTCCCCTGTCTAAAATGTAAAGTTACTGAGCTAGGTTTTGGTATGATCTATCTTCCAAAGATACTGACCTAAATTACATTGCGGACACACTATTCCTTAATCTGGCTCAGTTATAATAACTTCTTGAACCCAGCTCTTGTGTTATTTGGGAATACTGTAAGAAACAGTTTTGGTTTTTGTGAAAAAAAAATCAATGAAAAGTGCACATTTCCATGAAAGGTTTGTCTCAAAAGTTTTGTATTATTATTGGAAAACTGAGACCTCTATAATCATTTTTTTCCATTTTTAGCAACAAAAAATAAAGAAAAATTTCAGCCCGGGACTAAAATTGTACATGTGATGATCTGTTAGCTCGGTCTAGCCCTTTTGTTTTGCCTTGTCTAATATTTTTGTCATGTTAATGTAGAGACAGACTTCACCATTACACGTAAAGTTTAGGGTGCCAACCCAAGAAAGCACAAGACTGCATGTATAACTTTAATCTCATGATTAGCTCCATTGGTTTAAAAACATAAGAACGGCCATACTGGTTCAGACCAAAGTTCCATCTAGCCCAGTATTCTGTCTTCCAGCAGTGGCCAATGCCAGGTGCCCCAGAGGGAATGAACAGAACAGCTAATCAACAAGTGATCCATCCCCTGTCACCTATTCCCAGCTTCTGGCAAACAAAGGTTTCAAGGGTGTTGTGATGAAATATGTATTTCTTTGCACATGAAAGAATAGTGGATGAGGTCCCAGCTGTGCTTAATTGGCATGATGTAGCTGAGAAGAGGTAGGGGGAAAGATAGCTTTAAGCTACCTTTCCACTTCCTCAGGCCTGGGCAGGCTGGAGCCCCAAGTGACCCTCGAAGTAATTTAGAGCATCATAAACTGCAGCAGCTGAAAAGATACCTATGGGATTGCTGTGCTAGCTGACGATCCAATGGAGTGTCATATACTTTGCCTGTCCCCAACTTGCCTCACACTTATATTGTACTCTCTTTAGGGCAGGGACTGTTTGTATAGTGCCTTGCACAATGGGCTCCTGCTCCATATCTGGGGATCCTAAGCACTTCTACAATAATTATCATCATCTGTGGAGTGGCATTACAGCAAAGTGGCTGCAGGTGTGGCTGAGAAACTGGCCCACTTGGTAGATACTTCTTGTGTCAATGGTATACTGTATGATGTACAATGTAAAAGTCACATCTTTACTCTTACGTGCTTAGGTTCTGGAAATGACATGCCAGGTAGGGACATTGTCATCTCTTAGCAATATTAAGTACTACTTGATATGAAGTGATTTGTTTGTGTAGCATAGTATTCAGGTAAGTGAATTCCCGATGCTGCAATGGGCTTTCTGCAGGTTGACCTGGGGCATGCACAGTGAGTGATTTCAGCTACATCTCTTACTCTGAAGTGTAATCTGATCATCTCTCATGGCTTGCAGAATTGCACAGTTGGGTGCTTTGAATTCCCACCTGTTCAAGAAAAGAAATCTTTCCCAAATGTCCCAAATACAAATTTCACAAAGATAAATGGAATCCTGGGACCACCGTTGTGATCCAGTTACAAACAATGGGTGTTTGCCATTCACTTCATTGTGAGTTGCCCCTAATTTACTTTTGGAAATAATGAGGTCAAATAGAACTCTTTAATTCAGCCAACTGTGGTAGATTACAGTAAATATTTATCCCTGTGCAGATTTTTATGCACATTATTGGTACATAATTGTTCCTGATGGAACATAACACATGCCTTAAGAGTCATGAAAATTTAATGGGGTTTGATTTCAAAAGCATGGAAATAAAAATAGATGCTGGAAGAGTATCTTAATGTGGGTTGTGCATTAAAAACTGCCATGCATCAGAAAGATAATATCTGTTTCTATGAATTCCATCTCTGCTTCTCATTAGCTGCATCCTATATCATTATTTTTTAATGAATCCTTCTTCTGTTCCTCTGACCTGATGTTGGTACACACACACACACACCCCTACTTTAGTTTTACTCATTCTACTAGAAAATAAACGTGAAAGAAATTTATAGGCAGGAATTGTAGACCAAGCTGGATGAGCAAGTATCTCAGAGAGGTGATTAAGAAAAAGCAGAAAGCCTACAAGGAGTGGAAGATGAGAGTGATCAGCAAGGAAAGCTACCTTAATGAGGTCAGAACACGTAAAGATCAAGTGAGAAAGGCCAAAAGCCATGTAGAGTTGGACCTTGCAAAGGCAATTAAAACCAATTGTAAAAGGTTCTATAACCATATAAATAAGAAGAAAACAAAGAAAGAAGAAATGGGACTGCTAAACACCGAGGCTGAAGTGGAGGTTAAGGATAATCTAGGCATGGCCCAATATCTAAACAAATACTTTGCCTCAGTCTTTAATGAGGCTAATGAGGAGCTTAGGGATAATGGAAGGATGACAAATGGGAATGAGGATATGGAGGTAGATATTACCACATCCAAGGTAGAAGCCAAACTCAAACAGCTTAATGGTACTAAATCGGGGGTCCCAGATAATCTTCATCAAATAATATTAAAGGAACTGGCACATGAAATTGATGCTCTTCCCTCTGAGTGGGTAGTGAACCAATGTCTCAGCATAGTGCTTGGGGATAGGTGTTCACTGAGTTTGTTTTTGAATGAGACATAAAACCAGAAATCCTGATCATCTACGGTTAGTGAAGATGCCATGTCACTTTTTGCATGAGCAATTTGGTCACATGAGATGTCCTGCCCCAACTGCTATTTGGGTAGTTACATTCTGTCCACCTAAATTCCCTTGCTGCTTCAAATGGATACAGTATTCTTCCTCACCTTCTGTTTTAAACTCTCATGTAGTGTTGCCAGTAAGAAGCTGCCACCTTCCACTCATTCCACAAATGTGTTTCAGTCTTAGATGAAATGTTCCGTAAATTGTAGGCAAAAGGTCCTTTATAATATGTAAGATACCATTATTGCAAGGAAGAATTCTCTTTGACTCACATCTCTTTTTTAGTGTTTAATTCTTGAAATATAAGAAGTCTTAATAAAAGTTTGTTCCTTCGTCAGAAGGTAGAGGCTTCATTCTGATTTACACAGTGGCTCCTAGAAACCATTCTAGTGCTATAAAAGGGCCTTAAAATGCAAAGGTGATTAATTCCCCCTGTAAGTCCTACATTGCCAGAGCAATTTGAAGGAGTTTTGGCACAATCAGGTCTGGTATCTTTTTTTTCAGATTTTTTTCATGTGATATAGCAACAAAAATAATCAAACAGTGACCATGGAGGCAGCCATTTTAAATTTGATTCTAATAAGGAGGAATTGCTAGCAAGTCTGAAGGTGGAAAGAAACTTGCATGAAAGTGATCAGGAAATATTTATGACAGGATTCTACTGCACTCAATCCTGCCTTCCTGTCCTTTTTTAAAGATCATAAAATGATAGATTTCATGATTGAAAGGAAAGGAAAGGAAAGGAGTGAGTGTAGCAGAGTAAGGGAAATGGACTTCAAAAAAGCAAACTTTAACAGTCTCAGAGAACTGGTAGATAGGGTCTGATGGGGAAAAATATAAGGAAAAAAGGAGTTCAGGAAAGTTAGCAGTTTCTCAAAGAGATAACATGAAAGGCAAACTACAAAAAAAACAATAGAAAACTATCCTGCTATAAAGGAAAGCTAGGAAGAACAGTAAGAGGTCAATACGGCTCCATAAAGAGCACTTTAATAACCTGGAAAAAAATCTACAAAAAATGGAAAACTGGACACATTGCTAAGGATGAGTACAAAAGAACTGCCCAAGTGTGTAGGGACAAACTCAGAAAGACTAAGGGATAAAATGCGTCACACCTCACAAAGGACGTAAATGGCAATGAAAAGAGGTTCTATAAATGCATTAGGAGCAAGAGAAAGACAAAGAACAGTGTAGGCCCGCACTTTGCAGGGAAGGAGAGCTAATAATGGATGACACCAAAGCGGCTGAGGTGTTTAATGCCTGTTTTGCTTCAGTCTTCACAGAAAAGTAACTTCTGGCCAGATAGTTAACACAAGTAATATTACCAACAGGGTAGAAGGAACACAAGCCAAAATAAAGAAAGAACAGGTTAAAAAATACTTATCTAAATTCAGGGCTGGATTTACACCTTACATGCTCCTAGGAACAGCATCTTCAGCGCTCCCCCTGCCTATAGCTGACCTTCATGTTTTAGAGAGGTAAGGCACCCCTAGAACGCTGGCACCCCTAGGCATGTGCCTACTCTGCCTAATTGGATATCTGACCCAGTCTAAGTTAGACGAATTCAGGTCAGCAGAGTCTGATAAAATTTACCCTAAGGTACTTAAGTAACTAGCTGAAGCAATTGTGGAACCATTAGTGATTATCTTTAAGAACTCATGGAGGACAGATGAAGTGCCAGAGGACTGGAGAAGGGCACACATAGTACCTATCTTTAAAAAAGAGGAACAAAGAAGACCCAAGGAATTACAGAACAGTCAGTCTAATTTCAATACCTGGAAATATACTGGAACAAACTATTACACAACCAGTTTGTAAGCACCAAGATAATAGGGTGATAAGGAACAGCGAACATGGATTTGTAAAGAACAAATTATACCAAACCAACCACATTGCCTTCTTTGATGTGTTTCTCGCCTAGTGGATTGGAGGGAATCAGAAGATGTGTTATATCTTGTTTCTAGTAAAGTTTTTGACACAGTACCATGTAACATTCTCAAAAAGAAACTAGGGAAATGTGGTGTAGATGAAATTACTATAAGGTGGGTGTGGCAGGGTGGTCACCCGCTCTGGCCCTGGAACTGTCAAAGCCAGCCCTGGGAGAAAGCTGAGGCTGTGAAGCAAAGCCTGGACTAATTGGGGAAGGCAGTAACAGCTGGGGCCATTCCCCCATCAGGCCCAGCTGGCCCCTTTAAGAGGCTGCGAGCCAAAAGCCCAGACACTCTCTCTCTGCCTGTAGAGAGAGAAGGGCCTGGCTGCTGGGGAGCTGAGCAGGGTACTGAGAGTGGAGCAGGGCTAAGGGAATGCTAGAGGAGCTGGGGAGCTCCAGCCTGAGAAACCATTAGGCTGCGAGCCTAACTGAAGGCCTAAGACAGGTGCTGGGGTTGTAGAGGGGCAGCCCAAGCTTAAGCAGGGGCAGCAGGTCCAACCCCCCACTCTTGCCTATGATGAGTGGCTTATACTGCAGTCTGCCCCAGTGAGCGGGGCTAGCTGGTGACTGGCAGTAGCCCACGACTGAGGTGAGGCGGGGATAGTGTGTGAGGGTTCTCCTGAGTGAGGAGACCCACAGAAACTGTGAGAGTACTGCCTGGGGGCAGCACCCAGAAAAAGGGTCATCCAGGGTCCAGGAGGGACACCGGGGCCAGCGCAGGGTGAGACACTGGCTGACAAAGGGTGCTCCGGGGGTTGGAGAGCTAATTCCCTGGATGACCAGCAGGGGGTGCCACTGGATGAGTCTGTGCACCATTGCAGTGGCTAAACAACTGGTTGAAAGACCCTACTGAAAGAGTAGTTATAATGGTTCACTCTCAAACTGGGGAGATCTATCTAGCTGGGCTCTGTAGGGATCAGTCCTGGGTCTGGTACTATTCAATATTAATTACTTGGATAATGGAGTGCAGTATATGATTATAAAATTTGTGGATGACCTCAGTAAAGGAAAATGCAAAGTACTTCACTTACGGAGAACAGAATCACACGGCGCAAACGCAAAATGGGGACTATCTAGCTGGGCAGCTGTACAGCAGAAACGGATCTGGGGGTCATAATGGATCATAAACCAAACATAAATAAAAAATGTGATGCAGCTGCAAAAAAACTTAATGTGATTCTTTGGTTTATTACCAGGCGTGTCATATGTAAGACATGGGAAGAAATTGTTCCACTCTACCAGGCATTGCTGAGGCCTCAGTTGAGTGTTGTGTCCAGTTTTGGGCACCTCACTTTAAAAAAAGATGTTGACAAATTGGAAAAAGTCCTTATAAGAGCAACAAAAATGATAAGAGGTTTAGAAAAACTGGCCTATGAGGAAAGGTTTTAAAAAACCACCACCTTGGGTATGTTTAACTTTGAAAAAAGAAGACTGAGGGGTGACCTGATGATAGCCTTCATATACATTAAAGGTTATTAGAAAGTGGACAGTGGCCAACTGTTCTCCATGTCCAGTGAGAAGAACAAGAAATAATGAGCTTCATCTGTGGCAAAGTAGACTTAGGCTAGATATTAGGGAAAACTTCCAACTGTAAGGATAGCTAAGCACTGGAATAAGTTACTGAGGGAAATTTCAGAATCTCTGTCACAGTAGGTTTTTAAGAACAGATGAGACAAACCACTCCAGGGAAGGTTTGAGTATACTTGATCCTACCCCAGTGCAGAGGGCTGGACTAGATGACCTCTTGAGATCCTTTCAAGCACTATATTTCCATGATTCTATGAAAACTTGTGCTCATCATCTTTCCTCAGTTTGTCCTCATATGTAACACTGCACACTTGACAAGAAGATGCAAATTTCAGATATTTCCTTTATTACTTAGAAAACCAACTATCTTAAAGTTTTTCTTTATCAGCCGGTTATTTGTATTATTTTCCTCTGTATATTACAGACAAAGCGTATGAAACACAGAGATTCAATAAGAAACAGGAAAAAGCAATGTGACAAGAAAAATCTTATGAGGCATTGCGTGTTATTTACCATGTACAGAAGAATCAATAGACACTCTAGTCAGTTAAATGGATGGCGTGCCATAAGATATTTTACGGTATGTTCCCCGAAAAGGTCTCATATTTGTCTTAGATAACTAGACAATGTTATTTTAGAATTAAATATAGAGATATATACCTTGTAAAATTCACTCACACAAAAGTAAATATCCAATTATGATATTCCAGTAAAAATGGAAAAATAACTTGTCAAGTACCAGTGAAATTACGTTTCCTAGTTATCTTCTGCAATTGACAAGATTTCAGGGATGACCATTGTAGATGGAAAGATCATATATAATGTTTTGTCATGCGGTGAGTGTTCTGTATATCTTGATTCTGTTTCACTGAGGATACTCCTCTAGGGGAGGGGACCCCAGTTATTAGGAAGAGACAGGTAATGATAGTCGGTGATTTGATTGCCAGAAATATAGATAAGTGAGTTTGTGATGACCAGGAGAACTGCATGGTGGATGTCTTCTCGGTGCAAAGGTTGCCTTCCCCTCAAAATATCTAGATAGACTTACGTGCAGTGCTGGGGAGGAGCCAGTGGCTGTGGTACATGCAGGTACCAATGACCTGGGAAAGACAGGAGAAAGGTTCTGGAAGCCAATTTTAATGTCTTACTTAGCAGCCTAAAGTCCAGGAACACCATGGTAGCATTTTCTGAAATACTTTCAGTTCCACATCCAGGACCAAATAGACAGGCAGAACTGCAGAGTTTCAATGCATGGATCAGATGGTGTTGGGAGGATGGATTTAGGTTTATTAGGAACTGGGGTACTGTTTGGGAAAGAAGGAGCCTAGAAAAGAAGAATGAGCTCCATCTAAACCAAACAGAACTAAATTGCTAGCATATAAACTTAAAAAGGTTGTAGAGGAGTTTATTTAAACTAAGGGCTGGGGGGAAGCCATCAGGTGCAGAGGATGAAACTCTGCAGACAGAAACATCCCATGGAAGATTTATTAAATAGGACACACTATAGCCTAATAAGGAGAAGAAGCTTGAAGTTGAGAAAATACAGGTAGGAACTGAAAAGAAACAGTAAAACAACAAAGAGTCCCATTTAATTACATCCCATGAAGGCAGACAATTAAATATTGACAAATTTTATAAGTGCTCATGTATAAATGCTACAAGTCTAAATACTAAAATGGGTGAAGTTGAGTGCCTGGTATTAAATGAGGTTATTGATATAATAGGTATAACAGAAACTTGGTAAAAAAAATGGTACGTGGTAATACCAGGCTACAAAATATATAGGAATGACACAATAGGTTGCACTGTTGGGCAAAGGGCACTATATGTGAAAGAAAGCATAGTGTCAAAATAGGAAAAATCTTACATGAATCAAACTGTACTGTAGAATCTCTATGGATAGAAATTTCATGCTTGAATAATAAGAGTATAGCAGCAGGAATAGACTACCAACCACCTGACCAGCATGGCGATGGTGATTGTGAAATGCTCAGAGAGACTAGGTACTACAAAATCAGAAAACACAATAATAATGGGGGATTTCAGCTATCTCCATATTGACTGGGTACATGTCACCTCAGGACAGGATGCAGAGATGAAATTTCTACATGTCATTAATGACTGCTTCTTGGAGCAGCTAGTCCTGGAAACCACAAGGGAGAGGCAATTCTTGATTTCATACAAGGATCTGGTCCAAGTGGTGAATATAGTTGAACTGCTCAACAGTAGTGACCATAATGCAATTAAATTTAATATCATCTAGGGGACAAAATACCAAAAAACCCACCCCAGTAACATTTAACTTGAAAAGGGGGAACTGCAAAAAATGAGGAAGCTGGTTAAATGAAATTTAAAAGCAACAGTCAAAAAGAAGGAAATTACTGCAAGCTGCATGGAAACGATTTAAAACCACAGAACCTCAAATTAAATGTATTCCCCAAATTAAAATAAAAAAGACAGTAAGAGGACCAAAAAAATACCACTAGGACTAAACAGAAGAATAAAAAAGGTGATTGGAGGCAAAAAGGCATGCTTTAAAAATTGGAAGTCAAATCCTACAAAGGAAATTCAAAAAGAGAATGAGCTCTGGCAAATTAAGTGTAAAAGTATAATTAGGTAGCCCAAAAAAAGAATTTAAAGAACAACTAGCAAAAAACACAAAAACTAATCAACATTTTTTTAAGCACATCAGAAGCAATGGGGCCACTAGAAGATCAAGGTTGCAAAGGAAGACTCAAGAAAGGCAAGGACCTTGTAGAGAAGCTATATTGATTCTAGGTATCAGTCTTCACTGCAGAGGATATGAGGGAGATTTCCACATTTAGTGCACAATAAATATGAAATTAAAGATTTAGCATTATCTTAAGTTGGTTAAGGAAATGTATGTGTCATAAAGAAAGGCCTCGACTAACATGCAGAAGGAAGGCAATGAAAATAATGAGTTGTAAAGACACAAGTAATGGAGTAGTGAGGATGCTGAGTTCAAAAAAGTAGCTAATAAGATAAAGAGAAGATTCTAAAAGGAAGGTCCTTAGCCCAATAGGGGTTGACTGTAAATGGTTTCAAATAAAGCATAGAATCTGTCCTACAAGGAGCCAACATTGACCTTCCCATCCCACATACCTGTGTTATCTAAAAAAAATATAGCCTATGTAAACCCAGGTGCAATGAAATAACAGTTGTCAGTGAGGAGGAGGGAAAGAAAGGGCTTGGGGAGAAAGGAGGGAGTAAATATTATCTGTATTAAGACTGGAAATAAGGATGAACTGTCTCAAACTGGTTTTTAACTGAAGTCAGTAATTGGCAATGACATCACTTGTTTGCTAAAGGGTATAAAAAGTTCTCTCTTAAAGGGTTAATTGCTAATACCAGCTAACTAAGTTAGAGATGACCAATATGAGTCTCAGCACTCCTGGGTTTAGCCCATTTTTAAGAATCTTGTTATTTGGATATAGTAAATTGTTTATTTCAGCTTTTTAGGCATGTTTGAGAGCAACTGTATAACTATTATTCTGCATTTGGATTTAATAAAGGAATTTGTGGTTAAATTGCTGCTGTGGTAATATCCTGAATAAATAATAATAGTTCCAACACTTAGTTATTCTTTTTAAGCGGCACATCTGAAGAATTGTCCCAAGTTGAGGTGTAAGAGGAGGTTTCAGAACAAACTGATAAATTAAACAGTAATAAGTCACCAGGATCAGATGGTATTCACCTGAGAGTTCTGAAGGAACTCAAATATGAAATTGCAGAACTACTAATAGTGGTATGAAACCTATCACTAAAATCAGCCTCTGTACCAGATGAACTGGAGGATCATTAATATAATGCCAATTTTTTAAGAAAAAGTCTCCAAGGAAATCTGGGCAATTACATGCCAATAAGCCTAAATTCAGTACCAGGCAAATTGTACAGTAAAGAGAAGAGTTATCAGACACGTAGATGAAAATGATATGTTGGGGAAGCTTCAACACAGCATTTGTAAAGGGCAATTGTGCCTCATCGATGTATTAGAATTCTTTGATGGTATCAACAAGCATCTGGACAAGAGTGATCCAGTCGATATAGTGTATTTGGACTTTCAGAAAGCTTTTGACAACTTCCCACACCAAAGGCTCTTAAGCAAAGTAAGCAGTAATTGGATAAGAGGGAAGGTCCTTGCATGATATGAAACAAATGGTAGAAAAAATAGATACATTTTCACAATAGAAAGAGGTGAATAGTGGGGTCTCTCAATAATCTGTACTGGGACCAGTGCTGTTCAACATGTTAACGAATGATCTGCGAAAGACAGTAAACAAGAAGATGGCAAAGTTTGCAGACAAAATAAAATTACTCAAGATAGTTAAGTCCAAAACCGACTGCAAAGAGGTACAAAATTGGGTGACTGGGCAACAAAATGGAAGATGAAATTCAGTGTTGATAAATGCAACATAATTCACATTGGAAAACACAAGCCCAACTATACATACAAAATGATGAGGTCTAAATTATCTGTCACTAGTCAAGAAAGAGATCTTGGAGTCCTCATTGAAAGGTTTCTGAAAACAGCTGCTCAAAGAGCACCAACAGTGAAAAAAGCCAACTGAACATTAGAAATTATTAACACAAGAACTAGTGTCACCCATAAAATTAAAAGATCTCAGGTGTAAAACAAGCATAAGGAAGTACTTCTGTACACAATACCTAGTATTGGAACTTGTTGTTGGGGATGTTATGAAAGCCAAAAGTATAAATGGGATCAAAAGAGGATTAGATAAGTTTATATAGAATACGTCCATCAATGGATATCAGTCAAGATTGTCAGGGATACAACACCATGTTCTGGGTGTCCCTAAATTTCTGACAGCCAGAAGCTGGGACTAGACGACAGGGGATGGATCACTTGATAACTGCCCTTTTCTGCTCATTCCCTCTGAAGCATCTGACACTAGCCACTGTCAGAAGACTTGTAGATTGGGCTAGATGGACCATTAGACCATGGTCATTCTTACATTGAGTAAAATGTAGTTATATAGCCAAATACAGGGTTGATCAATTATGGTCTCCATAACTAGTATCTCCCATGTTTTTCTGTGCTAAAACATCAAATCAGATGGATCTTTCTTTACCCAGTAGTCTGGAAACATAAACTGGGATACTACAAAAAGTTGGGCAATCCAGCATTTAATTTTATCTCAAGGCACATCTATGCAGCACCTGGGAGACGTAATTCCTGATGTGATATTCATGTGTGAGCTCTGCTTGAGCAAACTCTTAAACAGAGGAGCAGCACCTTGGGCTAGCCATCCTAATATGTGCCCAAGGGGTTGAGCAACATTGTACTCAGGAGGTTAGCTCATGTTGCCATGGCCACACTGCTCAAGTAGAGTTAGCATATGTATGTCTACCCAAGTTGGGAATTACACCTCTGAGCTGCTGTGCAGATGTACCATTAGTATATATGGGTAGTCTACAAGCAGCAGTAGGTATGCGGTGAATTGGTTGTGATTGACACTTAACACTGCTTTTGATTGGAAAGCAGAACATTGCATAACTATTTTGAACCTATGCCCCTGCAGGCCTACCAATTTTAAACATTCTCTTTCCAATAGTTTCTTCAGGAGTTCTCTGCCTTATTCATAGATCCTTTTATGCTTGCCAGGTGACGTATTATTGAATCACTGTAGCTTAAAATGGTTTTCCTTTAGAAAGGCAATTTAATCTGCATCATCAAGTCTTTCCTATTTGCCTTTGTAGCAAGTGTGTCTTTTCCTTTTTGGTTTTGACAACTCCACTGCTAATGTCTCATATTTTATGTCTTTCCTGGTCATTTGGCAGGTGCTCAGGTGTAGCTGCTAGGGCCAGATTTATATTTATATAGTTGGACTCTATTTTGTGCCTGCAATTCTATGCCAGTAAACCTTTTTTAGGTGCAATTAAGTGTGGGGAGGAATGATGGTGATATGGGGAGGGATTTCTAAATGAATTAAGTGTTGGCTTAACTCTGCTCTTTTGAAATCAATAGTAAATCTCCATGTGATTTCAATGGTAGGAGAATTAGGTAATAGTGGCTCTACCCTCTAAGGGAGGATGAAAAGAGGAGCTGCTATAAATACCCAGTGAACAAGGGGTTCGTATGGGCTCAGTTTACCCCTACCTTTCCACATTAATTTAGGGAAAACCATATAAATTAACTGCTAGGTAGATGAAGAGAGAAACATTCATCTTGTATCTAAGCCTTCATGCCTATAGCTACCTGGTAGCAGATGCAAGTCAAGTAAGTAGGGAGTCATGTATCCAGTTTTGTCTCAGCAGCTTATTTACTGCAGGCATAAAATTCAGGTGCAAATTTTGCGGGTGCAAAATGAACATTGGGCTACACTCCTGTGAGAATGTACCTCTGTAAATGTACTTATATAGGAAAAAAAAGAGCAAGAGAGGGCCTCTCATCAAGACCCTGGACATGTAACTCCCTCCCCACTTTGTAAGAGTTGAAATCTGGATCCAAAGTTTACTAGAGTTGGGCTGAAATCACAAACAGCATGGAACACAAACAACATAGTGAACTGTATTATACAGTATGCCTTTCATACAAGGCATACCCTAAAGTACTTTCCAGAGTGAAATGTTGCAAGACACTGTAACTATTCAATAACTACCACAGGATGTAAATGGAAGATGGAGTTTGACATGAGCATGCAATCTCCACAATTACTCTTATTGCTTTGGAAGAGAGTCAGCATTATGTTGGCAGGAAGGTGGAGCAGTTCTCCAGTTGGCAGAGGTTTTGAGACATTCTGACAGCCATAGAAAGTCACCATTATCAAACACCAATGGCTAGGCAGTTTGAAATCCCCAAAATGAATCCTCTCATTCCTATTTCATGAAATTCTGGACACTCAGTGGTTATGCCAGCCTCTCCAAAAGGGAGGAAAATAAGTTAATAGTATTGGCTTGCGTATGGAAAGTCTAAAATGTCATTTTGCCATGAGACAATATTGGTTAGCATATTAATGCTAGACTGAGTCAGAATAAAATTTTCACACACACACACGTTCATGACTTTTTATTCTCCAGTCATTTAAAAATGCTTTTAAATTTATTCCAATTTAAAATAAACATTTTCTTCCTGATAAAATATTTTGTCTTCTGAATTGGCACTGAAACATTTTCCCTACGGAGCTAATGCTAATATTCCACACGGCTGCTGGGAAGTTCATGATGTCAGAAAGGGCTTTGGTTTTAGAAGATGGTCAGCTCTTATGGTTGACTGAGCATGTGCTCAGATACGACAGTAACGAACACCCTAGAAATACAGTTGTCAAGGTTCCTTCCCCACTCTGAACTTTAGGGTGCAGATGTGGCGACCTGCATGGACACTTCTAAGCTTAATTACTAGCTTAGATCTGGTATCACTGCCACCGTCCAGAATTTTCAGTGTCTGGATCGTTCCCTGTCCCCCCAAAACCTTACCCTCCGTGGTTAGCCTTGAGAGACTCCTTCACCAATTCCCTGGTGAGTCCAGATCCAATCCCTTGGATCTTAAAACAAGGAGATATTAAACATCCCCCCTCCTTTCTCCCACCAATCCCTGGTGAGTCCAGATCCAATTCCCTTGGATCTAAAAACAAGGAAAAATCAATCAAGTATTAAGAAAAAGGCTTTTAATTAAAGAAAAGAAAGGTAAAAAAAAACCCTCTGGGAGAGATTAGCATACCAGCTACTCTCACAGACAACAGATTCAAAACACAGAGGATGTTCCCCTGGGCACAAATTTAGTTACACAAAAAAATACTCAATTTGATTCTACCTCTAATTGCATAAGACAGGTTACAAAGAAATAAACATAAACCTATTTATTCCTTTCTAAACTTACTACTCTGATAAGAGGCTGGTTCCTTGATCTTTTTCACTCTGGCTGAAACTGAAACTCTAGACAAAGGAAAAACTTCCCTCCTTCCTTTTGAAACATCTTGTTCCCCCATTGGTTCCTCTGGTCAGGTGTCAGCTAGGCTAGGTGAACTTTTTAACCCTTTACAGGTAAAAGAGACATTAACCCTTAACCATCTGTTTATGACAACAGTGATAAGCCAAAACTTTGTTACAAGCCTCTATCAGGAGACAGCACATTGTTGTGCTGTATTAGGAGCAGACTAGAAGGCACATTGTAACCCCTAGAGTGTCTCAGTCACAATCTGCTTCCCAGATTCCCCCTCTGCAGTAGGGCACTGAGGCCTGGGGCCAACATTCCACCCATTCTCCACTCAGAGATGCAGAATGGGGACATAGTGACTCTTGAGGGGCTGCTCCATCCAGCACAGAAAATACACCAGAGGAATATGGAGGCATCTTATGCTCCTTTACTTCTCTGTATGGCCATGCAAACTGGGCCATAATTTGGCCCATTGATAGACAGATGCAGATTTTTATTCCTAGTGGTTTTCCACAAGTGCAATTAACCACCCCCCAACATTTAAAGACTTGATTTCAGAAGCTTTGGACATGCAGAAACTAACCCACTGGACTCAATGGGAGTTCTAAGGGAAAGGCCATGCAGAGATAGGATTTTACCAGTGGGCCTGTTTCTATATTTAATAGCACAAAGTTCCTTTCTAATTGTTGTCAATAGCTACTGGTGTGGTGCTCTGCTCTTGTTCCATGATGATAACAGTCAGCTGCGTGCGTGTTCCCTCAGTGTGCTGCCCTGGCTCTGCACAGATAGCTGACACAGCAAACCCCGAGAGAACCCCCAAAGACCACAGACTCTAGTAAGGCACGAAGGAACCCGAGCCAGGTTTATTGTCAAACGAAGCACAGTAATAGTTTCCTATAGACTCTACAGGACATACTATGAATATGTGCCCCCGGCAATGGACACAGCTAAGTCAATGGCAGGACTTTCCACTGCCTCTTAGGCTGGACAAAGATACGCACTCCAGGACCTACTTTTATACAGTTACAGGACAGATTACTCATCTCTCCTGACGTACTGAGGTACAACCTCTTGGCTCATTAGGGTGCTGTCTCCCCTTTGATCATGTTGTTCCAGACATACAGATCTATCCATCATGCTGTCCTGTCTTTAAGATGCACCTGCCTGTTTCTTGTTGTGTCTGTGGAGTGTCCTGATGTCATCTTGGCACAAGTTCCTCTTCTTGCTACTTCTGTGAATGAGTCCTACCTCTGGCTCACAGCCTAGCTTTTGCTTAGCAATGCCTGGAAGTACTTTGGTTCAGGCTTCAGGCCTCAGACTAGGCCTCTGAAACAAGAGTTTATGTTTCAGGTCCTCAATTTACTACACTAACGTCCTGTTATTGACTGGAGTGACCCTGCCTGAAGGAAAGG
Organism: Gopherus evgoodei; assembly: GCF_007399415.2. Lineage (NCBI taxonomy): Eukaryota > Metazoa > Chordata > Testudines > Testudinidae > Gopherus > Gopherus evgoodei. The sequence goes on from NC_044326.1 coordinate 11,792,942, forward strand.
CTGAGCATTATTTTCAAAATGTGTTTTGATAGCATTAAAAAAAAATCTGCTGTCCTCATTGCTCTTGCCATTATTGTTGGACAATCACAAAGAAAACGGTAATCATATTAATGACAACAGAAATCACTTAAATGTTAAGTTCTATACAAATAACTCAGATCTGACAGACCATCTGAGCATTGTATAGGCTTCTGCACTGGAGATGCTGTTTCCTTGCTTGAGAAAAAAATGCCTGTGGCCCACTTAAATCACATTTGTCAAGCAAGATGGTCACTAAGAACCAGCCTATGCAATTGAGAATGGCATCTATGAAGGCAAAAACCAAAACACAACAGTTCAAACAGAGTACATGATATAATGACGCTTGTGTGGGCATATATGTAATGCATTATGGAAGAATATGCAGTTGAAATACTGACAACCTAAGTTACTAGTCTGACATTTGATGATGAGACTTTCAGATTGTTGAACGAGACAGACAAAATCTGTGCCATGTGCATGTGAATCAGTCCTGGGCCATTCCACTAACTTAAATGGAATTACTCTGGATTTACACCATTGTAACTGAAAACACAATTTGACCCCTTCTTCCTTGAAAGAAGGAGCAACAGAGATGTTCCAGCTCCCACTCTTTCCATTTTTTTTTTGCATTCACTTGTTGTCTCTCCTCTTAACCCAGAACCTCTTTGGAATTGGAACTCTCTCTTACTATATATTTGTACAGCTCTCAAGATAATGGACTGGAGACCCTGGACTCTGCTATAACAACAGCAATAGTAATAATAAATTAATCAACTCTAAGGCTCCAAATTTACAAATACTTACGTACATGCTTATTTTCAGCAAAGAATCTTGTGGCACCTTATAGACTAACAGACGTTTTGGAGCATGAGCTTGCGTGGGTGAATACTCACTTCCTCGGATGCATGCATTATAACAGGCATCTGACGAAGTGGGTATTCACCCACGCAAGCTCATGCTTCAAAACATCTGTTAGTCTATAAGGTGCCACAGGATTCTTTGTTGCTTTTACAGATCCAGACTAACACGGCTACCCCTCTGATACATGCTTATTTTCGTGCACATGCATAGGCCCACTGAAGTCAACAAAACTACTCACATACAAAAAGTTAAGCGTGTACCCAAGCGTTTGCAGGATCAGCTCCTCAGTAATCTTTCAACAATCTTCGGTCCCAGTTCTGCAGTTAACTGCCCCCGATGGCTTCATTGAAACTCCAACTGGACTTTAGACCTTGGGCCTTAGGTTAGAAGGCTTCAGAATATGCATTGCAACAAACCTTCTTGTAATGTTAGTGCAGTATTATTCAGGGCAACAGCAGTTCACAACTGCCAATTCTAAGCATTCAATAATCATAAGCTATGCCCCCCAAAATCAAAAGATTTTTTTTTTGGGGGGGCGGGAAATTAACAGAGTTCTTTTCATTAGCCTTATGACTTTTCAGCCATTAGAGGTCACATTATCAAGATATTCTCCACAACCACAAGAGCTAGAAACTTGAGTCTTTTTAAATAAAAGATGAGATTCTCCCAGGACTCCAGGAGCTGAGACTTAAAAGGAACACCAAAAATCATGATACAATTGAAAGAGCTGGCACCACCATGACCCATTCTGAATGCAAATGGACAGAGAGAATTTATCTGATTTATTTGTTGAGTTATAACTTACATTTCATTTTAAAAATTAAGCAAATAAAAAGCAGGTAGCTGTGCACATATAAACACACATCTTTATTTTTGCCTTCCTTGTTGGCCCATGTCCTTCCAATTGTTTGTTACAATCTAATGAAGCTGCAACCAATGGGTGTATGTTTTTATGGGAGAGGTTGTTTTTACTCTGTTTCTACATCCCAGTGCACAGTGCAGCCCCAATCTTGAATGCAGCCTTGCAGTGCTATTGTCATATCAATAATCCTGTTCAATAAAAGGCCATTGGACTAGAAATGGAATATTTTAAAAGGGGCATAGAGCTGCTCAGTTTAAGTATAGAGCTGGTCAGAAATTTTTCAACAAAATGTTTTTCTGGCCCCTAAATGCCATTTTACACCAAAATGTTTTGCAGGAACATAATAGTTTTGGCAATTATTATTATTATTATTGTTCAGGAAAGTTTCTTGGGTCCAGAAAATAGAGCACTCAGCCGGGATGTTAGAAACTCGGGCTCCAATCTGTGCTCTAGCTAAATCAGAGTAGTATGTTTCATCCAGAATCAATCTGAACCTCTGTATCCCACATCCCAGGCAAGTGCTCTAATCACTGGGCTAGAGAGACAATCTGTAGCTCTCACCCAATGAATACTTAATGATTTACACAAAGTGCATTAGCACCAGCAGGAAAGATGAACATCACAGCCACACCCAAAAGCACTTTACTCATATACATAGAGCAGCATACGATACTGGCAAAGTGCTCCTAGCATGAAGGCAGCATATACCAGCAAAACTGTGCTTTTAGTGGCATGGCTTACTCCACTCCTTCCCCCCAGGAAAAAAACTCACACCAGTAAAAGCACAATTTTGCCAGTATACATGCACTTTCTCAAGGGGCTTTTAGCAGCCTGTTACACCAGCCCATGTCTGTAATGCAGATATTGTCTAACAGTGCAAGGCTAACTAGATAGCCAGGTCTCCCACTTCCTATCACATATGTTCAAGGCTCTGCCTGATTCAGACTTGGGATAAAAAACTGTTTTGCATCAGGTGAAATATGGACAAACCAGGATCTCCCATATCCCAGGTGTGTGTCCTATATATCAGGCTATTCTCTTGCATGCTTCCCTCCTGCTAAAATAAAAAAAAAATGGTCTGATTTTTGTACCAAGGAAGAACAAAACCAATTGTCAAAACCTCACCTGTTTTGTTTTTGTCTGTTTTTTGGCAAAACGGAATTGTTTTCCAGCCAGCCCTATCTGGGTGTGTAACGTTATGGTAGGATCTAATCTCTCTGATTGTATTAGATATTGTAGATGGCTGTAATACAGCTTTTTTAAAACTATAGGAAGGACCATCGTGAACTACAAAACAAACTTTAATCATCTTTAGAGAATTACTAGTATCCTCATAGCCTTGGTAGTGAATCTGGCTTAAAGTAACCCTGGACAAAATTCACTCCTGCGCAGAGGGCCAGCAGAAGACCTACAAACTAATATACTCTTACTAAAAACCCTTTGGGTTCACCATGTGTACAGAGGTGAATTTCACCTAATGTGAATATGATTGTAAATGTTGCCGATTAAAGGGAAGAATGGGAGGCTGTGACAAGGAATCCACTCCATACAAGCCATGAGAGGGTTCATATGGGCCAGGAGGAGCCAGTTAACCTGATATGCTGCCTGTGGAGAATAAAACACTAATTACAGATGAAGCCCAGCTGGGGGAGTAGCTGGGATGGAGTAGAGCCAGGAAGTAAGAGCACGAAGAGTCTGTAGGGAAGATGTCTGTAGTCACTCCTTAGTGGGAAAGGGAGTTGGCTAGAGACAAGGAGGAAATTCTAGGGGAAGAATAAACCCTGGAATGGACTGGAGAGACCAGGAAGAGACTGGGATAGGTGAAGTAGACAGGGTGAGCAGAGGAATCACTAGTGATGCTGTCATAAACAGAGTGTTAAGGGTTAATGTCTCTTATACCTGAAAAGGGTTACAGGCAGGGAACTGGACACCTGACCAGAGGACCAATCAGGAGACAAGATACTTTCAAAGCTGGGTGGAGGGAAGTTTTTGTGTGAGTTCTTTGTTCTTTGTTCTTCTCTCGGAGGGTCTGAGAGAGACCAGACATTACTACAGGCTCTCTAAGTTTCTTTTCAAATAGAAGGTAAAAACCAGGCGGTTTAGGCTTTTTTAATTGTTTTACTCTATTTGCAGTTGTGGATCTGGCTGGTTAAATTTTATATGTGTAGTTGCTGGGAATATTTTGATTTGTATTGGTACTGGGCAGAAAGTCTCTTTCTGGTATCTGTAAGCTATAAGACCCTATAATAGTTACATCTTGAAGTTACAGAGATAATTCTTTACTTTTTCCTTTCTTTTATTAAAAGATTTATTTTTAGAGAACCTGATTGATTGTTTTTTTTCTCTGTTTTCCTTGAATCTGTTTGCCTCTTTGTGGAAGGGAAGGGAGATGCTTCTCTGTATGGTGATTTAAGAGGTTAGATCAGTATCTCAGGATAGCCCAGGGAGGGAAATTCTGGGAGGGGGAGTGGTGAGGGAATGGCTTATTTCTCCTTGTTTTAAGAACCCAAGGGATCTGGGTTCTTGGGGTCCCCAGGGAAGGTTTTGGGGGGACCAGAGGGTATCAGGCCCTGGAAATTCCTGATTGGTGGCAGCATATCAGATATAAGCTGGTAATTAAGCTTAGGGAAACTCATGCTAGTATCTCATTTTCTGGACTCTAAGGTTCAGATTGGAGAAAGATTGCTAGGACAGATGCATAATCCAGAAATAGACAAGGAGACACAGAGGTGGGGTAAGAAGGCATCCAGGGACACAGCAACAGAGTCTGAGACTGACTAAACCTGATTGCGAGTCATAGTATGCCTGGGCTGGAACCCAGAGTAGCAGATGGGCCTGGGTTCCCCTTCCAGCCATTGGGAAAGTAGCATAGGATGGTCTTAGAGACTTGGAATGAAAGATCATCTGAGACAGCATCCAGACAGCTTGTCTGATGGGACTTTGTTACTCTGGAAATCAGGGAATATATAATGACCTCGCCAGAGCGATGAGTCACAAAGAGGGAGCTCCCTGAGACAGAGAGAGAGAGAGATGGGCCACAGCGTGAGCAACTGACAGGAAGAGGCACCAGACAGGAGTGAGAGCTAATTCCCAGAGTCAGCCACAAGGAGGCGCATTTGCAGTGAGTTGTGCCCCTTTAAAAAGGCAAGAAAGGTTGGTTCTATTCCTGATTCTGATACAGCCTTGCAATGTGATCTAGGATAAGTCTCTGTGCCCCAGTTTCTTCATCTGTAAAAAGAGCATGATAATACCCACCTTCGCAAAATGACTTGGGTGTGCCTACTCTGCAATAAAACACCTGCAGCATGGCACCAGTTAACTTAGGTGTGCAGGTCCTGGCCCTTAAGGCGATGGTCCCAGAACCAGGAAACCTACATTGGAATGTTATAACCTTGCAGCCTCAGCCCCAGGAGCTAGAGTCAGCTGATGCAGGACAGCAGCAGCTCTTTAATTTCATTGTAAACATACTCTGGAGGGTTGGACCTCCCTTCTGGGGTGCCACCTGATGTGCTGGGGTCCCACTGAGCCCACCGGTCCCACCAGCCTGGGTCTCCCACACTCTGTGCTGTTGTGCCAGGCTCTCCAGCCCTCGTCCAGCACACACACAAGTAGGGACATGCCCAGCTGTAGAATCGCAGAGTCTGCAATCAGCTCTGTGTGGGAGGGCTCCGCTCAGGAAATTTCCCAGCACTCAGGTGCACATCCCTTCTGGCGTGTAAACCCAAAATTATATTGTCTTGCACTGTACAGAAATGTATATGGTACAAGCGAATTAAATTTGCCTCCTCCCTCAATCTGGAGGAAGATATGCACAGCATTTTGCCTGCTGTCCCCTCAGTTATGAATTGCACAAACTGGGTTTTAGAAAACAAAACAAGTTTACTAACGACAAAGGCTGCATTATAAGAGAGAGCAAACCGAACAAAGCAGATCACAGAGCAAAATAAACAAATACACACCCTAAGCTTAATGCACTAAAGAAATTGGTTACAAATAGTAATCTCTCACCTAAATGTTATTTTAGACAGGTTGCAGAGGTTCTGTAGTTTAGAGTTTCAGGTGTTTGTCTTCACAGGCTAGCCCCCTGTCTCATCCTGCGTCCCAGTCCATTCTCCCCAGATCTGTCTTAGGTGTTTACAGCAGTCATCCTGGGCGGAGATTTATTGAAAAATCAGACACCTTGATTAACTCACTCTCCAGCCTTAAATAAGATTTACATAAGGAGGGAATCTTTTGTTTCCCTGTTTGATCCTCGCCCTTCTTCAGTGAAAAAGTACCAGCAGTGTCCAAGGTGGTAATTCATACCACGTGACATCATCACATGACCTTACAGTGATGATTCATCATGAGACAAGGTTTATTTGTAATGTCCACAGGAAGAAACTCCAGGAAGATGGGAAATCAGCATCTTCAGGTACTCATTGTCTTTCCTAACGATCCATCCAGGCTGATTACATACTGTCTGGTGGCCATTCCCCAAGTACACACACATGAACACTTAGGGTGACCAGACAGCAAATGTGAAAAATCGGGACAGGGGATGGGGGTAATAGGGACCTATATAAGAAAAAGACCCAAAAATTGGGACTGGCCCTATAAAATCGGGACATCTGGTCACCCTACACACAGTTGTAATTGTTACATAGTCGATATTTCTAACTTCATATACAGAAATACATTCATACAAATTGGATAATTACATTCAGTAAATTATAACCTTTCCAAGGATACTGCACATGACCCATCTTGCATAAAATATATCATAGTTATGCCATATTCATATAATAACAATATTTCTATGAAGAATATGGGGTGTAATGTCACACATACTCTTTGAAATTCTTAGATGAAAGGTTGTACCCAAGCAGAAACTATAGTATTAGTAAGTTATCAAGATTTTCATTTTATGATTAGGGTTGTTTCGATATCCTGTGTTTGTGACACAGAGAACTCTGAGCAAAAGCAGAAGGAATATGACAGAGCACAGATAGGAATGGATTAGTCACTCTGCACAACTCCCCACAGCTTTGGACTTTCACACATTCTGAGCCCCCGTAATGAATAGCCGTGGTCACTTTCACACATTTCTAACAAGAGTTGCCACAACTTGGAACAGCGAAGAAGAGGAAGCTGGTTAATCAGTTTTTGTTTTTTTGTAGATCTGATTTTTGTTTGTTTGTTTTATCTTGTTTTTCTTTTACTCTGAAGTAGATGATATCTTGTATTTATACCAGGAGTATAGACCAGAGCCATGAGTTTAGAAACTGGATTCCAGGCCATGTTTAGACTTAAGCTGTTTGGGGAAGGGACTGTCTACTTCTCTGGTTATACAGTACCTAGCACAATAGTCAGTCCATAGGCGCTACCATAATAAACATAATTAATAATAGCCCCTATTTCAATGGCCCCTATTTCAAGTCCTTAGCATCCAGCAGCTCCCATTGAGGTCAATGGTTATGCAAGTGATCAGATTTATAGAATATCAATAGGGAGAAAGAAGAAAAAACAAGATTCCTTTCTATATTTATTGTGGTTCTTGTGCATTTGAATTCCATCCATTCACTTGACAGTGCCACAGGAGACCCAATATAATCTGGGACCATGCGCAATATATTGCTAAAAAAGTTGTGATGCTACCGGGAGTGCATGAATGCTGACTTTTTCTGGTCTGTTGCTCAGCCAAATCCAGTTAGGTCTTCACAGAGACAGCATGGGGAGGCTCTGGCCTTTAGAATCTTCCCCTGATAAGTTTCAACTTTCTACTGCAATCCAAGACACTACAGCTGTTCAAAGTCGTAAGACATTTTTAACATAGACAAAAATAGGTTTCTCTCTCCGCACCACAAGCTTTGTTCCTGAAAACAATTCAATCATTTTTCTTCTAACGTTGCAAAGCAAACCCACATTCAGGCAGACATGAAGCCTGGAAAATTTCAACCTGATTGGCTAACTCTGACAAAGTGGTAAGCAACTTAATAGAGGGGAGGGGAGGGAAGAGGCAGTTTATAAGGGAAATGATTTAAAAACTTAGTTTAGCTGTTTGAATCAACTCCAGATATAACTAACCTAAAACAAACTTGCTACTTTGCTCTAAATTAAACGGTTTTAAATTTCTTATCAAACTCTCTGGTAGGTGGAACTTCAAGGAATTTGCAATTCTAATCTTTTAGTTTCTTAGATTATGTTATTTTAACCAAATGATAAAACAATGGCAGATTTTTTAGTTCATAATTCGGAATTCTTTCAAGCTTCTGTCACTATTCAGTTCTAGGTGACAATAAACACATTATGTCTTTTGGCTGTAGTTGTCTGATGCTTTCTTTAGACTATATTTCTGCTGCCTATAGATATATTTTGTGCCTAAGAAATAGTGCTATTCTCAGCTAGTGTCATGAGTTTTCAGAGTTCAAAATTGTTAATCACTGTTGATCCAAAATTGTTTCTAGGTATCAATGAAAGATACCAGAAGGAACCTGTATGATTGTCTAGTGCCTTCCTGTATTACTCAGGCCAAAGAATTTCACCTAGTAATTCCTGCATTAAGCCTTTATCCTGTTGGTGAACTCAAGCCTCTTTTACTTATGTACCTATCACTTGCAGAGTTTTTATAATTCAGGAATGACCTTTTGAGGAGCACTTATCTTGAAATGACTGGCTTGTCCTCTTGATAGGATATATATGTATACCATCTTTGGGTCATATACTCCATTACTCTGTCTCTGCTTTAAGTCATTTAAGTGCATTTATGCACTGACTGGTCCAGATTCTCAGCTAGTGTCAATGGCGCTACGCCAGTTGACACCAACTGTGAATCCGGCCTACATGTACTCTGGGGCAGCTAGGATGTGTGGTCTCTAGCAGGAAGCTGCTCTAATATACTGTCTGATTCCAACAGCTTCTTATTGGTCTTGAGGAAAGTGAGAAAAGTCACAACATGATGCACTCTGGCCATGTCTCCACCCTGCTCCACCCCTGCCAGGAGCTGGGCGCAGTGCTAATGTACAGCCCTTATGCCCGCTCTACACCAGCCAGGGGTAACCTTGCTGAAAAGGAGTATTCTTAAGGAGTCACTTCTACTCCTTTTAAGGACCTTTTAAACTCCCAGAGCAGCCCAAAGGAGTCATTGTGTAACTGAAGATCAGGTTCTTTCTTACTTACCAAGTGAGGACTAAGTATTTAGTTGAATATGCCATCTCTTGGTTCACCATTTGAAATTGGCTGGTCTGTAGAGGCAGGCAGAAATTTCAGTTCATATCCGTCTGCCTCAAATTGAAGTGTCGATGTCAAAGTGTCACCACTCAACAAATGAGTTATAAAGTAGCAGCAAAGGGATAACAGTCTTAGAGAACATGGCTGGAACAATTCCATCAGCCTGTGACATATTCACAGGCACCAGTCTGTAGCAAGGGGGAAAAAAATGGATGAAACCACATCACCCAAAATAGTGTTGTTGCAGCCTGCATTCTTTTAGCATTTCAGATGGTTGCTGCCTAATGTGGAACGTCATGTCATGTCTGCTCCAGGTATGTGGGACTGGGCAAGAAATGAGTGAGGTGTTTCAGAAGGAAACAGCAGACATGAATCGCCAAAGGGATCTGAGCAGAGGTCGAATTCCACTTCACAGTGTAATAAAGAGAGCCCTTTAGCTTAGCTCAGAGGAAGAAAACAGGACTCTGTTATGGGGTAAACAATACTTAAAAAAAACAGTGTTATGCTCACTGATGTGCTGGTTTCGGGGGAAATTCAAAGATCAGTAATATCATGTTTTATTTTGCTTCTCATAGTATTTGGAACTCTGCATGTTATTATTAATTATTATTACTATAGTAGAACTGGAAGCCCCAGTCAGATGGCATCTCCTTGAGCCAGGGATAGTAAAAACATAGTCAGATGTTTATGGGGCAGAGGAACACACACCCCCCAAACATTGAATGGACAAAGACATTTCTTCAACCTGAAGATGTGACTGAATAGTCTCTGAAATATCTTGCACTGTTCACAAGGATTTGATTCAAAGCTTGTTGGGTTCAGTGCGACTCTTTCTATTGACTTCAATGGACTTTGGATTATACCCTACCTGAGTGTAGTCATGTGTCACATTTATTCTTCTGCAGTAGTGAAAAGGTCATCATATTTCTTCCTTAAACTTCATCAGTTCAGACCCAGTCATTTTCCGGGAACCAGATAGGTGGTAGCTTGGAAGGGACTTGGAAGGCTCTGCTAGTTGAGATTGGAGAAGTCAGTGTGAAAGCTTCTAAAAGCATCTCTCAGATGAGGTCTGCATTAAGAAATGATCAGTGATCTGAACTTTTTTGGAGTCACTGAAAGTAGAAAAGGTGAGTCAGGGCCAAAGAAAAATTGCACAAATTTGCTTTTATTGTTCTATGAAATTGGCTCGAGTTTGTGAGTGAAGGGCTGGTAGTGAAGCCACTTCAGCCTTTAATACAGTCTTTGTAAGGAAAATGTGAGTTGAAAATATGAGCCTCTAGGATAACCCAGTGAGGCAGCCATATTTGATCTTGCAATGTCAAAAATTCCAGTGAATTTCCAGTCTGGGTTTCTCTTGTTCTCTTGACGGGTAGAGTTGGATTTAAAACATGGGCATTTTACATCTTTACAACATACCAAATGGCAGCCACCACAAAACTGAGACCAATTTGAACCCTATTCTTCCCAGCTGACTTCCTCACTGACTGCGTAGTGGCTTATGGACAACTAACAAAAGCCTTTCATGTCTAGGCTGATGGTTTAACTCCAACCCCATTCAATAGTGATGGCAGTGTGGTGATCTAGGTGAAATGTGTGGCAGGGGTATCAGTCCAGTTCCTAGTAGCCTGTATGTAACACATACAGGCCATTGTTGCATAGTAGTTGATCTCTATTAGCAACATTATCAGTGAGGTCAATGACAGCATGGGCACATAAAAACTGCACTCCCTGTCTCACTTAAATGACATTCCTCTAAGTCACAGCAAAACACAGTGGAGCAAGGAATGATTGGGGAAGTTCGCAATTGCCCTTCCAATGAGCGAGGGAAGTCCCCACTGCTGCCAAGACCTATTTATTTGTTTGTTAGTTTTTATTTTTATGAATATGGGTCACTCATTTACCAAACAAATCATCAAACATGAAGAGAACCTGTACATGATTGATTAGGTGATAGAGACACTGGAAGAGACCATATTTGATGAGTCCAGCAAAACAGAAGGCAGCTGACTTTCCAAAATCAACTCTCTTTCAGGAATGAAAGTCTGATGTGCCCTTGCAATCAGAAGGAGGAAAATAATGGATTACTTTTAGTTAACCTTTGTGCCATGTGAACCCACTAACTCCTCTGTTATTATCCAGGGGCCAGGGAGCAAAAGAAGTGTAATCTTTCCCACAGGCAGTGTCCTGGCATTAAGAAACAAGTGTTGACTATTGAAGATATTGACACTGGAACATAGGGTAAGCATTTATCACAAAGCATAAGCCTTCAGTTCAAATGTGGAAATATTGTCTGATGCCATATAGCTTTAGACTGCAATGACCTACCTTAGTAAAGGGCTGTGAGTAGCCCTTAAAGCCCTTAAAGGCTTGGAAAAAGCCTTGGAAAATGTACCATAGGGAACAACCCACTTCGAGGGAGAGCAAAGACCATGAGTGGATCATGACTTCCCCGAACTAATCGATGGCAACCAGTAATTGAAATCCAGGGGACTGATGCATGTTCTATTCCTTCTTGTACTTCTGATTCCTACATTTCATTTGTTTTGCACTGGATATCTCAGTCAGGCCCCCAGTAACAGAAGCCCTTTTCCTCTCCACCAATGAATAGAACATGGGTGCATATGTAATACTGACAGACTCCGGTTGTCAGCGGGCAGGATCAAACCTAGGACTTCTGGAGCTAAATGCATGAGCTAAAAGGCAACTGGATATTAGTTAAGGCTGTAAAGAAAAGTAAATCTCAGTCGCTCTCACAGTGCCACTAGATGGGACAGAACACCACACCCAGGGGGTGCATGGGTTACACATACAGCAAAACAAAGTGTTTGTGAATCAGTTCAGACTGGCACATTCACTGTAGCTAACTTCTTTTATTTATTGCTTGCCAGCTGCTAGTGCAGGTCAGAAAATTCTGTGCAGGAAGTCAGACTAGATGATCACAATGGCCTCTTCTAGACTTAAAGTCAGTCTAATTTTTTTGTCCTGTGAAGTTTTTGTTGATGAAATTCATAAATTTTTTTTCTTGAAAGTGCCTCCTGCATCCCCTTTTCAAATGTTTGGTTGCAGGAAACAAACAAACATACCTTTTGTGAGCTTTTAGTTTTTGTGAATAAATTCTCTCCCCCAAAAAATCTATGAACATTATTTTTTTTCCATAAAAAGTCATAAAAAAAAAACTTAGCTTTATTCTATTGGAAAAAAAAACATTTTAACTGGAAAATGTTGACCAGCTAAAGAAAATATGGTGTATGATGCATAAATTAAAACAGTAATTAATAAAAATGAATGCCAATAGCAGAAGCAGAAGGACCTAGAGGAAACTCACAGACAAAACAACCATCTTTTTAGTTGAGCTCTAGAGACAAATGGTGACACAGGGAAGTGAGAGGCTGAGGCTGCTCCAGCCAGCTGGCGCTGTGGAAAAACTTCTCACCCCACCAGCAGGGGTGGTGAGGAAAGACAAGTGTTATTATTTATAGTATAAAATGCCTCTTTTGTATTTTTTTTCAGATTTGATATTTGAGGAAATTGACTGTAACATCTCCTTTTATGATCTAACTGTCTGCAATTTGTATCCATTATTGCCTCTTCCTATGGGCAGAGAAGCATATTATTCTAAGAGGAAGAATTGTCCCATGGTTAGGTCACTAGCCTAGGATTTAGAAGACTTGGCTCAATTTCATGATCCTAGGACAACCTGGGTGACCTTGGGTAATCATATGGCCCTATACTCTTTAATATAGTTTGTCTTACAACTCCTCTGTAGGTAGGGCAGTATTATTGTCCCCATTTTACAGATGGGAAACTTAAGGCTCAAATAAACCAAGTCATAGGCTAGTGCCCTGAGCACTTGGCCATGCTTTCTCTTTAAGAATATTGTGGTCCAGAGCACATGCAAGTGAAAAATATATTGATTCAGATAATGGCACAGTTCCTTAAAACTGCACCTTTTCAAAAATTCAAGGAAACTCTTGGAAAATGTGTTCCATTTGCCATAAAGCTTCTGCATATAATAAGCACAAAAAATGTCAAGGCTGGTGACTGGTGCTCTATTCAATTGCTTGGTCATTCTCGATCAATTCAGGACAATCTCTCCAGAGCCCAGCGCTTCACATCCGTCAATTTCTATCACTTTTCAGCATCATCTATAATTTTTGAATGAACTACTGTTAAGACAGCAAGTCTGCTCCTGCTCCCTCTGAACTTAATGGCAAAACTACCATTGATTGCAACAAAGACAAGATTGGTCCCATAGATTGTTTCTCTCTCCTTACCTAACTGTCTAACTCCATTACGTGAGCTAACACAGAATGTAACTTCAGGACCAGACTTCAAAGAGAAACTGCTGAGCTTCAGTTCATCTGCAAATTTGACACCATCAGCTCAGGATTAAACAAAGACTGTGAATGGCTTGCCAACTACAGAACCAGTTTCTCCTCCCTTGGTTTTCACATCTCAACTGCTAGAACAGGACCTCATCCTCCCTGATTTAACTAACCTCATTATCTCTAGCTTGCTTGCATATATATACCTGCCCCAGGAAATTTCCACTACATGCATTTGATGAAGTGGGTATTCACCTACGAAAGCTCATGCTCCAAAACGTCTGTTAGTCTATAAGGTGCCACAGGATTCTTTGCTGCTTTTACAGAATGTAAGTTTGCACGTATTCTATTAGTTTAAAATATTTTTTTTTAAATCATGACAACAGAAAACACCCTAGGGCAATATATTCCATTGGTTGTATGCAGCGGAGGGGAAGCAATTAATTGCAAGATACGTGTAGAAGTGACAATGATTCCTGCACAGGAAATAAATGACTAATGTGGTGTTCTGTCAGCAGTACTCAGAGACCAGGCCAGCTGCACGCAATGCCCATAAATGCCCTACAGCACGCACATTTGGGAACATGGCTAAATGCAATGTGGTAGGAATTGTCATCATAGACAGCTGCACCGTGATGGTGCCTTCAGATATATTGGAAAACACTATATGTAGAGAGTCTCCTAATCAATGCTACTAGAAACAGCATTAGCTTTGATGACCTGTGTGTTGACCACAGCAAATGAGACCCTGTGGTTGCACTGGTAGTAAGCAAACAACAATACTGACACTTTTAATACACTGAACATCAAAGTTCCTAAGGCCTTGTCTACACACAAATTTGCAACGATTTAACCAAAGCTGTGTTTGCAAACCTATTTAAGTGAGGCTGGGACAAGTTTGTATGTAGATATTTATTTCACAAGCTAGCCTTCCTTAAGCTGCTTAAACCAGAGGTTTGGTAAACCACTTTCAATTAAATTTGTGAAACTTCTGTGTATAGACAAGGCCTGAGGTCACTTTTTAAAATGTGGGATTTGAGTTCCTAAATCACTTAGGAGCTTTTGAAAATTTTACCTCAGAAAAGAAGCCCCATACAGGAAGTTTGTGTCCAGCAAGCCAGGATGCAAATTTTCAGCGCATTTACTACTCCACACAGATGCTCCATGTGGACACTCATACTATGCGCTAAAAGCAGCCTTGTGCAGTTTAGCTTAGTACACTTTAAAGTACATTAAGCTAAAGCACCTGTAACCCACACACCTCCTGGCTGTGGTGTTGTGACACCAAGACCACTTACTGATTAATGAGTCTGCTCTATAACCTTAGCTAAGTACTATATAGCTTTTAGCTCATGCAGTAAACTTGCATGTACTTAGCTCCAGAAGTCCCAGGTTTGAGCCTGCCCACCACCAATTGGGGTTTGCTGGTGTTACACACACAAAGGCATTTTTATTATGAAGTAGGATGTACTAGTACATACTGAGGGTGTCCATATAGGGAGTTCATGCCAAGTATCAAGTAAGCTGTGAATTCACATCACAGCTTGCTGAGCACTAACTTCCCATGCAGACAAGTCCCTATTGCTCTCATCAGAGAGATGCTTTGATTTAGATTTTAACAGCTTTACCAAACTCAGGTTGTAGGGTTGAGTCACATGTACTTTCTAAAATGGAGTAGAACGCTCTGGTGGAGGTTCTGAGGGCTGAACTTCTCTTCTTTTTTGGCTTTTTTTGTTTCAGAAAAGTAAAATACAAAGTCTGATGTCTGCCTCCACTGCCCTGCAGGTTGATGTGAATAGCAGTGTGCATCAGAACGTTGCCCTGCAACTTCTCCATGAAGACGCTATGGGCATGAACATAAAGGTCCCAAGTTTGCACTGGTGTAGTCCTCAAAGAGGACCTATAAGTTCGTGCCCACAACATCCACACAGGGGAGTTACAGTGCAGCATTCTGTTCACTGCTTCTGACATTGCTTTATTCCAAACTGTGGGATACTGGATTCCCAAAAACTCACAGCCTGGGATTTCAAAAGGGGCCAAGGGAATTACGCGTCCTGTTGACTTTGAGCTCGGCACCTAACTTCCTTAGGGAGCTTTAAAAGTGAATAGACTCAGTCCTACTCATAAATTATTTTACTTTTTCCCAGGACTGCTTTATAGAACTCAAGCTTAGTTAAAATCATATGATAGAAAATTGCGACAAACCATAATACAGCAAGTACTAATTACAGACTGCGTTAAAGAAAAATATGCACTTGAAATTATAAATTTACTTTGAATTCTTGTATAATAGCTGCTGCTCCCAAGGCTGGAAGGCATCTTCCTTAAGAAGGGAATGAAATGATAAACTTTTATTAGATGGATCAGTAATGTTTTCATGCGGTGGGCAGCGTCAGTTTATAAGAAGAACAGATTACTATCTGCAATAACAAGGAGCATTAACTATGATTAATGAGACTGACTTTGAAAGTCAGACCAACTACACAATGTAATCTTCTTTTCTCCTCCAAGGCAATTGTATAAAGATACTTCTAAGTTTTAAATAGTAAAGCAGCCTACCAATGCCGCTGCTATCAATGTATTTGGCAACTGCTCTTTAGACTTTAATTGCAAAAATGGGTTTTACTTTTCAGCTATATTATATAAATAAGCACATTATATCACATAGCTGTATAGGACTATAATTGTATATTGGGCAAAATTCAGCCCTGGTGTAAACAGCCACAATTCTATTAGTTTCAACAGAGCTATACCTACTTACATTAGGACTGGTTTTGGTCCAATATGTGTCTTGTACTGGGAAGGGAGGAAATACTCTTAACATAGTGGTGCACTCACTAAACATAGTATTCTTTTAAAATAATCAGAAAAAGGATAGTGTTGAGACTAAGGCACTGGTCAGGTGTGATGAGATTGTCTGCCCCTAAAGGCAGTACTGACTATTGGTAAGGACATCCTACCATCTAGACTAGCTTTTTCAGGGCTGGCCTTACCATGAGGTGAACTGAGGCAGCCACTGCAGGTGTTAGACTGTGTGTGTGTCGGAGGGGGGGAGGCACTAGGACCCAGAGTGTGGAAAATTGTGTATGCTGCTAGTGCGAGGGGACATGGGGGTGTCATTTGAGCTCCCCAGCTCAGGTGCCAAAATGTTGTGGGCCAGCCCTGGGCTCTTTACAACTTGAAAGCTCCCATTATGGATACAATGATCTGGAAGATACTGGGAGAGAGGAAGTAGTCCTGCAAGTAAATAGGGTGTGAGAAGAAAATCTAGTCCTGTCTAAGAGCCTGGGACCAGAGGCCTGCAGAGAAAGGGCAGGGCAGGGCAGGGCAAGGCTAGGCTCTCCTCTCACCTAGCCCCATGAGTATAAGCTGGGAGAAGGTGACCATCATAAATACAGCCTCATATCAGGGCAGATGCCTATAGCCACTGAGGAGAGTAGGAAGACTCTTGCAGGGCCCTTCTTTAATAGAGAGCAGACACCAGCAGGAGAAGGCTGACAAACCCTCTGAGCCTGAGGAGTAAGTGGGGACAGCTGAGGAAAATAAATTGCAACCAAGCTCCAAGAGGAGACCTGGAGATTCCTGGTAAGGAGAGGAACAATAGTTGCTTGAATTACCCAACTCCATGTGGACAGCTGTGGTCTCCTGTCATAAGGAGAAGGCACAGAGACTGAGAAGTAGTGCTAAGGTAGTTATTGCTTGAGCTATCCAAGTTCCAGGAGGAGGGCTAGGTCCTCTGGCATTAGCAGAGATACAAATTGAGAAGATAACCCCGAGGGGCTGGGAACAGACTTTAGAGGGCAGACTTCAGAAAAACCCTGAAAGCCAGAAGCACCTTTGTTTCATTTGGGACTTTCTGTTATGGATCCTTTGTATGTGATTTTTTAATAAACAAGCCCTGAGGAGGTATTATTGAATCAAGTGTCAAGAGGGCCTGAAGTGAAGTTATTGGCTTCCTGAGAAGGGAGGCTGAGGCAGGGAATACATGAAGTGTCATGAACTCACACCTTACCACATGAGGGACACAGGAGGGCTGGGAAGGATTACATTGCTCATAAGCCTGGGACATACTGAGGTTCTGTCTGCAAATAAGTGTCAGGTTTTCTACTTGCTGGAGGAGGACAATTGATTTGCAGATTAATGCTCAATTACTGGCCAGGAAATGCTTTCCAAAATTGTACCAATTGACTTAGGAGTCTAAAGTCCATTTTCAAAAGTTACTTAGAAGCCTAAGTCTCACTGACCATCAATGAGACCTAGTCTCCTAAGCACATAAATCAATTGTGAAAATGGAATTTAGGTTCTAAGTCACATAGGAACTCTTGAATATTTTACCCTTAGGTGCCTATGTCACTTAGCATGTAGTTGTAAACTTTTCAAAAGTGTCTAACTACCTTAAATTCAAAATTACATACTAAATATTGTGCACACTAGCACACTACCTTTCACATCTGTAGAAAATCTATAAACATGCATCAATCACTTTGCCAGCCTCAGCCTCCACATTGGCTCACGGGAACTGTAGTTCCAGCTCCCTCATGCTCCCATTCTCCTTTCAGGGGTCAGTCTACATCTTATATGATGCATCATGGTCTCTCCCTGCAGCTCAGCCCAGAGGGTGCATCTTAGACCTGCCATGCATACAAAAATGATAGCTTTATTACTTGCTTACCAATGGATCCACTATCAGCTCAATGACAAAGCACATGGGCAAGCTAGCTCAGCTGGTTAGACAATGGTGCTAGTAATGGGTTCAAACTCTCTGCTGGCCACTCTGTGTGCTGGATGGAGAGGGTGGCTTCTTCACTTTAGCTGTGGAGAACTAGCTCAAGCAGTAGAGCACTCATTTTGCATGTAAGACACAGGGGGATCAATGCCCATGTTCTCCAAGCAGTTGACAAAGGGCTCATGGCGGGCTGGCTAGCCAGCCAGGCAGCCGACTTGTCCTGCACTTAGGAAGGAAGAATCCCATGCACTACTACAGACTAGGGACCGCATGGCTAGGCAGCAGTGCTGCAGAAAAGGACATAGGGGTTACAATGGACAAGAAGCTGGATATGGGTCAACAGTGTTCCCTTATTGCCAAGAAGGTTTACAGCATTTTGGGCTGTGTAAGTATGGGCATTGTCAGCAGATTGAGGGAGGTGATAATTCTCCTCTATTTGACATTGGTGAGGCCTCCTCTGGAGTACTGTGTCCAGTTTTGGGCTCCACACTACAAGAAGTATGTGGAAAAAATTGGAAAGAGTCCAGCGGAGGGCAACAAAAATGATTAGGAGGCAAGAGCACATGACATATGAGGAGAGGCTGAGGGAACTGGGATTGTTCAGTCTGCAGAAGAGAAGAATGAGGGGGGATTTGATAGCTGCTTCCAACTACCTGAAAGGGGGTTCCAAAGAGGATGTATCTAGACTGTTCTCAGTGGTACCAGATGACAGAACAAGATGTAATGGTTTCAAGTTGCAGTGAGGGAGGTTTAGGTTGGATATAAGGAAAAACACTTTTTCACTAGGAGGATGGTGAAGCACTGGCATGGTTTACCTAGGGAGGTGGTGGAATCTCCATCCTTCAAGGTTTTTAAGGTCAGGCTTGACAAAACCCTGGGTGGGATGATTTAGTTGGGGATTGGTCCTGCTTTGAGCAGGGGGTTGGACTAGATGACCTCCTGAGGTCCCTTCCAACCCTGATATTCTGTGATTCTGTGATTTCAATGGGTGAAAACTGGGCCCTACTGAAGTCCATGGCAAAACACACACTGTCCAATGTACATCAGAATTGTGCCAGGTGGGATACAGATCCAAGGCCAGAAGGGATCATTGCGATCATCTAGTCTGACTTTCTGCATAACACAGGCCATAGAACTTCCCCAAAATAATTCCTAGCTTTTAGAAAAAAAAATAAATCCAATCTTGCTTTTCAAGTTGTGAGTAATGACGAATCCATCACAACCCTTGGCAAATTGTTCCAATGGTTAATCACTCACTGTTATTTTTTTTTCCTTATTCCCAGTCTGAATTTGTCTATCTTCAACTTCCAACCACTGGATCATGCTATACCTTTCTTTGCTAGAATTAAAAGCCCATCATTACATATTTTTCCCCCCATGTAGGTACTTATAGACTGTAATCAAGTAATCCCTTAACCTTCTCCTTTTTGAGCTAAATATATGGAGCTCCTTGAATCTCAAAGGCAAGTTTTCAAAACCTTTAATCATTCTCATGGCTCTTCCCTGAGCACTCTCCAATTTGCCAACATTCTTCTTGAATTGTGAACACCAGAACTGGACACGTTATTCCAGTTGTGGTTCACCATTGCCAAATACAAAGGTAAAATAACCTCTGCACTACTTGTTGAGATTCCCATTTATACATTCCAGGATTATGTTATCCCCTTTGGCCATAGTTATTCAGATGAATATCCACCTTCCCCGCCCCCTTTTTCAGACTCACTGCTTCCTGGGACACAATTCCCCATCCTGTAAGTTTTGCCTACATTCCTTGTTCCTAGATGTACACAAATACATTTAGCTGTATTAAAATGTGTATGGTTTACTTGCACAGTTTAGCCTGTATTATCTTCTTTTGCTGTTGGGTGAACTGAGGCACGGAACTTAAGTAACCTTTGCAGGGTTACAGAGTCCGAACAACTGGTTGGCAGAGCCATGAACAGAATCCATTAGTCTAAAAGGGATCTACTTTCCTGCTGTAACTTCTAGGCAACACATACTCCAGTGGCTTTTTATGAGAGTGAATTACTATCAGCAACTATACCAATTTGACAAAGTAGGGATGAGTACTTGGAATGAGTTGCATAATTAACTCAAAAATGTTTTTGTAGCAAAGTTCAGCCAGCCCCCAGAATTATAGTGTAAAACTATACTTCCGTTAGTCTACAAGGTGCTACAGGACTCCTTGTTGCTTTATACTGCCCCATTTGTACCAATTAGATATGGGATTATCTGTCAGCAGCCTTATTTTAAGAGACGCTGAGCACGGAGAGCTCCTACAGTAGTCAGTTAGAGTTGTGAGTACACCACATTTCTGAAAATCGGGCCTTATCTGCCTGCCTGTGGCATTTATAAGGACTGTATCCTGTGATAGTATAAGTATTGCTTTATAATGTAAACTACCTAAGAAGATCTTTGGGATCCTTTGGAATGAAAGATAGTAAACACAGGAGATATCACCTTTATCATTGTCTCTTTTGTTAGCCCCT
The DNA here is from genome assembly GCF_007399415.2 of Gopherus evgoodei. Classification (NCBI taxonomy): domain Eukaryota; kingdom Metazoa; phylum Chordata; order Testudines; family Testudinidae; genus Gopherus; species Gopherus evgoodei. The sequence goes on from NC_044326.1 coordinate 11,813,435, forward strand.
ACTGAAATGTCAGCACTGCTGAACTCTTGTTAAGACATTTTATTTTGCAGAAGGGAGTTAAACATTATGAAGGTCTATCAAATCATCCTGACAACACACATTCTTCAAAGGAACAGAAAAATGAGAATGGCCACAACTGAAAATGTGCAAATTCCTCTGCTTTATTCCCTCGCTAAGTTTTAAATCAACATTTTATGTAGTTTTTAAATGAAAACAAACAAAAAAAGAAAATAGTAGACCATGATCCGCTATGTGACTTATGATGTCAATAAAAACCTACCAGATTTACTTTGCCATGCGAGGGAGGCTATTTACATGTTAAAAACCGATGTATGTTACCAAATAAAAGTCTAAGAAATTTACTTTACAATGTATGGGTGGTCATTTATGATGTTAAGAGTCAATTTACAATGTCAATAATTGTGTTGGAAGTAAAATGCAAAGCTTAGACTTTTGTGTGTATGTATTTTTGATATTCCTCTCTTCAGTGATCTCTGCCTCAGCCACACAGAGCTTCTGGTTTGAATAAGACAGATATGATACAAAATAATTTTGCCTAAGTAGGTTCTATTTTTTCATGCCAATATATCCTATGTTTTTTATCTAAGCAGGAATACACGATTAAAATAGACAGCCATGCTAGCTGGATAATTTGGCTATAACCCTCAGAACAGTTGCTGACTTTTTCTCCATCCTATCATCCACCAATCTTCTAACCATGTAACAGCCCAGATCCAACAGCTGCCTTTTGAACTATGTTCTAAACATTTTTGCTTCCTTCCTCCCCTCCATTCCCCTCCCAAAAAAAAATTATATATGTGTGTGTGCAGGGGGGGGTATATTTACTGCCTATTGCATTCAATTAAATTGTTTTATATAAAATGAAACAATTTCTTATAGAAACACAAAGGTCTCACAAATATATACAGTAAAGTCACCTTAACTGGGCAGTGATTCACTAGGAAATCCCCCCAGGACTACCTGAGAGGGAATTTATTTAAATCTAGCTATATTAACTGGGAATAACTACTGCTTAATGGGGACAGTAATTCCACTTAATTAAGCCTCCTGGTGGCTCACTGGTGGTGATTATCGGTTACTGGTGTTGTTTGCAACTCAGTCTTCAGCTTGTCTTCTCTGCTCACCTAGCGGCAGGTTTTGGTCCCTTCTTATCTGAGATAGAAGCACAGAGTGCTCAAAGTACTTTACCTCTGTCTACTCCTGACTTATAGCTTCTGCTTCAACTGCATATGGGGTCTGATCCAAAGCCCAAAGATTAACCACCATGGGAATCTTTCCACTGACTTATATAAATTTTTGATCAAGCCCATGATGAGTTGTCATGGCTATTTTACAGCTCCTGCTGTTGTCAGCCCTGGATAAGATGTAGGCTCATTCACTATCCTAGTGCAGACAGTGTAAACCCAGGAATCTACAGAACTGCTCACTAGAGCTGGTTGAAATTTTCATTCAGGACGTATTTCATAGTAAAATAACATTTTTGGCAAAAGCAAATTTCCATGGGAAATGCCATTTTTGATTAAATCTCTTCAAGTTCGTTTGCAGCTTTTGATGAAAACTAGGCTGCTTCATGCAAAGTGTCCTAGTAGCCCACAGTATAGGCATAGGCCTGATGCCCACCATTGATTCTTCTCCACGTTGGGGAGAGGTGGGGCTATGCATGATTTGCTTGCGTGTATTTGGACAATGGAGAAGGGACTAGTGATGTGGGGGGCTGGAGATAGCAAGGTTGGTGGGAGCTGGGAGAATTGCCTTTTTCTTCTTGGCAGCGTATAGTCAGGGGGACGTTGATCTTGATGCATAGGTAGACTAAGCTATCCAGGCCGGATGGAGATTCCACCTGTGCTGGTTCATCTTTAATATTGTTATTTAGTTTGAGTCAGACATGACAATGCTGGGCAGCCTCACTCTATTCAGTATTACTACAAAGCATCAGAATGCTTAGCTGCAGGATGGGGTCAGTAATGCAACATCCGAAGCACAGCTTTGGCCATACGCTCATAACCTGGGTCATTGAAGATCACCACCACAGATGGAGCAAAGTCCTCAAATTGTCCCAGATGTGGGCTTGATTTTTACACGAGTAGAGATGCCCAAGCCAGGGCCTCCCCAGTAAGCAAGCTGATAATCAGTCTTACTCAGGCTTAGTAAAGTGGGGTACAACAGTGGGCATAGCTGAAATAGGCTCTGACACTGATTTAGGAACCCACAATGTTTGCTGTGATTGCCATTGAACTTATGAGGAAGGGGGAGCTTGGGCTCATGGAGAGCGGCACAGAAGATGGCACAGCTTGAGTTTTCAGGACCACGTTCTGCACCTGCAGGATAGCAACCTGGACCTGTAAGATCTCTAGGGCGCCCACTATCTCCATCAGAGAGATACTGGCCTTGGTAGAATCCGTGCTCACTGCAGCAGCTCCAGTTGCTTTATTGCTTGTGTTTTAGCTGCTCATACTGTCAGTGACAGGGACATTGGTGGTAGTGCCTAGTGGTTGGAGCAGCCGTTGTGAGGAATGGGAGCATGGATTAAAGCTGGAGTCAGAGGCCAGAGACAAGTGTCAGAGCCACAATCAGGAGCTGGAATTGAGGGTGAGGAGACAGGTTACCTGGAGTAAGGCAAAGTAGGGACCAAGGCAAAGGCAGGAGTAATCCTGGAAATAAGCAGGCACAGCAGCTATTGTAGCGATGGGTAAATACTTAGAGCAGCTGCTTAACAGCTGCTGCTGGACTTATAGGCCAGTCTGCTGACTCTTCCAACCAATCAGGTAGCCCACTACTGGCCAGCTCCTCTCATAAGAACGGCCGTACCTGGTCAGACCAAAGGGCCATCTAGCCCATTATCCTGTCTATCGACAGTAGCCAATGCCAGGTGCCCTAGAGGGAGTGAACCTAACAGACAATGATCAAGTGATCTCTCTCCTGCCATCCATCTCCATCCTCTGATGAACAGAGGCTAGGGACACCATTCCTTACCCATCCTGGCTAATAGCCATTTATGGGCTTCACCACCATGAATTTATCCAGTTCTCTTTTAAACACTGTTATAGTCCTAGCCTTCACAACCTCCTCAGGCAAGGAGTGCCACAAGTTGACTGTGTGCTGTGTGAAGAAGAACTTCCTTGTAGACAGGGGGGAGGGATAGCTCAGTGGTTTGAGCATTGGCCTGTTAAACTCAAGCTTGTAAATTCAATTCTTGAGGAGGCCATTTACAGAATGGGTAAAATTCTATTTGGGGACTGGTCCTGCTTTGAGCCACAGCTTGGACTAGATGACCTCCTGAAGTTCCTTCCAATTCTATGATTTGTTTTAAACCAGCTGCCTATTAATTTCATTTGATGACCCCTAGTTCTTGTATTATGGGAATAAGTAAATAACTTCTCCTTATCCACTTTCTCCACATCACTCATGATTTTATATACCTCTATCATATCCTCCCTTGGTCTCCTCTTTTCCAAGCTGAAGAGTCCTAGTCTCTTTAATGTCTCCTCATATGGGACCCATTCCAAATCCCTAATCATTTTAGTTGCCCTTTTCTGAACTTTTTCTAGTGCCAGTATATCTTTTTTGAGATGAGGAGACCACATCTGTACGCAGTATTCGAGATGTGGGCGTACCATGGATTTATATAAGGGCAATAATATATTCTCCTTCTTATTCTCTATCCCCTTTTTAATGATTCCTAACATCCTGTTTGCTTTTTTGACTGCCTCTGCACACTGCGTGGACATCTTCAGAGAACTATCCACCATGACTCCAAGATCTTTTTCCTTTCTTGTTGTAGCTAAATTAGCTCCTATCATATTGTATATATAGTTGGGGTTATTTTTTTTTCCAATGTGCATTACTTTACACTCATTAGATTGCCCAGAGACTCACTCTGCTGCAAACCCTGATTCCTGAAACTTTCTACAGGGTTTAATTTTTAAACCCACTTGTAGATTTCTATAGCTGGGATAGAATCCTTTATTAGATAAATTTTATATGGTAAGTCAACAATTCTATAGCGAAGTAATAAGAAAAATGCCATAGAATGTAATTCATAATTAACTGTTGTGGGTCAAAGCTTCAAATCTAGAACCTTTTCCTTATTTTAGATTTAAGATGAACTTCTGTCAAAGGGCCCTATTTATTTGTATTATTGTATTTATTGATTGATTATAATGTAGCACCAAGAGGTCCCAATCAAAACCAGATGCTGTGTACTATCAGGGGCAGCTTCAGGTACCAGCTCAGCAAGCGCGTGCCTGGGGTGGCAAGCCGCGGGGGGCACTATGGTGTGAGGGTGGCAGTCAGGAAGCCTTTGGTGGCGTTTCTGTGAGAGGTCTGCTGGTCCTGCGGCTTCAGAGGCAATTCGGCAGTGGGTACGCTGAAGGCGTGGGACCAGCAGATCACCTGCAGAACCGCCGCCGAATCCACGTGACCGGTGGACCTCCTGCAGAAACAACGCCAAAGGCTGCCTGACTGCCATGCTTGGGGTGGGAAAAAACAGAGCCGCCCCTGTGCACTATACAGAGGTTCAGTGAGTTCCTGTTCTGAAGAGTTTGCAATCTAATTTACAAACAAAACATAGTTGTCTGGTCAACTTTCAGCATGGGGAAAAAAAACATTTCCTGCTTCTCATGTACCCTCCACATAACTATATCACATGGCTCACATTGTAGGGTGCACAAGGCAGAGCTGAACAGAATTAGGTGTTAGGTTTATGTTTGCTGTAAGTATGGAAAATATCCCATCTAATAATTAAACCTGATGACCCTTTGGGGACCCAAAATGACTTTGTTGGGTTTGCATCAAACTCACAGTTTGATGAGGTTTTACTACTATTAATCTAATTTTGATCTTCTGCGCCTGATTGTGGTTATACTGGGCACACAAAAACTCTACTACCAGAAATACTCATTTCCTTTAGAATTGGGAATTGCCTCAGAACCAGTAACATCTTTCAGAACTGTAGAACTTTCTAAAGTGCATCCCCTGTATACATGCTATAAATCAAATGTAACTTGATTTAAGTCAATAGGGACAGATCCTCAGCATTGCAAATCAGCAAACCTCCACTGAAGTCAAAGGAACTCTGTTAATTTATACCAGCTAAGGATTTGCCCATTGAGGTCATATAGGCACCCAGATAGATAGATATATAACACCAATAGAGCCCAGTCATTGGGATTGAACCTGGGACCTCTGGAGTTAATGCATGAGCCTCTACTGCATGAGATAAAAGACACATGACTTTTAGCTAATGCTGTAGCAGACTCATTATTCTCTAAGTGGTCTCGGTGCTACTAGAGGGGACAGAACACCACACCCAGGAGGTGTGTGGTTTATAGATAGACAGATAAGCTCAACATCAAACATGGGAGTTCTATTTTTTATTTTGTATTACTAAAACAGATATAGTTTGGCATACAAAATGCAACTACATTTGATTTGTTACAGAGCCATAGGTGCATCCTGGAAAATTTCAGGAAAAAAACATTCCATTGAAGACTTTTCTGATGATACAGCTTGATGCTTTTTCCATGTCTCTCTAAATTTTAACTGTGGAATGTTTCCATGAATACAAGATCTTTGCTACTGAGCAGCTCATGTGCTCCTACTGCTTATCTCTCACCTGAAGTCATAATCCTCTCTGCAGCAGCACTTTTAACTGAGATGTCACAAACAAGATTATGACTTCATGTGAGGAAGAAACAGTGGGAGTGGAAAAACTCTGATGCAGTTAAGATCCTGTTTATTTTTTCTAATGCCTCTAATAACACAATATTCAGAGGCAAGGGAGGAGGAACTCTGAAAATATTTGGCAAAAAAGGCACAAAGTTGTTTCTAAAAATCAATTTTCAGGAAATATCCTTGGCTCTTGAAATTGTATAAAGCTTTAGTAAACAGATGTACGTGCTCAAAACTGTGAGAGGCATCAAAACAGTCTTATAATATCACTGTGCACTTAAAGAGTTTTTCCTCTAAGGATCTCAAAGCATTTTGGAAAGTTGAGTACACTCTAATCTCCTCACATTAAACACTGGCAATTGAAGCATATGCTTCAAAGGAAGGCAATATAAACTCATATGTATTTATCTCCTTATTTATACAGCCCCTGTCACCATAGCATCAGGGCTTCTCCAAAGCATTTATGGATTCATCCTCACAACATGCTTAGGGGGGATATGGAAGCTCCTTCACTGGAGGTTTTCAAAAAGATACCTGATAACCATCTGTCTTGGATGGGTTAGACACAACATATCCTGCATGTTGGCAGCGGGGTAGACTAGATGACCCTTGTGGTCCCTTCTAACCCCACGATTCTAAGTAGGGCAATATTATCATCCACATCTGACAGATGGGGAAGTAAAGCACAGAGACATGAACAAAACTGGTCAGAAACCAGAATTCCCATTCCAAGAGAAAAGAAAACATTCTGAAAACAAAACAAAAGAAATAAACCAAACATTTCCAAAGTGGAAGAAAAAGCCAAAATTTCCCGCAAAAAAAAAAAAAGATATTTTGAAACATTTTGATTCAGGACCATCAAAATGTTCCATTTTGATAAAGTCAATTTGACGCATCTTCTTCATGGTTGAAAATGTTTCCTGTCAAATTTTGTAAGAATCAGCACATTCCCATGAAACACTCTGATTTCAATGAAACTGCATTTCTCATTGGAAATGTGTTGCACTGAACCTTTTTCTCACAGCTCTGGAGCTTAAGTGACTTGCCCACAGTCACACAGGAAGTCTGAGGAGCAGCTGTTTGAGCTCCAGCCCATGTCCTGGACTGAGATCCAGGCCATTAAGTCACTTTTATTTAGCCTTCTGCTCTCACTGTGAAGTGTTGTGAGACCGCACAAGAGAAGCAGCATTATCTAAGTGTTCACTCCACTGTGATAATATTGTGTAGCATATTATATATAGGTGAAATATTAAACTATTCTTCATGGAGCCTCACGACTGTTGATTATGAGCTAATATCAAAGAGAAACGAAGCAATATAATTGCAATTACCTGTTAATGAAGTCACTGAGAAGTGAGGTTCTAATGGACCATGGCTTGTTCAAAACAAATAGCAGCATATTAGCCTTTAAAGTAAGACAAACAGGGCTGAATCCAGGTGCTGAGAGGAAGCAGGTAAAAAGTACTCTAAACCACCTCCCTGGCTCCACAGACTTTGGTCCTGGAAAGATGGTCTAGTTCATATGACATCAGATTGAACTTGGAGAACCTGGGCTCAATTCTTGGATCCATCAGACTTCTTGTGTGACAGTGACTGAACCATTTACTCTATTACATACTTCAACTCCCAAAATGGGAATAGCATGTCCCTATCTCCAGGGTTGGGAGGAGGATAAATAGAGTAATGATTTTGCTAAGATACTATGATGACAAGGCTCATATAAGACAGACAGCCTGGGAGCTTTGGGACAGATTTTCAAAGGTGTTTAGGTGCCTAACAGTGCAAGTAGATTTTAGTGGTAGTTAGGTGTCTAGGCACTTGTGAAAAATCCCACTAAGTGCCTCTCTCTTTCTTTAGGCATCTAAATACTGTACCTTTGAAAATCTGGCTCTTCAACTCCAAAGACACAGGTCAGATGTTCTTTAGATAGCACAGTAATCTGGTCTCTTCTTATTTCTATATGACCGTCAAATAGCAGCTGACATATCACTCAGCCAAGGACGTTTTCCCACTCTCTGTACTTCAGAATAATTGAAAACCACACAACACATGAACAAACACCATGAATCATCAAAGTATCTATTATACTCTCTCTGGATTTTGTGTATTATGCTCTAAACTAAACAATCAAGCTTAATTTCACGTCAGTTTAATCTTTTTTTCCCCCAGGGGAAAGGCACTGATCTGCATTTGCCTTGCTTTTGTTTATTGTGATGATCTCCTTTTGGTTCACCCCCGGGATGGACCCAGGGACTTCCAGAGCTGTACCGTTGTAACTAAAGAGATAGGCTTTGTAGCTGATGCTGCAATAGACTCACACCCTCTGCAGAATGGGCACAGAACTCTCTGATTGGTGGGTTACATTACCTCTGAAGGATCTCTTCCCACCCCATCCCCACCACTGTAACATGCTCTGTAATATACTTATAAGTGAATAAAGTGAGCAGTGTTTGGTCCTTCATGGCAGGTCCATTGCTGTACTCCATCCTACAACTAAATATTTGAAAAAACAACCCAATGCATCACAGTTGATCCTGTGGTTATAGAAAATATATAGTATTGTGTGTTGCTGCTATGAGTAACTGATTTAAAATATTAAATATTATGGGTTATTTTATTGATATTCAAGAATTATACTCACATATTGAAGTTTTCCTGTAGTACTGAAAAGATACTTCTTTTTCTGTTTGCTCTGAGTTAGCACTTAATTTTATTTCAGCCTGATGAACTTTTATATGACAGCAATTTTTAATTTGTTTGGTTGAAGCTGTATCTCACATCTAGCACTCCAACAGTGACACCTGCTCCCAAACCAACTTAACACATAATAGTATATTTTAGGATCTAGCTAACAGTCTGTAAAATGAGAAAGCAAGTGATCTCCTGACCTTATATTGTGTGGACCTTCCACTCACCCTCAGCCCTTTGCCATGCATTTTTGTGTTAAATCATATGCCATTTAACTTAGAATATAGGCGTGAATTTAAGTAGTCTAAGGAAGTCTAAGAGGCAAACTCTGCTTTCAGTTACACCAATGTTAATCTAGAATAACTATCAACCAGTGGAGTTAATCCATGTTTATACTGATGTAGTGCAGAGAAGCATTTGGCCCTAAGTAAGGCTAGAAAGAATCTAATGAACTCAATGGGTCTAAGTATCCATACATGGCTGGAAAACTGAGTGGAGAATCAATCCCAGTGTTTATATGACTGGGGCCTTTTCCCGAGAACCAGCCCTGTGGTGAGATATATACCCCACAATGGAACTAGAAGGATTAATTGGAGCTGGAGAACCCCATTAAGGCATCTTGTTACAGCTGGACAGGGGAACAGGCCTTACTGAAGATGAAGTCCAAATGGAGGAGTTGGTAGTTGATGAGCCTAAACGGAAAAAGCTTAGATGAGGAAGAGGCTGCAGGAAGATGAGTGAAGAACTCTGTAGTTCCTCTCTGGTGGCTAGCGAGTGGAAGAAAGGCCCAGAGAGAGGCAGATGTACAGTAAGCCACAGGAAGGGCTGTGAGAAAGGGCTTGAACACTGTCAAGATATGAAGTCCAGAGAAGCAGTAGACTTTAGCTGATCACCACAGGGTGGCTGGACTGGAACCAGTGGAGCGCAATCATCTGGGTTCCCCTACCGACCCACTGGAAAAAATGGTGAGGAAATATCATGACATAAGGGGAAAAGGAGTGCTGAGTTTGGAGCTGGGCCTCCAGGAAGGAAGCCCTGGGAGGCTGCACAAGAGCAGGAGGGCAGCCCTACAGAGCGCAGGCAGGGGTGAAGAGTCTGCAGAAGAGTGATCCCTGGTGAGCAAAGAGTTATGTTCTGTTGAGTTCAGTCTATTGGATTCGCTTACCCCAAAAAGGGGTGGAACAAAATGTAACCTGGCCAAAGACCCGAGTCACAGGAAAAAGGCAGACCACTGCGGGGCCACAGCAGCCATCGGTAGGAGGTGCTAGAGAAGGGGAACTTGCTAAGCCAGGGCTCACCATGAGCCGGGGTGTCATCAGTGAGTCCACTCTTCTACATATTCCCAAACTGTACAAGAAATGGTTAAAAAAATCTGTCAAAACTGTTTTCAATGGAAAATTGGGTTTCTGACTCAATGAACATTTTTGCAGAAAATGTCTGAATCTCCTTCCAAAAAGAAAATTGTCAGAAAACTAAAACCTCGCCCTGCAAAAAATTTACAGCTGAGAATTTAAAATGTTTTCCATGGGGAGTATAAAGTTTCTGACCAGCCCTAATCTACACATTACACCCACTTATAGCTCTCCTCTTGCAATTAACTCCCTTTAGGGTAGTTTTGTTTCTTTCGACTTGTCATAAACAGATAGCTAAGGGTTAATGTCTCTTTCACCTGAAGCACCTGACCAGAGGACCAATCAGGAAACCGGATTTTTTCAACTTTGGGTGGAGGGAAGTTTGTGTCTGAGTCTTTGTTTTCTGGCTGCCTGCTTTCTCTGAGCTTTGGAGAAGTAGTTTCTACTTTCTAGTCTTCTGTTTCTAAGTGTAAGGACAAAGAGATCAGATAGTAAGTTATATGGTTTCTTTTCTTTGGTATTTGCATGAATATAAGTGCTGGAGTGCTTTGATTTGTATTCTTTTTGAATAAGGCTGTTTATTCAATATTCTTTTAAGCAATCGACTCTGTATTTTGTTACCTTAATACAGAGAGACCATTTGTATGTATTTTCTTTCTTTTTATATAAAGCTTTCTTTTTGAGACCTGTTGGAGTTTTCTTTTCTGGGAAATTTCAGGGAAATTGAATCTGTACTCACCAGGGAATTGGTGGGAGGAAGAAATCAGGGGGAAATCTGTGTGTGTTGGATTTGCTAGCCTGATTTTGCATTCCCTCTGGGTGAAGAGGAAAGTGCTTTTGTTTCCAGGACTGGAAACGGAGAGGGGGAGTCACTCTGTTTGGATTCACAGAGCTTGTGTCTGTGTATCTCTCCAGGAGCACCTGGAGGGGGGAAGGGAAAAAGGATTATTTCCCTTTGTTGTGAGACTCAAGGGATTTGGGTCTTGGGGTCCCCAGGGAAGGTTTTTCAGGGGGACCAGAGTGCCCCAAAACACTCTAATTTTTTGGGTGGTGGCAGCAAGTACCAGGTCCAAGCTGGTAACTAAGCTTGGAGGTTTTCATGCTAACCCCCATATCTTGGACGCTAAGGTCCAAATCTGGGACTAAGGTTATGACACGACTAGCATACGCTTACCAACAATCTGACGTCACATTCCACCATCTCTTGACACACTGGGTCCTATTCTCCTTTCACACAGTGACTGCTCTAAAGTCCACCGAAGTCACTGAGAGTCCATTAATTTCTCTTTACTAGTGAATAGCAGGAGCAACTCAACCAAAGTCAGAGATACTCCAGTGTAACGGTGTTGTAAGTCAAAGGAGGATTAGGCCCATCATGGCTGGATTTGACCCACTGAGTCTAATCCCATCTAATGTGGGTTTGATTCTGATCTCACACTGAGGAGAATTAGGAATAAGTTCTATTGGGGTTTAAACAATGTAAAATTGTTGTGAGTAAGATCTGAATCACACATCTAGAGTCTAAATCAGTGAGGCTCACACTAAGGGAACAGAAGAAAGTAGTGGAACTACAAGGGAAACTAACAGCAGGACATTATATTTTCTAGCTTAAAGTACGCTGCCCACATCCTTAAATGTAGGTCTTCTCTTACTAGTCAATTTGTAAATTACAACAGCTTACTCTTGGTCATCCCCACATCCACCATGGCAACCACGGAGCCTGAGTCTAATGGAATCTTGCACATCACTTCTACACTTGTTCCCACATCTTTACTCTGTTTGTAAAGCACCATGCACACTTATAATAGTGCATAGCTCCACGGGCCTGTAGAGGGCTAAAATGACTTATAATCTTCAATTGGCCTAGCTCCATAGATCTCCTTTGGTGCTGGGATCTGGGCCAATGTATCTGTCAGACTTAATGTTTGAAATTATATGATTTAAATGGAAAATGGAAAAGCTAATCCCGTTTCTTGCCTTCTGTGAGCACTTTAAACCCATTCCTCTGAACAATATAAACATGTTTAAAAATGCAAGTGCCCAAAAAGATCCTTTTCCTCAAGGCACCGAAAGCACTTAAATAGCTGCCTTTTTCATGCCACTCTTCTGCATGTATTCTCAGGGGGACTGCCTGCCTAGAGAACAGCAAGGACTTCATACATCCTGCTAGTGCCTACAGATCATTATTAATGCAGCATTTGCCCTTTGAGATTTGCTGAATTAATCAGAATAATGTTAATAATTGGCAAACTGGGATAGCCTGTGGATCAGGAACACCACCATCACAATGCTTTTTACGTAGCTAACATCTGCCGCAACAAGTGTGGCATTTTTTTCCTTTTTGGATTTGTCTCTGTTTTCCGGACTCCTAGAGTGCCAGACCAAAAGGAGCAGCGTTCAGAGCCTCACATGTTTAAAAGTACAGTGATAGCAATTATCACATCAGCATTGCACCGTGGTATCCAGCATGACACTAAGCAGCGGTTAGAGCTGTAGGGAAAGGCAGGAAAGGCAGAAAAGGGTTGGTCCTGGGGCTAGTTTTGTTCCACATCTTGATTAATGATCTGGATAATGGGATGGATTGCACCCTCAGCAAGTTTGCAGATGACACTAAGCTGGGGGGAGAGGTAGATATGCTGGAGGTAGGAGTAATGACCAGAAGAGAATGGGTTAACACTGACCTGAGTTGCTGCCATTTGCAAAGGAGGGATTGGAGTTTTTAGCAGAGTGGATTGCAGTTTGTTGGGTTAGAGAGGATTAAGGAAGTTATCCCTGGACTTGTGGGATACGTCCAGTGGCTGTATGTTGCTCGAAAGCTTGTCTCTCTCACTAACCAAGGTTTTTCCAACAAAAAATATTATCTCACCCACCATGTCTCTTGGGACCTGAGTCAAGCAGGGATCCGTCTACACTGCAAAACAATAGGGCTCAGACCCTGGGTCCCTGCTTAACTCAAGCTTGGATCCTCAACCCTGCAAAGTAGAACCTATCTGCCGCTTAGTTGTTCTGGCATGAAGCTGCAGTGCTCATGTGCAGAGGCAGAAAAATATGTACCTAGGGAACTCCTACTGCAGAAATGTAGGTGCCACTCAATTTTAGGCTCCTACAGTGTTTGGCATCGGTTGAACAGGAGTATTGTGAATCCCAGTGGGGTCTGACTCTGAGATTTAGGTGCCTAAAGTAACAGTTAGGTGCCTAACTCCTTTTATGAATCTAGCCCTCAGATGTACCATATGGAGTGTGCTGAGCTTTCAAAGCAGCTACTGGATGTTATAGTTTTGACTGAAGCAGACAAGCAGCCTATCTACCTCTATATAATCCACATCATCATAGTACCTGAACACCTGCTGCCCTTATAATAAATATCTTCTTCCTCACAATACTCCTTAATTGCAAGAGAATCGTTCCCAAATATTTGTTATTCCAGATCAGTATAATTTTTAACATAATTAGTATCATATGCAGTGGGCCAGGATTCTCCAGGCCTTTGCATCTTGTAAGGAAACAAAACTCCCTGGCATTCCTAAGTGGGGTGACCAGATAGCAAGCGTGAAAAATCAGGAAAGAGGGTGAGGGGTAATAGACGTTATATAAGACAAAGGCCCAAATATCAGGACTGTCCCTATAAAATTGGGACGTCTGGTCAGCCTATTCCTAAGAGAAGCATAAAATAACAGACTGTACAAAAGTAAAGGATCTGTAAATGGCTGATGTCCTCCTGGGATGCAACAAGGAACTTTTAACATGTAGCATTTCATCTAATGCTAAGGTAACTGTTTCTCTTAATCACTCAGTGTTTTCTCAGGCAGAAAAGCCAAGTGGATTAAGTGCCAGATTAGGATTTAGATGACCTGGGTTTAATTCCTAACTATGCCACTGGTCTGCCACATGACTTTAGGCAAGTCACTTCCTTCCCTGTGCTCAATTTCCCCATCTGTATAAGTGGGGATAATGATACTAATATGCTTTGTAAAGTACTCTACCAAACAATTAAAACAGCCATATAAGAACCAGATATTATATTCCATAGATTCACGAGAAACTAAACTGAAATTACAATGCAAAACCCAATTCACTGAAAACCTCAGGCTAGATGTGGATAGCTAGTCACAGATTATTTCAGTTCTCTCTCTGCCGGCCATCTCCTGTGTAGTGTTTTAAATGACAGAGTTTAATAGATGGATGGACCCTGAAAAGGCAGCAGCAAAGTGAAGGACAGTCACATTTCGTCTCCACAGAGAGCTTTATATACTCCAAGATGCAACAAAGACTATTACATTGATTATAGTTACTAGCAATGAATCCTCTGCCCATCTCTCAACTACCACCAAAAACAAACAAACAAACAAATATCCTCTGACATGATTGCTGCTGCATTATTACTGGTCTTAAAGGCAAACTGATAAGCTATGTCCAGCAGTGACAGCATAAGTGAAATGTGTTTCTTCTATCCCCTGTCCCAAATTGAGAAACGGCTTTTAGAGCAAATGATGCTTACATTTTCAAAAATAACATCCAAGTTGCTATTTTCATATTCACATCTATAAATCGGTATATACTTCAATACTAGAAGACTTTAAAACATTAGAAGAAATGTTTGACTTACAGCACCCTGTTTCTTTGGAGCCCAACCCTGCAAACTACCGGGGAGCTGGCTGTCCGGGCATTAGGCACCCTGGGGAAGCAGCGAGCCCAGGAGCCAGTCCGCAGTTCAGCTTGTTACCCCCTTACAATTGGCTTGCACAGCCATTTCGTTGGCGCTGACAGAGGAACCCAGTCACAGCCTTTACTCCAGGTTCTGCCCCATGGCCCTGTACCAAACAGCTAGGTATGCTCCTTTACCCCTGCTGCAGTATTCCCTGGGCCACTTCTTACTTTCTTCTCAAGTTCCCCTCTCAATCTCCCAATCACTTCCCTGGTTAGTCAGGGTCTCAGCCATGCCTCCCAGCCTAGAGAGCTTTCTTTACTCTCTGTCCCTGCTTTGAACTCCCCCACAGCTTTCCTTCCTCCTCTGAGCTTCCTAGCGGCTCTCCCCATCATCCATTTTGCCTGGCTCTCATTCTTGCTCCTGCCACCACCTTCTGCTGTTGATAGGGATTTAGTCTGATTTCCCTCAGGTGAGGCTCATTCTGTGATCAGGCTGGTTTAGTTCCAGGCTCTCCAGCCCTCCTGGCAAGCCACCCTGTTACACAAGCGAGCTGGCACAAAACCAGGCGGTTTCTGACAGAAATTAGTTGAACTCGGTAAATCCCTGCAGAACATTTTGATTTGAACAAATTGACATTTTCTGATGGGAAAAATATTCCATCAGAAAATGTCCAACCAGCTCTAATGGGGCCACACAGGGTCAAATTCTGCTGCCAGATACAATAGTGTAAATGTGGATTAACTCCATGGATATCAGTGGAGTTAATTCAGATTAGCAGGGAGGTAAGCGATGGCACATCTGGTGCACAAGGCCTGATTCTCCTCTCACTCACATTGGTTTAACACTAGTATAATCCCATTGATTTTGTGATAGTTTCTCTATGTGAGTTACATCTGAATTACACAGCTCTCCTCTTCACTTACAAAGTGCTTTGGGGAAAAGGGATACCTTTTCAAATTTCCTCCGTGACAGGCTGTATTTGCATCAGGCAGTAATGATTGATGCAGCGCTGTGCAGTAAATAATGTCAGCACGTTACAGAACTTTGCATCAGTTAATCTTACTTATCACACAAGGTAACTACACACAGGGTGCTGGGGGGACATCAACAATATGAAATGTGTCCGCTATGTTGAGTATTTGGAGGTCAGGATCGCAGTATCTCTCTTTTTTTAAATAGATCATTTAGGGCTCACTAGCACCATAGTGAGGAGGGGAGCAGAGGTATACTGACTAGAGGAATGGGAATACCTCTCAGTGTGGAGAGGAAGCATGCCCACTGCCCATTACTGCACCCCTTTAAGAAGAGGTGCAGTGTGGCTCTGCTGGCTGATGCATGAAAGGTAGAGCTAAGGCTCTGAGGACTCACTGCCTCTCCAGTCTCACTTTGAATTGCCATGATTGGAAATCAATGATGACTGCAGTATTTGGAGCTTGTTTGGAGAGGGACTGAAGCTGTTCATGGGTCTTGTCCTGGGCTAAGAGCTGCTCTTGGCTGCAGAAAGCTATTTGCTGACTGAAGATCATGAAAAGTGCCATACACCATTCCTATCCCTGGAGTACCCCTGACATATCCCCCTCTCTGGGGAGCAGGTGGCCTAGATCCAGCTTCTCTATTGAGCTCCTGCTGGATGTTGTAAGAGGCGTGCTGAAAAGAAAAGCACATTGGGTCCAATCCAAAGCTTGTTGAAGTCACCGGGAATCTTTCTACTGACTGCAATGGATTTTGGATCAAGACTCTATTGCTGAGAGGAACTATAGGTTGTGTGGTTGCTGGGATTTCTTTTTCCTCCCTAGAGCAGATGTGAAGGAGAACCAATGTGCTTTATACATATAAAGAGTTCTGGCTGACAGCTAGTCCAGAACCAAATGTAGTTATTTCTGAAATGAAATTTGGGGTGGCAACTGCCAGAAGATGACAGGATGAATGGCTTGTCTTTCAAGAATATATCTTTGAAATGGAGGCCTTCCATGTGGCAGATGGGCTGTGCCACACACAAAGTCTTCAGTAGTGATACAGAATAATGATGGTCAGAAACAGAGGGAGGTTTTATTCTGGTTGCCGTTAGAATGTCTCTGCACCACTGTTTTCTGGTTCGAGTCTCAGCTGCAGTAGTATTCAGGAGATACACAAAACAACTGCAGCCCCTATAAAGACACCTCCATTCATTAGTTAAATTGGTTTTCATCAGGCCTAGGTACTGTAACATTATTGGCAGTCACCAGATAGTGTTTTTGCAGATGGTCTTGGTATTGTAGTTCAGTTTATCTGACTGTATAGGGAGTAGATCTTGGATAGATGAAAACAGAATGTTTGATGTGCTCATTATTTCTGGATGCTGAGCATATCACCAGTAAAATCCATTCTGTCCAACTTTCCTCCTCACTCTCTGACTGGCTCTTTTTATAAGGAAGGTAACAGCGACCTACAGGTTATGCTCACATAAGGAAGCAAAACATTGCAGTGTCAAAATGATGCAACATGAGTTAGCAGGCCCAAGAGAGGCCACCCCTGCACCCAATTCCTTTAGTTGGAGGATATCCCATGAATATAATTGTAAATAAACTCTACAATAAGGCCCATTAAACATGAGTTTTCAAAATAGATCATAGTGGGACTCAAGAAGCAGATAAGCCTTGAGCAGGCTTTCTGCCAGTGTTGAATTTTACCCCAGTGTGAGTAAGAGACTCACAGTACAATCTTTAGATAGCACAGTCAGTGCCCTAAACATAACACAGACAGGACGAGTGGTCCACTGGTTTGGGTTCTACCACTGAAAACCTGGGTTGCCTGCTCCACTATAAATTTCTTGTGTGATTCTGAGTGAGTAACTTGGGCCTAGAGGCTCAGGAGGGCTTTGGAACTGGGCCTCCATTCCCCAGCTGTAAAACAAACATAAAAGCACTTCCATACTTCACAGGTTGTTGTGATGATAAATACATAAAAGACAGTGAGGTGCTCAGATACTATGGGGAATGGGGGCCTGTCACAGGATCCACACAGGTTTCCATTCTCTTGTGCCTTTGCCGACTGGTTAAAATA
Source organism: Gopherus evgoodei (assembly GCF_007399415.2). NCBI lineage: Eukaryota > Metazoa > Chordata > Testudines > Testudinidae > Gopherus > Gopherus evgoodei. Next base: position 11,830,856 of record NC_044326.1, read on the forward strand.
AAGAGTCCCCACGCCTTCTTCGGTGCTTCACCCTTTTGTCTTTATTTACAGTGCAACAGTGTTATCCCCTTTCTCCCCCAACAGCTATCCTCAGTCAGACTCTCCCTGGGTCTCTTGGCCCTTGAGGCTCCTTTGCTTTGGTGAGGAGTCAGGGACATAACCAACCTATCCCCTCCCAGGCTAGCCTCCTCACTGAGCTTTCCTCAGGGCTTTTATAGCCCTACTCCTCCTCCTCAGCCCAGCTGTCGCTAATCAACTCAACCCATAGCAGTGAGCCAGCCCTCATTAGAGCTTGCAGCTGGGCTCTTTGCTGACCACCTGAGCCCCTACACCTGACCTCCCTACCAGACATTAGGGCTTTAGCCATCATTTTAGCAGGACATTCAAGGGATTTACCCCTGCCCTGCAACAGGGCCATATAAATACCATAACAGAAGTTAAAAAGAAAAAAAAGGGAGAGAGAGAGAGAGAAAGTCCTTGTCCCAATGATCTACAATTTAAGATAGAGGAACAAATTCTGAAGCTCTCAGAAATTTTTTATCCTGTCCTGGGAGTTTCCCTGAGTAAAAGCGAAAACTAGGTAAAAAAATAGTAATTTGGACTTGAACCTTTATACCTAAAATAAAACAGTAACACATTGTTTTATATTACTTAGAAGGAAGGGGAGGGAATGGGATACACAGCATAAGACGACAAAATTTTCTCTCCTAGTTGTTCAATTTTTACTGCTATTCCTCTTGCACTTCCTGCAGAGATTGGGGAGTGGGACTATCTGCCATAAATGTTGCTTATTTTAATGTCTCTGTTAACTTTGATTAAACTCTTCCATCACCTTATTGTTGTGGTTTGTCAATAAAAAGAGAGTGTGAATGCCACAAGGAATTCCCAAGCTTTCACAACTCTAATTAAATATTTTCAAGTTTTTTTTAAATATATATAGCTTGGGTACAAGTGATCATGACTAGATCACATTTATAATGTGCAAACCGAATAAAGTCCAGACCAATTTCATATATAGTTAGTTTAGTCAATAGCTACCAGTGTGGTGCTCTGCTCTTGTTCGATGATGATAACAGTCGGCTGCGTGCATGTACGCTGTGTGCTGCCCCAGCTCTGTGCGGATAGCTGACACAGCAAACCCCGAGAGAATCCCCAAAGACCACAAACTCTAGTAAGGTACGAAGGAACCCAAGCCAGTTTATTGTCAAATGAAGCACAGTAATAGTTTCCCATAGACACTACAAGACATACTACAAATTTGTGCCCCCTGACAATGGACACAGCCCAGTCAGTGGCGGGACTTTCCACGGCCCCCTATGCCAGACAAAGATGTGCACTCCGGAATCTACTTTTATACAGTACAGATTACTCATCCCTACTGACATATTGAGGTACAGCCCCTTGGCTCATTAGGGTGCTGTTTCCCCTTTGATCATGTTGTTTCAAACAAACAGATCTATCCATCATGCTGTCCTGTCTTTAAGATGCACCTGCCTGTTCCTTGTTATGTCTATGAAGTGTCCTTGTATCAGGCTGTCCAGGCGCCATTTTGGCACAAGTATCAGAGGGGTAGCCATATTAGTCTGGATCTGTAAAAGCAGCAAAGAATCCTGTGGCACCTTATAAACTAACAGACGTTTTGGAGCATGAGATTTTGTGGGTGAATACCCACTTCGTCAGGTGCATGTTCAACAAGTTCCTTTTGTTAGCACTTATATGTGAATGCACCTGCTTCCAACAACCCTCTTCTCGCCAACTTCTGTGAGTGAGGCCTACCTCTGGCTCACAGCCCAGCTTTTGCTTAGCAATGCCTGGGAGTACTTTGGTTTAGGCCTCAGACTAGACCTCTGATACAAGAGTTTATATTTCAGGGCCTCATTTTACTACAGTTGGTGCTTTAAAAGTGCTAATCTCACAAAACTGAAAATAACTATAAGCAATACAATCTAGGAGGAAGATTTTAGTCAGAAAAATGTGAATTATAATTAGGAATCATTTAAGAACACTTTAATAGAAGCCATAAAAGGCACAATAGAGGAAGATTGTCACGTTGGTTAAAAAAAAATCTGGTTTTAGAAGGGTAGTGAAAGCAACTATAAAAAAATTAAAAGTAATATATAAAATGTGATACAGGGGAAGTTTATAGTAATGAATGTAAATTAGAAGCTAGAATTTGTAAACAATGGATAAGGAAAGCAAAGAGACAGAAAAAAAGAAAAAAAAACTATGGCCAAAAAAGTTAAGCACAAGAAGGAGGTTTTTTAAAGTATATTAGGAACAAAAAGAATCCTGACAATGGTATTGGTCCATTACTAAATGGAAATGGTAGAGTTATCAATAATAATGCAGAAAAGGTAGAAAAGACCAATGCATATTTCTGTTCTGTATTTTGGGGAAAAACAGATAATGTAATCATATCATATGATAATAGTCTTTCCATTCCACTGGAGGATGTTAAATAGCAATTGCTAAAGTTAGACATTTAAAATCAGTTGTGGATAACTTGCATCCAAAGACTTTAGTGTTCTCCCGCACTGGGAATTTTTAAAATTAACATTAGATTTTTATTTCCCTATAAGTTATGTACTAAGAATTTTTTCAGAGATGTTCTAGGGCCTGTTTTATGCAGGAGGTCAGATTAAATGATCACAATAGTCCCTTCTCACCTTAAAATTTATTCATCTTTTCTTTAGACTCATCACCTGTTGCAGATCTGCAGCCAGTCAATCACTGGCTGCTTGTCTAGTTTTAAAAAGCTGATTGCTCTTGGTAAATTGTACCTTTCACTAAGTTTATACCCTGATTCTGGAATGAGCTGCATACAGGTAAACCCCTACACATGCTTCTTTGCAGGATCAGGGAATTAGCCGCTGAAGTTTTGCATCAAGTACCCAAATCTGGTCTGCTCATAGAACTAGCTGAGTAGACCATTCTTGCGCCATCAAATTCCTTCTGGGAAGGCAGTGCTGCCTTGTAGCCAATCTTGGTTTCTAAAAAAAATTAATTGAGCTAGAAGGAGTGGATGGTGAGTAGCCCAATGTGTTTTCTAAGATGTTGTTTTGCATATAAATTGGAAATTATTCCTTTCCTTCACCTGAGGTTGTAACAATCTTATTATTTTTATCCCTCCCGCCTCCCCCAATCTCTCCCCTTAGAGGAAGCAGTTTAGAATTATTGTAAAATTATAACATCTTGCTGACAGTGTACTTATAAGTGATCAATCAAATATCCACAAGGTGACAAAACAGTTTTAAGAATAGTTTATTAGTCTGGTAGCTTTCAAAGGTCAAGTTATTTCTCTTCTTCTATTCAAGGACATATTGTGAAGTCAATCAATTTTAGTTAAGCAATCAGACCTTTCTCTTCTGTTTTCACCTCCTAGATTAACTAGCATAATTAAAGCTCCGTTGCTAAGCAAAATGCTGATTACCTTTTTTGATGGGCAAAATGCTCCATCTGGATTCTCTGTCAATTTTCACTCATTTTGCAGTGACTGGTTTATTTAGCTTTGATTTGAACAAAAGTGTTTTACCGTTACACCATTTGCACCAGTATCAAACTTGATAATCTCAAGAGGGGAAAGAGTCAAATAAAAATATAACACCCCTCAAAAACACACCTACAGAGGCAGCTAAAAACTCACCGTTGCTTCAATGAGAGCAGAGTTGGGTCAATGCTGAAAGCTTTTCAAAATCCCATCCTAACATTTTAATTGGCCTACATCCTCAAAAATTGTCAGTAAGTGCCCTGGGCCACAGAACTGGCCGAAGAAAACTGGAGTGATTTATCTCACTCCGAGGTGGGTCTGAGTCAGGTTGGGCAACACCGATATATAATACGATCCTACTCCTATTGAAATCACCGGGGCTTTTACGATTGTCTCCTTGGAAGACAAGAGCCTTCTAATAAGGAAAATTTTCTACTGGTGTAAATCACCATAGGTCCATTAACTCCAGATTAGATGCTTCCATAATAGTACACCAATATTCCCCAGCTGAGAAGCCAGCTCAACTCATATATGTGAACAATCAGTCCTAGCCCTCACGTTTTGTTACAAAGAAAAAGCCTGATTTTGCACCCACTGAAGGGAAGGAGTGTCTTGATGGTGAAAGCAGGATCAGGGCCAAAACTGAACATTTATTGTGGGACAACAACAGAACCAGAATTACTTTGGAGGTGACCTGAACCCAGTGAAGATACATGCGGGTTCCAACTTGTAATAGTTGTGGAGGGAGAAAAGAAGCATTCCCCTCTCCTCCCCACTGCTGTTGGGTTCACAGAAATACTGAAAGTGGGGAAATAGAGTGAAAGTCACCCTACTGCACCACCTATGCCTCACATAAACCCTTAAAATAATGGAACTTATCTGCCCATCTACACAAGGATGAATTTCACCCATAGTAAATGTCCTCCCAGACATTCCCAGCTTCAGCCCCTGATTATGCCCCGTGTCCTAGGTGCGTTTCCTAAGGGTAGCTAACTGCTGCATAGCGGATGCACAAGCATTACTGTGCCATACACAAATCCATACAGGATACAGAACTGTTGTTCTGCACCTTCAGTGTCAATTTACTGAGCCAAGATGAGCGGTAAATCTACTGAGTGTTCCGTATTCATTATTTTAAGCACATATGTACTCTAGGTACTTCCAATACCAATGATCTTTCCAGTAATGAATGTTGGGGCAGCATCAAGTTCCCAGTTAGTGATACCTCTGGCTTCAGTGAGTTTACAATCAATAGCTAAGACAGGACAAAATGAGTGGGTTTGACAAAGAGGAAGAGGGTCTCTGAGTCAGATGGAGCTGGTCGCTTGTGGGTCACACAAGACGTCCACTTAATCAGTGACTTATTATTTATTTGTATTGTGGTTGCATCTAGGAGCCCTAGTCCTGGACCAGGATCCCACTGCACTGGATACATAAACAAACACAACAAAAAGACAGTCCCTGCCCCACAAAGCTCACAGCAGTGGTTCCGAAACCGGATTTCAACCCCACAAGGGATCATAACATCACCAGGCAGGGTTGCAGTGAACTCTAGTGTGGAAGGGATGCCATTTTGCTCCACAAAGCATGACTTTGTGCACACCATCCATATGAGGTCACACTATGCGGAGGACTTCATTTTGTAGAGCAAAGTGGTGTCCTCCTTGTGCTATTACCTCACCTATATGATATGTGCAAAGTCATGCTGTGCAGAGGAGGCCATTTTGCTCTTCAAAACAGTGTCCTCCATGCTGTTTGGGGCCCCAGCCAGAAATACTTCATTCAAATGGAGTTGTGTTGGCAAAAATTTGGCAGCCCCTGGCTTACGGTCTAGAATTCAACCACAGAAAGGATATGCAGTGTTGCAAAGCTGGGAAATTAAAGACGGATTTTTTGATCCCTCAGGTACAGTACAAAGAACATGTTGCTGGGGATGTCCAGAGCTGTGACCCACTGCGTTACCTCTCTGCCTCAGGCAGAGGGAATTTTGATGCTGATTAGACTGTGCATCAGACCCTGCCACAACAGTTTGTCTTTTTTTCTAGCATACTCCTCAAGGCTCTCCCAGCCCACACCTCACCTCACAGATAACAATCAGTTAGTTCCAGTCCCTGAGCTCCTCAGAAAGGTTTCTCTGCAATGCACAGCTCCTCCTCTATGTGTTAACAGTTGCTATTAGGTTTGTTGCGCTGTTAAAGAGTCAGTACATTACAGTTTATTAATTTAACTTAGGTAAATATGCTCTTTCAAACACAGCATTGAATTAGTTTCTACTAAAAGAGCATAGATTAAATGATACCAAGTAAAAGAGATGAAGATAGAGATGGTAACAAGCAAATAAATGTGAAAAAAACCCACATCTAAATGTCTAAAATTCAGTTTAGCAAGAGACTGTCTTTGTTCAAAATGGTTTCTCTCAACTCCAGTCTCCTTTCTAACTTTTTACTGGCTGGTGTGGCCAGGATCCATTATAGAGATCAAATCACATGATTTCTTTGTCTCCTCAGGTGAACGATAAAAATGGAGTCCCTCTGTTTCTTATCACCCAAAAATGTCTTACAAGTCAGGAAGGCCTCCTAGGGATTCAGTATCCTGTGTCTCTCTGGGGTTCAGGAGCCATGTTAATTCTCTGTCTCTTGAGTTCAGGGTCAGGCTAACACTGGATAGTTTAGCTCAACGGCTTTGTTTACCCACATTCGTTTGTCTAAGATCAGTTTATCACTTTTTCCTAGGCTAGTCTGTCCAGTCTTACACGTTGTCAGGGTTTGCTCCCCCCTCTGAACTCTGGGGTACGGATGTGGGGAACGGCATGAAAGACCCACTAAGCTTATTTCTACCAGCTTAGATTAAAAACTTCCCCAAGGCACAAATTCTTCCTTGTCCTTGGACAGTATTGCTGCCACCACCAAGTGAGTTAGACAAAGATTCAGGAAAAAGACCACTTGGAGTTCCAGTTTCCCCAAAATATCCCCCCAAACCCCTTCACCTCCCTTCCTGGGGAGGCTTGAGAATAATATACCAACCAAATAGATAAACGTGATGAGCACAGACCAGACTCTTGGGTTTTAGGACACTAAAAAACAATCAGGTTCTTAAAAGCAGAACTTTATTATAAAGAAAAAAAATAAAAGAAGCACCTCTGTAAAATCAGGATGAAAGATAATTTTACCGGGTAATAAAATTTAAACCACAGAGGATTCCCCTCTAGGCAAAACTTCAGAGTTACAGAAAACAGGAATAAACCTCCCTCTTAGGAGAGAGAAAATTCACAAGCTAAAAGAAAAGATAAGCTAACACATTTCATTGCTATTACTTTCAATTTTTATAAACTTAGATGCTTATTTCAGGTAGAGTTTTGTGAGATGGTTTTCCTGCTCTGGTCCCTCTCTGTCCTGGAGAGAACAACAAAGAGAACACAAACAAAACCTCTGCCTACAGATTTGAAAGTATCTTCTTCCCTTATTGATCCTTTTAGTCAGATGTCATCCTGGTTATTTGAGCTTCTTAACCCCTTACAGGTAAAGGAGGGATTGTATGCTACCCTTAGCTGTATGTTTATGACACACATGTTCTAGTAACTTCACATACACTATTAACACATTCATTTTACAATATTAATAATCATGTTAGCTTTCATATGATACCTCAGAAGACATATTTCATATAATATCATGTATGGTGTGAATAAGGAGGTGTCTCGGAAGCACAGCAATTAGACTACAAGAAAGATCCTCCAATATAATTTTAATAAGAGATTCTTTGCTTTCTTCTTCTGAGGCTCTCTTCCTGGTCTGTCACCCAGCCTGCAGGTTAATGCAACATAATTTTGTTCATCCGCGGTGGCAGCATTTGTATGGTACTTCAGATATTTGATGTATGATCCAAAAGCTCCTGCACAGAGAATTTGGGTCTTCCTATTATACAAATGAAAACATATATGTAATGAGGTAATGTAGTTAATATTAACAGGGGCTTTTTCCATGACTCTGATTCCTGACATAGCAACCTCAAAGTTCGACAGTCACATATGGCTTCTTCCAACATGACTACTGAAGACACTAGCTCTTGCCTTTGTTTCCTTTATTTTTTGCTGTGGGTGACTCTATAAAATGGTTTCTCCTGCCAGCCACAGGCTGCTAGCCTGACCCTGAGCCCTAATGTTGCCCTCTCTTACTGGAGTAACTCTCCTGGCTTCCCTGGATTTACTTCTGATCCATACCAGAGTATGTAAGAGAATCAGGCCCCTTGAGATTACTTTCCCCTGCCTCAAGATGCTGTCAACCACTCTGCCTAAGGAAGCATGCAGCCTCCTCCTGGAGCCTGAGGCAAAGCACCAAAGAGGGACATTTCCCATTGTAACCCTTCTACTCGTCTGAATTGGCAGCAACAAGGGCCAGGTTCAGTATCTCATAGACTCATAGACTCTAGGACTGGAAGGGACCTTGAGAGGTCATCGAGTCCAGTCCCCTGCCCTCATGGCAGGACCAAATACTGTCTAGACCATCCCTAATAGACATTTATCTAACCTACTCTTAAATATCTCCAGTGATGGAGATTCCACAACTTCCCTAGGCAATCTATTCCAGCGTTTAACTACCCTGACAGTTAGGAACTTTTTCCTAATGTCCAACCTAAATCTCCCTTGCTGCAGTTTAAGCCCATTGCTTCTTGTTCTATCATTGGAGGCTAAGGTGAACAAGTTTTCTCCCTCTCAGTCTTCTCTTTTCCAAACTAAAGAAACCCAATTCCTTCAGCCTTCCTTCATAGGTCATGTTCTCAAGACCTTTAATCATTCTTGTTGCTCTTCTCTGGACCCTCTCCAATTTCTCCACATCTTTCTTGAAATGCGGTGCCCAGAACTGGACACAATACTCCAGTTGAGGCCTAACCAGCGCAGAGTAAAGCGGAAGAATGACTTCTCGTGTCTTGTTTACAACACACCTGTTAATGCATCCCAGAATCATGTTTGCTTTTTTTGCAATAGTATCACACTGTTCACTCATATTAAGCTTGTGGTCCACTATGACCCCTAGATCTCTTTCTGCCATACTCCTTCCAAGACAATCTCTTCCCATTCTGTATGTGTGAAACTGATTGTTCCTTCCTAAGTGGAGCACTTTGCATTTATCTTTATTGAACTTCATCCTGTTTACCTCCGACCATTTCTCCAATTTGTCCAGATCATTTTGAATTTTGACCCTGTCCTCCAGAGCAGTTGCAATCCCTCCCAGTTTGGTATCATCCGCAAACTTAATAAGCGTACTTTCTATGCCAACATCTAAATCGTTGATGAAGATATTGAACAGAACCAGTCCCAAAACAGACCCCTGCGGAACCCCACTTGTTATACCTTTCCAGCAGGATTGGGAGCCATTAACAACTACTCTTTGAGTACGGTTATCCAGCCAGTTATGCACCCACCTTATAGTAGCCCCATCTAAATTGTACTTTCCTAGCTTATCTATAAGAATATCATGCGAAACTGTATCAAATGCCTTACTAAAGTCTAGGTATATCACATCCACCGCTTCTCCCTTATCCACAAGGCTCGTTATCCTATAAAGAACGTTATCAGATTAGTTTGACACGATTTGCTCTTTACAAATCCATGCTGGCTATTCCCTATCACCTTACCACCTTCCAAGTGTTTGCAGATGATTTCTTTGATTACCTGCTCCATTATCTTCCCTGGCACAGAAGTTAAACTAACTGGTCTGTAGTTTCCTGGGTTGTTTTTATTTCCCTTTTTATAGATGGGCACTATATTTGCCCCCTTCCAGTCTTCTGGAATCTCCCCTGTCTCCCATGATTTCCCAAAGATAATAGCTAGAGGCTCAGATACCTCCTCTACTAACTCCTTGAGTATTCTAGGATGCATTTCATCAGGCCCTGGTGACTTGCAGGCATCTAACTTTTCTAAGTGATTTTTTACTTGCTCTTTTCTTATTTTCTCTTCTAAACCTACCCTCTTCCCGTAAGCATTCACTATACTAGACATTCCTTCAGACTTCTCAGTGAAGACCGAAACAAAGAAGTCATTAAGCATCTCTGCCATTTCCAAGTCTCCCGTTACTGTTACCCCCTCCTCATTGAGCAGTGGGCCTACCCTGTCCTTAGTCTTCCTCTTGCTTCTAATGTATTGATAAAAAGTCTTCTTGTTTCCCTTTATTCCCATAGCTAGTTTGAGTTCATTTTGTGCCTTTGCTTTTCTAATCTTGCCTCTGCATTCCTGTGTTATTTGCCTATATTCATCCTTCATGATCTGACCTAGTTTCCATTTTTTATATGCCGCCTTTTTATTTTGTAGGTCACGCAAGATCTCAAGGGTAAGCCAAGGTGGTCTTTTGCCACATTTTCTATCTTTCCTAACCATCGGAATAACTTGCTTCTGGGCCCTTAATAGCGTCCCTTTGAAAAACTGCCAACTTTCCTCAGTTGTTTTTCCCCTCAGTCTTAATTCCCACGGGACCTTGCCTATCAGCTCTCTGAGCTTACCAAAATCCGCCTTCCTGAAATCCATTGTCTCTATTCTGCTGTACTCCTTTCTACCCTTCCTTAGAATTGCAAATTCTATGATTTCATGATCACTTTCACCCAAGCTTCCTTCTACTTTTAAATTCTCAACAAGTTCCTCCCTGTTGGTTAAAATTAAGTCTAGAACAGCTTCCCCCCTAGTAGCTTTTCCAACTTTCTGAAATAAAAAGTTGTCTGCAATGCAGTCCAGGAACTTATTGGATAGTCTGTGCCCCGCGGTGTTATTTTCCCAACATATATCTGGATAGTTGAAGTCCCCCATCACCACCAAATCTTGGGCTTTGGATGATTTTGTTAGTTGTTTGAAAAAAGCCTCATCCACCTCTTCCGCCTGATTAGGTGGCCTGTAGTAGACTCCCAGCACGACATCACCTGTGTTTTTTACCCCTTTTAGCCTAACCCAGAGACTCTCCACCCTTCCGTCTCCTATGTCCGTCTCCACCTCAGTCCAAGTGTGTACATTTTTAATATATAAGGCAACACCTCCTCCCTTTTTCCCCTGTCTATCCTTCCTGAGCAAACTATACCCATCCACACCAACATTCCAGTCGTGTGTATTATCCCACCAAGTTTCAGTAATGCCAATAATGTCATAGTTGTATTTATTTATTAGCACTTCCAGTTCTTCCTGCTTATTACCCATACTTCTTGCATTTGTATAAAGGCATCTAAGATACTGGTTTGATCTTGCCTCTCAGCTTCGCCCTGACCCTTCTTCCTCTTTGCCATTATAGCCCGTGCTCCCTCCTGTTTCCAACCCATCTCCCAGGTCTTGTTCCCCACTTACCTGTGGGCTTTGCTCACCAGTCCCCGTCGAACCTAGTTTAAAGCCCTCCTTACTAGGTTAGCCAGTCTGTGCGCAAATAAGGCCTTTCCCTGCTTCGAAAGGTGAACGCCATCTGTTCCTAGCAGTCCTTCCTCAAATACCATCCCATGGTCGAGGAAGCCAAAACCCTCCTGGCGACACCATCTTCGCAGCCAGGCATTCACCTCCACGATGCATCTGTTTCTGCCCGGACCCCTACCTTCAACAGGAAGAATCGAAGAGAATACCACCTGCGCTCCAAACTCCTTAACCCGTACTCCCAGAGCCCTGTAGTCACTCTTGATCTGCTCAGCGTCACACCTCGCAGTATCATTTGTGCCCACATGGATGAGTAGCATGGGATAGTAGTCAGAAGGCCGGATAATTCTCGACAAAGCCTCTGTAACATCTCGGATACGGGCCCCTGGCAGGCAGCATACCTCCCGGGATGAACGGTCAGGGCGACAGATGGGTGTCTCCGTCCCCCTCAGCAGAGAGTCTCCAACCACCACTACCCTACGTTTCTTATCAGTGGTGGCAGCAGACCTCCCAGCCTTAGGGGTACGAGGCTTCACCCCCTTCACAGTTGGGGGTGATTTCTTCTCTCCTGTATCAAGAAGAGCATAACAGTTATCTTTTACCACAACAGGAGGGTTCGCAGCAGCGGTGGAGCACTGCCTGCTGCTAGAAGTAACCAGCTGGCTGTGTCCACCCTGAGCCTCCTCCTCCACTGGAGTGTCAGATACACCCTGATGCATCTCCTCCTCCACTGGTGTGTTGGTAGTCCTGTCAACTGGGACAGCACCATCAGCTGTCTCCACATGGACACTGTCCAGGAATTGCTCATGGACATAGATGTTCCTCAGCCTGGCCACCTCCTCCTGTAGCTCTCCCACCTGCTGCCTGAGAGATTCCACCAGCAGGCACCTTTCACATTGGATGCCACCCCCAGCCTGGATATCAGTAAGTGGAAATTGCAAATTACAGTCTTTGCAAGCCCACACCAGAATCTGGGTAAAAGCATCCTTGCTTTGGTGCTCTGTCTGGCTACAGGCGCAGGTGGAGGAGACAGAAGCAGTGCTGGCACAGGTGTTGCGGGTCCTCCTCACCATTGTAAGCCTCCCTCTGTCAAACTCTCACAAATTCCAGTCTACAGTTCCCTGTCCGCTCCTCTCTGCTGTAAACAGAAAGGTTTTTGATGTGGCTCAGGTTATGGGTTCAGGGGACCAAAGGGTCACAAATGAGACTGACAAGGGACCCCCCCTCCCTTCCTACTCCCCTTCCAAACTCCCTTGCAAAACTCCCTGTTAGCAGCTCCTGTTTGCTAAGCTCCCTGGTCGCTTGTGCGCAGCTTTATAAAGCCCTGGCCTGAGTGAATGCCCCGCCCACTGGTTAAGGTTCAGCCAATTACCAGAGGCTTCTAGCTTTCAAACCTTCCTAGTAGCTCCACCTCCAACTGCCAGCTACAGCACACGGTCCTTCAAACAAACAAACCAAACAGACTGACAAACACAAGCTCAGCACACAGCAAGTAACCCCCAAACACACACACAAACCCAAACACTGCAGACAGTCACTTACCCCACAGATGCTGTATGCGCTCCTCCTTCACCTGGAGAACTCCCTTGCAAAACTCCCTGTTAGCTAAGCTCCCTGGGGGTTCCGTTTCCATAACGCAATGCAAAACCAGCTTGAGCTCCCACCCAGTGACCTGGGACAATTACATACCACCCCCCAGGCACCTCTAAGAGGCAATACTTCCCCTCTCACAAGCACAGGGTCTGAATGTAGCAAAATCCTTTTAATAAAGGAGGGAAACAATGCGACTTTATGTTGGGGAAACACCACAACCAGGATTCATAACACAAACCATGAGCAAAAGATCCCCCCCTCAAGTAAGTTTGGCAGTATCCTTTTCTCCTCAGGGTCTTAAGTCCAGCAACCCAAAAAATGACCCAAAGTTCCAAAAGTCCAACAAACCAAAAGTCTCTGTCCCTGGTCAGTGCAGCCCCAGAGTTCAAAAGTTTATCTGCAGAGCTTTACCTCCCACCTGCGGGTGCAGGGATGCAGCAGTGTTAAGGGGCACCTTACATGGTCCGAGGCCGACTGTCCCACCTCTCCATGGGGTTCTGCTGCAGCCTCCACCACGAGCCACTATGCCAGCTGATCCAGCTGTTCTATGAACTGCTCTGCTCTGCCAGCTGCTACACTCCACCAGTCGTCCCGCAAACTGCTCTGCTCTGCCAGTTGCTCAGCAATATAGCTTCAGGCCTCCCCACAGCACTCAGTGATTTCAGCTTGTAGTAGGGGAGCCTCAGTGCTTGTGCACCATTGGCCCAAAGTGAATTCAGCTCAACAGCCTGTAACTAGACTCCTAATAGAATTAAAATTAGCTCTGATATTCCCCAGTAGAGAGAGGAGAAGGTGCAATTAGTATTTCAGGTCCTCAAAAGGGGCCCATACCACCAAGTACAAATACCTGCCCCCAGCCCCTCAAATTCATTGGGTTTTGGAACCCATGTCCCTTGTCTAGAGAGTGCTACTTAGTTGATGGTGAGCCCCTCTCTCATAAAACAATTTCATTGTCCTTGATTCACATAATCAGGTTAACACTTAATTCTTCCTGCCCCAATAACAGAGAAACTGGGGGTCCTATAGCAGCCACAGTGACTATTTAGGCTTCTGTGGGTTCATGCTAAGCAATGTGGTTGTGCCTCTGCAAACCAGATCAGCCCCTGAAGTTCTTTTCCACAACTCACCACAATTCACCACCAGATATCAGGGTACAGCTCATCCTGATTCTGCTTACACCATAAAAGGTGCACTGAAATCCTCCTTCAAATCTTTCTTAAAACTCCCCTTTACTGAGAGGTCTACAAAAAAAACCTTGGCAATGATTAAGTTACTGGTGTGCAGAAACCACTGCCAATCATACTGACTAATTTTTCCTTGTGCTTCCCCTTCTGTCTGTATCCCACCATTATTTGAGACTCTAAGTTCTTTGGGGGAGAAACAGTCTTTTTGTTCACCATTTCTACTAGCACCATGAGGTCTCGATCCATGACTGGGGCCTCTGAAGATAGTATCATAGCAATCATCTCCTTTAATCTGCACATTATGAGCACAGATCCATCAAGGCTCAAGTTTACAGGCACATAGGCCCCGATCCTCAAAGGATTTAGGGACTTAACTCCCAGTGACTGCATTTGAGGAGCTGGGCCATGCTGCTTGCTTTTCATGGACGGAAGGGGAATTCTGCACATGAATAAAGGAAGTATAAGGTCTTAGTTTTCATTGTCTCAGTCATTCCTCCTAGACTGTATTAACACTAATACTATATTGTTTCTTTTCACTCTTAGTTTTCACTTCCATGCTTATATTATTTAATCAGACTTCTGAATAAGAAGCGTTTAGGAATGATGTATTCCATTTGAGTCCTCCTCTGCTGTATTAAATTAGTACAGTTATATAATTAGTTTCTTACTTCCATTGCTCTGTTCTAACCATTTTGCAACTCACTCTATTGCAACAAAAACAAAACAACAGCAATCACCACACAGTCCCCTTTCACCCCAAAACTTTGATGTTATGTAAAACTGAAAGGGATATTAATGGAATCCAATGGGTGATTACATATGAAAAGTAGATGTGTGATCAGACATTAGTCACTGAGTAGCAGGAATAAATTCCAGCTAATTACTCTTCCCAGGGAAATTTTGAAGAAGGATGCAGTTGAAGTACATTTTTCCTTTGGAAAGAAATGTTCTAGGGGGAAAAAAAAAGCCAGTTCTTAGGAATGCAGGAATATGATGATCTGAAGCAGTAGCTTTATGGAAAGATATTCAAAGGCAAAAAAATGGGAATTACTAAACTTCTATTGACGTTCAATGGGAATGACCAACTGTCCAGCATGTCTTTGAAAATCTCTCCTTTGGTGATCTGCGCAGACTTAAAAGTGTATTTCATCTAGAACCGAGGAGCAACATGGGGCCAGATCATCAACTGGCATAACTCAACATAGCTCCGATGGATTTCCACAGACTGAGGATCTGGATATATTCAAAGATATCTTTGTAGTGCTCTATGATAAATATTCTTAACTTGGTTAAGCTTTTGAACTTGTCCTTTTTTTTCACAGCCATAAACTGATTGTCAAAAGGAATTTTGTGCTAATATAGGCACTGATATTGAAATCATGCTGTTTTCTAAAAATGCACATCGTTACCTGAGATTGCTAAAATTAAAAGGGACAAGAACACCAACAACAGCAAGAAAAAGGTTTTTTGTTCTTGATTTTTTTTCTTTCTTTCTTTTTTTTTTTTGTTTCAGTGTGTTCACACCATACATATTTATTTGGGAGCTGGAAAATGTATTACCTGCCAACAAAGGAGGAAAACATGTATTGCTAACCGATCCTAATTGTGTCTACAATATTATATTGCTCTAACTTATGTAGAAGAAACTGCATTATGGGGAAAATCTGTCCCTATCCAGAAAATTGCTGCATAAGGAAAGATGGCCTTGTGACTAACACACTGACAAGATCTGGGTTCAAGTCCAGCCTCTGTCACAGGCTTCTTGCATAAACTCAGGTAAATCACTTAATCTGTCTGTTCCTCTGCCCTGTAAAATTGAGAAGAATAGTACTCAGGGTATTTATATTTAAGTATTTTGGAACAGGGTATTGTGTGTGTATGGCTCCAGCACAATGGCACCCTGGCCTCGGCTTGGCCTTCTAGGTGCCACCATAATACAATTTATAAGTCTCATTACACAGTGAATCTAAGGAATTCTCCCTTTGTGTAGAAAGCTCCCTAGAAGGAAGTAAGGAGAAGATAGAGCCATGGCACTATTCCCCCTTCATTCCAGGCAACCGAGCCACTCAGACATACTTGGAGGAGCAGGGTTGGTTCTTTCAAAGGCCCCCAGTGACCACACTGCAGTTATCTTCAATTGTCCCAGGCTGCTTCAGTACAAGGATGGACTTGCACTTCTGATTGTGAATGCTGGCTGGAGGGGAAGCTTCATGTTCTTCCCTGACTTTAAGGAGTGGGACAGCTGTGCAGTAAAAAACACTGCAGAGATCAGTATAAATGGTGCATGTATTTAAATCAAAATTGTACGCAAGGAGCTGATTATTTTCTTGCCTCTTGTTCCCTCCATTTTCCTCCACCTCCATCCAGTAAGTGATTTATAAAGGAAGAGTAAGAGAAGGAAGTGTAATTCCTTTGGGCATAAACATTAAAGCTGTCGAAACACCTGATTGATGATACGGCTATACAGATCTGCTTATTTACATCTATGTGAGATTCAATTTAATATTGGCTGGATTTTTTTTAATCTTTATCTATATTTACTTGTATACTGGAACAAGTAATTTTAGCACTTGCATTCATTCTTCCAGATGAGTTGAGAGCACACTGATAAAGCTTTCAATGTCTTTGCTATTGCATGAGATGATTATGCTTATTTTCTAAAGCCCTAGTCTTCCTTGCAAGGTTTCTTCATTTTTAATAGTCTTCAAGTGGCACAAAGTCTAAAATGTAAAGTCCTTTGGGGTGAAGTTTACTGGTGGGCAGGGGCTGATGCAAAGTTGTTTTTTGCCACTGAAGTCTCGTGGTAGGAGATTTTAGTGGCACATAATCCTTGTGCTCAGTCCCCCACACTGGGATGAATTTCAGTCTTGAAGAATCAGAACCCTTTGTTTATATTGCTGTAGTATCTATAGGGCCCAAATTAGTGCTTTGTTACACTGTACCAAGCACCTGGTAAGACACTCAATGAAGTAGTAGAACATTCGCTTTGCAAATACCTGGAGGATGAAGGGGTGTTATTTAGCAGACAACATGGATTTACTAATAACAAAACATGCCAAACCACCTTAATTTCATTCTTCGACAATGTAACTGGCTTGGTGGATAGGAGGAATGCGGTGAACATAATATACCTGGCCTTTAGAAAGGCTTTTGACACAGTCCCACATGACCTTCTCATAAGTAAGCTGGAGAAACATGGGCTTGTTGGAACTACCATTAAGTGGATGCATAAGGGTTAAACAATCACAAACAAGGAGTAAGTATTAATGGAATGATGTCAGATTGGAAGAAAGTCTTATGTGGGGTTCCGCATGGATCTGTTCTGGGTCCGGTGTTATTTAACTTCTTTATTAATTACCCGGATGTAGGAATAAAGAGCATACTGATCAATTTATCAAGAGCCTTTTGAATTTAGGCCTATCCTCCAAAGTGTTCGCAACTCTATTCTCCTCTTCTTTGTGTCATCGACAAATTTGGAGAACTGGGCTATAGACAACAAAATGGAATTCAACAAAGACAAAATCTAAAGTGCTTCACTTAGAGAAGAAAAACCAAATGCACAAATACAGAGTGGGGGAAAACAGGCTTGGCAACAGCACTGCTGAGAAGGATCTGGGAGTTGTGGTGGATCACACTAGTAGCAGGGTGGTCACCCCGCTCCAGCCCTGAAGGGGTTAAAGCATCCCTGGAGAAGGCTGTGGCTGGAAAAAGCTAGGCTGATTGTGGAAAGCAGCCACAGGTGAGGCCATGTCCCAGTCAGACCACAGCTGACCTTATAAGAGGGCTGAGGGCCAGAGACTGGAAGGCATTCTCTCTCTAGCTTTGTGAGAGAAAAGGATCTGGCTGCCTGGGAAGCTAATGAGGGACCTAGGGTAGAGCAGTGCCTGGGAAGGGCAAAGGGAGCTGGGAAGCTGCAGCCTAGCAAAGCCCTGGGCTGCAGACCTAGTTAAGAGACCACAAAAGGGTACTAGGGCAGCAGAGGGGCAGCCCAGAGATAGGCAGAGGTAGCTGGTCCAACCACCCTTGCCAATGATGAGTGGTTTATAGACTGCAGTCCGCCCCAGGGAATGGGGACTAGATAGTGAATGACAGTAACCACTAAGGCAAGGTGGGGATAGAGGGTTGGGGGTTCCCCTGGGTGGAGAGATCCAGAATGTGTGGTACTGGTGTGGGCAGAACCCCTGGGCAAAGGGCATTGGGATCTGGGAGGGAAACGGGGCCAGCAGCAGGTGAGACACCGGCCTGCAGAGGATGCTCCAGCTGGAAAGAGCTAATTCCCTGGATGACCAGGAAGAGGTGCTGCAGTGGGGAGTCATCGCCATGCTACAACACCCTCAACATGAGTCAATGTGACGCTGTTGCCAAAAAAATAACTAAAACAAACAATTTTAGGTTGCATTAACAGAGGCATAGCATGCAAGTCATGGGAGCTGATAGTACCACTCTACTCGGTGCTGGTTAGACCTCAGCTGGAATAGAATCCAATTTTAGTCACCAATGTATAGAAAGAATTGCAGAGAAACTGGAAAGGATCCAGAGGCAAGTGACAAAGATGATTAAAGGGATGGAATGCAAACCATCTGAGCAACGGCTGAAGGAACTGGGTATGTTTAGCTGGAAAAGAGGAGATTAAGGGGGGGGACATGATTGTGGTCTTCAAGTACTTGAAAGACTGCCATGAAAAAAAGGATGGGGAAAAGTTGTTCTCTTTTGTTGCAGAGGGCAGAACAAGAGGCAGTGGGTTCAAACGACAGCATAGCAGATTTACATTAAATCTCAGGAAAAAAACTTCCTAACTGCATTTCATTGTCCTACTGTTCTTAAATTACCTAGGGAAGTCATGGATGCTCTGTCACTGGAGGTTTTCAGAAAGAGGCTGAATAGCCCACTGTCTTGGATGGTTTAGTCAGAAATATTCCTGTATCTTGGCATGGGGTTAGATGCCCTTGCAGTCCTTCCTAATCCTTTTGTTCTATGATTCTAAGAAACAGTCCCTACCGTGAAGAATTTACAATCACAGGGATTGGAAACAGCGGTACAGACGGGTGCCTAAGGTCACACACAGGTCATTTGCAGAGCCAAGCATAGCAAACAAGTCCTCATCAAGTACCCTTGTCACTGAACCACACTACCTCTCAAATACCCCCTAAAATTATTACTACTTCAGAGTATCGCACAGGATGGCATGACAAATATTACCAAGCTTTTATGAGAAAAGAGGATTGGGAGGGATGAGGTTGGTGTTGGCTTAATGATGCAAGACATGCTAATGTGTTAGACATGTACAAGTCAGCATCCCATTTGGCCCTTAAGATTCTGTAAAATATCTAGCAAGATATTATGAAAGTTGACTAGTGGTTTATTTTTTAATGCTAGACTGTCTGATGATGCAACATCCCTGAAATTAATAGAATACTCATAAATAAGAGATTTAGATTAAAAAACAAACAAACAATGTGAGAATGGAAGCTTCCCCAGAGCTCTCCTGAGTAGACCATTGGTGAAAGGAGGACAGCTAATGGAAACTGAAGCCAAGGTTTACATGGAACAGATCACGGAATCTTCCCACTTACTCCTAGTAGCTTGATCTATTTGCAGTTTTGAAAGTCTCCACCGTGGTCATGCTTTCAAGTGGTAACTGAATATTTCTGTACTCTGTCAGAATATCTAAGAAATTCTATCCTAGGACTCCCTTTGCACAATAGCAGCTTCTTTAAAAGAACAACCCTTGACAATCATTTTCTTCCCAGTAACCAATCGCTACTAGTCTACACTTGGAAAATTTACAGTTTCCCTGGAAGTTTGGAAATTGTTATGCAAACAAGAACAAAAAAACTGATTTTACCGTTTTCACTGACAAAAAATAAATAAAAAATCAGAGGCTTCCCATTTGTTTAAGTGGACATTTTTTCTGTCTTAAGCATTCTTTCTGGAGTCTCAAAATGTTTTCCTGGTAAGAGGAAAGCGTGCTGGTCTCTGCAAGTTATTTATAAGGGCTTCGTAATCAGACCTGGCACTCAATCACTAAGTGAAACAGATGTTTTACCTGGGATGTCTCCTTGCAAGCAGCTACAAATTAAAGAGACTGCTTTAACTTTTAGCACTTACCCAGTTATCTGTTTTCCATCACAGCTTTTTCCACATTTTTCAATCACCGTGTTGCCCAGAGTATTTTTGGAGCTAAAAAGCTTTTCAGTTAACCATTGACAACAAAACAAATATATAACATCCTATCTGTAATGACGGATTCTGTATGTTTGGGCCTACATTTTCAAGAATGGTTAGTGATGTTGGATGCCTCTCTTTTTAAGTGCCCTACATGAGGTACTTTAAAAAAGGACCAGATTTTCATAGAGAACTGACAACACATCCTCTGAAAATAAGGTCTCTTTGAGGTGTCTCTAGTTGGGCTCTTAGACTGAGGCACGTAGAATTGCTAGTCCTCTATGAATGTTTTGGCTCTGGACACTACAGTGATGGGTACTGCCATCTGAAAAAGAAAAAAAATATCAGATGATTACTGAGTCTCATGTTGTACTCCAAAAAGTTTAGGCACATAAAATCAGCAGTCACTTTGGATTTTGGTCACTTTCCACTATTTTAGTTAACTGCCTTTTTCCATGAGTGCAATCGTCACTGATATCCCACTGTGGCCATGGAAAGTGACATGATCTCCCAATGCTATCTGTCCTGCGGTATAATATACAGATAGTGTGTGAATGAGCATATAGGCCATTGTTTATTAAAATCTAATATCTCTGTGGAGTACATTGTGCTGCCTGTGTGATCAATAAATCTTACTAGAGTTGGAAGAGAGTTCAGACAAAGGTTTCCTGGTGACAAATTCAGATTTGGTGACAAAGCTTTATGCAAGTTTGTGTCACTTCGTCAGGATCCTGACGAGGCCAGTCAGGATCAAGGGTCAGAGCAGGGTCAAACCTGACCCTGAAAATAGAAGAGGAATATATAGTCAAGCTGCAGGCCAGGGTCAATAAATCCAAGTCAGGTTTCAGGGTCCAGGTCAAGAAGCAAGGTCCAAATCAAGTCATGAGCTAAACCAGGAGTTCAAGAACAGAAGTAGTCACAGCAGTTACAGAAGATCCACATAATGTCTGGATAGTTCCTGGAACATCCCCTGGGCTCTGTGCCCTATATAAGTCCACCCATGAGATGCTGCCTGTCGAAGCCCTTGAGGCGAGACATCTTGAAGGCAGTGTCTGCAGCATGTGATGGGTAACGCAGTGCAAAACTAGTTAATCCTGCTGTTGGGTAGCAGTATTGCTGTGTTTGCTGCCTGGAAGCTCTGTAGGCCCATGTTTGAGGTTAACTGGGCCTTACGCACGTTCCATTAATTCTCTGTGTTGATCCACCCATGCTCATAACCCCCCAAAAGACTAGAAACCATTACATCTTTTAATTCCAAACAAAGTCATTTTGAAATTTCCTTCAAATGTATTTAAAATGTTTAAAAAAGTGTAAAAAGGGGCTCAAAATTGAAACAGTGTTTCATTTCAGGTTGAAGATGGCATGTTTTTTTATTTTTCAGAATTCCCAGCAAACTGAAAAATCAGATATTCACACAGTTCTAGGCTTTGCTCCAGAAGCATCTCTTCGTGTTGGCAGCATCACTAGTAATGGTTTAACTGACCGTGCAATACATTCCTATAATTCTAAGAACTGCCCTGCCCTAGTCTTCCATTTTAACAGCTTTCCTGAACAAGACAATTATTATAACTGAGGGATTTTTTTTTATTTTCTTGATTCCTTCAAGTCAAGCATTAGATCATTGTACCTTAGAGCCTGTGCTACATTCCTGGGTTATTAGGATGGACACTTGATTGTCTGATTGAATAGTCTTTGTTACCATCAGACGTGAGATTTTATTGATAGACTTGCAGATCCTAGCCACAGTGGACTGTCACTCATAACAGGTCCAGATTCTTTTTGAATTGGAGCACTGTTTGCTTAATTGCTCATCTGGCCCAAGGTATCTCAGGAGAAGCAACAAAACTTTGTTCTGTCCCACTGGAGATCAAGCCTTTATATGCAGCCGCTGGGTGGAAATATTGGGAGAATCTGGACTGTTGTCTCTTCAGTATTTGGATATCACACAGTGATATTTCATCATTTCTATTACAATAGCATTAGAGGAGCCAATTCAGATGGGTTTCTTCTGTGAGGCACTGCACACATACAGTAAGGGTTTGGCTACACTTGCTAGTTACAGCGCAATAAAGGAGCCATGAGAGTACTAGCTCACTCTCCATCCACACTGGCAAGGCACATAGAACGCTCTGACTCTGTAGCTATAGTGCTGCTTGTACTCCACCTTGGCGAGTGGAATAACGTTTGCTGCACCTCCGCTGGAGTGCCGCAGCACCAATGTGAATGAGGTGTTGCATTACTGTGCTCTGATTGACCTCCAGAAACATCCCTTAATCCCCTTAAATCAAGTGGCCACTCTTGCCATTGTTTTGAACTCGCCGTAGGAATGCTGTAGGAATGCGGATATGCCCTTTCAAAGCTCTGTTTCTGACAGCTGGCAGCTTACCTGCTCTGGGACAAAGGAACCATTACTGAGGAATGCTGCTTCCTTTGAGTGAGTGAGAGAGAGGCAGGGTGGCAGGGAGGGAGGTCTGCTGCTGTCTGAACTTACAAGACAGCATGCTGACATGCTCTCAGCCCCCCAAAAACCCACTCTTTCTCCCCCCACATACACACAACACACTCCCTGTCACACTCCACCTCATCCCCTGCATTTGAAATACATTGCAGCAGCTTGCATGCTGGGATAGCTATCACAATACACTCCTGTTTGTTGCATTGGAAGAACTGCTAATGTGGCCACGTCAGTGTGCTTCCCACTCAGCGCGTTTTCCCTGGTGCAGTCTCCGAAGGCTGGTTTAACTCCCAGGGCTCTACAACTGCAAGTGTAGCCGTGCCCTAAGAATCCTTGCCCTTAAGAATGTACAGTCTAAATACACAAGAGCAGGGAGAAGAAAAAAAGATTCTTCTCCCATTTTATAGATAAGGAACTGATACACAGACAAAAAGTGACTTGCTAAAAATCACAGAGGACATCTGGAGCTGAACCCAGGTCTCTCAATCTCACATCATTGCTCTAACTACAGACTCACCCTTGACCGCTCGCTTCCCAGATCTCAAATGGTGTGGTGACTTTGTTTTTCCAGTGTATGACCAAGTGTGGCCATTGGAGTTGAGTGAAGCTTAATCTGGGTTTGATAAGGATGATGCTAGTGGGCTGGGGAAGGTATACACTGGACCAGAATGCCTACCATAGCCAAATGTACCACATTGACAATACACAGTGTCAAATGACTTAAGCATATTGGGATAGGACCTCAGCTGACATAAACTGAAGTTTATGCATAGACTCCAGTTTATACCCTCCAAGACTCTAGGCAATTAAGCTTGGCTGTTTGTGGGTGGTTATTTTTTTTTATACACACAAGCACTTCAAAGACTTTGACGTCTTGATCTTATTACAAGCACCAAAGCCTAAATATCTCTGTTTTTATCAGAGTTACATTTTCCCTTTCCTCTTGGCTCGGTTACTTGGTTGACCTACTTTCCAACACTTTCCCTAAAGGTAACAAAACCTTCTGAATCTCCCATACTACTTTTGATCTCTTTAATGAACAGGACCTCCTTCTGAAGGCAGTGCATAACTACACACAGGAGAAGAAATCCCAACAGCTCTTTGTCATCCAAGAGATGATTTGCATATTAGGTCAGGCAATAGTTTCCATCAGCTCTCTAATGGGAAGCTCATTGCCCTATTCCTGCTAATAATACTTGAGCTAGAATGGCAGAGATGGATTTTTTAAAAGTGTTTGAAAAAAAATGGAAAGTTTTTAAAGATGAACTTGGCAAGTTTACATTGCAAGACTGTTACGGGAAGATTCTCAAAGGCACAAATGGGAGTTAATTGAACCACTTAATTCACATCAAAATTCAGCGTGAACAAGGCAACTAGCTTTCTTAGGCCCCTTTGAACACCTCTTCTACCAGCACCAAACCACAAGAACCCAGCTGGACATTGGGGATGCCAATGATGTCAAAGGAAGATCCCTTAAGAGTTCATATTGCTCCTGAGGGCTGGTCTAGAGTGCAAAGGAAATACGGACTCTTGGGGCTTGTCTTCACCACAACAGTTAGCACACTTGAGCTAACTGCACTTGGGCTAGCCTAGCTCCACAGAGAGCAAGAGCACTCACTTCAAAACACTCCAGTTACATGGAGTGATTGGATTAGCTGCTGATGGGTTGTAATTTAGTAATACAATGGGGATGCAATAGCTAACTCGAGCATCAGCATCACTTGAGCTTCAAAAGCTCTCTTCTCCCCCAGTAGGGTACATCTACATGGTACATGTGATTAAGTCTCCCAGTCTAGGTCATACACCTCTATCCCATTATAACACGACCCAATATAACATGAATTTGGATATAACGCGGTAAAGCAGTGCTCCGGGGGGCAGGGCTGTGCACTCCGGTGGATCAAAGCAAGTTCAATATAACACAGTTTCACCTATAACGCAGTAATATTTTTTGGCTCCAGAGACAGCATTATATCGAGGTAGAGGTGTACTCTGTCTTGTGCTAGTACTCTAAAAAAAATAATAATGCTTTGTAGACAGCACTTTGAAGTTGCACATCAGACTGCACATCAACCTTGGGTTGGATCTTGTCTCTGAAGCTTAAGTCACATCTTCAAAGTGCTGTCTACACAAAATTATTTTTAAAGCCCTACTCTGCCAAGACAAGCTGGGAAGCTCCCTGGCACGTGCTGTGTCAATGGACCCTTATGTGTTAGCTAGCTCAAGCTTTTTAATTGAAGCTGGACACTTGTGTGTGGGTGGAGTTGAGTTGGGTGGGGGGGTAACCCTTGAGTTATTATTTCAGCTAACTGTGCTGTGAAGACACCCTGTGTTTGAGCTCCTGATAACTCTTTTCCCACTAGGTGTGATGGAGTAATCCACACCTAGAAAGAATGGGGGAATATTTATGTCAATGGGGCCAAATCCTTGTTCACTTAGAAATAATGGAAATTTGACCCTAAGTCTGCAGCAGAACCCTGAATAGAACTGAGATAACCTATCTAACAATCTCCTTACATTTCTGTTTAGCTGCATTAGCATTTGGAGAGTATCCAGACTGACTAGTTAGATGCGTGCTGAGGTAAGTGGTGAGTACATAACTGCCGGTATGGCCTAGAAGCACAACAAAAGCTTTAAAGGTAAAATTGTATTGCAGGCATTATGGTTTATTTTAAATAGGCAGTTCCAAAGTACCATTGTTAAAGTGTAACAATGAACTCCTCAGATGATGATGCCAAAAACTATTCCAGGCCCAACTGTGCAAGTCAGCGCTTGAATAAAAAAGATTTACTGAGACTTAGGAATACAGATATGGACCTATTGAAAAGACTGCTTGCTTATTAAGCATTATAATTAAAAAAAACCATAGCCTGGCACATTCAGAAGAATTGTATTCTCCCTTTGAAGGGAAAATATCGAAAGATAAGTCAGGCTATTCAGCTGGGCAGGCCATTCAGAATGTGAGAAAGATTTTGACTCAGGATGATCACAGATAGCTTAGGTGTGGGCCCCTCAGGAGGAGGGGTAGTCCAGTGGTTAGGACACTAAACTGGGACTCAGGAGAGCTGGTTTCCAATCTCTGTTCTGTCATTGCTTGTGTGGCCTTAGATTGATCATTCTGTGACTCAGTCTCCTCTCCTTAAAAGGCAGATAAAAGCCCTGCCATACCTCACAGATACTGGGAGTAGAGTTGGTTAGAACATCCCATTTCAATTAAACCAAAATCTTTGGTGAAATGGTACTAATTTTGATTAAGTTTTGTCAAAAAAATGATACAAAGATGTCAAAACATCCCCCCTTCACACTCAGAATAAAGTTTATTTTTTTTCAGTTAAAAATGTCTTATATTTACCTTACTTGATATAATTTTTTGAAAAGGCTGTGTGACGAGGCAGAGTGGCCCCACACTGGTACAGCAGGGGTTAACTCTTCCTTTCTAGCAAAGGAAGCCGCACCCTGGAAGCTCTGCTGGGCATGCTCCAACTGGAGAACAGATATAAAAGTCTGCAGATCAGCTCAGTCTGGGCTGACCATGAGAGGAGAAGGATGCATGCTGCCTGCTTCTGAAGAGGGAGAGCATGCATGTCAGGATTCAGAAGTCAGCCAACTGAGGCACTACTTGGGACCCCAACAGGGGACGTCACAGGGGAGAAAGAGACCAGAGGACCCTCTGCCCCAGATGAACTAGTATTTATAGTAGGAAGTGACCCAGGGGAACTCTAGAGACAAACAGTGTTAGAGTTGTGGGGAAGCTCAGTGTGTTGCAGGTGGATCCCTACTGACCGAGGGGCAAGGAGAGCTTGACACTATCAGGCTCCTGGGTTGGGGCTTGGTGGAAAGGGTGGGCCCGAAGGGGGTTTATATGGACTCTGGCTGCTAGGCTATACTACCCCACTTGTAAGGTGGTTTATATGGACTGGCCGCTAGGCCGTGTTACCCTGCTTGTAAGGAGGTTTATATGGACTTTGGTCGCTAGGCTGTGTTACCCCATTTGTAAAGGAGGTTATATAGACTATGACCACTAGGTCATGCTACTGTGCCAGACAGGGGTGATAGTAGGGACTTCCCTGCCCCCACCCATTACACCAAAAAATTAAAAATATTGGCTTTTTGTCCCCGTCTGAGATAACTAATATTTGTGGTTGTGATGGGGTGAACTCAGCCCGCACTGGATGGGAAAAGATTAACTCCTCATTGTGGGTGAGAATGTCATGACCTCATGTTCCTACTGGGCCTGGTCCAGGTATAGCAGCAGTATAAGAGGGAGCAGCCCGGCTCAGTGTGGGCCGACGGCTGGTGAGGAAGTATGGTCCTTGACGGCTCCTTCCCAGGAAATGCTGAAGCCCAGGACCATGGAAGCCAGAGGGCACTGAGACCTGAACAGATGCCCAGCTACATTTGGACTCCCCAGACAGGTCTGAGCTATAGGAGGTTGCACCGGCCAAAGAACCCAGAGACCCCAAAGATGCACAGATAGCTGACTGGGGTGACAAGGTAGGAAGTAGCCTGGGGGGACTAGCTATTGTCCCAAGGCCTGTCAGTGTGTTGCAGGCAGATCCCCACTGACCCAGTGACAGACACATTTGGCACTGCAAGGGCCCTGGGCTGAGACCTGATAGAGCAGGGAGGACCCAGGTCCCCTATCTGAGTGCCACCCTCCCTGGGTAGTGCCCTTTCCCCCCAAAAACAGACATATAGCCCCCCAGAGCAGATGCTGAGACATCATTTATGTGCGGTGGTACTAGGTAGACGTTTGTCTAGTTATTGAATCCCTATGAACATTTGGTATTATGAATGACTCATGAAGAAAGTAAAGACATTCATGGAAAGCTTTGGTTAGTGGACTATGCTTTACACAGAGCGCTAGAGTGTAATCAACTTCTGTATGTGTATGCACAAGGGAAAGCACAAAGAAACTCCCTTCTATATTCCTGGGCTCCATTACAGGCCGCCTAATAACTTCCTTCATATATGCAAGTCCCTCCCATTAAAACATCCTGAAGGAGGCAAAGCCTTGCTCTGCAACCTCTCTGCTCCAGCCAATAGTGCAGGTTGAGTTCCCCGAAGCAGGGGTTAAAATAGACTAAAACAAGAGGTCATGCTCTCACCTCACCAACCAAAGAAGATGGGGTACTGTAGAGGAGTGCTGTTACACTAACCAGGGAAAAGAGAGGTGCTTCCCTCAGCCTGCAGGCATTTAAGGATATTTAGGACAGGGATCATCTTTTTAGTTTGTGTTTGCACAACATGTTGCTCAGTGGGGCCCTGGTCTATGATCATGTTTCTTACGTGCTACCGCAATACATCTTAGCTATAAAAATACTCACACATGAAATAAGGGCCCGCCAAGATGACCTCCTGTGGTGTCTTCCAGCCCTAATCTTCTATGATTTTAAGTCCACTTACAGGCACACTGAAACGTGACGAGAGCATGTGCAGTTCCATGGTAGAACTGATCAGAAAATGGTATTTTTTTTAAATGTTCATGTAAAATAATCCTTAAACATTTTCACGAAAAACCCTGAAAACTGAAAATAGTCTCAATTAAGAAACTGAAAACTGACAAACTAAACTTCAGTGAAAATTGTTTTGATGACTACATGTTTAATTTCTTTTAAAAAAGGGTTGAATGAAAACTTGACTAGCTCCACTCCATAGCACTCAGTGTTTAAGCCTAGGATGAGATATGCAATGTAAGTTGATCTTAAAGTCACAGTACTTTTATTTATTTCCATTACACAAACATTCAGTTAAAAAAGTCCTGCTTTGAGCAGGGGTTTGGACTAGATGACCTCCTGAGGTCCCTTCCAATCCTGATATTCTATGAATCAAAGGCAGTAATACTTAATGCAAGTTTTTTTATCCTAGTATCAGAGGGGTAGCCGTGTTAGTCTGGGTCTGTAAAAGCAGCAAAGAGTTCTGTAGCACCTTATACACTAACAGACATATTGGAGCATGAGCTTTCATGGGTAAATACCCACTTTCTACCCTAGGTTATTCTTTTTATAGCTTTCTCTGTGCTTTTATATAATGTCGAAGCTGAAGAACTGGCATACTGTGAAAGAAGCTGATCTCACAGAATGTCTGACTTAACAAAGGAGAATGTTGGAACCTGAAGTCCCATGAGAAAGCTGATCCCTTCGAGATTTTCCAGGACACACTGCAGACCCAAGAGTCTCAGATAGTTTGTAGAAGAATCCAGACGTTTGGATTTGTCGAGGGACTGGATTCTGGTGAGCACATCTGCTGTCATCTGTAACAAGTACATGATACTACCACTAGCAGTGTAGCCCAGATTCCCAAACATATTTAGATACTGAACTGCCATTGATTTCAATGTTTGTGTGCAATGTTATTATAGTCATATCGGTCCCAGAATATTCAAGAAACAAGGTGGATGAGGAAATGTCTTGTATTGAGAGAAGCTATCTTCTTATTTTATTTATAAAGATACAAACTTTTGAGCTTATGCAGTTTCTCATTGATTTCAGTGGCAGTTAGAAGCCAAAATACCTTTGAGGATCAGGCCTGAGTGCTTTGTGCCTAAAAAAAAATCCACAGGTCCAGTAACAAGCACACCACAGCATATGGAGCATGTATGTGCCTTCTTGACCTGAAATAGCAGGAATTTTCTCGCACTAGGCAAATAGCCCAAACTTCCAGGAGTATTACTAGGATTTGGTCACATAGAAAGAAAGTGTGAGGTTTGTTGTATTTGAAAATCAGCTGCTGCACCTACCCATCTATTTTCAAGTTTGATACATATACTGAATTTCTTGAGGTATAAAGGATTTTTTAATGTACATGGAGTGTTAATAAGTCAGAGTTCTTGCCAACTAGCTCCCTGCAATGCATTGACGCGCAGATTTGAATGACCATACCCAGCAAAATGAAACGGACATCTTGAAATGTTTGAACTAATTGAAGGATGTATTTTGTTTACTATTTCCAAGGGAAACTTCAACTTTAATTAAATACATGGGTGGGTGGATGAATGAATGACTGCTGCTACAGCAGTCAAACACAGCCAATTAGTTTTCCATTTTTTTAGCATATTGCTTTTATTAAGATATTAGAATTAGAAGTAGAGTACTAATAGAAGTGACTGAAGCCATTCAGTTACATGGTTAGAGTGAAATTTACCCCTGTGAATCTGCAGAGCACAAAGTCACAAGTCTTTCTAAACCTTCAGCACCCATGCTCAGGGCCAGATTTAAAAAAATGCTCAGTTCCCAGTTTGGCAGCAGAGTAAGTGGCCAGATTTGCAAATAAGTTTGTTAGGGCTGATCATTAACATTAAATACTGAGCTCTCCTGGAAATCTGGCCATATTACCTCTCACACTTGAGAAGACCTCCCTGTAAACATACATAAAGCTACCCCATTGTCCTCAAAAGGTTTTCCACAAAAAAACTTGACAATGGTTAGGTAGCAGGTGTGCTCAAACCACAGTTTGTCATGCTCACCAGTATTATTGCACTGATTCCTTGGACTCCATCTTTTTCTACGCATTCTCTCCTCTTTTATAGATTGTGAGTTCTCTGGGGCAAAGACTGTCTTCATCTTGTGTTTCTACAGCATCTTGCACAAATGGGTCCTGGTGTATAACTGGGGTTCCTATGCCCAAATTCCCAAAGGTATTTATGCCTAACTCCCAAGTAGATGGGGTCCCTCGTTACTACCTCAGTCGTTACACATAAAATAATAACATTGTTAGCTGCTGGGTGCTTAGCACATTGGGGATTCTGACCCTTATACAGGTGCTTAAGAAGATGAGTTCTGAAAAAGAAGTTATGTCCTGAACATTGGAAAACCTAAAGCTGAACTCTTGAAAATTTGAACCTAGACCTTTGCTAGGTCTTATGCTGGCCATCTGCACAGTGTCCCCTTAGACAAAAAAGCCTCCCCCGTAATAAAAAAGACTTCTCCAAACACTGCTTTCTTCGGCTACTACCACTCTTTGGTAAGGGCTGCAATGTATTGTGGATCTAATCTCTCCTACAGTCTCTCTTCAGTTAGTCTGAATGTTGACATGTATGTGTTTCTTAAAAATAACTTTTCTAACCCAGAACTACTAGTCTTCATGTAGATCATTTTTTAGCCCTATACATTTGCCAGGTCACACATTGCAGCAGTTTTCATGATCAGCAGCAGTTTAACTATAGCTTGAGAAAGTGAGTATGAATAGAGTTGCTTTGATTTTTTTTTGTAAATTAACTACCACTACTCAAGTTCTTAAAAAGAAGTCTCCTGTAACGTTTCCAAACTATATCACATCTATGTGGAATCAGATTACAGACCTTGGGCCATGATTCTGCTCTAATATAAATCAAGAGAAACTCCAATGATTTAGCTACCCTGGTGTGAAACTGATCTGACAAAATTGGTCCCTAGCAATTTAAATTCAAGACATGATATTAGAAAATGGGTTGTAGGGAACAAAATTTTACTAGCAGAGGGTGGACATGATGATCAGATACTGATATTTCTCCAACTTCTATGGCACGTGTGCATTGAGTGAACAATGGAAATAGTCAAACTATTTATTTTGATTATTTTTTGATTACGGTAAGTTAGCTGCCCTACCCCTCCCCATCCCCTGCCTATGGTTCCTTTGTGACTGATCCTAATTATCTTCTAATATTCATTTACTGTCTTGGATGATTACAAAGTATCAGTCTGAGGAGAGTGCGGGGGTGGGGGGGAGAAAGGGATATACATATGTCTGTGTTTGTTTTATCTTTTTGCTATTCATAATTTTTCCTGTGTGCTATATAACCTAATTCTCATGGCTTTATTTCGTGGTCTGCCCACCCAATTAAGTGGTGGAAGCTTTTTAAACAGGAGACTATATCTCCTGGTTAACTAAATATTTCAACCACCAACATGACCACACCAATGACAGTGAAGCAAAGTATCTCTTTGACTCACAAAACTGATCGCTATTTACTCTTCAACCATCTTTACTGACTGATACAAAGTGTAGGAGAAGAGCTACTATCCACATTGCTTCTAATTCTTTCAATTATTTTTGGTACAATCTCACTTCTGGCAAAAATCTCACTCTGAATATTTATGAACAACATTGAGACTATTGCAGGATTCCAACCACCTTCTTGACTTTCCTTGGGAAATAGATTTCTTTGATAGAGGGTTCCCTTGCTGTTTGGTTTTCAACTTATCTCAAGTTATGACAAAGGCAGCATTAGTGTGTGAGAAGGCTGAAGTGGATATTGACTTGGTCTATTATGGTTTGCTTACAAAAAAATCCTTCCAGCGATCAATGGCTGAAAGTATGGCATCAGTTTTGACCTTGAAACATGGATCAGACATGCTTGATTTTTATCAGGAAATAGACAATAAAAAAGCAATGTGTTTGTATTAAGTCCTTATCGGGATTCACTGACAGAAATAAGAATACTGAATTCAGTACCAAGTCCTTGGTTAATAGTTGCAATGCTTCTTTGCTCTCAAAGTTAGTCAGGAACGAGGGAGAACATTCAGCATTTGTAGGGACTACAAATATCCCAGATATTAACTCTGAGATGACTTGCTATCATTTACCTCCACTCTCTCCTGTAACCCATCCCTTCCAGAGTAATTGTGACTTTACACTCTCCAGCCTCTGCTGTTCTTTTCGCTCCTTCCTTACCAAGGACCATGGTCTCGGACCCTGGTAAGTGGGCACTTAGGTGCTAGTAGGTTCCAAACTGCCAGCCAGTGACCAGCTAACAGTTGCTAGGATAGAAGTTGAACTCCAGCAAAGGAGCCCATACCACGAGTCTGGAAGAGTGCAGGTGGGGAGGGGCGGTGCTGATTCATTCACAGCAGTTTGTCTACATTGGCCAGGAATGGCAAACCACAGCCACTGGGAGCTGCAGGTGGCTGTGCAAATGTAAACAAAGTGTCTTGTGGCCTGCCAGCAGATGACCCTGATGGGCCACCAGTTGCCCACTACTGCTCTGGACTGTGTGACTTGTGCTTTCTGCTCCTGCTCCCTCTGTTGGACTTCCTGATATCTTGACTCTGGTTAATGATTTGTGGTTCTGATCTCAAGTTTGTCTCCTGCTTCTGATCTCCTGGAAACTTGGACCCTACCTACCTCCAGACACTTGATTTTTGGTTTGCTCTCTGGTTCTGACTTCCTGGTATCTGACCCAGTCTGATTCCTGCTATGATCAGACCACCCACATCTCAGTCAAGACATTCCCCTTGCCATAGAAAACAAACTCAGAATCTCTCATCTCGTCCTTGACCCCACCTATCTCCCTCAGTCATCTAAACAACTTAATTATTAGTTTGTATTGCAGTAGCACCCAGGAGCCCAATAACAAACAAGGATGGTCCCTGTCCCCAAAAGCTTATAATCTAAATATAGAATGGTCATTTACAACTCTTGCCT
Organism: Gopherus evgoodei; assembly: GCF_007399415.2. Taxonomy (NCBI): domain Eukaryota; kingdom Metazoa; phylum Chordata; order Testudines; family Testudinidae; genus Gopherus; species Gopherus evgoodei. The sequence goes on from NC_044326.1 coordinate 11,863,519, forward strand.
TAAACAGCACTCCTCCGATTCCCTCCTGGATCCCTTCCCCTAGGCTTCTGCTCATGTACACCAGTGAAGTTACAAGGAATTAGATCCAATCATTTCACGCAGATCATAAAGTCCCATATGCCTAGGCTGTGTTATCATATGGCAATAACTTCTTACCATTACTTACCACAGCCTGGATTTGATGAATACCTTTGTAACAGGGGAGACTCAACCACATGTGTATCTCTTGCTGCTAAACATGGTACTGCAGGGTTTTTCCTCTTCCTGGCATCCGTTGTAGGCCATAAGCCTTGCTTTGTGTGTCTTTGGTGGCTCTAAGCCTTCTGTGGCCTATCCTTCCAGCCAAGTCACAAAGTTCAAAACAAACCCCTTCCAGGTTGGAAAAGAGTCTAACAAACCCAGCTCCAGGGTTTTAAATTCAGTGTGGCTTCCCAGCAAGCCTGGTACCTTTTTCAGTGTTTACACAACTTCACTAGTGGGGAAACCCAGGCCCACTCATCCAGGTTCCAACCCATGGATCATACAAACAGAAGCCATACACGTTATTTCAATTAATTGTTGCTATTTCCCTGGGCTTCTTCCCACCTGACTTCTTAATTTACACCCCTTACTTTAGGGTTCCCTGGTTCTCTGTCTCTCAGCTTAAGCAAATGCCTCCAGAACCAAACTCTAGCTATCCCTCAATCACCTATGGCCACCACAGAATACCCTTTCTTAACCAGTCTTAGCCAGAAACTGACCTGCTACCCTCTGCAATTCCTTTTATCTGAGCCTGCAACACTCTAATTGGCAGCTTCTGAAAGTCTTCTCTAGACAGGCCAGGAGGACCCAACATCACTGCTCCTTTCCTAGGGTGGGGTGTAATAGGCCGGTGGGGCCTTCAGCAAGGGGCCACAATAGGCCTGATAGGTTGTATCACAAGCTCTAACAACACCATGGCCTACCTACCCATCCTTTATTTAGCTAGATTTTTTTTCTAATTTCTGTATCATATTACAGAGAAAGCAGGTATATCCAGTCATGGAAGCAGCTGTGTGAATATTCATGGGGGCCTATAAAACTGCATAACAAGCTATAGCCCCAAACCCAGATACTCTGATTCTGAAACCAGGTGCAATGCTAACAAGCTGCAGGTGTAGACATGAAGAAATTAACTGTCAATCCCTTTGTCATAACATATTCCCAGATTTGGACCTTAGCGTCCAAAATATGGGTGTTAGCATGAAAACCTCCAAGCTTAGTTACCAGCTTGGACTTGGTAAAGCTGCCACCACCCAAAAAATTAGAGTGTTTTAGAGCACTCTGGTCCCCCAAAAAACTTTCCCTGGGGACCCCAAGACCCAAATTCCTTGAGTCTCACAACAAAGGGGAATAAACCATTTCCCTTCCCCCCTCCAGGTGTTTCCTCCCTGGGTTCCTGGAGAGATATACAGAAGCAAGCTCCGTGAATCTAAACAGAGGAACTCCACCCTCCCTATTTCCAGTCCTGGAAGCAGAAGTTCTTCCCTCTTCACCCAGAGGGAATGCAAAGTCAGGCTAGTAAATGTAACACACACAGATTTTCCCCTGACTTCTTCCTCCCACCAATTCCCTGGTGAGCTACAGACTCAATTCCCTGGAGTTCCCCACTAAAGAAAAACTCCAACAGGTCTTAAAAAGAAAACTTTATATAAAAAGAAAGAAAAAGTACATAAAAATGGTCTCTCTGTATTAAGGTGACAAATACAGGGTCAATTGCTTAAAAGAAATATGAATAAACAGCCTTAATAAAAAAGAATACAATTTAACACACTCCAGCAACTACACACATGTAAATACAAAAAAAAACATATAAACCACTGTCCTTTCTGTACTTACAACTGGGAAACAGAAGATTAGAAAGCAGGAGACAGAAAAATCCTCTCATAGCCAAGAGAGTACAGGCAGAAGACAAGAACAAAGAACTCACACACAAACTTCCCTCCACCCAGATTTGAAAAAGTCTTGTTTCCTGAGTGGTCCTCTGGTCAGGTGTTTCAGGTTACTCCTTTCCAGGTAAAAGAACATTAACCCTTAGCTATCTGTTTCTGACACCCTTAATCATGGTTCAGCATTCATCCCAAAAGCACTTGCAGATCTGTCATATATTTTGGTAACTTCCCTTTTAATTGATTCAGTTTTCAATGTGCAGCCATCATTTTTACCTAGCCACGGAGAAATTCCTGTTTTTGCCTTTGACGTACAGAAGATTTATGCACAACAAAAGAGAATGTAAGCCTGAGAAACATAGGATAAGCCAGACATTTAAGAGCAAAATTCTGCATGAGGATGCAGAAAGGCAAACAGAGATACAGGGTGGATTGAAGAAGCAGAACGCCTCCCCCTGTAAGACAAAATCTGTGGGGCAGGGGTGAGGTTGAAGTGTTATGACATCTGCATTAAGCTCAAGTTCCTGTGACCCTTCAGGTAGATTCCATATAAGACAAATCTGAGGAAAGGAGTTCAGGACTGCACTTCATGGTATCATTCCTCAGAGTTCAGTTTACAAATGTGAAATCCCTAACCAAACTGAGATTAGAGGATATTGATAAGCAACTAAATATGGCATTTGTTTCCATTACAAATATGTCCCCTTGCTTCCCCCGCCTTATTAAAAAGACTCAAGGGAATGCCAGATAGTTAGACAACTGTCCAATAACAAGTTGAGAGCCTTTACAGCTCTCTGTTTTCAGTCCACAAAGTCAGTTTAATTAGAAGGCTGGTATACTGGCGCTGAGAAACGTAACTGTCTCTCTCCATGCAGCTCTGGGCAGATGGAAGATACACTCCATTATTCATTATATTGTAATTTGTGTTGCCACTTGAGGTCAAAATGGCTTTCCATGTTTTTGTCCTGGATGCCTTTTGCTATGACTTCTCAGTTAGGCTCTGACAATGTACCTGTAATCCGAGCAGTTCCCCTATTTCCATGGTCAACCACTAAAATAAGGAAAAGGCAAGCGGCATGGTGATTCTATATACTTAAATGAGTTTATGTTTTTTTTATTTGCTTATATATGTATTTTAATATTATAAGTCTTATTGTACTATCTTTTCCTTTTGGCTCTTTGGCCTATGGCTAAATCACTATTAATAGTCTTGATTTAGCATCATTCCATGGGAAAGCTGAGGGAATTTCTAATCTCAGCATTAACTCACACTCTGTGTCTGAGAGCATGTTTTGAGCTGGATGACTGCCTGGTGGCGTTCTTATGTTGCCTTCACGGGGACATATAAGGGCAATATTATCACCAACAACTTCTTATCCTGCAGCTGCAGAATTTATGGTTCCTCACTCCCATCTCTGCTCCCACACAACTTTCCTGTGTGTAATTGCACCTCTGCAGGGAAGTCTGATTGTCCTGGTGCCTTGAAGAACAGGAATCCATTTGTACTACAGAAAGACTGTGCCTGAATGTGGAAATCCCAGTCTGTGGGATGCTGTCTGCCGGTTCCACTAAAGGAAATTCAAGGTATAAGGAAAGTAGTGGGTCAAAGTGTTCCTCTTACTCACTTCCTGAAATCAATGGGGTTTCACACGTTCAAATGAGAACAGAAGTTGATCTACTGTGTTTTATGGCATGCCATTCTTCTATAGGTTCCTCTATTTTGCCTGTTTATCCTATGTTGCCTGTTTATCTTATCAACAAGCTTTGAATATACTATGCACTCAGAAGCCTTTGATATAATTTAAGTGGACATCACAGACACAAGAAGAATATAATAAGCATTTTTTCCCTGACCAAAATGCAGAAATTCATAACAGTCACTTCCAATACAGCTGATCTATTTAAATTGCTGCATTGATATAAGGCAGCCTGATGTGGTCCAAAGTAACTTCTCTGAGTTTTAGGTTTCCCAGTTGTATCATGTCTTAGGATTTACTGTTGTGCACTATGTTTTCTTTGTAAATTATTAGCTTCCATTTTCAGTCTCAGTGCCAGTTCCTCTGCTGGTGAAAATCACTGTAGGTCTAATTAAATCAATGGAATGCCACTGATCTACATCAGCAGAAGGGTGAGGCCTGAGAATTTGTAGTCTTAAAACTGAAAATGCCTATGAAAATCTAGTGTGTGTGATTTTTCTGAAGCCACCTTTAATTTTTGCTTGCATATGAGCTATCAAAAACAGACATGTGATCTGTTTGAGTTTTTGTTCATGGAATTTTCCATGATTCTTCTATGACTGTTTCCACCGGCTGAAGAGTATGCACAAAATACATTCACCTGAGAAAAGACAACTTTCCGTAAATAGTTTTGTGAGATGGATGTTCAATATTGATAAACAAGAGACGACAAAAAAACAAGACACGCATCTAAAGTCTTAGGGAAAAATCGCAGTAAAAGTTATTTTCAGATACATATTTTTTTCCCCTGCGGTTAATATTAGATTCAGTTGATGAAGCAATCGCACTTGCCTAAGGTGTCACCATAGAAACAATGAATATAAATTGAAAATATATTCTTTTATAAAGCAAAGATTATCGCATTTTTACTTCAAATAATGGTAACAAATGCTTTGTGTTTCATCTTTTCAGGGTTTTTATTGTAAAATGTGAAAGTCATTCTATTGACAGATGTCTCTTTCAGTTGAAAATGTCTCTGCATGTGTATGCAGTGTCAGGTGTCTGCTAGTGATTTAACTACATTATCCAAAGTTTGACAGTTTAAAGCTACCTATGCCCATATATTCCTGCTTGTTGAAAGTCTCCTCTCAACAGTAGTTCTTATTTTTTGGGGGGCGGTTGCCATGGCAACTTGATATCACCTTATAATTGATGAGCTACTGCTAAAAAGACAAACCATTTTTGGTTTGAAAAAGAAGATGGGGGAAAGCTTTTGAACACACATACTAAACCACATTTCAATATCTTTGATAACCCTGTCATCAAAGGCAGATAGTGCACTTATACGGCAAGACCTGTAGCAGTCTCCAAAACATTTCTGCCATTTAGATATATTAGAAGTGTTTAACAAGCAGAACATTGAGGGCAAAAATTAAAAATGGAGATTTTTCCAAACATTAATACTGACTTATAGGGGTTAGTATTAAATGCCACAGGGGATAGAGTTGATTGATTCCCCAAGGCCTAATATTACAGGATGCAGGAGAGGTCTTATGATAGGAAGAGAGAATTATTGGGACAGGCCTGATATTCAGAGCTTTTTCTTATATGGGTACCTATTAATAATATATGGAGATATACCTACCTCATAGAGCTGGAAGGGACCTTGAGAAATTGAGTCTAGGCCCCTGCCTTCACTAGGAGGACCAAGTACTGATTTTGCCCTAGATCCTTAAGTAGCCTCCTCAAGGATTGAGCTCACAATCCTGGGTTTAATAGGCTAATGCTCAAACAACTGAGCTATCCCTTACCCCTCACACTTTGTCCCAATTGTTCATACTTGCTGTCTGGTCGTTCTAAATAACTAGTATTTAGGAGCCCTTGATTCTACTTCCATTACTTCCATATTGTATTAGGGTAATTCTGTCCCATGAGAAAACAACCCCAAAGATGCTATTTGCAGTGGCTCTTGCAAGCCTTTCCTCAAAGCTAGAGGCCCTGGGATAATGCAGAATTTACAGAGGGAAAAGTGCCATGACCCCGTATTTACTAGGCGTCCCAATCCCCAAGATCAGAGGAGGCAGGACTTATTTCCCTATTTAGCTACAGCCTCCCTAAAGTTGCTCTGATTGCCCCTCACCCCTAGCTATGCAGATCCAGTAGGTGTCACTCTGCCAGAAGCTGGATTTGTAGCTGCTCAAAAACCAGTGATGAAGGTGGTGAAGAGGGAGTTAGTGAAACTTTGAGCTTTGTGGATTTCTACACAAACATCCAAGAGCTGAGCAGAGATGGTGCAGCATTTGCTCTTGCACACCTTTTCTCAGCTAAACCCTAGGCTAAAGCTCCTTCTATGCACAACCCCAGTGGAGGACTTCTGAGTCTTGCAGGGGGTATGGGGCAGTGGAGATGACATTGCCCCCAGCTTCACTGGATGGGGGGCAGATAGGCACTCGGAAGAGACCCTCTATGAACGTAAGTAGAGGGTGTTCAGAGCTGTTTTCAGGAGCCTTTTGCAGCACACAACAAAAAATGTATTGACCCTACAAATTTATGAACAATATTACATTCTTTTTGGCCATTCTTATATTAACTTTATAAGTATATCCCCATTTACATAGCTATAGATATACATACACCTCCAGTGACACAGGATACTCAGGATGGTTCTGGATATGCTTGACAGAATTCTCTCTTTCTCTCTCTCTCTCTCTCTAATCATTTGATGGGTAATGTCAGTGTTTATTTGTAAGTATTTTGTCTGATTTTTATTGATTGAAATTTCCACAGTCCCAGGAGATTCAGGGGTGCAGGGAGAGCAGGCAGGACAGTCAGACAATGACTATTTAATGACATCAGACATTGAGATTCAAAAAGTTACAGCTATTGAAATGGTGTCTCTCCTTCATCTCCTCTAATGCCAGCATTGCAACATGTTTTATCCACATTAAAGTGGTACTCTAGTAAGTTCTTAAGCAGTATTTTTCTTACTTTGCCTATATGTAAATTTCTATCATTGAGGGAAATATTCATTCATCATTTTTTGTCTTTATGGTGGAATTGACATTTACCGACAAAAATTGAATCCATCCAAGCCTAGTTATGGACAAATTCTAGCACTGATTCTCGCTCCTCTGTGGTGATCCATTTTTGCCAAGAAGTTTGGATCAAACTGATAAAACCTCAATATGTACCTAAGTATTTGGGGCAGGGATAATCTTTTGGTTCCATGTCTACAGAGTGCCTAGTACAATAGAGTACTTGTCTGTGACAGTTTTCAAATATCAATTATAATTAGAAATCAAGTAGTAGTTTATTCCAGCCAGATGTTCAAAATGTCACTCAACAATGAAGCAAAACTTTATGGAAGTGGGTTCACTCTCTCTCTCTCTCTCTCCCTCTGCTAAATGCTGCCAAGGCCAGATTCATGCAAGAGATAACTGAAAAAAAAACAACTTTGTCAAATGAATGACAGTTGTAATGGTTATTTACAACACTTTGCTTTAAAATTCAAATGAATCATTCTAAAGATAATTTCTGATTTTTGATTTTCATTCTGAACTGCTATTTCATAAACATTCACTTGTGGTGCAACCTACATATGTACCCATTTTCTATGAATATTGAACATGGGCAAGTATCTGTGGAATTCTTTTTCAGAATCTGAAAGTAGATAAATCATGGTTGGAAAGGCTGATTGAGAATTTAAACAACAACATCAACCCTAAATTACCACCTCTCAGGAATTGGGCCAAGGATATCCACAAATTTATATATACTGGACTAGATTGTGTCTTTAGGCCCAGCACTGAGGAAGGGGCTCTCTGCCCATTTATAGTAACAGCATCAGCTATGCAGACCTTTCTTTCACCCACAGACAGGCCTTACAGCCACCCCCATCACCACACCGTACCCCACCTGTGCATGTCTGTTTTATAGCTAGGGCACAATCTAGTTCATTATTAGTAAGTACTTTTCCTATATTGTGTGGACTGAGGGCTAGATTCACAAAGTGGTGTAGACGTAAAGCCTAACTCCTAAGTGCCTCAGCACTCAGTGGGAATCGCAGCCCCAAGTTAGGCACCAGGCTGCCTATCCAATGCTTGGGGGAGTTAGGTGCCTCTGAAAGGAATCTCGAAGGCCCGCTGAAACTGAGTGGGGGCCACCGAAGCTGGCCAGGGTGAAGTACAGATTGCAATTTTGTCTCCTTGTACGCCTCAGCTGTTTCCAGCTGTTGTCTCTTGCCTTGTACTTAAACCATAATCTATTTAGGGTATGAGATGTCATTTTGTTATGTGTTTGCACAGCATCTAGTATGATGATCTCATCGTGGTCCATGATGGAAGTGCCTCGGTGCTACTAATAATACTACTAATAAACCATAAGAATGACTTTGTTTCCATTCCCATTTCCCCCCATGCCTCTCCAAAACCACCTGCAACTCATCTCATGTGGCAAAGAAAGGCTGTTAAATAATTAACCCTTAGTCAAGTCATTTCTGATTAGAGCTGGGAGTACTTTATCCAAACTTGCATCCAGAGTCGTTTCAGCTCCTATAATTTCTCTGCGGCTCTCCTAATCAATGTTTACTAACAGAGGAAACCAGTATCACTGCCCGGGTATGGACTATTTGCTTCTTCTGATTTAACAAAAATGATACTGATCACATCTGCAGCTTTACTGGAGATGTCACAGGAGACTATTGCTGTGTTTAATAAATTGGTTAAAGTAATCCCTACAGGCTTTTTCCCTCCTTTTCTTCAATTTATATCACCAAGACCCAAAATCAATAATAATACATTAGGTTTTTAATTAAAGATTTTTTATTACATCATGAATGAATTTAAAATGTAAACCACTGATTAAAACAAGGAAAATGGGACTCGGCCAACTAGATTAAAAAAAAATTATCATTGAAGGGACAATTAATGAGAGCTAGCCATGTACTGCATCAACAATATAGTTTTAACAGGAAGTTAGCATGTTAAAAATGAACAGTATATTAACATAATCTGAATTAAAAAACGATACACCAGGTATAATTAGTATTTTATGATCATCTTCATAGCTTCAGTTCTCTTTTGGGCAGATTGTATCCAGTGTTACTTCTCCTGAATCTACATGAACTGCACGATTTGGTCCATTCACGAAATGACATGTTATACGTGCATCATAGATTCATGGATTTTAAGAGACAGTTATAATCATCTACCTTGTCTACCTGCATAACACAGGCCAAAGAAGCTCACCCGTTAATTTCTGCATCAGGCCCATAATTTTTTAAGAGAGATCCAGTCTTGATTTAAAGCCTTGATGGAGAATCTGACACATCTGGAGGTAAATTCTTCCCATAGCTAATTACCCTTACTTACAAATGAGTCATTTCTGGTCTGGATTTTCTTAGCTTCAGCTTCCAGCCATTGGATCTCACTGTGCTTTTTTTCCCCTCTACTAGATTAAAGGGCCCTCTACTTTCAGAAATCTCTTCCCCATTGAGATACTTATAGATTGTGATCAAGCCATCTCTTAACCTTCACTTGGATAAAATAAGCAGATTCAGTTTCTTAAGTTGATCATTATAAGGCAGGTTTTCCAGAACGTGAATCATTCTTGGATCTCTTTTTTGAACTCTTTAATTTTTCAACATTTCTTTTGAAATATGGACTCCAGAAATGGGCACAGTACTTCAGTAATGGTGTCATTAATACTGTGCAATGAAGTAATTCCTTCTCCCTACTTGACCGTTTATGTTGGTTATGTTAGATAAGACCTGATAACTTTTTCTCAGCTGTTTTTTTTAAGTTCCCAAAAATTTAAAGATACTTTAGTGTTTATTCCAATTTGTTACTTTTTATGACATGCTATATTTGAGAATGCATAACTGTTTCTATTACAATCCATAGTTTTCAATGACCAAGAACTTTATGAAATTTTCAACTTCCTAGCATTGTCTGTGGCTGATCCCTGCCAGAGTTGATTTCTTTTTTTCTGGTATATTTGAGTAAAAAATCAGCCATCCTTGAGCAAAGAAATAAACTGTTCCCAGTATAATAATAATCTGTAATTTGTTTTGAGCAGCCCCATATGCAAAACAACTGTGGATTAAAATATGTAGTTTAGTAGAGTGTTAACCCTCACTGAGATTCAAAATATTTCCTTGTTCCAAGGGGGGGGGGACTATCTCAAGCAGTAGAGCTAATAAGTCTCTACGCTGCTGCTTTTTCATTAACTTTAATCTATTTTTGCTTGTGTGTGCACATTTTAATACTGACTTGAGGTTTCTTTAAAAAAAAAAAACCCTAGGAAGTACCATATAAAATAATGTTATTACATCATTTTGGCCAGGCAGTGAAACTCTCCGAAGTCAGAAATTGGGAAACCTACAAATATGTGGCAGATATTTTTTGGTCCTTGTTACCCAGGAGGTCAGACTAGATGATCATCATGGTTCCTTTTAGCCTTAAAATCAACAACATATAAAAACGTAATGCACAAGTTTATCTCTGCTTCCTTGTGTATAGGCACTGTGCTGCAAACTTTGATTATGAACATATACGTTTTCTCAGTTAATATAATGCAATATTGCTCCTTTTTTCCCTAAAACATTAGAAAGAAATATGTAGCATCATGAAGAACTGAGCACTCATGAATTCTAATCTCATTCTGGCCCTAATTCACCAGTTTTCCTTGGGAACTCAGTTCAGATCTCTGTGCTTCTCTGCAAAATAGTAATAGTACTTGCTTACCCATCACACATGCTGAGAGAAACCCATGCTGGCACAACAGAACTCTATTGAACCGTAGTGGCCCACAGGCAGAGGTTTAAGGAGCCTGAGTTCTTTACCTCAAGCAGTGACAGTTCTTGTTTTTAAATCCAGAGGCTAGGCTTCAATCTCTTCTGCCAAGAGCACATCCAGGGGCTGCTTTACATGAAGATTAATGTATGTAAAGCACTTGAAGTTCCTTGGAGGGGAAGTACTTTAGACGTACATCATAATGCAAACTGGAAACTGCAGCTGGTGAAGAATGCAGGACCCATTTGTTAAGCAATGTATCTCCATGGCAGCACCTGACAGAAGGACTTTGGAATCTGCATCAGCCGCCTGTTGTTCCTGGGTGGAGTTTCAAGTGTCACCTCTATCCCCATGTCACAGAACCATAGCTTCAGTGGGGGTGCTGGAGCTGCAGCCACTTCCCAGAGATAGCCAGGGATGTTTTCCATGAGTCGCCCTCAGCTTTACAACCTGCTCCACCCACTTTCTTCTTGGTCCAATGTAATCCAAACTTTGCTGACATTTAGGGACTACAGTAAGGCCTATCTCCTTGTGCAGGTATATAGAAAAGAACAGATGTGATATTAGCTGATATTTGTGGTAAGAGGGGTGTATTGTTTAGGCTTTCATGTCTCAAGTTACACCTCTAGCCCGATATAACGTGACCCGATATAACACAAACTTGGATATAACACAGTAAAGCAGTGCTCCAAGGGGGCGGGGCTGTGCACCCTGGTGGATCAAAGCAAGTTCGATATAACATGGTTTCACCTATAACGCAGCAAGATTTTTTGGTTCCCAAGGACAGCGTTATATTGGGGTAGAGGTGTAATTATTCACAGTGTTTTGCTGGGAGGAGTGACTCCTGATCTATTTTTCAAGTGCTATATTTTTAATTCATGGCAAAGAGTCCTTGAGCTTAGAGTAGACACTTTTTTATACATGTTTTATAAAATCCAAATTAAAAAATACATAAATACGGTATATCTCAGACAAACAAGAAATTTATTTCTATAAGAAGTGCTCAGTAAACTGTATTTAGGGAACACACTGCAAATGAAGTGTAACAAAGACTGACAGTAAAAAATATTCTTTTATGGGAGTTTAGAATTAGATTCCAGCATTGGCGCTTTCAGTAGCTCAACAACACTCTCGGTGGTAGTTTGTTAGTACATCTTATGCCAATGCTCTATTACTGCTTACCACAAAAAGTTCAATACTCATCACCTAGAAAAACACACATGAGCGTGATCCAACCCTGTGTTACTTCAGTTTTTCATCAGCTGACTGCCCTTAAAAGCAGTTGAGTTCACTGGTGTGAAAAACTGGAGCAATGCAATGGTGACTCAATCCCATATATTTTAATGTCATGTTATGGAAAACTCTAATCTACTTGTAGCCGTCTATTTTGAAATACATTAATAATTTTAAACCAGTATCATGCAAGACTCATCCTGCTAATGTGATGGATACCATATTGGCCAGCATACCAGATATGTGTTAATGCTCTTTGACCTAACCCTCTTTGAAACAGGACTATATCAGAACCCATTAATGAACTTTTAATGCATGTCAGCAGGGTCCACATGGACAGTTAGTGTGCAGCAGACTAGCAGAGGGTATTTTCACCTCCTGCCCAGCTTGCTGTAAACTAAATGTTTGTGTACACAGGCCCTACATATCAATTCTGCATCAGATCAAATTCTTATTCATTACAGAAGTACACACACTGTTAAAAAAGCACACCAGAAATGACTGTAAAGTTCAAAGTATTAACATTCACTATTAGACTTACAGCCAAACTGCTTTTGCCTATCTTCATTGTCTTCCACCTCATCTACTGCAACCTTTTTGGTCACACAAACATAAACACATTGCCCATCTCCAGTTCACATAAATGCAACATCCAAAGTCATCTTCCGGGCTTGTCCATTTGATTACAGGGCTGCCCTCTTTTGAGTTCTTTCACTGGGTCTTCACCTGCTTTCTCACCTTTAAACAACAGTTCACTTCCTTGAAGCCTCTACACAACGTTGTCATTCTCTACACATTCTCCCTTGTCAAGTTTCCCATCATGCCTTGCCTGCCTCTGCTCCATCAGCATTCAGGAATTGTTTGTTCCTCATTGACCCCAATACATGGTATGGCCTCCTTGAACTGTTGTGAAGGACCCCTGTTGCCCTGCTCACTTTTAATTCCCTCGTAAGAATCCATTTCTGCCATGAGTCTTTTAATTTGTATAGAAAATGTCCTTGTTTCACTTCCCTGATTTCTGTCTACTTACCTCTCCATCAGTTACTCAGCTGTGAGCTTCTCTGGGCAGGACTGTTCCTTCTTGAATGTCTGAAAAGTGTCATAGCACATTTTGGGCACTTCCACAAAACAAACAATAAAGAACAATATGCAGCACTGTACCTGGGGCGGAATCTGATGCTTATTGATAGTGTTTATCTCATAAACAGCACAGCAAAGAGTCACATAAGAACCATGCAATTTAAAAGGTATAACAAATAGGACCTGTAGGTGTGATTTAATTTTTCAATGACAAAATATATTATTCATGAATAATTCATTCAATATAAGTAATCTGTTACAAGGAAGGAGCAAACAAATTGTGCTTGATCCAAGAATGGGCTGGCCGTTGATTATTTCACCTTCTGCCCTTCTTGATTGTGTGACAGAGGGAAGCATTCCTGGAAACTTAGCAAAAGAAGATTAATGAGGACGAAAACATATGGAGTATTTAAATACAGCCTGATATATCTGAGATAGGGTGGCCTGGGACCTACCTCCTTGATACCCAGGAACTGTAGATGTAGAAAGACATCACCTGGAAGAGTACAGAAAGACTTTTGTTAGCCTTTCCAACTTCTCCCAATCCATAATTGAAACTTTAGCTGATCATATTGCTCAGCTTCTGGGAAATCAGGGCAAGTCTGAGTGATTAAATTGCAGCGAAGACCCTTAATAACTTGCCTTTAGCTTTTCCCTAGACTTGTATATTCGTAGCCAATATATAGGAACCTTGTGTGTAGTGCTATTTCCAACATTAACAAATTAATCAGAGAGGAAGTTTTTGATACTGCAGTTGCTATATTTCAAGCCAGAGGACTTATCTACCTCATGTAATCAATCCACAGAGTTCCCTGGCCAGACAAGCTGAATTGAATGTACTAATGCTAGGCTGCCTAACTTATTAAAATGACTAAGATGTCCCATTTGCATCCTAGGTTTTTTATTCTTCTATAAAAAATGTACAAGTGCATCTGTTCATCTTTGTAATATACTCTCTGGGCAAGGAAAGAGAGTACCTGAATTAAATAAAGCCGGCTCGGAAGAACATTTGTTTTTATTACAAATATCCTACCTATGAGGGATAGAGGTTGTGGCTATTTTTCTAAATCTCATTTCATTTATTTATTTTGCTCATGATCAGTATCATTTCAAACAATTCTCCAAGTGTTGATCCTTGTGAGGATGGGGGGCCGGGGGATGAGAGTTAAATGAAATACACGGGTAGGTAAACCTATTTGTGATCCATTCAAACAGAAACTCCATATCAGAATGCTTCCATTGCTAATAGATGGGGGGAGGGGTACTTCTGATACATTTTTGATTGACCTTTGACTGGTTCAATCCCATCCACTGACCACCAGAGTCTGTTGGTGTTATACTAAAGCATGCATCATTAAGGCCTTATGTGATCAATATTGACCCAATTAGTTAAATTCAGTTGAGGGTTATTCACAGAAAGCACCCACTCTCATATCTTTACTTAAAGGGGTCAAAACTTAAATAACTGAACCACCAACAGGTGCGTGTGGCTAGTGAATGTAATCATATAGCTATATTGATACAGAGGAAACAGGATAGTCTAGTGGTTAGGATGTTGGCCTTGTTGGGAGATCTGGGACAGCTGGGAGCTAGGGATACAAATATGAATATAACCCAATTAACTAAAACCTGACATTTATAACAGACAATGTGATTGGTAAAATAAAAGGGCATGTAATAAATAAGATGAAAGTATGACATTATTATACAGAAAAGAAAATGTTCAAAGGGAGATTTCAAGAAGGAAATTTATATTAGGAAAACAGTTAACTATGTCTCAATAAAAGGAATATATTTTGCATCCAAGCATAGAATCATAGAAACATAAGGCTGGAAGGGACCTCACAAGGTCATCTAGTCCATCCTCACATGCTGATGCAGGACCAAGTGAACCTAAGTCATCCCGCACAGATATTTGTCTAACCTTTTCTTAAAAATCTCCAGTGATGGGGATTCCACAACCCCTCTTGGTAACACGTGCAGGAGGGAAATCATAACAATTATTGTTTCATGGGAATCAGAACTGCACATTATTTTAAGCTGATATAGTCTTATATTTTTAGCCTATGTAAAAAGCTGACAAATTTGTTCACTTATGTGACTCGTACTCAGCCTAAACAAGGAGGCTCCTTTACAATTTATCAGTTTCCAAAGGCTATTTCCCTAGGGATTTATAACTGGAGTTGAAGTACCTTCCCATCATGTATAATTTCTCCATCCTCAAGTTTAGAAGAGAGCAGCTGGATACAGTCACAAAAAATAATAGTATCAATAATAAGATTCTCAGTGATCCAAATCCTAATTTCAAAGGTAACCATGTTTCTCTCCTCTCGTAAACTTGCTGTGGAAGTTCACATTTTTGTTGTAAAGCTATTTTCATTAAAGAGATCATGTTGTATGAAACAACCACCACCTACTGATTCCTTTTCTTCTTGACTGGTAATTTATTAGTATTATCTCTGCAGCTAAAACACTTGGGATATTTAAGAGAATTCATCATCTGAAGTACAGGTGATGAGTGCCTCCTGAGAGGTGCTAAGCAACCTTAGGCCTTGATCCTTCAATTTACAATGCATAAGCAGATTTCTGCACCCACATGGAGCCTTGCTGAATTGAGCAGGCCCCTGCACAAGTTCAGCAGCTGTCCTGTGCATCAAACATTGCAGGATTGGGGTCTGTACCATGGAGTCAGATGGTCCGCATTCCCTGCAGGGACTGTTATTGACAGGACACCAGGGGAACAGGGAACACAGGGAGTTAAGCTGGAAACAACTCAGCAGCACGGACTCAGCTGTCCAAAGGGTTTAATAAAGTTCCATTTGCTCAAATTAACTTGCATTTGGCATCTCTCTTTGCTAGTGAAACATGGTGGCAGCATCTTAGCTGTAAGTTCTCTGAGTAGCCAATCAGATTTGTGAAAGAAGTGTGGGTTTTATGATAAAAGCATGAAATTTGCTGGAGTCTTAGGGCATGACCAGATAAAGATTTTCACATACAGGGCTGCAGCAATTCCGCACTGGGCCGGTGGAGACTGACCAATCACTGTGGGCCCAAGAAACCATGTCCCCTCACCCCTGATGTGCATGCTCCAGGTGGAGGGGACAGGTAAAGAAGGAAACCCAGCTCAGTCTGGGCTGGTGGAGGAGGAGGAACGATATGTTCTGCAGGCTTCTGCAGAGGAACCTGTGACTGTCCAGGCTGTTGGGACTGTGGACCTGGACTATACTGTGGACAACTAGCCAACAGTGGATACTGACTGGGACTTCAAACTGCTGCCAGCTGAGGAGATGCCTGAGATGGGCCATATGATAGAAATTGACCCCAGGGAATGTATTAGAAGCCAGTGCATGAACATTTAAGAGAAATTTTCTGGCTTCCTAGGGCCCTGTGTTGGAACCTGATGGAGTACTGTGGGCAGGGCTTTCCTTAGGTATACGTGGCTGCATTGGACACCTGAAAAATTGGGGCACCACCCTCACTGGCTGCGGCGTGGACTCCTCTCCTCTTTGGCCCCTCCCCTGTGCTGGGCTGGCAGGCTTCTCCCTGACCTGACTCCCCTGGCCCCTCCCCTTTGCCCACTCACTCTGCAGCCGGTTGGCTGAGGGCTCTGGCTTGGACCAGGGCTCATGGGGCCAGGAGCAAAAGCTTGCATGTGAATGAGCAGGGGGAACTGGGCCAGGCGGAGAGGGCAAGGCTGGGAACAGTGGGGGGGGGAGGAAGAGGGATACCCTGGGAGGTTGGGAAGACAACAGGGGAGCTGAACTTGGGGTGTAGAGTTGGGCACAGAACTTGGGGGAGCGGCGGAGGACCTGGGCTTGGAGGGAATGTGCTAGGGCCTCCTGGGGAGCAGGCTGGTGGCCCCAGGGGACAGCAGCTGTTCCAAGCAGCCCCACATTGTACCTGCACCTCTCCCCTATCTGCCCACATGCCCTTCCCTGGCAACTCCCTTCAATCTCTCTTCTAGTCTCCTTTTCACTCCACATCCCTCATGTGGGGTGAAGTTTAAGCTCAGATGCTGAGGACCCCTTTGGACCCTAACCTTTTCTCTCCTCCCTTCTCCAGCAGTGATCAGCGGCAAATAGGGGCTGGGAGGAGGGAGAGGTACACATACAACCAGGCTGGGGAGGAGGGAAAATTAAAGGAAAATAAAAGAAGAGTATCAGAGGGGTAGCCGTGTTAGTCTGGATCTGTAAAAGCAGCAAAGAATCCTGTGGCACCTTATAGACTAACAGAGGTTTTGGAGCATGAGCTTTCGTAGGTGAATACCTACTTCATCAGATGCATGTAGTGGAAATTTCCAGGGGCAGGTATATATATGTGCAAGCAAGCTAGAGATAATGAGGTAGTTCAATCAGAGAGGATGAGGCCCTGTTCTAGCAGTTGAGGTGTGAAAACCATGGGAGGAGAAACTGTTTTTGTAGTTGGCAAGCCATTCATAGTCTTTGTTTAATCCTGAGCTGATAGTGTCAAATTTGCAGATGAACTGAAGCTCAGCAGTTTCTCTTTGAAGTCTGGTCCTGAAGTTTTTTTGCTGCAGGATGGCCACCTTAAGGTCTGCTATAGTGTGGCCAGGGAGGTTGAAGTGTTCTCCTACAGGTTTCTGTATATTGCCATTCCTAATATCTGATTTGTGTCCATTTATCCTTTTCCGTAGAGACTGTCCAGTTTGGCCGATGAACATAGCAGAGGGGCATTGCTGGCATATGAGGAGAGGAGAGGAGTCCACGCTGTAGCCAGCAATGACTGGTCCCTGAATATAATTCCTTTTTTCATTAAACTGCACATCCCAAGCATCTCTTTAATTTTCAGGATTAGAGGGAAATGCTCTATTTTAGAGAGAATGAAAGGCCATTTGGGAGTTATTGGCCCAGAGCAGTGGCAGGCAAGGGCGTGGAGGAGGGCTGGACTCCGCCATTGGTATCAGCTATTTATTTTTTGTCATTCAGATGGATTTTGGGTCACGGCTGACATCTCAGCCATCATGTAAAATGCTTCCCTGTGGCCTTTTGAGAAGCACACAGAGGTATCTCACTGCTAAGTCCCTATCCTAGGAGGGGAGGGGGAAGGCTGCAGAGTGATCTCCCATCTCCATTCAGCCAGTGACCTGTGCTTGCCACTGCCATGCTGGAGCTGCCACATTTATTTATTGACAAAATTTGCAGAATTTTGCAGAATTTTAAAATATTGTGCAAAAAATTTGATTTTTTGATGCTGAATTCCCTCAGGAATATGGGGTACTGGGCAGTTGAGGGGTGGGGTAGAGGCTGTGAGTGGGGTGCTGGGCAGTAGGGGGGGGCTATGGGTGGGAGATTGCTGGGCATAGGGATCTGTGGTAGAGATCTCTGGGTGAGGGGCCACTGGGCATGAGAGTTGCTAGGTATAAGGGGGTGGGAGGTACCGGGCTGATGGGGCGGTGTGGCGGGGCATGCTGGCAGCGCAGGGCTGGGGTTGGGGGCACAGGTGGGAGGGAAGTGCAAGGGTTAGGGGTTAAGGCAGCACAATTAAACTGTTTTTAATAATATGAATGTGTCAAGTTTTCCAATACTGTAAACTTATGACTGAGAGGAGGGATAGCTCAGGGGTTTGAGGATGGGCCTATTAAGCCTAGCATTATGAGCTCAGTCCTTGAGGGGGCCACCTAGAGATCTGTGGCAAAATCAGTACTTGGTCCTACTAATGAAGGCAGGGGGCTGGACTCAGTGACCCTTCAATGTCTGTTCTAGGAGATACGTGTTGCTAAGAGCAAGTCAGGCATGGGGGCGTCAGTTTAATAATACTGCATAGACCCCATAAATCCTAAGGACCGCCCTGAGTGTAGGCCCAGGTTCCACTTGCCACTAGATGTGCCCAGCAGGGGCCTTAACTAGAGACTGAGTGTTCACTTTTCCCCACCCCACGGCTACAGACTGTCTGTTTGCTCTGCCCTGCCCAGAGGGTCAGAGCCCCTGCCACTGCTATCGTTCACCAGTTCAGGAGGCTAGAGACTGGGTGTTTGGTCTGCCCTGTTGGGAGCCTGGATCACCATTATGGAAATTGCCTGACCCAACAGGGAATCTTGACAATCGTGTGACAGCATGTACCAAGACCAGACGGGGCCAACAGGAGCAGCCCCAGTCGACACACCAGGCCTCCTGTGACACAGGCCATTACCCAAGCTTGCCCTGTCGTCTGTGGCAGACCTTTTAAAATTCAGACTGGATTTTTGTTACTGATGCTTTTCTGATATTGACTATTTATGGTTTTAAACCACACCAGTGGTATTTTTTTGTTTTGTGCCTTGGCCTCCCTAATTTTGTTCCTACATACTTATGTTATTTGTTTATATTCATCCTTTGTAAATTGACCTAATTTACACTTTTTGTAGGACTCTTTGATTTTTAGATCATTGAAGATCTCCTGGTTAAGCTAGGGTGGTTTCTTGCCATATTTTCTATCTTTCCTATGCATTGAGATAGTTTGCTCTTGTGCCCTTAATAATGTCTCTCTGAAAAACTGTGATAGGTCTTCAACTTTTTTCACCTCACACATGCTTCCCATGGGATCTTACCTACCAAATCCCTGAGTTTGCTAAAGTCTGGCTTCTTGAAATCCATTGTCCTTATTTTGCTGTTCTCCCTCCTACCATTCCTTAGAATCATGAACTCTATCATTTCATGATCACTTTCCCTCAAGCTGCCTTCCATTTTCAAATTCTCAATCAGTTCTTCCCTATTTGTCAAAATCAAATCTAGACCAGCCTGTGACAATCTGTAACCCCCATATTCCTCATTTATACATTAATTGTGGTTTTGCATATAAAACATGCCTTGTAAGGTATCAGGGGAAAGATTATGATTTGCTTAAGTCATTTCTCTATCCATATATGTGTATCATTACTCATATGAAGTTATGAGAATTGAGTTGTATGGTGGTCACTAAAACAAACTTTAAGTTGAGGATTCAGTCAGATATTAGCTCCCCAGCGGCAACACAGGGGTGTAAAACAACCTATCAACAGCCATTGTCCAGCAAGGGAGCTACAATGCAATGACTCACCTGCATGAGGCCACACCAGGAGACCTTTCCTGGAGACTCAGCAATGCCCCACAGACATGCCTGGACTTGTGTTCTACAAGCACATAGGCTAAACCTGGGCCCCCTGTGTCCAGTTTTATACCCTTAGTCCTTCTCCTTCATCCACCAATGCTGCAAGCAACAAGGACACTCTGAAGACTCCAGCTGAGGGGACTGGCCCAGATTTCAAGGGTGAAATCTGTGTACTATGAACTGCAATATCCAGGAGGCTGAGAAAAACTGCCTAATCTTGATGTTGCCCAGTCTAATAGGACTGAGAGTTTAGACTGCGCGCTCAGATCTTATTTTTCTTTGGTAACTAACTCTGACTTTTTGTTTATAACTTATAATCACTTAAACTCAACTTTTTGGGAGATTAATTTCCTATTTGATTCAAGCAACAAGTCAGTGATGGGCAAATATATCTAGCAAAGTGGATCTTCTGACACTCACCATCAATGGACCCCGGTTTGCTTTGGAAGAATTCAGTGATTTTGCACATAAATGGAAGAACATCTCAACAGCCCACACTGTGGCATTTAATTTCAAAAGGAGGAACTATGCAAAAATGAAGGGGTTAGTTAAACAGAAGTTAAAAGGTACAGTGACAAAAGTGAAATCCCTGCAAGCTGCATGCGTGCTTTTTAAAGACGCCATAATAGAGGCCCAACTTCAATGTATACCCCAAATTAAGAAACACAGTAAAAGAGCTAAAAAAGAGCAACCTGGCTTAACAAGCATGTAAAAGAAGCAGTGAGAGATAAAAAGACTTCCTTTAAAAGGTGGAAGTCAAATCCTAGTGAAGCAAATAGAAAGGAGCATAAACACTGCCAAATTAAGTGCAAGAGTGTAATAAGAAAAGCCAAAGAGGAGTTTGAAGAATGGCTAGCCAAAAACTCCAAAGGTAATAACAAAATGTTTTTTAAGTACATCAGAAGCAGAAAGCCAGCTAAACAACCAGTGAGGCCCCTTGATGATTGAGATACAAAAGGAGCGCTTAAAGATGATAAAGTCATTGCAGAGAAACTAAATGGATTCTTTGTTTCAGTCTTCACGGCTGAGAATGTTAAGAAGATTCCCAAACCTGAGCTGGCACTTGTAGGTGACAAATCTGAGGAACTGTCACAGATTGAAGTGTCACTAGAGGAGGTTTTGGAATTAATTGATAAACTCAACGTTAACAAGTCACCAGGACCAGATGGCATTCACCCAAGAGTTCTGAAAGAACTCAAACGTGAAGTTGCAGAACTATTAACTAAGGTTTGTAATCTGTTCTTTAAATCGGCTTTGGTACCCAATGACTGGAAGTTAGCTAATGTAACGCCAATATTTAAAAGGGGCTCTAGAGGTGATCCCGGCAATTACAGATCAGTAAGTCTAACATCGGTACTGGGCAAATTAGTCAAAACAATAGTTAAGAATAAAATTGTCAAACACATAGAAAAACATAAACTGTTGAGCAATAGTCAACATGGTTTCTGTAAAGGGAAATTGTGTCTTACTAAACAGAGTTCTTTGAAGGGGTCAACAAACATGTGGACAAGGGGGATCCAGTAGACATAGTGTACTTAGATTTCCAGAAAGCCTTTGACAAGGTCACTCACCAAAGGCTGTTATGTAAATTAAGCTGTAATGGAATAAAAGGGAAGGTCCTTTCATGGATTGAGAACTGGCTAAAAGACAGGGAAGAAAGGGTAAGAATTAATGGTAAATTCTCAGAATTGAGAGGGGTAACTAGTGGTGTTCCCCAAGGGTCAGTCCTAGGACCAATCCTATTCAACTTATTCATAAATGATCTGGAGAAAGGGGTAAACAGTGAGGTGGCAAAGTTTACAGATGATACTAAACTGCTCAAGATAGTTAAGACCAAAACAGACTGTGAAGAACTTCAAAAAGATTTCACAAAACTAAGTGATTGGGCAACAAAATGACAAATGAAATTTAATGTGGATAAATGTAAAGTAATGCACATTGGAAAAAATAACCCCAACCATACTTTCAATATGATGAGGGCTAATTTAGCTACGAGTCAGGAAAAA
The DNA here is from genome assembly GCF_007399415.2 of Gopherus evgoodei. NCBI lineage: Eukaryota > Metazoa > Chordata > Testudines > Testudinidae > Gopherus > Gopherus evgoodei. The sequence goes on from NC_044326.1 coordinate 11,885,298, forward strand.
AATCTTAGAGTCATCGCGGATAGTTCTCTGAAGATGTCCACGCAGTGTGCAGAGGCAGTCAAAAAAGCAAACAGGATGTTAGGAATCATTAAAAAGGGGATAGAGAATAAGACTGAGAATATATTATTGCCCTTATATAAATCGATGGTACTCCCACATCTTGAATACTGTGTACAGATGTGGTATCCTCACCTGAAAAAAGATATACTGGAACTAGAAAAAGTTCAGAAAAGGGCAACTAAAATGATTAGGGGTTTGGAGAGGGTCCCATATGAGGAAAGATTAAAGAAGCTAGGACTCTTCCGCTTGGAAAAGAGGAGACTCAGGTGGGATATGATAGAGGTATATAAAATCATGAGTGATGTGGAGAAAGTGGATAAGGAAAAGTTATTTACTTATTCCCATAATACAAGAACTATGGGTCACCCAATGAAATTAATGGTCAGCAGATTTAAAACAAATAAAAGGAAGTTCTTCTTCAGGCAGCGTACAGTCAACTTGTGGCACTCCTTACCTGAGGAGGTTGTGAAGGCTAGGACTATAAGAGCATTTAAAAGAGAACTGGATAAATTCATGGTGGTTAAGTCCATAAATGGCTATTAGCCAGGATGGGTAAGGAATGGTGTCCCTAGCCTCTATTTGTCAGAGGATGGAGATGGATGGCAGGAGAGAGATCACTTGATCATTGCCTGTTAGGTTCACTCCCTCTGGGGCACCTGGCATTGACCACTGTCGATAGACAGATACTGGGCTAGATGGCCCTTTGGTCTGACCCGCTACGGCCGTTCTTATGTTATATTCTTAGTTTGACCACCACACCTCTTCCTCAGTATAACCACAGAGTAATGATAAGGCTGAATCAGTGGTGCAAATAATCAAGACGGTTACAAATGGCTATTTCTTCTGGTTCAAACCGCTTGTTTTTGCCACATAGGAATACTCTATCACCAGCATGACAAAGCAATCCAGTGCAGGCACTCATAGGACGAAGGACCAAAACCCTGCTACCAGAGTAGGAAGACCTGTTGCAGCCAGAAGGATGGAGACACTGCTGAGAGAACATGGCCAGCAATTAGAAATACCAGGCACTAGATTATGTGAGGTCTGAAAAGGACCGACTGGCACCTGACACAGGCACTGTTTTGAGGATCCTGCCATTAGAGAAACACCAGAAGGAGTGAACTTAAGAAGTCATGAGAGGTTTACTGGCACCTAGGTCATAAAAAGTGACTATGCAAGAGGGACAAATGATCTGAAGGAACAGGAGGCACTTATGATCCAGCTGTCACAATACCTAGAGAGAGGCTACAGAGATACAGCCATCACCACAGATTGGAGAGACAAAGAGCCATCTGAAGGTGAACCCCACAGAGAGGGAGAAGACTCTGCAGAGAGATAGTTTGCACACAGGTGACAGATGGAGGTAGGTCACTCCTGGTGTGGTCAACTGTTGAGAAGACCAAACTACCATAAAGACTATGTAACAGCTGAGTCTGTGATAAAGACGAGACTCCAACTCAGTTACGTGCTAGCAAATTCTGGCTGAAGGGATACAGGGTGGGGATCTGGGCATCAACTATTTGTTTTTAATGTTAAAATGTTTGTAAAATGGGGAAGATGCATCATGATCAGTGGAACAGGAATCAGAGGACTCATGTTCCCTGGAGGAACTATTTTGGGAAGTTAGGCTGAAAAGCAAGTCAGCCACATTAACAGAGCTGTGCAGTGCAGAGGGTTTAATAACACTGGTCTACAATTTTTGAGAAGTCGTCTGCTTCAGAGATAAAATGTGATATTTATTATGTATTTTGTTGTGCTGAATTCAAATATGACAATTAAAACAACTGATTGGCTACTGTTTCTAAGATATTTAAGTTTTTACATTTTATGTCTATGTATATTGTGTAGATACTAGAGTTTTAATCATAAATTGTAAACCTAGGTCTTTTCATGTGTTTATGGTTACTTTACATGATAATATTTCACCTGTCCTGTTTATGTAACACTTTAAAAATCAGCAAAAGGGTTATATAATTAAAATTTATTATGAAACAAAAGGCAAAAAACTATTATGTACATAGTTTAGTCCTATTCAGTGTCTACTCTGCGCTTCTTGGCTTGTCTCTTTTATTCATTAAATGGAGCATCTCTTGTCACTGTCCAGCAATAGTCTGCAAGCATTGATGGGCTCCATTTGCCCTGATAGCCTGCCAGGAGATTCTACTGCTGTAGTCCGGAGCCCAACAGCTCTGCCTTACTCTTGGGTAGTTCCAAATCCCTGACAAGGTCATTCAGTTCACCTTGTGTATGAGGTGTGGTTCAGAGGAGGAGGATGGGAGAAAATGTGGGTCCTGTGACATTGATGGTTCAGGACCAGAAGTTTCATCCTCTTCCTCTTCCTCGTCTGACTCAAGTGAGAATGATTCTGGTGCATCAGGAACCGGCAGTCCTTCTCCGTGAGGTACTGGGTGTATAGTTGATGGAATGTTTGGATAATGCACAGTCCACTTTTTCTTCTTTGACACACCTTTCCCAACTGGAGGCACCATGCAGAAGTAACAATTGCTGGTATGATCTGTTGGCTCTCTCCAAATCATTGGCACTGCAAAAGTCATAGATTTCCTTTTCCTGTTCAATCACTGGCGAAGATTTGTTGCACAAGTGTTGCAGCATATGTGTGGGGCCCACCTCTTGTCCTGATCTCCAATTTTGCAGCCAAAAGAAAGGTGATAGGCTTTCTTAACCATAGTGATTAGACTGCGCTTTTGTGATGCAAAAGTCACTTCACCACAAACACAGCCGAAGTTATCTGCACTGTTCACATAAGTACGAGGCATCTCTGCTCACTTTGGCTCAACAGAAATGTGTCCCTTTGCAAAATCAAACACTGACAAATAAGAGAGCACCACACTGTATGATTTCTAGAGCTGATATAGGGCAATTTGTTCAGCAGAGTGATGTAAGCTTCGTCATGATTGCATCATCCATGACTTCTAGGAATAACATGATGCAATTCATATCATGTATGACGCAATACCAGCTTCAGATTGCATCATTTATTGTTTTGCCTCAAAAGCAAATAGTGTCCAAACCCAGCCATAGATTTATTCATAGATCAAGTCAAAGATGTATTTTAGTCATTTCTGGTTTAAATTGAGATCCCTTCCCTTTAGAACCAGTTTCTCCTCTCTTGGTTTTCACACCTCAACTGCTAGAACAGGGCCTCATCCTCCCTGATTGAACTGACCTCGTTATCTCTAGCTTGCTTGCTAGCACACATATATATACCTGCCCCTGGATATTTCCATTACATGCATCTGAGGAAGTGGGTATTCACCCACGAAAGCTCATGCTCCAAAACGTCTGTTAGTCTATAAGGTGCCACAGGATTCTTTGCTGCTTTTACAGATCCAGACTAACACGGCTACCCTCTGATACTTCCCTTTATAACTCACTTATCCTCCGCCATTCCCAAGTCAAGGGTCATATATACTGACCCAATAGCATATCTTGAAAACTAGAGCCAATCAACAATTTTAAGCATCATTTTCGTTCTCAGTGACCCAGAATTAGTAAAGTTGGACTACATTTATTTCAGAAGCATTTTGGCTGTAGAGCAGTGTAACATTCCACTTGTTCAATTTAACCTGAATTCAGCATCTCCCTTTGCGAATGAGAAAGGGTCTTAATTCCCATTGACGTTTGGTAAGTGCTTAGTATCTTTCACAATCAGTCATATTACAGGTCGTATTCATTCTTGGTGCAGTGCTACTGTAGTTCTTGACATTTCAAGCAACTTCATTGACTTTGCTGGAGTTGTACGAGGGGTAAATTTGGTTCATTGGTGTCTACAAACTTTGGAATGACTAAGGGCTTAAGCACTTGAAAGGTAATTTGGATGGAGGCAGGGTATGAATTTAAAGTGCAATAGCTATTCCAGAATAACTCCATATGTGTACACTCTTATTCCAGAGTAAAAGTGTTCACACACGAGGTTATTCAGGAGTAGAATATTCCTGCATAGCTTTTACGGAATACTGTACCTCCATGCAGAGACAAGTCCTAAATTGAAGAAAGATTTGTACATGTCTAGGGAGTAGCTTTAAGAATTTTAGACTTGGTTTATGTGATAAGTCTAATGTTTTCCTCCTCCAGGCCAGCCAGATTAAGCAGTCAGCCACTCAACTGAAAAAATGGAAGGACACATGCTTTGCTGATACACTCTGACATTTTATTTTTCAAGAGACTAATCATCCTTCTCCAATAACTAGTAATAGAAGAAGGCAAACACTTTGCGATTATCTATTTATTCTGCAGTCCTGTCACTTTCTAGTGTCTCTTTTACTAGAATGGTGACAGTCCCCTTTGTAGGCCTCAGTAACCTGAACAAGAGATGGGCTGTTTTATTGTAAGCTGCATTTAATGTAAGACAAAAAGGCTGCTTTTTATTTATTATTTTTATTATTATTTATTATTATTTTTTTATTATTAAAAAAGAAGAGGAGTTAGCTTTGTTCTAGCAGAAGACAATTTGGCAAGAGTCATGGGCAGGGGAAGGATGACCTTGAGCTAGATACTTTTCAAGGACTTTGATTCTTTTCTTCAGCCTCATTGAACATAACCCATGATTTCCCTTCGTAAACATAAGAACATAGGAACTGCTATACCAGAACAGAGCAATGGGCCATCTAATCCAGCACCAAGTCTCTGATCATGGCCAATGTTGGATGCTTCTGAAGGGTGTAAAAAAACCTCATAATGTGTCTAATTGGGCAATAATACACCATGGGGGGAAATCAGCAGCTGACTCCAGCTGGTGATCAATGTGTTATCTGATGAATGAGACGAGATAACCCTTGCAAATTTTTATCTCAGCCAGTGTAATGGCAGATGCTGTTCTTATCTGTGAAAATATCCGTGCCATTGCCTTCAGTCTGATAGAACATATTTCCACATATTCATTAATAATTTAAAATGACCAAAAATGTCATTTTAGGTTTCTATTTAGTTTCTATAATACCCTATGTTGTTGTTGTAGTCTTTCATTATCTGAAATGCAGGGTCAGTGGTTGCTTAAGCAATAGTCCAAGTTGTCAGAGTGCCCATCAGCATTCAGAATCTTCCTGTCAAACAGAAAAGCTCTTAAACTATCAGCCAAAAACAAACAAACAAACAAATGGAAATCAGAAGAAGATTGCTAATCATCAGAGGAGTGAGACTGTGGAACAACCTTCCAATAGGAGCAGTTGGTGGGGATTGGGGAGGTGCAAACAGCCTAGCTACTTTTAAAATGAAGCTTAATAAATGTATGAATAGGATTATACACTTGGTTTGGTTGAGATAGCAGGTGACTGGACTCAATGACCCAGGACATCCCTTAAAATCCTGTGTCCTATGAAACCTGCCACACTCCAATAGCAGCAGTGAAACATAAAACCAAATCATTTTACAGGGGTGGCCCAGCATTTGCTATTTGGCAAGTCAACATGTGGAGTTACAGGCCCATTTGAGTTTGAAAGGAGCTTTAGTGCGTCATCTGTTCCATTCCCTGCATCAAGTTAGAACTAATTTTGCTCTCTTTTAAACATCCTGATAGATGGCTGTCTAATCTAGCTTAGACTGTCTCTGCTTAGTAAAATTCCAAAATCTCCATTGACAGCTTCTCTCACTGTCCTAATATTTCTTAAACTGCAGTCACAAAGTTTTTATTGGTTTACACCTATATTCCCCTCCTGCATGTCAAACCCACGAGTTCTATGTCCCTCATTGACTAAAATAAACCATTGATATTCTCATAACATGACCCTGACCCAAAAGCCACTAAAGTCAATGGGAGTCTTTCCATGGAATTCAATAGGCTTTGGATCAAAGCACGCTAAGCAAATTCTTGCATATCACTGACACAAATAGATATGGAACAATCTGTTGGTGCAGACAGAGTTAGTGCTAGGTCCTCAAAAAGTCCTAGGGCTTTATGCAGGTGATATAAATGTCACACAAAATAGAGATGGGCAAATGATTTTCCAGTTTGGCCAGCAAACCAAAATAATCCAATCAGATATTTGGGTCACTTTACAAATATTAACTAAGCCTCACACCATCCTTGAATAGTAATTATTATTAAGGAACCCATTATATGGATAGCTACAGTGAAGCACAGGAAGACTGAGCAAATTTCCCAGAGTCGCGCAGCAAGACAGTAACAGAGCTGTGGATAGAAAGCACAGTCTTTAGTTTCAGTTCCCTTCTCCAGTCACTAGGGATCAGCCAATCTGTTGCACTTCTACTGAAAGCCCTTCAAATCTCCAGTCATATTTTTATTTAAATGTGGATGGTGCCACGACTTGTAACAATATTGGTTCTGTGACCTCCTTCAGGGTCTCGAAGTATTAAAATAAATGTCACAGACTTGCTGAATTATTAAAAATACTTCTACTTTTATTTAAAAAGAGAGAAGAAGAAGATTCAGAGGGTAAAATAAGTCACTAAGATTCTGCAATTCTTTATCACACTTCACCAAAATGCCAAGAGATCATCATATAACCCCTACGCTTCAGTTCCAAGCTCAAATATCTCAAGTATCAACATTAACTAGAATTCTATAGGTCATATCTGATTACACTAAATGAGGCAAAGGCAGCATGAGGACTACATCTAGTAGTTTGCTTCTGATCTGTCCTTTATGCAATCCCACATTCGAGAATGGCAAAGCATTTATATCCAGCTTGCTCAAAAACTTCTTTTGGAATGTGACCTCAGCTGGGCTTGTCAGTTAGCAGGGCTTGTTTTCCAGGTTTAATTAAATGAATTAATTTCTGCATAACCTTCTCCAAGAAGAGTTGCAATATGTCTTCTGAAATCAGTTCAGCCCAGGAGAATGGGCTGGTTGTTTAGAATTCTTAACTTCCCTGCTCTTTCGTACTCAACTCCTCCGGGACAATTGCTTTCTTGAAATTTAAATTATTTGCACCACATATACTCTGGAAAGTCCACCAATTCTGATAACAACAACCAACTTTCCATGTGTGTTTTGCTATAGAACATGTTAACAAAGAGGAAGGCAAGCTGCTGTTTAGTGCACGTGTCATCCTACTCAGATAGCCTGTAGCCTTTTATTGTATTTTAAATTAATTTTGTAATGTGATATTACACCACCGTGGGTTAGGCTCTGGCGGCCTAAGTGAAAGTCACCTCTGCTATTTCCTTCAGAATTAGAGTCTCTAGGAACACAAAGACCAAAGGTAGTGACCACACATACATTTACCAGTACAAAGTCCAGTCTATTTTATAAGTTTTATTAAAGTTACAATTCAAGTTATGATTATCCAAGCATATAGAAATTCTATACAGGCCTATGCACAAGTTACAAATATAGTTTTACTCACATCCTTAACCATAGTGTTAAGGTCTGATGGGCCTTTCATGGCTTGATCATCAGTATAGGGAGTGTCCCATGCTGGGCATCCCCTTTTGATAATGTCATTCTGTCTATACTTACATTCTGTATGTCCATAAATGTGTCCCCCCCCTTTTCTCTGATTGGTCTGTGTCCCCTGGAAACTTAAGAGACACAAATTTTCAATAGATTGTATAAGTTCCCTTATTCTCATTTGCAATGACGCACAACCTGTATCCTGTGGTTTAAGACACATGGCTGAGACAAATGCACCTTTGCAGTATTTTTATGATCTAATATTAGTCTTCTGGGTAATTTTGCACACTAGTATCACGTGGTACCTCTTTTCCCATAATCTTAGGACATCAGGTTATTTTCTGGTCACTTGTATCATCATTTCTTGTCTCCGAGGCCTAAAATATCTAAGCTAAAGTCTTGCAGGCCTCAACCTCCAGGGTCTTGCATTTCTGTGGGTCTTACTCATGTCTACTATTTGGTTCCTCTAAATACTGATCAATCTTATACTTTTATAAGCCTATAAATTAACTCTAATTTAACATATAATGAATATATGTAATATAACATGTCGATTCATCATAACATCAAACAATACATGGATAATAAACTAAAATCATTGGCTACAAGGCCCTGATTTTACCCAGAATTCCTCTCAAAGGGGAGGGATGGGGACCAATGGAAAAATGACCTGCCTACTGGGAGAAATATAAGGGAATCTCTGGCTGATGGGGAAGCAGTAGTTAAGCTTAGTTTTGGTTTAAAGCAGGTGTTCTCAGGACATGCTTATTCCTCCACATAGTGCATTAAGAACCATCTAGTCCTATTTGGCTATAGCAGATGGTCTACAAAGTATTTCCAGTGTAGAAGTGAGAGAAGGAAGGGTTGCAATAATGGACTGGAAACTTCACTTACTTCTATCTTAAAAACTTCACAACCTAGAGCGGAGATATGGGGAGGTGGGAAGAGAAATTGAAGTCAGTAGCTTGTTTGACTGACTTTTGATGGCAAAGCATTCAGATATTTTGCTTTCCATATCTTGACTGGAAATATTTGCTCCTGGTCGTTTTATAATACAAAGCTGGCCCAGATATTAAGGCAACTGTACCAGTTTGTCTGCCCTTTACAAATGAAATGGCTAAGTGATCCTATTTCTAAGCTTCAGAGGTTTTTCTGTTTGTTAGTTTGTTTTTTAATTGGTAAAGGTTGATTTCAACATACACACATACAAACCAATGAAAATATTTCCCTCAATAATCATCAAAATGTAAAGATAACCAGAGGAAGAAAAATGATGCTTGAGATCTTATTAGAGTTTGATTTAAGGATACATACTTTCTCTATTTTTTTTTTACGCATGTTGGTGACAATTTGCATTTTAATCATCATAAAGCAGGGGTTCTCAGACGTCATTGCACCTTAACCCCCTTCTGACAACACAAAATGATACATGACCCTAGGAAGCAGGACTGAAGCCAGAGGCTGCCTGAGCCCTGCCACCTTGCAGGTGGGGGGCAAGGGTGAGAGAGAGAGAGCAAAGACAAAACCTCCTCTCCCAAGGCTGGGGTGGGGTGGGGTGGAGGCAAACTCAAAGCCCAAGGGCTTCCACCCCAGGCAGGGAGCCTGTAACCTGAGCCCTGCCACCCAGGCAGAAGCCCTCTGGCTTGGTCCCCGGGCCTCAGCAAATCTAAGCCAGCCCTGGCAACCCCATGAAAATGAGGTTGCGATCCACTTTGGGGTCCTGACCTACAGTTTGAGAACCGCTGTTATCAAGCATTAACTTTTTAAATCTCAACATCCACTGTCATTAAATAATTATTGCCTGACACCTCCCCCCATAGCTTTCTGCAACTCTGAAAACTTACATTGATAAAAGATAGATTATTTTAAAAAGAGCATTGATAGTACCTGTCAAAATTATAAAATAATAAAAATTGACTTCTGCCAAACCTACATATTTCATTGTTTATCAGAGACTGAAATTTGATGCTGGCGTGCAAGTTTCACTGGCACCTCTTATGGTTGCGAGAGTGTGAACACCTAATTAACAGCACTAGAATTATCCCTGAAATACGGTTATTGATATAGTTGAGTGTAACTGCCATTTTTATTTAGTATCCGATTGCATCCAATTACAAGCTAGGTGCTCACAGAGATATGCTGAAACATATTGCTAATTTGACTTCTATGCCATGGATTAAGCCATCCATATATTCAGTAGCACCTTACTCCTTCGGTACCCTCCTTACAAAGGGTCTGATTTTATCAAAGTATATATGTTATAGTAGTTAGTACTCCATTGGGCTGGGCACTGAAGATATATGTGGCAAGAGACAGTCCCCACCCCAGCAAGCTTACAATTTAAATTGATAATGAAATACTGTCATCTGCATGTTACAGATGGGGACACTGAGGCACAGAGAGTAAGGCTCAAATCCTCAACAGTATTGATGTTCCTATCTTCCATTAATTTCAAGGAATATATGATTGCTCAAAGTCATGCAGATAGGTTGTAGCAGAGCCAGGAACAAAATCTAGCTTTCCTGCATCTCCTTAGAGAAGGATTGTTGCATCTGTGAACTACAGTAATACAAATAGTAATACACCCTGTCCCCTTCCTCTGAAGCTGTTCAGACCTACTTTTATCTTGTGTGCAAGCTACATTTTATAAACCTATCCACCAATACAAGCAGGTGGCCTAATGTATAAGGGATCAGCTTCCCGAGCTGGGATTATGGGTTTGAGTCCCATCTAGGTCATGCTGATCACACATTTAGGGGAGGGATAGCTTAGTAGTTTGAGCATTGGCCTACTGCTAAACTCATGGTTGTAAGCTGAATCCTTGAGGGGGCCATTTAGGGAACTGGGGTGAAAATCTGTCTGGGGACTGGTCCTGCTTTGAGCAGGAGGTTGGACTAAATGACCTTCTGAGGTCTCTTCCAACCCTGATATTTTATGATTCTACATCACACTTTGAACCTCTACTTCTTTCAGCCCTTTGCTTGATCCTTTAGAGAAAAGGCAATTTCTGTCTTTCTCTAGGGAGCACCTTTGTTCCAAACTCAGCTAGCCCTGTCCTCCTTGGTGAGGCTTCCTTCCTGGCTTTGATCAGATTGTTCAGCTGAGGACAAATTAGTTCCTTGCCTCTCTTTCTGATTAATTATTCAATGAGCTTTAGTCCGGGGGGTGGGGGGGGAGACTAATTGAGGCTACAGTGATCAGAGTGCTGACCCACCTGTCAGCTCCCAGCACTCTGTCACATGGCCCTTAACTACAAGATCAATCTTTTCCCCGACTGTACCATTAGAGATCTCCTTGCTGAGTAAAGTACTACTCAGCATAAGAAAGGGTGGCTGACCTTTGTTTGTATGTGTACATGAGTAAAGACAGAGTACAAATCCAGTTATTAAAATACACTGACAGGACATTGCACTTCTACCATGCTCTTCATCTGAGAATGTCTAAGCGCTTCACAGACACATCACCTCTATGAGACAGGGAAATTGAGTCTGTTCCAATTCCTATTGACCTCCCTGGAGAAGAAGCAGGCCCGTCAAGCTCATACCTGCTATTCTTTACCCATCTGAAACTGCTTGGTGAAAAAAGGACCAAACACCCTATAATTTAAAATAAAAATGCAGATTTTTTTTCTGGGAACTGAAGTTTTAAGTAGTTCTTACTTTATAAGCTATTGCCCCATCCTTCCTGATGCTACATTTGATGCGTACACACCTTGATTCCCCCCACCCCCGCACACACGCACCACACACACATCCTTACTGTATAACATTTATGAAGATATAATTAAAGGTCAGTTGCTGTGTTGAGGATAAAATTTGATATTTCAGGGGTTTATAGCTCATCAAATCACATCGTGCTGACACCCACCTTGCAATTTATCAATCTACATATTTTATTTTTTTCTCTGAGTGGAATTGGATGTTCTAAGTTATGTTTTAGATTTAATGAAGTAAAAGATAGTGGGGGTGATTTCAGGGGTTTTTCTTAGACTGATTGTTTATTATTGGGTAAATCATGCTTTTGCTAGGAGTCTCAACCATCAGACCACCTGTACAGATGTGTTGCTCCACTTGTTCAAGTGGCAGGGAGGCTTGGGGAGTCTCCTACATCACGTCCATCCCTATCACAGGCAACCCCAGAGTAATAGCACAGTTAGTTTGTCCAGCTCATTTGAAGTGGGGCAGTACCAAGATTCCCCAAGTTTCTTGTCCCTTCCCACCTGCATGCACATTCCAGAGCAGGAAGGGGAATGACACAGTCCTCCTTAGTCTGCTCTCTACTGGCTGCAGGAACTCACAGTGTGAGCTGCACACAGGCAGGTAAAGAGTTGTCATGGGTGAGAAAGCAAAGCCATGATTTGGCCCTATTTGTGTTACTGTGGCTCACAAACGCAACAATCAATGTAGGTATTTGTAGAAATAGAGCACCTTGCCCTCTATTGGCAACATATAGATAACTACATTAAAAAGAAACTGTGTAAAGCTGAACATTAAGGTTGCAAAGGCAATCACTCAGCAGTTAGGAAGTGCCAGAATTAAGGTGGCTGTGAAACTACAAACAACCAAAAACAGGGTTTTATAATGGGAAGCGTCAGGCAAACAGCTATAGGTAGAGCTGGTAGCACGGTCTATAATAGTCTTGCTTCCACTTTACCTTTCCTAATTACAACTGCTGCATGATCATGAGATTCTCAGTCCCTTTTAGAATGCAGCCATAATTCTGGGTTCTTCAATCTAGCAGAGAAAGGTACAACACAACCCAGTGGCTGGAAGTTGAAGCTAGACAAATTCAGGCAGGAAATAAACCATATATTTATAATGGTGAGTAATTAACCATGGGAACAATTTACCAAGGGTCATGCTGGATTCTCCATCACTGACCATTTTTAAATCACACTAGGATGTTTTCCCCTAAAAGATCTGCTCTAAGAATTATTTTGGGGAGGTTGTATGTCCTGTGATTCACAGGTGGTTAGACTAGATTATCACAATGGTCCCTTCTAGCCTTGGAATCTATGACCTCCTCCAGTAGAAAATACCAGTTTGCTTGTTCCCAGTGTGACCTATTTTCCTTTAATTTATTCTCAATTATCTTAATAAGGTCATTCATGAATTTAACCAAGTGATAGCTTGATCTTGTGTAACAGCCCATGAACACTACAGCTTCAGCCATGTCAGAAGGGACCAGTCACAATGCAGCTGTCCCCATTACATAGTTCAAATGCAGCTCCACTACTGGAGTGAGGACTAAGCATTAAATATGCAGTGAATCTGAAACCTACTAAATCTTTAGTGTTCAATTCACTGCACCTTGTCAAGTCACTCAAACAAGTATCTTGTGCTTTTTTTGCCCTGTTGCACTTGACGGCTGGGCAACAGTGAAATGTGCTCTTGAGGAAACTGAGGACAGGGACAAAAGACCATCAAGTTCCCTTCTATGTTACATAATGGAACCAGATTGTACCTTGTTATGTGGACAGCACTATTGTAACTAAACTCTCAAAGATGTTGAAGTGACAGTTTAGGAAGATAGAAGCGTGCGAGTGAGAAGTAGAATCAGTTTTTGCTGTCCCCCTTATAAGCAAATCTGTGCTTCCTTTTTGCAAACTTCTTTCTTTTCATATGTGAAAAAGATAAACATCAGGATGGCAGATCTGGAAGAGTGGAAGAAATTGACATGTGGCAGATACATGAGAATTGCTGTGGGACCTTTATTTACATATAACTGGAACACATCCTTTATAACCTGCGGTGAAGAGAATAAAAGTGACATCTAAAAGCACCTTATCCATGGACAGATTCCCAGCCACCTGCCAAACTTGTGCTGCAGCCAGGAGAGATTTCAGCCACCGTTATTTTCAGATGCCCTGATAACACTGATGGAAAAATATTATTTAGAGATGGGATTGTCTTTCAGATGACAACTTTGCCACATGAATGGTCAAAATCTGCAGTTCCCTCTCACAGAGAGAAAATTCCACACACCGTGGCTGACTGAGAGGATGGGGCACACAACATGAAGAGAAATTAATGTAATGGTCATACCCACAGGGACATATTGATGTTTAGCAAATCTATACCGGGGCTGGAGACCTAATAAAAAAAAACTTGCCCAGATTTTACAGTCCAAATAGACTAGACAGACAGAAGGAGGGTGGAGAGAGAGAATAGGAGAACAAAACAATTACATGATTTACATAAGGTATGATAGGAAGTCACTGGCAGAACTAGGAATCGAGCCCATGTTTTCTGACTCCTATTCTAGTGCCCCATCTGCTGGACTAGGCTTGCATCTTTAGGGGGGATAATGCTGTTGATTTCCATGGTGTTAGGTTAGAAATTAATTTGGCTCATCACACTCAGGTGTAGATTGAAGTTGCCCACCTTCCACAGTGAGGGGGTGATATAAAATTTAAATGGATAAAGAAAACTAATTTTGTGTTAACTGTCTCCATAACAGTAAACATTTTTTACAAGATTTTATCGAAAAGCATTCCTAGGTCCCTTCTTCATATATTTCCACCTGAGGGACAGGACCACCTTAGTAAAGATCCATTTATTGAAGTATGATTTTGGGGGGAGTGTCGTTATCTTAAGGATAACCTTCTCTTCCCCAACCCACAAACACAACTAATTAAAAACCAAGCTCCAAATAACTACCTCTTCATGGTTGAAATATCAACATACCAAACTGAGTTGCAGTTTAATTTGTTCTGAAGAAAACATGCCAAACACTTTTCCTTTGAACAGTTTTTAATTCAGATGTCAGAAATTTTCACTTTGTGTGAAATTTGAACATTTTATTTAGGAATGAAATTTCTAAGTTCCACATGAAATTTGATTCTATTCTTTGATCAGCTGTAGAAACAACTGTGTTATTTATCAGAGGGCTTTGTAATTTACCCTGTGGACCTCACCCTGATGTAGATTTGTGAATGAATAATTTCAGAAATATTCAAGCAATCCTTTTTTATTGCCTTGGAAACTATCAGCCAATTCAATGAAGGAATAAATTGATTAGTGATATGTTCTGCTGTGGCATACTTTGAAATCTGAAGTAGTCACTGCACTTTAAATAACTCTCATAGGAGCTGTGTTAAACCACTTCCAGTAAACAGCAAACTGAAAAGTGTAATAATTGAACATTGGGGAGATATAACAGCAATTGTGGTATTTCATCATCTCAGGCATAGATACAGTATATATATAGACACACACAGACACACATACACTCTTTCATCAAAGACAAAATGTTTATTGGAGATATTGTTTCTATTAAGTTTTTTTTTGTCAGAAATGGAGGGGAAAAGAGAGCATGCCAGCTGTTCTCTTCTCTGCATATCCAAGTGGTTAGGGGCCTACCTACAATGTGCAAGACCTATGTTCAAGTTACTACTTCACCTGGTTTAGAGCAATCTGGGATGAAAATCCTTGAGTTGAGCAGACACCTCAAATTCAGGTCTCCTACATCCCAGGCCATTCCTCTAAGCACCGAGCTATACATACCCCATTCCTCTTCCCAATCTAAACAGATCAGGTTTCAGTCATGAACTGGACGTTTTGACAATTCCATTAAAAAAACAAAACAAAAAACACACACATACACACAACACACTGGAGAAGTTTTGTTTTCACCCCCAACAGATATGAAAACCTCCAAGATTGCTGCACAACAGAATTGCCGCCCTCCTGTCAATTGTCCTCAGGAGAGCTTTAGTGCCTAGGGTAACATTTTATGGCTATTTCTTCCTCAAAGCAGCTGTATTATATTTACTGCTTCTAGGCCAGACAGCTCAGGCTGCTAGATGCCACAATGCAGAGCCAAGTTCTTGCAGTTTTTAGATGGATTTCTGCCACCTTCGAACCCTAAAGGACATCTGTTCATTCTGATAACTCTATGAAGGGTTGCCTAGAAGACTTGAGAGAAAGTTCTTTATTCTTTTTGACATACCTAAAGATTAACTGGTCCTTAACTACTTATTCTCATTGGTCTCTAACAACAAGTACTAACTTATGAACTAGGAAGACCCACGAGTCACAGATGGGGTGAGAAAAAGAAAAACAGATAGAACAGATCTTAAAGACAATACATATGTATTTAATTCAGTTGCTATTGCTCTCAGTCCTCTTTTCTCATAAGCTTTCCATCAGTCCCAAGTTACCTCAAGTCTTCTCCATTCTGAGGAGTCCACAGCTCCTTTACCTAGACAACCCCTTTACACAGACAAATGTGCCCAAAGTCCTAAATTCACTACAGCCTTTCCTAGGTACTGTCTCCCATCACTGTGCTGTCATACTCTGACCTATTGCTACTTTCCATAGCACTCCTGCAGTCACTCACCTTCCTCTAATACTTCCTTTCTTTATACCCAGTGAGATGGAAAAGCCTGTGCTTTATAGGCTCCCAGACTCCTCCCACTCCCAGAATGCTTTACTAGGGGATATAAATAGGCAGGGCTCCCTTCCCCCACTCTATTAGTGAGTAAGCCCACCTAGGCTATACCTTAGTCTGTGGAAGGCACAAATTGCTTTGATCCTGTATCCTGGTAAGTTTAATTTCTGAAAGAGCTTCTGTTTTTCCTATCCCAGTCTCTTGTTGTAACCTACTTCTATTTTCTCTGATTCACCAATCCTGAATTTTCTTTGTTCATGCTGTGGTTTATTTTGTGCTCCTCCTACATGGGGAAATACACCACTTTTCCCTGATCTAGTTTTTTTTTTTCCAAATCCCTTCTCAAAATCTGCTTCTACCAGGATGCATGCCCCAAAAAAACAAAAACAACCCCTAACTAAATTGTTACTAGCTGATATTTGCAGGATACAAACATGAATTAGTGTCTGTCTTATTCTCTTTCTACACTCTATTTGTTGCTTCTCATCTTAGCTCATCAACTGTTCGAGGGAGGGCTATGGTTTTTATATTTAGATATTGATTAAAAAATTGTAAGTGCCACCATAACACAAAGTAATACCCCTAATAACTGAGAGCTGGGTAACATGCCTGTGGTGGAAAGTTTAGGTTTCATTTCCCCCCGGCCTCCAAATGAATAAGTGGAATCTAGCTGGTTTTCCTGGGCTCTGTTTGCCATTGCCAATGTTTAGAAAAGTTTAGCAATTAACAGCTTTTTCTGTGGTCTTGAAAGCGGTCGTGTGTATTCTCTTCCATATAAGGAGTTAACATTTTACAAATATTAACTGCTTAATAATCACAAGTTCTCTTTAAGGTATGTACGCATGTTTGAAAATGTGGGCCTCTGAGACTTGACAAAGGCTACTGAGAAAGATGGTGATAGATCTGGGATTAATTATTTGTTCTCTGTCCTCTGCTTTGTCAGCCCATGCTGTCTCTTGTACTGTTGAACCACAGCAAGAAGTCAAGGTGTAAATGACTACACAGGGGCAAAATAGTGGAGAATTGGGTCCATTAATGTTAGACACTTGAGCTTGGTTGTGAGCTCGCATCAGTTTTTTACTCTGGGTAATTCTACTTGCTCCAATGACGTTACTTCAGCTTGACACCAGTGTCATAACTCAGGTCTGAAGTCAATTTGGTTTGAGTAGTTATCATGACAGCCTGAGCTTTCCATCCATTCAGCTGAAGTGAATTGTGGCTGTTTTGGCTGATTCCAGCAATGATGGAACAATTTTAATAAATTCAGGATTTATCAAAATATTTTATTAAACTGCATGTCCATCAGCTCATATATGAAAGTTAACACCACACTGGCAAACTATATTATTCAGCAGTAACAGACAAATCAGAATGAACAAAACATCCCCAAATTGAGCCCTGTGGAGCTTCAGGAGTTTGATTCTGCATAAATGCTTTGAAACTATTTATGTGAACGCTGTTTATGGTTTGAGAGATAAATGTGGGACCCATTTGTTGTGCAATGGACATAATTCCATCCCAAGACTCAAGCTGTTGAGTGAAATGTCATGGAACGCGGTATAAATGCTGCAGTGAGGTCTGAGGAAATGGGAGTAAAGAGAAAAAAACCTTATCACAGTTTTTCAGCACACTACTTGTTAAGTTTCATGCTCTGAGAAGGCCAGACTTTCTGACTGAATATATTCCTAAATCAAATTAGGCTGCAGGTGAGCAGTGACCACACACACTGGGGAGCTTAGGGATGAATGGACAATTTAAAATGGCTAAGAAAATATCTCCCAACTTTTCAGAGCAGGCTTTTTGGAAAGGTCTTAACAATCATCAGCAAAAGATGTCAGTCATGCCTCCCCTAAACCTAATTCAACCAGGAGATTAGATTCTGTTTCCCTCACACTGCAAATAGTCCCATTGAAATAAATGCGATGACTTTCAAAATAAGGTGCTCCTAAACAAAATAAAAGTGGTCAGGGTCAGATCTGTGGCTATTTTTGAGTAATTTTTTTTTTTTTTACCCAGCCAATATGAATGTTTGTGGAGGTATCTCAAAAGTGTCAACAGGTTAGGTCAGCTTCATGTAGTGAATATTTTCTGGGTGGCTTCAGAAATAAGTGGGTCATTTGGATTCCTCTTCATCTGATAGCTATTATATTTACCCTAGTTCAGGACAAGATGATTGCAGGACCATCTTTTTGTTCTGTGTATCTGCAGCACCTAGCATAGCAGGGTCCTGGCCCAAGACTAGGGCTCCTAGGTGCTATTGATAATACAAATAATAAATATTATTCAGAAAGGCATGTAAGCCTGTGCTTAATGTCAAGCATGTGCCTAAGTGCTTTCTTGACCTTGAGGCCTAATATTTCTTTGGATGTTAGCTGAAAATAATCTGCATACGCTCTATGGACTTGCTTTATGCTTCTCTCAGATTTTGCTGGAGTCACAGAATATCTAGAAATTATTTGCGGGACATGGGAAAATGAGTGCTCTACCAAAAGCAAAAAGTCACTTAAAGTTGCATGCTATTTAAAATATTGTTATGGGTTTCCTGTTGCGATTATTCCAGACCTTTTGTTTCCAAATGTGGTACTAAACTGTCACTCATTAATCTTAACAATATCAGTGTGTCATCTCCATGTGTTTTAAGCAGATGAATGAAGTCATAGAATCATAGAACATCAGGGTTGGAAGAGACCTCAGGAGATCTAGTCCAACCCCCTGCTCAAAGCAGGGCCTAGATTGCAGTGTAAGGGAATTGGCCAATAAACTGAATGGGAATGAAATCTAGGGAACCGGATTTCACACCTATGCATCAATAAGCACCAAGTCAAACTGGTACTGAGCCTTGCCCCTAGTGTCTCTCTCTTCTGCTATCCCTCCTCAGCCTCTGGGCAAAATCCCCAGCTAGTGAAAATTGATGTAGTTCAATGGAGCTAAACCAATTCATGCTAGTCCTCTTTCTATCCCCACTTTATTCCTCTCTCTGCCCCATTCACACCTGTCCCATCACTTCCAAGACAAAAGTAGCATGAACTCCCCTTCTCCCTTAATGTAAGACAGGAAGAAAGATATCCTTTCCCCTACCTCCCAAGTTGCAATAAACCAGATAACTGGTATCTGCTGTGAAGAAGACCAGATTGTGTTCATCATCAAGACTCTTCCCATGTCCCATCCAAACCTGATGTTGCTGATTTGCATGATTTACTTGTTTTCTTATAACCATAGGTCCTCGAGTCATGCTTTCATTTAAAATATTAATGAAAAAGTTTCTAATCTTCATGGTGGCAGAGAGAAGCTGGACAATGTGTTTCAAGTGCCCGCCTAAGGCTCAGAAGCCAGAAAGCAAATACAAAGAACTCAATTTGAGTTCTTTGAGGGCCTGACTCATGATTTTTGGGAAGACTGAAATTGGCAATGCTGCCTAACACTTATTAGCTACCTGAGGATACTTTGTCTGGGAGCCACAGTCTCAGGTGCTTTCATTTTGAAATCTGTTGCAATGTGTTCTAAGATGTGCCAAATACACAAAGTTCCACAGAGTGTGAGACTCAAAAATGCCAGTATATGTGCTGAGATCACACGGCTACTCTTCTCTTCTTTATTTTTTCTTCTCTGAAGAAATGTGGACTCTGTGGAATAACTTATTTTATGTCCCAAAGAGGATTGTGGCCTGACCTAGATACACCAATGCCAACCCCCTTTTCTTTTGACCAAAGCAGGGGGAAACTTCCCTCCTGTCAATCATCCTGAGTGAGGGGCTCCCCCCAGAACCAACTTGTCCCTTGTCCCATCTTAGTGATGAACTCCTTCCCTTAGCTGAGTGCTAGTGCCTGAACATAACTGGATAAGGCAAAACTACTTATGATGGAGGTTCACTCCCTCTGGGGCATCTGGCATTGGCCACTGTTGGTAAACAGGACACTGCGCTGGATGGACCTTTGGTGTGACCCAGTATGGCCATTCTTAGGTTCTTATGACTTTAGCTTTGGCTCCATCCTCAGAGGATGCTATTTTAGTGTGTTTTTATTTTTGAAGCCCATAAATTGTCCTTACATTGGTGTGTGGTGGTAATATCCATGGAAAAAACATCTCCCTTATGTATAGCACAGATATCTGCAAATATGGATTAGCATAAGATGCTCTTTTTCAAAACCATTGATAGATTCAATATCTCTGAGCTCTCCCTCATTATTTCATACATCCCTGATGTTTAGACTAAAATGTCTATAGCTCTGCTCCATCTGGTGGTGGTAGTTTTATACTGTGATGGAAAATGTGAAAAATAATTATGGAGTTTAATATAAAGAAAACCTTTCTGAATCATTATCCATAGCAGCCATGACATGCAGCTCTCTAAGTCTTTGCTACTGTTGTGTCTTAGGCTGGCCTTGATTTTTGTTCCTCTGTCCCTGTTCTGTGTGCATTCATGTGTCACGGGCTTACCAGCTAGACAGTGATGCTTTTTGTACAATTAGCTTGAAATCACAAGGTCATGACAGCACTGGCAACTGAAGAAAGAGCATTCAAGAAAGACTCAAATATAACATAAAACCGAAGAGAAGAAAACCTGAAGGGAGAATTATGTTGGGGGAAATATGCATTACACACGTCATCTTGGCTTAGAAAATCCCTGTGGTGTTAGATTTCTGGAGGGATGGTGCAGGTGTTTGATCTTACACTGAACACACAAAACTAGTCATACAATTTCACCAGAGAACTCAACTCTCACAATGTGGGATTCAGTTAAATATTAATTTTATGTTATTAAATAGGGGTCCTCCATTTCACTTCTGCCAGCAGCTGTCCTTATCTGTCAATTTCAATCGGTTCTCAAAATATACAAGGTTATGAACATCAACTCAGATCCTCAGACGTTATAAATCAGCACAGCTGCACCTATTTCAATTTGAACCATGACTATTTACACCAGCGGAGGGTCTGATCCACTGATTCAGAGCTTGTAAGGTCAGAAAGGACTATTGTGATCCTCTAGTCTGACCTCCTAATTATAGCTGTCAATCTTTCATATGGTTTATAAGATAAACAATTAACTTGGAAACTGTCTTGGAAAGAAGAAACAGAAATTACAATTCTGAGATTATCCCTAAGACTGACTATATCAAAAAGTTTTCTAATATTAAAGTTACTATCAAAATAATATCTATAATACCACTCACAAAAACACCATATCACCTGTAGGCAAACACTCTTCACAAAGTCATCCTCATCCTCAAAGGAAACAGGCATAACAGCTTCAAAAGAAGAGCCTAGGTGATTAAATTCTTAACTTTGTTAGACACTAAAAATCATGGATAAAATAAAAAGTATTTTCCATACCTAGAAGAAATAATTTGGATAAGGAATGTTTAGTTAGATGCTATCAGGTTTATTTCTTATTTTGCCTCGTGGATCTCCTCTGTGCTAACCCCAGATGCTTTTGTTTGCTTGTAACCTTTAAGATAACCCCACAAGAAAGCTGTTTTGGGTGCTTGACTTTTGGAACTGCTCTTTTAAAATCTAACAAAAGCCTAAGTTCCTGATGTATTTTCTTTCTTTTAGTTTTTAATAAAATTTACCTTTTTAAGAACAGAATTGGATTTTTGGTGTCCAAAGAGGTTTGTGCATGATGTTTGATTAGCTATTGCTACCAGCTAATTTCCTTTGTTTTCTTTCTCAGCTATTCCTCTTAGGGGGGAGGTGTGTGTGTGAAAGGGCTTATGGGTACCCCATAGGGTGGAATTTCCAAGTACTCCTTCCTGGGTCCATTTGGGCGGTAGTAGCATTTACCAAGCCAATGTCAGGGAAAAGCTGTAACGTTGTGAGTTTTATACAAGTCTGGAATGGCAAGTATTAATTTTTAAAATCTTTGCAGGCCCCCACTTCCTGCACTCAGCATGACAGCATGGGGATTCAGCCTTGACACCACTTCTCTTTAAATGCTCCTTAGAACGTGCTAACTCCTTATGCTAAACAATTTGTTCCACCTTGGCTTTAGCTGTGACACTTGAAGTACCTTTCCCAGACCTGAAGAAGAGCTCTGTGTGGCTCAAAAGCTTGTTTCTGTCACCAACAGAAGTTGATCCTGTAATGACTACTACCCCATCTGCCTTGTCTTAAATGACTCCACATGTTCCATAGAATCTCTATGGATAATAATTCCATGCTTTAATAAGAATATAACATTAGGGATCTATTATCAACTACCTGACCAGGACAGTGATAGTGATGATGAAATGCTAAGGAAGATGAGAGAAGCTATCAAAATAAAGAACTCAATTATAGTGGGGGATTTCAATTATCCCCATATTGACTGGGTACATGTCACCTCAGGGAGAAATGCAGAGACAAAATTTTTTGATACTTTAAATGACTGTGTCTTGGAGCAGCTCGTACAGGAACCCACAAGGGAAGAGGCAATTCTTGATTTAGTCCTCAGTAAAGCACAGAATCTGCTCCAAGAGGTAACTACAGCAGGACCGCTTGGAAATAGTGACCATAATATAATAACATTTAACATTCCTGTGATGGGAAGAACACCTCAACAGCCCATTTAATTTCAAAAAGGGGAACTATGCAAAAATGAGGTTAGTTAATGATACTAAGGTCAGTACTGGGCAAATTAGTTGAAACAATAAGAATAAAATAGTCAGACACATAGAAGAACATAAATTATTGGACAAAAGTCAACATGGTTTCTGTAAAGAGAAATCATGTCTTACTAATCTATAAGAGTTCTTTGATGGGGTCAACAAACATGTGGACAAGGGGGATCCAGTGGACATAGTGTTCCCCATGGGTCAGTCCTAGGACCAATCCTATTCATCTTATTCATAACACTAAATTGCTCAAGATGGTTAAGACCAAAGCAGACTGTGAAGAACTTCAAAAAGATCTCACAAAACTAAGTCATTGGGCAACAAAATGGCAAATGAAATTTAATGTGGATAAATGTAAAGTAATACACATTGGGAAAAATAACCCCAACTATACATACTATATGATGAGGGCTAATTTAGCCACAGCTAATCAGGAAAGAGATCTTGGAGTCATCGTGGATAGTTCTCTGAAGATGTTCGTGCAATGGCAGCCCAAAAAGCAAACAGGATGTTAGGAATCATTCAAAAAGGGCTAGAGAACAAGATGGAGACTATCTTATTGCCCTTATACAAATCCATGGTATGCCCACATCTTGAATACTGCATACATCTCCTCATCTCAAAAAAAGACGTACTGGCATTAGAAAAGGTTCAGAGAAGGGCAAGTAAAATGATTAGGGGTTTGGAACGGGTCCCATACAAGGAGAGATTAAAGGGGCTAGGACTTTTCAGTTTGGAAAAGAGGAGACTGAGGGGAGATATGATAGAGGTATATAAAATTATGAGTGCTGTGGAGAAAGTGAATAAGGAAAAGTGATTTATTTGTTCTCATAATATAAAAACTTGGGGCCACCAAATGAAATTAATGGGCAGTAGGTTTAAAACAAATAAAAGGAAGTTCTTCTTCACACAATGCACAGTCAGTCTGTGGAACTACTTGCTTGAGGAGGTTGTGAAGACCAGAACTATAACAAGGTTTAAAAGAGAACTAGATAAATTCATGGAGGTTAAGTCCATTAATGGCTATTAGCCAGGATGGGTAAGGAATGGTGTCCCTAGCCTCTGTTTGCCAGTGGGTGGAGATGGATGGCAGGAGAGAGATCACTTGATCATTACGTTTTAGGTTCACTCCCTCTGGGACACCTGGCATTGGTCACTGTTGGTAGACAAGATACTGGGCTGGATGGACCTTTGGCCTGACCCACTGGCCATTCTTATGTCTCTTTTTAATATTTTTAAGACTATGAAGTATGGCACATTGTACTTTTGAAAAGAAAGCAACACCTGTGGTAGCTGTCTGTATTTTTATTATTATACCATTTTAGCCCAATCTAAGTGAAGCACTGCAACGACCTAGCATGACCAATTTCATTTGACAAAGCTTTTAGCAATGAATTCGCAATAAGGTGATCTGGGGAGCAAATCCGTTTGCAGCGCTTAGCAACTAAGCAAAAGAAAGGAGAAGAATTCAGCAAGGAAAAAAAATTCTTTTCTGGAAGAAGAAGGAAAAAATGTCATCTTTAATATACTGATTAGCTCAAACATTCTAGAAAGGGTTAGAACAAGTGCCAGTCCTCTAGGGAATTAATATGTCACTGCAACTAGCAAGCTAAGAAAGTGGCTTTGAGATTGAATTAAAGAAAATTACAGTGGCAAACCACTTAAGCAAAATGATTTCAGAACTTCATAATGCCTTTTAGTATTTTGACATTCAGGATTAGATTTTTTTTTTTATGCAGAAGGATGCATGATGTTTTTAGCTATGGTACTTTGTGTATATCTGATGGATTTTCTCCCTGGCATTGTTATTTTACCAACACTTTTCATTGGGATACGTAAAGTATTCAAACTCATTGTCCCATAAGCATCTCATTTTGAAACCAGTTTGGACAGTACATTTTCAAAGAGCTTTTAACTCACGCTTTCTTTTTCAGTTTGGATATTTTACAATATCTGACTTTTACTTTGATATGATGATTGTGTGTGGTATGGCAGCCTCTAGAAACTCCAATCACTGACCAGAACTCCATTGTTATACGTGGAGTAGAAACTGTGGAACAGAAAGATGATCCCTGCCCCAAAGAGCTTCCAGTCTAAACAGGGCCAGCGCTTCCATTTAGGTGGCCTGGGCAATCGCTTAGGGCACCAGGATTATTGGGGGGCGGCATTTTGCCGGGGGGGGGTGGCAGGTGGCTCCGGTGGACCTGCCACAGTCGTGCCTGAGGAGGGTCCCCTGGTCCGCGGCGGTGGATCTGCCACAGGCATTCCTGCGGACAGTCCGCTGCTCCCATGGCTCTGGTGGACCTCCCACAGGCATGACTGCAGCAGCTCCATCAGAGTCGCGGACCAGTGGACCCTCCGCACGCATGACTGCGGCAGGTCCACCGAAGCCACGGGACCAGTGCGCGGGGTGACGAAATGGCTGTGCGCCTAGGGCGCTAAAAACACTAGCGCCGGTCCTGAGTCTAAGTAATTAGCCAATCAAGTTCCCATTAAAGTTGGCTGCTTCATATTAGAACTGAAGAACCTGAAATGTGAACTTCACTTTTTGACCAGAAATTTCTCAGGTGAGGGTGGTTTGATCCATTGATTTAGTTCAGACCTAGCTGAAATGTATGCTCATTCATTCATGTTTTAGTAGTTCCCAAAGGCTCCAGTCAGGATCAGGGCCTCATTTTTGCAAAGTGCTGACCTGACCAAGAAAACACCAGGTGAAATTCTATGCTGTGCCTTTAAGAGGTGCAGTGTGGACCTAGTAATTCAAGGTGTGTGTGTGATGCTAACGTGGTAGTAAGCCACCCTTGTGCCTTCCTGGTTCTGGGCTGTATCACGGGCTGAAGCCATCCCCGGCATAAAGCATGTTTAAGGGCTGTCTAAGTTAAGCTACAGGAGCTTCCCCCAACGTTGCCTAGAATATCCACAGCACTGTGTACTGCCGCTGCAGCCCAGCATGCCCATTCCCCCGATCATCCTTCTCCCACCCCTAGATGACTTCTATGCTGGGGCTTGCAGGGAGGTCCTCGGAAAGGAATTCTATCCTAGTTGTATCTGAGGCTTTTATAATCCCTTTGTGCTGTTCCAGCCCAGCATAAAGAAGCTGAAGCAGGGGTGAGACGCTTCCACAGTGTTTTCCCTGAAGAGATTAAACATTCATTTGAAGACAAACACCAAATGGCTGTGTTAAACAAGAGGCAGGACAAGGATAACAGCCATGACTTCACAAAATGACATCAGTTAGCCAGGTGCGCAACCTGCTGGTTGAAGATCATTTAAAAAGCATTGTTGTTTGTCACCCCAGCCTAGCCCATCCTTGGCTGACTGATGCCTAATGTGCAGTTTCATGTGGAACTGATGTGAAGCCGAGTGAAAAACCACAGGTTTCAAATCAAGATTTGCTTTGAATTTTGTGTTAATTTGAACCTGACACTCACAGGAATATGCAGCCAAATGTCTCCATCCCACCTCCTGTGATGGAAAAAATGCAGAGTTTTGGATGACTGTACCTCAGAGAATTTGATAAGTAAATGGCTAGATGTCACAGGAATTCAAAGGATAATGTATGCACAGCCTGCAGGGTTTATGCAGCCTGTCTATGTAACACAGAGAAAACTGATCTCCAAAAATCTCTCATTTCATAAGCAGCATTCAGAGAAAGAACACGTATTGTACCAACCCTATGGCACACTGTTTACTGCTACTGCTTATCGGTAACAGAAGATTTGACTTCCCTACCAGTTCTCAATGGTCAAAAGTACCCAAATCTGTTGTAATAGGAAATACACAGGATTTGATGTTACAGTGAAGCACTTGTGTGTGCTTTGCTATTTACACCCCCAAAGTCTGAATCCTTCAGGTTTGTCTACACTTCAATTAAAAAAAAAAGTGGCATCAAGTCTCAGAGTTGACTCAGGTTGTGGAGCTAAAAATTACAGTGTAGATGCATGGGCTCTGGCTGGAGCCTAGACTCTGAAATCCTGCAAGAGGGGAGGGTCTCAAAGCCCAGGCTCCAGCCCAATCCCAAATGTCTACACTGCAATATTTAGCCCCACGAGCAAAAGTCAGCTGACCTGGGGCAGCCACAGCCATGCCGTGGGTCTTTTATTGCTGTATAGCCATAACCTTAGTGTCTGCAAGAATTCATGGAATTTTATCATCTTCCGTTTTTAATTTAGGCCAAGCAAACTATCTCATTTGTTGCATGAGTTAACTTTTATGCTAATTATGCAAGAATAGCAAGTGATTAGAAGACTGAAATCACAACAGTAGGCAACACTGAGGAGGACTGGGAATTTCAGTGTAAATACCTTGACATATAGTCAATTAACTCTTAATGCTGACAAATGCAAAGTGTTGAATGTTGGGTTGCAAAGCAACAGCAAGCAGTAAATAAACCAAACTGTAGAAAGGACCTTGACATTCTAACTAGGTTGTCTGATCTGACTTCACATCAGCTATAGCTGGCCAATTTTGTGAAGGATGAGTGCATGTTTAGTTCATGGGATTGGTTGGCGAGTTGGGGAGTACTATGGACAAAAGCTTAAAAATCAGAAACTGCTGAAATACACCCCTCCTTTATCAAGTGCCAGTGAGTGAACTAAGGAGGCAAGGTAGGATGAGTAATTGGAACAGCTAAAATGGGGAAATCCAGTGCATTTGTAGAGAGAAGCGCACAGAGGCACGGAGACTTCAGTTTTTAAAGTGTCTGTCTAATGTGTACTTGTGGCACCTTAGAGACTAACAATTTTATTGAGCATAAGCTTTTGTGAGGTACAGCCCACTTCATTGGATGCATAGAATGGAACATATAGTGAGGAGATATATATATACATACAGAGAACATGAAAAGGTGAGAGTTCCCCTACCAACTCTAAGAGGCTAATTAATTAAGATGAACTATTGTCAACAGGAGAAGAAAAAAGCTCATTTCAGACAGTTTGACAAGAAGGTGTAAGGATTGTGTGTAATGGCTTAGCCATTCCCAGTCTCTATTAAAGCCTAAATTGATACTATGTAGTTTCCATATTAATTCAAGTTCAGCAGTTTCTCACTGGAGTCTGTTTTTGTAGCTTTTGTGTGGCAAAATTGCCACCTTTAAATTTGTCACTGAGTGGTTAGAGAGGTTGAAGTATTCTCCTATTAGTTTTTGAATGTTATGATTTCTGATGTCAGATTTGTGTCCATTTATTCTTTTGCGTAGAGACTCTCTGGTTTGGCCAATGTACATGGCAGAGGCATTGCTGGCACATGATGGCATATATCACATTGCTAGGTATGCAGGTGCTACAAGTACTCCTGTTCTTCTTGCGGATAAGACTAACATGGCTGCTACTCTGAAACCTGTCTAAGGTGTAAGTAAGCATACTCCACAGTACAGTTTATTATGATCTGAGCTGATTCCACTTCACATTTTGTGTCTCAACAATACACCCAGCCACAATGAGTAATTCTCATTGTGTCTTTCCCTTGGCCACTCTGATCATCTGGGTGTTGACCTCTAGCTCCACATTAAGAGTCTGCCCTTACCAGGTACAACATGCTAAAGAGACTGCTCCCCCTGCACTGACTTCCACTGAAGCATGGTGTGTCAGAGGGGAACCAGAATCTACCCATGCATTGTACATTGCAGGAACAAGGACTAACCAAGTAAGGGTGATACTGGCTGAGAACTTGTTTCTGTGATGTTCTCCCTGGTGACAAGGAAGAGAAC
The DNA here is from genome assembly GCF_007399415.2 of Gopherus evgoodei. NCBI lineage: Eukaryota > Metazoa > Chordata > Testudines > Testudinidae > Gopherus > Gopherus evgoodei. The sequence goes on from NC_044326.1 coordinate 11,913,418, forward strand.
AGTAGGAATGGGTGTGAGTCTTTCCTCCAACTTGTAATATATATTACATTTTTAATTGTAACAAAATGTTCAATTTTGGGCTTTTTTGAATTATGAAAAGTCAACAATTTTTTGCAAGGAAGGTCTGGAGAACTTCTGAGGGGATGGAAAGAGCTCGGGAACACAGGAGCACTGTGGAAGGCTGTTAGATTTACACTCTGATTATGTCTACACTGCATTCTTCTTTTGTAGTCGTGTACAGAATGTATTCAACTGCCCCTCCCGCAGAGATTTAAGTAGCAATGTAGATGGTGAGGCATGACCTAGGCTAGTGGTTACATACTCATGCCTTTTAGGTGCATCTGTACTCTAAGCATATACCCTATATAGTTCTCTACTCACCCAAGTTGCGCCTGTCGGTCTACACTGCTCTTTTTAACAGCATAGTGTCCTGCTGCCTACCTACAGCTAGAGCAAGGATCAGCAACCTTTGGCACACGGCACGCCAGGGTAAGCCCCCTAGTGGGCTGAACTGGTTTGTTTGCCTGCCGCATCTACAGGTTCAGCCGATTGCAGCACCTACTTGTTGCAGTTCGCTGCTCCAGGCCAATGGGGGCTGCGGGAAGTGGCGTGGGCTGAGGGATATGCTGGCCATCGCTTCTCACAGCCCCCATTTGCCTGGATTAGCGAACTGCAGCCAGTGGGAGCCGTGATCAGCTGAACCTGTGGACATGGCAAGTAAACAAACAGGCTCGGCCCACCAGGGGGCTTACCCTGGCGGGCCACATGCCGAAGGTTGCCGATCCCTGAGCTAGAGTCTTCCCTCACTGCAGGGAAAGACTCCAGCAGTGGGGAGTTGCCTTCAATTGATCTCTCAATGTTATAATCTCATTTTATTTCCTGAATGATAGGGTTTGAATAATTATAAATATCTGCTTTTTTCAAAGAAAGAAATATAATATGAGGGAAAACAGACAGTCTCCTCGATACCCTTAAAATATTCCAAATGCTTCAAAAAGAAGGAAGCAAAGATGCTTTATATATCTTTCCAAAAACACAGCCCATACCTTTCTTTGCTTGAATTTCTACATTGATGTTTAAATAGATGCACTGAATCAATACATAAATAAATTGGAAAATAAGATTAAACGTACCAAGGGTCTAAATATGTTTAATTCCAAAACCAACTTTTGAATCTGTCTTTTAAAGGGTTGAACAGGAACTCATTTGAGCGCTGTAATTTAAGCCTTTCTTTACAAATGCAAACAAAATATCCTATAATAGATTACTAAAGCTCATTTTATTGGGTCAAAACAAATTGGGTTTATCAATAAAATTATGAGGCTACGAACATAAAATTATTTCTAAAATGAAATGAATTTTTAGGTTTATTTTGGGGAAAACTTCTGTATTTGTAAACATCCAAACCATCTGGTACTATTCCTGAAATCTAAACAATCATTAGAGATATTTGCTAAGAAGTAAATTTGCATAAGGGTTTTCATTTGAAGGTTCCCAGATTTTAGGATTAGATATACATAACAAATGTCTGTTGCCATCCTATGCAACAGTCAACAGAAATAGTCGATCATATGGATGTCCCATTCAAGAATTGGTGACAAATATAAATTCCTTTTTTGTAAAAAGGCCTGAAACTTTAAACTAAATATAGTATATGCATAAATATGTAGCTAAATATGTTAGGTATTTTATTTGTACAAGAATATTCTTTTGTTTGAAGGAATTTATAATTGATACTAGTATAAGTGACTATTAGTGTTTAAAATCATGTTCACATACTATTCAATATAGGAATTATACAGAAATTAAGAATAGTAACTGTGAATATAATATTAGAAGACATTAACTTTTGTACTGTATTAGTAATGTTTATGAAGTTGCCTAGAATATCCAGAGCACTCTAAATATTTGGAGTTAGGATGTTAATTTTACAATAGGCCCTGAAAGCTGTTTAAAATTAGAATCAAACTGTGATATAAAACCTTCTTATGCTTGAAGGCAAGATGAGATAAATTCTTCTCCTATTAAAAGTAATAGTAAGAAGTGTGAATAAGAAACTTAAAACATCAAGAAAATAACACACAGTTTACTACAGAATGAGACAAACTGCTAATTCTTCTTACCATCTTTAAATATTTTAACAGAAAATAGAACTAAGGAGGTCTCAAAAGATGCTATTATTTGGCATTATCCATTAAAACATATAATAATGAGAATTAAAGAATTTCAGGAGAAATTGAAATGTGAAAAAGAGAACTTTTCTGAAGTTTACATTCCACCTACTGGATGGATAATAAGAATGCAATAACACTGGACCTGCCTAAATGATGGATTTGTCACCTGTCACTAAAGATGGGTCATCCCTCCCATCCCTCCAATTCATGTTGTCCAATGATAAAATGCCAAAATAAAAAAAAAGACCCTTCTGGGAAGAAGAAAAAAATGATGCATAAAAAGATTCCTGACTGTATATGTGTGGTAGCAGCATCTCTTAAAGATCAAAAGATCCTGAGTGCAGAGTCATCTTGACCCAATCCAAAGAGGGCCTATCTTCTTCCAACCAGGACTGATCAGTCATTTGATTCTCCTTTCCAGAGAAAGGGAGTGATATTTTTCTTTAAGGATCTTTTATGGACAACCACCATTAGTGTCTGGGATTTTGGGTCCAGCAAGCAAACATAAGTCTACCTTGGGAAAGAGGATGCTTTCCTGAAGATCAAAGATGCAAAGTAGAAGTCATCAATCAATGAAAAGACTCCAAAAACAGCTGAGTTAGGGGTGAGACTGTTCCACTCTGTTTAAAATGTAGAGGAATTCAGAAAATCAACATTTACAGCTAAACAACTCCACAGGGAAATTCTGTGTTTCAAAAGAAGATTGAAAAGATTGTTCTCCTAGACTATTGAACAAATTGGAATTCAGATATTGTGCTGGTAGAACATAAATGTGGCAGATTGCAACCTCCTGTAGTATCTTTGGGGACCATTGTGTTAAATTTATGAATGGCTTATCTATGACTTTGCTCTAATAGAGAAAGGAGGATTACCACAACTCCTCCAGAAATCAAAAAAACTGATGCTGGGGAGAAGATGAGTGATTAAGGTGAGCCACTAAGACTGTAAATAGCTCCCCAGGGATACCACCCCTGGGATAGTTTGCATATACTGGTTCAAACTGGATTTTCCAAAGACCAAGAGACAAAGTACAAACTTGGGACATATAAAGGCTAAATTGAAACAGAGGAGATTCATGGACAAGACTCTTTAAACTGTGCTTATTTGTGTCATCATACCTTTGTGTAATTGTTTGTTTGTTTGTTTACCTCTTGTTCTATTGTCTTGCTCAAACTAATCCCTATATTGAAATACTACTGAGAATTTATTTGCAAGACAGTGGCATTTTGTAATGCTATCAGTCTACCCGTTTCAGCAGCTAGGTAGTGTTTGCCTTTGTGAGGGTAGAAACTTCAGGTCTCTTTCCATTCACAACAGCTGCATGGTGTTTGACTGACAAAGAATACCTCATAACAGCTAACCTTTCTTTCTTTATATGTGTAGGCTGCAAACACCAAAATACTCTTCTAAACTGATGGATTGTTCTGTATATCTGCTTCGCCAGTGCTTACACAGTATTGCCAAAGACAAAACTCAGAGTCCCTCTCTTCCCTGTGCAAATCACGTGGCTGTCATAACCTCCAGTGCATCCAGTTCAAGCCTTTCTATATACTTCTCATTTTACTCTTTTTACACCAGTGGTTCTCAAACTAGGGCCACCGCTTGTCCAGGTAAAGCCCCTGGTGGGGAGCTGAGCCGGTTTTCTTTACCTGCCGTGTGCACAGGTTCAGCCAATCGCAGCTCCCACTGGCCACAATTCGCTGCTCCAGGCCAATGGGGGCTGTGGGAAGCAGTGTGGGCCGAGGGATGTGCTGGCCACCCTTCCTGCAGCCCCCATTGTCCTAGAGCGGCAAACCGTGGCCAGTGGGAGCTACGATCGGCCGAACCTGTGCACACGGCAGGTAAAGAAAACCGGCTTGGCCCCCCACCAGGGGCTTTCCCTGAACAAGCGGTGGCCCTAGTTTGAGAACCACTGCTCTACATATTACTGGACTGAACTGCTCTATTTTTTTCATAATTGTAAACACAGTTAAGGCTACACACATAATGAGAACTCTACACACATTGTAAATGTTATTTGTATATGGTTATTGTAACAAATTTATCTCATACAGTGTTAACAATCTTCACCTAGATATACATACACTGCATACCCTTGAATTAGAGTTGTCACATGCTCTTGAAACCCTCAAACTTATGCTTAATTCTACAAGTTTTTTAACAGTACTAGAAGGAGTTACCTAGTTTGCTTTACTAACAATTGTTTAGGCTGACACATGAAGTATCTAATTTAGCTAACCAGTTTTGTATCTTAAGTTGATTTATATAGGCCGAACTCTTTTTTCAACCAATGAGCCTGACTGCCCACAATCCAGTCTGTTACGCTGAATTATATTAATCAACTCAGATTCTAAGGCCAGATGGGATCATCTAGTCTGACATTCTGCACATTGCAGGCCACAGAATTTCACCCAACCGTGCCAGTAGTAGGCCCACAATCTTTAAGTATTACTGTAGTCCTCAAATCTTGACTTAAAAACTTCAAGGTCCAGAGAAATCTCTGCAGTAACTCAGAGCTCTCCCCATCTAGTGTCCCATCTCTAGCCACTGGGGATATTTTCTAATAGCAGTTGCATATGGGGCCATATACCATTGCAGGCAATCTCACCATACCATTCCCGCCATAAATTTATCAATCTCGGGGCTTGTCTACATCACAAAGTTGCAGCGCTGGTGAGGGGGTTACAGCGCTGCAACTTAGGAGGTGTACACATCTGCAGGGCATCACCAGCGCTGCAACTCCCTGTTTGCAGCGCTGGCCGTACTCCCGTTTTGTCTCGGGTGTAGAGGATCCAGCGCTGGTAATCAAGTGTAGACACTTACCAGCGCTTCTCTTGACCTCTGTGGAATAAGCAGGTATCCCAGCATACCTGAGGAAGCCTCTGGTAATCAAGCTGGTCTCCTTCCCCGGTTTGCTCTCGCGTTCCCCGAACCCCGAGCAAGCAGGTCTCCTTCCCTGCGGTTTGCAGGGTGGTTCGGGGAACACGAGAGCAAACCGCGGCAAAGCTGGTCTCCTTCCCCGGTTTGCTCTCGCGTTCCCCGAACCTCCGTGCAAGCAGGTCTCCTTCCCTGCGGTTTGCAGGGTGGTTCGGGGAACGCGAGAGCAAACCGCGGCGAAGCTGGTCTCCTTCCCCGGTTTGCTCTCGCGTTCCCCGAACCCCCCTTGAAGCCGCCCAACAGCGCTGCAGTATGGCCACACCTAACACCACTTGCAGCGCTGGTTGCTGTAAGTGTGGCCACTCTGCAGCGCTGGCCCTATACAGCTGTACTAATACAGCTGTAACAACCAGCGCTGCAAAATTTTAGATGTAGACATACCCTCAGTCCTGAAACAAGTTAGGTTTTTATGTCCCCACTGCTCCCCTTGGAGGGCTGTTCCAGAACTTCACTTCTCTAAACTTTCATTCAAATTCAAACCTAAACTTACTGATGATCAGTTTCTACCTATTTGTTCTTGTGCCAACATTGGCCCTTAACTTAAATAACTCTTTGCTCTCCCTGATGTTTGTTCCTCATGACCGGTGTGTTCAGAGAGAACAATCTCCCCTCATCCTTCATTGTTTTTTAGATTAAACAAGACAAGCTCCTTATGTCTCCTCTTGTATGGTAGGTTCCCCATTCCTCCGATCATCCTAGGAGCCCTTCTCTGCACCAGTTCCAGTTTGAATTCATCTTTCTTAAACATTGGAAACCAGAATTGCACATAGTATTCCAGATGAGGTCTCACCAAATGTATTGTATAGTTGAAATAACATTTCCCTATGTCTACTGGAAATACCTTGTCTGATGCATCCTAGGATTGCATTAGCCTTTTTCATGGCTGCATTAGGTTGTCCTCTACAACCAGTTCTTCTGCTTAACAATACTAAATCTAAAATGACATCACCTACTGGTTCTGTGACTATTGGTGAAGAAACCTATTGGCTATCACATTCAGGAATACTTGGGCCCTATCAGGATTTGTACCACTTGTCCTCCAATCAATATCTGGAAGATCAGTCTCCCATACTCTATCCATATTCAAATCAGATCCTGGTGATCTAGCATATGACAAGCACTATCCCAGTGGAGTGTCTGTTAGCTTTCTTCCCCAAAGTGATTTTTTCATGAGATTGTTTTATCCATTCCATTAATTCTACCCCATCATTAGTATACAATGCTACTCCACCATCTTTACATTTATTTCTGTCATTCCTGAACAGCACATACCATTCAACATGTGTTCCGGTCATGACTACTATTCCACCATATTTTTTACCCCTAACATATCTGGTTTCATTTCCTGCACCAGTAGTTCTAGTTCCTCCATTTTGTTACCCACCCTCTTTGCATTGGTGTAGACTCATAGACTCTAGGACTGGAAGGGACCTCGAGAGGTCATCGAGTCCAGTCCCCTGCCCTCATGGCAGGACCAAATACTGTCTAGACCATCCCTAATAGACATTTATCTAACCTACTCTTAAATATCTCCAGAGATGGAGATTCCACAACTTCCCTAGGCAATCTATTCCAGTGTTTAACTACCCTGACAGTTAGGAACTTTTTCCTAATGTCCAACCTAAATCTCCCTTGCTGCAGTTTAAGCCCATTGCTTCTTGTTCTATCATTGGAGGCTAAGGTGAACAAGTTTTCTCCCTCCTCCTGATGACACCCTTTTAGATACCTGAAAACTGCTATCATGTCCCCTCTCGGTCTTCTCTTTTCCAAACTAAACAAACCCAATTCCTTCAGCCTTCCTTCATAGGTCATGTTCTCAAGACCTTTAATCATTCCTGTTGCTCTTCTCTGGACCCTCTCCAATTTCTCCACATCTTTCTTGAAATGCGGTGCCCAGAACTGGACACAATACTCCAGTTGAGGCCTAACCAGCGCAGAGTAAAGCGGAAGAATGACTTCTCATGTCTTGTTTACAACACACCTGTTAATGCATCCCAGAATCACGTTTGCTTTTTCACATTTATCACATTGTTGACTCATATTAAGCTTGTGGTCTACTATGACCCCTAGATCTCTTTCTGCCATACTCCTTCCTAGACAGTCTCTTCCCATTCTCTTTGTGTGAAACTGATTGTTCCTTCCTAAGTGGAGCACTTTGCATTTATCTTTATTGAACTTCATCCTGTTTATCTCAGACCATTTCTCCAATTTGTCCAGATCATTTTGAATTTTGACCCTGTCCTCCAAAGCAGTTGCAATCCCTCCCAGTTTGGTATCGTCCGCAAACTTAATAAGCGTACCTTCTATGCCAACATCTAAATCGTTGATGAAGATATTGAACAGAGCCGGTCCCAAAACAGACCCCTGCGGAACCCCACTTTTTATATCTTTCCAGCAGGATTGAGAGCCATTAATAACTACTCTCTGAGTACAGTTCTCCAGCCAGTTATGCACTCACCTTATAGTAGCCCCATCTAAATTGTACTTTCCTAGTTTATCTATAAGAATATCATGCGAGACCGTATCAAATGCCTTACTAAAGTCTAAGTATATCACATCCACCGCTTCTCCCTTATCCACAAGGCTTGTTATCCAATCAAAGAATGCTATCAGATTAGTTTGACACTATTTGTTCTTTACAAATCCATGCTGGCTATTCCCTATCACCTTACCACCTTCTAAGTGTTTGCAGATGATTTCTTTAATTACTTGCTCCATTATCTTCCCTGGCACAGAAGTTAAACTAACTGGTCTGTAGTTTCCTGGGTTGTTTTTATTGCCCTTTTTATAGATGGGCACTATATTTGCCCTTTTCCAGTCTTCTGGAATTTCTCCCGTCTCCCATGATTTCCCAAAGATAATAGCTAGAGGCTCAGATACCTCCTCTATTAACTCCTTGAGTATTCTAGGACGCATTTTATCAGGCCCTGGTGACTTGCAGGCATCTAAATTTTCTAAGTGATTTTTTACTTGCTCTTTTTTATTTTATCTTCTAAACCTACCCTCTTCCTGTAAGCATTCACTATATTAGACATTCCTTCAGACTTCTCAGTGAAGACCAAAACAAAGAAGTCATTAAGCATGTCTGCCATTTCCAAGTCTCCCGTTACTGTTTCCCCCTCCTCACTGAGCAGTGGGCCTGCCCTGTCCTTGGTCTTCCTCTTGCTTCTAATGTATTGATAAAAAGTCTTCTTGTTTCCCTTTATTCCCATAGCTAGTTTGAGCTCATCTTGTGCCTTTGCCTTTCTAATCTTGTCTCTGCATTCCTATGTTATTTGCCTATATTCATCCTTTGTAATCTGACCTAGTTTCCATTTTTTATATGACGCCTTTTTATTTTGTAGGTCACGCAAGATCTTGTGGTTAAGCCAAGGTGGTCTTTTGCCACATTTTCTATCTTTCCTAACCATCGGAATAGCTTGCTTTTGGGCTCTTAATAGCGTCCCTTTGAAAAACTGCCAACTCTCCTCAGTTGTTTTTCCCCTCAGTCTTGATTCCCATGGGACCTTACCTATCAGCTCTCTGAGCTTACCAAAATCTGCCTTCCTGAAATCTATTGTCTCTATTTTGCTGTACTCCCTTCTACCCTTCCTTAGAATTGCAAACTCTATGATTTCATGATCACTTTCACCCAAGCTTCCTTCTACTTTCAAATTCTCAATGAGTTCCTCCCTATTTGTTAAAATCAAGTCTAGAACAGCTTCCCCCCTAGTAGCTTTTTCAACTTTCTGAAATAAAAAGTTGTCTGCAATGCAGTCCAGGAACTTATTGGATAGTCTGTGCCCCGCGGTGTTATTTTCCCAACATATATCTGGATAGTTGAAGTTCCCCATCACCACCAAATCTTGGGCTTTGGATGATTTTGTTAGTTGTTTGAAAAAAGCCTCATCCACCTCTTTCACCTGATTAGGTGGCCTGCAGTAGACTCCCAGCACGACATCACCCGTGTTTTTTACCCCTTTTAGCCTAACCCAGAGACTCTCAACACTTCCATCTCCTATGTCCATCTCCACCTCAGTCCAAGTGTGTACATTTTTAATATATAAGGCAACACCTCCTCCCTTTTTCCCCTGTCTATCCTTCCTGAGCAAACTATACCCATCCACAGCAACATTCCAGTCATGTGTATTATCCCACCAAGTTTCATTAATGCCAACAATGTCATTGTTGTATTTATTTATTAGCACTTCCAGTTCTTCTTGCTTATTACCCATACTTCTTGCATTTGTATATAGGCATCTAAGATACTGGTTTGATCTTGCCTCCCAGCTTTGCCCTGACCCTCCTTTCTCTCTGCCATTATAGCCCATGCTCCCTCCTGTTTCCGACCCATCTCCCAGGTCTTGTTCCCCACTTACGTGTGGGGTTTGCTCACCTGTCCCCGTCGAACCTAGTTTAAAGCCCTCCTTACTAGGTTTTAAACTAGGTTCGATGGGGACAGGTGAGCAAACCCCACACTACAAACATCTTAGTTGTATCTGCTTGGTTCAACCAAGATTTCTTGCCTGATTAGGCACAGTCATTGTACCGTTGCTATCACCTACCTGACAGTTCGTGCCAATACCACTGACATGATTTTTTTCTTCTTGTCCATTCTTCTCTTACCTTCTGTTTCTTTCTCCATGGCTGTATCCTCCCTTTTATTTGATTCCCCTCCCCTCAGCTTTTCCCTTTGCTCAACATGGGAATCAGGTGTGGAGATCACTTGAACATCTCCTATCAATGTCCCCCAAGTTCCTAGTTTCAAGCTGTGATAATCAGTTGTGCCAGCCTCCCTCCCTACTCAAATGGAATCCATCCCCTGAGAACAGTCCTCTGTCCATGAATTCCTCCCAGTGGTTGAAAGCCCTCCTCATACCACCATTGCCTGAGACATCTGTTGATCCTCATCTTATTTCATCTTCACTCTCCTCCTCTGGGGACAGGTAGAATCCCACTGAAGATGTTTGATTATTAGTTACCACAATTAAGAATGTCCTTTTTGTACTTTTAGTATTCTAAGTAACTGATTGGACTATAAGCTTCAATAGGCAATAGAATTCAAATATATTTGCCCTTTACACACAGCTAACCAAACTTTTTAAAATTTTATCTTGTATTGTGAAATGTCATACTTGATTAGAATGTTGCAGTCAAGCTGTCTGGAGTAGCTAAAGTGCAGGAATACCAACCTCAGAGCAGACTGTTACAAACCATTGCACAAACCTTAAATTGGTTGAGCTCTATATGTAGAGTTTACCAACCAAGGATCAACTGTGAACTCCTCAAGCACTATAATTGCCTTAGCATGGAGTCACAGAGAGATCCCCTGGGTACTCCAGTCTATCTTGTCACCAAGGCAGGGCCGCCCAGAGGCGGGGGACAAGTGGGGCAATTTGCCCTGGGCCCCATGAGCCATTCAGGGGTTTTGGTGGCACTTCGGCGGCGGGCGCTGCCCAGTGAGTACAAGTGTTGCAAGCAGAGGGGAAAAAAAAAAAGCTGTGATTGGCTGCTCTATTGCCACCACTTCATTCTTTGGCGGCAATTCGATGGCAGGTCCTTCCCTCTGAGAGGGACCCAGTGCCGAAGGCCCAGCCCTGCCCCAGACCCCCTGAATCCTCTGGGTGGCCCTGCACCTAGGCAAGCTTGCCTTTGTAATACATGGTCTCTTACAGCAAAAATCACAACAACATTCAGGATACTCCCAGTCCCAATGGATTGGTCACTTACCCTAGGTCAATTGCATATTAGATCTCTCAAAGACAATGCTTGTAGCCAAACCTATAGTAAACTAACTAAAGATTTATTAGCTATGGAAAAAAATAAGTTATTGACAAGGTTAAAGCAAGTGAACATACATATAGAAGTGAGTTACTTTTAGGTTCCAAAAGGTGGTAGAAGCTTCTATAATAAGCAAGCTTTCTATGTCTTTTAGGGCTAACCCAGACCAAGCACTAGGGCTCTTTTACTTATACTTAGTAATCTTTGCCTGCTCCTCACCCCCAGAGTCCAAGCAGCATAAAGGTACATTTTACGCTCATAAGGACTTTTTTTTTTTTATTCTCTTCCCCTGGAGTTCAAGCTGATGGGATGTTTCCTTTTCATGGGTGTGAGGTAGAGCAGTCAATAGAGTCTATTGTCTTCTGATGTTCCACAATGGTTTGACTGGTATCTATGCATTTTCTTTTGCTGGGCAGGAGATAATACCACCTGCGGCAACTTAGTATTTCACACTTGGTAATGCTTCTCTGGCTGTTGGTTTACAGTTAAAGAGCAACCACTTACCTTATAATATTGGTATCCCATGTTAAAAGTGAAATTAACACATGCAGCAACTTGTAACCATTTCACAACCTCTAAACACTTTTATAAATCAATACCTATTTTACCAATACTAACATATGGATGAGCCAGGCAGGTTTTCAGCTGTGCATGTATCGGCTGAGGCCAAAGGCTTGACATGAGCTGCCATCTGGTCTGCCAGCACTGCAGTTGCTCTTTAAGCATTAGTACACTATATCGCTCATTTACCTTTTTATACTGTCATTTGCATTTATTTTTATTGATTAGTTTTATTAAATGTCTTGTTTTCCACCACTTTATTAAACAACTTCTTTATTTCAAAGAAAGTGTCTCTGAATGTGGGTTGGTTTGCCCATATGCCTGAGAAGAGCTCTTGACAATTCAATATGATACCACTCCCCACCCCCATAATTAGTCTCCTAAATAACAAATATTGATGACCATATCTTGTTTGTTCTGATCATACTAGAAACAATTGGCTAATAATGCTATCTAATAGCTGGTGCTCAGTTTTCAATTTTATAAACTTAATTTGTTTTTCTTAACTTTTTAAAAATTTTAAATGATCGAGGACTCAACATTTTGAAAGGTGCCTTTTCACCCCAAAGTACCATATCAGTTGCCCAAGTTTAAACTGCCTTCTTCCTGTTAGTTCTGATAGTTCCTACACAGAAAGGAAAATCCATATGTTGATAGATAGGCTCCAATGACCTATGACAATAATTCTTATTTGCTCTAATGTATCATTGCGTCATTTTATGAAGGAAAAGATCACATCACTGCATCAGTTCTCTTTATGTAGCGCTTGGTTCCACTACTTATAATAGTAGCAATCCTCCCCAAATGTCTGTAACCTTTCAGGGATTGACCCTGACCATCCTGTATTAAAATAAACATCACCACTGTGGGTGGCTACTCTCAGCATGGGGAAAGGTTGATGAGATACAGAGTACCACCATCCCTGACTTCTTTGCATTAGAGCACATAGGTGAGCAAAGATATCAATATAGCTACCTTGGCAAAAAGTAGAACTCTGCATGCTCTCTGCTATGTCTTAGCAAATCGGAATCAGTAGGTCAGCAGAGTCCACTGAACACTTGCTGAGTTAGATCATCAGCTGGTGAAAATAGACGTAGCTCCTCAATGTCAATAGAGCTCTGTCGCACCATGCTACCAGTTATTTTAGGGTTGCATTTGCTATCTTATTTTGACCATAAATTCCATTCTGAACCAGAAGAACTCTCCCACTACACATTTCATCCAAAACTGTTTCCAGAAAAAAATTGTTTTGACAAGTTGACATTTTCCAATTTTGGGGGGCGGAATCCTAAATAGGTCTATTCATTAGGCACAGGAGCAAGCTTTTTCTAATAGTTATTCACATCTAACAAACACCCCACTTTTTCCTCCATCACCCACACCAAAGATCTATCAAAAATATATCCAGTAACTGGTATCACCTCACCTGCTTCTTGCACTCCAGACTGCAATCTTCTGGATGGGGGTGGAGGGCCTTCACTCTTTTGCAGAGTAACAGCCAAGTGGTTTTAGTTGGTGAGGTGCTTTGGCTTTTTCCTTTGGCTGGATTTTCTACTTTCTGGACCATAAAGTGACCTTCTGCATAAGTTCTAAGCATCTTTGATATTTGTCTTGCTATTACTTCATCACCAGATGACTAGGTAGTTAGTCTCATGTATCTTACAGTATCATCACAGTTCCATACGTCACAGTCTTTGTCTTCAACCTTACTTTTTTTTTATGTTGGGAGTTCATGCCAGAAATTTCTCAAGCAACTTGAAAACAAAACAAAGTGATCTGAAAAGAGCAAGCGAGAGACACAAAAACAAAAAAGGGTTTCACAAAGAATTGTGAAGAAAAGGAAGGGGAAGGGAGTATGACTCTGAAATCCAGCATAGTTATGATTGGACCATGTGCATTATGCGGTTACTTCATCTCTTTAATTGCTTTGGTAGTTGCAGTCATTTTTCATAACTGCAAATGCTGTTCAAATCAAGGCCACCAAGTATCACCCAGATACGCACTTGAGTTGTATTCTAGAAACAGTGTGTGTGTGTTTTGTATCTTAAAGAGAGCACTCTGGTTGCTTTCAAGGACATTGCCTAAAGAAGAATTCGTGGTTCTGTTTATAAATATGCCTCTCCACAACAGAAGGCAGACTGTGATCCTAGATATCAGACTGAATCTTGGACCAGATTCTTGGCTCCGCTCAGAGTTGCAACAGTGCAAGGAAGCATCAGAGCCAGTGTAATCTGCCAATTGCAGATTCATGTGGTGTATAATAATCCAACAGCTAGGTAGGGCCAGTGTAGTTGGTTCTACATCAGTCTCATACCTTTGGGTGTGGCCAATGAGCCCTTGTTTTGGGGAGATTGCCAGCTTCCAAAATAGCCTCCACAGGTTATTGACAGCTGGTACGTTTTGCAGAAACTTTGAGTTTGCTCTATATTCCTTCATGGGATGGGGTTTGGCAGATGCAGTACAATCTGTGTGTTTAAAAGTGGCTTATAGACACTTTGATCATTTATCTACCTCCAAGCTATACCAGATACCAAACAGCTAGTGTGGAGTGTCTGAACAGGTGTCTATTTCACAAATAACCAGGTATCTGGGTGCTAGCTGTCTCTGAGGGTTGGTAATAGTCTATAGTGCTCTCCAGATCTAGGTTGCTGGTTTTGATAGCTATACTGTTTTTTACGTAAGTTTGGGGTTGATTTCAGTCTATCTCCCAGTACATAGGGTTCAAGAAAGCACCAACCAAGTGGCAAATAGAAGTGTCTAGGCAGAGAGATGAAGAACTGAATAAGGATGCAGACCTGATAGATTATCCTCTTAGATTAGGGTTGAGAGACAGAGATCGGTGCTGGAAAAACCACTTTGAGGGACTTGCTGCTGATTTATAGTGTGGTGCTGTGGGAAGAGCACTAGATGAGTACTCAGAAGGTCTGTGTTCTATTCTCAGGTCTGTCCTTCACTCTGAGATTTACTGGTGGAAAGTGCTATATAAGCTAGGTAGTATACTCTGTCAGTAATAACCATATCTTATGGCTTCGAGCACTTACGATTTTCAAAACTGTATGTTACAGAGTGTTTCTGAGTAGCACATTGGCCTAGTACATATGATCATGTCTCCCTCTAGTGGCTCATCTCAGCTGCTACAACACCTAGTTCACTGGCCGAGCTGTGAAAGTTACTTGGATTGTTAGTTCTTTGGGATAGGGACTATCTCTTTTTTTTTTTTTTTGTTATAGTCTATTGTCTGTACAGATAGCACTTAGCACAATGGGGTCCTGATCCATGACGGGGCTCCTAGACACTATGGTAATACCAACTCCCCCCCACAAAAAAAACCAAAACAAAACCCACCTCCTTTACCTCATGAAAACGGGAGCTGACATTCCCGAGTTTGATTTTTGCTGTTGACTGTGGGTGGCATCTGTATGTTGTCATGTCTCATTTGAGGTGAGTCTTGAAAGACTGGGAGACTTAATATGGATAAATACCAATCTATGATTGGATGCATATCCCATCTGCATCTCTGGGCCCTTCAAAATCAGTGTGGCAATCTTATAATCAGACTTTCTCTCATAAGACACCTGCTACGTCCTGCTTCAGGGTAGGCTGGAGCCTGAAGCATAGACATAAAGGTCAAAGGGGCAGGCGGGAAAAGTTTTTATCTAACTCCATCTAAGATTCAGATGTGTTCTCATCTGGGGTTGGATTGGATTTGGCGTGAAGGCTCAGTTCTTCTGAACTGTTTTAGCCTTATTTCTCAGGACTTTTTGGAGAAGGGGGAAGAGCAATGTTGAAGACAAACAGCTGATGGGAAGTAGCTCGTTAAATATCAAATGTCTGTGGTTCTGAGCTCACTGTGACTCCATCTCCCAGAAGTGTTCTATCCCCAGGCCCCCCCCCCCCACCATATCTGTAATAACAAAACTCAGCATTTCTAGTTTTTCATGTTTAATGTGTTGTATGGATACAAACCAAGTAATCTTTTCCATACTATTATCCCCAATTTACAGAGGGGAAGCAGACAGAAAGGTGGTGATAGTGAAGGTGTATTCTTACAGTAACGATTTATCCACAGCGATTACCTGGACTACAGTACCAAGCATACATCCCATTTCCCCTTTTGCTGCTGTTCATATTTGATTCAGCTACTGCACGATAGTGGCTGCCTGGCACATTAGCCTCGTACAGAACTCTCTCATATACGCAGATAAACACACACACGAGCATGGTGAGCTGTAAAGGCTTCACTGGCCTGGTTTGCAAACCTGTATATGAATGTGCCTTGGGAATCTGACTCGCTGTGCGCGCTTTCTGTTGTGGGAAGGGAGAGGTGCAGCTTAAACTTCGCTCTTTCGTGACATCAGTTGCCTCCAGCCACCCAGCAATGTCAATGACAGAGCCAAGAGGAGGGCTCAGCTCATGTGCCTCCCAGCTTTGTGCTTGTTCTGGCAGCCCAGAATGCTTTATATCGCTAATGCTTCTATCAGGCTGGGTAGTGGAAACAGCCACATCCATTACCTTCTACTCCAGGGTATAGCCCGTGCAGCAGTTGTCTTTTTCAGGTTTTATTAATGTTTACTGAGACTTTCTAATCATTTCCTGTCTCTCTGCTGAAAAACCCCTAGAAAAAGGGGCATTTTCACAGATGTTAAAATGATAGCTTATAGCTTCTTTTTTTTTCCCCTTGAGCCAATTAATGCTTTCCATATTCATAGAAATATTGGCTAGTTTGCCTCTGCAGGCCTATCAAAGTGGTACATCTAAATGATAGCCTGGCACTGAAATTATTATTCATAAATAACAAATTGTCTGGGGGAAAAAACACATATAACTTTACAAGAGCATTATACTGCAATAGCACTTTGATTTAAGTGAGTTCATTGGCAGGGGTGATGGATGAAATGACTGAACAAATAAAAGAACTGCAACAAGTTTTAAGAAATATGGGGATCTTTTTAATACTAAACTTTCCAAAGTGGGGGCACATATCCATCTCAACCTTTTTCCTTGAGCCCAACTCCCCCCTGTCATTATACAAATTCCATGGTCCACCTGCGCTGCCACAACGTTTTTCAGCAGATTAAAGGTTAGGGCCAGCATTAGGGGGCAGCAAGCAGAGCAATTGCCCAGGGCCCCGTGCCATGGGTTTCCTGTGAAACCAAGTTGGTCAGGCTTTGGTCCCAGGCAGAGGGGCTCGTGCTTTGGCTTTCTGCCCTGGGCCCCAGTGAGTCTAACACTGGCCCTGCTCTGTTTTATTTTGGAAGACCCCCTGAAACCTGCTCATGCCCCACTCCAGGGGGCCTTGGATGCCTAGTTGAGAACTGCTGACCTAACCTGTGCATGTATGAGGCCCCTGCTGTCAACTGTAGGCATTGAACTTGGCTTCCAAACACAGACCTCTGTCACTTAAGCAAGAGGATTAGCTCTTATGTGGGAAAACAAGAAGCAGCTCTCCTCATGATCAGCCACAAGATGGAACACAGACACACCTGGCCATTGTGTTAACAGCACAATCTGTGTGCTCACACAAATCAGCACGGTTTATATGCACATGGCCAGCTAGATGCACATGCAAATGTAACGTTGCCAGGATAACTCTGTCCCCCTCTAGTAGTTGGAATCTCATAAACAGGTTTAAAAATCAGCCAGGCCTTCAGCTAACTGCCTTTAGCTCAAGTTTTTCTTTAACCAGGAGCTCTCAATCCATTTCTAGAGATGATCCATGCAGGTGCATCATTACATATTGAGTAGTTATGGGTATAAGAATCAGTTGAGTGCAAATATTATTTTAGTTTAGTTTTAGTTTCCAGTCCCTATAGAAAACATTCAGTACAACCATTCCAAAACACCTCCCCACCTACCAAAATCAACATCCACCCTTCCATCCACCCAAAAAAAACCCTCTGGATAGCCTCTACATCCTCTACATTCAAAGCCTGAAAGATAAATTCACTTTATAGAGTGATTAGCACTTCATGTATACTCTGACAGTCCTCAAATCTGGCCTCTGGCAGAGAAAGGAAGGGCAAGTAAGCTCCAGAACTGAAGCCCCCAAACTAAGAATGACCTGCTTACAACCTCTCCTTTTTTTCAGAAGGGGACAGTTAGTTCATGCTCCCCAGCTGATTTGAACTGCTAGTTCATCAGTAAGTGCATGTCTCCATTACTGTTTTTCCCTCTAGCTTCAGATCTCTGCTGCCACTTGTGCAGCTCCACCTCGGGGAGTCCTAGTCTACACAAACTGCCACTGGTCACTGACACTTGCATTACCATGCCTTCTAGACTTGATCTAAGCAGGCTTAGACAACAGGAGTGGTGAAGACAGTGTTGACTAGTTTACACTAGTGCCCCTACTGGCTACCACTGGACTACTAGAGCAGGGAAAGTGTCTGTAGTGTACAGAGCTTAAGGTAGCCAAGCTACAAATCAGTAGCATGCAGAGGCAATCGCTAAGATCATGGCCCTCTGATGCTAGGCATTGTACAAACATGCAGTGAGAGATGGTCTCTGCAACATACAATCTAATAGGCACAGAGAGGCAAAATGATTTCCCTAAGGTCACAGAGCACATCAGTGTCAGAGCTAGGACCAGACCCCCATACTGCTTGATTTCCACCCAGTCCCCTATCCACTAGGTCATGTTGCTATATCTGTAGATATTGGACACCAACCCTACCTTTCTTTCTCTGCAACTCTTGGTTATACACATCCTTTGATAATTCAATTACATTAGGATTGTGACTTATAAACTTTTACTGTGGTTTTATAAGTTTTTTATAACTGACAATTTATTTAATTGCTGTTAAACTGCATCCTCTGCACTGGCCTTGAAGTTAAGAAATCTGAGTGTTACAAAATATTGTAATTCTAGTGTCTGTTTCCTGTATCTGTGAATTTAATTGATATGTACTTCTGGGGTAAAATTAAGTTTTCCATAAACTTTTACACTTTCTACAAAAAATGAGATTAAAATTATAGAATTATTGATGTATTCATTTTGCATATATACAGTTATGCAAATTCAGTCCTCCCTATTCACAGTTTAATTCACTCATATGCCATTACTCTTTCTTACTAGATACTCTTTGAAATTAATGGGTTATTCAAGGTCGAATGCACCAGGAAAATGTGCATTTCTTAGAGATGGTTAGGGTAGTTGTTTGTTGTAATTAATACAGCAATAAGAAATATATATAGGGTCTTATTTTATGGGGATAGTGGGAAGCCTGATGTTGCTGCTGTGGGTTGGGCTAAATGTCCTTAAAACTGGAAGGGTATAACTACCATTTTACATTTAAAATAGCCAGTAAACTCCTTTATATAAGCTGTGATCTGAAACAATAATGGCCCTATCCCAAAAACAGTCACACAAGGGCAGATGCATTTCAGTGGTGATTGCTTTGTAAATCTGTGAAAGGGAAGCAAAAAGACCAGAAAGACAAAGAAGCACCAGTCAAGACACAGCAACAGAATCATTGGTAGCATGGCCATAAGTACATGCCTAGAGAAAGATTTTTTTGGGCCCAGTGCTGGTTGAAACAGGCTTGGAGCTAGGAACTGTTTGTTTCCTCCTGTGTTCAGAGAAATAGGACTTTGATCGTTATTTATAAACAAACTGTGAAAAGAAATGGCCATAGCCTTGAAGAATACCTGACTCCATCATTAATTTCTCTTCTGAATGGGAACAGCCAAAGTGCACAGCCTGCTGGTTAACTGCTCAGGTCAAAAAGGGGTAACACAATTAATCAGCAATCATCCAAACACAGCCAATGATAATAGTGATATTACAGCATTTGTGGTGTGGGGGAGGGGAGAGCTGCAGAATACAGAAGAGTTTTCCATTTTATATAATGGGCCTCCAAGCTTTGCAAGGTGAACACCATACATGGTAAAGATTCAGCTAAATACCTTTAAGGAAGGAGCAGTTATGTCATATCATAGAATATCAGGGTTGGAAGGGACCTCAGGAGGTCATCTAGTCCAACCCCCTGCTCAAAGCAGAACCAGTCTGCAGACAGATTTTTGCCCCAGATCCCTAAATGGCCCCCTCAAGGATTGAACTCACAATTCTGGGTTTAGCAAGCTAATGCTTAAACCACCAAGCTACCTACAAATAGAGACAAGGAACTGGCATCTGAGAGCTGGGTCCAGCCTTCCTTTCCAAAGCTGGTTTTAACCTGTAGATGGTGGGCTTTCCTCAGTCAGGGAAGAAAACCAGACACCACCACCACATCTTTGTAAGGCCCTATCCACCCATTTATAACAAAGGACTCGAACAACCCAAAATAAAACACCTCAACTGAAAAATACTGGCCACAATGCCCAGCAGCTTTTCCCTGCTCCCACCAGCTAGGAGAAAGGGGAAGATGTGTACTCGATCACCATCTGCTTGCTCTTCCTTATAGGCACCCTACCCATCCATATAATACTTAGGGCTCTATTAGCCTGTCCCATGCTGCAAATTTACCTTGTCAGAGACCCATCCATTTCTTTCCTGTACTCCTGCTCCCAAGCTGAAGAACACTGTGAAGGAGATCCAGGTACCCGTGCAGAATACCTGACCTAACTCTCATCCTGCAACTTGACCCATATCCTTAGCCAAACACTTCTGTCTGAATCCTGTGCCTACACACCATGTCGGTTTCTCTTCACTCTGGACTCTACTCAAGTGCTCTCCATGTTCCCCCTCTGTCTAACAGTTTTGCCCTGCCTAAACCTCTTCTCTGGTTTCTCCCTATTTTCCCTCTTATTGTTTGTTCCCTGCTATCTCCTCTTGTCTTCCACCTTGCTTTGTCTCCTTCTCCTACTAAGATGCTGCACCACACCTTATGCAAATACAAAGCTTTTTCTTTTCCTGTGCATCAAGCAACCTCCAGATCTTTTCTCAAAATGTTTTACTTTCGCTTAACTTTGCAATACTCAGCCTTTCTTGTGTGGCCTTGTGTGATGAAAGATGAATCATAGCATTAAAAATAAAGGAACTTGGTCAACTTAAGACATGTAAAAGTGGCAAATAGTCCTGTGGCACCTTATAGACTAACAGATGTATTGGATCATAAGCTTTTGTGGGTGAAAAGTGGGTATTCACCCCCGACAGCTCATGCTCCAATACGTCTGTTAGTCTATAAGGTGCCACAGGACTCTTTGCTGCTTTTACAGATCCAGACTGACACGGGTACGCTTCTGATACTTGAATTTAAGACATATGACTTATGAGTGATTTCCTCAGGGGTTAGCATACTGGTCTTATAAACAGTTCAAATTCCAGTGGGTCCTTTAAATGTAAGGCTGTTAATTTCTCAGGAGGTCAGACTAGATGATCAGTGGTTCCTTTTTACCTTATCTATGAACCTGCACACAAAACAACAAAGACTTCTTAATTTTATTCCTTTTCTCCATGCTTTATCTCAGTCCTTTCCTTCCCCATATGCTGTGGCTGAAATGCTATTGGTTTGTGGGTGTCCGGGGGGAGATTAGCTGCCGCATACAGGTTGAAATAAGAAAAGGATTTACAATGTTAAAATAATTCAGATCGGGCAGACTTACCGGTAACAAGCTGCATCACAGTTGACAATCATTGCTCCAAGATCTGACTCTGATATATCTAGACAAACAACTATTAAGACCACTTTCAGTTGTGTTGTCTGACTCCCAGCAGAGTTACACTGGCCCCAATGTGCAGGGCTGTCCATGGGGGGAGGGCAAGTGGGGCAATTTTCCTGAGCCCTTCAGGGGCCCCATGAGCCCTGGCCTGGCGGTGCTCCAGGTCTTCGGAGGCATTTCAGCAGTGGGGGGCCCTTCAGTCGCTTCAGGTCTTTGGTGGCATTTTGGCGGTGGGGGGCCCTTCAGTGCTGCCAAAGACTTGGCGTGTCTGAAGGCCTCTCTGCCGCCGAGATGCCACCAAAGACCCAGACAGCCGCCAGGTGAGTACAAGTGCCGCAGCTCCCCCGCTTTGTCCAGGCCCCCTGAATCCTCTGGGCGGCCCTGCCAGTGTGGATGTGTGGTTTCTATTTGTGTGTGTGTGGGGGTGTTCTTTTTAAATGTGCTTTTTTAATAATTGCACTTTAGCTTTTCAAGGTAGGCACATAGGGCATTACCCTCCAGTATCTTGCACCTTGTGTAGTCACTTGCACCTGTGCAAAGTGGATGTGAAACATGACCAAATCAGAATTGTCTATCTTTACAGTCCCAAGAACAACTAAATGTTTTCTGATTCAATGGGCCTGTAAGAAAGATGTCTGGATCCTACCTATGCCCCTACCAGAGTTCCTCTGTGGTGCTAGACAAGTGACTTAAATCAAACTGGCCACTGATTGTTTGTCCATCAGTTTCTAGGTGCCTGATTTTTGCCCTTGGGGCTTATTTGCAGAAGAGCAGAGTACTCATCAGTGTCACTGAAGTCAATGGGAGCTGTGCTTTGAATAGGTAAACTGCTATAGAACACTAAGTGGTCTAAAAAATCAGGTCCTAATCATGTCAAATTGGGCACCCAAAATTAATGGATACATTTGATCTTAATTGGTGTGTCTGAGCTCCTCACCTGTAAAATGGGGATAATAATGATCCTTCATTTCAAAGGGGTGTTTGTGAAGGTAAATGCTGTAATATTGGAAAAGTCTCAAGATACTATAGGCGTGAGCATCACAGAGAGATCGGTGAGGAAGTTTATAATTCTGTCTCCAGAGCAGTTTTGAATGAGGCTTCGGGGCAGACTTTGGACAATGAAGAGAAAACAATAGAGAATCGCTGTTCATTCAGTGATCACTGTCCATTCTCCGCACTGACTGAGGTGGGGGAACTGTGGGGAAAAATATTATCATAATCCATATGCTGGGGTGGGGGGGGATTAAGGTTATCCAGACAACCTAAATACTGTTGTTTTTGTTTTGTGGTGGTGGTGTTGTTGTTGTTGTTTTTTGAATCCTTGATTTTGCAACCTTATTGTTTTCATGTCATTTTGGGTAACCTTATGTGCAGTTGAACCCCATTTATCAAATCTAATTGGAACCAGGGCCAGATCAGATAATCAAAAAATTCGAATAGACAGGAGAATGGGCGAAGAGCTTTCTGTCTGTTTTAAGACGTGGAGTTGCTTTTAAACTAGCTGATCTCCTCCCAGAAAAGCACAAAAACATAACCCCCTTTCTTATCTACTTAACCGAATATACCAATGGCCAATTCTTGCAAACAATGTTTTGTTCATTTATTTTACAAGATTAGACTATTTCAGTACTGGAAGTGACATCAATTTCCCATATTCCTGTATGGGTGCTGGTTGTTCTGTGAATACAGCTGCTGGATAATGGAGAGTAGATAAACAGGATTTTAGTGTATTGAGAGAAGGCTTGCTCTCAGAATTTTGCACTGTAAAATGTTTTTGTAATAGTCTGGAGATGCTTCAGTAACTATCAGAACTTTTGGAAGTGATCTAAAACTGAACAGGCAAATCCTATGAGCTTTGCACCTCACTTGTCTGTTGCAATAACAGTCATATTAACGTCGCACTTCTGTTTGGTAGTTAATATTCTCAACTTCCTTCCTAATTTTATTAGCTAGAGTGCATATTATTTCACTGTTATGTTTTTACATAAATAGTTATAGCTGTTTTCAGTCATAAGTTATAGGATATACTCATCTTAGAAGAGAACATCTGCCCCACTTTATGACCATGTTTAATGGTCCTTCTGTTATCTTGGTCTTTGATTTCTTAAACATAGCAGGAGAGAGAATGGGATAGGGGCCAGGGAGAAAGCACCCAATTCCTTTAACTTAACTACAGATTGCTTATTAGTGGTACAGCCTAAAGTCTAGAACAAGTTCTGGGTTCCAATTTGCTTTGGCAGGAAACTTGCCTGCTTAAATCTAGTCTACAAACTCTATATTCTGGTCCAATCACCAACCCACATTGCTAAGAATTTGTTGTCTATGCAAGAGTTGGTCTGATTCCCAAATGCCTTGGACAATGTGAAGTCATCTGCACTAGCGTAAAAAGAATATGAAGCGGGTGCAAAAGGTGCTTTGGTAGCATATTTTAGTCTCTAGTCATCATAATCATCTTACACCTGCTTTGGGCTCCTTTCTCACTTGTGTAAATGACTCCATGAGGTACAAGGCAATGGAACATAAAGACCTCTTTCCATTATATCTATTTTCTCTCATTTCTTTTACCTCCACTATCCATTAACTTGTGCTCTAAGCTTGCATTGTGGGAGACATATGTGCGTGAGCTCTACTTGGGCCAGTGACATGCTTTCCTGAATCAGGAACTAAATAGACAATTAGGAGAAAGGAAATAGGATTATCCTCACTGTACAGATGGGGAGATGAGATACAAAGAAATTGTGAATCAAGGTCCCCACAATATCTGTGGGAAAGTTGGGAATTTGAACCTACTCTTTCTAAGAGTCAATTTAGTACCTTGACCACAAGAACATACTCCTCTTCCTTGGGAGGACAGGGAGAAAAAAATAAACAAACCAGATGTCAGGCTACTTTGGTCATCGAGCAATTTGACTGGTGAACTTCTGTACATACTTTATAATGAAGATTAACAGATTTTTAAGGTCAGAAGATGACTAGAAAAGTAGATCATCTAGTCTTAACTCCTGTAGAACACAGGCCACTGATTTTCACCCAGTTACTCTTGTACTGAGTCTAAGAAGTTGCATTTGACTAAGGAACATTGTTGCCCCTTTTTGATGCAAGGAAATAAAATTTGAGATCTTGTAGATTTTTCCAGTTGGGAACAGAAATTGATGAAGTCTGGTATTTTTTTTTGATGCAATCTTGTTTATTTACAAGGAATGTACAAAGTTCTGCTTCTGCAAATGTAGGAGGAACCAAAAGGAATATATACATAGTTTACAGACCCTCATTTCTTTCAGCTAGAACCCCTGACCTCCACAACCTTTCTCTAAGCTTCTCCAAGAGGCACTTTGCTTACAGGCTGCTGCCTGGATTTCTTCCTCGGCTCTTGAGTCTCTCTGTTTCTTGTCTGTGTATCAGGCTAGTCTTTTGCACACCCCCACCTGATCACAATAACGAGTGGAACCCTTCATCCACATGGTCCTCAGGACCAGCGCCAGGATTTCTGGTGCCCTAGGCAGAATTCAGGGGGTGGCATTTTGTGCACTCCCCATGGGGCGCGTGGGAGCTTCTGGTTCCGCTCCCATCGTGCCACTGAAGAAGGGCCCTGCGCCAAAATGCCACAGGCTACAGCGGCAGTCATTGAGCTGCTCAATTGCCTGCCGCTGTTTTCCAC
Organism: Gopherus evgoodei; assembly: GCF_007399415.2. NCBI lineage: Eukaryota > Metazoa > Chordata > Testudines > Testudinidae > Gopherus > Gopherus evgoodei. The sequence continues at coordinate 11,938,105 of NC_044326.1, forward strand.
AGCACGTCAACAGAAGGTCCTTCGGCGATGTGGCAGAAGCAGAACCGGAAGCTCCCATGCGCCCCCTGGGGAGCGCACAAAATGCCGGCCCCTGAATCCTGGCGCCCTAGGCGACCGCCTAGGACTGCCTAATGGAAGTGCCGGCCCTGATGGTCCTAGTATATGGCCAGACTCTTAGGCCTTGTTTTAGGTGAGTCCTCTTTACTGTCCCTTATAGGAACATTAAATGAGGGGGTGCATTCACAACCATCAGTTTCAGTGATGTTTTAACTTAACCGATAACAAAGTTTAACCCAGCACACAACAATACCTTCTAGAAAGGTATCCAGACATCAAGTCATCAAGAGATGGAGAATGAACCATTTCCTTTGGTAGCTTGTTTCAATGGTTAATAACCCATGCAATTAAAAAATGTGGCTTAATTTTAATTTGAAGGTCTGGTTTTTACTTCCAGCAATTGGTTCTTGTTAGGTCTTTCTCAATTACATTAAAAAGCCACACAACTTGATATTTTATTCATGAAATTACTTTATAATCAAGAAACCTGTTGGAAAACAATTGAGTACACTAGACCTGGATGCAGTATTCTAGTGTCTGTCTCACTAAAGCCATATACAGAGATGTAAAACTGCCTCCTTACAGATATTGGTGTATCATCCTCATAATATGTTAAATTCTGCAACTTTAAGAAGAAAATCGAGAATAAGTTTAAAAAAAAATCATACTAAGTAGAGCATAAACGTTGTTGGAGTTGTACCACTGAAAACTGTGTTAAGAGGCTTTTACTGACAAAGCGGTGTGTGCCCAGGGTTCTGTGTCTGATTAGTTTGTTAATTTAGAAGTAAACAATGGATGCCTGCTGCTTCTCTCTCTGTAAGTGAATTGTACATATATCTCTATTATTAAGGATGAATATATTAACATATATAAATATAATGCCAAGAGCCAGAGATGTACCCATTTGAGTAAGCTAAACTTTTGAGATTATCTTCATTTTTAAACTTATTGTTAAAAGACTGTGACTCTCCTTGCTGCTTGCCAATGCTACTGCTTGTTCCCCAATCACCTTATCAAACGTTAGCACTTTTAGCTGGTGGCTCCATTCTCATAGGGCCCCAGATCAAAATTGTGTGGTGATGGTCCCACTATCAGCACAAGGTCTGGATACCTTGTTCCATAAATTCATCCTTATTCCACCCCTGTGCTATATGGATTTAATGGGCACTGCATTCACAGCAGCATCCCCAGGGGCTAGTAGTCCAGTTATCCTCATTGCCTTTTGGGTAAAGGGTTTGACATTTTTTATGCATTATTAGCTTCCCAAGGACTCAAAATTAGCAGATTTAAGGGAAAAGATATTGGTCATGTGTGTTTGGGTAGTTGATTGACTATGAATGGTGGTCGGTGCCATTAAATTAACGTGGATTCTTCCTTCTTAAGTGCAAGACTCTGCACTTGTCCTTGTTGAACCTACTCAGATTTCTTTTTGCCCAATCCTCCAATTTGTCTGGTTAACTCTGGACCTTATCCCTACCCTCCAGGTTAGTGTCCTCTGCTAACCTGATGAGGGTGCAATTCGTCCCATCATCCAGATCATGAATAAAGATGTTGAACAAAACCGACCCCAGGACTGACCCCCTGGGGCACTCCGCTTGAGACTGGCTGCCAACTAGACATCGAGCCATTGATCACTATCTGTTGAACCCGATGTTTTAGCCAGCTTTCTATCCACCTTATAGTCCATTCATCCAATCCATACTACTTTAACTTGCTGGTAAGAATATTATGGGAGACCATATCAAAAGTTTTGCTAAATATCCCATTTATTGCTTTCCCCATACCCACAGAATCAGTTATCTCATCATAGAAGACAATCAGGTTGGTCAGGCATGACTTGCCCCTGGTGAATCCATTTTGACTTGTCCTAATCACTTTTCTCTCCTCCAAGCGCTGGTGATTTGCAGATGCGATGGGACACAGCCACTCCAGAGCAAACCAGTTCCTTAACCCCTTCCATGCTAATTTGGGGGTTATATATCCCATCCCAAACCATCTGTGCAAAACTTGAATATGTGGTAGCAAAAGTCTTCTTTGCCTTTTGATGGAAGAATAATACTAACCCAAGGTTTAGTTGCATTTTGTAGTGTGATCAATAGAGCTAACCAAAAAAAACATTCATTGCATCTTTTTTTGATGGAAAATTGCTTTTTTGTCTCAATGTTTCAGTTTTCTAATTTTAAACAAGATCTGAATGAATGCTTCCCTGGCAGCTGGCTGGGAGGGGGAGAGACTTTGGGTGTGTTTTATGTAAACATAGTTTGCTCCTGCCCTGCTTAGATATTCAGCAGATGTTAAAGAAATCAACTTTGTCTGATGTTGGATTACAAATCACTTTAATACCGAGTGCAGGGGTAGTGAAATACAGTTACCAATGTTGCAATTATTGTAAAAATACAGGAAAGCAGGACTGTGCTTAACATGTCCCAAATAAGGGGGTCACCCTCCACTGAAAGAACCTCGTTAAGCCATGGGCTTGAATGTCAGAGCCTTGTGAAAGTAAGAGGGTGGGGCTGGGTATCCAGGTCAGGAGGCTGCAAACCCACACCAAGGGCCCTCCCTTTACTGGTTACACCTGTTCCTCCCCACTGTTCAAAGAATGAGCTAAATAGGCTTCAGGAGGTGACTCTTTGTTAGTTTCATCTCTGATTGAGTATTTAAAATATGTTGTGATAGGGCTGTTTCTCCCGTACCTGCTAAGAGCTGAATATCACTGAGAGCTGAAATCATCTGAGATGGGGCAGTGTCTCTGCCCAGCTTGCAAAGAGCTGAAAATTACTAAGACTGATGTGCAGAGGTCACGGCAGAGTGGAAGGTGGCAGCAGAAGGTGACTGACAGTAGGCTGGCAACCAAGTGGCTGGTGAAGTGGAGAGCTGCAGCATGAGGCTGGCAGAGAGGCACAGCGAGCACCCAGCAGGGAGACTGATGGAAAGGACCAGAACAGAGCCCCAAGATGAGTGAGTGCTCAAGCAGCAGAGAGTGTAAGGTGCCTCTCTACTCCCTGCCCCTCCACCCAGGGTGGGAGGTGAAATCTGCAGATGCAGCTCTGAACTCTGGGTCTGCCATGACAGGAACTGTGAGTGGGGAGCAGAGAAGAGTTGGGCACGTAAAAGGGACTTTTGGGTTGCTGGACTTAAGAAACTGAGGGGGAAAGGACACTGCCCAACCTACTTGGGAGTGGATCTTTAACTCCTAGTTTATATTGATGATCCCTGATTGTGGTGTTTTCCTAAATTAACTCCCAGTTACTTCCCTCCTTTTATAAAGTTTCTTTCCTACACTCAGATTCTGTACTTGTGAGTGGGGAAGTATTGCCTCTCAGAGATGCCCAGGGGTGGTGTGTAATTTTCCCAGGTTATTCGGTGGGAGTTCGAGCTGGTTCTGTGTTGTATGGATGGAAAGGAACCTCTAGGTATTGAACCTGGCTCTCGTTGCTGCTGGATCCACCCAGCAGAAGGGTTACATAATGAGAGAATGAAAACCAAAACGAGCGTATTTCAGTTTTTATAAAACTAATACCTGCATTCAATTTTAATAAAACAAAATATTTTTATGGGAAATTTTAGGGAAAAAATAATGAAGGAAGGGAATTCCATGGAAAACTTTCTAACTAGTTGTAGTGATCAATAGATCTTGTATCATTTTATTTTATTCATGCTACTGTGTGGAAATAATAGCATATCAGAGAGTGTTGCAGGGTCTCGTATCAGGCTGGACTCCCAAGCACTATAGGGTTGGGATTTATGCTCTGGTATTTTACATATTTCAGTTATATGTAGCCTACTTTATTTATATATTTTATTATTTTTTTTATTTTTAACTCCAAAATTCCTTTTAACATAAGTTTCCCTGATTTTCTCCCTCCCATTGAGCATGTGGGTTTCTGTTTTTGTTCCCTTTGTGAATTAGGCTGCAATTTTCTCAGATGAACCTCATCTGTTATCTTCTCCCCATGTTTAAAATGTTTCCATTGGAGACAATGCTGCTAGACCTATAGCTGCAACTCACATCCATACATCAAAACCCATTCTACACAACCAGGGATCGGTTGTAATGCTAGTGAGTGCTGATGGATGGTCTGGTACTGGACCATATGGATGATGCTCTGTCTTATGGGAATAAGAGCTTTCTGTAGCACCACCATTTTCCCAGCACATTTTCCATTCAAACAATGCATAATATCTGTGAGGCAAAGGGGGGGAAGTTGCTGCTGTCTGAGTGTGAACATCCAGATGCAAGGGCTATCAGAATTGCTCTGTGTGGAACTGCACAGCTCAGAGAGACTTTAAAAAAGCACTTGAACAGTGAGCCATAGAGACGTTTTCTGATGTACTACTGTACTCTACCTAACTCTGCTGTTTTGGGGGCCTGTTAGGCTCAGTGTACATATCTGAATATAACACTATTAATGCAGCTATGAATTTTGCAGTACTTGCTGTACATTTGTGATTATTACACCGTCACTGATCCTACAAGTTGTCTCACGCTGCACAATAAGTGGGTGCTTTCAGAACTTCTAGGCACGCTGCAACATATGTTGGGAATTAATAGAAATGAATTATTTTCCAAATTATTGAATTTTATGCAGTAACAGAACCAGGGCAAAGAAAACTCTGTGCAATTTAAAAATAAATACATTTTAAAAAATAATGGAAGAGAAATTAATCAGTGGAAAGAACATTCATGTCCATTTTACCTACAATACAACAACCATAGCTTTCAGAGGTCTGTGTATGTGAAGCTGTGCTTGTCTTTAATGTCCCCTGGGGTGGAATGGAAGTGATAGGGATATGGCCCCTAATGCCATGTGGCATGATAAATGGGCACTGGGGCGGGGGTGGGAAGTAAGAGAGGAGTTGTAATACAGTTTGTTATGGGTTCCCAGTGGGGTACACTGAGTCCCCTGACCCACCAGCCTTGACTCCCTCTCACACAGTAGTGCTGTGACAAGCTGCAAAACCCTCCAGCCTGCACTTTCATCAGCATACATGCGGGTAGGGACACACCCATCTGCAGTTACATGCAGGCTTTCTGATCAGCCCCTGCAATGAACCAACAGAAAGGCTACCATCATGTGGTATGATCACATGTTCTTCTAGATTCCTAGGATAGAAGCCGTTATTCATAGGTTGTTCGGAGTGTTCTCAGGAAGGCTCATCACCAGGTGGGAGATAAGCTTCTCCTATGGTCTATTGTTTTCTCTTAATGGTCCTGAATAGGTTCTTATCCACCCACTATCTAGATTGAAAGCATTGTCTAGTGGGTATTACCTGGTTGTAACTACATTTCAAATCGATACATCGTTAATATTCATAACTTCAGATACAAAAATGATACCTGCATTCAGAGATGATTTTCTGACTACGACTATCCTAACTTTTCCAATGATGACTTATCTTGCATAAAATACATCTTTAAAATATGTCATAATCATATCATAATATCACTGTGAAGAATACGGGGTTCTGTGTCACAGAGTTGTCCATGGATCACTAAGGAAGGCAAGCCCATGATTGTTAAACCTGAATGTCCCCAGCATCTGTGTTTGCTACCAGAGAAGCCCCATTATGTGCTGGTGCATTTCCCTTTCCTTTTCCTGCTGGGACCTGCGGCCTTTCTCCTGTCCACTCTTTCCTTCTCCAGTCTGCCTGCAATATTCATCTTCCAGGCCCTTTGCTCAGGGGCTGATGCAGCACTGACTTGCAGGATCTCATTGCACATGTCATCCCAAGTTCTCTTCTTTCTCCTCCTCATCTGGCTCAGGCACTCCACGGATGTGGAGGGTGTCATAAACAGATAGCTAAGGGTTAATGTTCTTTTACCTGTAAAGGGGTAACACCAGTAACCTGAACCACCTGACCAGAGGACATATCAGGAAACAAGACTTTTTCAAATCTGGGTGGAGGGAAGTTTGTGTGTGAGTTCTTTCTTCTTTGTCTTGTGTCTGACCCTCTCGGCTCTGAGAGTGATCTTTCTGTCTCCTGCCTTTCTAATCTTCTGTTTCCCAGTTGTAAGTACAAAGAGATAAGACAGTAGGTTTATATTGTTTGTTTTTTGTATTTACATGTGTGTAGTTGCTGGAGTGTTTTGAATTGTATTCTTTTTGAATAAGGCTGTTTATTCATATTTCTTTTAAGCAATTGACCCTGTATTTGTCACCTTAATACAGAGAGACCATTTTTATGTCCTTTTCTTTCTTTTTATATAAAGCTTTCTTTTTAAGACCTGTTGGAGTTTTTCTTTAGTGGGGACTCCAGGGAATTGAGTCTGCAGCTCACCAGGGAATTGGTGGGATGAAGGAGGCAGGGGGAAAATCTCTTTGTGTTAGATTTACTAAGCCTGACTTTGCATACCCTCTGGGTGAAGGGGGGGGGGATTAGACCTCTCGGTACTTCTGGTTCCAGGACTGGAAATAGGGAGGATGGAGTCCCTCTGTTTAGATTCACGGAGCTTGCTTCTGTGTATCTCTCCAGGAACCCAGGGAGGGAACACCTGGAATGGAGAAGGGCGGGGGGGAATGGTTTATTCCCCTTTGTTGTGAGACTCAAGGAATCTGAGTCTGGGGGTCCCCAGGGAAGGTTTTTGGGGGGACCAGAGTGCCCCAAAACACTCTAATTTTTTGGGTGGTGGCAGCTTTAACAGGTCCAAGCTGGTAACTAAGCTTGGAGGTTTTCATGCTAACACCCATATTTTGGATGCTAAGGTCCAAATCTGGGAAAAATGTTATGACAGAGGGGGAATCCCTCAAGGCCACAATGGCAGTAGGTGCAGGTAAAACAGAGAGGTAGAGTTGTCAACTTTCACTTTACATTGTGATTATATTAAAATTCAGAACTCCCTTCCTTTGTCCTACCCTCCTCCTTTCCCCCAAAAAAGTTCTCAGTGAGACATGCATATTGACTCTTCTGCTTCAGAGCACCTGTACATGGTGCCACTCACAGCACAAGCCATGTTGAGTATGACTCCCCAGGGTTAGGAAAATGAGAAGGGTATTGGTCGGTTACCTGAAACTATGAGTAAATGACAATGATACTGAATATTGACATCATTTTCCACAGGAGGTGGTGTTTTTTGCTCATATCTCACTTCTGAGGGTAACAGAGGCACTGAAACCACAGCTGCTACTGGTGTCCCAAAGCCGTTCAGGTCTATATGCTGCCAGCCTGTTTACCTCAGTGTTTACTGCTGAAGTTATTGCTGGCTGACTGTGGGGAAGTGATCTACTGGGGAGGAAGAAAAAAGGCTGCCATCCCTAGAAACCTTTGGCACAGGATTTCAGAGTAACCTCCATGAACGTTTCACGGAGATCTCTCTTGAAGATTCACGGGACATCTCTGGGTACATAAATTGCTCCACATATCCCCTAATTCCACTGGGGAGTGAAAAGCAGATGATAATGCTACCTCTCTGTCTTAAACTGTTACCTCTTCCAGTACGAGTAAATTAATGAAAAGTCAATAGCGGTGACCTGCTAAGCTGGGGACAGTACATCATTTTAATGGAAAATACATTTACACAGGTACCTGAGATTCCTTCTCCTGCTTTGGGCTCCCCTGTGCTCAGCTGCGGGGACTGATTGGACTGTGGTGGGATTTCAAGCAGGTCCTACCTTATGGAATAGCTGCCCCACACCAGTCACATGTCCCACTTCCTCCTCCTCCTCCTCCATTCTCCTCACTCTTCACACAAGAGGTCTGTGTCTCAGGCTTCTCATAAGTATTCATAGCGGTGGGTGGGATAGTAATGGAGTCTCCCCCAAGTATGGCATGCAGGTCTGTGGCTTGGCACTGGATTGACAGTTGGCCTCCTTGGCCTTTTGGTATGCCTAATGCAGCACCTTCACTTTCACGTGACATTGCTGCTGGTCCCCATCATACTCCTTTTCTTGTATCCCCTGTGTAATCTGCTTATAGATGTCCACATTTCTATGGTTGCTCCATATCTATGCTTGAACAGCCTGTGCTCCTCACAGTCCCAGGAGATCCAATATCTCCCAGTTACTCCAAACCGAAGCATTAGCCGGCAAGGTCATCTGGGCAGTTACACACAACAATGGAGAGCTGCTAGGTGTGCTCGCCAAGCTCGACAATCAGGAAAAGGCACTCCAAACATTTCGGGGGTTTCAAAGAAGAGGGGGGCCTTCTGGTCTCTGAGACCCTTGGGCAGTGGAGTTTACAATTTTTACCAGAGCGGTCAGAGTCAGGCATTGTGGGACAGCGGCTGGAGGACTATTATGATTGACATAACTAATGCAGCATCTTCATTTGTACTGTGTTGACCTCTGTACATTGACCATGGCTCAATGCCTCTTTGGAAGGTGGTGTTACTGCGTTACTGTAATATGCCACTTAAATCAGTGGGTGACACATCTTAAGTGTAGACACATGCACCACCAGATCAACATTAAGGCGATTTATGTCCATCTAACTTTGTAATATAGACCAGGCCTCAGTGTGTACTCCTCACATGTACCAAAACTTAAGTTGTTGCATGATTCCTTATGAAATTTAAACAGACCTTGCTTCATAGGGTTCTTGTAATTACCTTCTCATTTAGGTGTAATTATATATTACTGGTTCATTTTAAAGTGAAACCACATTTTTAAATTATGCCTCATCCTTTGCTAGTGTTGAACAGAAGCAATTAAATGGGAAAGGCAGACTATTAAAACAACACTTAATTCTGACAAACTGATAAAGTACCCCACGTGCTAATCATTAGAATTGCTGTTAGGCTAATAGGCCTTATCAGTGCTACTTATGTTTGCATATTTGCTAGTTTTAAATGTGACCTGTCCACTTCTCTTTACCATTAACTAAAGGCTAGCAGCATAAATTAGCATGAAGGAGTGTTTTCTCCCAATCTCTCTTTAGTTATACATTTCTAGGACTGTGGGTTTTTTTAAAAATAACTTAGCATAGGCCTAACTCTGCTCCAATTGAAGTCAATGGGAGTTTTACCCTTTCTTTCATTGGAAACAGATCAAAGCTAAGTGGTTTTGAAAACATGCCAACCCTTGTGTCTATCACGTTCCCAAATGGGAAATGCTAAAGCAAGCAAAGCCATCACAAACGCCACTAGATTTGGACCAAAAATAGGCTGGGAGAGGACAATTAGTTGGGAGTGAAGTCTTATAGTAAATAAATAGGTTAAAGTCAAATACAACATGATAGCTCACACTGTTTTGTGCTCAGTGTCACACCATTTTCCATTTGTTGCTCATTTCCTGCCTCCCAAAATACAGGAATTGCCAAAGACCTTGAAATTCCAAAAATTGGAGGCACCCAAAATTGTTAGTCACTTTTAGAAATCTTTAGTTCCTAACAAGTTCTCTTTGTTTTAATTTGATTTTGATACCCTGTAATGAGTCTTTGCTCTTTGCAAGAGTTGTAATAATCTTAGTTGGGTTTTTTGTGTGGATGCTGTTGGTGGCCAATGATACACAGGAGGTCAGACTGGCTGATCTTGTGGTCCCTTCTGGCCTTAAAGTCTATGACTCTAAGACATGAATAAAGGCCCAGGCCGTGCATACAGAACCTTTGACTCTAACCACCACCTTACCTGATGGTATTACAGCACCTTCCTTGTAGGAGGGCAGTGAGGACATGCTGGTTAAAAGTGAACCGTAGGGTGTAGAAATTTCACTCGCATAAAAATTCAGGGATAAAATGATGCTCTTGGTTCAAGAGCTGACAATAACAGGCATAGGGGTCCATTGACAATGATAGCCCTAAAGTAAAATCTTTTACACTACATAGATACAATCATGAATTCTCTCATGTCCTCATCTGTTTGTTTAGTCTCTTCCTCCTCCTTTTACCTTTGTGTTCTTGTAGTGCTTTATTGTAACTCTATGTTCTGCATCACTTGAATTCTTTAGAAAGATGTCCAATTTGTTTTAAATGATCTGCTCTAGCTTAACCACAAGCTATGGGCAGGATGTAGGAATCACTCAGGTTAGATGGTCCCTTCTCACCTTAAAATCTGTAAATATTTAGGCTGGAAAATTCAAAGCTGACTGGGGAAATACATAAGACACTATTAAATATATTCAGACCTAATATTTTAGTCTGTCTGTTTGGTTGTTTTCTCATGGTGTCTTCTTCAAATTTCCCTTTTACTGCTCATGGGGAGTAAAAACCCAAATTCATTGTTTGTTTGTTATTATTTTTTTGCTGCAGCTGTTAGTATGTAGGAACCAGAAGGACATCCAACTCTTGTACAAGATAGAAGATAATAGGGATATACCCATCTCCTAGAACTGAAAAGGACCTTGAAAGGTCATTGAGTTCAGCCCCCTGCCTTCACTAGCAGGATCAATTTTTGCCCCAGATCCCTAAGTAGCCCCCTCAAGGGCTGAGCTCACAACCTGGGGTTTAGCAGGCCAATGCTCAAACCACTGAGCTATCTCTCCTCCCCCCAAGGGGGAGGAATAGAAAGGGACTTCTATTGCTATTGGACCAAATTTATGTCTGTGACCTGGCCCTCTTGTGCCACTCCAGAACAGGAGATGCAATATTTCCAGATATCACAAGCTGGGGAGACATATTCCAGATGTCCAATGTGGAGAAGTCCACAACTGTCACTGAGAAAGCATAGGTAGCTCTGGCATTTGTACAGTGCCTTTCACAATGAGGGTCCTGGTCAATGACTAAGGCTTCTAGGTGCAACAGTAATCCAAATAATGCTGCTAATTTGTCAGCCTCTGGCTAAGCAGTAGTGTCAGGGCAGAAGGAAGTGTAGCTAGATCAGAGGTCCACAAACTGTGGGGCAGGCCACCTGGGCGGGCACAGAAGAATGTTCAGGAGGGACGCAACTGGAGTCCAGGACAGCCCCCACAAAGGAGCAGGGAAGGAGCACCACCCAACTCCACTCCTGGCCCTGGCTGCTGGATCTGCCCGGGGGGCTTCGGCTGTGGGCTCAGCCTCGACTCCCTTACCTCTGTCCGTGGCCCCCCCACCCCAAGCTGTGGCCCCATTCCCAGCCCTGGGCAGGGTGGTTGGGGGGGTGGACAGAGGTAAAAGGGGCATGACCCTGAAAAGTTTGGGGACCACTGATCTAGATTACTACATTCTGCCTACTCTCTGCTGACATAGGGGGTTCTGTGGTGCCCTAGCAGCCAACATATTTTTGAACAGCTCTAGGTCTTCTGTAAAATGTGTTGGGACCATAGCAGAAGCAGGAACCTGACTTTGTGCACTCTCCACCCCCTCAGGCAACAGCTGCAGTTGAGAATCTAGGCCAATAAGAGGATATTATGCATAATTTAAACACACAACTGTTGAGCCTACCAGGTTGTTCCAACTAAATCCAAACTGGGTCTATTATCCCTGAGTAGCAAATTCAGTAGAAGAATTTTGTTTTCTAATTGAGAAGACCTTTAAAGATTATAATGGAGAAGCTTCTGAAATTTTGTCTATTAGAAGAGGAGAATAATAAATACATATCTCATCCCTTGAGCAAATGCATGTTGAAATTACATATTTTAGAAGCTGGCCCATGAGCTGTTTGATTCACTCAAAACTTGAAATGAGAGGGGGAAAAATAGCTGGAGCTCTTCAATATAGGAGTAGAATTAGGTTACAGTTCTCAGTGTGCCTGTACTGTGCTAAATTTGAAGACAAGGTTAGCAGAGAAAAGTGAAATGCTTCCTGAGCTGTGGTAATGGATAGAAATATCAGAGGAGACTCTGAATGGCTACTGTTTGAGCTTATAGCCTCAGCAGAAGAATAAACTTCCTAGGGAGCAAAGGAAATGTCACTTCCAACCATGTGAGGTAAAAGAAGGAAGACCTGGAACAGTGTGTCTTAATATGAAATGTCCTTTCAATTCCCCTACTCAGAACAAAATGTATTAAATCACTCAGACAGTCCCTACTTTCTTGTAACAAGGAGGAAGTATAATTAGTCTTGCAATTTTTCCTTCTTTCCTAAAGTTGCTAAATATGCCAAAATTGATGCAGACAAAGTTATCAGACTGACCATCTTTTAACAGGTTGATGTCTGCATTTGTAACCCATTAGTGTGTAACTCGATTCACAGAGGTTATGAGCTGTGAACAGTCTCACCTACAGAAATTTACTCTTTTGCTCAAGTTATAGAAGCTTGCACACATCTCTGGAGGTCTCTAATTTAATCTCTGGTGTACTGGCTAAAATGGTAGCTATCACACATGCCATAGCTAAGTGTTTACACTAAGGACTCTGATGTTCAAAGCTAGCTAAGGGATTTTTATGCCTACTTCCCATTAAATCTTGTAGTCTGCTTTTAATATCAAAACCTTAAATTATCATTATGGATTTCACACACAATTTTAGACCTATTCAGTAGAACCAGAACTGATTCATGGACACTCTTGCTTTTGTGAAGAATTCAGGGCATTTGGTACCCAACTAGGATCCTCTGTTTTCTTGCTAGGCTTATAATTATCTATGCATCTATGCAATGTATGTTGCAAACCTTATGCCTGTGGATTATCTTCTAGTTCAGGGTAAGCTGAGTAGGGAGAAGACATTTATAGAGCTCTAGCTCAGTTTAATTACTAATACTATTCTCATATAAAAGAATCCTTGCCCAATTGCTTTTGTCTCTTCACTCTTGAAAAGCAGATCAATGTTTTCAAGTCCCATTGTTATCTGTGTAGTTACATCTGTTTGCATATTTTATCCTGCTCTCATCACCATGTTATCCAAAGACCTTAAAGATTCTATTTGTAACTGTAGTATCTGTAACTCACTGCATCCTGAGCTTGTCCCTGCATGGCAAAAGGTGAATTCTGACATTCATTCTAAAGGAGATGATGGGGTGGATTGCACCCTCAGCAAGGTCACAGATGACACTAAACTGGAGGGAGAGGTGGATATGCTGGAGCGTAGGGATAGGGTCCAGAGTGACCTGAACAAATTGGAGGATTGGGTCAAAAAAAAAATCTGAGGTTGAACAAGGACAAGTGCAGAATCCTGCACTTAGGAAGGAAGAATCCTATGCACTGCTATAGGCTGGGGACCAATTGGTTAAGCAGAAGGTGTCATAACATATTCCCAGATTTGGACCTTAGCATCCAAAATATGGGGGTTAGCATGAAAACCTCCAAGCTTAGTTACCAGCTTGGACCTGGTAAAGCTGCCACCACCAAAAAATTTAGAGTGTTTTGGGGCACTCTGGTCCCCCCAAAAACCTTCCCTGGGGACCCCAAGACCCAAATTCCTTGAGTCTCACAACAAAGGGGAATAAACCATTTCCCTTCCCTCCTCCAGGTGTTCCCTCCCTGGGTTCCTGGAGAGATACACAGAAGCAAGCTCCGTGAATCTAAACAGAGGGACTCCACCCTCTCCTATTTCCAGTCTTGGAAACACAAGCACTTCCCTCTTCACCCAGAGGGTATGCAAAGTCAGGCTAGTAAATCTAACACACACAGATTTCCCCCGACTTCTTCCTCCCACCAATTCCCTGGTGAGCTACACACTCAATTCCCTGGAGTTTCCCACTAAAGAAAAACTCCAACAGGTCTTAAAAAGAAAGCTTTATGTAAAAAGAAAGAAAAATACATAAAAATGGTCTCTCTGTATTAAGGTGACAAATACAGGGTCAATTGCTTAAAAGAAATATGAATAAACAGCCTTATTCAAAAGAACACAATTCAAAACACTCCAGCAACTACACACATGTAAATACAAAATAAAAAACCTATAAATCACTATCTTATCTTTTGTACTTACATCTGGGAAACAGAAGATTAGAAAACAGGAGTTAGAAAAATCACTCTCATAGCCGAGAGGGTCAGACACAAGACAAAGGACAAAGAACTCACACACAAACTTCCCTCCATCCAGATTTGAAAAAGTCTTGTTTCCTGATTGGTCCTCTGGTCAGGTGTTTCAGGTTACTCCTTTCCAGGTGAAAGAGACATTAACCCTTAGCTATCTGTTTATGACAGAAGGTCTGCAGAAAAGGACCTGGGGATTACAGTGGATGAGAAGTTGGATATGAATCAGCAGTGTGCCTTTTTTGCAAAGAAGGCTAATGGCATATTTGGGCTGCATTAGTAGGAGCATTGCCAACAGATTGTGGGAAGTGATTATTCCCCTCTATTCCATACTGGGGAGGCCACATCTGAAATATTGTGTCCAGTTTTGGGCCCCCTCACTACATAAAGGATGTGGACAAATTGGAGCGAGACCAGCAGAGGGCAACAAAAATGATCGGAGGATGGGGCACATGACTTACAAGGAGAGGCTGAGATAACCGGGCTTGTTTAATCTGCAGAGAGAAGAACTACCTGAAGGGGGTTTCAAAGAGGGTGGAACTCAGCTCTTCTCAGTGGTGGCAAATGACAGAACAAGGAGCAATGGCCTCAAGTTGCAGTGGTGGAGGTCTAGGTTGGACATTGGGAAACACTATTTCACTAGGAGGGTGGTGAAGCACTGGAATGAGTTACCTACGAAGGTGGTAGAATCTCCATTCTTGGAGGCTTTTAAGGTCTAGCTTGACAAAGCGCTAGCTGGGATGATTTAGTTGGTGTTGGTCCTGCTTTGAGCAGAGGGTTGGACTAGATGACCTCCTGACGTCTCTTCCAATCCTAATCTTCTATGATTCTATATTCATGGTCATTCAGATTTCTTGCAGAAGTAAATCCCATCCTTAGTGTAACAAGCTTTGGTAATAGCACTCCAGTTGCTTAGCCATTGTCAATACGTTTGTAGGCATCACAGAAGAGCTGAGTTTTAAGCAGACACTGGAAGGAAGGTAATACAGTGGCCTTGAAGATTGTTACAGTCAGCTCTTGCCATATATAAGGAGTGCCATGAAAGAAAGTGGAAAGATTATTAAAAGTAGGTAAGAAAGGCTGACATCATTGGTGGAGAGAAGGCAGCAATCAACATTTTGATAGCATCTAAGAGATGAGAGACGGAATGAAGAAAGACCATGAAGAACCTTTAAGAGTGAAATAGTTCGTGAATGACACAATGAAAAATGAGGAGCCAAGGTGGGATACTAAGGAGGGGTCAAGGAGGAAAGTCAGGAAAATAATTAATCATCATTCTGAATAGATTTGAGAGACAAAGGATTGCAAAATGCATTTTGAAAGTTGATTCCAATATTAGTGATATTACCTGTTCCCAGCATTACTCCCTTTATAATGAGCCTCCTGATATTTGAACTTTTTTTCTGAAAGCCTCATCCTGGTCTCATGTTATTTTGTGACAATCTCATCTTTAATTGTTTTATTTTTTTATTTTTTAAATACTTTTCTAGCCCTTGTGACTGCAGGATAAAGCTTGTAATCATGAAACCTTGAAAAACAGATGGCCATTAAAAGGATCCCATAATTTAATATATGAAGATATACCTATCTCATAGAACTGGAAGGGACCTTGAAAGGTCATCAAGTCCAGCCCCCTGCCTTTCTATTTGACCTACTGCTACCTGATTAGGTACTTCTGGTTCCAAATGAGTTGTGTGGTGACTGGCTGGTCTGTAACTCTGGTGTTCATAATTCCAAGGTTCTACTGGACCACCTGTGAGAATAGCCAGCTCAGTCTGAGCTTGCCCAGGCTTCTGGAGGTATCCATGTCATACTGAGCATGCTCAGAGGTTTACCACTGGCATTAGCATGAGGGTTAAAGACTGCCCTCTTCAACAGTGCATCTCAAATACCTTAGCAAGGAGGTTAGTATTGTTCCCTCTGGTTTATAGATGGGGAAACAGAGGCACAGAGAAGTGAGGTGACTTGCCCAAGGTCACTGCAGAGCTGGCAACGGAACCCAGGTGGTTTTAGTCATATGCCAGTGCTCCATCTACTAGTCCACACTGCTTCCCAATGTGTTGTGTTAATTTGGGCTAGGAATCTTGAAAAGCTTTACATAAGTTAACACTACTGAAGACACAATGATTAATTGCTAAATTGGGGGGGGAGGGAGTGTGTTGGAAGTAGCTAGGTAATGTTTCTCATGTATGTACAGTACCTTTTAAATGTCTAGGAATCTGCTGGAGCAGCTGCCATTTTGTGTTTTCTGAGATGCAGAATGTCACAATGCCCATATAACCCACCGGAGGATGGGTGTTACTTGCCCTCATCAGTGCCAAACTGCCAAAAATGAAGTCTGACACAGCCACACTGAGAAAGCCTTCTTCCCCGTTCAGCTCAAGCTGTAGCAGCTCATGCTTTTAGCTCTGGAGGTCCCCAATTCGATCCCCAGTGCATCAGCCAAGATGGTGGCTGTCTCACTGGCTCACTTTCTTATGCTGATTTTATATTTGTCATTCTTCACTATTTTCCTTTCTCTAGTGAAATTTATCTAGACAGAGGTGGGAAATCATGCTGTGTCCTAATTAAAAACAGTAGCTGAAATACCCACTCCACAATGCAAAATGGGTCTGCAGAGATCTAGAGGGATCGTACATGAACTCATCAGTAAAATTAATTGCAGACCTAGCTCTGGATAGTAATCCTTAAGGTAATAGCCAGAAAATAATATCAGATTGCAGTGCGAAAATACACAAAACAACTGAGCATTTAAAACACTAATCAGTACATTTAGAATACAGTTCAGCTAAGCTGGTTGCACTGGTGGTAGAGGTCTT
This sequence comes from Gopherus evgoodei, assembly GCF_007399415.2. NCBI lineage: Eukaryota > Metazoa > Chordata > Testudines > Testudinidae > Gopherus > Gopherus evgoodei. The sequence goes on from NC_044326.1 coordinate 11,954,746, forward strand.
ATGGATGTCTAGGTGCATGGCTTGTGCAGAAAGGGAAGCCAGACACATTTGCATTAAGATCCCAAACTCCTTGTTGTCCAAAGCAGGATCATGTCACCTGGCATCTGTTAAATTAATTGAAACTGAATTAAAGGTAAATATACATTTCATTTGCAAGAATGTAATTTAAATTACATTAAACATGTTTTCTCAATCACAGACAGCCATCCTCCAACTATATAAGAAAAATTGAAGCTAGACTGTATGTGCCAATACAGTGGGAAATGATAGGGGTGGTCATTTTATATCCCACATAGTTTTGCTAAAACATCCTATTATTTTGTTACTCTAACATACCCTACTCCTCCCAACCCACTTATTGTTTCGTCTCTTTTGAATTGTGAGCTCTTTGGGGCAGGGACTGCCTGGTCTTATGTGGTTGTACTGTGCCTAGCATATTCGGGCCCTGATCATAGCATGTTTCAGGCTCATTTTAAAATTAAATAACTCTGGGGAAAAACAAAGTAGGGGTGTGTGTTTTGTTTCTTTGTTTGCCCCCAAGGAGAACTTAAAAATCCAGTGGAGGGCAGGAAAAACTATTAATGAAGAGAGAAACATCTGGGAAGCAACTCAACTTACTACTGGCTTGGAAAGTACCTGGTCTGAGCTTCCAACAAACATTCAACAAGGGAAGAGAGCAAACCCAAAGGTGCGCACATATTACATATTTTAAATTGATTTATGAGTAGTTTTATAGGAGACGGGTGTGAGAAGCTGTGTTCTGATTCAGGTCAGATGGCTTTGAGTTCAAGGCTGAATCAGAGCTAAGGTTTAGGTTCAAATTTGATGGCCACAAATTTCACAAATCAGCCATACCTGGAATACGTCCATTATGAGTAGAAATCTTCCAGGAACGTCTGTTCTTGTATGTCAGCCACTTCTGAACCAAAACTAGAAAATATGTCCCTGGATCAGACAAGAGCCAAAGCTAAAGGAATAGATCCATGCTGAGGGATTTGAAGATGCAGCTAAGTTGAAGGAAGAATTCTTCTGTCAACCTCTTGACCATTGATTAAGGAAATGGATTCCCTACAGCAATGGGGAAAAAAAAAAACACCTTCCATCATTGTAGTATGTGTCTTTAATGCAGCAGTATGGCAGCATAGCTCTGGCACTGTAGCAGCATATTATAGGCATGACCTCAGTATCCTATGGTTTGCATACCAATCAATGGTTACCAGGTTGACAGAAACATTCTTCCTTCAGTTTAGCTGCATCTCCATCAAGGGTTAGGTCGGCATAACTATGTCACTATGGGGTGTGGATTTTCATACCGCTGAATGCCATAGCTATGTCAACCTAAGTTTGAAGTGTCAACCAGGCCTTAAATTGTTATCCAAATCTAGACTGGGTTACATAAGCAACCAAATGTGATGGTGCTTTGATGTCCCATTCAGTAGACCATATTAGAAAATTGTTCTGGTGGTATGAGTTCTGACAGCAGAAAGCAAGAGAGAATATATTAAAAGGAACCTTTTACAGAGACTGAGGGAATGGATAACTCTGTTTAGATATATTCATAGTGAAGGACCATGACCTTCCCACATCACCTACATTGATGACACCTTCATCATCTGGACCCATGGGAAGAAGACTCCGGAAGAATTCCACCACGATTTCAACAGCTTCCACCCACCATCAACCTCAGCCTGGACCAATCTACATGGGAGGTCCACTTCCTAGACACCACAGTACAAATAAGTGACGCTCACATTAACACTACCCTATACCGAGTACCCACCGACTGTTATGCCTACTTTCATGCCTCTGGCTTCCATCCTGGACACACCACATGATCCATCGTCTACAGCCAAGCACTGAGGCACAACTGCATTTGCTCCAACCCCTCAGGCAGAGACCAACACCTACAAGATCTTCATCAAGCATTCTCAAAACTACGATACCCGCATGAAGAAATAAGGAAACAAACCAACAGAGCCAGACATGTACCCAGAAGCCTCCTGCTGCAAGACAAGCCCAAGAAAGAAACCAATAGAACTCCACTGGTCATCACCTACAGTCCTCAGCTTAAACCTCTCCAACGCATCATCAGTGATCTACAACCCATCCTAGACAATGATCCCTCACTTTCACAGACCTTGGGAGGCAGGCCAGCCTTACCCACAGACAACTCGCCAACCTTGAGCATATTCTCACCAGCAATCACACACTGCACCATAACTCAGGAACCAATCCATGCAACAAACCTCGATGCCAACTCTGTCCACATATCTACACCAGCAACACCATCACAGAACCTAACCAGATCAACTACAACATCACCAGTTCATTCACCTGCACGTCCACCAATGTTATATACGCCTTCATGTGTCAGCAGTGCCCCTCTGCTATGTACATCGGCCAAACTGGACAGTCACTACGTTGAAGGATAAATGGACACAAGTCAGATATTAGGAATGGCAATATACAAAAACCTGTAGGAGAACACTTCAACCTTTCTGGACACACAATAGCAGATTTTAAGGTAGCCATCCTACAGCAAAAAAACTTCAGGACCAGACTTCAAAGAGAAACTGCTGAGCTTCATTTGCAAATTTGACACATCAGCTCAGGATTAAACGAAGAGTGTGAATGGCTAGACAACTACAAAAGAAGTTTCTCTTCCCTTGGTGTTCACACCTCAGTTGCTAGAATAGGGCCTCATTCTCCCTGATTGAACTAACCTCATTATCTCCAGACTGATTCTGGCCTGCATATTTATACCTGCTTCTGGAAATTTCCATTACATGTGTCGGACAAAGTGATTATTCACCCACAAAAGCTTTTGTTCCAATACATGTTAGTCTATAAAGTGCCACAGGACTCTCTGTTGCTTTTTACATTGCTAAAGAGTAGCAGCACTGTCCAGCAGAAGGCTGAGGCTTGGAAGTATGGGAGCAGACACAATTTTCTACTGGTCCTGAGTGTGTGTTGAATCCACCTGTTTCTCATTTCAGATATACTTTACATACTCTTTGGGGCACAAACTGTGTTTTCATTATAGCTGTGTCCAGCACCAGACACAATGGAGCCCTGACTGGGTGCTCTTCCATGAGAGAAATAAGTGCATTCACTGTACTAAATAAAGAAAACAATTCAAATTAAAACTATATGTTGTGCAAATTAACACATGACTAGGCATAGTATTGTGACAGTATGGAAGCTGCCATCTTGGTCAAAATGCTGGGGGTTTAACAATGAACCTCCAGCATTAAAGCAAGAGTTACTGTAGCTTGAGTTAAAAGAACAAGTCTCTGTAGCTTGAAGACTGTCACAGAATCGCATTTTCTGTTATTAGGTGGTTTGGAATGGGTCCCATATGAGGAGAGATTAAAGAGGCTAGGACTTTTCAGCTTGGAAAAGAGGAGGCTAAGGGGGGATATGATAGAGGTATATGAAATCATGAGTGGTGTGGGGAAAGTGAATAAGGAAAAGTTATTTACTTGTTCCCATAATATAAGAACTAGGGGTCACCAAATGAAACTAATGGGCAACAGATTTAAAACAAATAAAAGGAAGTTCTTCACACAGTGCACAATCAATCTGTGGAACTCCTTGCCTGAGGAGGTTGTGAAGGCTAGGACTATAACAGTGTTTAAAAGAGAACTGGATAAATTCATGGACGTTAAATCCACTAATGGCTATTAGCCGGGATGGGTAAGGAATGGTGTCCCTAGCCTCTGTTTGTCAGAGGGTGGAGAAGGATGGCAGGAGAGACATCACTTATCATTACCTGTTAGGTTCTCTCCCTCCAGGACACTGGCATTGGCCATTGTCGGTAGATAGGACACTGGGTCGGATGGGCCATTGGTCTGACCCAGTATGTCTATTCTTATGTTCTTACATCTTATATAGCTACAGAGGGGAACACATGACACACACTGACCAATTGTTTACAACTGTGTGCTTTATGCTGCTCTAATTAACTTCCTTGAGTGCATCAGATACACACTTTGTTTTCACAAAAACTACAATTGCTGTTCCACTCCAAAATGTACAATTAATGATTTCGGTTTGGGGGTGGGATTTTTTTTAAACTATCTAATAATGTAATAACTCTCTAATGGTTCAAGATTATGATTTAGTTTGGGTGCATTTATTCATTTATTTAAAAAAATCTTTTAAACTTAAATCAGCAGTTCAACCACATTGAAAATTACGTTTTGCACAGTGTGAGGTAAGCCTTGTTTTTCAACATATAATGCTTTTGACCTCAGACAGTTCCTTTCATTCAAGGTCTTCAAAGCACTTTATAAAAATACACATGATAACGTATGCCTGTGAGTTACATAGCTACAGATCACTGTACCCCTGTTAGCATGGGGTAAAGGGAAGCTTAGATAAGTTATCCCATCATGGGTCAACAGTAGAGCTAAGAATGGAACCCAGGAGTCCTGGACTCTTTCACGCTTTAAACCAGTAGCACACGTAAGGCTTGTCTTCACTACTGGGCTAAGCTGACCTACGTTACGCTACTCCAGTTATGTGAATAATGTAGCTGGAGTTGATGTAGTTTAGGTTGACTTACCCTGGTGTCTTCACTGGGCTGTGTTGAGGAAGACACTCTCCCATCGACTTACCTTACTCTTCTCGGGGAGCTGGAGTACCGGATTCGACCAGAGAACGCTCTGCTGTCAATTTAGCGGGTCTTCACTAGACCCGCTAAATCAATACCCACTGCATCGATTACAGCAGCATTGATCTCATTAGTGGTGAAAACAAGTCCATAGAGGCACAATGTATAACTATAGCAGATTATATAAGCAATGGCTACTAATCTTAGCCCATGTGGAGTAATGATTTAAGATGTACATATTCTGCATGGAGGGAATACAACTTACACTAGAAGAGGGATAGACTGGATGATCTCAAACCTTTTGCACTCTGGTTGGCATGATTCTATCCCTGAGATGAAGGTCCTAGTTTTTCCTTCATAGATCTCAAATCTCTTTACAAAGAGCGTTAAGTATCATCATCCTCATTTTGCAGTTGGAGAAACTGAAGCACAGAAAGGTGAAATGACTTGCCTGAGGTTATGGAGCAGGTCAGACGCAGAGCTAGAAATAGAACATATTGTGAATCCCAGACCAGTTCTTAATGTAGTGGATCACAATGCCTGGTCTTGGAAATAAAAGGAATCAAAGTTATGTTTCATGTTATCTGTGAGTCACCCCATTTTAGCTACATTATATCTTAGGTTAGGTTCCACTTGGGTTCAAAAACTGGAACTTTTTTCTTGTAATTTAGGCTGCCACAGTTTAAAAAAAAAGTTAGTTACTATTAGTAGTGACATCTTTCTTCCCCAGATAGGTTTCAATGAAATAATAAAAAATACAGAGTATCTCCAGTTAGGAAATTTGCCCTCAAACATTCAGCCAAAATTATTTTAAGTAACTTAGAGTTCCACAAAAGCCACTTTGACTGGATAACCATTTGCAAAAAGAGCAAAGTATGTAAATGTCTAAGAAAACAGAAGCATTTTCTAAGCTTGCTCATTGCAGACCCAAACCATTCGAATGAAATCTGATCTCTTTTTCAAAGTGTGTGTGTTCTGTCAATTTACTGCAATAATATAATTTAGAAATAAAGAAGAGTGGGGCAGGAAGCTTTTTGTATTGAGGATATTAAATTGAATAATGTGCATAGTTGTTTGGTTTTAGAACTTTATTACAAAAGAAACTGACTTGCTCAAGACCCTATTCCAAACCTTTCAGAATTATCTGGTCTGGAAGCAGTGAAGGAGAAGCCTGCTTGTGTTCACTACAATTTTTTGTTTGATGCCTAGAAATGTGAGATAAGAGCTTCATGGTGCCCTGCTTGCTGGAACTGTAGTTCTTCCCATTTTAATTTGTTGCCATTTGTGAAAATATTACAGTATGCCTCTTGGGAGGGAAAAATAAATGGCAATATACACTTGCAATCTCAGTAAAGATTTATTTAATCCAGCCACAGAACAATAATTTGCATCCCTGATGAGAGCAGATTGCTTTCACGTTTTATTTAATTTCACATTTTTAAATGAGAAAAGTAGCACTGTTACCCCTGAGTTATGTTTGTTGGATTTTCCAGTGTGTTTAGCTTTCAGGTGCAAGTATGTGCCTCCCTCACTTCAATAAATGCATGGATAATAGAACTAATTGAGCTCACAGAGCACTGCAGACTCTTCTATTTTAGCTTCAGAGGAAGTATGTGCAAAAGGTGGAAGGGAATGGAAGTTGTCAAAAGTTGTCTCCCCTAGCAAATTACGTGATTTTACAACATCATCTTGAGAGGCCATGGTAATTTAAGCAGGATTTAGCACTCAGGGCCATATTTTCACATGTATTTAAGGGCCTAGTGCAATTTTCAGAAGCACATAAGGAAGTTAAAGGCCTAATTCCCAATGAAGTAGATGGGGTTTAGGTACTTAACCTGATTAGGTGCTTTTGAAAGTCCCAACAAACATCTATCTGCATCTTTAGACACCTACATATCTGTCCCTCAGGGTCAACAAGGACTGTTGTGTTTAACACTGTCAGCTGGTCATTGTTAACCCTACGATTCAAGCCCCAAACTAGTGAGAGAAATCTCAAAAGTGGGCTGTGTGGGTGGCAAAAAGTGTAGACAGAGGAAGGACGAATTATTTTCCTGGGGCTGCACACACGAACTGCGAAACCTCCCCCTAGAGAGTGCTGGTGCAATCTCTGCCTATCTTGCCCTGCCTCCCCATCCGTCCTCCCCTGGAAAAACCTACTGGACAGCAGCTGTCACACAGGTGTTTGTTGAAACTGACAAATTTTTGCAAGGCCAAAATGTAACATACAGGCAAGTCTTATCTTACACTCATTTAACATGCACAAATTCAGCTTTGCGTGGTCGGCAAAAACCAAAAAAAACAACAACAAAAAGAGAAAAATAACAATTTAAATGCTGTACCTGTAGTGCGGGTGATTCTGCCTGCCATTACACTCAATGTAATTTTGACTAGTCATGATTTTCGCTTTACACGCTGACAGCCGAACGTAACCCCAGCGTAAGATGAGACTCGCCTGTATATAGTTCTAAAAGTGCTACACGTGAGCCAGTGGCCACAAAATTGGAAGCTTCAGTGAATGTCCGATGCAGACCTTCATGGAAACAAAATACCATTTGGTTCCTTCATCTTCAATTGTAGCAGATTTTTGAACACTATCTCAAGTTAAGCCTGGATGGTAAATACATATATTTGTTTGTGAAACTAGTGTTCTGTTAACAATTAGCACAAGGCCTATGCTACCATTAACTGTGTTAACATTAACCGTTTCAAGGAACAGAGTTTAAAGCATAATAAAAATACTTGTAAAATAAATTTTAAAAAATCAAGGTTTTAAAACAAAAATGTGGGACGTGATCCAAAGTGCACTTAAATCAATAGAAAGAGTCTCTTTGATTTCAATAGGCTTGGAATCAGGACCTAGAAGAACAAAACATTGACAATTGATTATCCTGCCACTATGTACACTTCCAGTGCAGGAAATTGCTTATGAAGAGTTCGAGGAGCAAGATCACCATTCCTGGATCACTGTTACTTAGCATTTCACACCACAAGCAGGGGCGTTCTTTTCAGTGTGGCAGTCAGTGTTTGAGCTTTGGGACAAAAAATATCAGTAAGCATTCTGTGATCTAAGGCAAGTGCTTAGCAATGAATACTTTACTCTCCTGACACTGTATGAGTAACTCAGCAATAGCCTGAAGACCTTCACATAGCAGGCTCTATGCCTTGTCCCATAGGGTGACATGATAGATGAGAAGGATTGGCATAGCACATGCAGGCAGATCCTTGGGCTATTGCAAGCTGTCTTGCAGAATGTCAGGAAGCTCTCATTTTTTTAATGCAACATGTCCCCAGTTTAGGCCTGGACATATTTGCTGAACGTGAATAATCTCCACTAACAGGAAACTTATGCATAATAGAAAGAAAACTATTATTCAAAAATGAACCCTCCATAAAATATGCATGCAATTAAGGAGTGAAATATTGAACTGTGTACACTTATATGAAGCAACACAATAATCCCACAGCCGTTAACTCGTTTTCAGAATATTTATCTTTTCTAATAAAGCCCATGACCATGTATAAAATATTAAAAACTGTTTTAACTTCTCTCATCTGAGTTCTTTTAAAAACATTTTCCCATCTGTTGTATAGTGCATACATGGCTATTAACATAACTTAATAGGAGGCATTTGCACCATCAACTTTTTTTTTTAAATATACATATATATGTCTTAATTTTACCATTTGGTTCTCATTTTCAGTGGATGAGAGCCTGAACTGCTGTTTTTACTTTACTTTACTCACTTATCAAGTTGTCAATGACTCACCAGTATTCTTCCAATAATGTCAGCCTTTGTTCTTCACTTTTCATTCAATCACCTATCATGCCATGCTGCTGTCCCACCCACCCACCGGGGAATCGCCCCATAAAAAGCTGTAAAGCTGTAAACATGGGTTTACTAAAGATAGGTCAAGCCAAACTGATATGATTTCCTTGTTTGAGAAAACAACAGATTTTTAAGATAAGGGAAGTCAGGTCCATGTCTTCCGCCTCCAGCCCCTACAGAGACTCCTTCATGGTACAGATAGTCCAGCATGGAGCATGGTGGTGCACCCCTGCCTGTGCCGCTTCCGAGGGCTCAGAGATGACCGTCAGCTCCTTTATCTCCATCTGAGAGGTCTTCTACCAGGACCCTGTCCGGACCTGGTGTCTGGTTTCAGAGACCAGATCCATGGCGACCACCAAGGGGGCAGACCTCCTTGCGGAGTCCCTGCTACATAGTCCCCAATTTTGTGTGCAGGTGGTGGAGTCTCCATCAGTACACCAGAGGTTGGTGCTGGCAGAAGTCACCAGAATCGAAGACCTCCTGGACTATGACCGGGGAGACTGGATGCATCCCCTGACACTCACTCAGCACATGGGACTATCCACCCTTCATACTCCCCGGCGTGTACTTCAGGAGGTGAGGACAGCTTTATTACCCACTTCTTGAGTTTACCTCGACCAGGCCCTGCGAGAGGGCAGTCCTCACTGACTCTACACCCCGGGCCCTCCAAACCTTTTCATTGGGCCCCTGCCCCATGAGCCCCCTGGCCATCCCACCCATACACCATGAGCCGGCTGCTCAACTTGGGGGTACAAGCATGTAGGAGGGAGACATGAGCACATGGCACAAGGGGGCTAGCTGGGGGAGGGATACTATGGTGGGAAAGGAGGGAAGCAAAGAGGCTAGGGGCAGGGCAAGCAGAGGAAAAGGACTAGATCCAGGGGCTGGGGTGGGGCAGGCAAACAAGCAAAATTCCCAAGGGCAAAAGGCAGGTGCAAGAGCACTGGGCCCAGCAGCAGCAGCATCTCCACACTCACAAGAGGGTCTTTGAAAATCAATATCTTAGTCCTAGAATGTGAAGGGATGTGAAGGGTAACAAGAAGGGTTTCCACGGGTATGTTAGCAACAAGAAGGTGGTCAGGGAAAGTGTGGGACCCTTACTGAATGGGGGAGCAGCAAAGAGTCCTGTGGCACCTTATAGACTAACAGACGTTTTGGAGCACGAGCTTTCGTGAGTGAATACCCACTTCGTCGGATGCATGCCTTTACAGATCCAGACTAACACGGCTACCACTCTGATGCTTGAATGGGGGAGGCAACCTAGTGACAGATGATGTGGAAAAAGCTGAAGTGCTCAATGCTTTTTTCGCCTCAGCCTTCACAGACAAGGGCAGCTCCCAGAGTGCTGCACTAGGCAACAGAGCATGAGGAGAAGGAGAGCAGGCCTCAGTGGTGAAAGAACAGGACTATTTTGAAAATCTGGTCATGCAGATCTGATAAATCCAAGGGTGTTGAGGGAGTTGGCTGATGCGATTGCACAGCCATTGGTCATTATCTTTGAAAATTCGTGGTGATCGAGGGAGGTCCCAGATGTTTGGAAAAAGGCAAATATAGTGCCCATCTTTAAAAAAGGGAAAAAAGAGAAAAAGTCTCACTTCAGTCTCCGGCAAAATCATGGAGCAGGTCCTCAAGGAATCCATTTTAAAGCACTTGGAGGAGAGAAATAGTCAACATAGATTCACCAAGGGCAAGTCATGCTTGACCAACCTGATTGCCTTCTATGATGAGATAACTGGCTTTGTGGATATGGGGAAAATGGTGGATGTGATATAACTTGACTTTAGCAAAGCTTTTGATATGATCTCCCACAGTATTCTTGCCAGCAAGTTAAAAAAGTATGGATTGGATGAATGGACTATAAGGTGGATAGAAAGCTGGCTAGATTGTCAGGCTCAACGGCTAGTGATCAATGACTCGATGTCTTGTTGGCGGGCGGTATCAAGCAGAGTGCCTCAGGGGTAGGTCCTGGGGCTGGTTTAGTTCAATATCTTCGTTAATGATCTGGATGATGGGATTAATTGCACCCTCAGCAAGTTTGCAGATGACACTAAGTTGGTGGGAGAGGTAGATATGATGGATAGTAGGGAAAAGGTCCAGAGTGACCTAGACAAATTGGAGGATTGGGCCAAAAGAAATCTGATGATGTTCAACAAAGGACAAGTGCAGAGTTCTGCACTTAGGATGGAAGAATCCCATGCACTGGTACAAGCTGGGGACCGACTGGCTAAGCAGCAGTTCTGCCAAAAAGGACCTGGGAATTACAGTGGACAAGCAGCTGGTTATAAGTCAACAGTGTGCCATTGTTGCCAAGAAGGCCAGTGTCATATTGGGCTGTATTAGCAGAAGCATTGCCAGCAGATCGAAGGAAGTGATTATTCCTCTCTATTAGGCACTGGTGAGGCCACATCTGGAGTATTGCATCCAGTTTTGGTCCCCCCACTACAGAAGGTCCCAAAGAGGTCAGGTGGCATATGACAGAACAAGGAGCATTGGTCTCAAGTTGCAGTGGTGGAGGTTTTGGCTGGATATTAGGAAACACTATTTCACTAGGAGGGTGGTGAAGCACTGGAATGGGTTTCCTAGGTAGGTAGTGGCATCTCCTTCCTTAGAGGTTTTTAAGGTCCAGCTTGACAAAGCCCTAGCTGGGATGATTTAGTTGGTGTTGGTCCTGCTTTGAGTAGGGGATTGGACTAGATGACTTCATAGAATCATAGACTAGCAAGGTTGGAAGGGACCTCAGGAGGTCATCTAGTCCAACCTCCTGCTCAAAGCAGGACCAATCCCCAACTAAATCCTGAGGTCTCTTCCAACCCTAATAGTCGATGATTCTAGAATGTTAAAGGCCCTTTCTCCTACAAGCTGAGAAGGGGTTACCTCAGGTCAATGACACACTTGAATCCAGTTAAGGGCTGCCTCAGACCTTTAAAAACCCTCCTCTGGGGAGATCCAGAGAGAGAAAGACCATTTGGTGCCAGATTAGTTGCATCAGGGAAATAATTCGCTCAAGGGTGGGAGACAGCCATAGGGAGGACAGCCAAAACTGAGTGCCTGCTAGGGGCAGGACTGACACCTGGGCAACCAACAGGATGACACCTTGCCCCAGCTAGGGGAAGAGTGAAAGGTTTTTGTTTGAGACTGTTTCCTTTTTTTTTGTTTGGTGGGGGATCACCCTTAGGCCAACCCTCAGGCCTACCTGAAAATACAACTAAGGGAGCACAGAAAGGGGAAGGCAAAACCTGCCTATGTGGGGCAAATTACCCCAGGCCTGCCATTGCTTGAGGGGGAAGCATTAAGGCTGGTGAAAGAAAAGAGGTGCCTTGCCACAATACTCAATCTCCCAGGCTCATCTTTTGAAGGTGTTATGCAGATTTCTTTTGAGGATGAGGACTGATAAGTAAGAAATAGAATGATGGCTTTGTGAAAAATGTTCACCCACAGGTGATATGATGTTTTTGTTTTTTAAAATTTTTCAATGTGAGCTCATTCAAGAGCACAGTGATCGTCTTGTTTCACCCACATAGTTGTTATAGGAGCAATTAGAGCACTGAATGAGGTATGTGACGTTGTAATAGGCATGTGTAAGGCCCCTGGATCTTGAAAGGTGTGTTGTTGGGGGGTGTTGATCATTGTAGCTGTGGAGGTAAGCCTGCAAGGTTTTGCACCTCTTCTTCTGGCAGCATCTGGTTCTAAGTCCAGTTGGTGTGTACTGGTCTAGGGGGAGCTTGCTTCTGATGAGCTAGGAGAGTTTGGGGGGTGGTTTAAAGGCTGGAAGAGGAGGTTCAGGAAAGATTTCATTCATTCCCAGTAACAACTGGGGTGAGGAGCTTCCATCTGAATGTATAGGAAGGCTGTTTTTATGAAAAATTTCTTTAGCATGCTACATATTTTGCAGTGCTCATTAGTGAATTAAGTGCTCAGGAGTTTCAAGTGGTTTACGGGGTATTTTTAAATAATGTTTAAACTGCATATATTTTATGTAGCTACTATTATTTTCAAAGTGCTCATATTTTACCTGCATTTCTGCTCTAATTTCTCAACCAGCATTTTCAAACAGCTGTTACTTCCTCTTTGAATTGCTCTGGTTTTATAATCGCCACTAATGAACTGACAAGACTCCCACTGCATTCCCCAGAGCTATAATGAACATGCAGGCAGAGTGTTCAGACTTAATAATTCCTTTTAGACTTCTTTTAAACCCCCCAAACTTGAAAATTTGCAACTATCTCCCACCTTAGAAAGGAGCAGTTTGCTGCTTCTTTCAGATTAAAACAAAGCCCCATTCCTAAACTTTGACTATCAGATACAAAGTAGTCAGTGCATCCATAAGCATGCTCAAGCCTTTTGTTCTTTGTGCCTAAAGCTAAGACATCAGTTAGGCTATAAAATAGCTCTGAACTACAGAAAAGCCTTTTGCATGTCGGCACATATATTATCATCATTTTATGTGTAATGTGTCAACAGTGCTTTTGGTGCTGGGCAAGATTCAAAGAATGCTATTCTGCTTCACTTACTCATGCTGGAGAAGTAACTTACATTGCAAATAGGCCCTTTGAAATCTGGAGGGAGTCTTTGTAGAGTAAATTATCATCAATATGAGTAAGGGCAGAAGAATCAGGACCACAAAAAGATGCTCTCTCTGCTGACTGTGTACATTGAGTAGTTCTGTACTGAGGTAGCGGCAGCGGGGATCCGGTCCTTTAGATATCCACCAAAGCCCCAAGCCCTGGGGTAGCAGCAGCAGCTGGGAGCCCCCGGCTGCCACTGCTATCCCAGGGCTTTAGAGCTATTTAAAGAGACCAGAGCTCCGCTGCGGTAGCAGGAGCTGGAGACCCAGACCCTTTAAATGGCCCCCAAGCCCCAGGACTCTCAGCTGCCTCCGCAGCTGGTAACTCCAGCGGTGATTTAAAGGCCCCAGGGTTCTAAAGGCCCCACCCCTTCCGGTTGAGGTCCTGCCCCCTGCTCAGGACTCTGGTGTACCAATAAGTCCTTTAAGTTCCTTTCACCCCTGGAGGAATCTCAAAGTTTTGGAGTTAGGTTTCATTCAGATAAGCATCGACGAGTTCAGGGGCTTATCCAAATTAATCAAGCCTCTTTGCTCTGCTGAACTGGTTATTCCAAGCTATTTCTGCCAGTTCTCTCTTTAGAAGCAGACATGAATACTGCAAGATCAGCCTTTTGGTTGCAATTGAGTGTCTCCTGACTTATATCAATGTAAGTGATCTGGAACTGCAGACAATGTGAATATATATCACTTGCAGCAGGGGAGAGTTGGAGATACCCCTTTTTGTAGCAGAATCTCAACATAGGTGGATGGAGTCTATCAGCTTCAGGTACTGTGCATCTGCAAATCGTCCTATCCCCACAACATATCATCATTAGATGGTCAGGCAGACCCTGCCTTCAATCATAAATGTGTGGGGAAAGGCCATTAAAAATTAAACCCAATCTGATGTAAAACCCAGAGCAAAAAGACATAGATGGATGCAGCTCTCTGCTCCCTCTATAAGGAAGAAAGGGAAAAGCCATTTACATGAACTATAATATTGTTTACCCATAATCCCACCTATGGAGTTTTGTTGTTTTAGCTGGAATATGTTTGTTTTAATTTTGTAAAAAATTATGATAACTGGACACATGAAAGGACAATATGCTCTGGAGTGAGTGGGTCACCATGAGAGTAGAGGTGGTTGGTTTTTTGGTTTTGTAATGAAATTCATTTTCTCAGAGCCAGTTATTGGACCATGGTCCAGGGTGGCACCTTGCACCATAGTTTTATTTATATTAGAAGAGGACCGTTGGGTGTATGGTACCTGGCTGTTGCTGCCTTTGGCACTCAGCAGAAGGGTTATACTAAAATATAAATATTTACAAATACACTTCAATCTCTCCTTTTCTGCTTTGAATAAATACTTAAATAGTCCTTGAGAAGGGGAGAGAGAGAGTGTGTTTGTAGCCTGGTGGTTGGGGGCATCCGCCTATGAGGTGAGAGACCCAAGGTCCAGTCCCTCTACTCAGCTCACTCTTAATTTATGTGTGATATTTTCTATAGGAGAAATGGAGGGAGAACTGCATCAGAATATCAGCTAGGCCAGTGGTTATAGTGCCCTCCTGAGAAGTAGGACAACCCTCTTCAAATTCTCTCTCTCTCTCTTTGAAGTGGGAATTGAACCTGGATCTCCCACATAGCAGATGAGTTGTCTAACCTGTGGGCTAAAAGTTATAAGGTGAGGGCAACAGCAGAGCCACTGCCTACTCCTCTGTCCATCTGTGTGGCATGAAGCAGGTGCCTCTAAGCATTTCTTTTGAGAAGGAGTGATGCCTAAGCCACTTGGCTTCAGGAGAGGAGTTCCCACTCACAGAAGTAAGTGCCTCCATGCAGCCCACACTTAGGTGCCTATCTGAGGGAAAGGCTTAGGATATACCCCGTACAATCCCGCAATAGGATCCATGTGGGCAGGGGCGGCATGCCGCGGGAGACGTTCTGCCTGTTGCCAGGAGGGTGGCAGGCAGCTCCCGTGGACCTCCCGCAGGCGTGTCTGCGGAGGGTCTGCTGGTCCCACAGCTCCAATGGACTAAGCAGCGGGAGCAGTGGACCGCGGGACCAGCAGAGTAAAGAAGTCAGGGAGAAGCCCAGGGTGGGCTGGGGAGGTAGACAGCAGGAAGACCTGCACATTCCTCTTGCAGGTGTGGTCCCTGGGTCAAGGGGAGTGACTTGACTTAGAAGGGACTATAAAATGGCAGCTTGAGAGAAAAGGTATCCAGCAGGACTTGAGCTGTAGTTCTGTCCGTAGAGGTCTAAGAGGTTGCGCAGGGTGCTGAAGAGAAGAGAAGCTGGGACACAGTGAACTTGCAGTGTCACGGCCAACCAGGAGGGGCACTTGGTGATCGCAAATCCGTTCCACCCATCATGTATATGTTATATGGAAAACGTGTGATTTCTTTTACTGACTGCATTGGTGGACATCCTATTATTTTTTTTGCCTAAGCACTCTTTTCCAGCAGAAGGACTTGTAGGATGGGACATAGGCAGCATGGAAATTTGCCAATGCCAAAGAAAAATTTATCCCTAGTAGTCTGCACTTGCTCCGACAAAAGGTCATCACCAGCAGTGCCTTTCTCTACAGTCATATCCCTCTGGTCTTGTTACTAGTGACACTAGACTGTCATAAAATCAAGCAGGGCTATACTGAGTTACTTCGGGATATGGTGGGGGAGGGAGGAAAAGTCTGGAAAAAATTCTTCTTTAGGTCTCAGTGATAACTCTGAACTTTGCAAGATTTATCTTAATATTAAGAAAGGTTAAATAAAAGATTGTGCAGTATAATCATAATCTATAAGGACACAGAAATGAAAAATGAGAAGTGGTACAAGAAGCAGTCTGTGCAACAGCTGAAAGTTTGTACTAATAGCTCAAGAAATTGACTGGTTCTTGAAAACAACAGTATTTTATTTGCATTGATGTTCTAGCTACTTTTAGAACAGTCAGAGTGCTAAAAACAAGATAGACTAGATTAAACAATATGGTAATAAATGCAACAACAAATTATTGGAACAGGCATTTTTTTACAGGCTTTATGTTGTAACAAATCATTGCTCATCTCATCTAAATGTGTTAATGTGCTGCACACGGGAGTAACTTGGGACTTGAGATCAGCAGTGATGTAGAACTGAGATATTCTAGTTATTCTTACACAGGACGGCAAAAGAAGAATCTCTATATTCTTTTAGCAGTATAGCACGATGACATACAGTTAAGCATTTTGATTCCTTCCAACTGGGAGTGTGTAGGGTTTCCATGCACAGGTAGGTTTCAGTTCAGCAAGGCAAGTGTGCACATTCCTAACTTAAAGAATGGAAATAGTCACAAGGAAGTTGAATGAAGTGCCTGAGTAGGTATCATCAAGAGGGAAAAATTTTTAAAGAAAGGTGTTTTATACAGTTCCCCTTCTTATAAAGAGGAAAAAAAATGTGTTTTTCCCTTCTTAAGGGTCTGACTCTTCTATCCAGCTAGGTGCAATGGGGTGTTTGCCCCACGTTGTTAATTCTTTGTACACCAGGAGTGTGAGGACTCCCACACTCAGCTGCACCTACAGGGTTTGCCAGACTTGATTTGTCATTAGACTCACCTGGGGGAGAAGCTGGGCCTTCATAAAAGAAGGAAGTGAAAGCTACAGGGGAAATCAAGTAGAGAGACCTAGGAGAAAGGTGGTAGGGAGTTCCTTTTCTCTGGGAAGGTCTGGGGAAGCCGCAGGGGTGAAATTAATTGCTGTGGTGGGCCCTAGAGAGGGACACGGCACAGGGAAGCAATCTTGATGGAGCCGTGTTTCATCACAGAGAGAAGGAGCCGGGAAGACCTAGGGAGAAGTCAGAGTCTTGGGAAGCAAAGGGAAGCCGTCTGAAGCACAGGCTGCAAGGAAGCAGCACAAAGGGCTCAGAGGCAGCAAATGACCCAGGGAAATAGCCTAATGTCTGTATTGAACAATCAGGTCTGCTCCCTAAGGGTGTCTCTATACTGCGATTAGACACCTGCAGCTGGCCTGTGCCAGCTGACTCAGGCTCTAGGGCCCAGGCTAAGGGGCTGTTTAAATGTGGTGTAGACATTCAAGTTTCGCCTACAGTCTGGGCTCTAGGACCTGCGAGATGGGAAGGTCCCAGAGCTCAGGCTACAGCCTGAGCACAAACATCTACACAACAATTGAACAGCCCCTTACCCCAAGCTCCATGAGCCTGAGTCAGCTGATACGGGCCAGCCACAGGTGTCTAACTGCAGTGTAGACACACCCTAAGAGTTTGAGGATGGGCCTGAATTCTCCTGCTATCCCAGAGGAAAGGACATACAAGCCAAACATCAGGGCTGTTTAGCAGAGCGGAGCTGAACACAGAGCCTCAAGACTGGGCCAAGGAATACCCCAAGAGAAGACAGAAGGATTTTTTGCTGTTAGGGTGTTTTTGAACTTTTAATTGTACTTTTGTTACCCCAAAAGGGGTGGAACTAAATCACTGGAGGCCCAAGTCACGAGAAGAGGCAGGCTACCGCAGTACCACTTTGACTGTTCGCAGCTGGTGCTATGCCACACCCAGAGCCCACACTTTCACAGCATAGTCTGAAATGGACTGCAGTATCTGACTGATGTTCTTTCTCCAAATGAAATCCGTTGCAAAGCTCCCTTTCACTTCAGTGGGAGCAGAATCAAGTCTTAAGCGGGTTGAATGTGTGTGTTTATGTAGAATCTTAATGGAGAAATAAAAAACAAATCTTAAGGAGAAATGACAGTTAATTTATTATACAATTGTCCCAGGTCTCCAAAGGCCATGTTCAATGAAACCTCTGGGGTCTATCTGATCTGCATGACATTTGTGGTTGGCAAATGTGGCAGTATGACATAGAGCTCATAAACCAGGTTTCCTCTCAGTAGCAACACAATTACCTCCTATGACTAAAGAATCAATAAGGTGTTAGAAAGTTGCTCACTTTGGGCTATTCCTTCCATATGTCCTTTCACAGAAGTTTGTGGAGAGGATGTATTTGGCTTCAATGTATAATTCATGGGAACATGATAAGAATGAAATTATTTGACAACTGCATAGGTGATGGTGTGTACATGGTAGCAAGTCACCTACAGATTCAGCTGTTACAATGTTAGTGATACATCTGGCTCTTCATAACTTTATACAGAAAAGTGTTCGTTTCCCATAACACAACACCGCAAGAAAATCAGAGCTGCCAGTGAATGCTTGGCTATTCATTATCACTTCATTGATGCCAAAACATTTTTATGCCTTTGGAGTACATCAGAAAGGAGACTATAATTACAAATTACAGTATACCAGATTTAGGTTAAATCTCAGAAAAAAAACTTCCTAACTGTAGGAACAGTAGGAAATGGAACAAATTGCCTAAGGAAGTTGTGGAAACTCTTTCACTGGAGGTTTTCAAAAGGAGGCTGGATAGCCATATCCCTTGGATGGTTTAGACACAACAAATCTTGTATCTTGGCAGGAGGTTAGACTAGATGGCCCTTGTGGTCCCTTCTAACCTATTGCTATAAATCCATGGTATGGCCACATCTTGAATACTGTGTGCAGATGTGGTTTCCCCATCTCAAACAAGATATATTGGAATTGGAAAAGGTTCAGAAAAAGGCAATAGAAATGATTAGGGTATGGAATGGCTGCCATATGAGGAGACTGGAAATTTTGATCTTGGAAAAGAAACGACTAAGGGGGGATATGATAGAGGTTTATAAAATCATGACTGATGTGGCGAAAGTAAATAAGGAAGTGTTATTTACTCCTTCTCATAATACAAGAACTAGAGGTCACCAAATGAAATTAAGAGGCAGCAGATTTAAAACATACAAAAAATTATTTTTTCATGCAACGCAGGGCCAACGTGTTGAAGTCTTTGCCAGGGGATGTTGTGAAGGCCAAGACTATAACAAGGTTAAAAAAAGAACTAGATTATTTCATGGAGGATAGATCTATCAATGGCTATTTGCCAGGATGGACAGGGATGGGGTCCCTAGCCTCTGCCAGAATGTGGGAATGGCAACGGGATGAATCACTTGATGATTACCTGTTCCTTCCCTCTGGAGGCCACTATCAGAAGACAGGATACTTGGCTAGATGGACATTTGATCTGACCCAGTATGGCCATTCTTATGTTCTTATGGTTCTATGGTTCTATACCCAACAGTTTGTAGGTGCTGTAGGGCCAGTATAAATATCCAGCCAGAAATGTATCTACAGTAAGTCTCATCCTCTTTGATTTTTTTCCTATGCTCACCTGCAGTATAAAGTCTTATTTTATGAAGCATAGCAAATTATGTATAACAAAGTGTTGATTTCTTTAAAATTACATTTTTAAAAGGCTATACCTATTCTGACTCCTAATTTCAATTACATGTATTGAAACAGAGAAGTTTTTGGTTAATTTTCAAATGTTGCTAAACCCATATTTAGGAACCTAAAAACATGGCCTGGCTTTTCAGAGGTGCTGAGTATCAGAGCCTCCCACTGAAATAGTTACACAGGTACCCACTCTTGAAAACATTGATCGTTATGTGCCATTAAAGTGACCTAGTACTCAACACAATAAATAACGAGGAGTCAGGCAGCTCCTTAAAGACTAACAGATTTTTTTTTTTTTGCACATGAAATATTATTCCCAAATAAATCTCTTAGTCTTTAAGGTGCCACCGTGCTTCTCATAGTCTGTATCCACAAAAACAAACACAGCTACCCTTCTGAACAAAATAAACATTATTCTATGTCTAATTTGCATTTGAAAGCCCTTCCCATCTCTGGCATGTCTTTCTAGCTCAAGGAATCCACTGATGGACATGTGTTGGGAGATCACAAGAATTTCTCAAATAGCAATTTGTAATCTCACCAAGGACATCTGCCCCCCGAAGAATTAGCTGTAGGAAGTGTTGCCCTGTGAGTTTTTCATGGATGTAGGTAACCTCAGACATCCCCCGTATGGGTAGAGTTGAGTTTATTTTACCATACATTTCCTTTCTCCTCAGTTTGAATTATTCAACAGCATCTACCATTATTTTAAAAAATTACCATTATCTCCACTGCAGAATGGAGCGTAGTGGTCCTAAACCCCTTCAGTAACAATGCTGTGAATTGTAACAGCTGGGCTAATTAATATTAACATTTTATTTTATAAGGGTGTTCAGTTTAGAAGGTTTATCTAGATTTCCCCATAGTTTGCAAGGATGTAAGTGCTAGACTCCTATTGGACCTATTCTGTTTTCTGTCAGTCACTTTCATAGAGTACCAGTCACCGTAGTAGCTGGTAATTGAATGACACTTGACATCCATGGTAGTTTCATGAATATGAATTGCAGGATCATATCCAGTCTGAATGTTGGTGGTTTATATGTACGATTTTCATACACATACTCACATAAGCCTCCTAAAATCTTCACCTTGCTCAATATTGCTGGTTTCTTATTACATGGGTTTCGAACAGAGTTCCAAAAAAATATTCCATGAGGTACAGAAAGTATATTGACAATCACTGTGGGATCCCAGTAGACAGTTTGATCTCTGGTAGACCGACAACTGCAGCATGAATGCCATGGTAGCACTCTTTCTGAAAGACTGGAGGGACAATGTTTTCCAATAGCCCAAAAGTCTGGCCATTTTTTCTCTTTTAATCAAGTGTAAATCCAGAGTAACTCTATTGCTTCTGAATCTAAAACAAGAGGTGGATTAAATGATATAAAACAGTGGTTCCCGAACTTGTTCGGCCGCTTGTTTAGGGAAAGCCTATGGCAGGCCGGGAAAGTTTGTTTACCTGCCGCGTCTGCAGGTTCAGCCGATCGCGGCTCCCAGTGGCCGCAGCTCGCTGCTCCAGGCCAATGGGAGCTGCTGGAAGCAGCAGTCAGTACTTCCCTTGGCCCACTCCACTTCCAGCAGCTCCCATTGGCCTGGAGCAGCGAATCGCGGCCACTGGGAACCGTGATTGGCCACACCTGTGGACGCAGCAGGTAAACAAACCAGCCCGGCCCACCATGGGCTTTCCCTGAACAAGCGGCAGAACAAGTTTGGGAACCTCTTGTATAAAATCTTATAGAGAACTGATCTAGATCCCAAATATCTGAACCCCTAAAATTTGATTAAATTAAATTGTGTTCCTAGTTTTCTCCCATATCTGATCAGTGCTTTTAAACCACAAAAACAAATTGTACTTTCATTTGAAGACGGTTTTGCATTCTGGACATATTCAATTAATTTTCTGCTTTAAGGTATTTCAAATGTCTTTTAAAATTAGACAAGAGACAATGAATATGAACCCCAAATGCCTCATTTAAAAACAATTTGAGCTTGCATAATGAGCATAACTCATTCTAATAGAGCAATTTTATGTCAATTATGACACCATTATTTTTGAGCTCGTTACCAGTTTTCTAAATAAAACAGTAACCTTTCATTTCTCGACCATATGGCGTGTCAGCTCTGGCTTGTGTCGTGACATGCAATCAATGTGAACTTACGTTCTCATTGCAAAATTATTCCTTACATTATTTAAGCCACTTGACAGCCTCTTTCCTGATGTGATGCAAAATAACACAATGAGAATGATGAATTGCTTCTCAAAGCTTAGGCGGAGATTCTCACCCCCACCCCACTCTTTCCACTAGGTCAACTTTGTGCCTAATTAATATAGAATTCTTATTCATTTTGTGTATGTGTAAATGATTCCATATTGCAAATTTCCTGTACAGATTCATGATTCCCCACAGTGTTCAAGGCTAGGTGGGATCTTTTATGTAATACTATATTGGGAATCATGGATCTGTACAGGAAATGTGCAACATGGCTTCATCTCGCCTAATTTTAATTGCTTATTATTTGCAATGCAGTCCCATCTAGAAGCTCTAATCGATATCTAGGCCCTTTGTGCCAGGTGCTGTACACAAAGCGGGAGGCAGTCCCCACCCAAAGGGCTTATCTAAATAAACAAGGCAGAGAAAGGGTGGGAGGAAAAACAGAGGTAAAATGACTTGTTTCAAGTTGTTGCAGGTCAACAGCAGGAATAGAGCTCCTGACTCCCAGTCCAGTGCCCTGCTAAGCTGCTTTGCCTCCCGCTTATGATTTAAAAGACTTTAGTGGTAGTCTTTAAAGTACCTTAGTTGTCTTAGATAACTAATTATTCCTCTTTTCACCAGTAGTTGTGCTATTTTAAGTAAAAAGGAGTTGACTGAAAAAAATCCCTCTTGAACATTGCAAAGGGAAAATGTATGAAATGTAATAGCATACAGGCTATGCAAATAACAGCTCAGCAATGGGAGAGCCTTGTTCAGGCTTTAAATGATATCTCATGGTGCAGGCAGGATTCAGAAGTATAGGGAATATTACAAATACTGAGGTACAAGTACTTATCACAGAATATTGGACAAAATTTAAGCATGATTGCTGTATTCTTTTAAAAAGCAAGTATGTATTTTCAACTAATGGAAATGGATTGGAAAATAATTAAGAGGCCTCTGAATAACTGACCATGTCTACAATCAAACTCCAGCCAAAACTTTAAGGTTGTGAAAAGATTTTAGTTCAGATTATTTTCATTTTTACATGCCTTTACAGTTCCAGGTTCCAGTCAGGGCAGGGCATGGAATCAGGAAGTGCCAGTAATCTATGTGAGAAGCTTTTACTCTGTTTGATATTTCTCGCCAGGATCACAAGTGGAAGAGCCAGAAATCCCATGACACTGACAGAGGCTACTCTTATGGGATTTTATACTCCAGCTCTTTAGATAAATGGAGTAAACACCCACTTTTTGGGGGTACTCATTGGAACAGAACCTGAATCTCAAACCTTTCCATGTTCCATCTATAGTAGTTACTACTGGAGTCAGCGGAAGCTGATCCCTGTCACGTGACTAACCTCTATAATCTTGATCAAGATCAGCTGACTGGAGTCAGGACATAAAGCTGTGTCTCTTCCCAGCACTCAGGTATGTCCCACCACCACTATGTTACACACAGCTAGAGCTACATGATTGGAAAGAGATTTTTGAAAAAGCTGTTGTATCAAGGGCCACAGACTGAAAGCTGTGCATGCCAGTGGCCACACTGCTATTTTTCTCAGTGGGGTCCTTCCATTTCTACTGCCCTTTTGTTGTGAAACAATTGTTTTATTTCATACTGTGTAATGTTTCTCTTTCACCATTTTAAACAGCAGACGTGACATTAATGCCCTGTCTTAACAGTTCTCAATTGTCAGGTGTTTGCCAAAACACTATAATACTAAGCGCTGATGGGGAGAGGATTTCAGAGTGACTGAAGGGCTTAATTACAGGATTTGTGTATGGAGGTATGAGGACAGAACTATATAAAGCAGATGGAACGCTTGGAACATTCACCCCTGCCAGCAGAACGTGACGCAGGATGCAAACCATTTTCAAAGCTTCAGCCCTAAATCATTTGTCTACAGGCATATTCCAGTGCAGGCGTTTCCAAATGCACACGGCAGTACCAGTAATTTATTTGTGCCTATGACAAATGAGGAGAGGGGCAACTGCACAAAGGTCTTGCAGCTGTGGAAGGAAGTGAATCATGCATTCTAATATAGGGGCACTTGCTCCCCTATTCCAGCTACCCATACTGTAGATAGCGATGCAGGATGAGGACAGTAGCTTCCATAGAGCTGCTACATCCCATAGTTGCACATTTGGGCAGGGAACTGATGGAGGCTTGGCTCTGCGCCGTCCCGCACCATTCATCACAGTCTTCCATAGTTTTCTGGGGTCCTCCCAGGGAAGCCCAATAAGGTGCTGCCACTAGCTCAAGGGTTGTGGCAAAATCACCATTGAATCTATGTTTAGCAAATGATAAAATAAGACAATGACAAGGGGAAGGGAATAGTATATTCCTTAGTTGGGAAACCGTAGGTGAGAGAGATGGAATGGATAGTGTTGGAGGGACATCAGTTTGTTAGAGAAGAAGGATAGTCCATTGTTAGAAAGAGAACCAGGAGACCTGTGTTTTATTCCTTGCTCTGCCACTGGCTTCTTGGGATCTAGGACAAGTCATTTAGTGTCTCTGAGATCCTCAGAAATACTTAGGTGTCTAACTCCCATTGATTCAATAAGAGTTTGGTGCCTAAATAACTTTGAGGATCTAGCCCTCTGTGCATGAAATAGTACTTCCCTGCCCTACAGGAGTGTTGAAAGGATAAATACATTAAAGATTGTGAGGTGCTTCCAAATTACAATAATAGGGGCCATATAATTATCCAAGATCTCTAGACTAGGGTGACCAGATGTCCCGATTTTATAGGGACAATCCTGATTTTTGGGTCTTTTTCTTATATAAAGTCCTATTACACCCCTGACCCCTCTCCTGATTTTTTGCATGTGCTATGTGGTCACCTGCTCTAGACAAAGAAAGATATCTTTGATTTCCCTCCAGAAGTAAATCACTATTTGGTTATGATAGATCTTTGCTGCAGCACTTTACAAGTATTTAGCAGCCCATTCGGATAGTTCTTTCTTATTTCAAGCACTAGATTAGTTTTTCAATGATTTTCTTCATAAATTAGGTGAAACTACTTTAGAATGGCTACATAAATGACTAAAAATAATCAAACATGGGAGTAATTATTAATGTTTCAGAGCTGAACTCAGAGGAGGTGTCAAAATGGGGTCTCACAGGGGACTGTTCTATTACAGGATCTGACAGTATTAGATATTTTCATTAAACTCTGGAAAAATGGAGCGGAGAGTGGTGCTAATCAAATTCATGATTAATATGAAGATGGGAGGGTTGGTGAATACCATGGAGGATAGACTTAAACTACTATGCTATCCTGATAAATTAGAAAAATGGGTTGAAATCACTCAGATCTGAGGCAATAAAGACCCTGATGTTGCATATGAAGGGGTAATCAATACACTTATCTGGAAAGTGGGAAATACTGTCTAAGCAATGATACCACACAGAAGTCTAAGCAGTGATACAACACAGAAGGCACTGGAGGTCATAGCTGATGATCTGAGGAGGAGTTAGCAACATCACTTTTTACCTTGAGTCCAGTTCTGTATTATGTTGTATAATAGGACAATTGCATGTACATCAACTGAAACAGTTAGTTATTTCTGTAGGCCACATCAGAGTATACTTTTGGACATCATAATGTTGAAAAGACATGGAGAGATAGGAGGGAAGTCAAAGGAAAGTGCCTTTCTCCCTTATCTTATATGGTGCCCAAAATCTTGGGTTCAGTCGACATTAAGGGCTGGGACTTTTATAGGAGAATGCAGCCCTATTTTGTTACCAAATGCCACCTCAAGTGGGGCTTGAGGTCAAACAGACCTTGGATGCACACAACAGTTTTTGTCCATAACACAGCACTCCAGTCCATGGCATCTTTCTAATGGCACATCTTACCATCTCCTACATTGTACAGATAAAATAGTTCACTTTCTCTTCACCTGTGAACTAGAGGCTGGTGCGGAAAGGCACGGGTTTGAGGTCTGCATTACAAAAGGATGCCATCAATTTTGTTTCGTATATATAACTTCGTCTGGCATTATTTTTTTTTCTTCATGGAGATGTAAAAGTTAGAATTAACCTTGGGTTCTCCATCTCCCCCAGTTGGCCTTCCACTGCATGAAGTTTTCATAGTCAAAGAAGAAATATGACGTATAGGGTAAAAGAGTGAGTGTGCGCATACAAGTTTAGGTTATTTGGCAGATGGTCACTACCAAGATATCAGTCTAGATCCTCATCTTCTGTGTATCAGTGTAGCTCTACTGACTTCAGTGCCGTTAGGATATGGCCCATTTACTGCAAACTATTAATTCCCCATTCAACAACAATGCTGAAGAGAACAATTTGCGACTAAGGGTAAGTCTACACTACGAAATTAGGTCGATTTAATAGAAGTTGATTTTTTTTAGAAATCGATTTGATACAGTCGATTGTGTGCGTCCCCACTGAACACATTAAGTCAGCAGTGTGCGTCCACAGTACCGAGGCTAGCATCAACTTTTGGAGTGTTGCACTGTGGTAGCTATCCCACAGTTCCTGCTGTCTCCGCCGCCCATTGGAATTCTCAGTTGAGCTCCCAATGCCTGATGGGACAAAAACATTGTCGTGGGTGGTTCTGGGTACATGTTGTCAGCCCCCTCTCTCTACCTCCCTCTCACCTTTTTTCCTGGATTACCCATGCAGACGACTTACCAAGGCAAGCATGGGGCCCACTCAACTCATTGTCACCATATGTGTCCTGGGTGCTGCTGGCAGACACGGTGCTGCAGTGCTACACACAAGCATCCCCTTGCCTTGCCTTACCTTGCCTAGAAGATGGCAGACGGTACAATACGACTGCTAGCCGTCATCCCGTGGGTACTCTTGGCTGACTTCAGTTAGGTTGGTCAGGGGCACCTATGCAGACATGGGTGCTCCTTGCCAGCTTCGGTGAGGTCGGTCGGGGGTGCCTGGACAAAAATGAGAATGACTCCAGATCATTCTCTTCTTTAAGTTTTGTCTAATGGAGATTCAGTCCTGCCTGGAATATCATGCCAGCTGGAGACTTCTGCCTCAGGCTGCTCTCCCAGTCGGCAGCACCACACAGTCACACCTACCTCTTGCTCCCATGGCTCATGAAGCCTGGACAGTAGTAAGGAGCAGTTCTTGATTCTTTCTATTTCCCTGTAAGCCAACTGCCCTCCCCTCCCTCCTTTGATCTCCCCCTTGGAGAGGCAATAAAGTCATTGTTGTTTCAAATTAATGCATTCTTTATTAATTCATCACACAAACGGGGGGATAACTGCCAAGGTAGCCTTGGAGGAGTGGGGGAGGAGGGAAGCACAGGGGTGGGGTAGTTGTAGGGGCACTCCCGAGAATGACATGCAGCTCATCATAGAAGCGGCAGGTCTGGGACTCTGACCCAGAACGGCCGTTTGCCTCTCTGGTTCTTTGGTAGGCTTCATGCGGCACTGCTGCGGGTCCCTGTTATAACGTCTGTCCTTCATGCCCTAGGAGATTTTTTTCAAATATTCTGGCATTTCGTCTTTTGGAATGGAGTTCAGATAGCATGGATTTGTCTCCCCATACAGTGAGCAGATGCAGTACCTCCCGATCGGTCTTTGCTGGAGCTCTTTTGAGATTCTGGGACTCCATGGTCACCTGTGCTCATGAGCTCGCTATGCTGGCCAAACAGGAAATAAAATTCAAAGTTTGCGGGGCTTTTCCTGTCTCCCTGGCCAGTGCATCTGAGTTGAGAGTGCTGTCCAGAGTGGTCACAACAGAGCATTCTGGGATAGCTCCCGGAAGTCAATACCATCAAACTGTGTCCACAGTACCCCAAATACGACCCAGCAGGGTCGATTTCAGCACTAATCCCCTCATTGGAGAGGAAACAGTAATCGATTTTAAGAGCCCTTTAAGTCAACAAAAATGGCTTCATCGTGTGGACGGGTGCAGGGTTAAATCGATCTAATGCTGCTAAATTCAACCTAAACTCGTAGTTTAGACGAGGACCAAGACTGTCTAAAACATGGGCTCCTCGGTAGGGAATTTCTGACAATGGCTGCATACAGAGTGTCCAAACCTCACTCACAATACTAGCAAAGTCATCTGCAATTTGACAGGATGTCTGAAGGAAGCTGCTGAAAGGACTGAATGCAGCCAGTGTTGGAAGGCAACATATCAGATTGATAGGATTTTTTTAAAACTCTCATCCACAACTCCTTAGCAAGTTTCTAAGTGCCAAAGCCCTTTAAAGTCCTCTATATCTTCTCCCTCGCCTTGCCCACCGCCTCCTCCTTTCATGTACTTAGCAGTGTCTGACTCTGAGGCACAATGTCAAGTGATACTTAGTGCTTTGTCCCCAACGGCAAGAGAAGGAGGCTTTACCTCAGCCCTCAGCTCTGCTTTAAAGCTGCTTTTACTCTGTCTCATTCCTTTTTAAACACTTTTAATGCTCAGATGTCTCTGTTTGAGAGGCAGGCTTGAAATGTTGTGTTTTAATAGCTACAGTGCACCTGAATGAGAAACCAATTTCAATAGGCAATTGCCTCTCTTGGGGTCCATTGAAGTAAACAGGAGTCTTGGCACATCAGTAGGTGTTGGCTCAGGATCTTAGCAACTGAATTATTGTAACCCCATGAGGTTTCTAATTCCATTTTTTAAGCTTTCGTGAGAAACCATTTCTGCTTGGTTGCTTCTATATTTTGGTGGTCACCCTGGTGCTCGCTTAAGGCAAGTTTCCCTTTACCAAGGATAGAGTGGAGTCAGAGGACCTACTGCTAACTCAATTTTCTCAGCCCCCCATTCCACCAGCAGAGGGTTTGAGATTGGTGCAGGCAGTGGCTCAAAATTACTCTTCTGTCTGGGGTTAGCAGAGTATTCCTTCCATTTCCTGCCCTCTCAAGGAGCTGCTCAGAAACCATTTTTCATTTTAAAAAAATCAGATGAGCAATTTCCATCCATCTCTGCTTGATATCATCATGCTACATCAAAAAAGGTTAAGGCAAGGGTCAAGCACAGATTTGTTGCTGCCTTTAATCATTTGGAAATAATACGTCTTATAAGCTGATGAGTCGAATGTATACTGACTACTTATGGCTGAACTTTTCAACAAAACTTTTTTTTTCTTTTTGATTAGAAAATGGCAGGTTTGTCAAAATTGAAACTCTTTGTGGACACATACTGGTCCTGACTATTTTCACTGGGAACATTTCTCAGGTCCAGGATGGAATTTCCAGTCAAAATGAAAAATTCATGGAACAGCCAATAGCCCAGTGGTTAGGGCACTTATTGGGGATCAAGCCCTGCTCCAAATGAGATAGTTTACAGACTTAAACCTGGGTTTGCCACTTCCTAAACAAGTGCCCTAAGTATCATGCTATTGCCTATTCTGAGCATATGTACACTTGTTCACTCTCTTTGTCTCTTACTTCCCTGCCCTCTTCTTTCTTCCTTGAAAATTTTCAAAAGGTCTTGGGTTCATTCTGAGGCAGAGCAAAATCAATTTTTAAAATCTCAAAATTGTTCACTAAATTCTTGTTTGCAGGCTGGATCTGCTCAGGACCTGATTATCCTCAGTGCTTGCACAGACAGGAAAGGACAAGACAATCACGGTGTTGTGCTCAGTAGAAACAGAGTTTTCTCTGCCCCACCTAGCTGTGCGGAGGAAGAAGTGCATAGTCTATCTGCCCTCCCCTCCCAATGCTTCAGCCTGCGTACTGGGAGAGCATGCTTCAGTGCCTCTGCATGCATTTGTTGGGGCCACGGGGAAGAATTGGGCTGCCTCACCTCCAGTGTGGGTCAGTGACTAAGTGCCATGGGCTGGCTCTTAGCTTTCTAATTGCATAGTGCAATTTAATGTGAGTTCCACATTTTCTAGCTAAACAGTTAGATGATTATTTATACAGGGCAGTAGTAGATGCAAATGGTGTTTTACAAACACATACTTAAACACTAAGAGTCCAACCACAGAAAACTTGGAACTGGCTGTGGTGCCTATGGAAAAGCAGAGCCAGAAGCAATTGGGACAAACTTTCCAATTAAAAAGTCAAAAAGTAAACTGGAGGGAAAAATAGATGAAACATCCAACCATTACCCTGACCTAAATTTTTAGAATTTGAAAATTTCGCGGGGCAGGCAGGACTTGTACAGTTTTGAACCAAATTTCACAATTCCACTGCCCACCTGATCCATGTCCCTTCATCCAGTTTTAGTAAATAGTCAGCCTTTACCAACAGTTCTTATACGGGCACCTGAGACTTTGTAGTTATTGTCTATAGTTATATCACTGATTAGACAAAAGATTTTAAAAAAAGTCCTAATGTAAAGAAGAATTAGCATTTGATGTGAAAAAGGACAGGAAGCCAGTAAAATGATTAAAGTAGGGACGGGACTGACATAGCACTGAAATAAAATGTAAATCTATTTTATCTTGGTTTTCTACAGTCAGAGGCCTGGTCTACACTATGACTTTAGGTCGAATTTAGCAGAGTTACCTCAATTTAACCCTGGACCCGTCCACACAATGAAGCCTTTTTTTTTTTACATAAAGGGCTCTTTAAATCAATTTCTTTACTCCACTTCCGATGAGGGAATTAGCTCTGAAGTCAGCCTTGCCGGGACGAATTTGGGATAGTGTGGATGTAATTCGACGGTATTGGCCTCCAGGAGCTATCCCAGAGCACTCCATTGTAACCACTCTGGACAGCGCTCTGGTTTTGCGTGAAACAATTGTCTGCCATTGCTCTGACGGAGGGAGGGGAGACTGACGACATGATTTACAGAGAATAAAATCAACAAAAGGGGTGGCTTCGCATCAAGGAGAAACACAAACAACTGTCACACAGAATGGCCCCCTCAAGGATTGAACTCAAAACTCTGGGTTTAGCAGGCCTTTGATGTCACAAAACAAATTGGGTCAATTTCTTGTTTTGATCCATCTATCTTTTACATCTTAGGTTGGCAGCAGATTGTGCAGTACGACTGCTAGGCATCGTCATCTCCTGGGTGCTCAGCAGAAAATGCTGCATTACAGCTGCTAGCCTTCGTCATCTCCTGGCTGCTCACCAGAAGATGGTGCAGTAGGACTGCTAGCCATCATCATCTCCTGGGTGCTCGGCAGAAGATGGGAATGACATAGCTTGGTCACTCCCATGGCTGCCCAGGTGCCCCTGACTGATCTCATCGAGGTCAGCTAAAAGAGCACCCAGGAATATGACGATGATGGCTGCCAATCCTAATGCACTATCTGCTGCTAAAAGGCAGTGAGCTGCTGCTGTGTAACAATGCAATCCCACGTCTGCCAGCACCCTGGAGACACCCAGTGATGGTCAGCTGAGCGGGCTCCATGCTTGCAGTGGTATGGTGTCTGCTCAGGTAACCCAGGAAAAAAGGCGTGAAACAATTGTCTGCTGTTGCTTTCACATAGGGAGGGAGGGAGAGGGGGGCCTGACAACATGTACCCAGAACCACTTAGGACACTGTTTTTGCCCCATCAGGCATTGGAATCTCAACCCAGAATCCCAACGGGCAGCGGAGACTGCGGGAACTCTGGGATAACTACTCACAGCTACCCACAGTGCAACACTCTGGAAGTCGACACTAGCCTCAGTACTGTGGACGCAGTCCGCCGACTTAATGCACTTAGAGCATTTTGTGTGGGGACACGCACAATCGACTGTATAAAAATGTTTTCTAAGAAACTGACTTCTATAAATTTGACCTAATTTCCTAGTGAAGACATACCCACAGTGTGGGTCAGATCTATGATGTATCATAAGATTATCCCAATTTTGTATTACAGTAGGCCCTAAAGGTCCCAACAGACATTAAGGCCCCATTGTGCTAGGTGCTGTACAAACACAGAATAGGAGAAAGTTCTTGCTCTGAACAGCTTACAGTCAAAAGTAGACAAGGAATACAAAGTGGAAAGAGGCACAGAGAGAGGAAGTGATTCCAACGTCACACAGCAGACCAGTGGGAGGGCCAGGAATGGATTCCAGTTTTCCAGAGCCCCAGATTAATGCACTGTTTGCTAGATCACACTGCCTCTCCATGTTGAGATGATGCCACCACTGGCTCTTAAAAAATCTGTTTCACTGTACCAGCATACAAAGCCAATTATTCATCAGCTTCATTTTAGCTGTTTCTTGCATTTATTCTCAGTTCATCCCTGCACTGTACAAACGCTTCCCCTTCACTGCCTGTTCTGAAGTTCTCTCATAATCTTTATATCCATCAAACACTCTGAAGCCTCAACAAAAGGGGACGAGCTTTTGAGAATAAATGTGAATTGCTTCGCTTAACAATTGTCCTAACTAATGTACTTTGTCAACACAGCAGCTTCATGGGCAGCAGTGTTTTAAAGCTATTTGTTAACAAGATTTATGCCTGGCTTTATCCCTCACTGCTTACTGGGAGGAAAAACTCCATCACACAAAACACTTTCTCTATGTAGATTTCTATGTGCCAAGACCCATTAAAGCAAACGCATTAATGTCATCTATTCCTCACCTTTTTATCACTCTCACATAAAAGTTCACTGCTTTCTGGCAATTTCCAGTACCATCCCAAAAACATACTCTGCATTTTTTTTTTCTGTATAAAATTGAATGTGCCAGAATCAATTAGGGGACAAACATCATAAAAACAGTGCCTGGAAAAAAAAAGTGGTTAGCCTACTTCATTTAATTGATTTACATACTGGTGTAAGTAGTACAATGATGTAAAACACTGATTGGATGGTAGTGAGCTAAAACTGTCACTCCGATAGTAACCTACAATCTTAAAGGAGCTTGGTAAGGGGCCTTAGGCAGTATTTCTTCTATTGCTCATAGGCAACAGTTTTATACGTTCTCTGATTCCAAGTAATATCCTGAAAATAAAACCAGGGGGATGAAGGAAGTTGTAACCACCCAAATGATGCAGTAGCAGAAAATTGTGCTGCATTGCAGACTATTTGAGCTAGCACTGGTAAGAACCTTTTTCCTTTCTGAACATTGGGCTGGTGAAGTCTGAATGTACTTTGCCTTTCAAAGTCCTTTTATTTTGCATAGTGTATGTGATTTTACCTGCATTGGTACATGTAAACTTTACTCCATGTAAGTTGTACTGGCTTAGATAAAACCATTGATATTTGATTGAGCTTTATTTTTGACAAAGGAAAAATAAATATCATCCCTGAAGGGCTAGGTCCTCATGGGGTGCAAATCAGTCTTGAGCTAATTGATTTGATGATGCGATGTTGGCTGGCACCAGCTGAGATTGTGACCTGAAAGTCCATTTTTTCCTATGTGGTAATGTTTTAATAAGGGGCGTTAGCTAGCGTTCATTCATGTGGCCAAGATATGAAAGGTGAACAGCAAAGGTTTCACTAAAAGGGAATGTTGGATTGGGAATGAGTGGGGGAGGGGCATGAGAGTATCTGGATGTTTTAAAAATATATTTAACCCTGTTTTATGTTAGTTACCTTCCTAGAACTTGAACAATCTGAGCTGTAAATTTGCTGATTTCTTTTAGTATTACTCGCAAGTCTCATAAACAAAGGGTTTGAGAAGTGAGGGGTCAAACTGAATGATCCTTTAAACTTTGAAGCTGTAATTGTCACAAATGTTGTTAAAATTTATATTCTACAGACATATTTTGACCATGGCTTGATATTATTCTGGCTATTATTGATTTTTACAAAATGTCAGGGCTTACTACATGATTTTTTTCTATCTGTTGTTGTTTCTGCAATGTTCCTAGAAACCACAAACAGTGCTCGTGTCTCCTTTGTGCTACCTAGATGCTGTACAAAAATAATACAAATGCAAATAATCTACCGAACCGATATTCGGGCTATAGGCATCCAGCTATCAGAAGAAGTCTTACAGACAAATTGAAGGCCACAGCTCACCAGCACAGCAATAAACTCATTCCTAACTGGCTGAAGCAAAGGTTCAATGCCCTGATAGTTCACAATCATGAGGCATGTTATAACCAAGTGGTGGATGATGCTGAAATCAGCTTAGCCAGGGGAGATTTAAAGCTGGCGTTCAGAACAATCTGCAACCTCACCGTCAAGAGGTAATCTCTACAAACGGCATCCTGAATGACAGCCAGGGCTGTCCATGTAACTCGGATGATGACATCCTGTCACGCTGGATACAACATTATCATAAGAACATCAGAACATAAGAACGGTCATACTGGGTCAGACTAAAGGTCCATCTAGTGCAGTATCTGTCTACCAACAGTGGCCAATGCCAGGTACCCCAGAGGGAGTGAACCTAACAGGCAATGATCAAGTGATCTCTCTCCTACCATCCATCTCCATCCTCTGACAAATAGAGGCTAGGGACACCATTCTCTACCCATCCTGGCTAATAGCCATTTATGGACTTAATCACCATGAATTTATCCAGTTCTCTTCTAAACACTGTTATAGTCCTAGCCTTCACAACCTTCTCAGGTAAGGAGTGCCACAAGTTGACTGTGTGCTGTGTGAAGAACTTCCTTTTATTTGTTTTAAACCTGCTGCCTATTAATTTCTTCTATTATGGGAATAAGTCAATAACTTTTCCTTATCCACTTTCTCTGCATCACTCATGATTTTATATACCTCTATCATATCCTCCCTTAGTCTCCTCTTTTCCAAGCGGAAGAGTCCTAGCCTCTTTAATCTTTCCTCATATGGGACCCTCTCCAAACCCCTAATCATTTTAGTTGCCCTTTTCTGAACCTTTTCTAGTGCTAGAATATCTTTTTTGAGGTGAGGAGACCAAATCTGTACACAGTATTCGAGATGTGGGTGCACCATGGATTTATATAAGGGCAATAATATATTCTCAGTCTTATTCTCTATCTCCTTTTTAATGATTCCTAACATCCTGTTTGCTTTTTTGACCGCCTCTGCACACTGCGTGGACATCTTCAGAGAACTATCCACTATGACTCCAAGATCTTTTTCCTGACTCGTTGTAGCTAAATTAACTCCCATCCTATTGTATGAAGAGTTGGGGTAATTTTTTCCAATGTGCATTACTTTACATTTATCCACATCAAATTTCATTTGTCATTTTGTTGCCCAATCACTTAGTTTTGTGAGATCTTTTTGAAGTTCTTCACAATCTGCTTTGGCCTTAACTATCTTGAGTAGTTTAGTATCATCTGCAAACTTTGCCACCTCACTGTTTATCCCTTTCTCCAGATCATTTATGAATAAGTTGAATAGGATTGGTCCTAGGACTGACCCTTGGGGAACACCACTAGTTACCCCTCTCCATTCTGAGAATTTACCATTAATTCCTACCCTTTCTGCCCTGTCTTTTAACCAGTTCTCCATCCATGAAAGGACCTTCCCTTTTATCCCATGACAGTTTAATTTAAATAAGAGCCTATGGTGAGGGACCTTGTCAAAGACTTTCTGGAAATCTAAGTACATTATGTCCACTGGATCACCCTTGTCCACATGTTTGTTGACCCCTTCAAAGAACTCTAATAGATTAGTAAGTCACGATTTCCCTTTACAGAAACCATGTTGACTATTGCTCAACAGTTTATGTTTTTCTATATGTCTGACAATTTTAATCTTAACTATTGTTTTGACTAATTTGCCCGGTACTAATGTTAGACTTACCGATCTGTAATTGCCGGGATCACCTCTAGAGCCCTTTTTAAATATTGGCGTTACATTAGCTAACTTCCAGTCACTGGGTACTGAAGCTGATTTAAAGGACAGGTTACAAATCTTATTTAATAGTTCCACAACTTCACATTTGAGTTCTTTCAGAACTCTTGGGTGAATGCCATCGGGTCCCGGTGGCTTGTTAATGTTGAGTTTATCAATTATTTCCAAAACCTTCTCTAGTGACACTTCAATTTGTGACAGTTCCTCAGATTTGTTACCTACAAAAGCCGGCTCAGGTTTGGGAATCTCCCTAAAATCCTCACTTGTGAAGATTGAAGCAAAGAATCCATTTAGTTTTTCCACAATGAGTTTATCGTCTTTAAGCGCTCCTTTTGTATTTTGATCATCAAGGGGCCCCACTGGTTGTTTAGCTGGCTTCCTGCTTCTGATGTACTTAAAAAACATTTTGTTATTACCTCTGGAGTTTTTGGCTAGCCGTTCTTCAAACTCCTCTTTGGCTTTTCCTGTTACACTCTTGCACTTAAGTTGGCAGTGTTTATGCTCCTTTCTATCACAGTGCCTTCAACCACCCTCCAACTGCTGCTGGCTAGGAGCTGACAATTTGACAGCTCCTATGGTTTCAGACCCAGATGCTTGTATTAACATGCCAAAGTTGGATGAAGTGAAGTACGCCATCGACAAACTGAGAAATGGACACACAGCCGGTGCTGATGGAATTCCCCCAGAGCTGCTAAAATGTGCTAATGACTCTGTAGCAGAATCACGTCTGGCCATCTTTTGTCTGATGTGGAGAACTGGAACCTTCCCAACCACCTGGAAGGACACCCTTTGTAACCTCACTTTATAAGGGCGAGGGGCCATGCAGTGAATGTAAGAGCTGTGTGTGTCAAGGGAAAAGTCTTAAAAAGTGCCATCTAGTCACTGTCATAAAGAGCATCAGAACCTGGATTGGAGTGCAGAGTTCAGTCTCAGCTGTTGCACAGACCAGAGGTTCTCACCCAAGAATAGGTGAACCCATAGGGGTATGCAAAGGTCTTCCAGATACTCATCTAGATATTTGCTTAGTTTTACAGCAGGCTACATAAAAAGCACAAGCAAAGTCAATACAAACTAAAATTTTGCACAAACAATGGTATAGTATATAGAGCAGTATAAACAAATTAGTGTTTCTCAACCTGGGGAGTGGGGAAGCTTGGGTGAAAGTGATCATGAAATCATAGAATTTGCAATTCTAAGGAAGGGTAGAAGGGAGTACAGCAAAATAGAGACAATGGATTTCAGGAAGGTGGATTTTGGTAAGCTCAGAGAGCTGATAGGTAAGGTCCCATGGGAATTAAGACTGAGGGGAAAAACAACTGAGGAAAGTTGGCAGTTTTTCAAAGGGACGCTATTAAGGGCCCAAAAGCAAGTTATTCCGATGGTTAGGAAAGGTAGAAAATGTGGCAAAAGACCACCTTGGCTTACTCTTGAGATCTTGCATGACCTACAAAATAAAAAGGCGTCATATAAAAAATGGAAACTAGGTCAGATCACGAAGGACGAATATAGGCAAATAACACAGGAATGCAGAGGCAAGATTAGAAAAGCAAAGGCACAAAATGAACTCAAACTAGCTATGGGAATAAAGGGAAACAAGAAGACTTTTTATCAATACATTAGAAGCAAGAGGAAGACTAAGGACAGGGTAGGCCCACTGCTCAATGAGGAGGGGGTAACAGTAACGGGAGACTTGGAAATGGCAGAGATGCTTAATGACTTCTTTGTTTCAGTCTTCACTGAGAAGTCTGAAGGAATGTCTAGTATAGTGAATGCTTACGGGAAGAGGGTAGGTTTAGAAGAAAAAATAAAAAAAGAGCAAGTAAAAAATCACTTAAAAAAGTTAGATGCCTGCAAGTCTCCAGGGCCTGATGAAATGCATCCTAGAATACTCAAGGAGTTAATAGAAGAGGTATCTGAGCCTCTAGCTATTATCTTTGGGAAATCATGGGAGACGGGGGAGATTCCAGAAGACTGGAAGGTGGCAAATATAGTGCCCATCTATAAAAAAGGAAATAAAAACAACCCAGGAAACTACAGACCAGTTTGTTTAACTTCTGTGCCAGGGAAGATAATGGAGCAGGTAATCAAAGAAATCATCTGCAAACACTTGGAAAGTGGTAAGGTGATAGGGAATAGCCAGCATGGATTTGTAAAGAACAAATCGTGTCAAACTAATCTGATAGCGTTCTTTGATAGGATAATGAGCCTTGTGGATAAGGGAGAAGCGGTGGATGTGATATACCTAGACTTTAGTAAGGCATTTGATACGGTCTCTCATGATATTCTTATAGATAAACTAGGAAAGTACAATTTAGATGGGGCTACTATAAGGTGGGTGCATAACTGGCTGGATAACCGTACTCAGAGAGTAGTTGTTAATGGCTCCCAATCCTGCTGGAAAGGTATAACAAGTGGGGTTCCGCAGGGGTCTGTTTTGGGACCGGTTCTGTTCAATATCTTCATCAACGATTTAGATGTTGGCATAGGAAGTACGCTTATTAAGTTTAGTATCAGAGGGTAGCCGTGATAGTCTGGATCTGTAAAAGCAGCAAAGAATCCTGTGGCACCTTATAGACTAACAGACCTTTTGGAGCATGAGCTTTCGTGGGTGAATACCACGACATCTGAGGAAGTGGGTATTCACCCACGAAAGCTCATGCTCCAAAACGTCTGTTAGTCTATAAGGTGCCACAGGATTCTTTGCTGCTTATTAAGTTTGTGGATGATACCAAACTGGGAGGGATTGCAACTGCTTTGGAGGACAGGGTCAAAATTGAAAACGATCTGGACAAATTGGAGAAATGGTCTGAGGTAAACAGGATGAAGTTCAATAAAGATAAATGCAAAGTGCTCCACCTAGGAAGGAACAATCAGTTTCACACATACAGAATGGGAAGAGACTGTTTAGGAAGGAGTATGGCAGAAAGAGATCTAGGGGTCATAGTGGACCACAAGCTTAATATGAGTCAACAGTGTGATACTGTTGCAAAAAAAGCAAACATGATTCTGGGATGCATTAACAGGTGTGTTGTAAACAAGACACGAGAAGTCATTCTTCCGCTTTACTCTGCGCTGGTTAGGCCTCAACTGGAATATTGTGTCCAGTTCTGGGCACCGCATTTCAAGAAAGATGTGGAGAAATTGGAGAGGGTCCAGAGAAGAGCAACAAGAATGATTAAAGGTCTTGAAAACATGACCTATGAAGGAAGGCTGAAGGAACTGGGTTTGGTTTGGAAAAAAGAAGACTGAGAGGGGACCTGATAGCAGTTTTCAGGTATCTAAAAGGGTGTCATCAGGAGGAGGGAGAAAACTTGTTCACCTTAGCCTCCAATGATAGAACAAGAAGCAATGGGCTTAAACTGCAGCAAGGGAGATTTAGGTTGGACATTAGGAAAAAGTTCCTAACTGTCAGGGTAGTTAAACACTGGAATAAATTGCCTAGGGAGGTTGTGGAATCTCCATCTCTGGAGATATTTAAGAGTAGGTTAGATAAATGTCTGTTAGGGATGGTCTAGACAGTATTTGGTCCTGCCATGAGGGCAGGGGACTGGACTCGATGACCTCTCAAGGTCCCTTCCAGTCCTAGAGTCTATGAGTCTATGTATTTTTATTTCTGATTTTATAAGCAAGTAGTTTCTAAGGTAGGTGAAACTTGGGGTACGTAAGACAAATCAGCCTCCTGAAAGGGATTCAGTGTTCTGGAAATGTTGAGAGTCACTGGCATAGAAGGCAGAAGAGCAAAGGCTGATTTTGTTGTTAGGACTTATTGAAGCTAAAATACATAAATCTCTGATTTGTTTTGTTTTGTTTTTTCTTCATCGTTCCTCTTTTCCAAGCTTCAATATTTTGCTAAAATTGAAAGTTAAGGGTGGGGGAAGGCTTTGTCATCCTATATTATATGGGACAGATTCCCTGTTACAAAAAGGTCTTTTTATCCCATATGGATGATGTAAAGGGAACACAAAAGGGCCCCAGAGAACACCATCTGTGCATGGGGTCTCCCTGACCTACACTAGAATCCCTCTCAGGCTATAAAGTAGAGAGTTGTGCTGGGTTAGGAAGGGCGGGAGAGTGGTGAACCAAGTGAAAAAGGGGTATGGCCAGAGCTCACTGGGTTATGGCTATTCCCTACTTCACAGAGCCCATAGGGCACAATGAAAGTGGAAGGTAAACTAGAGAAGTTTCTGTAGCTTGCACTGGACAGACCTCTGAATATGCAGTGTGCAAAGATGTCTTAAATCCACCTTTCCCAGCTCACCCCTCCCTGACCTCTGTGAAAGAATGGAGCAGCTGATGACTATACCCTATAAGGAAAGCCAAAGCTATAGTCCTTACTCAGGAGAGGCTGTGTACTGAAATCAACAGGGTGTTTTGCCTCTGCAGGGACTGGAGAATCAACACTGAGGCAGAAAGAGAAAGATTAAGCAGATTATCTAGTCCACTCCCATGCCCTCCAATATGCAGCATTGTCCCTATCACAGAGTATCTTCATTACTCTGTGTTGAACATCTCTGGTGGCAGCATTTCCACTGCTCATCCCAGCCTAACATCAGAGGGAGAGAGAGAGTTGCAGCACAAGTTTGAAGCTATCTATCTCCATCTATTTATGTACCCACAGGCTCATTCAAACACAGAGTTTTATAGAAAAAGAGTCAGTGAAGTTCACTTATCTGCCGTTCGCAGAGTGAATTTCTCCGCAACAGCAGCTCAGTGGAAAGTGATCTTGATAGACTAAGAGAGGATCTGAATTCCACAAAGAAATCGTTCTGCCATTCTTCTGGTCTTCTCTGCTTGCCATGTTTATGTACATCACCCGGGGGCCCTGTCACATATGCTTCAGTGGTAGCTGGCATACAAGAATGACTAATAAAATGGAGGCACTTTTTACTGCTGAACTGAAATTGGGTTCTTTCTCTCTTTCTCACTCTCATACACACATAAATCCCATTTTTTAGTTTTTCTGATGAAATCCCATCTCTAAGTTATACTTTGGAGGCACTTAATTAGTTTAGGTGGCAGATGTTTGATGCACCCTGTTTTCACATGGGACTCTCATGGAACAATTGGACTAACTCCATTTGGGCAGACGTGGGGATGGGTACCTAACAGATTTGAGGATTCATATACAAAGAAGGCCTGATTCACTACTATTTTACTCAGGTTTTACCCCCAATTAACTCCACTGACTTTAGTAGAAGCTGCTGGGCACCCTCCGCTAGAGCTGGTTGGAAAACAAAAATATGTTCCAATCATTTTTTTTAAATGAAATGTATTCATTTCCTCCTACCACCCCACCCCCAATGAAATTTTCCAATTTCTTGATTAAAAACAAACAAAACAAAAATAACGTTTACACACAGAGACACACATGCAGACACAAATAATGAAAAAAAATGGGTTTTGAGTTTCCATTGAAAAAACAGAAAAAAATTAAAGCACAAAATTTTCCAATGGGCGAGGGAGAGAGAGGAAAGACCATTCTTCTTATTGGTGAAAAAAGTTCGATGGTAAGTTTTCAGCCTGCTTGTGGCAAGATATGTATAAACCCTGTACTGGTCTGGAAGGGGTTAACTTGCAGCCAGAGGCTCAGTTAGCCCCTCCCCAGGTGCACTACTATTGGCTGTTAAGCCTGGGTGCAGAATTTAAAAAGGAGGAAGAGCAATAGTTGGGAGGAGAGGTGTGGGTTGGTTTCTCCAGGGGTGAGATGGCAGGTTCTGCTGAGCTGAACTGCTGAGTAAGGGACATGTGTGGTAGCACATGGACTGTCAGTTTGATCTAGGTGCAGGACAGGCTAGAGCAGTGGTTCTCAAACGTTAGTACTGGTGACCCCTTTCACATAGCAAGTCTCTGAGTATGACCACCCGCAATCCCGTTATAAATTAAGAACACTTTTTAATATATTTAACAGCATTATAAATGCTGGATGCAAAGCAGGGTTTGGAGTGGAGGCTGACAGCTCGTGATCCTCCCAATATAATAACCTTGCAACCCCCGATGGGTCCCGACCTCCAGTTTGAGAACCCCTGCCCAGCTGAGCCCTGCCAGGCTAAAGATTTGGTTGTTTATACATTTCTATTGAACATTGTAGTGCGACTCTGGAGTCTGGAAGGGGCTGGACTCTGTAAAAAGGTCTGAATGGGGGGCTGGGTAATTTCTATGGCCAGAGTAGATCAAAGGACTGTGGGGGAAGCTGAGGCAGAGTTTCTCTATCTCTATTGGCCACAAGGGGGTGCACTTGAATGAAAACTTTGCTACACAGCTATACTCCCCTCTGGCTGAGTCACTTATTTAGGAGTCTAATCTGAAGACTGTAAATGGGAGGGGAGGGAAATGTCTTGAGTGGGGTATCAATGTGTGGGGCCAATATTATTTCATATCTTCATAAGTCACTTAGAAGAAGGAGTAACAAAGTATTTTGGTCAGTTTTGCTAACACAAGGAGATGGTTAACAATATGAAAGAGAATTAACAGACAACGGAAGCTAGATAAATTGGAGAACCTAGAAAACCTCATTTTGCTTAGTTTAATTCAGATAAATATGACATGGTTCACTTGTAACAAAAATAAACAAAAATAGTATATTGGTGAGACAATCTGGATGTGATTACAGAAAAGATACTAAACTACCCAGTGAATAAAATAATTCCCAAAATTGTAAAGTGTAAGGTAATTAGCCACTGGAACAGGTAACATTTCCCTCACTTGGAGTCCTTGAATCAATATTGAATACCTTTCTAAGAGACATTCTATAGCTCGACCGCAAATTGTTGGACACAATGAAGTAGTCACTGGGTGCATCCCATTACTAGTGTAGATGGAAAAAGTCATAGTGTACGTCTGGTGCAGCTTCACTGCTGTTATCAGAATTAACTTGCATGGAAGCTAGTTCAGGTGTGTCTCGACCTCTGATTGCACTGTAGATATGCCCCTACAGAATCATATTAGTCTCTTCTTGCCTGGCAATCCTTGAACCGCTGAATGTCATGCTGTTAGAAGAAATAACTGTTGCTAAATTGAAACATACAGTAAAAAAATAATAGCAATAGGAGGTGTAGGATC
The DNA here is from genome assembly GCF_007399415.2 of Gopherus evgoodei. Classification (NCBI taxonomy): domain Eukaryota; kingdom Metazoa; phylum Chordata; order Testudines; family Testudinidae; genus Gopherus; species Gopherus evgoodei. The sequence goes on from NC_044326.1 coordinate 11,996,908, forward strand.
AGAAAGATGATGAATTGTTTCTCAGTATTCAGCATTGGTGTGCATACAGTTAGAAGAACCTGTGCTCTTGACTTTGCTGTGCCCCTCACAAGACTTCATTTGGTTGTAATTAATATATAGGTGATTCTTTAGTCTTGTTGCTGGATACAAACAGATCTGAAGTTCTTTCTGGCTCTTTAGCTTCTAGACTAATACAGCCTGCGCCTAGTGTCACATTAGTTTTTTCCAAGTGCTGGCTGGGTCTAAGCTATCATGAACAACATGCCTCACTACATTACAGATTTCATTTTTGTAGTGCTGGAAGGAGTTCCGGTAAACTATGACATCTGACTTTTTGCCATCTTTATGGAATTCCTTTAATTATATCTTTATTGTATTGTATTGTATTGTATTTTATAATTTCTCCTGCTTTGCATGCCAGGTAGAGTCATGGAACTGCATGTTTTCATTTTCTGTCATTTCAACAGAGTTTAAATGACTATTTTGAAGACAAAGCTCACAGACACCTTGAGAAGAGTATTAGTATTTCTTTGTTTTAAGCCTGGTTTAGACATGTGACCAAGCTTTGTGTATGCATTGACCTTCTACGCTGTTTGGGTTACTAAGGCTTTTTTTTAAGCCTTCTCATTCTCCCTTGTTACTGTGATGAACTGAATGCAAAAAATGACAGGTTTTTTTTAAAAAAAACTGATAGACTGAGTACTTTTTTTCTGAAGAGTCTCTGTTTGACCTTATGTAAAAACTATTCAGAGCACTTGTTAGAAACCATGTATCTGATTTTTCCCCCATTCAAATAACAATGTCCATTTAAACTAAAATAATATGAGATTTTGTGACTGTGTAAATTTTAGTTTGGAAAATAGGGTATTCTGATCCTCCAGACGCTAGGGGTATATTTGTATTCTAATCACCTCAAAGGCTAACATTCTTAAGCACGGCATAATGCCACTTCAAAAATACAATTTAGATCTTGACATGTCGATTGATTCCTACATAAAGCCTGGCTTCCTGTAGAAAAATATCTCATTTAAAGTTTCTCCAATAGAAAAATGCAGTTGCTGTTGGTTTTGTCCTGGCATCCAGTGCAGACAAACTGAAAAACCTTCCAGAACATTTAAAGAAATGATGCGGGTGGGTTTTTTTCATCGTTTTTTTTTCCCCCTTATGAATGTCTATGGCTATTTTTTCTAACGTGCAGGCCTTTCTTGAATGCTGACAAGAAAAGGCATTTGACTCTTGAAGCAACACAAAAGGGGCCAGTCTTGATTGTATCACTCTTGCTACTGGTCCAACTGATTTCATGAACTTCAAAAGGACTATTTGAATAAGGAGAGTAAGGGGGATTTTGCTTCATGGTCTGCACATGAATATAGCAAATGCAACTACAGTATGAGGGCTGATGATTGCATACATTTTATATAAATCAAGTACTCAAAAGTTAGGAAATGCCAAAATTAAAGTTCCCATAAAGGTTTAATTCACACTCCCTTTGTTAATGAATTATATTCCAGTTTTTAATTATGTGCTCACATATTATGTTCATTGGAAGTATCCTTGTCTGGGTTTCCACTGAAACATTTTTAGCTTTTGGGTTTTGGTTTTAGCATAAGGGGAATCCACCATTTGATCTCTTAGTTCTCAAAGTTAGTGGAGTATCTCCCACTCAGTTATGGTCTCCAGTTATCCCCAAAAGTTTATATTGCAATAGAGTGGTGCTTTTTCCAGTTGTTCTTCCCTTATTATTCATGGAATTTGTTGCACTGTCCACCCATTACTTGTAATCTGAAATAATCCCTTACTTCTGCACTGCTGCTGGTGGTGGTGCTGTCTTCGGAGCTGGGCGGCTGGAGAGCAGCAACTACTGGCTAGGGCATTTGTATTGTTTGCAATGCAGGAGGACTTCTTTTTTTTTTTTTTAATCCTGCACAATACCTCTCTATTTTTATCCTGCTCCTGCTCTTATGACAAGAAGTCCTGTGGGATCCACAGGATCCCAGTTTCTTCATGCCACCCCCAACCCTGGGACCCCTTGTGCACTCCAATTTGCACACCACTGTTGTAATAAACACAAATAAAACAGAAAAAAACAGAAAAAAAATGTCAAAAATTCCAACCAGAATTGTATGCACAAAGGGGAAAATCCTGCCCCGCTGGGTATATACAGAGGATCCTAAAATAAAACACTAACTGGTGTCTTTGTGTAGCCCAAATCTCTGTATACGAATTATCTATTAAAATGGCACAAAGCATTAAAGTTAACTATCCAAATCTAATGGATAATTCATATACAGAGGTTAATGAGTTGCTACCATCTCCAAGATAATTGAGATTGAACAGTAAAGGCCCGTGATTTAGATTCCAGGTTCCATCCCTGCAGACATGCTGATCAGGGGTGTTCTCACATTTGCATTTTGTAATGGCTTTAAATAGAGTGACCAGACAGCAAGTGTGAAAAATCAGGATGGGGGTGGGGGCGTAATAGGTGCCAATATAAGAAAAAACTCCAAAAATCTGGACTATCCCTATAAAATCGGGACATCTGATCACCCTAGCTTTAAAGTTACACAAGGATTCTCTCACTGCCTAGTTAGGACAGTTTCAAGCTCCCTTTGTGCTGTCAGAGTGGCATAAATAGGCTTTATCGGTTGAGGATCTAACCTGTGAGTCATTTGTCTATATGTCTAATATTGGCTGTTGATAAAGCACTGAGTGCTATTAGAGGCCCTGATCTTATGTCTTCTGAAATCAATGTAAGTCCTCTCGTTGACTTCTATGAACATTAAGATCAGGCCCAGAATAAGCAATGGGAGATGCTCTACAGCAGCGGTTCTCAAACTGTGGGTCGGGACCTTAAAGGGGGTCCCGACCCCCATTTTAATGGGGGTAGCCAGGGCTGGCTTAGACTTGCTGGACCCCAAGGCTGAAGCCCAAGCCCCACTGCCTGGAGCAGAGGCTGAGGGCTTCAGCCCTGTGTGGCAGGGCTCAGGTTGTCAATTATCATAGCTACCAACAAAAATCAAATTTAGAGAAAATGTGACACACTTTAATGTAACACTTGATAAGTAACAGGGTGGAGGATTTCATGGTAACCTTTGGTATTGGTAGTAAATTGCTCAACTGTAATTATTGAATGGGTCCAACTGGATATAATCCATGCAAAGAATAAACTGTTGGGCAATTCTCCTCCTCTGCCCCCCACCCACACCTGCCATGCCCAGGTATTCATGTTTTGACATATGATTGTCCTGGGATGAGGGGTTTTGGAGGCATACCTACCTTTTAGCTCTTTCCATCAAGGCTGTGATCGTTCTTGTGACATCGAGACAAAAATTGTAAATTAATACCTTGGGTGAAATCCCACTTCCATTTACATCAATGGGAATTTTATCATATACAGAAGCAGGTAAACATTATTACTCCTTTAGAGAAAGGAAAATTGGGACATAGAAAAATATCAGAAAATATCAATTGTTTTTCATGTGAACTAAAAAATACTTAATTGTTCCACAAAATGTCTTGGTGAAAAAATTTAATTCTTAATTTTTGTTTGTTTGCTTTCACCTTTTTTCATTCCGTTTCCATTTTTCCTTTTTTCTTTTCCAATGGCAAAATGAGGGGAAATAGTTTTAGAAGGGTATTAAAACATTTGTTTTCTTGGAGAAGTCAAAAAAAGTCCTTCAGCACCAGGAATGGAGTAGTTTGCTCTTTCTTCTTAAGAAGACAAGGATCAAATGTTAAACATAGTTTCTCTTCAGTCAGTTGACAAGAGAATTGTGGTTCTAAACAGCTGGAACAATAAAATCAGGCTGGTTTCAAAAGGAAGAGTATACAAGCTTGACGGGCAGTCAACTATGCTCTGCACAGTCACAGCTGGCAGTGTATGTGTGGACTCTGTCTTCAGCACTAATAAACCACACTCCTACTGTGCCAGCACATTTATAAGTAACACAAACATTCAGAAAACATAGGAAACAGGAGCCCTAAAAATAATAATCAGAATGGAAAGTTTAGGCTACTTGTATAAAAATATCTGGATTTGGTGTTTGAAATATTCTTTATTAATAAATGGTTAAATATTCTAACCAGGTCATCTTTAAGTTCCGATTACAGTAATTTGAATGAAGGAAGATTATTGCAAGAGATGGAGGATGCAGAAATTTTTTCATAAAACTCTTTACTGACCAGTTAATTAGTGCAAGCTCCTTGATTTTCCTTTTCCTCTCCAAGGGCTAGATGGTGCAATAGGTTTACTTCTCCCATTAACAAGTAGTGGTACAGATGCACCATCCCAGAGGAAGCAAGAGAAGGTATTGACAGCAGGGAGACCTTTTTTCCTGTGCTTTAAGTGTTCCCTGGTGGACCTAGGCACTGTGGAGAAGATGCATAGATTCCAAGGCCAGCGAAGACCATTGTGATGAGTTTGTCTGACCTCCTGCATTACACAGGCTGTGAAAATTTCCCAAAATAATTTCTAGAGTATACTTTACAGAAAAAATATCTAGTTTTGATTTAAAAATGGCCAGTGATGGAGAATACATTATGACCTTTGGTAAATTGTTCCAATGGTTAATTACCCTCACCGTTAACAGTCTGAGAGTGGGCCATGGTTGGAACCTTTAGATCCACCACACAGACCTTTGTCACTTGAGCTAATGGAGTAACTGATAGCAGTAGTGGGCTATCATTCTTAATGTGGACAGGCACTGGAGGGGGATGAGGCACTGACTGGGGTTTTCACATATATCTGCTGGCTGCAGAAGAATGATGAAACTCAGGAATCTTAGGTTTCTGTAAAGGCTCTAGAGGGGAGTATGATCTAGTTTCTGCCTGTCCCCTCTCATCCCCAAATTTAACCTCTTCTGCCTCATCTCCGCCCACCCGTCCCAGCCTTTTTCTTCCTCACCCCTGGCTCCTCATCCCAATCCTGTTCTTTTCATTCAGCCAGTCACAGTCTGCACTCCAGGCCATTCTCATCCCAGCCCTCTGTCAAGTTCCTGCTTCAAAGTTTGGGAACACTACCCCTTCTGAAGAAAAAAAATTGTCAGAATATTTTAACATGGGCAAAACAATGTATTTTTCCCCTGGCCTCAGTCTTGGAAACCATTGCAGCGTGGCTGGAATTTCCCAAAACGATGCAGTCTAAGGCAGACACCTAGCATGAAAAATGTGGGTCATGTGATTCAAGTTATGAGCGAAGTTATGAGCAATTGACAACAGAATCTTCTATCTGGCCTAAGTTAGCCTCCTGTTCACATAGGTGCAAACTTACTTTTTTAATAAAGGAGAAGGGGAAAAATTGGCCCTGTGATAATTTATTTAAACAATATCAACTTCTTGTTTCTTATACTGTGCCTCTTGAAATAAATTCCACATTAAAATATACAATCCCTTAGCAAAGTGCATGAGGAGTTCTCTACAAACATGGCAGGAAAATGGAGTCTTGCTCTATCATGATGATAATCACCAGGTGACCATATACACAAAACACAGATAAATGTGTGATTCAGATAACAGCACCATTAGTTGCAAGAAGGAGGCATAATGTGTCTTGTACAGTTTTGCCAAGAAAGCATAAGTAAAGCTTGCAAGTATGCAGTTCCCACATGGTTCTTAGACTTTGTATTATTACCAACTGATCTTCCTGTGTAACATGTGTTGCTTTGTGCCAAAATAAATGAGGAGGAGATGAAGTACAAGGAAACATGAAAGATTTCACAGGTTCGATTACAAAAATGGAAATTTACATCCACAGAGGATCACTTGAAATTAAACTTCAGTCAGACTATTTTCATTAACATTGCAGGGCTCTGTCTGATCTTATAATTCTTGTGCTAGAATATTCATTACATATTTAATGGCTTTTACATAAGTAATACTAGCAAGTGTGTCTTAGTGTGTGAAATGAATGTTAAGGTTGCAAAGTCAAGCACTCAAAAGTTAGAAAATGTTAGAATTAAGGTTCAAAGTTTATCTTTTAAAACATTCCCATTGTGCACATACAATAATGAAAACATCGAGGTGTATGGCTAGAAGGGACCTCAAGAGATCATCGAGTCCAGCCCTTCATGCTGCGGCAGGAGCAAGCATATCTAGACTCTCTTATACAGGTGCTTGTCTAACCTGTTCTTAGAAACCTTGAATAGCAGGGATTCCACAACATCCCTAGGTAACATATGTCAGTGCTTCACTAGCCTTATAGTTTGAAAGTATTTCCTAATATGTAACCTTAATCTCCCTGGCTGCAAATTCATGTGATTACTTCTTGTCCTAACTGCAGGGGGCGTGGCAGCCTCTTGAGTTAGAACAACTTTTGGGGGCAGGGATAATGCCTACTTCTGTCTGTGCAGAGCCTCACGTGAAGTCCCTGTTCCTGATCAGGAACCCTAAGAACATAATATAAAATATAATTGTAAGCACTTCAGGATGAGTGTGACAGAAAGCTTAAACTGCATAACAATGCTTAGTTACTAGATGGTGCTGTGTGAAGACTACTGTAGCACATCTGTACCAAGCGCTGGAGACAGTCTATCTTAGTTTTACAATAAAGTTGTTGCTATTGTTGTCCATTTGGCCTTTGTCTTTCTGTGCCTAACCTGACACAGTGTCAGAAGAAAAACAATAGAAACTGCAGAATTTCATCCAAATGCCAAAGTGTCTTGTTTGCAGACTGTCAGACTGGCCTGATTGGAAGGAACAGTTTGCATGATGTTGCATTGCAATTAAAGTTCACAAGGAGAGTGGGAAGGGATAGGGTAGTTCCCTAGCCTATGACATGGGCAGGGGAGCTGAACATATCTTTAAATCCTTTGTATCTGGAGAAGAGAACCACAAGAACAATTATACTGTGGTGCTGGCCAAGTTTGATCATCATTTTATACCTGTGACAGAGTGCTGGGAATCAACAGCTGAACCACCACACTGATCATTTAAACAGCAACTAATTCCACCCCCACCCCCCTGGAATGCCAGAACTGCATTAGAAATGCGAGGGGGGGGGAGCATGAGGCCCTGCCCCTCTCTGTGGCTCAGCTCCTCCTCCCCACAAGCAGCCCAAGCTCCCTGGGTGGCTCTTACCACTGCCTGGCTCTGACTGTGGCCTGACCAGGGGGTGGGGACTCACGGCAAGAGGATGAGCTCGGGCAGGGCCACTGAGAGATACCAGGCTTCTTGGTGGGGACGGCTAAGGTGCACTTCAGCCCCCTCATCATGAGGCTGGTGCCACTGGCAGGGGTTATGCTTCACAGCAGGGGAACTGATCACCTTATCCGCTCCCCTGTTGCGAAGTGCAGCACCCATTCATGCTGCTCTGTGCCTGCCTGAGGGTTGCAGTTTGGGGGGGGGCCAACATGGCCCCCTACGTTCCAAACTATGCCCATGTTAAAAAAATGCATGGACATGGCCTTCCCTCTTGTTAATGGGGGGGCATGGCTCCCCCAGTTTCACCAGTGCCCCTGTCCACCCTTCCCAAGGTGGGATCCGACTGTGCCTAATTAGTGGATTAGAATGGAACAGGGAGGACTAAAGAGCTAATTAACCCATTAACGCAGAGGGTAGAAGAAGGCACAGGAAGGAAATGCTGGGACAAGAGAGGCAGGCTGGTGGGGCAAGAACCAAGAAAGGTGTCTGAGTAGAGAGATTTCTTTTCTCTCCTCTCCTTGGCAGAACACTGAGGAGGAACCAATGTTGTAAATACTGCAATATGCCGAGCAGTAAAGGTGGTGTAAATAAACTATGTGGTGATGTTTAACAGCTGAAGGTCTCTGAACAGTCTGTGTGAAGAGAGTAGAAGACAGAAGTAGGACCTGGAAATGTCACAATAACTCATTGTAATGTGATGTTTTGATTGTGTGTGTCTACCACAATATCCAAAAATGTGGGACATCATAAGAGGCTTGTATGACATGGGAAAAAACTGATTTTTAAAGACAAAAAGTAAAAACACAGAGAGAGGGAGAGTAGTGATTGGAAGATTAGAGAACTTCAAGGAAAAAGAGATTACTCCTTCACATAGGAATAGAAATAGCACAGCAATCAGAGATGATTAAAAAACAAAATAGAAATCAGTGGTCATCAGAAAGAAACCTAGAGGAATGACTAGCAAATATGGCAGGTGACCAGCTTGATTTAACAGCGAAATCTCTGGTGAGCTTAAACACAAAAAGGAAGTTTAAAAGAAGTGGAAACTTGGACCGATGACTAAGGAGGAGTATAAAAATATTGCTTGAGCATGCAAGCATGTAATCAGTAAGTCCAGAGCAGAACTGGAGCTGCAGCTAGCAAGAGATGTGAAGGGTAACTGGCAGGGTTTCTACAGGTATGTTAGCAACAAGATGAAGGCCAGGGAAGGTGTGGGACCCTTACTGAATGGGAGAGGCAAAGTAGTGACAGATGATGTGGAAAAATTTGAAGTACTCAATGCTTTTTTTTGCCCCAATCTTCACAGATAAGGGCACTCCCAGATTGCTGCACTGGGCAACACACTATGGGGAGTAAGTGAGCAGCCCTCAGTGGTGAAAGAACAGGTTAAAGACTATTTAGAAAAGTTGGACATGCACAAGTCCATGGGGCCGGATGCAATGCATCTAAAGGTACTGAGGGAGTTGGCTGATGTGATTACAGAGCCAATGGCTTTTAACTTTAAAATCTCATGGTGATTGGGGGAGGTCCAGGACCACTGGAAACAGGTGAATATAGTGCCCATCTTTTAAAAAGGGAAGAAGGAAAATTTGGGGAACTACAGACTGGTCAACCTCACCTCAGTCCCCGGAAAAGACATGGAGCAGGTCCTCAACGAATCAATTTTGAAGCACTTGGAGGGGAGTAAGGTGATCAGGAACACCAATGGCAAGTCATGCCTGAGCAACCTGATTGCCTTCTACGATGAGATCTCTGGATATGGGGAAAGTGATGGACACGATATACCTTGACTTTAGTAAAGATTTTGATATGGTCTCCCACAGTATTCTTGCCAGCAAGTTAAAGAAGTATGGGCTGGATGAATGGATTATAAGGTGGATAGAAAGCTGGCTATAACATCGGGTTCAAAGGGTAGTGATCAATGGATCCATGTCTAGTTGGCAGCTGATATAAAGTGGAGTGCCCCAAGGGTCTTCCTGATGCCAGTTTTGTTCAACATTTTCATTAATGATCTGGAGGATGGCATGGACTGCACCCTCAGCAAGTTTGTAGATGACACTGAACTGTGAAGAGTGGTAGATACGCTGGAGAGTAGGGATAGGATACAGAGTGACCTAGACAAATTGGAGGATTGGACCAAAAGAAATCTGATGAGGTTCAGCAATGACAAGTGCAGAGTCTTGCACTTCGGATGGGAGAATCCCATGCACTGCTACAGGCTGGGGACCGACTTGCTAAGCGGCAGTTCTGCAGAAAAGGACCTGGCGATTATAGCAGATGAGAAGCTGGATATGAGTCAATGTGCCCTTGTTGCCAAGAAGGCTAAAGCATATTGGGTTGCATTAGTAGGAGCATTGCCAGCGGAACGAGGGAAGTGATTAATCCCCTCTATTCAGCACTGATAAGGCTACATCTGGAGTATTCCATCCAGTTTGGGGGGTCCCCACTGTAGAAAGGATGTCAAAAAATTGGAAAGAGTCCAGCAGAGGGCAGTGAAAAGGATTATGGGATTGAGGCACGTGATTTATGAAGAAAGCCTGAGGGAACTAGGCTTATTTTAAGAGAAGATTGAAGGGGGATTTGATAGCAGCCTTCAGCTACCTGAAAGGGGGTTCCAAATATAATGGATTTAGACTGTTCTCAGTGGTGGCAGATGACAGAACAGTAATGGTCTCAAGTTGCAGTGGGGGAGGTTTAGGTTGGATATTAGGAAACATTATTTCACTAGGAGGGTGGTAAAGCACAGGAATGGGTTACCTAGGGAGGTGGTGAAATCTCCATCCTTAGAGGTTTTTAAGGCTCAGCTTGACAAAGCCCTGGCTGGGATGATTTAGTTGGAGTTGGTCCTGCTCTCAGCAGGGGGTTGGACTAGATGACCTTCTGAGGTCTCTTTTTACCCTAACATTCTATGATTCTATGACTTGCAGAATCATGACAGGAGATAAACATTGCTGTAGAAAGCAATCATGATTAATCTTCACAGGCAGAATAGAACACTTCAGACTAGATACACAAATTGGGGAAAGATCACAGGCCAAGAGCTTAAAGGAGCCACATGCCTTAAATGTGCAAAAACTGGTCATATTGCTGCTGTCTGCTGCACAAAGGCATTATGGGAAGTGACCACTAAGAGGCAAGCCATTTTTTTTTCAGAGATCAATCAGATCTAGTCAAGCAGAGCCAGCCTGGAGGATGAAATTGAATATTTATGGAAAGACTGTTTAATTTTAAAATAGATTTAGGTGGAGATGTACCTTCATCTCCTCCCACAGATGAAACCAGAAGATATTGTCCTAAATAGCCCTGGAGTAATGTTGAAATGTATTGGGCAATTTTCCACTGAAACAATATACAAAGAATTTAAGTTTAATCTGTATTTGATTGCCAGCCTCTGATCCTCTAATCTACTCAGTCATAGTGTGATTAACAGGATGGGCGTAGTGAGAAAGGTAGAAAAATGGAAGGAGTATTTGGTGGTGTTGGGCTTTTAAAAGGACATCCAGCAGAAATAATCTTAAGATGCAATTCTGAACCCTATGCTGGACATACACTCCACAGAACTCCTGTCCTCTTGCATCATAAAGTAGAAACTGCATTAAAGAGAATGAAAAAGAATAGTATAATTGAGAAAATCACTGAGCCAACTGCATGATGTGCACCAATGATACCTGTCAAAAAACAATGGAAAAATACAGAACTGTGTGGATCTTAAAAGACTTAATGCAGCAGTAGTGAGAGAAGCATATATCCTCCTAGCACTAGAAGACTTTTCCCCTAAAGTGCCAGGAAATACTGTATTCTCCAAGTTTAGATGTCTCAAATGGTTTCTGGCAAAGTCCTTTAGCCATAGAGAGTGCTAAACTGAATACATTAATTATACCATTAGGGAAATTTTGCTTTCAAACGTTACCTTTTGGGAATACCAGTGCTCCTGACATTTTTCAAAGAAAGATGGCAGAACTGCTAAAGAACATAAATGGAGGTTTTTGTTTTTATAGACATTTCATTATACGGGCCATCAATGGAAGAACACGACAAAACCCTCAATAAAGGTCTCACTTTAATCAATGAGTGCAGTCTCAGGCCAACTACAGAAAAGTGTACTTTCTGCCTTCACTAGATTGAATTTTTGGGACAGATCATAAAGAAATATGGAATTAGTTCTACTCTGGCAAAGTAAAAGCAATTAGAGAATTGAATGCACCAACAAATGTACCACTACTGAGATGCATATCAGGGATGGTAAATTATCTTGGACCATACCTGCAAGACCTTTCTTCAGAGACAAAACCACTGAATGAACTAGTCAGGTCCAATACATCCTGGCTCAGAAGGGAAGGGGCAGATCAGGAAACTGCTTTCAAAAGGGTAAAAGAAATTATCTCAGCTGCTCCAGTTTTAAAGTTCTATGATGTAAACAAACTCACAATGATCAGTGTTGATGGCAGGAACTATGGCCTTGACGGTTGCAGCTACATGGATCTGAGCAGAAGCCAGTTGCATTCTGCTCTTGTACATTTACTGAAGCAGGAAAATGGTATGCTCAGATTGAAAAGGAGAGCCTGACAGGTGTATAAGCTTGTGAGAACTTCACCAGATATGTGTGGGTTGGGTTCCTTTAAACTAATAACTGATCACAAACCCCTTATAACACTTATTAGTGGAAAAGACTTGGATTAAACAGTATAGTTCCAACCCTGGAAAAGATTCTAGTCCTAAAACATATAGTCACGAGAAAAGTACTCAAATCATATCAAAGGGCAAAGAGAGCTTATGAACACTTTTATAATTGTCATCACTCAGTTAGAAAATTGTCTGGTCTGGAATCTGGTGATTATGTGTGTGTCAAACTGAATGGAGGAAAAGGATGGAGAATTCCAGCTGTTGTAAAGAAAAAGAATGCAGCTCTTAGATTATATTGCCACTGAGAGAGAGAGTGGAGAGTTCAACAGAAACCATTGACGTCTTCTGTCAGTTACAGAAACTGAACAATCAACTGAGCAAATTCTACAAGATTGCAGGACTAGGAAAAGAAGATTCACCTAATCCAAATCTGCCAGAGACAGCAATTACAAAGAAGAGAGTCCAGTCACCAAGCCATACCCTTTCAAGCCATATAGAATCATAAGACAGGAAAGGGATCTCCAGAGGTCATCTAGTCCAGTCCTCTGCACTCATGGCAGGACTAAGTATTATCTAGACCATCCCTGACAGGTGTTTGTCTAACCTGCTCTTAAAAAGTTAAAAATATAGTTTACATTTATAATTCAATTATAATAAATAAATAAACATAAAAATTTAGTTAAGAATAAAGTTAAACATATAGTTAAACCTAGAGGGATGAGTAATAGATGGACCCATGTTGAAATTTGATGCTTTGACAGAAAATAGTGTTATAGTTTTAAAATGCAGAGAGAAAATTATCACACTATCTGCAGTGCCCCACAGCTGAGAGTACCAACCTCAGGGTAGACTGTCAAAATCAGGCCAGACACCCCAAACGGATGGTATGTTCTATAATTATATTTCACCAAACTAGTAACAAATATGAACTCCTGGATCACTGTAACAGTCTTACCATGGAGTCATGGACAGTCCCTTTAGACTCTCCAGTCTATCTTGTCATCCAGTCAAGTGGGCCTTAATGATACATGGTCACTTACACCAAAAATCACAAAATATCCAGGTTGCTTCCAGTCCCAAGAGACCAGACACTTACCCCCGATCAATTTGTAACTTAGATCTCACACCAAAGAAAATGCCTGTAGCCAATCCTGTAATAAAACTAACTAAAGGTTTATTAACTAGGGAAAAGAAATAAGAGGGTTATTTACAAGTTAAAGTAAACCAGCATATATACAGAGATGAGTTTGTCTGTGATTCAAAACGTGACAGAAGAGTAATAATCTGTCAGCACTGAATGTCTTCTTAGGACTTAACTAAGGTTGACCCTGGAGAGCTCTTGCTTTTTGTTTCTTAGCCAGCCCCTGTGAGAGTCCAGACAACAAAGAGATGAAAAATCTTCATGTTAGCTATTTTTACTTCCCTCTTCCAGCATTCAGACCGATGGGATTCTGCATGTACTCCTCCATGGGTGGATGGGGAAATTAACAAAGCTTTTTTCCTATGATGGTCTACTTAAATTTGATAGTCCTTCCTATCTGAGTTCCCAAGTTCATAGCGGGCATTTTTACAATGATAAAACAAGCATATTTTATCTTGTAGCATGGAATACAGACATTACAAAAAAGACTAATGCATGCAGTAATTTACAAGCATTTTACAGAGTCGAAACACTAAACACATCCTTACAAGTCTAACTCCTATCTTGAAGAATATTAACACACAGGTGAACTGCTCTGGTGTCCAGCTATGAACTTGCTCAGCTGATGCCTCCACACTTGGGAAGAGCTGACACCTGATTTACTGGAATCCACAAACATTTGAAAGAGAAAGATGTGATGGAAAGTTTAAACTGTATTATAATGTTTAATCAGTAGGTGGCATTATGTGTAGAATACTGCAGTGCAACTTTACTGAGTGCTGGAGTCAATCTACATTATTATTATTGTTTATTATTTATTATTATTTGTTATTTTCAGTGACGTTGCTGCTGTAATGCTAGCAGTCACTTTGTTTCTGTCTCTGTGGGTACATCTAGACTGACTCCCCTCCACCAGACCCTGGGTCAACTGACTCATGCTTGTGCTATGGGGCTAAAAATAGCAGTGTAGACAGGGCCGACTCTACCATTTTTGCTGCCCCAAGCCAAAACAAAAAAAAAGCCGCTAAGACTGTGCTGCCCCAAGAATGGATGGAATGCCGCCCCTTAGCATGTGCCACCCCAGGCACATGCTTCCTCCGCTGGTGCCTGGAGCCGGCCCTGAGTGTAGACATTCCCATTCCATATCTAAAACCCAACCCCTTGCTGGGTTTTAGAGCCTGGGCGGGAGCATCTAGACTGCTCTTTTTAGCCCCATAAGGCGAGCTTGAGTCAGGTGGGCTGGATACCGAGACTTGCAGTTGCATTTTGTGTTTGGTTTTTTTTGCAATGTAGATGTACCCGGTGTGACTAACTTAACAATAGGTCTGTATCTTAACAGATTTTGCTAGGCATTGTGCAGATCTATATCTAATGTATTTATATGGCCCTACTGCCATATAAGTTATTTAGGTGCTAAATGAAACACAGGCAATTCAAACAAGCAGAGGTTTTATTTCCCAGGTAACAGACATCACAAAAGACAAAAGAGCAACAGGATCTGCCTTAGCTAACATATGTAAAATAATGTGTGCCCTTTTGTCTTTCACAGAAAGGGAAATAATATAATTCTGCATGTAAACCCTGTGTTAGCAGCAGGTTATGCATTGCTACACAGTACCCTAACTCAGCTCCCTTTCTTTATCAATCGGCTACAATGCCTGGCAGGCAGCATTTCAGAGCCATGAATGAATCAATTTGTCAGGCTATAAATATATGAGTGGTCTGCTGGGTACGGCTGGCTCAAGGCTGAAAAGTCAAAGCCAGAATAGTAATGAGAGGAGGAAAAGAAGAAGAGAGATGGACTCAGGACTAGCACAAGTGTCAAAGCTATGTATGGGAAAATCAGTTATTTATTTCTTTATTTCACAAATTAAAAGGAAATATTTTATTTGCTTACCTCTGATGACTGAAAGGTTTAATCCAGGGGTAGGCAACCTATGGCACGGGTGCTGAAGGCGGCACGCGAGCTGATTTTCAGCGGCACTCACAATGCCCAGGTCCTGGCCACTGGTCTGGAGGGCTCTGCATTTTAATTTAATTTTAAATGAAGCTTCTTAAAAATTTTAAAAACCTTATTTACTTTACATACAACAGTAGTTTAGTTATGTATTATAGACTTATAGAAAGAGACCATCTAAAAACATTAAAATGTATTACCGGCACGCAAAACCTTAAATTAGAGTGAATAAATGAAGACTCGGCACACCACTTCTGAAACATTGCCGACCCCTGGTAATCTGAATTTCAGCTGCAGCAATTAGCAGATTGTTTTTTAGATTATTTTGATATCTTCTACTTTAAAACAGGCTTTCTGGCAAAACTGAAGATGCCCATTAAGCATCATAATTAACATTCCAGTTTTATGAGCTCCTCTGAGGGTAACTCACTTGACCTTGATGCATGCACAAGTTTTATGGAAAAACGTTTGTGGGAAAATATTATTTTGCCCAGCAAAGCTTTTGTATGTGAATATTTTACATTTATGATTATAAGAACTCCCCCCCCCCGAGTGGATGGACCTGGGTTCCTCTGCCTTGTACTAAATAGTCCTTCTCATGCAATTGTCCGATAGTCCTGGAAGAATCACATTCTTAAAGGTTCATAGATGGCCAGATTATGGCTGTAGGCACAAAGAAGAGAGAGTATTGTCTTGGTTAAACCCAGGAACCAAACTGCTACAAATCCCGTTGCCAACTCTCTCTACATATCTATTCAAGGGACAGCATCATAGGACCTAGCCACATCAGTCATGCCATCACGGGCTTGTTCACCTGCACATCTACCAAAGTAATACGTGCCAGCAATGCCCCCTGCCATGTGCATTGGCCAAAGTGGCCAGTCTCTGAGCAAAAGAATAATTGAACACAAATCTGACATCTGGAATCATAACGTTCAAAAACCAGTAGGAGAACACTTCAATCTCTCTGGTCACTCAATAACAGACCTAAAAGTGGCAATTTTTCAACAAAAAACCTTCAAAAACAGACTCCAATGTGAAGCTGCAGAACTGGAATTAATTTGCAAACTGGACACCATCAGATTAGGCCTGAATAAAGAATAGGAGTGCTTGAGTCATTACAAAACCTAAACTTAATTTCCCCAGTACTAATTTAACCCTACTGTTACTCACACCTTCTTGTCAACTCTCTGTAATGGGCCACTCTCTTACTACTTCAGAAGCTATTTTTTCCTTCCTTGGTATCCTGCTGTTAATTGATTTATCTCATTAGACTGACCTCACACTTGGTAAAGCAACACTATCCTTTCATGTATTTATACCTACTCCTGTATTTTTCACTCCATGCATCTGATGAAGTGGGTTCTAGCCCAAGAAAGCTTATGCCCAAATAAATTTGTTAGTGTCTAAGGTGCCACAAGGACTTTTCATTCTTTTAGCTCCAGGAGCAGCAACCATGCCTCAGCTTCACAAGTTATAAAGCCAGAATGAACCATTGTGATCATTTATTCTGACTAGGGTTACCACCTGTCTAGGTTTTCCCAGAATCATCCCTTTTTTTTGAGGGGAAACAGCTGAAAAGATATATTTTAGTTGGATTGCCCTATGCTATTATCAATCTACTTATGAAGATATCAAAATAGTAAATATAACAGTTTGAGAGAAATCACAATTATAATAAAGCCAGTCCTTCTGCCTGAGAGCATTTGCACGAATTACTGAGCTAAGGAGCAGCACCTTGGACAGGGCAGTGCTGGGCAGGCTCGCTCAGGGGAGCAGACCGGAGCTCCAGCCAAGATACCTGCCCGCTGTGGCCCTTGCTAGAAGGGGTCGAGAAGTTGTATAGAGTCACAGGGGAAGTGGCCCCAGGGAAACTAGGCAGACAAGAGAGGAGAGAAGGACAGAGGGAGGCTGCCGCTAGAGGGTCCGTGGGTCGGGACCTAGAGTAGCAGGTGGGCCTGGGTCCTCCCACCTTGCCTTGCCTTTGGCCACTGAGGAGAGGGGCCAAGACAGGCCACAACCAGCCCCTGAGATGAGGGGCTAGACCCTAGGGTTGTGGTTGGCCACCGAGGCAGGGACAAATAGTAGGACTGCTGTTAACAACGCCCCCCCCGGAAAGGGGTGTGTGTGTGTGTGTGTGTGTGTGTTGCAGATTTTCCTCTTCTCCTTGCAACTACAAAGGTGAACAATGTATTGCAGATAACCACTTATCTTAAACTAACCACAGGGCATGGCTACACTGGAGAGTTGCTGCGCTGGTGGTGGGTTTACAGCGTTACAACTCACTCTGTGTCCACACTTGCAAGGCACAGCCAGCGCTGCAACTCCCTGGCTGCAGCGCTGGCTGTACACCTGGTCTGCTTGGGGTGTAACGATTGCAGCGCTGGTGATGCAGTGCTGCTCGTCAAGTGCGGCGCTTTTATTGGCCTCCAGGGTATTAGGAGATATCCCAGAATGCCTGTTCAGCCAGTCTGCTCATCAGTTCGCACTCTACTGCCCTGGGCTTAGGTGACCCGCCCTTTAAATGCCCCGGGAATTTTAAAAATTCCCTTCCTGTTTGCTCAGCCCGGTGTGGAGTGCAATCAATCAATCAATCAATCAGTAACCATGCCTTCACGCGCCAAACGAGCCCCAGCATGGAGCACTGGTGAGTTGCTGGACCTCATCAGTGTTTGGGGTGAGGAAGCTGTGCAGTCACAGCTGCGCTCCAGCTGTAGGAATTATGATACCTATGGGCAGATATCAAAGTCCATGCTGGAAAGGGGCCATGAGCGGGACACGATGCAGTGCAGGGTTAAAGTAAAGGAGCTGCAGAGTGCCTATTGCAAAGCCCGTGAGGGAAACCGCCACTCAGGTGCTGCCCCCACGACCTGCCGTTTTTACAAGGAGCTGGACGCGATACTTGGGGGTGACCCCACTGCCAATCCGAGGACCACAATGGACAGTTCAGAGCAGGGAGAGGAAAGGGAGGTGGAGGGGGGGAGGAAACCGAGAGTGAGGGTACTGGGGTGGAGGGAGACACCCCGGAGTCCCAGGAGGCATGCAGCCAGGAGCTCTTCTCAAGCCAGGAGGAAGCTAGCCAGGCGCAGCAGCTGGAACTTGTTGGTGAAGAAGAAGCAGAGGAGCATGTTCCCAGTAAGCAGCTTTTATTTTCAGGATGGAAATGTTTCGGGAGAGGAGGGAGGGTTATGGCTGCATGCATGCATGCCTAGATGTGGAATAGCCCACTGATGTGGTCTATCACGTCTCGGTAATCGGCGTCTGTAATCTCTTCAAAAATTTCAGCCAGAGCGTGGGCAATGCGCTTGCCAAGTTTATAGGGAGAGCCACTGTGGTCCTTGTCTCAGTCAGGCTAACGTGTCCGCGCCACTGTGCCGCGAGGGGTGGGGGGACCATTGCTGCACACAGGCAAGCTGCATACGGACCAGGGTGGAATCTGCATTGCTGTAGAAGACCCTCCCGCTCTTCCCAGGTAACCCGCAGCATCGAGATATCTGGCAGGATTAACTCCTGTGAAAAAGGTAGGGATAGTGTTCAGTGCAGTTCCCCCTACACTGCTCTCTGCTTTCCCCAATGCACAGAAACCCCAGTGCAGCCCTGACCCAAGCAGTTCCCCTTCCCAGGTGAGCCGCGGCAGTGAGAGCACTCATTTCCCATTACTCACCATGTCTTCGCTGCTGTGGCCTCTCTGTGCTGGGCTTGCTATGTGTAAAGTATGGTACAATGAGACTAAAAACTCCTTCACTGTGATTATACACAATGCAGCCTCTGTAATAAATGTTTCCATTTTTGTTTTGTTTTTTTAATGACAGTGTCCTTGACTACTAGTAACATACCGGCCCTGTCATAGACTGCTGAAAAGCTACAAAACCTGAAGAGGAAACCAAGAAAAAGCAAAGAAGATTTGGTGAAAGCAGTTATGAATCAGTCTGCCAGAGAGAGCAAGAGGCTTCAGGACTGGAGAGAAAAGATTCAGCAGTGGAGGGAAACACAAAGCAGGAGAAAGGAATTGGCTAAGAAGAAAAGTACTAAGCAGCTGATAAGCCTCCTGGCGCACCAAACCGACTGTATGCAGTCACTGGTAGCCAAGCAGGCAGAGCACTACCGTGCTGCCCCCCCCAGTCCCAAAGCTCTCTCTCTTGTGCCCCAATGTCAGCTCAAAACTCCCTTCTCCAGCATCCAGGTTCTTACCACCACCAGCTGCCCCCAACACTTGTACGTTCACCTACCAGCCCTGAGAACTACGACCCTTACCCTCTGCACTCAACCCCCATCACCATGCAGTATTTTCATCCTGAAGTGCAGCAGTCATTGCACAGCACTCCTGGCAGGACATATTCAAACCTCCGACTGTAAAGTTCACCACCCCACCCCCCTGCCCTTTTACTTACTTTCTTTTCAATAAATGATTTCTTTGCTTTTAAAACAGTTTTTATTATTGCAGAAAGTGAGATACCATACCCCAAGGAAAAAACAGGCACTGCAAATCATTGTAACCACTGCACTTCACTCCCGTGCAAAGCACCAAACATTACTGTTGGCTTTCAGCCTCAAATTGCTCCCTTAAGGCATCTCTAATCCTTGTAGCCCTGTGCTGGGCCTCTCTAGTAGCCCTGCTCTCTGGCTGTGCAAATTCAGCATCCAGGCGTTGAATCTCGGAGGTCCATTCCTGACTGAATGTTTCACCCTTCCCTTCACAAATATTATGGAGGGTACAGCACGTGGATATAACTGCAGGGATGCTGCTTTCCCCCAAGTCTAGCTTCCCATACAGAGATCGCCAGCGCCCCTTTAAACGGCCGAAAGCACACTCCACAGTCATTCGGCACCGGCTCAGCCTGTAGTTGAACCGGTCCTTGCTCCTGTCAAGCTTCCCTGTATACGATTTCATGAGCCAAGGCATTAATGGGTAAGCGGGGTCTCCAAGGATCACAGCTGGCATTTCGATGTCCCCTACTGTGATCTTCCGGTCTGGGAAATAAGTCCCAGTCTGCAGCTTCCTGAACAGGCCACTGTTCCGAAAGATGCATGCATCATGCCCCTTTCCAGGCCAGCCTGTGTAAATGTCAGTGAAACGCCCACGGTGATTCACAAGCACCTGGAGATCCATAGAGAAATACCCCTTCCTATTAATGTACTCGGATGCCAGGTGGAGTGGTACCAGAATAGGAATATGCATCCCATCTATCGTCCCTCCACAGTTAGGGAAACCCATTTGTGCAAAGCCATCCACAATGTCCTGCACATTCCGCAGAGTCATGGTTCTTCTTAGCAGGATGTGATTAATGGCCCTGCAAACTTGCATCAACACTATTCCAATGGTCGACTTGCCCACTCCAAACTGGTTCATGACCGATCAGTAGCTGTCTGGAGTTGTCAGCTTCCAGATTGCAATAGTCACCCGCTTCTCCACTGGCAGGGCAGCTCTCAATCTCGTGTCCTTGCGCCGAAGGGTGGGGGCGAGCACCTCACACAGTCTCATGAAAGAGGCTTTTCTCATCCGAAAGTTCTGCAGCCACTGCTCGTCATCCCAGACTTGCAGGACGATGTGATCCCACCACTCAGTGCTTGTTTCCTGAGCCCAAAGGTGGCGTTCCACGGTGCAGAGCATGTTCGTTACTGCCACAAGCAATTTAGTGTCACACGCGTCAGGCGACTCGATATCATCGTCGGAATCCTCACGTCACTTTGGAGCTGAAAGAATAGCTCAACTGCCAAACATGATGTGCTGGCGACACTGTCATAAACAGATAGCTAAGGGTTAATGTTCTTTTACCTATAAAGGGGTAACACCAGTAACCTGAAACACCTGACCAGAGGACCAATCAGGAAACAAGACTTTTTCAAATCTGGGTGGAGGGAAGTTTGTGTGTGAGTTCTTTGGTCTTTGTCTTGGGTCTGACCCTCTCGGCTATGAGAGTGATTTTTCTATCTCCAGCTTTCTAATCTTCTGTTTCCAAGTTGTAAGTACAAAGATAGTAAGACAATAAGGTTTATATTGTTTTCTTTTATATTTACATGTGTATAGTTGCTGGAATGTGTTAAATTGTATTCATTTTGGATAAGGCTGTTTATTCATTTTTTTCTTTTAAGCAAATGACCCTGTATTTGTCACCTTAATACAGAGAGACCATTTTTATGTCCTTTTCTTTCTTTTTATATAAAGCTTTCTTTTTAAGACCTGTTGGAGTTTTTCTTTAGTGGGGACTCCAGGAAATTGAGTTTGCAGCTCACCAGGGAATTGGTGGGAGGAAGAAGTCAGGGGGGAAATCTCTTTGTGTTAGATTTACTAAGCCTGACTTTGCATACCCTCTGGGTGACGGGGGAAGAGAGATTAACTCTCGGTACTTCTGTTTTCCAGGACTGGAAACAGGGAGGGTGGAGTCCCTCTGTTTAGATTCACGGAGCTTGCTTCTGTATATCTCTCCAGGAACCCAGGGAGGGAACACCTGGAGGGGAGGACGGGGAAGAGAAATGGTTTATTCCCCTTTGTTGTGAGACTCAAGGAATCTGAGTCTGGGGGTCCCCCAGGGAAGGTTTTGGGGAGACCACAGTGCTCCAGGCACTGTATAGATTCCTGGCTGGTGGCAGCTTTACCAGGTCCGAGCTAGTAACTAAGCTTGGAGGTTTTCATGCTAACACCCATATTTTGGACACTAAGGTCCAGATCTGGGAAGAATGTTATGACAGACACTCATCATCAAAGTCCTCAGCAGCTCGGGCTCAATTTCCCACATAAATCGTGCTGCACAGAGACTCACAATGGCGCCAAACTGCTGGGATGTGAAGCAATGCACCACGGGGCATTGGGACAGGAAGCGGTATGACCTGCACCCTTCCATCCCCTTCCCACAATCCACGGCACCAAAATGAGACGAGGTGCTCTGTGGGATAGATGACCACAATGCACCACTCCCAACAGCACTGCAAATGCTGCAAATGTGGCCACACTGCAGCACTGGTAGCAGTCAGTGTGACCACACTGCAGCGCTGTCCCTACACAGCTGTACGAACACAGCTGTAACTACCAGTGCTGCACACCTCCAAGTGTAGCCATACTCACAGAGGTTGCTAGCCAGCAGCAGACAGATCTAGGGGTTTGTTCCAAGGAGAGGAGGAGTGGGAAAGAAAGAGAAATGTATCACTATTTATTCTTCTTCACAATGGCATCTCTTCACCTTGGCTAAAGCTTAATGTTATAATTCTCTGCAATCTTTGATTGGCAAAGGAGAGGACAACCCCTTGTTTTAAGATAAAGAACCTCTCCAAAATTTCTCCCCAAAATCAACCTGAAATTTTTCTGAGATTGAGAAAAGTTTGGCTGATAATTTATCTCCCAGCATCCTTATGTTAATAAGTTAACACAAAACAGACATATGAGGACTCCTAATTCTATAATGAAAACAAGTGAAACAATAAGACAAGAAGTCTGAATAAGTTGCTAAACACTTGGATGCTCATATGAATTGAATGCAGATGCTATTTTGAGGTTTGGGAAAGCAGTTTTGCTGACAAGCTTTTTTTGGGGTAGGGAGTGAAAGTTTTCAAGGATGCTTTTCGTTGGTATCCTTGATTCTGACCTCACATGAGGGTTTCTTTTTTGTTTTTGTTTTTTTTCCCATCTACTTAATTGGTGTAATTCCTGATTTACACAGCGTTAGAGGAAAATTAGGCAGTGTGGATAAAATTTTCAAAAGCACCTAACTGAATTTAGGAGCCTAAAAAAAGGTTACAGTTGAGTTTCCCATGCAATTTGTACAGCTGTGTAAATACATAAATAAATAATTTAGCCGATGAAACACAGTAACGCATGAAGGCTTTTGTATATTTTGATTGCAAAAAATGTCATTTTTCATTCAACGTAGGATAACCTGTGATTGTACCTTAATCTATTTCAGTTAACAGTGAGGGGACAGTTCATTTGGCTGTATAATTCCTGCACTCTCAGACAAATTGTACATTTAAATAATGTTTGCCTGCATAATAACCATCTTTTAAATGTGCTAGCATAAAATGTGTGTTTAAATAATATGTATTTGCCTAAATAATATTATTTATTATTAATATTATTATTAAATATATATTTATGCAATGGACTTGGGGTCCTAAATCAGTTAGGCATTTTAAAAAATGTTACCATGTATCCTTTTTAAAAAGTGGATAAAAAGTCAAAATGTGTCCATTTTGCTGTATGCATAACAATGCTTCCCACACTTTTTGTCTCCTTCCTCTGAAGGATCAGAGATGGCCATGGCTAGGGATGTGACCTTGGGTGGAGCTGGCCAGTATTCTCTCTCTCTCAGGGGCTTGTCTGGCAGATTCTTGCTCACAGGCCCAGGGTCTAACTGATCACCATATTTGGAGTCAGGAAGGAATTTTCCCCCAGGTCAGACTGGCAGTGACCTTGGGGCAGGAGGGAGTTGTCTTCCTCTGCAGCATGTGGGCGCTGGTTACTTGTCAGGATTATCTGGGTATCTCTCATTTAATCATTTTTTCTGCCATATCAGGCACATTGGGCACTGGTGCACCTTGGTCCCTGCTGTTCTCTGCCTGTGGCACACATTAGCTTAGTTTTCTATGGACTGGATGGTGTTGGTAGTCTGTTACGTACAGGATGTCAGACTAGATGAACTAGTGGCCTTAAACTCTATGGCTCTGTGAGACATCACTACGTTAAAGCACCCATGTCCAAAGACTTCTCATGCGTCTCAAGACTAGAAAGTTTTCTGTTGGTTAATGGTCAAAAAGGAGAGTTTTTTTTAAAGCCACCTTTTAGTACAATGTATTTATTTCCTATGTGTCTTGGAGTAGTACCTATTTATGTGGAAAGACAGCGCTGTAGTTCCCTTATTGGACTTTGGACTCAGGAGACTTGTGATCTGTTCTGAATGCTGCCACAGACTTCCTGTTTAGTGTTTGGTAAGTCACTTAAAATCTGTGCCTTGTTTTCCTGTATTTAAAAAGAAGTTCTCTAATTTTTCCCAGGGAGGAGTTGTGAGGACAAATCCATAAGTGCTAGAGCCCAGATACAATGGTCATGGGGCCATATAAGTAGATAATTATTGTTAGCACAATAGAGTCAATTGAAGACTGAACTTTGCTGCTTTGTGCATGTATGATGGCTGCTATCTTGGCCAACACATCAGGGAATGAACCTGAGACCGCAAGAGCTAAAAGCATGAAGTGGTGAAGCTTGGGCTATAGCCCTGTGACTGGCACTGTAACAAATCATACTCTCCCTGTGTATGGGCAGAGAAGACCTGTAACACACCCTCCCCATTGGGTTACCCATCATTCATAAGTAAAATTGCCAGCACAGTCCTAATTTCAGATTTTTTATTTCTGGAGATGCTACAAAAGGCAGAACAAAAGCGCTTGATTTTCAGAACAGAGAGTGATTCTAAAGCACTACTAGTTAGAACAATTTCAGAAACTATGATCTGGATATAACTGAGAGAATAATAATATAGGACACCACAATGTCATTCTTACTGAGTCACTATTCTAAGTGCCAATGCATTTTAAATGAGAAGAACCATAGATTCTTAGTTTAAAAACAAAACAACTTTTGCTTACTGAATAGTTTGGGGATGGTTTTCAACACTAGGCTACATTAATTAAAAGAACCCTTCCAGGAGCATATAATTAGACAGCAAGTACCTGACCACAAACAGTCTGAAAGTGTTATGTCCGGAAGTTATTTTTCTTGGCATTCAAGCACCGTACTGTTGTTAGTTTTGTGATGCACAAAATTTTGGGGGAAGTTGTTGCAAGCAGTAAGATTTCTTCTCTTTCATTTAATCTCTCCAACTAGAGTCAATTCTTGGGGCAAAGTTGTTTCCTGCGAATTGGGAAATAGTATTTGGACTGAGAGTTTTGAAATCAGGGGTTGCCTGAGTTGACCACCTCTGTTCAAAGATTAGGGTTTATAATGCAAATGAAAGAGGTTACACTAAGGTAAGACACAGATTTAGATCAATGATTTCCCGTTTGTCAAGAAACTGACCTGCAAGACCCTGACATCTGCTACCACTTGCCTAGGAGCAAGTGACAATAACATCCTTTAAACATAATGTAGGGTGAGATTATTGAAAGTACCTAAATAGTTTAGAAGAACAAGTCTCACTGACTTTCAGTATGAGTTGCGCTCCAAAATCCCTCAGCCACTTTAGAAAATCTACCCTGGAAGTGCAATGGATTAAATCCTGTCCCTATTGACGTCTGTGGGAGTTTTGCTAGTGACTTCAATGGAGCCTGAATTTCATCCCATATTCTTAACGGAGGAATAAGATATAACATTTTAAAACTCAGTTTCCAATATAAATTATTTACTTTGTGCTCTAGTCATTTGTCCATGCTGTGTTGATTCCCAGGGATGTCCAAAGGTATTTTAATAATGTATTGGGAATAATTGTATTACAGTATTATTCATACTGTGAACTGATGATACACAAAAGTCTTGGGCAAGTCAAATTCCTTATTTCACTTTTACTTTCTGACACAGATACTTAGATAATAAAAAAGATTTCTATTGGGCTACAGAAATCTTTATGAATTTATACCAATGATGTTCTGCTAACACCATCATATTCCAAACTTGTGATGTTTTTACTTGTCTGAGGAAAATATGATAGAAGTTCTTGCGTATAAAAGAAGTATAGAGTTTCACTGAGCCAGGGCAAATTAGCAGCTAGTTTACCTCAATTAATAAAATGAGTTTGCTATAAGAATGCTTAGTGGCCATCTTCAAAATGGTATATGAACCATACCTCATGAATCCTCCAAATTACCTATTGAGGTTCTTCAAGGAAATAGCCACTGGGCCAGATCCTCAGCTGGTGTAGCCACATTGATTTGAAACCGTTACACCAGTTCAGGACTGGATCCATTTTTGTCAACTTTCAACAGATGAGGAAAATGAGGCAGTAATGAGTAGCCTGATTTTTCAAAGGTGTTGTCACCCACACATTCCCATTAGCCTTTGCTCCAATCCCACCACATAACAGCTGTAATTATTTACTGCTGATATAGGTGAAAGGCAAATTTCTACTCTCGCCACCATGCTGGAGCAAGGAAGAATTATGATTCAAAGAGTGTCTCGAAGGTACAATGCAATCCAGAGCTTAGTCTGAGTGGCAGTAGATAAAAGAACAAACAAGCTAACAAACCTGTACAAGAGTAGGAACAATGCAGGCAGAAGTCCAGCAGCATAATGGAGGTTATCCAATGTATTGCACCAAATACAGCACGTATGATTACCTGACATGTAGGCAGGTAGCATGTGTGCACATTCAATGCAAGGAGGTCATGGCCCTCAGAGACAGTCTATGGGCTTTTGTGACTAGAGTGACTGAACTGGAGGAGCTGAGGGAGACAGAGGTACATAGATAAAACTTTCCAGGACACAGCTGGGCAGTCTCACCCCAGTCTGAGAGTTTCTGTGCTGTTGAGGAGGATGAAAGTCTTGGGGGAAAAAGAACATCAACCTTCCCTACAAAAGTTTAATCAAAACCTTTCTTTTTGTAAAAGCAGCAAAGAATCCTGTGGCACCTTATAGACTAACAGACGTTTTGGAGCATGAGCTTTCGTGGGTGAATACCCACTTCGTCAGATGCTCATGCTCATGCTCCAAAACGTCTGTTAGTCTATAAGGTGCCACAGGATTCTTTGCTGCTTTTACAGATCCAGACTAACATGGCTACCCCTCTGATACTTTCTTTTTGTAGACAATGCAGCTGTACAATAAGAGAGCGAATGCAGGTTTTGGATTCAAACTGGTTTTTTTATATAATCCCAAAAATATGGCATGATAAAGTAATTAAAGAAAAATACATAGCTGAGACTGGGGGAAATGGTCCTTTACTTGGATTATTCCTGTGTACAGGACAATACAGTCCCTGGGTTTGGATTCAAGGACTTTTTAATTGACCATTCCATGGGAAGGGGGAAACAGATATAAGGGTTCTGTGACAATCCACAGAGAATATGAGTTGTCTCAGAGAATAGTTGTAGGAATTTCCTCTTTAGCTCAAACAGTAGCAGCTCATGGGTTTTTTGGTTTTGGTTTTGGTTTTTTTTTCTCCTGACATCTCTGGTCCAGTCCCTAGCATACCCTTTAAGAAAGCAGCAGTCAACAAACACCCCTTTGGAACTAGAATTTGGTTCATAGAACCCACAGATTCCTTCTTCATCCCCCAAAGATCAAGGCAGGGGGTCTTCGACCCTAGACACCACTCCCAACTCAAGTCATGTTGCTTATTACACTATGAATGGGAGAATATGCGAATGCTCTAGAGCAGTGGAGGGCAATCTGTGGCTGCCGCTCCCACTGGCTGGCAACGTTGAACTGCAGCCACTGGGAGCTGCGGGCGGCTGTGCAAATGTAAACAAACAGTCTGGCGGCTCGCCAGCAGATTACCCTGATGGGCCGCATGCGGCCTGTGGGTCGCAGGTTGCCCACTACTGCGCTAGAGTTACTAGCTCAAATCACACGTTATTAGCTGCATGAGAAAAGGTGTTTAGTCATTTGTGGAAGAAAAGGATCAGGCAGTGAGCAGGTTGGCTGAACTGGAAGAATTTAAGCAACAATGAAGAAAGTAGGGGGCAGCTAATGATGGGATGCCTTGAAGGATCAGGAATAGAAACTTTTAGTAACTTTCCTGGTGTTCCAAATCAGTGCAAGTTGAGTACATGAAAGAAATTCCCTAGTGATAACAAATAAACACTGTTTGCTATGATAACATTTTGCTGGAACAGAGAATAAAGAACGAACAAAGATTTGTGGGGTTGACCACTACCAGAGAACTTTTTTCCCCCTGTATTTTCAAGAAAAGGTGCCCACATTAAAAAGGACTGGACTGGAACTTGGCCTGCAGACATGAGACAGGGAGCAAGAACCCACCCTTTACAACCCATGCAGGATATCTGATGTTGCGTGGGACCAGGCAAGCACTGCATGCCCTGGGTGAGAGATATAGCTAGAGTCTTTGTCCACCTGCATGACATATTCTCTGGCCACCGCAGGAGGGATGTATTATCTTACTGCTAGTATAGGCCAGCTGTAAATTACTATCCCTCTGGAGCAAGGAAGAATTATGACTCGGTGCGGTATCTCAGAGGCCCAATGTCTTCCAGGGCTGCACATGGGCTGGAATAGCTTATGCAGTACCCATTACTTACAGCTGTGTTTAAAGTATCTACTATCTAACCCAAAGCAGTCTTCTTACTTTAGAATCTCTTGGAATGTTTGACTTTTTTTTTTTAAAGAGATGATTTGTTGAAACCGAATCTTTTTGTCAGAAAAGTATGGATTTTTTTTGGGATGGTTTCTCAGATCCAGAATAGAATTTCTGGTGAGAGGGAGAGAGTGATTACCAGCCCCCGCCCGCACCAAATAGTCAGGTGGTGTGTGAATTCACACACTATGTGGTCATATACGTTCACTCCCCTGCTCTTCCTGATTCAGTACAGGAGCACAAATATTGGTGTCCTTCATCCCAACTAGTCACTGGACTAGAATATCCCTCTGTTCTTAGTGAAAAATTTTGAAAGGTCTTGATTTCATCCCCATGTGGAATGGGAAAATTTGTGAAATCTCGGAAGTTTTCATGGATGGAAAAACTGTTTTCCTTCAGCTTTGATTCCCACACCCTCCTCTGATTTTGTCCATCCTAATCTGTATAAAACCAAGAATAGTTATTATTGGATTGTTCTCCTTTTTCCAGTGACCCAAACTCTTTCCTTCTGGTTTGAATGAGTCCATGATTCTTTATTTACTCTTCCCCTGGTATGATTGAATGACTAGGCCTTTCATTTTTTCTCTTGATCCTTTTTTCTGTTGAGCAATGTGCATCATTCCAGATATCAGAACCATATTGCATCCTGTCACAGTCTTTCACTAATACTAATCTGTGTGCTAAGCAGAGTTCTAAAGATAGACCAAAATTGATCGTGTATGATTACAAGGCAATGTTCTTAAACAAGCCTTTCAAACACCATGCCAAGGAGGACGAACTGGAAACAGGAGGATAATTAGATTCATTCTTTAGCAAGAGAACATTTATACAGCTAAGGAGTAATTGCAGTCCTACTGTGCTATCTAGAAACTTTCAGAAGCCAGAAAAGGCCTTTATAATTGCAGTCAGCCAAGGGACCATCGAGTACACAATTTTCTCAAACATTCATCTGGAGAAAGGTTCAAAACACAACACAATACAAAGAAAACTTGCTTTTTGAAAGGTACTTTGCAAAAACTGGTATTTTCTCAAATATTCATAAATATGATCCGCTTCAGGTGTTTTTCTTTGTATGGCTGTTGAGGGTGAAGGCACATTCTTGGGGAAGCATAAGGAAGCTAACCAGGGCTGGCTCCAGGGTTTTTGCCGCCCCAAGTGGCGGGGGGGAAAATGTCACGATCGGCGGCAATTTGCCACTTTCTTCTTCTGTGGCATTTTGGCGGCAGGTCCTTCCCTCTGAAAGGGATCGAGGGAACCGCCGCTAATTTGCTGCCGAAGAGTTTGATGTGCCACTCCTTCTCCTTGGCCACCCCAAGCACCTGCTTGCTGAGCCGGTGCCTGTAGCCAGCTCTGAAGCTAACACTGCTTCTTTTGGTGCTGCATTTTTCTACCTATGTTCTACTTCTCCTATCAATCTTGCACCATAAGAGTCAATGGGATTTCTTCCACTGACTTGCATGGGAGAAAGTTTGAACCCGTAGAAAGGACTTTAGTCTCCATGGCTATCAATCCATCACTTTTTATCAACAATAAAACAAACAAAAACAAAAACAAAAAAACCCTAAAAATGAAAGTCAGAAACTCCTGGAACTTTGTGGAAGTGGTTTGCATTTGTGGAAGATGGTCTAGCCAAGGTTTTCAAAAGCAAGTAATAATTTTCTACCCCAACTTGAGATGCTTGATTCTCAGAAGGTGGGTGCTCAGCACTTTCTGAAAATCAGACCCCTTTTAGGTATCTCATGTTGAGCACCCCAAAATTAAGGCACTCAATATCACTTATTACTTTTGAAAATGTAGGATTGAAGTTTAGAATGAATAGCCTAGACCTGATTCTGAACTCAGTCTCACTGACATAAATCAAGAGTGGCTCTGAACTATTAGCTAGACTGAAATCAATGTTTAATAATCTGTGTAGGCTGGGTTTGAATTGTGATTGCATTACTCATCATTGTGAGATGTGCAATAGATGGAAATGTCTCTCCTTTAGAAAACAGACAGCCTTTTCACTGGCCTTTGTTGTAGTTGTCAACAAAGAAATTACGAGTAAAAATTTCCTGGCTCTCTGTAAGAAGCAAATTTATTTTACTTGTATTCCTTGTTGTTAGTAAAACAACAATTTCTATTTGAATGCTAAGAATATGAACAGCATTTTATAAGGAGAGGGGTGAGGAATGAATATATAGCTATTAAAAGACTTGCTGTATAACATTTTCCTTTGTCCGAATAGGTGTATCTATGCCAGAACAAAATGAACAACCTAATGATCAGATACAATATATTTTTTCTTTTCTCTTAATGTTATGGAGTCTTAATATGTTTCTGAATGTATTTTATACTCAGTGGGTTCTATAATAAACAAGGTTTATAATAAAGCAAATCAAGTACCCTGATAGTTTAAAAAATTGGGAAACTGAGTAAACTGATTAAGATAAAATAAATGTCATGCTCAGAACACTGACCAAATGCAATCTAAACCTTTTAGGATGTTCAAAGGCTTGGTTAATTCTCCTCCTCCCATCTGTTCTTCTTTGTGCATCCATGCTCTGAGTTCTGGAAGCACTGATAAGACACCCCAATTCAACAAAGCACTGAAGCATGTGATAAATGTAAAGCACGTGCTTAAGTTCTATTGAAGTCAATGGGTGGGTAAAGCTTGTTGCAAAAATGTACTGCAGTGCAATTGTGCTGACAATTGGAATAAAAATGAACCCTTTTTTCTCTTCCATTTTCTGACCAGCTCAAGTCAATGGGACTTAAGCATGTACTTAAAGTTGGGCATTAATTTAAAATTAAACATGCAATTAAATGCTTTGCTGAATCAATGCCACAATAGCAAGTTAGCTTCTATCCGCTTACTGGGGGGAAAACCTGGTTGGAAAATGTTCATGCAAATACAGTTTGGGAGCAATTGGAATGAAACTGGTTTTCCCCTTCCTGTACCCCCTCTAACCTCTTCTAGGGGATAACTTCTGTTCTGCACTGAACTTGTAGATCAAGATACTACTCAGGATAGAGTAATATGAAAAATGCCACAGGAGCCATGTTGGAAATGCTGTTTTTGACAAGTGATGGACTGGTACTCTGTCCTTATGGTATTTTGGACCTGCCCAGAAACAATGA
The DNA here is from genome assembly GCF_007399415.2 of Gopherus evgoodei. Lineage (NCBI taxonomy): Eukaryota > Metazoa > Chordata > Testudines > Testudinidae > Gopherus > Gopherus evgoodei. The sequence goes on from NC_044326.1 coordinate 12,028,121, forward strand.
TCACTGGAAATCTGTCAGGTATGACTTGTTGGGGGAGTACATCCCTCGGCCCGGGCCACTTCCCGCAGCCCCCATTGGCCTGAGATGGCTAATGGCGGCCAGTGGGAGCCGCAATCAGCCAATTCTGTGGACATGACAGGTAAACAAACTGGCCCAACCCGCCAGGGTACTTACCCTGGCGAGCCGCGTGCCAAAGGCTGCTGATCCCTGATATAGTGCCTAGCTCAATAGAGCACTGACTGGATGGCTTGTGGATATTACTGCAAAATACACGTTTAATAATAATGATTTCCTCCTTTCCCAAAAGGGAAGAAACAGTTTACAGTGCTATTTTATGGCTTTGTTTTGTATCCTTGCAGACCAGCTGGTATAATATCAAAACAGGAACCACTGTAATAGGTAAATTATAGTTTTTCAATCCAAAACCAGCACACTGAGGCTCACATCCAAAAATGCATTTCAAGAAACCCTAAAATCTTGGGTAAGGTTTGGAAATGATGCACAAAATAAAGAGTTTTCTAAGCTTTTACCATATATTCATATTTCAGACAGATTCTTATCTGTTATGTTCAGTGGAAGATTTAGCTAAGCGTAAAATACAGCACCAGTGAGGAAAAAAGACAACTTTAAAATGGATAGCGTGCTTTACAGACGTTGCATTCCTAAAGCTTCTGAAGAAGGGCAAGATAATCTGACACACGCTGTCTCAGAAATACAAACGAGAGGTTTAAAATGGATTGAAAGGACCTGAGTTCTAATTAGAGCTCTTACTGGAAATAACGTTGCCATGCAAGGGTGGAAAAGATTCAGAATTCTATTGCCATCTGCTGTTCAAGTCACGTAAGTGAAATTATTCAAACGTTGGTGGACTTTGGATCCAGGCCTCTAGTGGGCTAAACACACAAATAGTAATTTGTAATAGTAAAGGTGTAATTTGCAGGAGAGTAAGAGGATGTGAGCAGATGTAAAGGAGGAGGAGACGAGGTTCCCTTTGAGTTACTGGTAATTGAGTTTCCTCTCTTTCCACCCCCTCAGTATATAAATTACAAACAACAACATAATTACACCTGCTTTACCAATGTGTAACTTAACATCCAATTAACATCACCAGTGAAGCTGACCCACTAACGATAGAGCTCTAAGATGTCTGTGACACAACCTCAGTGGGTGTAAATGGAGCTCTGCTGTTTTCCACCACCTGAGGCTCTTACTATCCTGAACATCTCACCTATTTTTGTTAGGCCTCTAATGAACCATGAAAAATGACTTTACCGGTGCTCAGGGGCATGCAGTGACATCTTTAGTCAGGCATGAAATTGTACATTGGCATGCAAAATGGTGTCCTCTATGCAGCATCACCTCTCATGTATGATGTGTATGAAGTCATGCTGTGTGGAGGATGCCATTTTGTTCTACAAAATGGTGTCTTCCATGCAAATTTGAGGGCCTGACAAAATTGTGCCAGAAGTACAGCCAGTCCTGGGGCATTCGATGCATGTGTTGCATACTCATCTGGCATGCCACTGCCATTGGTAGAGAGCTCCTGAGTGTAAGAGGCCTGTGCATAGAATTAACACTGGTAAAAACAAATTTGTGAATATTTTCAAAATTTTCTAAAAAAAAATTCCTTTCAAAGTTTCTGTAAATAACTGACTTCAAAAACATGTATACAACATTTTTACTGAAAATTTTCAGACTTTCATTTTTTGGGGGGGTACCTTCTCCTTCTCCTGCACCTTCTTTTTTTCCTCCTTCTTTCCATGATGTGGCTGAAAATGGGAGAAAAAGAGGAAAAACTGAAAATCTTTCATTTTTTCATTGTAAACATTGAAAAATTCTTTTAAAAACTGTGATTTTTTTTTTCCTCAGAGAGAGGCCATTTTTCAATGAAAATAAAAAGTTTTATTCCAAAAATTTTGACCAGCTCTATGCTGATGCTTGTGAGTAGAACAAACAGTCCACTCAGGGTCTTATATTAAATAAAAGTTATAATTGGGGAAAATAACTATATTAAAAATGGTACCTTCTGGCTAAACATACCAGAAGTTGCTCCCAAAGCTAGGCTATGATGCCCCTTAAAGAGCATACGCGCTCCCTTGCATAGTTGCAAAAAGCCCATCCACATTAGCAGACCCTGCATTGCTAAGCTCTAGAGAGTTTGTGAGACTGCTCATTCCCATTTCCTTGTGTTGGGAGGAATACTCAATAAAGGAATCAGGAAGGAGGAGAAGTCATGGCCCCAATCCTTATCCTCACTGACCTTTAGAGTGGGATCAGCACATTTGCTGAGGCAATCTACTCCATCCTAGTGGCCAGGGCAGGTTACACTCACCTTCACTAATACATACACAGATCATTGCCCGGAGGCAAAGCTGAAAATTTTTTTCAATGGAACAATTTTCCATTGGAAAATGTAGTTCAATCAAAACTGAAACATTTCACAGGAATGTGTCAATGTAGCCAAAATTCACTATAGGAAAAACACTAATTTGTTTCCACTTTTGGGGTTCATTTTGTTAATGTTGATCTACTCCACTTTGATAATGTCAATGTTTCATTTCAGCTTTTGTGTTTTGTTTCAGTTTGCCTCAACTTTAATATTATTGTATAATATTTTTTTATATTTATGTAGGGCCTAAGCTAGGATCAGAATCCTTCCACATCTGTTTTGAACTGTTATTGGAGCCTGTTAAGGTACTCCCCGGATAGTCTTATGTACTGTTTTACCACTGTCTCCTTGGCAGGTCATGGCCTCTCTCTCTATGCACTCTTCCATAAAGAATAATTTTAGGCAGTCATACATGGTCATTCTGATAACAATGGCCAAAACATTGTAGCTGGTACCTTTTTGATGATTGTAGTCATGCATTGCACTCTGTCTTCTACAGATGTTGGCATTAATTAGTCTTATATTTATATCAATGTAAGTTTAGTAATACTATGTATTGCATTTAACATTTTATAATGTTTTGACATTATCAAACTATTTTTATGTTTCCAAATCAATATTTTTTTCAGAATTTCTGTTCCATTGTAAACTTTGAAATTTGGTATTTTTCTTCTGATTTGGAATGAAAACAAATTTCTGTTCCAGGTGAAATTCCACCATTTTGAAATTCCACTTTCCAACTAGCTCTATCAGGAGAGGTAGTGCTTCAGGTCAGCACAGTCCCTTCAGTTCTCATCTTGGCTTTGCATCACCAACTTTTATCTAGCTAATGCGTGTAACAGTAGTATAAGCATGGTCGTATGAGTTTCAGTATGTGTTAGCAACCCAAGTACATACCCATACACTCCAACAGGTTTGTACTCTGGCAGCTACTCCAGGCTGCCAAGTCTTCACTACTATTGTTACCCATGATAGCTAGATTAAAGCTAATATGGCCATGCCTAGCCATGCTACAATCACATCTTCGCTTCAGTGTAGACACCCTTAGACTCCATGGGACTAGTCGAGTGTATAAAATTTATTGATCCTTCAAACATTTACATGAATAAGGCCTCAAATAATTTAGAAGATAAAGTGGTCAAATTCTCTCTCCACTTACATGGGTGAAGCTCCTTTTGAAGTCAGTGGGTTTTGCAGCCATGTAAATGATGGCAGAATTCAGCCCATTTTTAATGTTAAATAAATGGGATGGCTGGGAAGCCAGATTAATACACTAAAGGAGTAAATAGAGCTGGCTTAGCTGATAATGGCTTCTGTGGAGCCCTGCCTTATGTAATGTGTACCTGACAAGTGCACACAGTTCTGAGCTAGTTAAGTTAGCTATGCAGGCAGAGAATTGTTTTTCTTGACTCCAAGTGTTTGTAAGGAGGGCTAAAAATGAGGGCAAATTAAGCTTCATGTCCAAACGCAGACTTGAAGGCTGATGGTTCCATAGCCAGGTCACCACTAGCACCACTAGTGCTCCTTCTGATGTCATTCAGATTTTTTGTGGGCCAGATTGTGCCCCCAAGATCTGAATAGGTAGTTTTGTATTAATTTGGATGGAATATAGGAGCCCAAAAATGTTAACGTGACTCTAAAATGGCCCCACATTAAACAGTTTTAAACAAGGTTCAGAGTTTGGCCTGCATAGAACTCAGCCTGTTTAGTATCATGGCAAACACGTCATTATATATCTTGTTAACCTTTTTAAAGGATATAGAAAAGAAGGAAAAACAGCTAGAGTATTTGAAATGTAAAGCCTTATATAAGGCTTTCATTTTAGCAACATCCCTTGTTCGCTTTCCTTTTAGCTGCAGAGAGATTTTAGAAGTGGAGGGAAAGAACCTTGCTTGACAGTCTCTTAGATGGTATTAAAGATGGGTAACTACTGTCCTTTTTTGGGTACAGAGAAGAAGTTGGCTGAGATGGACTGGAGCTGTTATTGCTGTCATTGTTAAAGTCTGATCCCTTTTCCTAATAAGACAAACAGGCACAAAAAGGGGGGAGAAAGAATATCAGAGAGAGAAAAGGAAGCATCTCTCTCCGGTGTTCACTTGAGACCTTACCGCTGGAAAAAACACAGGCACAGTACATGGTATTATCAGCCCCTTTTGAGACCTGGCAAACTTTGTATCAGCTTTGGGCTATTTAAGGCACTGCATTTAGCTGGCCTTTTCTAGTCAGAGCCTAACAGCAGTGTTGCAAAATAAGATAGGGAAGGAAAAGGTCACATGGGGAAGTGAGGAAAGATGAAGTCTTATATCCCCAGTGGTGTTTGGGATTCAGACAGAGCCAACAGAAGTGGTGATGTCATCTGGGCCCTTCTTTCTGGCCTAGTTAGGACAAGGAAAGTCTGGAGTCCCAGGAGACAGTGGGATTAGCAGCCATGTGGTAATGTTTGCTCTAGAATCCAGTTTTTCTCCCCAAAGTCTCTTTCTTTTGATGGGTGGAAGAGTAGTCCTCCCATTGTTTTGTCCAGGAATTAGGCCTAGTTTCTGACACCAGTTTTGGTTCACCGATTTTCAGTTCCACACTCTTCTTGTTTACCAGTCATGATCTTAACAGAGTCCTTGAGTTATACCAGAAGTCCTTTTTTGTTTGGATTAATTCAGACATTTTTACTCGCTTTTGCACCTTTTCCCATCAACATTTCTTGTTATAGGATATTATTGATCTCACATTTAGGGTAAATTTGTAGAGCCAATTATCACAACAGTAGAGTCCCCTCCATGTATTGACCATTCCCTTCCCATGTAGAATGGAGTGGGAATGTGCTGCTCCCAGAGCACTGCACATAGGTGCCCCCATTGGGCAATCTTTAGGGGCAGGCTCCATGCTGGGAGGAGTTAGGGAGACTGAGTGGGATGGGGAATATGCAGACCCCCATTAGATGGAGGCAGGATTGAACAAAACCACAAACAATTTTCCTTCAGCCGAAGAGCAATTCTTTGGAAAGAGTAATCTATGCTGAGGCTGTAAAGATAGTTACCTTCCCTTCTGCGATACACTTTCTGTGGTCATAATGGGCTATAGATTCCTGCAAAACACAACTTCGCTTCTGTTTTCTGCTCACATTTTATTTAGCACCACTAGCTTGATGACTTTTTTTCCCCCAGTCTCTCTTTTATGTGAGCCTTCAACTTTTCATAAGAATTAAATCACATTTGTGCACTTTTCATATTTGTCAAGTTTGGTTCCCCTAACTCCCAGCAGACTCTGGCTTCCCCATCAAAAACAAACAGTAATTGTATAATGTTGATGTTATTCGCCTATTTTTCAGTTCTAATTCTCCACTGCCATACTTCAGATCACCAATTTCTTTCCTAACATCTGATAAGATTGTGCTATTAGCTTAGCTGTCCAAGGCAATTTGTTCCTTTTTGGTTCTGCTTGCTCTTTTAATTAGTTTATTTCCTTACAGTAGATGCTTAATTTTTTAAATCTGTACAATCTTTCTATTTGCCAGATTCTTTCTGCCTATTAAATATGTTCTTTCTGTTTTTCAAGTTGAATTGTGTACAGTATCCCTGTTGTATCACGCTGACTGTGCTTGTTGTAATTGCCATTTTGATTGTATCTGAGCGGGTCTAGATTATAGCTGACAGTGGCATTGCTTTGAAAGGAACATTAAATGAAGAAGATGACTTCAGCTGGATAGAGAAAATGCATTTTAAATAGGCTGTACTGGATCATTAAGAATGACAAAGGAAATGTCCTATACATGGGAAGATGCTATGGTAATGATGAGTTAAGAAAAACCTTACATGGTATTGTAGGAATAGGGGGAAAGAACTGTTATTAATGTTATTGTGGTGTTGATGGTAGCATCCTCTGTGCTAGATACTGAACACAGAAAGCCTTAGATAAACCACTGTCTAGGATCAGTTAAAACATCTAACTGAAACAAAACCTCAAAATAAAAGAGCATGCAATACAAATGGATAGTAACATATAACACTGTGGATGACCTTTAAGGGAGATTGTTGGCCACACACAGACACAGATCCAGGTCATCTTGGACAATTGCATTACGGGAGTGTAGTTTGCAGGGACTGATGTGAGACTAAGTCCAGGAACCATGTGACTCAGATGGGATAGACAGGGATGCTGTAAAAGACATGGATATAAAGGCATAGTGGAGAAAAAAGATCATGGATGAGGTGCGACCAGAAGGAACTGTGGAGTAAAAGACCTGTGAAGAAGCTGGGATCTAAGAGAAAGATCAGTTGTTCAGTACCTGACCCAGGAAGCGGGATGTCTGGCAGGAGGTCTAAGAGCAGCAGACAGGAAATCTTCCTATTGCAGTGCTGGGCTGGTACTTTTAGACAAGACTTGAGGAAGCTCCCTTCACCCCCTGTAACAAGGATCATGGAAGAAAGGACTAGTCTAGCCTAAGGATGGCCATTGACTATTGGTATCTGCCCTGCACCAACAGCCATGAAAGTAGTTTCTGGGGAAGTCCAAAGATATGTTTTGCTCCTTTCTGGACACTTGTTTCCCTTGAAGAAGACGACTTTTACTTTGGCTAGAGAGCCAATGAACTAAAGCACCAGAAAAACTATTCTAGCAGAACAGGAGGGAAAGTGAAGTGCAGTTTCAGTGGTGAATTGTGGCACAGCCACACCAACTGGAGAACACATGACAAGGTGGTATGATGTTTGCTAGTGGGTGACTGATTACATCTCAGTTGGAATATTGTGTTCAATACATGTCTATTAGCATGCCAACTCTGTTGGAGCCAAAAAGGTATCCTTGAGAAAATGGAAATCTACTTAACCAAAGGTAGGTTATGGAACCTATGTTAGATTTGACCCCATGCCTATCAAACCATGCCAGGTTATGACACTTGAGCATCTAAAATTAGACTCCATAGTCCATTTTGGACATCTACCTAAGTGGCCTCTCTTCAGAGCTGATGCCACCTCTAGTTCCCTACAGTTCCCAGTAAAATCAGAGCTGCCTAGAACCTGTGCAAATCAGATCACTCTCCTTTAGGTGCCTTAATATGGCCTAACTTTACACATTCGAGTTCAAAAGTTTTGTCCGATTAATCACAGACAATGGGGTCCTGATCCATGACTGAGTCTCTGAGGCACTACTGCAATGCTAATGATAAGGAGAGCAAAATACATAAGACATATAATCAATATTTTAAAATAGCTTTTGTTAGACATACAATACTTAGCCAAGATTGTGTATTTTCATCGCTTCCTGAAAGCGGACCCTCTTGAAGGTGTCAAGTTTAGTACCCAAAAGTGGGGACATCCAAAATAAATAGAAAGAAGCAGTAGTTCTACTGAAAAACTGGAAAGCTCAGTGGCATAGAGAAGAAGGGATTTCAAATGGAATAAATCTTCTGTCTCTGAGTTTACAAGATCTCAAACCTTAAACCTGGCAATGACTCAGCATAGTGGATAGAGCATAAGCTGGACCTAGTCTTAAGTGATCCCTTAAAGGATGTTAAAAATTGGATTAACTAATACTACGAATGTTCTAGTGAAGTGGGATAAAACTCTGCTTGGCACTGTTGAAGATACTTTGGGTGCTGTCTCAAGATGGGGTGATCTAGCAAAGGTGGTCTCTTACACAGGTTTCATGTTTGCATATAATCTTGTTATATGTGGTAAATCTTGAAATTTCAAATTTGCATAAAAATATGATATGAAAGAAAATATTGAAATGTTGGAATTTCACACAGAATAGAAATTATGAATTCCAACCAGTTCTGTCTCAGGGACACAGGCATGGCTCTGTGGTATTAGAGCTGGGAAGGAGGATATGGGGTAAATGCTTTCCAGCATCAGAGCTGGGAAGAGAAAGAACACTGGGGAACAGACTCTATGAGCTAACCCCAAAAGTCCTTCTTTGGAAATGAATTTCTGTCTCACAAAAGGTGCTGGAATGTCAGTCCTGAAGAGTGAAGTCCTCTAACTGTCTACAGAAAAAGTCAGTGTAGACAGCAACATTACAGGTTTCCCTACCATGCTGTCTTGTCAATGTGCCAGAATTCTGTCATGGGTTCACCATGTCCAGGAGCAAAGGGCTCACCAACCTCCATAGCTATCCAAAGCTGGCTTACCTGCTGAGACGTGTGACAGTTGTTAGTGTTAACGATAAAGGTGATTTTTATGCAGTGAGGACATGCCGCTAGGAATTGGACTAAGGATCACTAACTCATTCTCTGAATGCTACCTGACAACCGTGTCAGGGTCACAACTTCTGGCTGTATTAATGTTTCTGGCACAAATATAAAACACTAATTGCTTTTTGAAGGTATTCTAGACTCTCCTTTATTTCTCCTTTTATCACTACGCAGGCCACTGAACTAGAATCCAGCTAAGGCATTTGAGTTTCTGTCTGTTGAAAACATCTACTCCAGTAAAGTGTTTGCCTCCAGGAAATCCCTGGAAGTTAATGGAGTGGAGTATGCCAATTTACACCAGATGAGAATCTGTCCCCACTGTGTTCTGATTTCTGTGTTTCAGATATCCGAGGAGTAGCCATGTTAGTCTGGATCAGTAAAAAGCAACAGTCCTGTAGCACCTTATATACGAACAGAAGTATTGGAGCATAAGCTTTCATGGGTGAATACCCACTTCGTCAGATCTTTGCCATTGAAATCAGTGGAGGCATGCCAATTTACACTAGCTCAGAATCTGGCCCAGAGAAACCATTGTCTCATTCCAGTAGAAGCCAAAGAGACCTGTATCCCTTTGTTGCAAGCTTTGGTGCCCTTTGGAGCTTCAGGTCATGCTGCATAACTGAGCACTGAATAGAGCAGAATTGAGGCAGCTGGGAGTCTGTTACAGTTAGCAGTTTGTGATATTTGTGAATTATTTTTGCAATCATTCTGAAAGTCTTACTTTTATTTTTTAACAAAGGACTGTGAACGAGCTCTCAGATGCCACAACATTGTCTACCCTCTAAAATACATTCAAACTTCATACTTGGCAAGCTACATTTGTTGTTGTTGTTAAATCTAATTTAGAATGCTCATTGCCAAGCCATATTTCATAAACCTTTGAGTTTGTTGAGATGATGGGTGCAAGGTTTCTATAAAGACAATACAAGATTTATAATATCTCAGAGGGAATAATTACCTCATTGCAGACAGCTTCCACATCTTGCATTGCACGTGTGCTTTAAATCAGTCCTGTGATGCTGGTGGTTAATGGTGCTGCACAGCATTACTGACAGCAGAACAAGCAGCCAGTAAACAAAGGATGAATTCAGATTCAAGCACTACGTTAACTAGGAATATGCCAGTCGACTAGAATGTAATTGATCCATGAAGCATCTTGTCAGCTGTGCTGCTTCTGTTTGCGAGTTTCTTGTCGGATCAGGTTGCCACATCTGCATTTGCAAGATGTCAAAGCAACAGGGTGCAGTGTATATAGACTTGTTTTTAAACATGGTGTTTTGCAAGTGAGTACTGTAAGATGGCTATCAAACAAAGGGGCACTTCTTAAGCACCCCTGACAGAGCACAGATTTCAGATTGTATCAGAACATTTCATTCCCAAAGAAAATTGACACTTCCAAAGAAAGGAAAGGAATAATCAGTAAAGGCATTGCTGGGTAACTGTGCACAGGTATGTCCTAATGTTAATACAGCATGTGCAGGCAGACACACTTCCTTAATACATATCGTAATGGCAGCATCAAAACAGCAATTGCCCAAATACTGAAACCAGCTCTTGAAGGCAGAAATTTGCCCAGAGTCCTTGTTACAAAAACACACAATTGATATTATATTGGATGTGTTTGTGGCAATTGCTATAATTTTGGTTACTATTTTCACCATAAGTTCCTGTTATCACATGTTTCTGAACATTTGTTCTCTGCAGGTAATCTCTTCAAATGTATTAGTATTGGACTTCTGCTCTTTATTTTGTGCTTCCTCCTTCCCCACCTTGAAAACAGGAAAATTCAAATACAACAGATATGAAATTAACATTACTAGTACACGCCGAGGGTAGGTCTAGACTTTGAGTCTGAAGTGTAATTTCCAGCTTGACAAGGAATACTGGCCCCTGTTCTGATCAATCTATCATGATAAAAATAAAAGAATAGCTGCAACTGCATGAGTGTGGCAGGGACTAGGCACCCTGCTTTTCAGCCTCTCTAAAATACCAAAAAGTACGTACTTGGACAGCTACCCCGTCCCATCTTTTGCACTGCCACTTTTTCACTTCTATTTTTAGTGTGCTAGCTGGTTCAGAGCTAGCTCAAGTATGTCTCCTCCAGCTGGAAATTGCACTTCAAGCTCAAAGTCTAGACATAGACTTAATGGCTTAAATGTTGGGACATTTGAAAATTAAAGGTGGCACATTTAGCCTTAACTCTGCCCACTTAATTACAGAGCACTCTTCAATAGTGACACATAATATTTCCTCAAATGATATATTGTAAACCATTTTTCTGTATCCTCTGATACTTATGCACCAATGTCTACTATATTTTTGTATACATATATTAATTTCATATATTTAAGATTTTGGCGTGCTTGCATAGGGGCAGACATCTAGTTTATGATGTAGAAGGATGTGGGTTCAGCACCTGACTAGTGCTTGTATCTACTGCAAAACAAACCTGGTTCATATGTGGCTTATGTCTCTGTGTATACACAAAAACATATGCCATTTTGACTTGGTTGCGAGTTAAGTAGGTTACTAATCTTGAAGGCTTAAATTTCTTAGAAAAAAACATATTTGCTTTTTGCACTCTGAAATAATCCCTCATGCAGAGTCCACAAGTTCAAAATTTTTCCCCCATTTTTGTTTGAAATTTCAACAATAGATATAGAAAATTCAAATGTCCATAAATTTTGATCGAATAGAATCAAAGACCAACAAAACTTAACCAAATAAAAGTAGGAAAACATGTTTTTTTACAAAGCTTTAATTGAAATATGATTTCCCCGCCCCCAGTTTCAAATTTATACAATTTTCTCCAGCACTAGTTATACATTCCAGGCCTGATTAACCACTGTGTTATTGCAGTTTCTTACTGGAATAATATCGTTGACTTCAGTGGACCTAAACTTATGTAAAACTGGCATGACACAGCTTTTGAAGCATATTACTTTTCATATAAATAACTTTCTTCTAATATGGCAGCTCGAGTAGATTGGAGATTTGCAACTATGATAGCTCATTCTGTACGGTCCTCTGCTCAGAACAGTCCTTTTGATCCACCCAGGATATCAAATCATCCATCCAAGAATCATCTTTTTTCTGCATTGTGTTTTTTTGCCTTCAACTTTTCCTTCCAGTGCCCATAAACATGCATCACCCATTGAAGCTCTTAAAATGTGCCATGAAAATCATTTTATTTCTTTTCATAAATTCTCTAACATTTGCTGAGTTCCAATAATCTCCAATACTTTTTTGTTGGGAACATGGTCTATCCATGATATTTTTAGAATTCCTGTGTAGCACCATAATTTGAATGATTGTAGTTTCTTTATGATCGATTGTTTGAATGTCCATGTTCCCATAATTTAACACAGACCAATTATAAGTGTTAAGAGTTAGAATCTAGCCTTCAGATTTATGTCCCTTCTCATCAGATGTTTATTCTTTCATGATTTCTCTTTCACTCTTCCTATTCTGGTGCTGACTACAGTATCTGACCTTTTATTTTCTGTAATGATGCTTCCGAAGTAGCAATAATTTCTCACTTGCTGTATGGCTGTGTCGTTCACAGGAATCTTGCATGTTCCGCAGTATTCTTGCACAAAGCCATTAGTTTTCTGTCTTGTCCACATATATTCAGATATATTCTCAACTAACTTCATCTGACCTTCTTTTGAATCAGGCAACAGCATTGTGTCATTCGCACAGCAAACGTTATTCCCCTATTTTCTATTCATCTTAATACCTTTTTCTATGCCTTTGATTAATATAATCATATACTCACTCTAAATTTTGACTAAAGTTGTTGACATTATAAAAGCTTGTCTTACTTTGGATTCTGATATACTCAAAATAATTCACAGTACTACAGGGTGCTAAATATCTACAGCTAAATTTATAGGGGAAAAAGTGTGATTTATTGTATGAGTAACAGTTCGTGCTCAAATCATTAAAGATTGTCCTATAATGCCTACAGTAAAAACTTAACGTTTAAATTTGCTGATTTCTGAGTGTTTAACTGCTTCATAACTATAATTAACAATAATGTGAGTTTTTATGTTGTAATAGATTATAGAAATTTGTTCCTTAATCTTCAACTTCATGATACATCAGTGAAATTTCTGAGCTCTAAAAGTTCAGTTTGCCAACCAGATATTATGTTATCCCTACAGAGCTAATCAATTTTTTTAAAAAACTTTTTTTTTTTGGCGGGGGGGAAATGATGGACAAATAGTTTTGTTTTGTTTTTATGAAAATGGACATTTCAGTGGGGAATGCCCATGTTTTTTACTAAGTTTTCATTTTTAATAAAAGTTCAGTGGTCAACTGAAAATTTTGAGTTTTGGCTGCCCTCTTTTGTTTTTCCAGCAAAACCTCAAAAACTTGGGGGAGTGAGAGTGAGCGAAAAAACTTCATGGAATACGAAAACCTGATCCTGGCCAGCTTTGTTCATAGGCTCTTCTGTATATTCCATAGTTAGCATTTTCATTTGCTAAATATTTACCTTGACTTGCAAGTGTTAGAAACTTTCTCTGGCATCCTGAATCTGGGAAGTTCACAAATAAATCCCTGCTTAAAATTACTTTTAACTAGGGCTGTCAAGCGATTAAAAAATTAATCATGTGATTTATGCCCTGATTAAACAACAACAGAATACCATTTATTTAAATATTTCTGGATGTTTTCTACATTTTCAAATATATGGATTTCAATTACAACGCAGAATACAAAGTGTACAGTGATCACTTAATATTTATGTTTATTACAATTATTTGCACTGTAAAAAAACCCAAAAGAAATAGTATTTTTCAATTCACCTAATACGAGTACTATAGTGCAATCTCTTTATCATGAAAGTTTAATTTACAAATGTAGAATTATGTACAAAAATACTTGTGTTCAAAAATAAAACAATGTAAATTTTTAGAGCCTGCAAGTCCACTCAGTCCTACTTCTTGTTCAGCCAATCACTCAGACAAACAAGTTTCTTTACATTTTCAGGAGATAATGCTGCTTTCTTCTTGTTTACAATGTCACCTGAAAGTGATAAAAGGCATTTGCATGGCACTGTTTTAGCCAGCATCGCAAGATATTTGCGTGCCAGATGCAATGACAATTCATATGTCCCTTTTGTGCTTCAATCACCATTTCAGAAGACATGCATCCATTCCAATGATGGAATCTGGTCGATAACAATCCAAAGCAGTGCAGATTGACGCATGTTCATTTTCATTATCTGAGTCAGATGCCACCAGCAGAAGATTGATTTTCTTTTTGGTGGTTTGGGTTCTGTAGTTTCCACATTGGAGTGTTGCTTTTTTAAGACTTCTGAAAGCACGCTCCACACCTCATCCCTCTCAAATTTTGGAAGCACTTCAGATTCTTAAAGATTAGGTTGAATGATGTAGCTACTTTTAGAAGTCTCGCATTGATACCTTCTTTGCGTTTTTTGAAATCTGCAGTGAAAGTATTCTTAAAATGAACAACATGTGCTGTGTCATCATTCGAGACAGCTATAACAGAAAATATATGGCAGAATGCAGGTAAAAAAGAGCAGAGAACATACAACTCTCCCCCAAGCAAGTCAGTCAGAAATTTAATTAATGCTTATTTTCTTAATGAGTGCCATCAGCATGGAAGCATGTCCTCTGGAATGGTGGCCGAAGCATGAAGGGACATACAGATGTTTAGCATATCTGGCACGTAAATACCTTGCAATGCCGGCTACAAAAGTGCCATGCAAATGCCTGTTCTCGCTTTCTGGTGATATTGTAAATAAGAAGAGGGCAGCAATATCTCCCTTAAATCTAAACAAGCATGTTTGTCTTCATGATTAGCTGAACAAGAAGAAGGACTGAGTGGAATTGTAGGCTCTAAAGTTTTACATTGTGTTACTTTTAAGTGCAGTCATGTAACAAAAGAAATGTATATGTATAAGTTGCACTTTCATGACAAAGAGTTTGCACTACAGTACTTGTATGAGGTGAATTGAAAAATACTATTTTTTTATCATTTTTTCAGTGTAAATATTTCTAAACAAAAATAGTATACACTTTGATTTCAGTTACAACACAGAATACAATACATATGAAAATTTAGAAAAACATCCAAAATATTAAATAAATTTTAATTGATTATTTAGAAGTGAAATTAAAACTGCAATTTATTGCAATTCATTTTTTGATCGCAGTTCATTTTTTTGAGTTAATCGCGTGTGTTAACCGTGATTAATCGACAGCCCTACTTTTAACGCAGGGCTGCTAAAACACATTGAGGATATTAAGGTTGGAATCCTCTGGAATATTTGTCGATTCTTTAAGGTATGACAACCACAGGCCCTTAAAAATCCATGATTACTATGATTCTGAGGCTATCCTTTCAGCCATTTCCCCCCACACACCCAATGTCACCTTTAAAATATCTTATTGTGAAGCTTATGGACTTCTACCTCTCTCCTCCTCAAGAACACCTAAACTGGGCACACACAAATAATGAGCACATGCAGAGTTATAGTGGATGGGGGCAGGGAGAGTTTTCCAAGGGATAAACTCTCATGCTTCAGGTCATAAGCCAACCCCTGCCTAATGGGGGTTAGGAAGAAAATGTGGTTGTGGTAATAACTGCAGGGTTTCCTTCACCTTTCTTAGGAGCAGCTAGTACTGGCCACTGTCAATGGCTGAACAGACCACTTTTCTGATCCAGTATGGCAATTGTTATGTTTCTAGGAATACAGGAGCTTTTATTGCATTGCATGAACAGCAGGTAAATCTGACCCTTAAAATAATAATAATAATAATAATAATAATAATAATAATAATAATAATAATAATAATTGCCATGAAAAATAATAGGAACTAACAAAAAAATGAGTGACACAGACATTTCCATCAGTTAAAATAAAATTCTGCCCTCAGATTTGCACAATGGCTGCCTGGAATTAGATTTTGGGATTAATTGAAAATCTAGCAAAAATCTTCATACATTCTGGTGGATGTCTAGCAGTTAGAGCACAGGACTAGGAATCACAAGCTCTGTTCCAAACTCAGCCATTCACTTTTTCTGTGATGATCAGCAATTCACTGAGGTGGTTAAGGGACTGAAAGAGAACACTAGAAATCTGGTATTACCATAATCTGACAGCGCCATAATCCAGTCCCTACAGCACAATAAACACTGGCTACACTGCAGCAGGTTACCTGTGTGATTTTGGGCAAATCATTTAATCTGAGACCATTTGAGCATCCTGTCTAATCTATAGTATTTCTAGATCACTGAGTATCACATCTAAATCGATTAGTTTAGATTTCTATAGTGCTGTCAACAGCAGACTCTACTATTTGTCTCCCCAAGCTGCTGTGAGGTATTGCTTATCCCAGCTGACTCAAAATTTGGAACCTTTGAAGACTGCTTATTCCAGGGTCTCTTCAATCATGTTTAGGTTTTGCAGAACCTTGGACAGGTGTGAGTCAGATTCAGGTTGCTATTTTCAAATGCACCTAAAATCAGTGGCTTTGTCTTTTCCTCTTTGTAATGTGGAATGGGTTTGGACCTAGGATTGTGTGTAAAATGTGGCCTCAAATCATCTGTATCTATCTCTCAGCAAAGTTTGTACTTTAATTCTTGAATGGATCAGAGTCAGTTTGTTGATGTCTGTCTAATATTTGTAACCCTTCTGCCAGGTGGAGTCGGCAGCAATCAGGTCTGGGTTCAATATCTTGGAGTTCCTTTACAACAATATAACAATGAACCATTTTGAGCCCTCACCGAGTAACTTGGGAAAATTACACACCACCCCGAGTGCCTCTAAGAGTCAATATTTCCCATCTCTCAAGCACAGAGTCTGACTGTAGAAAAGAAACTTTTAATAAAGGAAGGCAGGTCACCCAGCATTAATTTGGGAAAAAAATCACAAGCAGGTTTCATAAACATAAATTCATGAGCCAAATATCCACCCCAGAGTACGCTGGGCAGTGTCTATTGCCTCAGATTCTTGAGTCCAACCATCAAAATTTCCTTTAATGTGCCCCTGCCTTCTCCCTCTGCCACAGCCCACGCAGTTATTGTCCTTGACCAGTGAAGACACAGAGTTCAGAGGTGCACCTGTGTGAATTTACCTCCCACTGAGGCCAGGAAGGGGGAAGGCACCTTGCTCACTCTGCCATCCAGGCACTTGCTCTGGCACTGCTCCGTTTGCTGCCTGCTCTGCCAGCCATCACCACGGCACCCCATCATCTTCTGCTGCCACCTGATTCTCTGCTGTGACCTCTGCAGGTTAGCCTCTTGAGGGCCCACCCAGCTCTCAGTGATTTGCAGTTTGTAGTGGGGGAACCTCACTATTGTAGCAGGCTGGGCAGAAATAGTGTCCTACACCAGATGATTTCAGCTCTAGTGATCACTTAACAAACGAAGAAGATTCCTAAGGGATCCTTAATTAGTTCTATTTTTGAATAGTGGTGAAGGACCAGTTAAACCATGCTTAGGATGAGCCTACACCTCTAACCAGCTGTCCCCACCCACCTTTTGTTCTTCACTGGGCTCTGGCATCCAAACCCTTTGCTTAGCAAATTCGATGAGGGTGACCCCCTCAATCAGGACAGGCTAAGTACAGTTCTGCTACCCTTTACTCATACGAAAAGGATAGCAACATTTAATCACCCCTGCATTTAATGCTAAAGTGAATTGTAACCAAACACCAGCTAAAGTTGATCACTTTGATAACACAGCTCTGTCTGCTGGATATGTAGACAGAGTGGGTGTGTTCAGGAAAATACAGTCTGGTCCTATGGCTGTTCCCCTCCCCAGCTCATCACTAGCTGTCGGGGAGAGCTCTTTCAGACCCTGCTTACATCTTCACGATCATATTACTGAATAGGATCATGTTGCAGCGAAAGTGTTTGCAGATCTCCCTCGCTTTAACAGGTTAACTGTCGCCTGAAACTTCTTGCCATGAATACTAAAGAGATGTTGATTCACTGGCATTTCTGACTATGGCCATGTCTACATCTAAAATTTTGCAGCGCTGGTTGTTACAGCTGTATTAGTACAGCTGTATAGGGCCAGCGCTGCAGAGTGGCCACACTTACAGCAACCAGCGCTGCAAGTGGTGTTAGATGTGGCCACACTGCAGCGCTGTTGGGCGGCTTCAAGGGGGGTTCCGGGACGAGAGAGCAAACCGGGAAAGGAAACCAGCTTCCCCGCGGTTTGCTCTCTCGGTCCCGGAGCCAGCCAGCAAACCGCAGGGAAGGAGACCTGCTTGCTCGGGGTTCCGGGACCGAGAGAGCAAACCGGGAACGCCGCGGTTTGCTCTCTCGGTCCCGGAGCCAGCCAGCAAACCGCAGGGAAGGAGACCTGCTTGCTCGGGGTTCCGGGACCGAGAGAGCAAACCGGGAACGCCGCGGTTTGCTCTCTCGGTCCCGGAGCCAGCCAGCAAACCGCAGGGAAGGAGACCTGCTTGCTCGGGGTTCCGGGACCGAGAGAGCAAACCGCGGCGAAGCTGGTTTCCTTTCCCGGTTTGCTCTCTCGGTCCCGGAACCCCGAGCAAGCAGGTCTCCTTCCCTGCGGTTTGCTGGCTGGCTCCGGGACCGAGAGAGCAAACCGCGGCGTTCCCGGTTTGCTCTCTCGGTCCCGGAACCCCGAGCAAGCAGGTCTCCTTCCCTGCGGTTTGCTGGCTGGCTCCGGGACCGAGAGAGCAAACCGGGAAAGGAAACCAGCTTGATTACCAGAGGCTTCCTCCTTCCACGGAGGTCAAGAAAAGCGCTGGTAACTGTCTACATTGGATTACCAGCGCTGGATCACCAGCGCTGGATCCTCTACACACGAGACAAAACGGGAGTACGGCCAGCGCTGCAAACAGGGAGTTGCAGCGCTGGTGGTGCCCTGCAGATGTGTACACCTTCAAAGTTGCAGCGCTGTAACTCCCTCACCAGCGCTGCAACTTTCTGATGACAGGTTTGGCATACTGTAAAACAGCATGATGCCTCATACAGGCACCTAGTGCTGTAACAAATTACAGTCTGTCAGGATCTCAGAACCTGAGTGTACCCTTTAGAGTGAGAAATGCGATCAATTTGTGCAGTGAGGCCATGTCTACATCTAAAATTTGGCAGCGCTGGTTGTTACAGCTGTATTAGTACAGCTGTATAGGGCCAGCGCTGCAGAGTGGCCACACTTACAGCAACCAGCGCTGCAAGTGGTGTTAGATGTGGCCACACTGCAGCGCTGTTGGGTGGCTTCAAGGGGGGTTCCGGGACGAGAGAGCAAACCAGGAAAGGAAACCAGCTTCGCCGCGGTTTGCTCTCTCGGTCCCGGAGCCACCCAGCAAACCGCAGGGAAGGAGACCTGCTTGCTCGGGGTTCTGGGACCGAGAGAGCAAACCGGGAACGCCGCGGTTTGCTCTCTCGGTCCCGGAGCCAGCCAGCAAACCGCAGGGAAGGAGACCTGCTTGCTCGGGGTTCCGGGACCGAGAGAGCAAACCGGGAACGCCGCGGTTTGCTCTCTCGGTCCCGGAGCCACCCAGCAAACCGCAGGGAAGGAGACCTGCTTGCTCGGGGTTCCGGGACCGAGAGAGCAAACCGCGGCGAAGCTGGTTTCCTTTCCCGGTTTGCTCTCTCGGTCCCGGAACCCCGAGCAAGCAGGTCTCCTTCCCTGCGGTTTGCTGGGTGGCTCCGGGACCGAGAGAGCAAACCGCGGCGTTCCCGGTTTGCTCTCTCGGTCCCGGAACCCCGAGCAAGCAGGTCTCCTTCCCTGCGGTTTGCTGGCTGGCTCCGGGAACGCGAGAGCAAACCGCGGCGAAGCTGGTCTCCTTTCCCGGTTTGCTCTCTCGGTCCCGGAACCCGGAGCAAGCAGGTCTCCTTCCCTGCGGTTTGCTGGGTGGCTCCGGGACCGAGAGAGCAAACCGGGAAAGGAAACCAGCTTGATTACCAGAGGCTTCCTCCTTCCACGGAGGTCAAGAAAAGCGCTGGTAACTGTCTACATTGGATTACCAGCGCTGGATCACCAGCGCTGGATCCTCTACACCCGAGACAAAACGGGAGTACGGCCAGCGCTGCAAACAGGGAGTTGCAGCGCTGGTGGTGCCCTGCAGATGTGTACACCTTCAAAGTTGCAGCGCTGTAACTCCCTCACCAGCGCTGCAACTTTCTGATGTAGACAAGCCCTGAGAGCTAAAAGAACAGGAGTCCTTGTGGCACCTTAGAGACTAACAAATTTATTTGCGCATCAGCTTTTGTGGGCTACAGCCCACTTCATTGGATGCCTCCTTCCACTGCTGAAGTGCTGTAGAGTGGACTGTGCCATTGCGAATTTGTTGCAAAGACTCAGTTAGACCTGGTCCTGTGCAAGTGACAAGAATTCTTTCTCCAGGGCATCTGCACAGAGCAGAGTCATAATTAGGCTGGGGGGTGGGCACGGCAGGAGAAGGGGTGCTAATTAGATTATAAGCTTTTGGGGGCAATGACCATCTTATGTTTGTACTACACCTTGCAGAATGGGGTCTTCATCCATGACTATGGCTCCTAGGTGCTACTGGAATACACATAACCATTGTGCTGCTGGCAGCTGCAGAAGGGGTATGTCTGAGTGGAGGCAGTGCCATAGTCCAGCATCTATAGCACAATAAGTCCCAGTTACACCAATTCAGACATACAACCATAACTGCATCCTAGCCTATTCCAACTCAGTGCCAGAAGAGTCTTTCACAGGTGTACTTCCTCTCGCTGCTAGGAGGTAGCCTAAAAAGCCTTTCCATCCTAAGAATGACACAACTCTGACATCTCCTTCTGCCCTCGAACCCTACCAACCAAACAAAATATCCATCCCAAGTAGTGTTGACAATCCACTCACATCTTTGGTATTGCTGTTGACTTTACATGGAAGGTAACCTTCTGCATCCACAAATGAGCCATTACACTTTATATCATCAGATTCACTTTACAGACTAAAATCAGATCATTAACGCAAGATTTCCACTATATTTTACTAATTGTTTTTTCAGTGTTACTACTGTTGTTGTGGTGGTCAAAGGGTTAACACGTGAACAGACTACCCTTGATCATAGCCAAGCTACATTCTTTCAGTGCTCTTATATATGCCATATGTTTCATGCCTGTGTCTGTCACCATGAGCCCTCTGCAGATATGTCACTCAAGCAGAGATTGCCTGGGAAAAATATATGCGGAATGGCTTTATTTTTAGGAGCGGGATTTGAAGAAGAGAGCTAACAAGAGAGCTCACAAGAATCCAATAATACTTGCTACCATTGGATGGTGAAATGTGTACTTTACTTTGCTAGGAACAGCGTGTAATCCTGAGTAGAACAAGAACTCATGCAAACAGGAATTCATCATTCACAGTGGAGTTTTTTGATGCTTCTGATCACCTGTATAGAAAAGCTTCAGCGTTGTTGGAGAAAAATCTAATTTCTGATGCTTGTCCTTGCTCCTCTGAAGGCTGAGCCTCCTGTGTAATTGGAGGAAGTGAAAGAGACCATTTGTCACAGGATGCTGCTGTAGTCTGGCACTGCATGATCTCAAAAGAGCGGGAGTGGCCTCAGAATTCAA
The DNA here is from genome assembly GCF_007399415.2 of Gopherus evgoodei. NCBI lineage: Eukaryota > Metazoa > Chordata > Testudines > Testudinidae > Gopherus > Gopherus evgoodei. Next base: position 12,049,245 of record NC_044326.1, read on the forward strand.
CAGGCATCAGTGTTTTAAACATCTCACATGATCCCTCATGTTTTCTGAACTACAGTAGATTCAGGCACTCTGTAGATTTTGGCATTGTGAGTGGAGAAACGGTATTCTGTACATGCCCATATTAGCAATTAAGTGAATGAGTAGTATGCCTTTGGCTGGGTTTGTTACTTTTATTTCCACACATTCCAATGACATAACAACACTGTTATGCAGTTGTTCTATGCAAAGTGCTGTCACAGAGTAAGACATCCCTTTAAAGGGGTTGGTTTGAGGCTCAATTGCACTCAGTGGCAGACTCAGCACACTTTCCCAGGAGAAGGGAATAGTTCCAGGGTCACATGGCAGAAGATTGACAGCTCTCATTCTTCACCTGCTGAGCTGGTAGCTGATTCTTTCTTTGGTAGAGTTGAGGTGGCTAGTGTGTTGCTTCACGGGCCAGGGCTAAACTGGGCTCCCCAGGAGCACTGTTAGCATTTCAACATCACCCAGGGTAATTCACCAGCCAGGAAAGAAAGTCCCTGCTTGTAGCTTTCTGATCAATCATGTGTTCTCAAAGATGAGAGTGTCATGCACCTTTCCTGACCACCAACAGTGATGTTGGTGAAGCATCCCCAGTGATCCACCAGAAAAGTAGATCTTTCTGTTATACTCTGAGGCAAGGTGGTCTGGAGCCAAAATAGGCATATGCATGACATTTTTCCCTCCATCACAGTTCAGGAACCCCATTGCTGCAAATCCATACACTATATCCTGCTCGTTGCGGAGAGTCTCAGTCCTGCGTAGCAAGAGATGATTAATGACCCTGCACACTTACAGGACAACAATCCCACAGTGGTTATTTCAACTCCAAATTGATTTTCCATTGACCGGTAACAAGTTAATGGTGCACATTTCCACTGTGCAATCACACTGTCAGTGCAGCTCTCATTCTGATGTCCCTGTGCTGGAGGGTTGAGGTAAGCGTGGCACACAGATCCAGAAATGTAGCCTTGCACATCCAGAAGTTCTGCAGCCAGTGCTCATAATCCCAAACTGCATTAAGATGCAACCCTATCAGTCAGTTCTCATTTCTCAGGCACAATAGCAGTGCTCTACCATTGGTAGCTGCGCTGGGAATGCTACCAACAACCTTGATTTGGCTTTTGCTGCATCCCACAGCAATCTCTCCTCCACAAATTCATCACATTCTCCGCTGATTCAGTTCTTCTTGTGGCTCTGCCAATACAGGAGGATAGTGCATCCTGTGCTTGCCGCAGAGCTGTACAGAGTCAGAATTGGCGGACTCAAGGAGGAACTCAGTTTGTGGGATTTTTTAAAATGGTGCAAAAATATGGAATATAGATGACATCATGGGATAGAGAAAGCTGCATGCTGGGAAGTTGACACCTTGTCCCAGTCACCACTGTGTGACTTGTGTCTTTCCCACCATGCACTGCCAAAACTTTCCAAAAGACTGTGCACTGGATGGTGGCAAGTTGCACACTAGGATACTGTGCATGGTGCCCTGCATTGTGCATCGACTTCAGGTGTGTATATGCAGCACCACTGCAAGGAGCCAAGTATGCACAGAAACAAGTAATATACTCACTGTGGCAGCATTATGCTGACATAATTTGCTCCTGACAAATTTTGTAATGTAGAAATGGTCTGAGAGGAAAAGCCCAGCAGAAGGGAATAAAGAGACTTGTCTTAATCCCAGCAGACCTGTGGAGGGTAGTTAAACCCCTGCAAGAGACCCTGGGACAGGGAAAAGGCTATAGAGTTTTTATGGCGACTTAAGTTAAGCTGTTTTATGTGGGAGACAAGACTAAGACCCTGAAGAAAAGAGAGACAAATCCTGTGACTAGTGAGTGTTCTTTGATACACTGGGCTGGATCAAACTGTAGGTGGATCCACTCTGAGATGAAAGTGATGTTCCTTCTTCACCTCTTTGATATTTTGTGAGATTAGGACTCAAAGAGGGGAAAAACAAACAGAGGAATGACGCAGTTGGTTACTATGTTACTACCATTCAGAATCAGCACAGTCAATTATGTTAAGGCTAGGCAGCATATTGTTTTTATAAGGAGGCAAACATATCAGTTGAAATGTAGCTATCCATCCACTCAAACTCTCAGTCTAGAACTTTGTTAGACCATTGATCCGGCCTGAAATCGATAGCATTATGACTTTCTGATGTCACATCAATGATCTAACTAAAAATGTTGAGTGAAAGCCCATAATGCTGGAAAAATGCCATGGAGCATATGTCATAGTTTATTCTTTACATATCACAGATGGTAATTCACTTTATGTTTGGTATATTTCTTTGCTGAAAAACAATTAATTATAATATGTATATCACCTTTCACTGAAAAAACTCATACTGATCCTGAAGAAGACCAATTAATTGAACTCAGTATTTTCTTCTATAATAATACTCATCCATAGATATTTGTTATGGTTGATGTCTTTTACATCTCTTCCATCTTCATTTGCTCTCCCTACAGATATATATCCTTCTTGTGTATCAGAGATGGTGTGAATCCAGTTTTCCCTGATGTGTAGAGGAATACAAACTCTATGCATAGGACCAAATCTGTAAAATAATTACTAAAAATATGAGAGATTTTATGGTTTTTTTAGTGTAAATCTAAATGCCAGAGAAAGAGAAAAAATAAGTTCATGTGAAGGTTGACTGTAAAATATCCTCTACTATCAATAACCCAAGCTAGTGTAAGTTTTGTATTTCCCCAGGTTTTAACCTTTGAAGACCTGACATAATATCATTGAAATGGAATAATAACATTGTTTTCAGGTGATGAGGATGTATGATTATAATGTGTGTACCATTGGGTAGGCTCAGCAAATCCATTTCCATTACCCATGAATTCTTAAGATTTTTAAAGAGCAATTCAGTGAGCTCGTTGTAACTAGGGTGCCAGTAACTAGCAGCGTGATAAGCGGATGTGTTTCGACCACCTGGGGACACCTCTGTCAAAGATAAGGCAGCTTGGCCCAGATACTCAAATTTCCTGAAATCAGTTAGAGTTTAGGTACCTAAATACCTTTGAAGATCTGGGCGCTACCAATTAAATGCTTTGTTTGTAAGTGCTTTGCGGCAGGAGCCAATGTTATGTGTTTATAATCTTTAGCACAATGGAACCGCTAGGTGCTGCCACAATATAACGAAATACATAATCCATGCAATATTTCCTGTAGGGTCGAAAGAATGCTGCACACATTTTGCATCAGATCTGTTTTTGCATTCCATAGATATTTCCAGTGAGTAACTTCACTGGCAGGAATGTTCATTGAAAGAGTGAATTTGCAGGATGAGATTGGGACTAAGATTATGTTACCATGCAGGTAGAATCTCTTTTTTGCACCTCTCTGTGGGCTGCTTCGTGCTTGGGCTAAAATATGCAGAAGTAAGCATGACTGTCTCCTGACATCTGTCCAGTTTGGTTGTTCCACCAATCTCCCTTCTACCCCTCGTGGGATGTGCGTACGATTTTCCTTGAGTTTGAAAGGCTTTCATGCAATGGCACTGAAGGCATACAGTACAAATGCTGTTCCCGCTAGGCAACGCATAAGGGGTTGGTATTTGAACTGCAATTTACAGACTCCTCATGAATATGGATTTAGCTTAAGATCTAGCTGAGGTGCCCTTTGATCAAATGTTTTATTTATGAATAAAAGCCTAGTATGATAGCACAGTTAGAGCAAACCTGTCACACCACAGGCTTCTGCCTGTCTGGTTTGGGAACATAAATTCTACCTCTTCTGAACAGATTCACAGCATGGCAATGAAACAGAATGTGGCCCTTGGTTTGAAAAGGTGATAAAAAAACATTCAACAGCCGTGAAATTCAGGGGTGTCATTTGCTATGGGGCAACATTTCTCTCTCTCAGATTTTCCATATGTCTATATGTTCCCCTCTTTTACCCCCTCCCTGAGCTCCACAGGATATAATATAATCACATACAATGTTCTATATGCTGATACAACTTTGCACCACCTGCCCTGCAATTTTTATGAAACGATGCCCCTGGTGAAATTGTGTTTTCCACCTCTACCCCAATTTTGCCATGAGGGGAATAAAAGAAAAAAAACCCATCTTTGTCACAGGGAGCTTAGGAATGCAGCTGAGAGAAAAAAATACCACCCTCCCCCCCCCAGCTATTTACCAGCAAGCAACTTTTCACTAGTGAAACAAAGCCTTTTTAATAGCGCCTCCTGCCTGCAACAAGAACGAAAGGCAAATGTTGGTTTTAGTCTTCATGTTGCTCTCACTATCAGTCAATGATGTTTATCCCCCATTAAAACAGTAACAGTAGGAAGTAGTAGGGAATGTGGAGAAGAAAATCCCCCTCAGCCTTGCTTTAATGAGACAAGTTTAATTCAGTAATCTATTCTTGTAAGGGAAAGCAATTTAAACAAATCTTCAACTTATCCAAGTGAGTCAATATTCGAGGGTTGTATGGATCTCAATAGTTCCATTCAATTTGATCTAGTTAAACTGGATTAAATTAAAGAAAAAAAAAGATGTTGTAATGTGCTACCAAAGTGCCAAAAAAAAATCTATGAAGTAGAGTGCGCTATGATAGCTTCCAATAGGGGGAGTTCTGGTATGACAGTGCATTCTACTTTCAGGAAGTGCTTGAAGGGAAAGGACAGTATAAGTGGATGAAGGAGTAAAGCCTGAGGGCTGGTCTACACTACGGCAGCGGGGATCGATCTAAATTACGCAGCTTCAGCTACATGAATAGCATAGCTGAAGTTGACGTACTTAGATCTACTTACCGCTGTGTCTTCACTTGCGCTTCTCATTGAGGTGTAGTACCGGAGCTGATGCTAGAACCATCGGCTGTCGATTTATCGTGTCTATACTAGACACAATAAATTGACCCCCACTGGATTGATCGCTGCCTGTCAATCCGGCTACTGGTGTAGACAAGTTCCGAGTGTTGGTGCGCTCTCTCTCTTTATGCCTGAAGGATGGCCTTCTGTAATGTATGCCTTTTACACTCTCCTTTCAGTTTCTAGAGCTGGTTGAAAAACTAGGGGGAGGGAGAGGAGAGGAAATAACAAAAACTACGGTCAATTTTTTGTCAGTTTTCATGGATTTATTTTTCCAATTTTGAACTTTGAAAAATTTCAAGCCCCATTTTTTTCCTTACTACATTCCTCTCTTTTGCTCCGGTGGGATGGGAGTCATAAACTCAACTGCCTTAGGCGCAAATCCTGAAAACGCTTTAATGCATGCTTAACGTTATGATGTAATAGGACAATTTACAGTGCATATAAGAAGCATGTACACCTTTGCAGAATCAGGGCCACAGATTCCAGCTTGTGCTCATATCTGCAGCGCCAATGCAGAAGTGAGAAAAATAAACATTTATTTTTGTCACATAAAGTCATCAGCTCTATCTCTGAAACACACACAAGGATCAGGTCTGAGTACGAGGGCAGCATTTTTCCATAGTCAATTTTTTGAACAGAGCCACACTTTCTATATACAATTAAAATTTGTAATCTGGGTGCTGCGTTTGCACTGGTATTAATGACAGATATGCCTCTTATGCAGCCCAGAGTTGTTTGTTTGTTTTCCATGAGAGGAGATGAGTCAGGCTGGGCATTTGTTCTCGACTAAGTGCTTTGGTTTAGTGACTGCTTGGGAAAGGTGGGTAAGGGATGGAAGGGAGGAAAAACAAACAAACATTTAAATTGCTTAGTATCCTGGTCTCCTTTCCCGGTTTGCTCTCTCGTTCCCCGAACCGCCGAGCAAGCGGTTCTCCTTCCCTGCGGTTCGCAGGGTGGCTCCGGGAACGCGAGAGCAAACCGCGGCGAAGCTGGTCTCCTTCCCCGGCTTGCTCTCTCGTTCCCGGAACCCCGAGCAAGCAGGTCTCCTTCCCTGCGGTTTGCAGGGTGGCTCCGGGAACGCGAGAGCAAACCGCGGCGAAGCTGGTCTCCTTTCCCGGTTTGCTCTCTCGTTCCCCGAACCGCCGAGCAAGCGGTTCTCCTTCCCTGCGGTTTGCAGGGTGGCTCCGGGAACGCGAGAGCAAACCGCGGCGAAGCTGGTCTCCTTTCCCGGTTTGCTCTCTCGTTCCCCGAACCGCCGAGCAAGCGGTTCTCCTTCCCTGCGGTTTGCAGGGTGGCTCCGGGAACGCGAGAGCAAACCGCGGCGAAGCTGGTCTCCTTCCCCGGCTTGCTCTCTCGTTCCCGGAACCCCGAGCAAGCAGGTCTCCTTCCCTGCGGTTTGCAGGGTGGCTCCGGGAACGCGAGAGCAAACCGCGGCGAAGCTGGTCTCCTTTCCCGGTTTGCTCTCTCGTTCCCCGAACCGCCGAGCAAGCGGTTCTCCTTCCCTGCGGTTTGCAGGGTGGCTCCGAGAACGCGAGAGCAAACCGCGGCGAAGCTGGTCTCCTTTCCCGGTTTGCTCTCGCGTTCCCGGAACCCCCCTTGAAGCCGCCCAACAGCGCTGCAGTGTGGCCACATCTAACACCACTTGCAGCGCTGGTTGCTGTAAGTGTGGCCACTCTGCAGCGCTGGCCCTATACAGCTGTACTAATACAGCTGTAACAACCAGCGCTGCAAAATTGTAGATGTAGTAGACATACCCTGAGCTGTCTAGGCTTCAATTGGGCCAGTGTCTGAGCTGAATATAACAACAAATAGAACAGCATGACAGTGATTGCCAAGTATTTTGTCTAGTAAAGAGATTTTTCATTTTGTACTCTATCATTTACAACTGATGGAATGACTCCACAGTGTCTGTACAGATGTTCAACACCAAGAATATGTGTATGACTTATCTAGATATAGATCCACACTTATGTACCTCCTTGTGTATTCAGAGCTCTGTACAAACATTACCGAAGCTTTCATTGTGACTATATAGTATACAAAGATAGTATTGAAATATATTATTGGTCATGGTTTTAAACTTGCCCATGATCAGCTGAGAGGGCAGTTTTGCAGGAGCAAATGACTACAGCACCAAGAATGGCAATTATTAACACCCCAAAGAAATAGTCCTGCATAGACATCCAAATTAAGATCTTGGCCCTCATTGTGTTAGACACTATACAACTACCTAGTGAGAGAGACTCTCTCTTCCAAAGAGCGTGCAAGCTAAATTGTCAAGACAGACAAAGGGAGGGAGAAGAAATAGGCATAGAGAGGTGAAGTGACTTGCCCAAGGACACACAACTAGTCAGTCACAGAGCCAGGAATAGAATCTAGATCTCTTGCTTCCCAGTTATGTTCTTTTGACCAGGCAATATTGCATCCCCTAACGGTGAAGCCGCTAGTTGTCTAAGTATATGATTCTAGCCTCAGCTCCACAAGTCAGAGATTTAAACATCAGTATCTGCTACTACAAAATTGCAGGTGCAAAATCGGAAGCGAGGCTAAATTTCCTTTAAAAATGTGATCCTGTCTATCTGATCCTGAAGCCTTTATATAGTTTTTACCAAATCCACAGTTTAATGAAAATTCCCATATACCATCTGACATGCTGTCTGCTGTGGCTTACTGTTGAGAGTACCAATCTCAGGTTGGGCTGTTAGAAAACAGAGCAGACACCCCAAAGTGGTGGTATATCCTGTAATTAGATTTTACCAAGCCAGTAACAAATGTGTACTCCTGGAAGCTCATGCTCCAATATGTCTGTAGGTGCCACAGGACTCTTTGCTGCTTTTACTCCTGGATTACTATATTAAGCTTCCCATGGAGCTACAGACAGTCTCCTGAAGCTCTCCAGCCCCTCTTTGACCCCCAGACAAACTGGACTTTATAGACAAAGTGGACTTTATGATGAAAGGTTATTAAAACCAGGAATTCACCACACATTAGGTTACTACCAACCCCAAGGGGCCAGTCACTTGCCCCAGGTCAATGGTTACTCTTGATCTTACCAAAGACAAAGGTATAGCCAATTTCTCTAGCAAACTAACTAAGGATGTATTAGCTAAGAAAAAAAAAAAGAGAATTAATGAGAAGTGAAAGCCAGTAAAATACAGGACAGATGAATGTAAGTTTGTAGTCCAAATGCTAGCAGTGATGTAATGTCTGCTAGTTTCCATACGTCTCTCACAGTTAACCCAGAATGGCTTTGGGGACCTCTGCCCACTTGCTCAGAATTCCACCCTGTCAGAATTCATCAGTCCAGAGATGCAGAATTGCCCGTAGGGTTCCTTCTGGTAGTTGAAAACAGGCTGGCAAGTGTTCTCAGCACAGCATGGGCTCTCCCTTTGTTGACTACAAACAGACAAAGTTTGTAGATTTTTCCTTTGTTGCATGAAAGACCCAGGCTTTGAACTTAATATGTTTCTTCATTTACAGTTCTCAGGCTCCAACTCCATTTGATGGGCAATTACACATAATGAGTTTAGTTACAGCCATCCAGACAATCCCTCATTAGTTTTCATGCAATTTTACACATTAAATCAATTCTCATCTAAAGGCCAATGCACCCTTTTGATCTAAAGCTAACTAAGCAAAGGGATAGGAATCACAGGAAACAGATAGGCAGAACAATACCCTCACATTCCTTTGAGCTCTTCTAATGTACAGGTGAATTTGTACACTTAACGCTACTTTGAAATTCTCCCCAAGTGAATTGTTCTGAGACTCTGACCTGAGCTGACCTGTGCTTGTCTGTCAGCCTCACAAAGCTAGTCTGCCAGCATCACACCACCCTGCGCCCACCCATACCCAATGCTGCAGAACAGCTGGGGCTCCTGTGCTAGTGTTGGGATCTGTGTACTGAACAATTGTTGAAATTATCCATTGCAATAAACTGGAGATGGACCACTTGGAAGATTTGATGTTGTTAATTTCACCAGAATTGCACATATGTTACAAACATTAAATACTTAATCATCCCAACCTCCCAGCAAGGCAGGCACAGCTACTGAGGGTTTATTAATTGAGGAAGAGTGATGTTCTGTTCAGGATACTCAGAACTGTAAGGCACTGTGTTATCCCTATGTCTCAGCAGGTGAGAACTTTTCAGGTGATTACACTTATGTTAGCTCCCCTGCCACACTACCAGGGGTGTCTGCTTCACCGGCAAATGCCTCGAGACTCTGCCAGTCTAAACCTTTTCTTGCAGGTAACGTATGGTCGAATGCAGTTCCCCACAGATGTCATTCTGCAGTGTCCAGTCCCCTCTACTGGACACTCACAGAAAAAGTTCACTGCCTCCAATGAGACAGTGTATGCACCAGCCTATTAAGCTAGCTGAAGACTCATACAGCCCAAAGATGGTTTTATAATAAAAGAACATGGTTATTAACAAAGAATAGTGATATAAGTGATACTAAGCAACAGAAAAAGAGACAGGCCTGGTTAGGAAAAACACAAAACAATGCATGCTTTCTAGTGACAAACTTAAGCTTAGCAAGTTACAATCTTTGCCTAAGCAGTGTCCTTACTTACATCAAGTTAACAGCATCTTTAACCCTCCAGGCTAAGGGACCCGACTTCCACAGGCTCGGAGGGTGCTGTATCCTGTGGCCCCCATGTGATGGATAACTAGCATGTCCTTTTGCTCCCCTTATATTGCCCAACATCCCTTGTCCCTGCCTCAAGAGCAAGGAAGGCTTCCTGGGGTGCAGACTCTGACCCTCAGTGAGCTCACTAAGCTCCTCCTCCGTTGCTTGTTAGCTTGATGGCTTTGTTTTTCAGGTATCTAAAAGGGTGTCATCAGGAGGAGGAAGAAAACTTGTTCACCTTAGCCTCCAATGATAGAACAAGAAGCAATGGGCTTAAACTGCAGCAAGGGAGATTTAGGTTGGACATTAGGAAAAAGTTCCTAACTGTCAGGGTAGTTAAACACTGGAATAGATTGCCGAGGGAAGTTGTGGAATCTCCATCTCTGGAGATATTTAAGAGTAGGTTAGATAAATGTCTATTAGGGATGGTCTAGGCAGTATTTGGTCCTCTCATGAGGGCAGGGGACTGGACTCGATGACTTCTCAAGGTCCCTTCCAGTCCTAGAGTCTATGAGTCTATGAGTTTACTTTATATGTAAATGTACATTCATTGTCCCATGCCTACAACCAACCTAGTCAGAGAGGGGAATCCATGTTACTTTGTCTTGGGTGAGCTCGATGTATGTACTGCCTCCCAAAGACATGTTAAGAACATATTTCCAGAACTTGTCTATAAGACTTTGTACACAACCCATACATACATCGTGCAATGATTTTTGAGTCCAGCATGTCATAAACAGATAGCTAAGGGTTAATGTTCTTTTACCTGGAAAGGAGTAACCTGAAACACCTGACCAGAGGATCAATCAGGAAACAAGACTTTTTCAAATCTGGGTGGAGGGAAGTTTGTGTGTGAGTCCTTTGTTCTTGGTCTTCTGCCTGTACTCTCTCGGCTATGAGAGGATTTTTCTGCCTCCTGCTTTTCTAATCTTCTGTTTCCCAGTTGTAAGTACAAAAGATAAGATAGTGATTTATAGGGTTTTTATTTTGTATTTACATGTGTGTACTTGCTGGAGTGTTTTGAAGTGTGTTCTTTTTGAATAAGGCTGTTTATTCATATTTCTTTTAAGCAATTGACCCTGTATTTGTCACCTTAATACAGAGAGACCATTTTTATGTATTTTTCTTTCTTTTTACATAAAGCTTTCTTTTTAAGACCTGTTGGAGTTTTTTCTTTAGTGGGGAACTCCAGGGAATTGAGTCTGTGCTCACCAGGGAATTGGTGGGAGGAAGAAGTCAGGGGGAAATCTGAGTGTGTTAGATTTACTAGTCTGACTTTGCATTCCCTCTGGATGAGTGGGGAAGAGAGATTAGCTCTCGGTACTTCTGTTTTCCGGGACTGGAAATAGGGAGGGTGGAATCCCTCTGTTTAGATTCACGGAGCTTGCTTCTGTATATCTCTCCAGGAACCCAGGGAGGGAACACCTGGAGGGGAGAAGGGAAATGGTTTATTCCCCTTTGTTGTGAGACTCAAGGAATTTGGGTCTTGGGGTCCCCGGGGAAGGTTGTTGGGGGTGTTAGGTAATAAAGCAAGTCCTCACTCACCTCTCCAACACCCAAGTTCGTGCGGAGTTGGTATTTGGGCACACAATTCTGTCAGAGACCAGACACCAATGCGTTGATCAACGGGCTCACACTAACCCAAAAGCTTTAGAATAAGTGTGGCCCCTTTATTAGGGGTGAGCATCAATATTTATACACAGAAGTAAACAAAGTGATTAATAAAAGATAATGGTCATGCATAATCAATCAAGATTTTACAGGAAAAGCAAGTTTAACAAGTAAATGCATAGAGATAAAGGCTAATGGCTACTTAATAAAGGGGGTGTCATGAGTAGTTTGCAGGTCAGTGCTTTGTTCGATAAAGGGTTCAGAAAGGATTATGCAGAGACGGCCAGTCTGGGTGTGTTTTGGCTCCAAAGTTCACCAAAAGTTTAGACCCAACATTCCTCCATTTGTAGCTTTGAGATAACTATTAATCAAAAAGCTACACCCTATTTCAAGATCTCAAGGGCCGCTTGGCAATTTCAGCCTGGGCCAATTCGAAGAGAGTAAGGCTTTTAGCTGAAGTGGGAAAAGAATAAACTGACTTACATGAGTTTATGAGGGAGGGGACACACTGAATACAGCAACACAGTATTATAAGGACTACTATGGCCCCAACAACACCCACCAAGAGGTTTTTAACCCACCCAAATCCGGGCAGCCAATTCCATAAGGCTCCCCACCGATCATAAGGTGGCTGGCCAGAGGAGTAGTTTTTAGCCATTTCCCTTAGGTGTTTGGTACGTTGAAAAGTGTCAGAGTAGGTGTCATTTACAAAAACACAGCATTCTTCATTTATGAGGGCGCAAGTTCCTCCCTGGGCTGCTAACATCATATCTAAAGCCATTCTGTTTTGCAAAGCTAACTGGCGCAGCTGGGACATTTCCCCGGCCTGATTCTCAAATAGGGTTGCAGTTTCATTGGTCAAAGATTCTAATAGTCCCTGTAGACGGATGATAGCACCCTTCAAGCTAGTGTGACCAGCCCACCGCTGCCAGGACAAACCATCACGGAGATTAATATCTCTGTCAGTTTCACGAATGTTACGAACGTGGGGAAAATGAGGGGGAGTGAGGGAGATCCGAGAAGGCGGTGCTAGCCATGCCAAATAACATGACCCTGCCCAATCAGGGGAGAGAAAATAATAAGCCTTGGGCCCGCACACCCAGTATGTTCCATATAATGCGTTTTGGGTATTCCATTTCTCAAAGTAGGAGGTAACCCACCACCCGTTGTACCACTGTTCCCCTGGTAACGCAGAGGGGTCGTTGTGTGAACTGCAGAGGCACAATTTGGTAGTGTTGTCCTCAAAGGGCAGTGTAGTACTGCTTGAGCAGTTGTAGAAGGCAATTGTGTATCCTTTAAAAATTAGTTGGACACCCTCGAGATCTGAGCAGGGCTTTTTAAAAACTGACTCTGAAAACCTGCCCCTCCATGAAAAAGTTGAAAAGGTTGGATCGGGGTGAGGGATCCACATATGGGATAAGTGGGATGCGCAAGGCTTGAAGCCAAGATTTTTACTAAAGGCAGTGCCATTAAAATATATGTTGCATTTACTTGTTCCCACAAAAGTTGACCCTTTTTCTTTAACAAAACACAGTGATCCTGTTTGATTGGTTACCCTGAGATATTTGTTAATTGGCACTTCTGTTTTGTCCCATGTAAGATTGGGTTGGACTGGATCTTTTATTCTAGTCGGTGGCATCCAAGTCATATTAGCAGTGGTTAGGGGAATGGGTGTGAAGGGGAGTCCCTGTGCTGCATTTACTGGAAATTGAGTACATACCCAGCAATCATTTCTATTTCCTAAAATACGAGTTTTAACCTCGTGGGAATATCTAATAAAAGCATTATCTTCATAAGCAGAAAATAAACTAAAAAAGCATAAAAAACATACAGTTGTCAGAATAAAGGGTCCTCTCATTTTTTCCGAGTTAATTTAAGTCTAATGTCTGAGAGAGGTAAGCTGGTCCACTGGTCGAAGGCAGTGTCCTCAGTGGTGACAAGAGCTGCTGGTCCGTCACTGTGGTCCACTACGGCTGGCTTGACGTGGGAGTGGTGGATCCAAGATTTGCGTCCTTCCAGGAACACTGCAGTCTGGGTTGTCAAAAGAACCTGGTGGGGTCCAGTAAACCTTGGCTGGAGGGTGTCGTCACGAATGAACTTTTTGGCCCAGATGAAGTCCCCTGGTTGGAACGGGTGGATTTGTTCCTCCAGCGGCACGGTCTGGGAAAACTGCGAGGCTTTCCTGGTTGGAACGGGTGGATTTGTTCCTCCAGCGGCACGGTCTGGGAAAACTGCGAGGCTTTCCAAAGGGTACGGAGGCGAGCCTGTAGGGAGAGAAACTGACATGCGGTCATATGATCCCCTCCCAATAGTGAAACATCAGCACGTGGTAGCGCCCCGCCTTTGAAAGGGGGGTGTCCATAGAGCAGTTCAAAGGGGGATAATCCCAATGCGCGGGTTGGGCGAGTACGAAGGTGAAACAGGACCAAGGGAAGTACCTGAGGCCACTTTAATCCTGTTTCCTGACAGCATTTAGCCAATGTAAACTTAAGTTCCCTATTCATACGCTCAACTTTCCCGCTAGACTGGGGGTGGTAGGGTGTATGAAAGGAGTGTGAAATGCCCAGTCCTTGTTCTAAACGGCCAAGGACATGAACAGTAAAGTGAGGTCCGCGATCTGAGTCGAGCACAAGAGGGATGCCAAAACGGGGTACAATATCTCTAAGGAGAATCTTCGCCACTGTGGCAGCAGTACAATTAGCAGTAGGAAAAGCTTCGACCCAGGAAGTCAGAGGGCAAACCAAAACAAGGAGGTGCTTTTTCCCATAAGCCAGGTCCCTTTGACCAGAGTGGCCCTGAGGCTTTCCCATGATTTTAGTTCAGCAGCGGGTACTGGTACGGGGTGCGGTGGAGTAAAGGAGGAGGTTGCAATAGCCAATTTGGGCATGGCTAAAGGTAAGGTGGCAGCCTTCTTGGCGGAGGCGTCAGCCAGGGCATTCCCACGGGTAACGGGGCTGCTATCTTTAGTATGGGCCCGGCAGTGAACTACAGCCAGGACAGAGGGTTTTTGGAGGGCGTCCAAAAGCTTGTGGATGAGGGGGAGGTGCTGAATGGGTTTACCGGCAGCTGTCTGGAAACCTCGAAACTTCCAGAGGTGGATATGACAATGCACAACTCCAAAAGCATATTTGCTATCAGTAAAAATGGTAACGGTCTTACCAGCGGCCAACTGGCAAGCTCGGGCCAGGGCATAGAGTTCAGCGGCTTGGGCTCCCCAGTTGCCTGGCAGTGAGGCGGCCTCTTGAATGTCCCATTCAGAGGTGACAGCATAACCAGTGAAACGCTTGCCATCAACATAGAAGGAGCTTCCGTCCGAGAAGAGGATGCAATCGGGATTGTCCAGTGGCACGTCAAACAGGTTGTCCCTTATCTGTAAGATGCTGGAAACTACTTCCACACAGTCGTGCTGATCCTGGAGGACTGGCAGGTCAGGAAGCAAGGTAGCTGGATTAAGGGGTCCACACCTTTCAAAAATTAGGTTAGTGTCTTCTAAGAGTTCGGCCTCTAGCTGTTGCTGACGATGGGCCGAAAAGACTTGGGTTGTGCCCCTACGCAGAAGGGCTGACAAGGCATGAGAGGTCCAAACCGTGGTAAAATGACCCAGGGTTAGGCTCTTTGCCTTTGTGATCAGCAGGGCAGCTGCTGCCAGAGTCCGGGTGCAGGATGGGGTTCCCTGAGCGACAGGGTCGATTTGCTGAGAGTAAAAAGCAAGCGGGAAATGGTGGGGCCCGCTCAGCTGGGTAAGGACACCACTAGCAATTCCGCCCCTCTCGTGGACAAAAAGGTGAAAGGGTTTGCTGTAATTGGGGGGCGGAGAGACATGGAGGAGGCCACACTGTCCTTGAGTAACTGAAAGGCTTGAATAGTGTCCGGGGACCACTGCAAAGGGTCAGGAGCAAGGTTAGCAGTGAGTCGGTGGAGCGGTTTGCTTAACTCCCCGCAGGACGGCAACCAGGGGCGACAGAAGCCAATTAATCCTAAGAAACCTCGAAGTTGTTTCTTGGTGTTCGGTAGAGGGCAGTTTTGAATAGTCTTTATGCGGGCTGGGTCCATCTGTCTTCCCTCTGGGGTTAACAGGAAGCCCAGATATCGGACCTTCTGTGAGACCCACTGAATCTTTTTAGGGTCTACCTTGTGGCCTCTGGTGTGTAGGTATAATAAAAGTGCCTTACCATCGATGCGGAGGGCAGCTTCTTTGCGATTACCTAATAGGATGTCATCTACGTATAGGACCAATGTGGATCCCTGCGGACTGGTGAAACCTTCCAAGTCGTGGCGGAGGCACTGGCTGAAAATCGTGGGGCTGTCTCTGTAGCCTTGAGGAAGTCGTTGCCAGACATAACTTTGTCCCTCCCAGGTGAAACCAAAGAGATACTGAGAGTCTGGGTGCACAGGAATGCTGAAAAAAGCTGATTTTAAGTCAATAACAGTGAACCACTCAGCATCCCAGGGGATTTGGCTGATGATAGTAGCTGGGTCAGGGACTACTGCATGAAGAGGGACCACATACTGATTAACAACTCGTAGATCCTGTACAAAGCGCCAACAAACAGGGTCTCCGTCCTTTTTAGGAGGCTTTTTGACAGGCAGTATAGGGGTGTTACAGGGAGTGCGCTGAGGGCGGACTAGCTTTTGTGCAATGAATCCCTCGATAATGGGGCAGATGCCCTCCCGGGCTTCCAGTGACAGGGGGTATTGAGGGACTGACGGGGGGGGGTTAAGGAAGGCTTTACCTGAATCCTTACGGGCTCTGCCGAAAGGAGCAGGCCAACATCAGTGTCAGAAATTCCCCAGAGGGTTGAAGGCAAGTCAGTGAGGTCAGGGGAGAGAGAGAGGGGTGTTTCCCAATTACCCTGAGTAGGGGCCGAATCTCCTAACACTGTCATCAATAATCCTACCCCTTCAGGAGTGCAGGTTAAAGTAGCCTCAAGCTTACAGAGTAAATCCCGGCCCATCAAAGGGATCGGACAAGCTGGGAAAAAAAGAAAACGGTGAGGAAAACATTTATCAGCATAAACAACATTCAAAGGCAAAGTGAGTTCCAGAGACTGTGGGTTGCCCTCCACCCCAGTCGCAGTTTTAACCTCAGAGGATAGCCAGGGAGAGGGGGCATGATTTAAAAGAGAGAAAGTAGCCCCAGTATCAATGAGGAAAGAGACAGGCAGTCCCTGGACTGAAAGGGTTAAACGAGGCTCTTTGCTGGGAGGGGAGAAAGTGAGAAAGGAGCCGGCTAAAGACATTAAGGAAATAAGACCATCACATTGTTTGCCTTCGCCCCCGGGGTACCCTCATTGAGGAGGCTGAGTTTGCTGCAGCTGCTGCTGTTTCCCGTAGTTGATCCAGGCCTGGGGAATTGGCTGAGCTGGTGGTGCAGGGGTGTATTCCTCACTTGTGTAAGCATCTGCGGATGCAACCAGACCCTCTGGGCGTCCCCAGGGGCATTCACGTTTAAAGTGACCAGGCTGTCCGCACTGAAAACAATTTCCTGATGGCTGGGGTCGCCAGGACCCTCTTCCTCGGGCACCCTGGAATCCCCTGCCACGGCCACTGCCTTTGCCTCGAACACCACCGTGAAAAGCTAAAGCCATCAGCTTATATTCTTCCTTTTTCTCTTTCTTTTTACTACTTTCCCTTTCTTTCTCCCAGGCAAAATCAGCTACGTCCAACACTGAAGTGACTGACTCACCTCCCCAACCAGGGCGAAACTTTAAGAAGTAATCCCTTACAGGGGGCACCGACTGATTCACAAAATATGAAATAAGAGTAGGGTGGTCTGCTTCTCTCTCAGGATCCATCTGAGTGAACATTCGGGCCCCCTCCAATAGCCTCGACCAGAACTTTCTGGGCGGCTCATCAGATTCCTGCCGAATCTGCATGAACTTAGCCTGATTAGGCGAGCGGCGAGCCATTTCCTTGAGTCTCTCTAACAATCGCTCTCGATCTGTTCGCAGCTGAGTCAGCCTTAGCTGAGTCCAGTCTAGGGGATTCCAGCCAGCGGCCAGATCCCGCCTATCCATCCAAGTAAGATTAACTGCATTGCTATCTCCCCATGTCCTTTCTGCCATCCACAATCTACTACGTTCCTCTCCGGTCAAAACTCTACTTAACAACTGATCCACATCCGTATAAGTAGGATTATAACTTAAAAACAATCTTTCTAGAAGTTCTATGATCTTTCGGGGATTTTCCCCAAAAGACCCTGACAACTGTCCCCACTCTTTCAAATCCCATTCTAGCCATCCTTTATATTCCACAATACTAGCATGTTGCAATCGTCCATCATTGCCCACATAAGGTTGATCGTGCACCTGTAAAGGCATCTCTCTAACTATACTTTCCTCAGGGGGGGGGGCATGCACCCTGCCGTACCTGCTTGGACATAAGCCTAGTAACTACTCCTCCCGAGGTTTGCCCCTCCATTTCCTCCTCATCCTTCTGCACAAATTCCAATCTGGTATCCTGCAGATTCCCCTCTGCTACAAGGAGAGAGTCCCCCTGCGGAGGAATAGGGGCAGGTGCAGAGGGGACCAGCTGACGAGTCAAAACACGCCGTGGTCTACACCCTTCATCGAAATAACCTGGAGGGGGTTCACTCTCGGGAGAGTACCTGACTGCCATAATTTTTAAAGATTTCCACAGCTCTGCTGCTGTGTCCCAACAAAACCAGTAACATAACTGTCCCGGATGGTCTTTTTCGATCTGGCTCTTTACTCCTCTTAAGGCAGCCTGTTCGAAAGAGCCATACGAAGGCCACCTCATCTCCGGGTCGGCCAATACCGCGGTATACCCAGTCCAATTCCTTACACATAGTGTGTACAATTTCTTCCTAGACATTCCTGTCTGTACTGGGAGTTTCCCTTCGTTCCATAACTTATTTACAATCCCCAATGGACTCTCAAGAGGCACGCTAGTCCCTTGACCCATGGTGTCTGACAGGAGCCCTCCAACTGGCGTTTACCCTGCTGTCCAATACACGACCCCTCAATATTGAATTGGCTGGGAGAAATCTCCTGTGGCGCCTTGCCAATTCATATATGAGTGGTCTGACCACTGGACAGAGGTACCGCACCAGAAGGAATCCTGGACGAGCCCCCAAATTGTTAGGTAATAAAGCAAGTCCTCACTCACCTCTCCAACACCCAAGTTCGTGCGGAGTTGGTATTTGGGCACACAATTCTGTCAGAGACCAGACACCAATGCGTTGATCAACGGGCTCACACTAACCCAAAAGCTTTAGAATAAGTGTGGCCCCTTTATTAGGGGTGAGCATCAATATTTATACACAGAAGTAAACAAAGTGATTAATAAAAGATAATGGTCATGCATAATCAATCAAGATTTTACAGGAAAAGCAAGTTTAACAAGTAAATGCATAGAGATAAAGGCTAATGGCTACTTAATAAAGGGGGTGTCATGAGTAGTTTGCAGGTCAGTGCTTTGTTCGATAAAGGGTTCAGAAAGGATTATGCAGAGACGGCCAGTCTGGGTGTGTTTTGGCGTCCCCGGGGAAGGTTGTTGGGGGGACCAGAGTGCCCCAAAGCACTAATTTTTTGGGTGGTGGCAGCTTTACCAGGTCCAAGCTGGTAACTAAGCTTGGAGGTTTTCATGCTAACACCCATATTTTGGACGCTAAGGTCCAAATCTGGGAATATGTTATGACACAGCGTGTCACCAGTTTACATACAGTACCTTACAAGACACCTTTTAGATACATATTATGATGACAATGGGTTGGGGGTAGTGAGTGTGTCAGGTTGGGTATGAATTACAGTATCATAGAATCATAGAAGATTAGGTTTGGAAGAGACCTCAGGAGGTCATCTAGTCCAACCCTCTGCTCAAAGCAGGACCAATCTCAACTAAATCATCCCAGTCAGGGCTTTGTTAAGCCAGGCCTTAAAAACTTCTAAGGATGGGGATTCCACCATCTCCCTAGGTAACCCAATACAGTGCTTTATCACCATCTTGGTGAAATAGTTTTTCCTAATACCCAACCCAGACCTCCACCACTGCAACTTGAGACTATTGTTTCTTGTTCTGTCATCTGCCACCACTGAGAACAGCCGAGCTCCATCCTTTTTAGAACCACCATTCAGGTAGTTGAAGGCTGCTATCAAATCCCCTCTCACTCTTCCCTTCTGCAGACTAAATAAGCCCAGTTCCCTCAGCTTCTCCTCATAAGTCATGTTCCCCAGCCCATGAACCTTTCTCCAGTAGGCATTCAGGGGCTTCCAGGGTCACAGAAAGTAAGGCACAAAACCTAGGTGACTTGACTGGAGTCAGTGTGTGAACTAGGATTTTAATCCAGGGTTCCCTGTGCCTTAGACTTGTGCTACATCCACTAGACTACACTGTCTTTCATGCTGTGGATCTGCCTCTCCTTGTGTTACAGATCTTCCCTGGTCCCCAGAATTTCATCCAAAACAAAATAGGAGTTTCCATACAGAATCAGTGGTCCAGCCAGTATAGAAGAATTCTGGCTCTGAGAGTGGTCCATGGCACATTCTTCAGAGGAGTAACATAACAGACACTCATGCAATAACTGTGAGTACAAAACTTGAAAGGCTTCTCCATTTTTCTTTAACTGAATAGATTTCAAATTGGCAGTGCCTCTTTAAGAGAACAGTAAGCATTAAAGATTTCAAAGTAAAGGCATAGCATGTTCATGTAAAATTAACCCTAGATTTTAATGATATATATTAATCATAGCCAAGGTATCGCTTCACTTTCAGACTATATCTTCCACTGACAGTCAAATCACTCATTCCTGTAGCTGTTACTACTTTCAGAGGAACATCTGGAAATGTCCAGATTGGAAGATTTAAGGCAGAGCGTGAGATCTTCAGCTGGTTTAATTCAGCCTAGCTGTACTGAAGTCAGTGGTGCTACGCTGATTTACACAAGCAGAGGATCAGACCCAGAACTGGTTAACATCTGCAGCAATTCTTTTGTAATTCACAGGTAAATGCTTATTACAGGTGACCTGCTGTTCCCAGTCCACTGAGACTGTGTTACAGAATTAACCAGCGTGAGCTATAGCTGTTCATGGCTTTTAGCTTGGGAGGTTCCCAGTCCAACCCCTAGTATTGGGAGCCATCGCATTGAGATTCACTTGAGCCATTTCCTCAAGATAAAATTGACTTCAATGGAGATATGTCAATGCACACTAGCTGAGGGTCTAGCAGTGTGGTGAATGGTGCATTTGAAATACCCTGATAGACGGATCTATACAGATTTGCAAGCATCCAGAAGATACTAAGGTGATAAGTAACAGAATGGATTTGTCAAGAACAAATCAGCCTAACAGCTTTCTTTGACAGGGTAACAACCTTGTTGATGGGTATATCTTGATGTAGATGTAGTATATCTTGATTTTAGTAAGGCTTCTGTCTTGTCTTACAAGACCTTAATCTTAGACTATCAGGGTTGGAAAGGACCTCAAGAGGTCATCTAGTCCAACTTCCTGCTCAAAACATGACCAATCCCCAGACAGTTTTTTGCACCAGATCTCTAAATGACCCCTTAAGGTTTGAACACAACACCATGGATTTAGCAGGACATTGCTATCCCTCCCCGCAAATAAAAAAACTAGAGAAATACAACCTAGACAGAGCTTCTGTAAGGTGGGTGCATAACTGGGTGTAAAACCATTCCCAGAGAGCTTTTATCAATGTTTCACAGTCAAGAAGGGCAGATAGAGTGGAGTCCCCTCGGTATCAGTTCTGGGTCCAGTTCTGTTCAATATCTTCATCAATGCTAATGGTATAGAGAGTACACTTATGAAATTTTCGTACAGTACCAAGCTGGGAGGGGTTGCAAGTGCTTTGAAGGATAGGATTAATATTCAAAATGGATAAACTGGAGAAAGGGTCTGAAGAAAATAGGATGTAATTCAATAAGAACAAATACAAAGTACTCCACCTAGGAAGGAACAATCAGTTGCCCACATATAAAATGGGAAATGACTGCCTAGGAAGAAGTACTGCAGAAAGGGATCTGAGGGTCATAGTGGATCAGAAGCTAAATGTGAACAGTCTAATGCTGTTGCAACAAAAGCAAATACTCTGGAATATACTATCAGGAGCGTTGTAAGAAAGACATGAGTCATAATTCTTCCATTCTAATCCATGCTTATTAGGCTTCAGCTGGAGTATTGTGTCCACTTCTGAGCCTCACATTTCAAGAAATATGTGAACAAATAGAAGAAAGTCCATAGAAGAACAGTAAAAATGATTAAAGATCTAGAAAACATGACCTATGATGGATTTAAAAAAAAATGGCTGTGTTTAGTCTGGAGAAGAAAAAAAATGAGGAGGGACATGATAACAGTTTTCAAGTACATAAAAGGTTGTTGCAAGGAGGAGGGAGAAAAATTATTCTCTATAACCTCTAAGAATAGGTTAAGAAGCAATGGGCTTAAATCGCAGCAAGGGTGGTTTAGGTTGGACATTAGATAAGAACATAAGAATGGCCATACCGGATCAGATCAAAGGTCCATTTTGCCCAGTATCCTGTCTACCAAAAGTGACCATTGCCAGGTTCTCCACAGGGAATGAACAGACAGGTAATCATCAAGTGATCCATCCTGTTGCCCATTCCCAGCTTCTGGTAAACAGAGGCTAGGGACACCATCCCTGCCCATCCTGACTAATAGCCACTGATAGACCTATCCTCCATGACTTTATCTAGTTCTTTTTTGAACCTTCTTATAGTCTTGGCCTTCACATCATCCTCTGGCAAAGAGTTCCACAGGTTGACAGTCCACTGTCTGAAGAAATACTTCCTTTTATTTGTTTTAAATCTGCTGCCTATTAATTTCATTTGGTGACCCTGAGTTACTCTGTTATGAGAAGGAGTAAATAACACTTCCTTATTTACTTTCTCCACACCAGTCATGATTTTATAGACCTCTATCATGTCCCCCCTAAATTGTCTCTTTTCTAAACTGAAAACTCCCTGTATGATTAATGTCTCCTTATATGGCAGCTGTTCCATACCCCTAATCATTTTGTTGCCCTTTTCTGAAACTTTTGCAATTCCAATGTATCTTTTTTGAGATGGGGTGACCACATCTGCACACAATATTCAAATATGGGCGTACCATGGATTTATACAGATGCAATATGTTATTTTCCGTCTTACTACCTATCCCTTTCTTAATGATTCCCAACATCCTGTTCGTATTTTTTACTGCTGTTGCACATTCATTAGGAAAAACTTCCTGTCAGGGTGGTTAAGCACTGGAATAAATTGCCTAGGGAGTTTGTGGACTCTCCATTACTGGAATTTTTTAAGAGTAGGTTAGACAAATACCTGTCAGGGATGTTCTGGATAATATGTAATCC
Source organism: Gopherus evgoodei (assembly GCF_007399415.2). Lineage (NCBI taxonomy): Eukaryota > Metazoa > Chordata > Testudines > Testudinidae > Gopherus > Gopherus evgoodei. Next base: position 12,071,681 of record NC_044326.1, read on the forward strand.
AGCCTTAGTGCAGGGGACTGGACTAGATGACTTCTCTATGTCCTGTCCAGTCCTACATTGCTATTATTCTATTCATTGTCAATACTAAGACAAAATGAAGCTGAGAGATGGATTCTGAACATACTGGTTCTTTAAGATGCCTGTGTTGCGCATAATGTGGCTTAGCTAGTGTCTTTTATTTTCAACCATTTTGGCAGAAGCTTCTCTCTAATCATCACATAATTTAAATTAATCTGATGATGTGTTAGTGGCAATTTTCCAAAGGAGTCATGGTTCTTCAAGGAGCAGGAAGTGGACGTGTTCAAAATCACGTCAATTAATTTTCCTAAGTAGAAGCATCTGGAATGGACACGACACAAGGAATAAACCAGTACACTGCACCAAAGTGGTTCTTTACAATGAGCACATGTTAGGCAAATAAGGATATCTTTTTCTTTTCTCTTTTTTTTTTTTGCTTTGTCATTAAACACTTGGCATATGTAATGTAGAACACATGAGAATTTCAGAGAGGTTTCTACTTGGAAACAAATGAAAGCTGATGTATTTTTATCAGATTGCAAAATAAGCAAAAGGAAAATAGGATCTAAGAGGACAGAGAGGCAGGCAGTTCACCAGCATCTATCTCTTTGAATCAGAGAAAGAGAGAGAGAGAGATGTTTGAATTTCTTGTGTGAGCACTTGCCTTTGATAGACTTCTTATTCTGGATCTGATTTTGATGAATCAGGCATTACGGTAACAAAAAACAAAGGTGTGTTTGTAATAAGTGTATTTGAGAAAAAGAAAACGTGGGTGATGTGATACATAAGAAAATGATACAATATTTACTCTGCTGTATGGGCCAAATATATGGAGTCTGATGAATGTGTATATAGACATATCTCAAAATTTCAATCAGAGGTCATTAGCACATACAGATCAAGTGCAGTATATGACACTGGAAGCATTACCAGATGGATATGAAAATAATTCTGATGATATACCTATTTATGATTATTCTCTTTCCAATTCTATTTATTCTGGTTCTGGTTCCTTCTTAAGATTGTTCCTTTTCTCTTTGTGGAAAAGAAAATGAAAGAAAGAAAATTGAGTGGAACCAAAGAAATGTCATCTTGGATTAGACAACATCAAGATCACAATCATAACCTATTCTAGACGGTAGCTTTAAGAAGCATTACTGTGCACAGTTGTTGCAGCTGTTGGTGCCCAGAAGCCAATGAAGTGAATTAGAACATGGGAACAATGAGAATAACTTTAAATTAAAAACACAGAAAATGCCATTTGGGGAGGTTTTAACAAGAATTGATCTGGCTTTCCATATGTCCTAAAATATTCTCTTTCATTTTTTATAATACATTTCCTTCTTGTAGATAAAAAGTTCTCGTCAATTTATAGGAAGGGATTCGCTTTCAGAATAGCAAATAGATAATCACTTCTTTCTGACATTGCTCATGCTGACAGTTTGCAGATATCTGGTTAAAAAAAAGAGAACAAGGGTAGCAGTGGTGTTGCAAATGATTTTTTAAAGTGGTGGAAAGAGGAAGAGAGATATTTCCTGTCCCTTGTGAGGTGCACATTCAGGAATCAACTAAGGCTCTGGTTTCTCCTACAACCTGGGTGGGGGGAGGGATGCTATAGTCACTGGATCAAACATGTTTTTGATATTAAGGACAGAAGCTTTGCTCCAGGTGCCAAGACTTCATCTGGTATAAATCACCATAGCTTAATTAAATGTCAGTCATAGAATCATAGAAATGTAGGGCTGGAAGGGACCTCGAGAAATCATCAAGTCCAGCTCCCTGCACAATAGCAGGAACAAATAAACCTAGGCCATCCCTGACTGTCCAACCTGTTTTTAAAAAGCATCAGTGATGAACATTCCATACCTCCCTTGGAAGCTGTGATAGGAGTTCCAGGTGTTGGGGGAACACTGAGATTGTTCAGTCATGGCAAACTGCAAAGAATAGGGCAGACAATCCCCCAAAATGGAGGTTATTTCTAACAATTAGAATCACTGGTTACCTCCTCAAGGTCATTTTGAATATGATTTATATCAGTTGAGTATCTGGCCTTTATTTATTTATTTTGGTGCTCCGTTTCTTTCCATGATATCCTCTAATTGTTTTTCAATGCTCCAACAGTGTTTGCTGAAACACTTGTGCTTGATAAGTGATCCCATATGCATTACAGTCTCTGCAGGAGAAGATGCTCCTTTTGTGTAGATCCTTGGGCTCAGTTTGCCTTTGATAACACAATCTACCTTCAAGTATCAGAGGGTAGCCGTGTTAGTCTGGATCTGTAAAAGCAGCAAAGAATCCTGTGGCACCTTATAGACTAACAGACGTTTTGCATGCATCTGAGGAAGTGGGTATTCACCCACGAAAGCTCATGCTCCAAAACGTCTGTTAGTCTATAAGGTGCCACAGGATTCTTTGCTGCTTTTACAATCTACCTTCAACACTATATTCTTGTTGTTTGTTTTGTTTTGTTTTTGTAAACAGGTATATTATATAGATTAACAATCTCAGTATTATACATAAGCGACCCCCTGCATTACAGAAAAAAGTTGTCAGGTTTGACTGGAAGAGACAAAGTCCTGTAATTCAGAGAGAAAGTGAGAACGCTTCTTATTAGCAACCCATATTATCATGCTTGGACAGTATGTTTAGCAATTCTATACCCTTTATCTGAGGATCTCCAGCATATGAATGGAAGCCTTAAGCCACAGCTGAAGCCATTGGGAATTGTGGCTGCTCATCGCCTTGAAAAATAAAGCACCCAAATTTATGCACCTAAATGTAATAATTATGATGCCAGTGACACACACCTGCTCACAAAGCGTGTTAGTGGAGGAGCTGAGAAAATAATCCAGAAATCCAGACAACCAGGTCTCTGTTCTAATCAGAATATCACAGCCATTACATAAGGAAACTGAATGATGACATGGGAGTTACATATCAAGGAGAAAATATATACTGTGCCTAGAGGTAAAATCCTTGATGATAACTGCATGGGTTAAGGGTACACTGCCAGTTTTAAGCCTCTGATGCATAGACACCAGATTTCATACCCTCCCAGTGCTCTGGTGCCTCTACAAGGGGCCAAACCAAAAACCTGGACCAAAATCTTGCCAATAACCTCTCTACTTTAAATGTAAGTGTCCTCCCTAACTTTTCAGCTAATTCCCCACAGTCTTGTACCTTGTTTAATCTTTGAACACTCGTGCATGTCAAATGCATTGATTCGGTGCATCTGACACTCACTTTGCACAGATGTAAACAACAGCACAAAATCTGCGTAAGGAAGCAGAGAATTATGTCCTTCCCCAATTGCAAACCCTAAGTCTCCAAAGTGAGATTCAGAGCTGGCTAGAACTGAATTTAGAATTCCTGGCTGAATCAGTAAGTGTCTGACCCATGGGAATGTACAGAATGTCACAGCTCCTAATTGCCAATTCCTTTTCCTTTGTGGGAGTAATAAAAACTTACATGAACACCTGTGGCCCTTGGAGCATTTGGAGACATAATTACTTAGCCAATAACAATGTACCTTAATGTAACAATGTGCCGTGATGACTCAGAGTACTGCAAGGGTGTATTTATAGAATGCATATGAGCAAATCGTGTAAAACTGCATCATGTACTCACTAGTCACTTTTCAAAGTTAAACAGGATTTTTAAGGTGCCCCCTCTCTTCTCACCCTGTCTCATAAATTCTTAGACCTAGGCTAGGAGGGCAACGAACCACATTCAATGACATTAAAAACAGGGAAAAAGCCCTCACTTTGCCCACCACAATCAGCAGGAAAAAGCCATCTCTGGCCAGATCTGTGCAGAGTGCAGAGCACCCTGAAAGCTGTATATCCGGGATGTGGAGGATTACACAGACACAGGAATGCTCATAGCAAATCAATGAAATTCTGCCCCCACTGAAGTCAATGGTGAAACTCCCATTTACTTCAATAAAGGCAGGATTTGTCTGCTGGCCTTTACTTCCTTGTCCCAGGCATCTGATGTGACCAAGGTGACAAAAGTTCAATGCCTCTCTCATGTCACAAGGCTGAGTATTCACTGAGTGGGGAGCAGATGTAAGAGTAGTCACTGTGTATTATTATTATTACACTAAAGTGCAGGAGCCAAACATCAACCTATAATTTATCTGCCCCTTTCTTTACAATCTCGCTTAAGTGGAACCCAAACTAGACAACAGTGGGTTTTCAGTTAGGCTAAATGAGTTTCCTCATCCCTAACAGACAATTTTAAAGGGTATTGTTTCCACTTGACATTAATATATGCATTTATGCAGGAAATAAATGCACAAATCTGGGTGCAGTTAGTTGTACAAATTGCCCTTTTAAGAAGCATCTCTCCCATTGAATACTCATTAACATACTAATGTGTACACAAGAGTCCTTTGATGTGGCTGCTCTGATAAAGTGCACACTTTAACAGTTCCTTATGGACACTATAGCACAACAGATTCAGGGGGAAATAATTTTGCTTGGATTTTAACTAGCCAGGCATTTGGCATATGATTGTGACCAGGCCAGGCTGCCACTGTCCTCAAGCCCTGCACAAAGATGACTATAAATGCCCAGAAATTCTTTTGACAATTATCAATGTGAAAAAGTCAATAATATATTGGACCTTCTAATTTAATTATATTGTAGATTCCTCTTCTCTCTGTCTCCTTCTACATTCCTCAAGCTTAAAATTATTTAACAAATGCTGCTTATAAGGACAATGATTCTGTATGTTCTAATTCCAGAATATAACAAAGTAGGAGTCTAAGAGGCCTCTGGTTTTTGTTTGTTTGTTTGTTTGTCTAATGTCATGTGCTAGGATTTTAGAGCGGTACCCTGGTCAAGAAGAACTCAAGAAGGAGGGAAGGGTATCACTGGTTTTTTATTATTAATTATTATTATTATTATTATTGTAGTACCTACAAGTCTCCATCATGGACCAGGACCCATTGCGCTAGGCACTGTATAAATACAGGAGAGAAAAAGACTATCCCTTCCCCAAAGAGCTAAGTATAAGACCAGTGACAACAGATGAATCCAAACACACCAGTGGGATAGTACAAGGAACTATTGACACAGTATCTGTCAGCATGATAGGTTGTGGTCACAGTGCACCAGCCGCCTGACCATTGTCAAGTTTTTCATAGGCCTTATGGCAAAAAAGAGTCCTAAGTAGGGTTTTGAAGGTGGATAATGCATTAGTTTTACAGATGACTATGAGGTGATTAATCATTTCTAACTCTACCCCAACCGAACCAAAAATCTTATATTTGTTTTCAGAGACACAGTGCCAGATGCTCTCACGTCCACTGTCCTACTATGATGGCTCTTAATTCCAATTAGCTATTTAGACTAAATTCACATGGGTCCACATGCATTGCACCAGATGATAGAGTTGGTGTTCCAACCTACCAGTCTCACACCCAATAGCAGCTGGGGAAGGATGAATGGCTACTGGAGTGGGCACTGGAATGTGACTTAGATGACCTGAGTGCTATTTCCAGCTCAACTATGAAGTCAATGGAGTGATGACATTTCACACCAGATGAGGATCTGCCCCTTGAGTGTGTTAGCTTCTTTGGTTCATAGCAACCATTAAATGTGTAGAATCAGCATGGAACTGAGCAGTGGGGCAACAAGCTGGAGCTTCTATTACAAGAAACAATTTTTAATAGCTTGGTCAAGAAGACCTCTGTTTCTCCAAATTCTATTGGTAGTACATTTTTAATAAACTGATTTAGTGCCCCACAATTTTCCCCCTACTTTCTCATTCTTCAGTGGGAACTGTCTTCAGATCATTCTAATGTGAAAGAACCGAATCCTGCAAAAACTCACAGGAAGAGCCCGACTGACTTCAGTGAGGTATCTTTGGTAAGGAAGAACTGAGCTCAAATTATCTCAGTCTCTGAGGTTCACAACTTCCAGGAGAATCTGAGCATCTCAAGATCACTACGATTAAACCTACTCCTTGTGAAGTCAACGGGAGTTGAAGGTGTTCAGCATTTTGCAGCATGAGACCCACAACAAAGCCCCATGGAGGTCTATGCATTGAAGCAGCAGGACTATTTACATGCTTAAAGTTAATAGCATGCTTCAGTGTCTTCCTGGATCTGGGACTAAATGAACTAAGCAAGTATTTCATAAGGGTTTTCAAGATGAAGTAATTCCTTTGAGGAACGAGATAATGCTGCCCCTCCCGCATGGGGCCTTAGAGGAAAACTGTGGAGATGAACAAGTGAGAGGTGTGTGTGTGTGTGTGTGTGTGTGTTATACTGTGTGCCTCAAGAATCTGTAAGTCTGCCTGTATCATCAGTCAGGGTGCGATATTGCTAATTCAAATCCTATCTAGTATTTTCGGCTTAGTTTGCGGTCTTTTTTATTTGCTAGCTAATCTGCTTTGATCTGTTTGCTATCACTTATAATCACGTTAAAACTATCTTTCTGTAGTTAATAAACTTGCTTTATGTTTTATCTTAACCTGTATGTTTTTGAGTGAAGTGTTTGGAAAAATCTCAGCTTGGTTAACACAGGCTTGTTGCATAGCTTCCTCATATCTAGGGGGAAGCTGGGTAATTTAATGAGCTTGAATCATATAGATCCCTGTGAAGTGCAACATTCTGGGTTTATACTTCAATAAGGGTGTAAGGCTGGGGAGTTGGAAAATTGGCTGGTGCCTCTTGTTTGTGCGTGAGTGGCTTAGGTAAAGCACTCAGGTGACTCAGTTGGGTATGTGGCGCCACCTGCTGTCTCACTGGGTGATAACAAGGCCTGGAGAGGCTGCCTGGTATCATCAGCAGAGCAGAGTGAAAGAGGCCAACCCAGCTGAATTGTTAGGGGGCAAAGCAGTTCCAATGGCTCACAGACTGCACCCCAGAGGTGACAGCCCATCACAGTGTGTTCTACCCCTTTTCCTACCATGGGTGTGTTGTATCTATTTAGGTTGTAAACACTTCAAGAAAGGGACTGCCCGCTTCTCTGTGTTTGTACACACCCTAACAAAATGGGGCCACATTCCAGCCCCTTCAGCTGTAATGTAACAGACATAATTAACAATACAAATGTAATGTTTGTAAAGCTATTTGAAGAGAGATGGTTGCTATAGAAACATTAAGCTGTTTATCTTTATATATATACATGTCATTATGCCAGCATTTAATCAAGTGAATTGGAGAAAACAAGGAAATGTGTGTGTAATACATTTTAATTTTATTTATGTTTTAAATATATATTAAATCATAGACCTGAAAAGTGGAGTTTGTGCTTTGTAAATTCCAGATACTGGGCTAGATTCATCACTGCATTATTCCAGTCTCAGACTGCTGTCAGCCCACTCATCTCAATAGCTTTATAGCCAAAAATGCTGCAATAGCACAGTGGTTAAACAGGTGTGTGATTCTGAAGAGTGTTTAGAAAAAAAATAATGTCTTTGAATTCAATGTAGTACCGTATCAATGAGTTACAGGTATGTGCAGGTTGGGGTTCGGCACGTGCCACGGTACACAGCTACCAGGGAGTCTCAACCAATTCCCTTATCAGTGCTTCCGTCCAGTGGCTTATTAATGGAGAAGCTATTCACACATAATGCATTTCTGGAAAGCAGCGTTAATGGGTTATATGCTTCTCAGGGCAGGATCTATGTCTTCTGTATTCAGAAATTGCCTCACACTGAATACCACAACAGTATAGAAAATAAGAGTACAGTCCTATGTTGGAGATCTTCACCCTCACTCTGGCCACTGTATGCAAAGTGCCAGAGAAACATAAAGGGTCCCTGAACATTCTGTGTCTGGCCAGGAGAGGATTGCCCTGGCGCAGGCAGTGTGGAGACTGCTTTCCCAGAACTCCCTGACAAGCCCTGGTGGGTGGACAGGGCATGCTGAGGGAGGAAGGCTATGCTGAGGACAGGGCTACAGATCAGAGTGCTACACAGATGCCAGTCAGTGTTGCAGCCCATCGAAAGCCTGAGGAGGCTTCCATAAGTTAAGCACACCCTCAGGGTTGCCTAAGTTCTACCCAGAGCCTCTCCAGCCTCTGGAGTAGTCTAATATTGAAAGAGAGCAAAGGTGACGTAAAGCCACCTTAGCCCCCTCCTACCCTGGGCTGTGAGTTCTACGCTGATGAATCTTACCTCATAGGAGCATATTTACCAGCTGCACAATATGTACTGCACTAAGACTTCAAAGGGACCTCAGATGGGTGCTGGGGTCTGTGTTAGTGAATCTCGATACAGGATCAGAGTCTAACAATATCTCTCAGACTGGAACCATTTAGCACCCAAAAAGTCATATAAAGCTGTGTGACGTGTTACAAAAGTATTGTGAGGTTTTATATCTCCAACAACAGTAGTTTTTTTATGTTTACTTTATCTGCTGGTCCTTCCAGTTACTCATGAGTAGTTTTGAACTGAGGATTTCTACATCTCAAATTCAGACCTCTGCATCCATTCTATTAATGATAATCTCACTTTCAGTCACATGTGTAAGCATTTGGATTTACTCATTTTCCTTTTGGGGCTGAACAAATTGTAAATCGCGAGCTCACATTTCTATAGTCATCTATCTAAAGAAGGCATTCTGCATACAATATTTCTACCCACTAGATACAGCATTATTTTTATGTTTGTTGTGATTTTTTTCCCCAGCAGCCTCTCAACAGGTTGTAAATCTGATTTTACATTCTCCATTGTTATCTACTGTGGGAGAATTGTATTCATCCTAGGTGTTAGGTTTTCTTCACAACCTTTAGACATAGTATTTTCAGCTTCTTATATATTTCATGGATTTTTTGTCCCATAATGCTGGGCAAAACTCATGAATGTACTCATGCTTTCTGTGATAGGAAGTTTGGAAGCAGAGAGGTTTGATGATTTTATGCATAGAATTTGGAGTTGGGGTACCAGGTCAATCACTTACTCACATTGCAACCTTGGGCATCTCCTGTGACATCTTAGGACTTGTAAAAGCAGCAAAGAGTCCTGTGGCACTTTATAGACTAACAGACGTATTGGAGCATGAGCTTTCATGGGTGAATACCCACTTCGTCGGATGCATGTCTAAAGCTCACTGAACTCAATGGGACTCTTTCCCTGACTTTACTGGATTTTGAATCAGGCCCTAAGCAGTACGGCCAAACCCAAACCTTAAAAAATAATTAATGAAGCCTCCAGAGTCATGAGATTGTGTTCAAACCCAGAGATCTTTTTTTTTTTTTTTTGATTAGATTTTTATTGGCCTTCTGGTTTTTGAGCCATCTTTCAGCTTTTTCCACAACAATGGGGGAAAACAACTATTTTTGGTAACAAAAACAGAGATTCTCATGAAGTCACGTCTTCAGGAGCGTGGCTTTAAGAAAAACACTTAATATCCCAATGCTTGCAATAAAATCACAAGAGTTTGGCAACATGGCCTAAATCACTTAACATCTCTGAAGTGGAAATAATATTACTTAGCTATATCTCCAGGGTGATGTGTTGTTTGTACAGGGCTTTGAAAAATGTGAAATGCTATATGTGAATTTTCTCAGAAGTCAATACCAACCCGCCAGGGACTTAGCCAGGGACAGCCTGATCCCTATAAATATTAAGCATGAAACCATTCATGTGTGCTAAGCACTTTGAGATCCTAAGGTAGGAAGTGTTATATAAGTGAAAAAAAATATTTATGTTATTTCCCTTGCAATCAGAGGTTTATTTCCCACAACTGTGTCTGCATAAGGCATAAAGAGATGCCACATTTGGAAGCTGAAATTAGACAAGTTCAGACTAGAATGAGTGTAATTAACTGTTGGAACAACCTGTATAACAACATGGTGGATTCTTCATCTGCTGAAGTCTTTAAGTCAAGATTGGTTGTCTTTCTAACTGATGTGATCTAACTCCAACAGAAGTTATGGGCTTAATGCAGATAGGTGAGATTATGTAGCCTGTGTTATGCAAGAGGTCAGACAAGATGAACATGACAGTCCCTTCTGGCCTTAACATCTATGAAACTTGTGTTAGTATTATGAAAAACTGTACCTCAGAAAATATTACTCTTCAATTCAGCTGAGTGCTTCTGCACATAAGTGCAATTGACATTGTGAGCATGAGTGATTTTGCTAAACTGGGGCCTTGGGATCAGATTTTCAAAAGTCCTCAGCACCCATAGTCTCGGCCAAATTTTCAAAAGAGCTCAGCTCCCACAAGAAGTAGCCAGATTTTTAAAAGAATTCATCACACAATATACAGGATTCTTTGGAAAATCGGGCCACAGATGTCACAATGGGAGTATTCAGCACTTTTGAAAATCTTGCCCCAACTGAACACTTGAAAATCGAGTCCTAAATCCTTTTGAAAATCTGAACCTTAGTTTGTAATTGCTATTGACATTATGAAAGATGCATGAGAGTGCAAAGTTTGGTCTGTATTGCAGGAGAATAACAAATATCTTAGTGTTGGTTCTGAAGTGGAACAAATATTCAGTTTGTTGGGATTATATAGTTGAGCTGGAGAACTTTTTGCAAAGCCTAGGTCATAGATCAAGAAACACAAAAGAAAAAAGAATAAGAAAATAAAACTTCTCAGTTTTAGATAAAAGTTACAACAGTGAAGACAGGAGAACATAAAATTGAGTTCTGGTGAATATTCCATCTTATAATTTTGCATCTCCTACTTTGATTGCAGTGAATCTTCACTTTAATGTGACTGTCGTTAAATGCTGTAACTATAGAATCTCACCCTCACAATGGTTAATCAGTTCACTCATTCAAGATAATTCTTCTTTTCTTGTAAAGAACTCTGACATAACAGAATGTATACATTTTGGGGGCTTGAAAAGTGGAACTTGTTGCCAGAAACATGTGCTCCAAGAACTGCCGAAGAATCCCATTAGGAAGAGTTCCTGGAGGAGGGAAGATTTTTCTGAGGAAATATATGAAACAAAGTAACAAGTATGGGTTAAATCCAAAACAAATAGATCAAATACTGAGACAGCATTATACGAAGACCTGGGGTGAAATTCTGGTTCCTTTTATGTCAATGGGAGTTTTGCCATTAATTTCAGTGGGGTCAGAATTTTGCCCTGGCTATCTTCAGGATCATCTCTTCATGATTTAGACAGTAATGAAGTAAGGCAAGAATTCAAATAAGAAGGTTCTAGTTTGAACTTGACTAGAATAGACCTGCAATAGGACTAAATAATCCAGGTCAGTGAATTTCAGTATTTTACTTTCTAAACAATTAAGAATTAGAAAAGCATAATACAACAAATGTAGGAATGACTCGCTGGAATCTCTTATGGTGAAAAAGCAGGACTTGGAATTTTTTGCTAAATGTCTAATTAGTGTTGCAAGTTGAGGAAAAAGAATGAATCACCCTTAGGGCACTAATTACAATGTATTGGAGCCAAATCTCATGGTATATACTTGCTTAAGCTGTTTCATTCTGAAAGATAACATAAAGTATTTGCTCAATCTTAGGCATGAAAACAAACAGTGATTTCTATTTTGACACTTTTGGACAAGAAAATCTATCTCAGTACGTATGCAGCCCCCATTACCTCTCGTTCATTAATCTATTCATCACTGAAGCACTCTTGTGAGGTAAGAATGTATCCAAGTTTTACAGAAGGAGAACAGAGACATAGGATAGATGAAGACCTTGTCTTGCCCAAGGTCACACTGGAAGTCTGTAACACCCAAGAATTGAAAAATTAGGTCTCTTGGATCCCAGTCCGGACTCACCAGACCTCCCTCTCTATCCTAAGATGAGGCTTAATATCCAGTATATCCTGGCACATGTGTGCCCATGGCCTTATCTGTCTTCTCAGACATCAGCGTATCTAGTCAAGAAGTTCAGGTTTCATGCCTATGTTTTGCTGCTTGCTCATTCCGCAGAGACAGCCACACCGGTTCCCAATAAATGTCACATTTGTGACATAGACGCTTCTCCTCCAAGCACTGGATTGAAACCATATTTCACATGAACCTCTGAATAGCCAGAGGAAGGTAATAAAGTCTGGTCACCACTGCAATGCGGATTTGATTTCAACCAATATCCTAATGGTGATGTAAATCTGTAAATCTTGAGGCATCCAGCCCCCTTCAGGGGTACAGTTTTAACAAGCCTGAGATGGATCTGTTGTTTCACTGATGCTGTTAAGTGAAGATTTGATTTGCAGTATCACATGAGAGAATGCTGTTGTTAACCATAAAGCCTGTGATAATCGTTTCATCTAAGCCATGTCTGAGTCTGAGAAACTGTCATCAGTGCAACCATTTAGGTGACAGCACGCTGGGATTTGGGGGGCGTCATTTTCTTCAGCAGCGACCGCGGCGGCCGGATCTTCAGCCCCCCCCCCGGTTGCCGCCGGCATTTAGGCGGAGGCAGCTGGGGCAGGGGAGCCTGCAGCAAGTAAGGGGGGGGCAGCACGCAGGAGAACTCCCTGCCCCGCCTCCTCCCCAGACATGCTGGGGCTACTGCACTTCTCCTGACTTCCAGGCTTGCGGCGCCAATCAGCTTTGGTACCGCAAGTCCAGGAGGTGGGAGAAGTGAAGCAGCCACGGCGTGTTTGGGATGCTTGCGCTCATGCGCGGAGCAGGGGTGAGCTGAGGCGGGGGGGTGCCTCAAGGTAGAGGGTATGGAGCTGCCGTGGGGGGGGGGCGCCTCAGGCTGAGGGTGCGGGGGGGGGTCAAGGTGGAAGTTTCGCCTAGGGCACAAAACATCCTTGCACCGGCCCTGACTGTCATACAAAGACAGGAACAATGAAATATTTTGAGAATCACTGGTAGCTTTAAAAGACGGTATAAATACAAGGTACTCCTGCTGGCATGTTATGCCCCGTAACGAGTACACACCTATTAGTTAATGCTTTATATGTTCATTGTAGACTGCTAGAAAAATGGATGGTGGCCTTTCAAGCAAACCAGTGTGACAATCAGTACATACTGGTAATATTTATTCCTTCCCATTCTAGGTCAATTCCAGAAACTTAAGCATGTATTTGAGTGTTTTGCTGAATGGGGGGGCCCTGCTTACATTTGGGTGTTTTTTAAATGATAAAGCTCCTCTTGTGTTTGGATAGCATCTGACACAATGTATCCCCGACCCTGCTTGATGCTGGTGGGAACTACTGCAATAATAAATAATCCATTAAAGGGGTTTGTGCATGCATGCGACTAAAATGTAGACAGAGAGGCCCAGGACTGAATACAAGAATTGTTTGCTCTCTTGCAAAAGGATTAGTGTCTTGGGGTGACAAGTCATAGATCCATGACCAACAACCATGGAAATCATGTTCTGACTGACTAATACCTACAGTGCTCTAAGTAGAGCAAATCCAATACTCTGGTCTTTGGCTTCCCATTATTAGGCATTACTTTATCACTGTTTTAATCAAGCCTTTCCTTGCAGGGGTGAGAGTGAAAGCTCTCAGCTATTTTATTTTGTCTCTAATTTTGTTTCATTTTCCATTAAGTCCTAGGTTATTTTTTCCTAGGTTTTTTTTTTTTCTAATTTACCAGCTCCGCATTGCAAGTCAAATACTCCTAATAGCCCACTCTGATTTATAGTCTGGGGTTCTGCTAGAAATAGCGAATGATTAGTGATTCCACTAAAGAACACCAATTGCTCTTACTAGAGTGTTTGGGTCATTCCTGTTAAATGAGCAGAAGAAACACAAGAAAGCAATTATAGCTAAACATTCAGTCAGGAAAACAGGGTGAAACCTAAAAGGGCCCTTTAATGCTATTATACTGGATGTAACAGTAAATAAATAAAAATAAAATAAATTGGAGATATACCTATCTCCTAGAACTAGAAGAGACCTTGAAAGGTCATTGAGTCCAGCCCCCGCCTTCACTAGCAGGACCAAGTACTGATGCATGCCCCAGATCCCTAAGAGGCCCCCTCAAGGATTAAACTCACAACCCTAGGTTTAGCAGGCCAATGCTCAAACCACTGAGCTATCCCTCTCCCTTGCACTGTTGCTTTTTTGGTTCATACCATCACTTGATTTGGGGATACATTGTGCCTAGTCCTAAACAGGCAGAACAAGGGAGTAGGAGGGAATCTGACTTCCCTTCCTCTCTCTCGCTCAGATGTTTGGAGAACAGTCAATGCAGGAAGCCTGATGCTCCCTGGGATGGTAAGTAGGCAGAGCCTTTAAAGACGCCTAAAACTTTTATGTAGCACTGAATCCTGGTATGATAATTCACCTGGCCTTATAACAATGTAGTCCTCTCTTTAGCTAGTGACTCCATGGAGCATCAAGGTAGAAGGGTGAGCTTGGTATTTGCATCTAAATTCAAATGTGAAAAGCACTGCACTTGTAGGGCTCATTCCATCTATTTAGTATGGGGGTGCTGCAAGTTTCCCCGCAGTCCAATATGTGAGTGCTGGGATAGAGGTAACATCGGAGTTCTTGTGGATTTAGAGGTTCTGTCATGAGGTGCTGCTACTCCAGCCACTAAGAGGTTAACAGAGAGCCTCACTGTCTCTTCGATTGAGGCTAATTGCTGAGCTCCTGACAGCCAGGTGGATAAAAAGGCTGCAACTTAGAGGACAAGATTAGCTGCCAGAGGGGTCATGGGTTTATTGAGAAGGGACTCATTCTGCAACAAATTGGCAAAAAGCTGCACAGGACGTTGCACTTCCAGAGTGGGAGGTTCAGCATGAGAGTCTGGGGAAAGCCTCCAGGAGAGTTAAGATTGGAAGCACCAAGGGATTGCAAGCAACCTGTTTCAGCTGCTTCATACAGGCTCTCTGGAGTGTAACTTATTATGTTCACAGCATGCAAACAGAGCAGTTAGATAAAATACTCTTTTGGGAAGATTGCAGCATAACACTAATTTATTGCCTGCAATCCAGAAACTTAACCCCCAAGAATCAAACACCAGAGAAAGACAAGTCAGCCTGCTCCCTAAAGCAAAGATGCGCAACTCACCCCATTTTGCTTTAGGCTGCCTATTTTCAGACTGACCGCTGAAATCCCCTATCACAAACTTCCCTACAGAGTCTCTTTGCCTGCAAGCAGAACCAGGAAAAACAACGAGAATGTAAAGTGATAGCATATAATTTTAACAGTTTTCAATATACCACAGAAACCCAAGGAGTGGTGAGCCTGGCTTCTCCTACCATCCCCAACAGAGGCAAAAGTAAGGACTTTGGAGCAAAGGGGTCAGGACCCTATGAGGTCCTGAGATTGTCAACTTTTTGCTAGGGTCACTAGTCTCTTGTTCCACCAGACTCTTTATTGCTTTGAAAGTGGAGACACAACTAGTGACAGGGCTGGAGTAGTAACAGGAAACCACCAGACACAGAACTAAATTATTATTGGTGGGATGGGGTGAAACTGAGACTTTCTGAAGCACTGCGAAAAGGTGCCAGCTGGTGTGGGCAGCCCTGGATGGTTTCCCACCACCTCATGGATTTCCTTTGCTGCTATTGGATCAGATACTGATGTTGCCTGGGGAATTTCACGGTGTATATTTTGGGGTTGTTGTTTCAGTTGTAACCTTGGTAAAAAACATATTGATGGAAAATCCTGACCAGCTCGATTTTGTTCTGTTATATTCTAAATAGGCTTTTCTACTGCATTCAGCACCGTCGTATCTGAGCACCTGCTAGCACTGCATTAAGCAACATGACTAACATCCTCACATTAAGTGCCTTGCAGAATCACCTAGAAATCTTTATGTTAAAAACTGTATTTACCATGTGACCTTGCGTTCACTTGGACACATGAATAACTTTATTCACATAAGTAATCCTGTTGAAGTCAATCAACTGGATGTGCGACATGAGTAAAATTATGCATATTGAATAGAGGTGTTTGCCAGATCAGGGCCTGAGATTATAAATTTTGATTTGATGCATCGGTACCTGAAAATATTTGTGAGTGCTATACTACTTGCTCAGCCCGCAAAGGAAAATACAAATCAATGGTTATATTTAATATGCAGTTGTCATGGTTTTTAAAAGCCAAACTTCAACACTCAAAATGGAAAACTCAAGATAATTCCCCCAGAACTTGGCTCATGTCCAGTGCCGAGACCAGAAGAAAATGAGTCAGAAGATTTGGATACTAGTCTTGATGTTGTCACCGACTTGATTTGTGACTTTTGGCAAGTCATTTCACCAATCTGAGCCTTATTTTCCCCAGCTGGATGATCGATGATACTCCACTATCTTATGTTAAGTGCTTTGATACCTATGGATGAAAAGCAACACGTAAAAGTGTTATTAAATATTATCATTATTTTATTTTATTATCAGTGAAAAAGCAGTATCAGTATCTGTGAAAAAGCAGTGTTGGGAGAGTGCATTAGGAATCTCTTCCCCATCATCAGACTAATGGAAGAGCAGGACAAAACACAGTTCCAATCTATTCTTCCACTGAGTGATTGACTATGAGGCCAGCTAATGTATCTGAGAGGTTGCACTGCCTTGAGGAGATGTGGCCCACTATTTCAGGCCAGGAGCCTTAGCACACACCCTGCCCCACACACCTACCCTTGGCATGCGGTTGGGAGTAGAGGAAACACATTGCCCCATTAAGGAGCATTGCAGAATGCTACACCACCTGTCTGCCCATTCCCTTAGCCGCCCTGGCCTTGCATGCTGGATGCGCTGTGGCTGTACATGGCTGCTCCCACTACACCTTCTACTCCCCAAAGCGCAGGTTGGAGTCTGGTTTCACCGTGTGGGGCTGTGCTTGTGAGGCACCACCCCCCCTTAATCTCCAGATGAATCAGCGGAGATACACAGACATCAGTGGGAAAGGTCCTGCAGGGAAATGGGCTAGCTGGTATTTACTAGACAGCCAAAACTGGCATCAGACTAGAGAAAGACACAAAGCTTGCCCACCTGCGGTTAATAAATGCACTCATCCTTCGTTATCTTCTTCAACAGCTTCAGCCCCACAGATGCAAGCGGAAAAATAAAAGGATTTGTGGTTTGGATGAAAAATAAAACTCTAAAGGCTATTAAAGCAGGAACATCCCCTAAGTTATCTCTCTGTTCATTAGGACACGATTTATAATAGCGCAGGCTATTCAGAGTGAAGAGATTGTCACCATTTCTGTTAGAAGCCCCTGCTGTATACTATATTATTATAATAGATGGAAGGAGGACGACTAATGGTACTTTGACTTTTAAGTGCTGACAGGTTATTTTTAAGAGTATAGACTCTTCTTTTCTTTATTATTATTACTTGTATTTCAATAGCTCCTAGAAGCCACAAATGAGACAGGGAGCCCATTGTGCTAGGTACTGAAGATCTTGCAATCAAAATAGACAAGACAGGTGAGAGGGGAAACTGAGGTGATGCGACTTGCCCAAGATCACACAGAAGATCAGTGAACAGAGCCCTCATCTGTTGCCTCCTACTCTAATGTCCCACCCTGTACACCAGAGTCTCTCTCTCTCCTTAGGGGCTCCTTCTAGCTTCCATTTGACCTGACACACAGCATGTATTATATATGGTTAACATTGGGGGTTCTTTTCTTTAGGAGAATGGGGAAAAAACAGGACATTTTCTGTGATGATTAAAAAGTAACAGTTTTCAACAAAGAAATGTTTCCTTTCTGGAGCTGAAGGTGAATAAAGGGGGGAAAAGCTGAAAAAGCCCCTGACTGTGACAGATTCTAAACTGCCAGCTGCGAACCAGCTTTATTCTTACAATTCTATCATTCAGCTAAAAACTTTGCAATTATTTACCTCTTGTATTATGTGTTCATCATTAGGGCTTAGTCCTGTTTAGAACAATTACAGCTCTTTCATAGGATTATTTTTCTTGTATCTTTCAGCCCTGTATACCTGCAGTCTCTCACTTCTCTGCACAGTACATGTCTTTATTCTTTTCAAATATCAGAGGGGGTAGCTGTGTTAGTCTGGATCTGTAAAAAGCAACAAAGAGTCCTGTGGCACCTTATAGACTAACAGACGTATTGGAGCATGAGCTTTCGTGGGTTAATACCCACTTCGTCAGACGCATGTTTTCAAATTACCTTTCGATAACCATCACGCGCAAACTTGCCACACTTAAGAATGATTATTTTCCCCTTCAGAGACTCAGAGCAGGGTATTTATACTCAGAACATTAAAACCCCAGTCTTCCCTTTTTATCAGACACCCATTAAATGCAGCTTAAACTAGACATAGACATGAGCCATAAAGCTCAACTCTAGAGAGAGAGAATGGTCCAGGAGTTAGTATGCTAGCTTAGGATCCAAAAGAGTTGCTTTCAGTTCCCAGTTCTGCCACAGACTTATTGTGTGGTCTTGGGCAAGTCATTTAGTCTCTCTGTGTCTCAGCACCCCAGCTGTAAAGAGGACAATAGCACTGGTCTCACTCGTGGGGGTGTTGTGAGGGTAAATACATTAAAGATTGTGAGATGCTCAGATTATATAGCAATGAGGACTATATAAGTACACAAGATAGCTGGATAGATCTGATTTTTCCCAAATGCGAGAAGTTTGCATCTGAGCAAAGGGTGGAAGTAATATGGATTTGTATTAGAGCTGTACCTAAAAGCCCCAGATGGGATTGAGTCCTTATGGTAAAATAAATGACAGGCCCTGCCTCAAAGAACCACGGATAAACCACAACAGTTGCATGTAAAATACAACAGGGGAAGCCTTGGGTGACAGTAATAGAAACACATGGTTGCATATTTCCTTTCCCACACATTGCATATTTCAGCCTAGAGATTTTCTTAAAACACGTAATTGTGAAGGTCATAACTTAAATAACATTGGGTTCAAGAACTGGCCTCCAAACATTTAAAGACATATTCATGATACTTGCAAATCATGAGTCCAGGCTTACCACATATTAGAGCTAGTCAAGGAGCTTTAGATGATTCTTACTGTAATGTTTGTGTTCCACTGCCCTCTTCTGGATAGAATCAGAACTACTCAACTGTGTGTCAGACTCTGTACTGATAACAGAACTTCTCCTTCCATTCAAGCTGTGGGAGCTATTGGTTTTGAAGCAGAAGGATCTGAGCTCCATCTTGCTGTTGCATTTGCAATTGTGAATGGCAAATGTGTGCATCCTGGTGACAACTGGGACTCAGTAAAATTGGGAAAGAGGTTAGAGGTGGAAAGCCAAGTGTAAAAAAAGAATCTGTAAGGGGACATTGTGGTTACCTAGTTAACAGAATTTGTAGAATATGAGAGTTAGAGTAAGGGGCATCTGGCAACAAGAATCATGATAATTAAGCCTCTCTGAACCTATATACCATAATTAAGCCTTTATGAACTCATATACCCACTGAAATGCCACTGGTATCTAAGTAACTCCTGCAATCTTAGTATTTCATTTTAGCCATAGTTATTATAATGACCAAACCCCAAAATAACTGCAATCTGGAAATACTTCTGGCCAGTTGATCTTTTTTTTTAGCACTCACATTCATCAGTATTACTGCATTCAAATGTGACTCATTATTGCAATCATCTGCTTCAGAATGAAGTCATTTGTTAAGTGTTCCACATGAGGAATATTATTTCTATTGCACATTCCCTTCAGTTGTCTGAGGCCAAAATTTCCTCCTTTTATCTATGTGAGATAATAAAATCAATTGGATTCCGCCATTGTTTAAAAATAGGGAGCTTAAATATTTCAAGAGAAGCTGGTCTAAAATAAGGATAGGAAAACAATTCTCCAACACTTCAATTTCTTGCTTGGCTGCACAACAATTTTCTACCACCTATGGTGTCTGTAGATTCAGCTGGATTTCAGCCAAGATGGATCCTCTTACAGCAACATTTACGTCCATCTTTGAAAGACTTGACACCAGTCATGGCTCTGGGGGTGAACAATCAAGTTCTTCCTTTGGCCTTGTCTACGCACAACCCTATCCAATAAAATTAAATCAATGCAAACACTCTTCAGTTTATGAATGGCTTGTTTAGGTTAGACCTTAAACCTGTTCATGATCAATGTAAGCTAACCAAAATAAACCTTGGTTTAAACTGTGTGTCCTCTTGCAATGGTTCGGCTACATAAATTTAAAATCTCATGCTACGTTTAACCAGGAATCTGGGTCTAAGTTAGCTCTTCCTTTGAATTCCACTCCTGATAGTACTTATTGTTTCAGAGTAAGTACACATAGATCTCCCCCCTCCCTTATTTTTTTCCTTTTCCTTTGTCAGCTAGTTAACTGCATTTTGAGCATAGCTTTGATTTAGGGGCTATAGTCGACAAGCAGGGATAAAATAATACATCACGTGAACAGTGCAGTTCCATAACAGCTTGGAATTAAAAGCAAAGATGTGAGGTCAATATTTTCAATAGCTGGGGCAGAGGCAAGGCAAGTCATGAGTTCCTGCTGGTGCTGACCACCCAGGAAATTTACATGTGATAGAGATTTATTTTTGACCATGTGCATAAATAGCATTATTTAGCTCTTTGACCTGATACCTTGTCTTTTTCTGGAATGTATCTTGGTGATCTTAGCTCATCTATCCTTCTGAGATCCTATAATTTTTATTCTATTATTTACTAGCAGTCTTTTAAACTTTCCTTCCCACCTCGAGTGTTTAACAATTATTCTAATGCATTTGAGGACATTAGAAAGAGCTCTCCTGTTATTACATTACAGCCAGACCCAATTGACACCTTCTCCATTGAAATAAACAAAAAGGCTCATAGGCTCAGATCCTCAAAGGTGTTAGGCACCTTAGTCTGGATGGTTGCAATGTAACACTACTTTATTATTTAAAATTCAGAACACTGACATCCAAAGACCAAAAACAGAGAGAGACAAAGCAGGCTACTCCACAGGGCAGAGAGGCACAATTCACCTCACCTTGCTTTAGACTGAAATCCATGGGAGTTAGGCACCTAAACATCTTTGAGGATCTGGGCCCCATTGACTTAATGGACTTTGTATAAGGCCCTATGGCTTAATTGTGCTTTAAAGGCACAGTCCTGCACTGGAAGGCTGTGCAGGAGGACTGACCTAGCAGGAGCTCCAGGAGGCAATGGGGCCTCATTTAAGATCCCTTTGATGCAAAGGAGAATCAAGCGCATTGTGTCTAAGGCTAGGTCTACGCTGAGGCAATAGCATAGCAGAAGTTGGTGTATCTTAGGTCGATTTACCTGGCCTTGAGAAAAGTGGTGAGTCGACTGCTGCCACTCCCCCATCAACTCCACTTCCACCTCTTGCCATGGTGCAGTTCTGGAGTCAACAGCAGAGCAATCAGGGATCGATTTTATCGCGTCTACATTAGACGTGATAAATCGATCCCTGATAGATCAATCACTACCTGCCAATCCGGTTGGTAGTGTAGACGTACCCTAAAGTATGGTAAGCTCTGGGGAGCATAACTGCTGCCAGCCTTTCAGAAAACACAACATATGCTCTCTTCTTGTACACGTTCAGAGGCCATCCCCTTTTCACCATGCTTGTGAAGACTAATTCCAATGTTAGCACTAGCCTTGCAAAGGCGTTTGTCTCCTTGAGGTTCAAAGATTACATTTATGCCCCACTTGGCTAAACAAGAAGTAGGACGGTGGACTCTAAAATTTTACATTGTTTTGTTTTTTGAGTGCAGTTATGTAACAAAAAAAATCTACATTTATAAGTTGCATTTTCACAGTACAGAGGTTGCACTACAGTATTTGTATGAGGTGAATTGCAAAATACTATTTCTTTTGTTTATCATTTTTACACTGCAAATATTTGTAATTCAGAATAATATAAAGTGAGCACTGTACACTTTATATTCTGTGTTCTAACTGAAATGAACATATTTGAACATGTAGAAAAACCTCCAAAAATATTTAATACATTTCAGTTGGTATTCTAGTGTTTAACAGTATGATTAAAACTGCGATTAATTGCTATTAATTTTTAAAATCACAATTAATTTTTTGAGTTAATCATGTGAGTTAACTGCGCTTAATCGACAGCCTTAGTTCTGGGTTTTGACCCCCAAATGTTTGTGTTTTCCATTTGGTTTTCCAATTAAATGAAAAGTTTTGGAGGAAAACAAACACTTTCACTTTCAGCATCTGACGAAGTGGGTATTCACCCACAAAGCTCATGCTCCAATACGTCTGTTAGTCTATAAGGTGCCACAGGACTTCTTGCTACTTTCAGCAATATTTGTTTAATCAAAACCACTGTTTCCTGTTTAAAAATAAAAAGAAGTTTACAGAACCTTTTCATTCAGCTCCACAATAACCTTTTATTTCGGAACCATATTTCTTTAATTTAAATATAACAAAGGCACGTGCCTTGATTGAAGAGAAGGCTATCAATATGCATGTGAGTTATGCAAGTACAAAAGGCAGTCTGATCTTTTTAATTGAGCAAATTTTTTTCCTACCCGGTCATAATTCAAAGCCAGCTGGATGGATTTGTTGAAATATTCACCCTAAAATTTTATAGGAGGGATGAGGTAAGCATATTTTTTTCATGCCATCTCTCGCAAAACGTTTGTGTTATGAAGAAATGAAAAAAAAAGTTTTAAACAAAATAGGTCTCAGCCTACATTTATAGTGGTTGTGAGCTGTCTTTTACTTTGAAGGCTGAATTTAATATTTCTCAGGATAGGTGGAAGTGCACTAGCTACTGACTGCCTCAATCATTGTTAAAATATACAAATTTTACAAGTGCTAGATATTACTTTTTTTCTTCTTTTGAAATATCACAACCTAGCTCTCTGCTCTTGCTTTGCTTTTTTAACTCTTTGCACTTCCCCCTGAAAGAGCTTGTACATTGGAAATGGCTTTCCACAATGCCTGTGTATAAATATTAAAGTCCAAGTCCCTTATTTTTAAATTATGGCAGAGAAATACACTGTTAGATAAAATTAGGCACCCAGACATGTGGGAAGCTGACAATCCAGTTTATTTTTCAGGTGCACAGATGCATGCCCATGTAGGCCTGGCATGCTCAAAAAATATAGTTTTGAAATCAATATGAAATTGGATAGGAAGCCATTGAGGTGATGCATTCCCAAGACCTGGTATGAGTCAAAAATCTAGCAGCTGAACTTTGTACTTACAAGGAGACTACAGGGATACAGATTTGTGGTGGGAGCGGAGGACGGGGAGGACAGAAATCAATACATGAGCTGAGGTTTCAATATCATTATAAAACAGAGGCAAAAACAAGTAATCTGCCCTAGATATATTTTAAAGGGTCCAAACCCCTCAAATTTTGAATATTGATACTGTTTGAAAGGAACTTAGATAAAAAAAATCAAATCAAAGCATTCCTAAGGCTTCCATTTAAACAATCAGGGTCTGGTTTTCTGAAAAAGTTGGCATGCCCGAAAAGGATGTAAAACTGTTTTGTGCAACAGTTGTGCAAGCAACTCAAGTATTTGCATATGCAAATACACAGATATGTCTTTAATTTTCAAAAGAAAATAATGGAGTCAGGTACAAAACTCCCATGGGAATATAAGCATCTAATTCTCTTTAGGCTCTTTTAAAGTAACATCAGTCTCAAAGCAGAATTTGTCACTTGTGCATGAAAATAGCCAGTTTCTATATGCATTAATGATATCTTTATCTGCAGATTATATGAAAAAATGTTCACTAACAAAGGCATTTCTGCTCTTGACTGTTTGAAAAATCAGGAACCTAGTCATTATTTCCAATTTATTGAAATTAAGAGCCATGTCAACTTGCAAGTATGCCGCATGGAGAACTGCCAGTGGAATTTAGAAGCAATAAGGTGGGTGAGGGATCAACTTCAGCTGGTGAAAGAGACAAGTTTTTGAACTACACAGAGCTCTTCTTCTGGTCTTTAGTGAATGGAATCTAGTCAATGTACAAGTAAACCTACATATTTTTACTTGCTTTTTACAAAACGGCTAGCTCCACTAAACTTACCCATTTCATCCTTTTGACTTGATAGAATGTGCCTACTCAAAATTCTAGGCATACAAACAAATAATATCAGAATAAAAAGATGGGAAACCAGTTAAGTGAGGTATTTGGGAGGGCATACTTTGTTGGAAGGTTTGAATTAAATTATTTGTTCCTCATATTTTTGTTATTGTAAGGGTATTGTGGACATGGGGCACCTGGACCTTGGGCCTAGCACTTTTCCATTACAGAGAAATAGTAATTAAAAATAAATATATAAATAAACACACACATTCTATCAATTCAGTCCACAAAACTCTTCCCAAATCCTCACTAGACAATTCATTCCTATTAACCAATCCACTACAAATAGAATTCTCAACCCGCTCATAAGCCTTGAACTCTCCCTTTTAAGGAATATACAAGCCATACCACATGCCCTGGAAGGTCAACCAAACTAGACTAGAATTTTGAAAGGAACCTAGGAATTAGTGGGTCAGATTCCATTGAACTCCTATGTCTATGCCAGTCCTAGCCTATAACAACGTTTTACTTAGGGCTTGTCTATATGGGGACACTCAGGAAAATTAATCCAAATTAACGAAAGCTGTGAATTTAAAGTGGATTAGATAAATTGCAGTACATTTCTTTGGAAGTGAACTAAACTAAAACCGAATTGAAGATACTAATTCTGGATGGGAGAATCCATAATGCTGTTAACAAATCCACTTTAAATTCACACCTTTAGTTAATTGAGATTAATTTTTCTGAGTGTCCATGTGTCAGCAAACCATTAAATGGTAAACTCTTTGGGAAGGGGACCATCTTTTTGTCTGTGTTCATCAAACATCTGACATGAGGGGGACCAAATCCATGTCTAGGACTCGTAAGCACTGTGGTAATAATAAAAGCTCTGTAGTATTACAGTTAGAAACTGTATTCATAGGTTAATAGATTCTAAGGCAAGAAGGGACCATTGTGATCATCTAGTCTGACCTCCTATATAACACAGGTCATAAGACTTCCCCCAAAAAATTCCTAGAGCAGATCTTTTAGAAAAACATCCAATCTTGATGTAAAAATGATCAATGTGTGGACTACAGGTGGACAAACAATGTATTTTGGGAATTTGCTGGAAATTCAGAAAAATAAAATAATTTTGAGTTGAAAACCAAATCTTTTCAAAATGTTCAGTAACTTCAGTATATGAAAAAAAAAAGAAAATCATTTTGGGTCAAGGTTTCAGAGTGCTTGCCGTGGTAGTCTGTATCAGCAAAAACAATGAGGAGTCCTTGTGGCACCTTAGAGACTAACCAATTTATTTGGGCACAAGTTTTTATGGGCTATAACCCACTTCATCAGATGCATGGAGTGGAAAATCCACTAGGCAGATATAAATATTCAGCACATGAAAGGATGGGACTTGTCTTACCAAGTGTGTGGAGGTGGTCAATGTTAATGAGGCCAATTCAGTTAGGATGGATGTGGCCTGTTCCCAACAGTTGACAAGAAGGGGTGAATATCAACAGAGGGAAAATTACTTTATTGAAGGGCTAACGAGGCCAATTCAATTATGGTGGATATAATATATTTTCCACTCCATGCATCTGATGAAGTGGGTTATAGCCCATAAAAGCTTATGCCCAAATAAATTTGTTAGTCTCCATGGTGCTTCAAGGACTCCTTTTTATTTTGGGTCAATTTAACCCTTTTGTTTGATCCAAAACATTTTGTTTTATATTGAGCAGTTAATATTATTTATTTCTGTATAGTTAAGTTAAAGGAATTTTGAAACAAAGTGTTTTTGTAGCTGTGTTAGTCCCAGGATATTAGAGAGACAGGATGGATGAGGCAATCCCTTTTATTCGACCAACTCCTGTTGGTGAGAGAGACAAGATTTTGAGCTACATAAACTTCTTCTTCATATCTGGGAAAGCTACTTCCAGCAGCCCAGCAAAATACAAGATGGCTCTGTGTGGCTCGAAAGCTTGTCTCTCTCACTAACAGAAGATGGTCCAATAAAAGATATATCAGCCACCTTGTCTCTCTAATTTTGAAACAAACTCATTTCTAATGGAAAAAATCAAATCTTTTCATTCTGAAAATGTTGAAACACAATGTTTCAGTGTTATTGGATTGTTTGTATTCAATTGAAACAATTTGGTGAAATCAGCATGAATTCACAAAATGTTTTGGTGTTGCCAAATTTGAATTTTTCACCAAAAAATCATTTGTAAAAATTTCCCCCCAGCTCTAACGTGGACACAAATGGTATGCCCCCACCTGGAGCTCGGGTGCATGATTCCCAGTTCAACCAGACATACTCATGTTAGCTCTCATCAAGATAGCATCCTAAAAATAGTGGAGCTGTGGTAGCACAGGGTCCAGGGAAGTTTGTACTCAGGATGGCCAGCCACTCCTGCCACTTCCACTGGTTCTTGTTTTATGAGAAAGGAGTAAATAACACTTCCCTTTTCAGTTTCTCCAGATCTTTCATGATATTATAGCCCTCTATCATATCACCCATTGGTTGTCTCTTTTCTAAGATGAACAGTCCCAGTCTTTTAAATCTCTCCTCATATGGAAACTGTTCCATAACCCTAATCATTTTTGTATAGTGGCATTATGACATCTTCTGTCTTATTACCTAACCCTTTTCCTAATGGTTCCTAATATTATGTTAGCTTCTTTGACTGCTGTTGCACACTGAGCTGATGTTTTCAGATGCATCCATGATGATTCCAAGATCTCTTTCTCGAGCGGAAACAGCTAATTTAGACCCCATCATTTAGGCATGTATAGTTGAGATTATATTTTCCAATGTGCATTACTTTACATTTATCAACAGTAAAATTCATCTGCCATATTTTTGCCCCATCACTCAGGTTGAGCACTCCCTTTGTAACTCTTCACAGTCAGTTTTGGATTTAACTAACTTGAGTAATTGTGTATTGTCTGCAAATGTTGCCACCTCACTGTTTTTCCAGATCATTTTTGAGTATGTTGAACAGCACTGGTCCCAGTACAAATCCCCATTTATTCCTACCCTTTGTTTCCTTTCTTTCAACCAGTTACTGATCCAATGAGAGACCTTTCCCTCTTAACCCATGACTGCTTATGAGCCTTTGGTGATGGACCTTGTCAAAGGGTATCTTGTTCAATAGCATTCCACTGTTGCTGGGGCATGTTGTGAGGATAAATGCATTAAAGATTGCCAGATACTACACTAATGGGGGCCATATAAATACCACAGATAGAGAGTAACCAGCTGGCCAGATGAAACTCCATTTCCACAGTCAAGCTTTGCACAGCTTGCTATCATTCCCAACAACAGTCTATTTGCTTAGATTAGAGCAGTGGGGACAAAAAACTTAACTCGTTTCAGAACTGAGCTTAATAATTTTATGGAGGGATGGTTTGATGAGATTGCCTACAATGGCATGTGGCCCTTCTGTGACTGTTAGTAGTAGTATGGGTCTATTACAGGAGTGGGTAGGTGAGGTTCTGTGGCCTGCGATGTGGAGACGACCGGCTTACATGGTCATAAGGGTCTGTTCTGGCCTTAGAGTTTCTGAGATGAAAAATATCTTTTTGTCGTGAACTCCATCCCTTCCATCTTTTCTCTATACTCTTGTGTGGCAAATGGTAGGGAGGCAAAATGAAATCTGCTATTTGCATCTTGATTTTCTGGAATGTAGGGTTTGTTTGTATATTAATGTTTCACTTTCTACTACTGATATTCATGTTATTTTAAAAGTCAATATCTAAGTGGCATTTTTACTAAGAATTATAATTTTTATTATTACTAGTAAAACTAGCCTGATTCACATGGCAGAGGAACATAACCAGAAAGAGGATTAGACTTTATACAGCATAAACCTCTATATGGCACAGAGCATCTGCTTGAGTCAAATAAAACCTATAGCCATGTAATGTTTCTCTTAATGCAGTAAAATGGCATAACTATTTATATTAAAGCTGTGCTCTGGTCAAAAAACCAACCAACCAACCAACCAAACAAGTATTCACCATTTATCAGGGTTTTAGCCTAGTAAATTATTTGTCACCCTAACCAGAGTTCACTCAGCACCGTCAGCATCTCATATTGTCTGTTTAAAGAGAACCTGCCGCTCTCAACTAATGTTAGAAAGAATGACACCTAATAAAGTATGCATTTATATACCACTATTGTATGCTGCCCTGATACTTTACAAATTACTTATGTACAGGAATCATTTTAGTGGTCATTGAAAAGAAGCCACCTCTAGGGTGGAGCATGGCAGCTGTTTACACAGCAAAGGATGGTATACAAGAAGAATACCACATCCATGTGAAACTGCATGGAAAAATTGGTAAATCAGACATGTGCCAAATCAGAACTTGGCTAGGTTATTGGTGCAAATACCCCATCTCTGCTAAAAAGTGCCATACATTCTTTAATGACCACAAATCATCGAGGGCCTTGAATTTACATTGTACCTAAGGTCCACACCTTCAGATACCTAGCACACATTATCAGCATTCTTGGGCATTGATTCAATAGTGATTCAATTAGTCAGCTGGGAAAGTACTGCTCAATTTCCATACATAAATAGCAAAACACATACTTGCCATCTAAAGGCCCTGGGTGAAATTCTGTCCCCATTGAACTCCAAAGGAATATTTCCATTCAGAAACTCCACAGACTTAAATGAGAAGAGGATGTTATTCAAGGTGTTTGGCACCCAGCAGCCTCCATTGCTCCTTTAGCACAAATCCCAGATACTCCAGTCCCTGGGAAGATTTTAGGATTACGGGAATAGAGTGCCACTATTTCTTCCCTTTGGGTCCAATTTTAGTTAATTTATGAGGTCTGATGAAATGACAGCTGAGAATATGTGGTAACAAACAGTGTCTTGCAATGAGTTGAGAATGGATGTTTGTGAGAAGAACTGGAGTAAAATTATGGGAACGTTAATTGTGCCTGAATGGATATATGATTAGTAAGCATTTAACTAGATATATCAAAAGATCTGGTCCACAACCACTAGGGTTAGATGACCCTATAACAAAGTATTATTGAAGAGGCAAGTTGATTCGGATTGTACAAGAACAACAGTTTTCTCTGTGCAAATGGAAATTGGGGAGGAGAGGAAAAAAGGAAGCAATTAGTTTTGAGTCTGGATGCGGTCATTGTTGTGGCTGAGAAAGTGCCTGCATTCCTCTCATTTACTTACTGTCACATCTTAAAAGACAAACTTGTGTGTAGCACATTATTAATAGACTTGGAAGGTAGGAAGAGTAGGATTGTCTTCAACTGAAGTAATTAGAGCACAAAAGTAAGCAATCTCCAAGGGCCTGCCTGTAATTAACTAGTTGATCTTATCACATTGGTAATGTATCTCTAATTTGGACCACTTTCAGCCTAATGAACCAATCATGGGATTTGAGTGCCAGATTAACAGATCTAACAGTATAGGCTGATGCAGTTTTTCCACACACACACGGGTGAAGTAATTAACAATGTTAAAAAATGAGTCTATATTTAGGACCTGCTTCCTCAACGGACTGGAAGTTGAATGAGACAGGAACGTAGTTTTTTATTATTATTTCCTTTCTTTAACTTGCAGGTACTCCACAAGGAAGAACCCACAATGAGAGGAAAACAACATTTCACCAGCATCATTGCTAGCTCTTCCACTGCTTCCACCTGTGAGTGGCCCTGCCAAATAGGCATTCGGATCCTGGAGGCTTCCATCCAGGCCTTGGTCATAACTTGCCAGAAATGCGGCCTACATGTCCCCACAGATGAAAGCCAGGCAGAGGGAACCACCCGCTGTGAGAAGTCCCTCAGGAAACAGGCAAGAGAACTGCAGGTAGGGCCAGCCTTAGGGAAATTAGTGCCCTGGGCTAACTTGTATTTGGATGTCCTTGGTCTTCACTGCCTCTCCACCACTTCCTCATTGCCCTGGCCCCTGCTGCCTCTCCGGGCTCCCCTCAGTGGATCAGCAGCCTAAGGGGAGGTGCAGCGACAGGAGGGTACCAGAAAACTGTGGTGGCAGGAGAACATGGTGACCTGAGAGCTCCAGAAAGGGGTGAGGTCACTGGAAGAGGATACATAGAATCTCACTGGTGTGAGGATGCAGTGGGAAAGTGACATGTGGTCTCCAGAAGGGAAGAGATCTCCCACACTCAGATAGTGAGCATCCTCAATATTCAAGTGTCCCTTGCCAGTCCCAGGGAAGGTGGGTTATTGGGGCGGGGGCGGAAGGTTAATATGCAAATGCTCCAGCGCACTGGAGGTAGCTAGGGTGTGTGGTGATGGTGAAAGGGTCATTCCTGTATTATCTCCAACTCCCTGCACTGTCACCTCTTTTGGGATTATCAGGAAAAAGAGGGAGACCCTGAGAGCAGGGGGGCATGGAGAAATGAGGGGTCAGGGAGGACTTCAAAGTCTTGTTGGATATCCTGAGAACTGGGGAGCATGGGAAGGGGACTGGACATTTCAACATCCCCCATTGGAATCTTCTAGTCAGAAAGAAAGTCCCTCCCTGCCGCTTTCTATACAGTCCAGTGTTACAAAAGATGTGTGCATCATACCCCTTCCCTGACTACCCTGCATTGCTGTCAGTGAAATGGCCCTGGTGATCAACCAGTGCCTGCAAGAACATGGAGAAGTAGCCTCTTCAGTTGATGTACTCCGTGTCAAGATGGTCAGGGGCCAAAACTGGGACATGCATTCCATCTACCACCCCACCACATTAGGGAATCCCATTGCCTCAAAGCCATCAATGATTTCCTGCGCATTATCAAGACTCACAGTCCTTCATAGCAGGAGGCAATTAATAGCCCTGCACACTTGCATCACCGCAATCCTCACAGTGGACTTTGCCACCAGTCAGATGTAAATCAGTTTGGGGTTGGAGTCTGGATTGCCAGCTTGCACACAACAAATCACCAATTGCTTTTCCACTGTAAGGGTCGCTCTCATTCTGGTATCCTTGCACCACAGTGCTGGAGTGAACTCCAAACACAGTTCCATGAAGGTGGATTTGTGCATCCAAAAGTTCTGCAGCCATTGTTCATCATCAGGATGCAATCCCACCATTCAGTGCTTGTTTCCCTAGCCCAGTACCAATGATCCTTTGTGGCAGGCTGCTCCATGAATGCCAACACTGATCTTGAATTATTTGTTTCCAAGGCAGACAACAGGACATGCATCACTGATTCACTTTGTTTTGCAGCTCATGAAATTCTGAGGCTGATCACCAGACTGGTGATCAGCTCAGGATCCATGCTGTCAGGCAGTGTTGGTGGGCAAATAGTTTACAAGGGCAGTTGAAAAAAGGTGTAAAATGAAGTAGGAAACCCATTGACTCATGGGACAGAAATAACTGCATCATGGGATGGTGAGCACATCCCCATGATGCACCACGATCTGTTCCCAGAGCTCTGAGCAGCAGGGGGGAGTCAGAGGGTGGTGAGTTGCACAGTGGAATAGCTACCCAAAATGAAATGCTCTCGCTGCTGATGCAAGAGAAATCTCTATGGACATGCACTTCCAACACAAGGGGTGGCATGTGGATGTGCACAGCCACTGTTATTAAAGAGATTTATGATCATCTACGCATCTGAGGTCGACTTAACTCTGTAGTAGAGACATGGCCTTCAACTTATTAAAATTGGCAGGTCCTGTTTGAAATAAATCCTAGAGTACTTAAGGAACTAGCTGAAGCAATTTTGGAACTATTAGCAGTTATCGTTGAGAACTTATGGAGAACTAGTGAGGTCCCAGAGGAATGCAGAAGGGCAAACATAATAACTATCTTTAAAAAGAGGAACAAAGAGGACCCAGGAAATTATATACCAATCAGTCTAATTTTGATACCTGGAAACATATTGGAAAAAAAAATCAATCATTTAAGCACCTAGTGCATAATAGGTTTATAAGAAATAGCCAGCATGGATTTATCAAGACCAAATCATGCCACGGCAGTTTCCTTCTTTGACAGGCTTACTGGTCCAATGAATAAGGAGGAGCAGTAGACATGATATATCCAAGGCCGGACTTATGGGTGGGATACGTGGGGAACCTCCCAGGACACTGTGGTCCAGGTGGTCTAGTCAAGAGGTGGGGCAGGCCTGGACTGCGAGGCTGCAGAAGGGAGCTCAGGGCAATGGAGGGATGCAGTGGGGCCCGAGGATGACAGAAGGGTGGAGAGCCTGGAGAGGCAGTGGGAGCCAGGGGCACAAAAAATACAAGTTTTCCCAGGGCACCATTTTCCCCAAGGCTGTCCCTGGATACATCTTGATTTTTAGTAAGATTTTTGACAAAGTCCCACATGACATTCTTATAAGCCAACTAGGAAATGTGGACGAACTGAAATTACATATAAGGTGGGTGCACAGCTGCTTGAAAGACAGTACTCAAAGAGTAGTTATCAATGGTCCACTCTCAAACTGGGAGGATGTATGTAGCATGATCCTGCAGGAGTCAGTTGTGGATCTGGTTCTATTCAATATTTTCATTAATAACTTGGAAAATGGAGTAGAGACTATAGTTCTAAAATTTGTGGATGACACGAAGATGGGAGGGGTTGCAAGCACTTTAAACAACAATATTAAAATTTTAAATGACCTTTGCAAATTAGAAAATTGGTCTAAAATCAACAAAATAAAATTCAGTAAAGACAAGTGCAAAATACTACATGTAGGAAGGAAAAAATAAATGCACAACTGCAAAATGGGGAAGAACTAGCTATGTGTAAGTACAGCTGAAAAGAATTTTGGAATTATAGTGGTTCACAAACTGAATATGAGTCAATAGTGTTATGACATGGCAAAAAAAAAAAGAAAGGCCACCATTCTGGGGTTCATTATTAGAAATGTTATATGTAAGACATGGGAGGGAATTTTCTCAGTCTATTCGACCCTGGTGAGGACTGAGTGGCACTTGTGAGGACTGAGCTGGAGTATTGTGTCCCGTTCTGAGCACTTTTTTTTTTTTTTTTTTACTTTTCCTAAAATAGAGTCCAGAGAAAGCAATGTAAATGATAAAATGTTTAGAAAAACCTGACCTATGCAGAAAGGTTAAAAAAACTGGGCATATTTACAGTTGAGAAAAGAAGACTAAGACGGTGGGACCTGATAACAGTCTTCAAATATGTTAAATACAGTTATAAAGTGGATGGTGATTAATTGTTCTCCATGTCCATTGAAGGCAGGACAAGTAGTAATAGTTTAATCTGCAGCAAGGGAGATTTAGGTTAGATACTTAGAAAGAAAGTGTTCTAACTATAAGAAGAGATACGAGAGGTAGTGGAATACCCATCATTAGCCATTTTTAAGAACAGGTTTGACAGACACCTGTTCGGGATGGTCAGGTTTAGTTGTTCCAGCCTTAGTGCAGCGGGCTAGGCCTGATGACCTCTTGAGCTCCCTTCTAGCCATACATTTCTATGATTCTGTGATGAGAGTTGAAAAGAAGTTGGGTGAGGGTGACTACAGATACCAACATCCTTTAAGCCGATAAATAACATGTTGGGGAGGAGAAGGAGAAAAGCACTAAAAACAGTCAGTTGGCTAATCTGATGATGTGAAGAATGGAACTTGCGTGACACCATATGAAATGACTAAATCGGGAGCATGACCATGACCACAAGTAAGCATGCACAGAAATGGAATGAATCAGACCGTAAACATTTTCAAAGCAAGAGAAAATTGTGGAGCAAGTGAATCAAATGGATTATCAATTTAAATACTGAAATCCCCCACACCGTGTTATTGTGCAATTTGAACATATCATCGCAAAATCAGAAAATTATGATATAAATAAACATAGGAGTTGGTCTGCTCAGAGCAGAGAAGCTGCTTTGGTGTCAGACAAAGCGGATGACTGAGTCGAGAGACGGTATTGCTTGAAAGAATCGTGCTCCTTCCCAAAGACAAATCAACTAGGTGGTAAAAAAGATGCAAAGTTAATGCAGTGTAAGTGTTACTCATCAAATGTATAATGAGAAGTGCCTACTGTACCACTGCCACTTCACACCAGTTCAAAGTGAGTGCGTGACTCACAATTAGGCTGTTTGTTCTAAGAGCTCTGCTTGTGTGCGCATATTCACACTCGGTTTCATCGCGTTAGCATGAGTATAAACAGCAGCATAGCTGTAGCACAGGCAGTGGCAGAGGAGGCACAGCTGAGCTGTGCCATGTACACACCTAATGGGTTCAGGTGGGTTTGTACTTGGCACAGCTCAAAGGTTCAGACCTGCCTCCGCTGCTACTATCTGTGATGAGAGCTAATGCAAGTGAGCATGAGCAGGGAAATCACACTCCAGCAAATAGTGTAGACGCAGCCTTACAATATGGCTGGCTGTCCCCTTCTAGTGGCTGGGGACCATATAGAGGTTTATGATGGGAATCTGCTACAGCTTTTGGGCCCGCAGGGTTGGGTCAGTAACAGGAGGTTTTTAGATCGCAAGCTCCAGATTTGGATCTCCCTATCGCTAATGCACTGCAGATGGAAACTGCCACCAGATCAGCAGGGCAGCATTTTACACTCATGTTGCACTGATGTGACGCTCCACTCCTGCAATTCTTTGTGCCTGGGCTGAAAGCTGCACCCATGTTGAGCCCCATTGATCCATGGGTTCAGCTGTTTGCCTGCCTGGATCAAGGAGGCTGAATTGGGAAAAAAAATAAGAATTTTGATCAACCTGAGGTAAAATTCTAGGATTTTTTTCTTCATTTTCAGAGTTTTTTTACTTTTTTCCCCACTTGTTTTAAATAAACTTAGGTAAACTGCCTAAAGAAATGTCAATTTGAAATAAAAAGTCAAAATGTTGGATTCTAGAAATGCCAAAACAAAAAATTTCCAGTAAGAATTTTTTCCAGTTGTAACTATTTGCCAAATTCACAC
This sequence comes from Gopherus evgoodei, assembly GCF_007399415.2. Classification (NCBI taxonomy): domain Eukaryota; kingdom Metazoa; phylum Chordata; order Testudines; family Testudinidae; genus Gopherus; species Gopherus evgoodei. Next base: position 12,106,404 of record NC_044326.1, read on the forward strand.
AGTTTAGGTCAAATAGTTTTGTATCTTTCTGCAAGTGCATTTTTTGGCAAATAAAGTATTTGTCCAAATACTGTCTCCCATCTCTGTCGGTGGTACCCAGTTTCCTCCTGTTGTGTGCTACGGGCACAGGGCAACCAATCTTCTCTTTAGCTGGGCAACATAGCACAATGGTGCCATTTTGTAGCTATCTAGGCAGTTGCTGGTTTAGGCCTCCTGGCTCACCTTCCCAAGGCTCTAGCTTCCTTGCATGACTTCTACACCAGCTCTCTCATACTTCCTCTCCTTCAATGGCTCTGGCTCACAAATGACTCCTTTCCCTCAGGCTTGTGAAAAAAACTAGAGATAAATGACAGGAAGACACTGAACTCTAATGAATAATAAAGCCAAGTAGGTGCAGCCTTTAAATTCCACCCATAGGGACCATCCCGATATTTAGGTGTTTGCCCCGCGTCCCGACCCATCTTTGGTCGGGACGCAATTTGTCCTGATATTTTGCTCCACCGGCAGCACTCGCCTTTTTTCCCCCTCCTCGCTGCTCTGCCGGCAGCACTCTGCTTCCTCCCCACTGCCACCCCTCACTGCTCCACCTGCAGCACTCTGTTTTTTTTTTGCACTCCACCGGACCCTCCCCCCACCTCATGTGTCCCGATATTTTCTCCCTCTCATCTGGTCACCTCACCCTACCTGGTTTGTCATTGGACTCACTGATGTTCAGTGGGATTCACTCTGCAGGGGAGAACATCCTCTTGTTACCTGGCGCTATCTGAACCCAAAGTTGTGTTAACTAGTCTCTATTTTCCCAAGCAATGTCAGGAAATAAATCAGTGGGGAACACAGCACCTCGGTCTGATAAATGATTGCTGCACACACGAGTGCTTCCACTCAAAAATCCTTGTCTCTATTGAGTGCAAAGCACACATAAAAAAAGAGCAATAGTCTAGCACCCCAGAAATAGGTAACCAAAGTCTGAAGCGGTGTCAAGTGGCAGCAGCAGGATTCCAGTGGCCAGCCTCTCCCCCAGCTGCTAGGGAGGTTGATGTCTCCTTGCTCATAAAAATTCCAAACTTTGCCCAGGCTTCTCCAAAGTGCATACACTAACTAAACTCTTCTATGGGTAACTCAAAACAAAGCATAACTCAAAGTAACTGTCATAGTATCTTTCCCCAATCTGAACCTTAGAGTCCAAAAAATTGGGGTACCAGCATGAATTCCTCTAAGCTTAATTACCAGCTTAGATCTGATACACTGCCACCACCCAAAAATATATAGTGTTTTGGGGCACTCTGGTCCCCCCAAAAACCTTCCCTGGGGAACCCAAGACCCAAATTCCTTGAGACTTACAACACAGGGGAATAAACCATTTCCCTCCCCTTCTCCTTTCTTCCTCCCAGATCTTTCCCGCCCTGGGTACACTAGGAGATCACCGTGATTCAAACTCCTTGAATCACAACACAGAGAAATCAGGGTGGTTCCCCCCTTCTCTCCCCCTCCCTTCTCCTTTCCTGTTAAGTACAGACTCAATTCCCTTGAGCCTCAACAAGGGGGAAAAAAAATCAAACAGGTCTTAAAAGCAAAACTTTTAATAAAAAGAAAGAAAAAAAGTAAAAGTTATCTCCAATTTAGATGGTAAAAGTTACAGGGTCTTTCAGATTATAGACACTAGAAAGAAGCCTCCCCCCAGCAAAAATACAATTTAAAATACTTCCAGCAAAATACACATTTGCAAATACAGAAGTCAAAAGACTATAACCACCTTTCTTACTAAATACTCACTATTCTGAATATATAAGAGACTGTAGCAGGGAGATTGGCAAGAAGCCTGGTTGCATATCTAGTCCCTTCCAGGACCCAGAGAGAACAAAGCAAAACCCCAAAAACACAAACAAAGGCTTCCCTCCACCAAGATTTTAAAGTATCTTGTTTCCTGATTGGTCCTCTGGTCAGGTGTTTTTGGTTCCCTATGTTAACCCTTCACAGGTAAAAGAGACATTAACCCTTAACTATCTGTTTATGACAAACTCCTAATGGGCTGACCATTTCTCTAGCAACTGCAAAGAATTCATAATTTCTACCTATCAGCAAAGCAGCTCTAGCAAAATAACTTACAGACAGAAGCACCCAGACCAAGGTCAGCTATTCACCCTCCCTTTTCACTCTCATGAATCTGTAACACTGGAGATGTGCAGTTGTTTGTCTGCCTAAACAAGGCCAAATTCTTCCTCACTAGATGGTGTCCCGGCTTCCAGCTTATGGTGGCTAACTGCACTAAATGGCTGTGAGTTATGTCAAGTCTAGTTCTCTCATAGCACTATCACAAGCAATTAGGAAAGCCTGTTACAATGTTATAGCACAAAGCTTGCTGTTGATCTGCCAGGGTGGAGGGGTATTCTCTGTATCAATCACCCTTGGTGACAGGTGTCAGTTTTTTGCATAGCTTCAAAAACTACCTGGGAACAAGAAGTCTGGTCCCATGGTGTTCTAATAGCCTCCTGAGCATGCTCTAATACCAATGAAACCAGAACCCTTCAAGAAGCCCAGGACCATTTTGGCTACCGCTGTCAGATAAGAAGGCTCCAGGGGCCATGCCATACTGGAGGTTGGAGGGGGAGACATTTCTGATAGAACACACCAAGGAAAGAATGGTAAATTTGAAGATTTTAGTTAGTTCAATACATGTAAGCCTCATAGGATGAGCAAAAGAACATATCTGGCATATCCAACGATGAGGACAAAACCATGGCTTTCCTGGAGAAGCATCACCTGTAGCTGCAACCCAGATATCACAAAATAAATCAGGATGCAAGGATTCCATGAAATCTGGGGACAACCATGGCACAGTGATATTCTGTGTAGTAAAAGTAAACAGATTTTAAATTGCAATAAACAATCATTTATTAGGAACAGAGATGGATGTGCAAAGGTTGCCATATTCAAGGATAGAACTAGAGATCTACGGAGTTGAAATCTATAGCTTTAGTGTATCCTGAATGGATCATGTACAGAGGGGGACATGTAACATATACTGAACTGTGGGCTACAGAAGCAGCTCAGAAAGTTTTGTGATTTCTATTTTGTAGCCCTAAGAATTAATCTGCTGGTCTGTATAAATGTCTCTTATGAATTTAAGTATTTGATGTAATAGGCTTATAGATTTTTATTAAGAATAAGTTTGGCTGTAATGCAAGAGACCTACAGGCCAAAATCCTGTATGTGACGGTAAGGTAACTTTAGCACATTTTGGGACCCTTACTCAGAAAAGTGATAAGACAAAATACCTACGCAGATGTCCGGAGACCTTTAACTGAACTAACAACAGTAAAGGGTGGAAAAAGGGGATTTTTGCCCACAAATCTAACAAGTACACCACAAATGCATACATACCTGTCATTCATACGCACATACATCCTGGCCTATGGGGCAGGTGTACCCTAACATTTCTGTGGGGGAAAGATGAACTTTGGGCATAGGAAGAAGGATTTCCAACTAATGCCCTATAAAAAGGTGAGACAGCTCACCATTAGGCAGGCGATCCAACCATCTATCGCCTCCACCCTTATCTACGTATCGATGTCACCCATCTATGATGGCTATTCACTATTAATAGGCTGTAGTATTTCTTTTCAAAACTAAATGAAAAGGGATTCAGTTTTCCTTCTGCTTCATTTTAGTTAAAGCATATATATATATATATATATATGCAGAGAGAGAGAGAGAGAGAGAGAGAAATTAGAATGCAAACAATGCAAACAATTTTGAAGTAACTTCCTCTGCCAAAGGTGTCAAAAAAGCCCAAGGTGCTGCTGCACCACAGTGTGCGTATCAATTAAGTCTGCAGCTTATAACAGTGTATTATCATAAATATATATCTTAAATTGTGATATTTGTAACTTTGTAATCCTGAACTGTTTTACTATTTGCTTACCATTTCATTGATTTTAATAAAAAGGTTTAATGACTATATTTGTCTCAGTGTAAACTCCTGCCATAACCCCCAAGTTCCTTTTATAAACTCTGTGAAGCCTGATTCAGGATGAACTTTTATCTTCTGATCAAACATATTGGTGAGCCAAACCCATACTAATTAATATCCAATAATTAAAATTAATTTAATTTTATTAGATTAATTTTAAATTAAGTGGATAAATTACATCAACACTACTAACATACTCCAAATCAGGCTACAATTTGAAGGGATGGACAATTGGTTATGATAAGTTTGGGGTTTTTTTACCCAGTGCAGTTTGCTTATTGGGTAGTAGCAAAATAAGGAACATCAAAACAATTTAGACAGCATCTTCTTTGAGGTCTTTTTACATCTATTTTTTTTAAAGGAGGAATCAATGTTGTACTGATTAAAAAGTTCAGCTTTCATTGATTGCAGAATACAAATATACACACTGATTATCCTGTGTTCTTGTCTTCCTTGAATTTCAAACAAGCCATGCCTCTGTATATCTTTTGGCCTTGAATACAAATCATCTAATTAGATGGTCAGAGAAGTAGGATGTCTTATCAAGATTTCATCCTGACCTTTGACAGGCATTTCATCCTTCTTCTCCCAGGCCATTTCATATTCAAAGTTTTTTGGAGCTTGTTAAGGGCTTTCAGTCATCAGAATTTGATGTCTGCTTGAATTCTAAAAAGATTTCTCCACACACAGAGCGGGACTGCGAGACAACTCCTAAGAGGGAGTGGGCAAGCTTTGACATTTCAAACTGGCTTCAGGAAGCTTGAAAATTCAATTGGAGAAGCATTACTTTTAGATACCTGAAGCCCAGGACAGACAACATTGGCTTCAAATGTAAAAATAGAATCCTGAGATATGATAGCAGGGTGACTGGCTCCTATATAATTCACACTTAGCGCTCTGCTGGAGTCACAATGAATGAAGGAATAGACTTTGGGGAGATGAGATCAAGATTCTTTGGAGCTGAGTCAGTTACACTATGTACCTTTATACCACTCTATCAAAATAAAGGTGCCTTACACCTGGAACCTGCCCCTTTAGAACATACCCTGTGAAAGGGGCCTCCCAATCAGGTGTGGAGGTTGCATAAGAGCTGCCTGGTTCCTGCATAAGGGATGGGACAGGGATGTAGTCAGGATGAACTACACTAACACTCCAGGGCCTTGTCTTCACTAGGATATAACAGGTATATTCTTAACTGGTGTTAGTTAATTGATGTAAAATCCTCATGAAGACAAAATCAGTTTATAGTTTTCATCATTACCAAGTCAAGTTAAAGACTATGGGGGAACCTAACTCAAATTAAGCGTATCCTCTCTCTTTTCCTAATGAACACACAGCCGAAAAGAGAAAGCATGAAAGGTGGATGGGAGAAACATGAGGCTGGGTGGGGGAGGCTGTGTAACAAAAATTGGCTAACAATTGGTCAACTATCAGACAGGCCGCTGTTCCGAGGGGGTGCAGGGCCCAGAGTGGAAGTGACAAATCTCTCACTTCCAAGATTGCCCATGCCAGCCTGTGGGGCTCCTCAAAGTGCAGGGCCCAGAGAGGTCTTATGTGCCTAGGTGCCCTGCAGCCCTCTTCGGCAATTTAAGAGGGCTCCTGGCTGCTGCTGCTGATGGGGTGGTGGCCAGGGCCCCCCAGGCACTTTTAAATTTTAAATTGTCGTCTATGCCCCCACTCCCTGTCAGCGGGCCTGCAGTTGGGGCAGTAACTGTACTTACTACCTGTCTGGTCAAGAAGAGCTAGCAGTTCCCTGTATGCCTCCTGACAGAGGGGAGTTTTGAGGAGTGATTTGAAGGAGGATGCAGTTCACCCAGATTTTGCTTCTCACTCTTTCAGAGAGGTTACACTCCCACAGATTACTTCCTGCTCTTTACACATGCCACTAATCTCCACATACACCGTCTGGTTCTGCCTTTGTCATATCTTTATTCCAACTCTTTTGAATTGGTTTGGCCTGCGCTTCCTTCCAGTGGTTCTTGTTCTGCCTCTTGGCTACATTAAAGAGCTCTTAGTAGCTAGTAATTTCTCCCTGTGAAGGTGCTGATACACTGCAAGCAAATCACTTCACAAATTTACTTTTGATCAGATAAAGAAACTGAGCTTTTGAAGTCGCTCACTAAGGCATTGTAGACTCCAGCTCGGGAATCGTTGTGGTTCTTTTCTGAACCCTCTCTTATTTTTCAAGATCTTTTTTTTTTAAATATGGACTCAAGAACTGTATGCAGTTTTCCAGTACTGGTCTCACATACATCCTTTATTTCAACTTCTGCTCCTTGGAATGGTGTCACGGAGTTTTGGGGAGACTAGGCCCAGCATCCCCAGCTTCCTGTGGTTCACCATGACTCTTAGCCAGCCGGTAAAACAGAAGGTTTATTTAGACGACAGGAACACAGTCCAAAACAGGTCTTGCCGGTACAGACAACAGGACCCCTTTAGTTAGGTCCATCTGGGGACCCCAGGGAGGCCACAGCCCCATTGAGAAGCCCAAGCCCCATCGGGGCACCCATCTCTATTTTCCAAACAGCTCCAAACTGAAACTCCCTCCAGCCTCTCACTCAGCCTCCACCTGAATCCTTCCCCAGCCTTTGTGACCTATGTCCAGTTTCCCAGGCAGAGGTGTTACTTGGCCTTCAACCCCCCTCCTGGGTTCTCATGTTACATGCTCAGGTATGCTCCCTTCCCCAATGCAGGCTGTTCCAGCAAAACTCCCCTGTAACCTTCCCAGGTTAATACTCCGCACTCAGCATTCACATAACACATCAAGAACATTCCCACTTCATCACAAATGGAAGTTATACCATTCAGACTCACTTTAAAACTTATTTGCATATAAAGGAATGGGGGGAAGGTAGGAGGAAGGGAGTCTGGGGATGTGTCTATATGACCATTTACTGCATGGCAAGCCAGTGTGTAAATCTACAATGCTTCAGTATATTTTGCACTAAGTGGCCTTGTGGATCCTGCTGTTGTGCCCTGAAAGATCACTTATAACATTTAGTGAGCATCAGCAGGGTCCATATGAACAATTAGTGCTCAGCATGCTGGAGCACTGTAGATTTACATTCCACCTTCTTATGCAGTCAGTGTTTGTGTAGACATGCCTTAAGGGAAAGGGAGCCTAGCTCATCTCTGGTGGCTCAAAGGCTTAAATGTTTTTGGGTTCCTCTGGCTAATTTTTTTTTGCAAATGATACGCCCTGCTGAGTACAGAGATGAAACTGAGGATATAGAATGCTTCAGTGGGCAGTATTCTGACCTATGCGACTGAACCATGGACCGTCACTGTTAAGATTAAAAAGAAGCTGGACACCATTCAGATGAAACATCTCTGAATGATCAAAAAGATAAATGGTATGAACTGAAGTGAAACGAAGACCTCAATTTTCTAACTAAACAGGTCCTGCTCTCTCAAATGGTTGCCCAGTGCTCTGAGGTGGTATGGTCATCTGCTATGAATGCCTACCTACTTCCCTGCAAGAATCATATTCAACTTTGACTCAAAATAAGGATGAAAAAGACCCCTTGGAAGATCTGAAACATCAGCTGAATGGTGTCAAAAGTTCTGTGTCCCTCATAGGCACCCTGCCCTTAAAGGCACCAGATCCGTCTCAGGACAGAACATCAAACAGGTGCATAACATCTTCGGTGACCTCTACATTGTCCAAGCAACAGCATCAGAACTAACCTGGCTAATAAAACAGCATAACTGTAAAACTTGGGGCTAGATTGCAAGTTAAACTTCTCTGCCCTTGCAAGTAGTGGGTGGGGAGTGGGAGGAACCTTAGATCCACCCCACACACACTCACCCATTGCACCAGCTACTAGGACTGAACCAGTGTGAGGGTAAGGGGAATAGACCAGAAACAAGATACTTGAGGAGGGGAGGGAATTATGGTTCTTTAAGCCTTTTTTTTTCTTGGGGGTGCTTCTGCATTCACCCCACTCCTTACTATGGACTGTGCCCACACAGCATGATCCACCCGTTAAGCAGCGTCAATTAATTGTTGTTATAATCTAGGGTACAGGTTAACTGAGAACAAAAATTAACTACAAATCTGACCTGTGTTATCTGGTACAGCGATACACATCAGATAAAGTTTTGTTTTTCTGTCTATGATTTGGTTCCCTGGAGTTCCATAGCAGTGCTGATAGGGATGTTATCTGAAAGCCAGAGCAATTCTGACCACTACAAAAAATAATGCAGATACAGTAGTGAATCAGGATGTTTCTCAGTTCATGACTGGAGTGAATTGGTTAGCATTTGTAAAGCTCCCATCTGAACTGCTTATTGATTTTTTTTTTATCAGAACAATCTAATCTCATCTATCCATCTTTGTCTCTCAGATCCTTTCACTGGTTTTCATTTCTCTTCACTCTTTCTTATTGCTGTCTCTTTCAGTGTCCCCAGGCCATTACTCTTCTTCACTTTCCAGCACCACTCCATACATTTTCCCATTTCTCTCTATACATTGAAATGTCAGGATAGATTGAGTATTTACTGTATATTCAATGGCAGCTCAGGAACCTGTCAGAAGGATAATTTCCTTTCCTAAATGTCTCCTTCCTCTTACATTGCTACAACTGTATAATGACATAAAATACCCCAGTGCCAGCTGCTCAGCGCCACCAACAAAATGAAGGTCCTTTACCTCCATCTTACTCAAACTCATTCCCTCCGAAGCAGTGGCTACTGTCAGAGACAGGATCCTGGGCTAGATGGACCATTTGTCTGACCCAGTGTGGCTGTTCTTACGTAAGCTTCTACTGAATATTGTCTTCTAGACCAGCCTGCACAACTCGTAAAGCAGCGCAGGCCACATTACTCCAAAGAAAACAGCTGAGGGCCAAAATCCCCTAGCCCCACAGAAACACCCCCCTCCAGGACCTCCCAGCCCACAGAAACACCCCACCCCAGCACCGCCTAGCCCTGCAGAAACAAACCCTCCTTCCCCAGCACAGCCCCACCAAAACAGCTGTGGGCCAAAAAGAAAGGTTGGGGGTGGGGAGGTGATACTTGATTTTAAATCAACCAGGGGTTCCCAGCTGAAGAGGTGGCTGGGAGCCCTCAGGAGCAAATTAAAGGGCCCAGAGCTCCTGCTGCTGAGGGGAGCCTGAGCCCTTTAAATCCCAGCCCCAGCCCATTTGCTGGAGCTGCAGCCAGAATTCAAAGGGCTCTGGGCTGCCTTCAGCTGCCGGGGAGCCCTGAGCCCTTTAAATCTCAGCTGTTGCCGGGAATCTCTGTGGGCAGCCCAGAGGCCTTTGATTCCTTGCCACGGCTGAGATTTAAAGAGCTCTGGGCTCCCCATCACTGCGGGCAGCTCAGAGCCTTTTGAATCCCGGACGCGGCTAGCTCAGAGCCTTTTGAATCCTTGACATAGCTGGGATTTAAAGGACTCTGGGCTCCCCGCAGTGGCGGGAAGCCCAGAGCCCTTTGATTCCCCATTGCGGGCTGCACAGTGAGCCTCCATGGGCTGCATGTGGCACAGGCCTGTTCTAGACTGAACCCCCTTTAGGGAAAGAGTGGGTTTTTATTCAACATTAGTTTTTATTTGCATTACCATAATACCTCAAGGCTCCAACTGAAATGGACCCTCACTGTGCCAGGCTCTGTGCAAACACAGAGTAAGAGTCTCTACTTTAAGGAGCTTGCAACTTAAAGGGACAACAGGTGGCTGGGGAAACATATCACTTCTCTGTCCCTATCACTCACCTCAGATTGCACAACAGAGATGACTGAGTGGTAGAACGTAGATCTCACAACTCAGGCCAGTGCCCTGTGCAGTAGGTGATGCTACCTTATTTTATGTGTTTTGTACAGCACCGGGCACTTCACTGATATGAGTAATAGACCTATGCCTTTACTCACATCGAATAGGACTTTCATCCTAATACCATGTCACTGGTTCCAGTGGGACTACTCATAAAACAAGACACTGCTCATTGTAAAGGAGGGTGGCAGTTTTAGTTCCAGTGATAATAAGTAGAAGAAGCTACTTACTAAACTACTGCCCATGGAAATACTGTACCCGAATGCAGTACATTACTGCATCTCTTACAGTCAAAGACATTGTCAAGGTTACTGTATTGCGGGTAACATGCTTAACTCTTATGGCACTAAGCAAGTCTTTTTGGCTAACTATTGTGTCATTTACAGCTGTAAATATACTCATTGGGTAAGTTTGATTCTTAGCCAATTATATTCTAAATAGATGGTGCTATAAATCTTCCCTTATTATTTCCAAGTTAATCTATAGATTCATGAAACCTTGTTACATTAATAAATATTTTCCACAGGGATGAACTTCAAAAAAAATTGTTATGTTCACAGCAGTCCCAGTAAGCTGCTCATCCAAAGCGCCTGACCCTTTCTAGTATAGAACATTAATTTAGACATCTTACCAGTCAGATTTCCTTGTATCTTTTTTCAGGATTTCTTGTTCCTGGCTGGGCCTGTAAGGAGCTAAAGCAAAGGTTTTTTGTTTTTTGTTTTTAAATTGAATGATAAAGTTAGGCTTCTAAATCCATATTTATGTATCTAAATAGAAATGGGAAGGCAACAAATTGAGAACTGATATCAGGAAATGTACATTTGTATTAGCGACTCACCACTTGCCTATTTCTGTGCACTCAGTTGAAAGAAGCACATGGACGAACTGGGTATTTGTGCCTGCAAATGCCCAGTTAAGCACAAAAACTGGCCTTTGCGTGCAAGAATACCTGACACATATGCCAAAACAAATAAAGACTTCAAATGCATAAGCGATTTGCACACATGGTTTTGAAAATCAGCCACATAGGTGAAAGATAGGCAGTTAGGCACAGGGAGAGGCAACAAAGCAGGAAAGTAAAGCCTTAGTCACATGCACCAAATATAAAATAGTATGCTGACTTTTTTTAAAATCTCAAAGATATGAGCTAAAGCACAAGAGCGACATCAGCTCCACATCTGCGTCCTATTGATTGTTACCACTACTCCTTGTGTCACATCCAAAATTAGACTGCAAACTCTCTGGACATGGACTGTGTCTTTTTATTCCTTCTGCAGGGTCCCAATGTAACTCCTATTGACATCAACAGGAATCTTTCTATAGACTTTCATGGGAGTTGGATCAGAACCTAGATGTCTAGACCCTTTCATGTCCTGTAAAAAAAAAACCCCCACAAACAACGAGGTTAAGCGTGACTGCTTGTTAATCTTGCACAAGTCCAAAGCAAGTAATGATTGTTTTTGTCACTGGTGACCAGCTGCTTGTCATAGTGAAAAATCATCTCTAAGATATGCATGACATGAGGCAGAAACCAAAACAAAATCATACCCTTTCTGTGGTTGAAGAATCTCCCGAAGGAAAACAGAGTTCAATGAATAATGCAAAAATGTAGAGCAGGCCCATTGCTGACAGAGCTGACGACAGAAACACAGCCCGCTTTTTGATGAGAAGAAAGGAAGGACTGTTTCTATTGTCCTACAAAGACATTTGAGTCTGACTATATTAATGAAATTTGGTACTGGAGCTTTTGATCTTAACATTTTCTTTTCAGTGGTGTTCAAGTGAGTTAAAACAGGGACCTCAGTCAAACCCTGTGCTTTATTGCACATGCATTCTAGCATTACTGTGCACTAGTTTTGCCCTCAGTGTGGTGGTGTTTTACACTAATTTTTTCCACATGTAAATGACTGGTTAAGGTGTAAGAGTGGAGAATCAGATCCTTGGGTTCATTTCCATTTTCTGCTACTGACTTGCAGTATGACCTTGGCCTCATCTTTCTGTTCCTCAGTTTCCTCAATTTTTGTATGGTGCTTTAATGCCTACGGATAAAGTGCCAAGTACACCTCTACCTCGATATAACGCTGTTCTTGGGAGCCAAAAAAATCTTACCGTGTTATAGGTGAAACTGTTATATTTAACTTGCTTTGATCTACCGGAGTGCGCAGCCCCGCCCCCCGGAGCGCTGCTTTACCACGTTATATCCAAATTTGTGTTATATCGGGTGGCATTATAGTGAGGTAGAGATGTATTATTATTACTAAGTTATTTACCTACAGCACCACATTAGGAGTGTGCAGTGATTAATCAATCACTGTTTGTAACATGCTTTTGAGATACCTGTGAGCAAGATGCAGGGCCGGCTCTAGGCACCAGCGTTCCAAGCATGTGCTTCTCAAGGGGCGGCACTCTGGCTTTTATTTATTTATTGTTTTTGCTTGGGGTGGCAAAAGACCTGGAGCTGACCCTGGCAAGATGCTATAGAAGTGCAAAGTATTATTACTGCTGTTTTGCTATTGCTATGATGCTGACTATGTGAAAGTAATTCCAGAGTTGAGGGCTTGATCCAAGGCCAGAAGGAGTGTTTATATGGGACTCACTCAGCCCCTAAAGGTCCTATTAATAGAGAAGCATTTTTCTGAGTTCATGTCTGTAAAAGTACCACCCACAGTTGTTCTGTGAAACAACAACAGCGGGCATGTCAGCATTGGAGGCCAAGACTACTTGATGCATGTGGATATTCAATCACGCAATTGACTAGGCTTCAGAAACTGACAAAGATGAAGGCTATTTCCAGGTGGAAAAATACATATTTAGTAAAAAAGGGAATGGAGGCATTTTTATATCCTCTTTCTGGAGATATACCTACCAACCTTTCTGCATTTCTTGCTTCTGAAGAAAATAGTGAAACTTCGTCAGTATTTCAAATTATTCTGCGTGTCAATAGCACATTGCAAACTTCTCTTGTCATCCATTAAATTGGTTTGCCCATAATCAATAAATTACAGCAATTATGCCATCAATTTTATCATTGCTGTCTCTTGTTGCCCTTGTGATTCTGATGTGGAGAATTTATTTGTGGATGAAGAGTAATAGTGTGCCTATTTTGTATGTTAGTGGTTTATTTAAATATTAAAAAAGGGAATTGTGCGACTTCCATTGTTTAAGGTTTACTTTCTTTATCTTTCCTTCAGTAAAAGTCATATCTTATTTTTATGGAAGATCTTTTGATCTCAAATGATCCCGAAGTGCTTCTCAAACTTAACCTCTATTTAGGAATCAATTTGCCCATCATGGAATACGCTCCAGTCTGGGGTGAAATGTGCATAGTTAAAACCCTGCCACAAGAGCACTCTACACCTTTCTGAAAGGAAGTGAGGAAAACATACGGTATTCAACTTACAAATAAATTAGGTAGGAAGAAGAATATCACCTGAAGTAGACATGTCCAAGACATCAGCATTAACCTCCACTTTGCAAAAAATGGCACGGGACTGGGGTATTTCATAATAAAAATGGCAGACCCTTAGTCTTACATTTTCAAAATTTGATTAGTGCTGGACACCTAGCACCTCCAGTAAAGTCAATGGAGCAGATGGAAGAAAATACTCAGCATTTTTGAAAAGCAAGTCTTTTAGGCTCAAATAGAAACTAAGAAGCCTAACTTTGCAAACCCATGTTGGCCTTTATTCCCCACTGCTAATTATAAACACATTAAAATACCACCTTACAAGATGTTGATGCATAGGTTAAGAAATGACCTACACAGAAGAGTTATCTAAGATTTTAGATGTTTCCTTAGAGGCCACTTATACAAACATTGATTCAAGCTAAAACTACCTAGCTTGACAGATCTGATATGATCATCACACCTTCAGGAGGTAAATCTACAGGTCCTTTTTGACAATGGTCAGAGTAGATGTGTGTGGACAGGCTGTACCATGGGGAGGAGAATGGGGACAAGAGAACAAATGTAGGTGAAATGATTTCACATTCCTAAACAGGATCATAACAAGCCAAATAGCTAGCTCCAATGCTTGCACTTTAACTCAATGAAGCTATGCTGCCTACACTGGATCTGGTCTTATGTGTGAAGTTGCATAGAAGCACATCTTCATGCCACCCTGTTCCTATCTATGTCATCATTTGAATCTGACCAGGGTGGAAACATGTCAAGCTAATAAATAAAATGATGGTCCAGAGAGCCCTTTCCCAAGAAAATTCTGAAATATCCAGTGTAATTTTCCTTCATAGACATCAAAGAAAATTTGATGCCAGAAAAATTAACCTACTTACCCAGTAGGTAAGTTTAGCTTGCAAACAGCAGTTTATTTTTATTTAAACAATTAATAAACATATATACCGTCCTATAAAACCTAAGCAGTAAACATAACACTCCTGTGTTTGTTTCCACATCCAGGTCTCTCCTGTCTCCTTCTCCGGGATGAACATGCCTGCTAACAATTCTTCTTTTACTTGTCCCCCCATACACACACGACGGAGTGCCCAAACGAAAGTGACTGATATTATACTCATCGTTAGTGATAATTCCATACTTTTGCTACTCACTCGCAAACAATCTATCTATCTATTAGATACCCTTATGTACTCAACCTGCATTGTATTATACTTACAAATCTACATAAGTTATCTGCAAGGTAAAGCAGTACAGCTTAAGTGTTCTGTAAATCCCTCTCCTGAGAAATTAAAAAAAAGAAAAAAGGCAAAGGGAAAAAAAGACAAAGAAAAAAGAGCCCTTTGTTCATCTCCAAGGTTACTGAGGAACAGTGTGAAAACATCTTCAAATTATTTTCCAGGGCCGAGCTACATTTGTATTTAATCTTCCAGTCTCCCAAGAGAGCTATCACTGCTGCTCTGTACTCTTTGCTTTATTTACTAGCTACTCTGTTGCAATGACAACTGCTCTCCAAGCAGAGAGAAAGGATGCACAAAGGGATGTAGTGTAATGGCCATTAAAAAGAATTTGATGCAAGAAACTCAAGTCAGAATTCACCTTCCTAGGAGACATCCCATGATTAGCAGAGAAGAGAGCGTGGTTCAGCTCCTTAATACATGAAAATGGGCTCAGGTCCACTGATTTCAGTGACAATGCCTACTTACAAGAGCTAAGGATCTGGCCTACAGCATCCAGTCATTTGCGGCAATGGTTCGAAGCATATGGGTTGTAGGCAAGCCTGGAGAGGTATTATCTGGCATGTAGAGTGAAAAAAGAATATACAGAAGCCACCTTGAGGTGAGAGAATGAAGTTATTTATTAGTAACTTTTTTCTGGAGGCTTGTTCGGGATATTCATGCTATTCCATTTCTCAGAGTTCTATTGCCTTTAGCAGTAAGTTGGGCTTGAGCTGTTGGACTTAGAGCAGTGTTTCGCAAACTTGTGTAGGGCCGGTTTATTTACCTGCCGCATCCACAGGTTCGGCCAATCGTGGCTCCCAGTGGCCACGGATCGCTGCTCCACGCCAATGGGAACTACTGGAAGCGGCAGCCAGTACGTCCCTCAGCCCGTGATGCTTCCAGCAGCTCCCATTGGTGTGGAGCAGCGAACCGTGGCCAGTGGGAGCTGCGATCGTCCGAACCTGCAGACATCGCAGGTAAACACACCAGCCTGGCCCGCCGGGGCTTTCCCTACACAAGCGGCATCCCAAGTTTGGGAAACACTGACTTAGGGGAAGGAATAGAGGCAGCTGGAGCTAGAGCTGATTGAATGTTTTTGACAAACCTTTTTTCCCCCCTGATCAGAAAATGCAGATTTGTCAAGCTCCAAACTTTTTACAAGAAAAGGCCTGGTTTTGATGAATTTCCCATTTAGAAATTTGAACAGATAAAAAGTTTTGCACTTGTCAAACTGTCCCATTTCAAAGTTTTGGAAATCAAAAGTTCCAATTTTCAGTTCAAAATGTAAGTTTATTTATAATTAAAAAAAAGTGTAAAAGATCAACATTGAAACAAAACTATCCAAGAGAAAAAATTTGAATGACTCAATCCAAATATATTTTTAGATTTTGAGTTCACAAGGATTGAGTTTTTACTTTGTCCTGATTCAGGATGGGAAATATTTTCAAACTCATTTTTTTTGTGGGATGGGAAAACTGCCCCCCCACAGCTTTATTGGGGACCTCAAGGCCTCTTAAGGGGCACTGATAAAGTCCAGACAGGTACTTTTTCTCATGAAGCTTCTGGGCAACAAGCAGGGCTGCCCAGAGGATTCAGGGGGCCTGGGGTCTTCGGTGGTGGGGCCCTCCTGCCACCGAAGATCCGGCACTTCAGTGACAGGTCCTGGGGTGGAAGGACCCCCTGCCGCAGGTCTTTGGGGCACTTTGGTGGTGGGTCATGGGATGGAAGGACCCCTCACTTCCGAACTGCCACCAAAGACCCAGACCGGAAGAAGCTCCGGGGGCCTGGGGCAAATTGCCCCACTTGCCCCCACTCCCTAGGTGGCCCTGGCAACAAGGGACATAGCCAACAAGCATCACTACACAGAGGCAACACACTCAAAGAAACACCGTTCTTAGTGATTAATCTTTCTTGATCTACTGAAACTAGCCTGTGTGCCAGGGGGATTAATTAGTCTATGTTGGTAAAGTGCTTTGAGGGTGAAACATATTAGGTATTATTAGATGGGTTTAGTAAATTTGTTTTCTAGCCAAGCCTGTAAATAGCATTATTGCTTTGGTTTTGTTATTCTGTATTCCAAAAGAAGAGAGATTGGGCTAAATATTAGCCCTACTGACGTTAATGGCAAACTGCCATTGCAACAGGATTTCCCCCTCGACATTTAAATTAAAAGTAAGGTTTTACCAAGATCAAGTTGTAGGGGATAACAATGCATAAGGGATATAGACCCAAAGCTTCAGGCCATAACTCCACTCTGCCTCATGTGTTAGGGAAAGATATCCTTTCCCTGTGTGTGTTATTGCACCGTTGTCTTTTATGAGGAAATAGAACTTGCTATACTGGATTAAACCCATGGAACATCTAGACTAGTGTACTCTGACATTGTGCAGCACCACATGCTGAAGAAGAATGTGTACAAATCTCTCAGCAGGCAGATGTGGGATAATCTGCTACATAGCTCTCATCCTGGTCTCCAAAATTAGAAACTGGTTTAAACTCTGTAGAACAAATGTACAGTCACCTTACCCTTAAATTTCTGGTAGCAGCCAATGCCAAACCCAGATCGCTAGCCCCAGTAGGTAGAATGTTGGTCTAAACTGGCGTGGCAGTTCCTATGTTCCAAGGTATGTGTAATAGCATAGACCTGATTCTTCCCATATCTTGCCCCCTGTGAAATTACTTATGCTGAAAAAATGAGTTTAAAATGCTGTCAAATGAGAATGATCAAATTTTATACCTACTTTGCATAGGCAGGGCTGGCCTTACCGTGAGGTGAACTGAAGCAGCCACCTCAGGTGCCAGGACTAGGGGGGTGGCGCCACTAGGACCCAGAGTGTAGAAGATTGTGTCTGCTGCTAGTACTTATGTATTCTGTCTGCTCTAGGTGCACAGAGATGGTGGAGTGCTGTGCTGGAGGAAGGAGGGCACAAGAGACATAACAGGCTATATGAGAGGGAATAACAGAAAGCGGCAGGTGCTGCATGGAGTGAGAGGAGCAGGAGCATCTTATGTACCTCTCTAGCACCCCCAGGAGCCTGGACTAATTAACACTAGCTTCTCAGGGGGCTTCCTGATGCTTCCCTGAACCCACTTGAGGAGGACAGGCAGTCAACTGAAGTAGTAGGAGCCAGTTAGGCCCTTGAGACATTAATGTCTCCCCTCACTGAGAAACTGCCACCAGCCTGCTTATTTGTCCCCTTCAATTGAGTGATGAAAGCCACTATAGCTGGCACAGAACAGCAATCATGAGTGAAAGACGAAACACCCCTCTGAGGCAGCATTCGGAAAAAGGAAGAAAGCAAAGGAAGCTTTTCTAAGCAGGAAGGAGCTCTCCTGAGATACATAGACACAAATGTTCACAGTGAGCCTTCCAACCCCAGTGAGGATGTGAGTGGTGAGGATATGCCTGACCTTCTGGTTATTCAGAGTGCAGGTGACCTGGCAGCTACGGCAGCATCCATATTGCCATCTCAAATGGATGTAACCATGAACATTCCTGAAGAAAAGTGTAGATCAGAGAAGAATGTGGTAGAGGTGCAAGAAACAACTGCTGCTGAGTTTAGTTCTTTAAGTCTAGATGATCCAGGACTGTGGACCCACTTGAGAAGTAGCCTGAGGGACTTCTTTGCATGGCATTAGCCACAACAAGTGAAATACTTAATGTTCCCCAAAGAGATGGAAACTTCTATTTTCATTGTAACACATTACTGGCATGAAATCCCTAATGGTGACAAGGTGGAGAGGCCATGACATATGTACTCAAAACCCGAGAATGCTGCATACTGTTTTTGTTGCAAACTCTTCCTGTCTAACGTTTCAGCCACATTGGGTTTTAAAGGAAGAAAGGACTGGAAAAATCTGGCATGCCATGAGAAGGCAGCAAATCACCAGTGAACCATTCCATAGGTGGAATGAGCTTGAGATGATGTCATAAACAGATAGCTAAGGGTTAACGTCTCTTTCACCTGGAAAGAAGTAATCTGAACCACCTGACCAGAGAACCAATCAGGAAATAGGATTTTTTTCAACTCTGGGTGGAGGGAATTGTGTGTCTGAGTTCTTGGTCTGTCTGCCTGTATGCTCTCTCAGATGAGGAGTGATTTCTATTTCCTGCTTTCTAATCTTCTGTTTCCCAGTTGTAAGTACAAAAAGATCAGATAGGATTTATATGGGTTTTTTTTGTATTTACATGAATATAGTTGCTGGAGTGCTTTAAATTGTATTCTGTTTGAATAAGGCTGTTTATTCAATATTCTTTTAAGCAATTGACCCTGTATTTGTCACCTTAATACAGAGAGACCATTTTTATGTATTTTTCTTTCTTTTATATAAAGCTTTCTTTTTAAGACCTGTTGGAGTTTTTCTTTAGTGGGAAATTCCAGGGAATTGAGTCTGTACTCACCAGGGAATTGGGGGAGGAAGAAGTCAGAGGGAACTCTGTGTGTGTTAGATTTACTAGCTTGATTTTGCATTCCCTCTGGGTGAAGAGGGAGGTAATTCTGTTCTCCAGGACTGGGAAGGGGGGAGGGTGGAGTCCCTCTGCTTAGATTCACGGAGGTTGCTTCTGTGTATCTCTCCAGGAGCACCTGGAGGGGGGAAGGGAAAAGATTTCTTTCCCTTTGTTGTGAGACTCAAGGGTTTGGGTCTTGGGGTCCCCAGGGAAGGTTTGGGGGGGGACCAGAGTGCCCCAAAACACTCTAATTTTTTGGGTGGTGGCAGCAGTACCAGGTCCAAGCTGGTAACTAAGCTTGGAGGTTTTCATGCTAACCCCCATATTTTGGACGCTAAGGTCCAAATCTGGGACTAGGTTATGACATGGTGTCAGAGGTGGGATGGAAAAGATAGAATCCAGAAGCCAGTAGGAATATTATATTTTTCTTTTCTCTGCTAGGGGCTTTTAGCAGAGAGAAACAGTTTGGTTTTAAAAGGGAACCAGAGAAAATTTTTTTTCCTGCTCTCTCTGGCAGTTTTTGGCTTGCATATTAAGCAAGGAACCATTAAGCTGTGACAAACAGGTCTTTTGTAACAATAGCACTCCCATTGAGAGTCATTACCAGCACTATATACATGCAAATAAAGTGGTTTTTCTGGTTTACTTTACATTGAAAACAATTAGCTAGGAAGAAAGGGAAAAAGGCACTGTTTCTAGGCAGACCCCAGGAGGCAACAGAGCCTGCAGTTCAAAAGATAAACACTGGAGGGCACCCCAACACAAGAAAACAGGAACCATGCCTACCAAGGGAAAAATTGAGGCCGAAGAACAATTCAAAGAAGCTGAACACAGGCAAAAACTGGAAATAAAACAAAAAGAGATGGAACTAAGAGAAAGAAAAAGAGAGGCAGCCTACCATAGAGAACAAGCAGCCAGAGAGGCGGCCTACAAAAGAGAACAAGACGACAGAGAGGCAGCCTACAAAAGCGAACAAGCAGCCAAAGATGCAAACCACCAAAAACAGCTGGAACTCCAGAGGGAAGCCCACCAACAGGCCATGGAATTAGAAAAGGCTAAGCAAAACACAGCCAACCCTAACAACCCTGCGCCAATGATTGTTCCACAGCACAGGAAATTTCCCACCTACAAGGCAGGTGATGACACCGAGGCCTTCTTGGAAAATTTTGAAAGAGCCTGTCTTGGGTACAGCCTCCCTGAAGACAAGTACATGGTAGAATTAAGGCCACAGCTCAGTGGACCTTTAGCAGAGGTGGCAGCTGAAATGTCTAAGCCGAACATGAACGACTATAAACTTTTTCACACGAAGGCCAGATAAAGAATGGGGATAACCCCAGATCATGCCCGTCGGCGTTTAAGAACCCAAAAGTGGAAACCAGATGAGTCATTTCCCAAACACGCCTACTACGTTGGGAAAAATTATGAGGCCTGGATATCAGGACACAATGTTAAAACCTTGGAAGAACTGCACCTCCTCATACAAATGGAGCAGTTCTTGGATGGTGTTCCTGAGGACATAACACGGTACATACAAGATGGAAAACCCAAAAATCTCGCTGAGGCGGGGGAGATTGGAGCCAGATGAATGGAAGTGGCAGAAAGCAAGAAAGCTACTGTCAAAAGGAACGAATACCCCAAGGGGCACACCGACCATAGACCCTACAACCGAGGACAGCCAAAGACCCCACATACAACCCAAGTAAAGCCACAGACGCCCTATTCTTCCACCTCACCAGTCTCCAGTAACTCACCTCGGCCCAGTGACCCATCAGATGGAAGATGCTTTAAGTGTAATGAACTGGGACATATCAAGGCCAACTGTCCAAAGAACGCCATCCGAGTGCAGTTCATTACACCACCATCACCCAAAAGATTCCCAGGCCCAGATGCCTCTCAAATACCCTTGGAGTGAAGGGAAAAATTGAGAGTGGGCGGAAAGAAGGTTACTGCGTGGAGAGACATGGGGGCACAAGTGTCAGCTATCCACCAATCCTTCGTAGACCCCAAATTCATCAACCCAAAGGCCAAAGTGACAATTTACCCCTTCATGTCACAAGCTGTAGACTTGCCTACAGCTGAACTGCCTGTCCAGTACAAAGGCTGGTCAGGAATGTGGACTTTTGCAGTCTATGACAATTATCCTATCCCCATGCTACTGGGGGAAGACTTGGCCAACCAGGTGAAGCGGGCCAAGAGAGTGGGAATGGTTACACGTAGCCAAACCAGGCAAGCTTCCAGACCCATTCCTGTTCCTGAGCCGTCCACAGGCACCCCGTCTGTGTTACCAGAGACCCAGACAGAGGTAATGGACCCGGATTCCATGCCAACCACTGAAACAGCCACAGCACCTCCAGTCCCAGGCCCGGAACTGGAACAGCAACCAGCACCAGCAATTGCAGCCACATCTTCAAACTCAACGCCAGAGGGCGCCAACAAGCCAAAACTGGCAAAAGCAACAGACAGCCATACCCAAAAGGCTCAGCCAGAGCCTGAAATACCCTCAGGTGCACCAGCGGAGAGCGGTTCACCAGCAACGGAAACAACCCCATCACCTACATTGCTTCCAGAGGGACCAAACCCAAGTCCACAGTCTGAGGAAGAACTGGTGACCCCAGCCTCAAGGGAACAGTTCCAGACCGAGCAGGAAGCAGATGACAGCCTTCAGAAAGCTTGGGCGGCGGCACGGAGCACCCACCACCTCTCAGCACTTCTAATCGATCCCGGTTTGTTATAGACCAAGGACTTTTATACAAGGAGATTCTTTCTGGTGGACACTGGGAAGACTGGCATCCACAACAACAGTTGGTGGTTCCAACTAAGTACCGGGGGAAAGCTCTTAAGCTTAGCCCATGATCATCCCAGTGGCCATGCTGGGGTGAACAGAACCAAGGACCAGTTGGGAAAGTCCTTCCACTGGGAGGGGATGGGCAAGGACGTTGCCAAGTATGTCCGGTCTTGTGAGGTATGCCAAAGAGTGGGAAAACCCCAAGACCAGGTCAAGGCCCCTCTCCAGCCGCTCCCCATAATTGAGGTCCCATTTCAGCGAGTAGCTGTGGATATTCTGGGTCCTTTCCCACAAAAGACACCCAGAGGAAAGCAGTACGTACTAACTTTCGTGGACTTTGCTAGCCGATGGCCGGAAGCAGTAGCTCTAGGCAACACCAGGGCTAACATTGTGTGCCTGGCCCTAACAGACATTTTTGCCAGGGTAGGTTGGCCCTCCGACATCCTTACTAATTCAGGATCTAATTTCCTGGCAGGGACTATGCAAAAACTGTGGGAAACTCATGGGGTGAATCACTTGGTTGCCACCCTGTACCACCATCAAACCAATGGCCTGGTGGAAAGGTTTAATGGAACTTTGGGGGCCATGATACGTAAATTCGTCAACGAATTCTCCAATAATTGGGACCTAGTGTTGCAGCAGTTGCTGTTCGCCTACAGGGCTGTACCACATCCCAGTTTAGGGTTTTCACCGTTTGAACTTGTGTATGGTCACCAGGTTAAGGGGCCATTACAGTTGGTGAAGCAGCAATGGGAGGGGTTTACGCCTTCTCTAGGAACTAACATTCTGGACTTTGTAAGCAACCTACAAAACACCCTCCGACACTCCTTAGCCCTTGATAGAGAGACCTAAAGAATGCTCAGGAAGAGCAAAAGGCCTGGTATGACAGACATACCAGAGAACGTTCCTTCAAGGTTGGAGACCAGGTTATGGTCTTGAAGGCGCAACAGGCCCATAAGATGGAAGCATCATGGGAAGGGCCATTCTCGGTCCAAGAGCGCCTGGGAACTGTGAACTACCTCATAGCATTTCCCAATTCCTCACTAAAGCCCAGAGTATACCATGTTAATTCTCTCAAGCCTTTCTATTCCAGAGACTTACAGGTTTGTCAGTTTTCAGTCCAGGGAGATGATGCTGAGTGGCCTGACGGTGTCTACTACGACGGGAAAAAAAAGACGGTGGCGTGGAAGAGGTGAACCTCTCAACCACCCTGGAACGTCTGCAGCGGCGACAAATCAAGGAGCTGTGCACTAGCTTCGCCCCATTGTTCTCAGCCACCCCAGGATGGACTGAACGGGCATACCACTCCATTGACACAGGTAATGCTCACCCCATTAGAACCCCACCCTACTGGGTGTCTCCTCATGCCCAAGCTGCTATAAAACGGGAGATCCAGAACATGCTACAGATGGGTATAATCCGCACATCTACCAGTGCATGGGCGTCTCCAGTGGTTCTGGTACCCAAACCAGATGGGGAAATACGCTTTTGCGTGGACTACCGTAAGCTAAATGTGGTAACTCGTCCAGACAACTATCCAATGCCACGCACCGATAAGCTATTGGAGAAGTTGGGACGTGCCCAGTTCATCTCTACAATAGACTTAACCAAGGGGTACTGGCAAGTACCGGTAGATGAACCTGCCAAGGAGAGATCAGCATTCGTCACCCATACGGGGGTGTATGAATTCAATGTCCTTCCTTTTGGTCTTCAAAATGCACCCGCCACCTTCCAGAGGCTGGTAGATGGTCTACTAGCAGGACTGGGAAAATTTGCAGTTGCCTACCTCGATGATGTGGCCATTTTTTCGGACTCCTGGCCCGAACACCTACTACACCTGGAAAAGGTCTTTGAGCGCATCAGGCAGGCTGGACTAACTGTTAAGGCCAAAAAGTGTCAAATAGGCCAAAACAGAGTGACTTACCTGGGGCACCAGGTGGGTCGAGGAACCATAAACCCCCTACAGGCCAAAGTGGATGCTATCCAAAAGTGGCCTGTCCCAAGGTCCAAGAAGCAGGTCCAATCCTTCTTAGGCTTGGCCGGGTACTACAGGCGATTTGTACCACACTACAGCCAAATCGCTGCCCCACTGACCGACCTGACCAAAAAGACCCAGCCAAATGCAGTTAAGTAGACTGATGAGTGTCAAAAGGCCTTTACCCAACTTAAGGCAACGCTCATGTCTGACCCTGTGCTCAGGGCCCCGGACTTTGACAAGCCATTCCTAGTAACCACAGATGCATCTGAGCATGGTATAGGAGCAGTGCTCATGCAGGAAGCAACAGATCACAACTTCCATCCTGTTGTGTTTCTCAGCAAGAAACTGTCTGAGAGGGAAAGTCACTGGTCAGTCAATGAAAAGGAATGCTACGCCATTGTGTACGCCCTGGAAAAGCTACGCCCATATGTTTGGGGACGGCGGTTCCAGCTACAAACTAACCATGCTGCACTAAAGTGGCTTCATACTGCCAAGGGGAACAACAAGAAACTTCTTCGTTGGAGTTTAGCTCTCCAAGATTTTAATTTTGATATTCAGCACATCTCAGGAGCTTCTAACAAAGTAGCTGATGCACTCTCCCGTAAGAGTTTCCCAGAATTCAGTAGTTAAAAAGTGTTCTTAAAATGTAGAAGTCTGTTATATACTTAGTGGTATATGTAAAGGTGCATGTGTTGTATTAATCTGTTCATTTTCAAAGTTCTAGAAGGAAATCGCTGCCAGTGAGCTTCCCCACTGTCTGCAATTTGGGGGGCGTGTCATAAACAGATAGCTAAGGGTTAACGTCTCTTTCACCTGGAAAGAAGTAATCTGAACCACCTGACCAGAGGACCAATCAGGAAACAGGATTTTTTTCAACTCTGGGTGGAGGGAATTGTGTGTCTGAGTTCTTGGTCTGTCTGCCTGTATGCTCTCTCAGATGAGGAGTGATTTCTATTTCCTGCTTTCTAATCTTCTGTTTCCCAGTTGTAAGTACAAAAAGATCAGATAGGATTTATATGGGTTTTTTTGTATTTACATGAATATAGTTGCTGGAGTGCTTTAAATTGTATTCTGTTTGAATAAGGCTGTTTATTCAATATTCTTTTAAGCAATTGACCCTGTATTTGTCACCTTAATACAGAGACCTTCTTTTTATATAAAGCTTTCTTTTTAAGACCTGTTGGAGTTTTTCTTTAGTGGGAAATTCCAGGGAATTGAGTCTGTACTCACCAGGATATTGGGGGAGGAAGAAGTCAGAGGGAACTCTGTGTGTGTTAGATTTACTAGCTTGATTTTGCATTCCCTCTGGGTGAAGAGGGAGGTAATTCTGTTCTCCAGGACTGGGAACGGGGAGGGTGGAGTCCCTGTGCTTAGATTCACGGAGGTTGCTTCTGTGTATCTCTCCAGGAGCACCTAGAGGGGGGAAGGGAAAAGATTTCTTTCCCTTTGTTGTGAGACTCAAGGGTTTGGGTCTTGGGGTCCCCAGGGAAGGTTTTTGGGGGGACCAGAGTGCCCCAAAACACTCTAATTTTTTGGGTGGTGGCAGCAGTACCAGGTCCAAGCTGGTAACTAAGCTTGGAGGTTTTCATGCTTGTCATAAACAGATAGCTAAGGGTTAATGTCTCTTTCACCTGAAACACCTGACCAGAGAACCAATCAGGAAACCAGATTTTTTCAACTTTGGGTGGAGGGAATTGTGTGTCTGAGTCTTTTGCCTGTCTGCCTGCTGTCTCTGAGCTTTGGAGAAGTAGTTCTGTTTTCTAATCTTCTGTTTCTAAGTGTAAGGACAAAGAGATCAGATAGTAAGTTATATGGTTTCTTTTCTTTGGTATTTGCATGAATATAAGTGCTGGAGTGCTTTGATTTGTATTCTTGTTGAATAAGGCTGTTTATTCAATATTCTTTTAAGAAATTGCCCTGTATTGTGTCATCTGTATACAGAGAGACTATTTGTATTTTTTCTTTCTTTTTATATAAAGCTTTCTTTTAAGACCTGTTGGAGTTTTTCTTTACTTCAGGAAAATTGAGTCTGTACTCACCAGGGAATTGGTGGGAGGAAGAAATCAAGGGAGATCTGTGTGTTGGATTGCTAGCCTGACTTGGCATTCCCTCTGGGGAAATAGGAAAGTACTTTTTGTTTCCAGGATTGGAAACGGAGAGGGCAAGTTACTCTGTTTGGATTCACACAGCTTGTGTCTGTGTATCTCTCCAGGAGCACCTGGAGGGGGGAAGGGAAAAAGGATTATTTCACTTTGTTGTGAGACTCAAGGGATTTGGGTCTTGGGGTCCCCAGGGAAGGTTTTTCAGAGGGACCAGAGTGCCCCAAAACACTAATTTTTTGGGTGGTGGCAGCAAGTACCAGGTCCAAGCTGGTAACTAAGCTTGGAGGTTTTCATGCTAACCCCCATATTTCGGACGCTAAGGTCCAAATCTGGGAATAAGGTTATAACAATGCTAACCCCCATATTTTAGATGCTAAGGTCCAAATCTGGGACTAGGTTATGACAGATGAGACTAAGGTTAAAGGCCACCATAGATGATCAGCAGCAAGAAAAGATTGCATCAAAATCTCTTCACTGGCAAAATGTTCTGAAAAGGCTCATTGCCATTGTGAGAATGCTTGCTACCCAAAACCCAGCACTACATGACACTTCAGATATGTTTTATGTGCCAAACAATGGAAATGTCCTTAAAACTGTGGAGCTGATGGCTGAGTTTTATGCTGTACTCCAGGAGCATCTAAGAAGAGTCACCACCCAAGAAGTGTACACACACCACTACCTTGGAAAAACAATTCCAAATGAGATACAGTTACTGACAACAAAAGTCAAACAGATTGTGGCGGATCTGAAGTCAGCAAGATATTTATCTGTTATTCTGGACTGCACATCTAACATCCGCCATACGGAACAAATTACTTTAATGGTGCGTTTTGTGACAACAGAACCTAGTAAAAATGTCCCTGCAATGGTGACTGTCAGAGAGCATTTTCTGGATTTTATTGACACTGATGATACTACAGGAGCTGGTGACAAATGTGCTTCTTAAAAAGCTGGAAAATACGGGAACTGCAATACTTGACATGAGAAGTCAGGGCTATGATAATGGTGTCAAGATGAGAAGAACAGAGGAGTTCAGACATGGATCTGAGAGTTAAACCCTCGAGCTTTTTTTGTCCCATGCAGTTCTCATTCATTGAACTTGGTGGTAAGTGATGCAGCATCGACTTCTAGTGAGGCTGCTGAATTTTGTAATTTAATTCAAAGCATCTACATATTTTTCTCTGCATCAACTCAATGGCAAATTTTGAAGCCTCATCTGGGAACATCCTCTATGACAATGAACCTATTGAGTGCCACACAATGGGAAAGTCAAGTGGAGACGGTAAAGCCTATCAAACACTAAATTGGGAAGATAGATGATGCCATAGTTGCCATTATGGAGTCTAATGCTATGACAGGAACTATTTGTGGGAGAACAGTAGCAGAGGGAAATGGAATCACCAGAAACATACATAACTTCAAATTTCTATGTGGCTTACTGTTGCGGCATGACATACTGTTTGAAATAAATGCTTTGTAAGCAAGAGACTGCAAGGTGTTGACCTTGATATATCTGGAGCAATGGAACAAATGGACAAAGCAAAGTCATACCTACAGTCTTATCTGTCAGGTAAGGGATTTCAAAATGTTCTGAAGAGTGCACAGAAGTTGGCAGAGTAACTTCAAACTGAAGCTATTTTCCCACTCATTCAAGAATGCAAGAGTCACCAAAGATGATATTTTGATTATGAGACATGGAATAATCCTCTAAGAAACCCCAAACAACAATTCAGAATTGAATTATTTAACCAGGTGCTAGATGGTGCAATATAGTCAGTTGAAGAACATTTCATGCAGCTCAAGAAACACAGCAGTATATTTGGGATATTGTATGATATTCCAAAACTCCTCACTATACCTGAAGAAGAAGACCTACACCATCAATGCAGGGCACTAGAGAGAGAGAGTTGACACATGATGGCATGCACTATATTGATGCAAGTGATTTAGGTGATGAACTGAAAGGCCTTTCAAGATACATTTCAGAAGGATTAACTCCAAAGGCTGTTCTGGAATATATGTGCACAAATAAGATGACCACCCTCTTTCCAAATGCTTTTGTTGCTCTGCACATACTTCTAACACTTCTTGTAACAGTTGCCAGTGGAGAACGCAGCTTCTCCAAGCTGAAGTTAACACATCTACGCTCCACAATGACACAGGAGAGGCTGGTCGGCCTTGCAACTATCTCAATAGAGCATGAGCTGGCCCAGACTGTGGACCTTCAGCAGGAAGCAGTTCAAATCTTTGCAACCACAAAGGCATGGAAAGTACCACTTTGGTTATTCAAACAGATAAAAATGCCAGTGTTTACTATGCAGACAAATAGGTTACATTTGCTGTTTAGCCATTTGAAAGTTAAGTGCTACTTAAAATTCTCCGTTATTGGAGTAGGTAGCAGAGCAGTAACATGAGAGGAGTAGAAGACGAAGGCAGCAGAATTGAGACCTTTCAAAGTTTTGGCCCAAGCAAGGGGGCATGAAGGTGTCATTTGAACTCCTGGTCTCAGGTGCTACAATGCTGTGGGCCAGCCCTACCGTTGCTGGAGCATGAGTGGGGAATACAAACAGTTGTCCTGAACTGTGACAGAGCTTTATCAGGTGTAACGTGTGTGTATGTCTTCTTGCTGATATGAACTCATTCAAATTGTGAAATTTTGAAATTCACAACATAGGCTTGATAAGGGACTGAGAACACGAGAAATGTTCAGAGGGGTGGGTTTGAGGGTGTGGTTACAAACATTGGATTCCTTTTGGGGTTAACAAGGAATCTAAGCAGCTAAAACTGAGGCACAAGCTTTCATTGCTGTTTCCTAGTGGTGATTTCACCCGCTGTATCACTGTGCACAGTGAATGACTGAAAAAGAGAAATTAGAGATGAAGGTGGCCTGTAATTTATTTATATGGATTTTTACAAGCTATACAAAGAGAAAGCCCAGAAAGTACCCTCTGTGCTCTTGACAATCTTTGGGACAACTACATAAGGCCTGTCATTTCCTCCAGATCAAATCAAATAAGTCAGAAACAGAAAAACCAGAATTAGTCAGCCCCCAGTCCACACACATACATAATCCCCATGGTCCTATATCATTTCCCAGTTCTACCAGACAACACCCATCTCTTGGGCAGTCTTTAGATAACCACTAGTTCCATCCTCATCCACCATTATCCACTGCACATAATCCTCTGAGTCTCAGTACCATACAGAGAGCCAGGAGCCATACACATAGGTAGAAAGGCCCAGGTGCAACTAGAAAGATATGTGGTGGTTACTAGGCATGTTCTTTAACTGCCTTTGAAGCTGTGCAGAGGGTTTCCATTAAGGGCAAGCAGTCTAGCAGGTACTACACATCCATTGTGGAGTGTTTTCTTTTTTTTTTTAAAGCGAAAAAGGACAAACTGAGACTGTTTTAAAAGGGGGAGCAAATTCTGAACCAGTAGGGCCCAGAACAAGAAAAACATGATCACCTGCTGGCTTCGGATGGAATGGAGAAAGCTTAATCAATAGGTGTTGTGACACTGCGGAAACCCATCAGCTCAAAGCTTTTAAAAGTGGGTTGTTCATTGTGATTCAGTGGCTTCCACACCACATATACTCACTTTTCAAGTAACAAGATATCCAGAGCTATGTGGGGAAAACATCAGAAAGAGGGGGAGCTGGAGACAGCTCTGCTAACTCAGTGGCTGACTGATGCAGGAGTAAGATGTGTCTGCTATGTGAACTGCATTCCGGAGCCAGTGCCATTTAGCATCCACATTATAGATTCCTTGTCTCATTGGATGCTGAGGAGACAGCTAACTATTGACTCAGTGGCTGCAAATGCTGTTGACCATGAAGATCTTTGGGCTGCTTTTGCTGAGGAAATGTTGAGGTGTTTGGATTGGAATGGTGGGACTGCCATTCTCCTTAGGCTCTGAGGTGCCTAGGTGATACGTGGGCACTTTTGATGCCACACTCCAGAGATGGAGATGATTGGAAGCCTGTGAATGTGCGCTAAAGTATCCCTTGCATTACATCTTAGGTAACAGCAACAACATGGGGAAGGCTGTGGGAAAATACAAACAGAGTTAACACATAATACTTGCCTAAAAGGTTTTCACAAGCGTTCCAAATGCTGGTTGAAGATCTTTACCTATTAAACGTTGTTCCTTAAGAAATCATATGACAATCTCTCTTGGTGGTTTAACTCCATGTAAGGAATGAGTGGTGGCCTGCACTTCAGCAAAGTAGATGACTCAGGAGGGGGAGTATATTAGTTAGGTATAATATAGCACCCGTAACACAAGGATTTCAGAATTGAGCCCATGTTTATATTCTTATTGACAAGTGCCTTGCAAAGTCTCAGCCTCCAAAATGTTTTTTTGTGTTAAAGTGCCATACAAAGACACTGCACCCTGGACTCATGGTGTCATTATCAATTAATTTGTTATTTAACACTTATATGGCAATAATGCCTAAAGTTCACAACCCAGTTGGACTCCATTGTGCTAGGTGCTGTACAAACATAATACGTGATAGTCTCCGCCCAAACATATTTTACAACCAGTAAGGTGCTGCTGTTGAAATTAGGAGGAAACAAATGCAGCTACTGTTGTATTGCCGTAGTAATGCTGCATTTCTAAAGGAAAGCTTGAAAGTCTTTATAATAGTGGCATGTCAAATAAGTTGTGATTTGATGAAGTTTAAATGCTGTGCAGATGGCTTATAGTCTTAAGAGCTGTACATTATACTATGTATAAATTTGAAAAAAATCAAACAGTACAAAAGCTTCTATTTATTAGTATTTTTCTCTCTCGTGCTGATTTTCATATCACTAGGAAGAACAAAAATAACCCTAAATTCCAAACAGAAAAGCCATTTGATATTTCTGCTCCCCTATAATTATATTTGTTTTCAGCAATAGATAGCCCATAACTTCAGATCCATTTGGGTATGGACGCAACCTTACAATTAGCTGCATGAAGTCATCTAATTGGACCCAAGGGTTTCATTATTCCTAATATACTGTATCTTCAAAACGAGAAGGAAAAAAGGACTTAGGCTGATAACATTCTACAGTGACTCCACTCAAAGATATCTATACTAAAATATTTATATCTCCTCATATGGATATTTTCTCTAGTAGAGAGGAGCCATTTAAAGTCCTCAATGCAGTGATGTTGTGCAGAATAATGATGCTTCAAGCTACTCTGCTGAATGTATCCGTTGGCAAAAAAAAAAAATGCATAGGACCTCTTAGAGTCCCCTCCCTTTTCTTAGCTTTAGCTATGGACATTTCTCAGATGCACCCAGGAAGGAAATTGGATTCATGTAGAGATATTACCTGAGTGACAAAGGCCTGACTAACGCTGAAATATCACTCTGCCACTTCACCCATCTTACTTCAGTGAGCAGATCCAAAGCCTGTGATGTGTTTCCATTGACTTCAGTGGCCTGAAATGGTTACAAAGGACTGCAATGGTACTAGTCTGTGTTAGGTCATTGGACAACACTTACAAACTGCCTCAATGAGTGCTCTATGTATTCTATATATAGAGACAATAAGAGATATTCAGATTGTGCTAGTCAATCACATCAGGAGTTGTGCACAGACAAGGGAAGATGAAAGAATGGTCTTGTGTTAAGGTATTGATCCAAGTTCCTAGCTCTGTCACAGACATCTGTCTCTCTCTGCCTCAGCTACCCATCTGTAAAATGGTGAAAATGATGCTTCTTTACTCCCTCTGGCTTGTCTATTTAGTCCAGATGTTCTTGGGGTTATGTTTGTACAACACCGAGCATACGGGGCTATGATCTCAGTTTGGGTCTTGAGATGTGATTAATATTAAAGGGAAGCTCCTGATGTGATCACTATAGGTTTCATCCGCCTCTGCTCATTTTTCTCTCCAAAATGATTTTTTTAAGACCTCTTCCTAACTTCTACATTTTTCCTGAAGGCTTTGAAGTTGGGTCAAAAAGTCATATGAAGAGATGCCTGAAGCCACATGATTAGTCTCAGTTTAAGGAAGAAGTAGTATCTGATAAATATCAGGAGGAATCAGAATTTAAAAAAACCAGACCCAAAAAACAAAGCTTCTGAATTTTGGCCACGTAGTGGAGCAGCAGAAGCGATCAAGGAAAGAGGTGGAAGCACAGAATGTATTATTAATGTCCAGTTCAGCAAGAGGATTCAGTGAGTGTCACTCCAAATGAGTTAGAAAATCTGGAATAGCAACTGTTCAAAAGAGAGTGGAACAATGTCAGAGCTACGAGGATCCGAGGAGTTTGCTTACTCACTGCAGTGTGTTTCAAACTTTGCTTTCTTATGCTCTGTCTGGGACAATGTGACAGAGATAATTACAGAAGAGTGATTTAATCTAGAGATCTGTCATACCATTGACATGAGCCGAGAGCAAGAGGAAGTACTCAGGAGCAGGCTACCACCTCCCTCCCAATTTCTCTACTTGCTCCAAGGAGCAAGTAAACTGAGCTGGATATATACTCTCAGATTATATTCTCCACTGCACCAATGTAGCTAGAGGGGCCACTGCACTGAAGCAGAGCCAATGTTCCATTCCCAATGCTGTTATTTCTCTCCCTACTCTCCTGCATGAGTGGAGAAATACAGTGTCTCTTCAGAGCCTGCTCATCTACTCATAATGCCGTGCTAGCCAGCCCACAATTTGGCTCTGCAGGTTTGAACACTGTCATAAGGACCGTGTCTTCTATATGTCTGTTAAGTACGATGTACCTTTCTAATGCTATGTAAATAATGAGTGGCACCAGCATTAAAAAAATTGCTCGGAAGGAACAGCGCTTCCTCCAGTTTTGCCTGACATCATCCATAATGAAAAATAAATGTACCATCAAAGTTACAAGTTACAGAGTAGCCTGATGCACCACAAAGGCTTCTGAACTGGGAAAAAAGTTGAGAGAGGAGACAGCCAGAGTTCCACACCATTATGTGGTATGAAGCTTGCTCATATAAAGAAACAGAATCATCATAATTGTAACCCAGGTGGCATTAGCAGCAGCTAAGGCCAGGTTCAATATTGAGGGGTTCCTCTTAAAAATACAAAAGAGAACTGGCTCCAGCCACCGCCTAGTGAGCTGGGAAAATTAAATGCCACTCACTGGGCACTTCAAAGAAGAAATACTTTCCTTCTTAAAAGTGCTTAGTCTGCATAGCAAAGGAAATTTGTAATAAAAAGGCAAAGGGAACCCAGTGTTACTTTGGGAAAACACCACAACCATGATTCAAAAGCATATGGCCATGAACAATACTCACACAACAATATGCTGGACAGTGCCTTGGCTTCAGTTCCTCACCTTGCGATGTGAAAGTCTGACAGACAAATGCGCCTTTAACATGCCACTCCCCTCTCCTGCACCCCACTTATAGCTGCTGTCCTTGGTCAGTGAAGATGGACAGCTCAGAGGTGTGTTCACAGGAGTTCACCTCCCACCCCAGGGGGATGAGAGGAAGCACTGAGCAATGCCTCAGCTGCTGCACCACCACTGCAACTGGCTTACAGTTCCTGCCACTCACTCTAACACCACTGCTGCCACCCTCTGCTACCTCTGTCTCTCTGCAGTGACATCACTGTCTCAGTTCCATCACTTAATCCAGCTCCCAGTGATTTCAGCAGGGAAGGGGGAACCCCAGTGCTTGTGCAGGCTTTATCACTGC
Source organism: Gopherus evgoodei (assembly GCF_007399415.2). Classification (NCBI taxonomy): domain Eukaryota; kingdom Metazoa; phylum Chordata; order Testudines; family Testudinidae; genus Gopherus; species Gopherus evgoodei. The sequence goes on from NC_044326.1 coordinate 12,139,760, forward strand.
AACACTGTACAACACCACATTGAAAGCTCAGCACAGAGTTATCACAGATTTCAGCTCCGGGGATCACTGAACAAAACAAGGACTCTCAATTGCATTTAATAAGCTCTGCCTTTAAACAGTGGAGAGAAGAGGGTCAAATGGTATCTAGGACTCATTAGAGAGAACCTGCACCGCCAGCTAAGAACATCTGTCCTCACCCTTTCTCCCCTTCATTGGAATTTGGCATCTCTACCTGCTGCTTAGTGAGTGACATTCAATCAGGGAAAGCTAAGTACAAGTTCTACTGACCTTTGCTCATACAGTAAGAATAACAACATTTCATTACCTCTGCATGCTAAGGTGACTTGTAACCCGACATGAGCCAAGAGGAATTATTTTAGCAAAGCACTCAATCGTGCTGCACAACTGGGCAGAGTAGGCATGTCTCTGTGTAAACTGGTAGACTCACCCCCGTGGCGCCTCCTGCTGGTTGCTTTGGGGAATTAACTGGATTCCAGCTACAGAGCTGCAGGCCAGTGATCCACCTGTCCTCCACTGGCCCCGGGCCCCTCCCTGGACCTCAGTGCCCCTTTAACTGGGTCTCCCCCCTCCCAGGGGAACCCTCACCCCACTATCCCCACTTTGCCTTACTATTGGCTACTGCCTAGTCATTGTCTAGCCCCCACACCCTGGGGCAGACTGCAGTATCAGCCACTCATCATAGGCAAAGGAGTTTTGGCCTGGCTGCCTTTACCCACCCTCCAGCTGCCCCTCTGCAAGCCCAGTACCTTGCAGGCTTAGAATTAGGCCCTGCAGTCTGGGGACTTGCTGGCCTAGGGCTTCCCAGCTCCTAAGGCTTTTTCCCTAGTCCTGCCTTCCTCTAGGTCCCCTGGTTGAGTTCACAAGCAGCCAGGCCTGTCTCCCTCTCCAGTCAGAGGGAGACTCTGTTCTGCTTCTGGCTCCTTGACCTTCTTATACAGCCTTGTGGCTCAGTTTGGGGCATGGCCCCCAGCTGCAGCCACTCCTGCCATCAGCCCAGGCTTCTGGCTCCAGCTATGGCCCCTTGCCAGGGCTGTTTTAACCCCTTCTCTCCCAGAGCAGGAGTCCACCCTGCTACACTCTGCAAACATGGTCTGTTCCCAAAGTCTTTCCCCCCAGCTCATCACTAGATGTCAGGCAGAGAGACAGTGGTTAGGCTGACAGAAGAATTCTTCTGTCAAGCTAGTGCTCTCTACACAGGGGGTTAGATTGGTTTAAATACATAATTTGGGGGGTGGATTTTTCACACCTTTGAGCAACGTAACTGAGTCAATTTAACTTTTTAGTGTAGACCTGTAATGGGGCCCCTGCAGGGCCCTCCTGGCTCCTGCCCTCACTGGACTGAGAAAGTCCCACACAGACTTTTTTGCTGCAGTGCTCACCTGGTGCTTTTATTTACAGGCTGTGCTCCCACCACCATACACATAGTCCCCTTCTTGCAATCCACTGGCAGGAGAAGACGACAACGACAACGACAACGACAACGACAACGACAACGACAACGACAACGACAACGACAATAATCCCTCTGCTGCAGCTTTCCTCTTTCCAGCTCCTCCCCCTGGCTTCCTTCCTCTGAAGCTCTTATCTAGCCCCAGCCTGATGAGGCAGCAGCTGTTCCAGCTTCCCCAATCAAGGCCTGGTGATCTACCCAGCCCTAATTCACCTCTCTCAATTGGAGCTGGAGTGACAGAGGGTTGGCTAAGCAGTTTTCTGCTTAGTACCCTGTCACATGCCTGCCCCCTTTTTCCGAATCACCCTGCTCAACCATAAAGGTCCCTTCTTCCCCCAAATGGGTGGGGTCCTACTGGGTAAGATTTCCTCTTTGGGGTTACCTGCTGGGGCTTCCTTACAGGGTTCAGCCATCCCCCATCTGCAGAAAGTACATTGTGTGGGGGGTGGGCCACCCCATAGAGCTGTTTGCACCCAGAGGTCATCAGACCAATCACGCTCCTGGGCGCACCCCTCTTTTTTTCCCTCCTTCACCTTCAACAGGGATTTAGGATTGGCCCCAGCTTCCTCCTGGGCACCCAGGACCTCCGATTTCCCAGTCCCCTCAAGCAGGATTTGGGCCTTATCTTCCAGGGGTCTACCTACAGAGAGTTCTGTTGGGTCCCCTGGCTCTTCTGAGAGCCCTGGGGCAGATACTCCCTTCCTATCTTCTTTCTCCTTTTCCATCCCCCATTCTTCCTGGCTTGGGCTCTGTTGTCTAGGGCTTTATATTTCCAAGACCTCTTCCCCCTTTCTCCAAGGGTCTCTCCCTTCTCTCACCTTGGACCTCCTTGTCCAAACTCCCTTCTCTCCTGGGAAGGGGTCCCAGTCGGTGCCCACCACCACTGGGTACGGCAGGCCCTCTACCACACCGACCTATTTCCAATGGAACTGACCCCAAACATAGTTAAAGACATATGGGCTGGATGAACGGACTGTAAGGTGGATAGAAAGATGGCTAGATTTTCGGGCTCAATGGGTAGTGATCAATGGCTCCATGTCTAGTTGGTATCAAACAGAGTGCCCCAAGGGTTGGTGCTGGGGCTGGTTTTGTTCAATATCTTCATTAATGACCTGGAGGATGGCGTAGACTGCACCCTCAGCAAGTTTGCAGATGACACTAAACTGTGAAGACGAGTAGATATTCTGGAAGGTAGGGATAGGATACAGAGGGACCTAGACAAATTAGAAGATTGGGCCAAAATAAACCTGATGAGGTTCAACAAGGACAAGTGCAGAGTCTTGCACTTAGGATGGAAAAATCCCAGGCACTGCTACAGACTAGGGACTGAATGGCTAGGCAGCAGTTCTTCAGAAAAGTACCTAGGGGGTTACAGTGGATGAGAAGCTGGATATGAGTTGACAGTGTACCCTTGTTGCCAAGAAAGCTAACAGCATTTTGGGCTGTATAAGTAGGGGCACTGCCAGAAGATCGAGGGATGTGACCATTCCCCTCTATTCGACACTACAAGAAGGATGTGGAAAAATTGGAAAGAGTCCAGCAGAGGGCAACAAAAATTATTAGGGGGCTGAAGCAAATGATTTATGAGGACAGGCTGAGGGAACTGGGATTGTTTAGTCTGCAGAAGAGAAGAATGAGTGGGAGATTCAATAGCTGATTTCAACTACTTGAAAGGGCGTTCCAAAGAGGATGGAGAGTTCAGCTGTTCTCAGTGGTAGCAGATGACAGAACAAGGAGTAATAGTCTCAAGTTGCAGTGGGAGAGGTTTAAGTTGGCTATTAGGAAAAACTTTCACTAGGAGGGTGATGAAGCACTGGAATGGGTTACCTAGAGAGGTGGTGGAATCTCCTTCCTTAGAGGTTTTTAAGGTCAGGAAGCCCTGGCTGGGATGATTTAGTTGGGATTGGTCCTGGTTTGAGCAGGGGGTTGGACTAGATGACCTCCTGAGGTCCCTTCCAACCCTGATATTCTATGATTCTATGAAAGTCCCTATGGTGGGCTGTCACCTACTACTCCACACTGGAACCCATACAGGGTATCATCAGACTATTACAATCCATACTTGATGGAGGCCACATCCTGAAATAAATCTTTCTTGATCCTCCTCTTCTGACCTTCAAACAATCCCGCAACCTCACCAAGATCATCATCAGAAGCTAGTTCCCCACAAACCACAACGCCAACGCAAAGTGGCAACAGACTTTGCCAGAGTGTATGTGTGTGCAAATGTGTGTTCGTATGCATGGCTGTCTGTATGTGTATGATAGTGTGTGTGTGTGAATGCCTGAATCTCTGTATCTGCATGCAAAATTTTGTGTATGTTTCTGTGTGTGTGATTCTATATGTGAGTATGTGGGAGAGAGACACACTAAAAGAGGGACTGAATTATTTTGCTGGCTTTGTATGCAATTACTGCTGAGTTTCTAAGAGCTTAACTGAAGAAAGCACATTGTGCCAATGAAAATAAATATCCGTGTGACAGTTTCAACCAACGTCTAGCACTCAAACACCTGTAGGAGGAAAGATTATTTTAACAAAATAATTTTTCAGGGTTACCAATGTGCGTAAGCAAGTTCCTATTGCTTCCTAAAAGCGTGAATACGAAACTGTCAAAATAATGAAAACTTTTGTAGATGGCAAATGATAAAGGCAAAACGATAAAGGGCTAAATCTTGATTGCATTCTTGGGTTTTCTTCAAGAAAGTCAGAGAAATGGAAAAAGAGCTGAATGAAATTCAGTACTCTGACTCTGCTGTTGCTAAGAGTGATGGAGACATTAAAATCAAACTTTACTGAACAATCTGACTGCAGCAGAATTTATTAGCATGGCACTCGATGAAAGCCTTGATATCCGTGACACCTCAGTCTCTGATTTTTTGTCACAGTGCCTACATGCAAACTGGCTATGACAGAGGAGAGTGGATGTGAAACTCTTGCTTTATGGCACTAAAGGTGAGGGCATAAATGTCATGATGGATGCTTCAAAGCAGCTTGAACTAGCTCTGCAGAAAACAGTGGCTAATATGGCTATTGCCGAAGCACCGTCTCTGACAGAGGAAATAAAATGTGCTGGTACATAGCGTTAAAAAATAGTGTAAAACAGTCAGGTCAGTGCCTGGCTATTTTCTTCCCACTTCGATGCTGTTCCTCAACAACATACATTTGCACATTTGACACCTATTTGGGATACAACAAAATATATGTAGGACATTAATTTTCGCCAATAGAAAAAGCTAGAAATATAATCAACAGTCTCAGCAGCTAGAAGAATTCTGACAGCCAGCCTGGTGATTCTGTGTTGCATACAGATAAGAGCTTGCTGTCAGGAGAGTTATTATTGGCCTTTTGTCTACCATAGGTATATCTGAATCCCTCAAAAAAGTTGCATTATTGACTGGGGTGTGATGATGACACAATCTGGGGGCAGGAGGGTGTCCGTTTATTTGTTTGGGACAGGGGTGTTTTTTGTTTACATTCAGTTCAAGGCTGCTTTTTTTGCTTGCTTGTTTGTTTTTACATTGTTTTACAACACAGAACCATTTTTTGGCTAAAACTTTTCTAGGGCAAAAAATGCAAATCATACAACACTAAAATATTTTATGTAGATTTGGCTGAATTGATAGTTATGAAAAACTATTCTAACAAAATTGAAACACTTTGTTTTAACATTTGTTACATGATATGCTTCAGATTTTCAGTTTCAAAATTTCCTCCAGTTTTATTTTTTAAATGCAAAAACATTTTAAAATGGTCAAAATCAAAATGAGACACAAAAATTCTGGAAAGATTCATTCAATTCAAAATGTTTGTTTGATTGTTTGTTTTGTGTATCTGAAAGTTTAGTTAGTAGTGGAGATGTGGTTCCACTCTACAATATAACTGTCTAAGGACTGGTCTACACTGTGGGGCGGGGATCAAGCTAAGATACGCAACTTCAGCTACACTAATCACGTAGCTGAAGTCAAAGTATCTTAGTTCAGCTTACCTGGCTGTCCTCATGGCGGCAAGTCGACTGCCACAGCGCCCCGGTGACTGTGCTTACTCCTCCTGCCAAGGTGGAGTACGGGTGTCAATTCGGGGATCAATTCATCATGTCTAGATGAGACACGATAAATTGATCCCCAGTAGATCGATTACTACCCGCCGATCTGGCTAGTAGTGTAGACGTGGCCTAAGGCTTCATCTGCATACTGACCTAACTCCTGGTGTAGACAGTGTTATATTGGATGGACTTTTCCCATCAACATAGCTGCTACATCTCGAGGAGTACATAGGCCAACGGGAAAAGCCACAGCACTGCAACGGTAGCCTGAAGAATATCATGCTTTTCCTGTTTTGGGCCGTATGAGTTCGGAACACACTCTCCTTTTAAACCTGTCTCCTTTTGTCCCTCTCCACCGTAAAAAATAACACTTCAAAATATTTTCCCAAAAGATGTTTTTGGATGACTACAGTTGGTCTTATACAATATACTCCCTGTTTATTTTTATGCAGAACTCTTTACTATACTGTGATATTGTGGAACAGAAAGTCCCACGTGTGACTGAGTTGCAGAGTAGTTTGCAAATGCAGATCAATTCAGTGTATAGCTTGTCTATTGAACAAGCTTCAAAAGATTGTTAGATGGCCAGGATCATGACAGGTTATATCCAAAAAGTTCCTACTGTATTTTCCGCTACATGCATCCGATGAAGTGGGCTGTAGCCCACTAAAGCTTATGCTCAAATAAATTTGTTCATCTCTAAGGTGCTACAAGTATTCCTGTTTTTTTTTTGCAGATACAGACTAACACGACTGCTACTCTGAAACCCATCCAAAAACTTCTTTGTTTTCAAGTGGAATCGGGTTTCATTGCAAGCATTTTATGAAACTCTATCAGAACTCAGTGTACACACATTCAGTTCCTATGTGGTTTAGATCAAATTATTTAGCCTGGCTACTTAAGTTATTCTATTTTTAAAAGAGGACGGTAATACTTCCACCTATCTTAGTGGTGCGTTGTGACAATAATACACTCTGTGATCCTGGGACCTCTTTGTGCCAACTGGCAGGGAGCACACGGGGTACATAAAGGTTACAGAGATTCCCTGGGTTTGGGTTCTACATACTAGATCACCAAATAATATCATGTAATGTCTCTAATGAAAGCTTGCATCACACTGGTCATCATAATCAATGTGAGATGTATGTACAGAAAATATATGAGGAGGTTTGTATATATGCTGGGAATTATGGTGTCTAAGCCTTGTAGTTAAAGGCAGGTCATTGAAGGTACCGTGCCTTGAGACAAACTTCTCTGAACAGGAAATGAGAGACATTTATCTTCCTGGTGGACCACTGTATATTTTGTGCCTTACAATAGAAGTGTATTAGCATATTGAGTCAAATGCTAATGTACAGCTTGCAGAGGCTTCAGAAGGAAATTAACGAGAAAAGGTAGACAGCAGGGAGAGGGGGGACCCTGTTTCAGAGGAAGATCAAAAGGTCTGGTCTGGTATATTTGAGGGTCCAGAAAGATGCCTTGGCTTCCTTCACTGTGGAAGTAAACAGGTAGTGGGTTGGCTTTGTGAAAAAGGGATCTCAGCCAGGCATGGCTGAAAATGCTGGGGAGAACTTCGGGTAAGATAAACTTCTTTTTTAGACAGGAGGGTAACATGTTAGTTAAATTTAGACCATAGAAAGTGTGTTAAGATTTTGTTCTGTAGGTAACTCCTTTATTTTCAATAGCTCTCTTTTCTATCATAGGAATCTCTGCTCTTTGTTATAGAAACATATACTAGCTTTCTCTGTAAACAAATCAAAGTGTGGTGTCCTAAGCGGAGTGGGGATCCCAAGTTAACTCTAGTACACAGTTCCTGTGGGAACAGAGAACCAGAGAGTTTTGTGAGTGCTTAGCGGGCCAGGGGCTTGACGCTCCAGAGGGACACTCGGAAGACTTGGGAATTGTTGTGTGCCTAGTGCTAAGCTGTACAGAGTAAGGCCAGCAAAGGTCTGGAAGGCAGTGCTTGTGTTGTCAGGCTGGAGGTTTCGGGGAGCTGACCCTCAGCAGGCACAGACAAGACTGCTTCACGCTAAGGGCAGGTGGTAGCAAGATGCCTCACACACCTGGGCACTCCTGGGAAGCGCCACACCCTGTACATTTATAGGAGGATGTTTCATTTGTTTTGACTAGCAAAGTGTTTTCAGGGTGAGGAGCATCATAAAATTGCAAAATATCCTGATTTGTAACATGACCTGCCCTTCTTTGGGGGTGAATGCCTCTGCTCCCAGGTAGCAGGGGGATTCTGATGGCATAGTCATATAAATTACACTTGTCTTTGCAGGTATAGGTCAGACTTGTGCTTGAGCTTGGAGAGTTTAGATTGCATTAATTTTTAAAGGAGCTAGTGGGGACGATGAGCAGTCAAGACTTTTTATGCTAGGGGAATAAGTTAAAACTTCAACCTACAGAAATATAGCAACCAAACATATGACTGATTTGCCATCTGATCCCAGAGTAGGCACTTCACAGCAATTCTCAGAATTGAAAATACCAGCTGCTTCCATTTCACTGGAAGTTTATGACATAGAAGGAAACATAAAGGATGCTACATAATAGAGTTTGGGTCATTTCAGTGATATAAGCTACAGGCACAAAAGCATGGAAGTGATTCTGTGGTGTTTTGGAAGATGTAGTTTCTCGCCTTCATATCTTGCTAAAATTACTGTTTGTTCTTTTTTAGCATCTTTAGATGTGAGTTTGAATCTTCTGCTCTCATACAGCAGGGATTCAAGACTTTTTAACATCCTAGCACAATACTTCGTTTGCATTGCTGTTAAGTACTTGATTTTACAGATCTCTCTCTCTCTCTCTCTAATTACATCAAAATCCTTGACAAATCTATTATCAGACCCTTATGATAACCAGTCTATTGGCTTTGTGCTAGTTTTATGCTGATTTACATTTAACAAACCAGTTCTGGTATTTCTTGAAATTGATTAATTTCTTTCAATAATTGAGAGGAACTATGATTGCCATAAATAACTGTGATTTATATTACACAGGTGACTAGTGGTCCCCAGCAAGATCATGGATCCACTGTGTTAGGTAATGTATAAACACATAGTAAGAGATAATTGTTGCCCCTAAGAGCTTACAGACTAAATAGTCAAAATCCATAAAGGGTGGAAGAAAGGGAATATTATTCACCCTGTTTTACAGATGGGGAACTGAGGCAGATAAATGAAGTGATTTGCCTTGAGATCACACAGAAAATAGATGTTCCAGTCCTGTCCCTTAATCCCAATACATCCTTCTTCCTCTCTATCTGTAGGAGCATAAATGTTTGTCCTGGTATTTGTGATGAAGATAAGTGAGTGGGAACCTGAAAAGGTGTGGGGTAAATCTGAATAAACACTCCAAAGGTTGTATGTGTGGAGAGTCATCTAAATTACCTAAACTTTTGGGGCAGGTATATTTCAATTTATTTCTTGCTTTTCACTTTTACAGAAGCTTCTGTCTGAGGATCTCACAGCACTTTACAGACATTGATTAATTAAACCTCACAATACCCCTATGAGGTAGGTAGTATTGTTACAATGTAGGTGGACTGTAAGTTAACTCTTCGGAGTCCTTATACTCCATCTTGATTTGGTATGCTCTTATTCCTTATAACAGGGGGATGAATGCTTTAACTAGACTTAATGATGCTTTTGAAGTCATGGGGACTTGCCTGAATATCTTCCTCTGGGTAAGGATAACAACATTCAGTCCTGTGTATTCAACCTCTGCCTGGGTATAAAATGACATTGTGATAAGCAAGATCACAGGCCACGTTTTCATCTCACAAACACTCGTGCAAGTCCATTAAAGTCAATGAGTCCCAGATGTAGAAATGAATTTTTCTTAAGTGCCAACTATTATACAATCATGTGTTATTCAACAATAGCTAGCACAGTAGTTGGATGCTGGATCTCAAAGATACTTCTTTCAAGGACTTGGCATGGGAATTACAACAAGGTGGCAGTTAACAACTTGCCAATAACTTGGCAAGAAAAATAGTGAGGTTTATTATTAGCCTTTCACTATGCCAGACACAAATGAATCCATTAAGTACAGCTATCCATCTACTCTGACATCAACAGCACAGCAAAGTTCATCACAGACAGGGTAGGAAATGAGAAAGTGCTGTGTCACATTAGAACAGTAGAATGTAATTGCTATGTGCTCCCAGGCAATAAATAACAATGCATTGAATTTCTACAGCATTTTCCCCCCACCTGCCCCAAAAGGAACACTGTGAGGTAGTTAGTAGCATACACATTTTACAGATGGATACACTGAGTCACAGAGGGGATAAATGCTTTGGCCAAGGTCACTGTGAATGAGTAGCAAAGTTTGGCATAGAACCTAAGAGCATCACTCCGACATGGGGCATCCATTGGCTTCACAGGTGGTCCTGCACGTGGAGATCTTCAACATCAGGGCCAAGATCTAAGTCCCACTATCTTCAGCTGTTCGATCATATTGCCTGCTATTAGGGAGATTGTTCACACATCCCTGGAGAATGGAACACTGCTGCATTGGCTTAGACTGGGGATATTTATTCATGAGTAAGGCAAGTTTTAGCTATGTGAACCCATTATGTACCCACCGAGTGAAATATCATGTCCCTTGCTAAACTTCACCATGTTTGGTTACGTTTCTTTTGCCATAGCTACAGTACCATCTCAAGCAAAGGCTTTTGAAGCATGACATTTCAACTTTGGACAGATTGGTTGGCTGACACTTGGATATCATTTCTAAGTGTATTGTTATCAATGATATTTCAACAGCCTGAATGGTATAATGAAGGTCGTAGAAACTAGAAGCAAAGCTGACATTTGGGCTGATGTCTGGGGATTCAATTAATACTAGGCATCAAACCATGTAGAGAAATTACATGGAAATGAATCTGAAGATCAAGAAATTTACACAATCACGATGATGTTTAGTAACCATAATAACTGCTGAATATCTGATGTACATTGTAAAGTAGACTCTGTTGTATATACACTGTTGGAATCTCTTGTCCAGCCCTTTAATATCTGTTTTCCATTCTTTAATAGTATTCATTATTATATTGTGGTAGTTTTTAGCATCTTGCTTTTGAATATTGCCATATTGAGGGTAATGGTTTGGGGCCGTAACCAAAACATCTCCCTTGTTTCCAGCCAATGATGAAACAAATCCAGATCAACTAAGTGGGCTTTGGGAACTGTTTAGGGATGGAAGTGGAAGGAATCCACCCCTAACATTGAGGGCAGAGCGTGTGGCAGCTCCACATTACCCAACTTCACCCTTGAGCGGGAAAAATGAACATAACTCCTGTATGCAGTGTTGTGGTAGTCGTGTTGGTCCCAGGATAGCTGTCCAGACCTGAAGAAGAGCTCTGTGTAAACTCAGATCTTGTCTCTCTCACCAACAGAAGTTGGTCCAATAAAAGATATTACCTGTCCCACTTTGTGTCTCTTATAACCTCTGTAGACTAGCAACAGATCAAGTGGCCATACTCCTGCCCTCACCCTTCTATTGCCTACTGAAAACCTATCTGTGCTGGGCTATTGAGAATTGTTTTATACAGGGGTACGGAGTCCCCTATCCCGACCCTTTACACAGTTCTTAGCACCTCTGAATGACCATATTGCAGTTGCCCAGTCTTTGTGCAACAGAACCAATGGGGTTTTGCTACATTAAGGGCTACCTGTACTTTCTACCCTGGTGGATGCCTTTTGCCTTAAGCACACACAGTAAAGTACAGTTTGGGGGCCATATCTGAACTAGGGACAATTCATTCTGAAAACACAGAATTTGGTTTTTCAAGCAGGGTTTTTCAAGGAAGAAGTTAGATGTGGTTTGATCTCACCCTAGGAAATCAACTTGATGTTACTAATTAAAAAAAACTTTTACTCAATACTGTTTTTCTTGTTAGAAAAACCACTGCAAGTGGCAATGCCAAATGTTTCTCTGGTACATTGAACAAAAATAACAATATTTTAATAATAATTTCAGAATGCATATGTGCAACATAACACACGGCAAATGCATCATACATATTCATAGGTACCGTGTCCTATTGTTGGGGATTTTCTCAAATTGCTCCATATCATAAATTGTGTTCTGTTACCGCACCAGTTCATTTCCTTTTCAACCTTTTTCACTTTTAAAAAATTTCTAAACAAATCATCTTGAAAGAAATCATTGACCCTTTTGTGACATCTTGGAATCACCAATGAGGGGCTGTGTCACTCCTGCCCTGCAACCTTGCGTGCCTTAGAATACCTTGCTGGTAGTAACTTCTACTGGGGCTGCTCCCAAACAGCTTTCCGGCATGCAAGTTACACCCTGAATGTCTGTGTGTAACTGCAGCCTGCCAGTCAAACTTAGGTTACGCTCTGGCCCTACTTATTTTTCAGGGTGACCCAAACACATTCCCTGTCCTGGATTTTCCCACTGAAATATATATATTTTACTACCCAGCCCTCTCCTGGACAGTCCAAATATATTAAGTCGATCATTCCTTTAAGGGAACATTATAAATCACTTTACTCCCTTAAATGGAGTTACCCAGACACTTTAACTTAAACACACCAGAATAGCTAAAACAATAAAGTTTGTTAACTACAAAGAGATAGATATTAAGTGAGTACAAGCAATGAAGCATAAAAAGTCAGAAATGGTTACTAGAAAATAAAGATAAAAGTGCTTTCTAGGGCCTAACTTAAACCAAAATCACTCACCACTTGCTTCCAAAAGTATTACAGGACAAACTTTCAGTTTAGTCATAACAATAATTTTCCGATGGAAAACTCTTTTGATAATTTTCAGCCCAGCTCTAATCCTGAAGTGTCAAATTTTGAAATCATGGCAGCTTGATGTATAGAAAAACTACTTTAGACAAGCTGTCCAGCTTACACACAGCTGCCCTTCAAAAACATATCTCTTTTGCCAACAGAAATTGGTCCAGTAAAAGGTATTTCCTCCCCATCCTTGTTTCTCTAGGGCCAGACATGGCTACAACAACACTGCTTTCTATGGAAACTGTAAACTTTTCATTGAAAAACCAAAATGGCTGAAATAAACATTTTTTTTCATTGAAAGTGCCAGAATTTTCAGCAGATAGGAATCCCCATTTTCCGATCAGACCTACTCATTAGGTTTTTGGAGCACACTCTTAAGAAAAGAGGTTGCTTAATAAGGATGTTCTCTTGTACCATCCATTTCTGTATTGTGTCCCCTCTGCTGACCTGGGCTCAGAAGGTAGAGTTCAGAGGACGGGGTGCTAACTGGGAAGCTGTGTGTGGGATTGTTCCATACTTGAAAGGAAGGATGGTTTTACTGGTCTTGAAATGAGATCACTGACACTCAGTTCTTGAATCTAATCTAGACTTCCTGTGTGACATTGGAAATATCGCTTAATCTCACCCTGCCTCAGTTTCCCCTGTTTTAAAAGGAGATAATAATACTTTCTTTCTCCTACTGTTTGTCTGTCTTCTCTTATTAGGCTGTAAATGCTCTGGGCAAAAGGATTGCCTCATTCTGTGTGTGTCTGCACAGTGCTCAGGCACAATGATACCCTGAGCTCACATGGGGCCTCTAGGTGCTACTGAAATATAAAGAGTAATACAGTTTAATAGTGTTAATAGTGCATTCTGTCATTATCACCATTTATATTTTACTTGTACCTAGAGATCTGAGCTGGCGTTAGGGCCCCACTGTACTAGACATGGTCCAGACGCACAGTGAGAGAAAGTTCCTACCTCAAATAGCTTAAAAGCTGAAAACCAAGAAAGGAAGGGAGAAATAACCTCCTCAAGGCCACAGGTTACGTCAGTGGGCAGCAGAGTAGGGATTAGAATGCAGATCACCTGACAGTGTTTTATCCACTGGACCAGGGCCGGCTCTAGCAATTTCGCTGCCCCAAGCATGGCGGCATGCCATGGGGGGCGCTCTGCCGCTCGCCGGTCCCGCGGCTCCAGTGGGCCTCCTGCAGGCGTGCCTGCAGATGCTCCACCGGAGCCACGGGACCACCGGACCCTCCGCAGGCACGCCTGTGGGAGGTCCACTGGAGCCGCCTGCCGCCCTCCCAGCAACCGGCAGAGCGCCACCCGCGGCATGCCACCCCAAGCACGTTCTTGGTGTGCTGGGACCTGGAGCTAGCCCTGCACTGGACTATACTACCTCTTTTGGTCCCATTCCCTACTATAAAAAACTAGACCCTATTTGCTGCCAGCTTACTAGGAATCATCGATGAATAAGAAGCGGACCCTGCCTCATTTTGTAAATAGTTTGTGGTGTTGTTCTATAAAGTGCACTGCCATATTATTTTCAGCGTAACCCAACATGCTATTTGTTTGGTTTAGTGAGATCCCTCCGGGATTAATATAGTTGCACTTTGATACTTTCAATTCTGAGAGCAGTAAACAGGGGTCTACTTAATGTACCAGCAAGGGGCCCTCAAATAGCACAGACAAAGAGGAAGGTCACGCATAAGAGAGAAGAGGTCACCACATTATTTTTCTACTTTTCATTTTATTGCTGGTGGCTTGCATTGCTAGGGCAAGCGCCAGGTTTTTCAAGCTGCGATTATTTCTTTCAGCTCAAGTAGGCTTTATCTTGCTTCCAAAGCCGGCTTGTTCAAAATGTCAGTGTCTGCTGACTGCTAAAAATGATTTGCATCTACATTCATTTTAAATTAAAGTAAATAGTTTGGTTTTATCCACTCTATTGTCTAACCAGCTGCCTCAATGAAAAGAAAGAAAGAAAGAAAAAAATGCCGCCATCAAAAAATACAACCACAAAATGCGCTTATGTTTCTGAACAATTTAGGCACAGCAGGGCTGCTTAACCAAGGATGATTGCTCATTCCACTTTTGTTAGAAACAGGACATGTCCAAATTTTAAAAAATGGAGCAAAAATTGAAATTTCCACTTAACCAAAGGCTATCACTCCCCAGCCCTAGTTCATAGCTACAAGGATATCTAGTTCACGCAGTGCTTGGTGGCAGAACAAAATGTGTTTATTGAAGGAGACATGGATTAAGTGCCATTTAGTTCACCTTGGTCCTAATTCTGCAGATTTTACTCAAGAAAAATGCCCACTGAAGTCAAATTCACTGTCCAGATAGGTTCTTGTGTTGGCACCCACTGCTGTAATCCATCAGATGTCTTATGTCATTACTCACACAAAACTCTTACTGAGGCTAATAGGAGTTTTGACTAAGAAAAGACTTCAAGATTTGGGGCCTGATGCAAAGCCTATTGATAATGGAATGATGCCTACTGGTCTCTTTGGCTGCTGGCTCAGGCCCTTGGAGCATAACAGCGCTTATTCAGCAAGGTATTCAAGCACATGGCTTCAGTGGGATTACTCAGGGACTTAGATTTAAGTATGTGCATAAGCACCTTGCTGAATTTGAGTCAGTTGCTGAAATCCTGGCTGCATTAGAGACAATGGCAAAATGTCCAGTGATTTCAGTGGGGCCTTCAGGACTTCCAGGACTTCAGCAAATGTGTCCTGAATCCAAATCTGCTGTGACTGATACAGTGGCAAAAATCCAATTGTTTTCAGGGAAAGCAAGATTTGTTTTTCTCTGTGGGTTTGCTCTAACATTTTGCTCCATTTGCTATATTTTCCATAAGACTTGAGATTCCACATGTGGGGACCATAAAAGAAAGCAACAGGAACCTAGAGGAACCTATCTGTGTGAGCAAACTGGAGGCTGGAAATATATATAAACACACAAACATCCCTCTATGTTTTCAGTTTTTTTTGTATTAAATGCATGTGTGATTTCCTTTCCTCATACTGGCAGGTATTTAATAGTGCTTAGAAAAATAACAAAGTATTTTTTAAGAGAATGAGATGGAATGAAGGGAAACAAAGAGAGCATGTGTGAGAGGAAAAAGAAAGATGGGGGCAGGGGAGGAAAGAATAATGAGAACAGTCTATCCATGTTAGTTTATTTTCCTCATGGCAGAATTACCTGAGAGATATACCTGAGATTCCCAGAAATGCTGACCAAATATTTTCATTAACGAGTAGGTGGGGAGAGTGGAAATAATGTCCAAAGATTGTAGGCCTTATACTCTCATCAGGAAAAGAGGCTTTAACAGCTTTAATATGTGTTGCCTTCATTGAATCTTTGGAATCTCCTGGAGGGATAGAGTCCCCACACTGAGGAACTCAACCAAGCCAGCATACCCAGCATGCAAACACACCTCAAACAGAGATGCCTCCACTAGCTTGGGCATCTGTGCTAAATGAATGATGGGCGTGTCTCAAAGGACATCCAATATGGTGTATTGGAAAAAGACCCACAGGATCCCCCAAGTTGCATTTCAAGGATGTGTGCAAGCGAGACCTCAAAGAAATGGACATGGATGTGGGCAAATGGGAAGATCACACTCAGGACCACAGCCTTTGGAAACCAGAGCTTGACAAGGTCTCCAGAGTTACACAGGGAAGTAGTCCAGCTTAGCAGAGGAGAAAAGCGCTTGCAGAAAGCAGAACCCAAAGGTTTGAAAAATCACTTTTAAATGTTACAGATGTGGCAGAGATTGTCTCTCTTGAGTGGGTCTCTTTACCCACAGCCATGTTCGCAGATGCCATAAAACCAATTGAGTAAATTCTTTACCTCTCAGGAGCGCATATCCATGGTCTCTCGAGACTGATGGATGCCTACTGGTACTACAGTGCAGTTTTAAACCCATGCCACATTTCTTCCCACCTCTGACATTCATCTACACAGTGATATCTCTGAGCATTTACTTTAGGGCTGGACAACTAATTGCTTAAATACCTATGACTGTCTTCACTTCAAATGGAGCAGAACTAAATTCAGTACCAGGACTGGTTGGAACTATTACAGCTAAACTGTTTTTGACATAAAACTGGGTTTTGACAAACTGATTTATTTATTGATTGATTGATTGCAAAAAGTGCCTGCTTTCCGTGGGACAAGGTAATAATAATGAACATCTGATTTTGGCGTCTGATACAAAAATCACTGAAGTCAATGGAAAGCCTTCCATTTGCTTTGGAACAGGCCTGTTATTGGCATAGTGTGTGTACTTGTGTATCCCACACACCTCCTGGGTTTGGTCGGGGTGAAAGTAGAAATAGGGACTTACCAGTACAGGGCTGGGTTGGGGCTGGCTCTGGCCCCTGGAAGGGGCAGGACCTCATGCGGAAGGGGTGGAGATGGGGGGGTCAGAGCCAGCCCCGGCTCACCCTGTACCGGTAAGTGCCCTTCCCTCCCCTCCCAGAGTAGCAGTGGCAGCCAGGGCCTCCGGTAGCAGTTTAAAGGGCTCAGGGCTCAGCCAGTGCTACTGCCCTGGGCCCTTTAAACCGCTGCCGGAGCCCCCGGCTACCGCTGCTACCCCAGGGCTCTTGCTGCAGAGCTCCGGGGGCCATTTAAAGGGCCAGGGCCATAGAGGCAGCGGGAGACCCAGGCCCTTTAAATAATCCCAGGAGTCCCACTGCCACTACCCTAGGGCTCCAGCAGCGGGGCTCTGGCAGCAATTTAAAGGTCTGGGGTTCCAGCCACTGCTGGGAGCCCCAGGTCCTTTAAATTGCCGCCTGGGGAAGCCAGGCCATCCTGGTACGCCATACTGGGGTGTACTGGCTTACTTTCACCTCTGGGTGAGAGATAATGAGTCTGCTACAGCTTTAGCTAACAGCCAGTTGGCTTTTAGCTCATGTGGTAGAAGCTCCTGTACTAAGCTTCAGAGAGCCCATGTACAGTCCCACCTGCCAACAACAGGGATCTGTCGGTGTTACACTTGTGCACAGATTAGTTACAGATATACACATAGACATGCACACATAGCTTTCAAGGGACTGGAAATCGGGGATGAAGGTTAATTTAAACTGTGTTTTGTGCTGACCCCAAGTGGTTTGTGCCTCTTTCTAGAAGGGGCATTCAGCACATAAAAATGCATTTGCTTCATTTTTGTGCAAGTATTTGCAGGTCACCTTTCCACTCAATGAAGGAATGGAAACTTTTTCCAGTAGCATTCCATCTATCACATTGTTCATTTAGGGCTGGCAGAGAGGCGGAAGCCAAAGTGCCAGACAGAGAAAATGAAAGACAGAACAAAGAGAAATGGGCCCCCGAAGGAAAGAAAGAGAGAGGTTCTGAAAGCAGAAATAGAAAGAGAAAGAGATAAGGGACCTTAAAATAGAGATAAATCAACAGAGAATCAAGTGCCTTGAAACAGAAGGGAAAGAATGCCCTAAAGAGAGAAAGCAAGGACAAAAATGCATCATCATATAAGCCAAGCCTGGGAGATCTGCCCATCAAAAGGGCTGCAAGTCTCCAAGCATTTTAATACCATATTGTTATTCCTGCCACAAGATGGAAACTTGTCTATGTCATTCATAGATGTTTTACTAATCATGCATGTTAAGTGTGACATTTAATACTGATTGCGGAAGAATAAGCCCTCTTTTCCATCTCCTTGGCCTCACTCCTCCCTGCCTATTTGTGAGAAGAATACAGGAGGCCTCAACAGGAGATGCAATGTGGTCTAGCAGATAGGGAGCTAGACGGGGCCTCAGGATACCTGGCTTCTATTCCTGTCTATCCCTGACCTACTATGTGACTTTGGGCAAATCACTTTGTGCCTGTTTCCTTTCCTAGTCTTTGCCCGTCTTCAATTTTTAACTATAAACTCTTCAGGCTAGAAGCTATCTTTTGCCATGTGGTGTAGGGTGCCTACCCCATTGGAACGATGGCGTTGGTTGGGGATTCTAGACACTATTGTAATCAGATAATAATGAGGCTCAAAGAATGATGTATAAAATGGATAACTGCACTCCAGTGCAGTGCCAGTCAAAAATAAATGTATGTGTGTATCAGTCCTATAGTGCTGGTACTTTAAGCATTATTGACAACATACAAATAATAATGAAATTCTGTATCTGTAAAGAGTTCTAGTTGTAGTAGAAAGAGATATTCTGGAGCACTGCACACTCAGAAAAGCCAGGCCATGCTATAAGCAAAAGTCAGGCCCTGGCATAAAGCAGACACTTGGTCATGAGTTCACGGTCTGGTACATGAACTTGGCAAAGGTACGGCAAGTGTTGCTAAAACACAAGCACTCCTAAGTACTAGGTATTGGAGTAAGACAAGGATGGGAGGACAGAATAATGAATGGAGATTTTTGTTAGATGATACAAGGGTTGGTAACTAATGACGTCAGGAGTGTAATATGCAGCTTGCTTGTACCACTGTATAGAAAGAGAAAGCATAGGAGGGGAACCTTTGATCGACGTAGGGGGCAGCAGAAAGTCCTGCTGCTGACTGAACTGGACCATTGTGACAGGCCTACATGTGTTAGTGTACCTGAACCATGCTAGTACCATGGTTCATTGACAATAAACCTGTCCGAGCACGTTCACCCTCGAACAGAGTCTGTGTTTTTTCTGGTCAATATTATTGAGGTCTGCTGAGCTGGCAAGGTGGACAAAGCTGAGATGGCACACAGTGAGATCACACACGCATGCCAACTGACAACACTAGACATTGAATGGTCATTGAGCAACAGGTTCAACTAAAGGAAGAATGGAGACCTATTATATACCATCTCTGTGGCAACTGTGATCAGTTTAGATGGTGGATGGAGACCAACCGTGAATGTCACTGAAAGAAAAAGCATAGACACATGACTCTTCACTCTGATGATCAGGCACTTCAAACATGTGGTACGTCAGGTTTCATTAGCTCAGGGAGGCTTGACCAAACTTCACTTCTCACCTGCTTCTTCTTCCAAGTGAAGAGTTAATGCCATTTGGCTGTGATCAGTGTTACAGCCTCAGACAAAAAATGTGAGTCAGTGCTTTCCTAAAGTTTACGGAGGATCAGAATATTACTCAATCTAGTCAAGTGCAGTGGAAATACATGGAGGTGGGGGTAAAAATGGAATTGCTTGTGGTCACTAGAGTGTTGAAGACCATTATTAATTTGAATATAATAATAGAAATGTAGGACTTGATATGTCATCTGGTTCAGGTCTTTGCAATGAGGTAGGACTAAGAATTATATCTTTGATCTTTTAAATCTGTAGCCCTGGTGTTCTGCAAATCTTTTCCTTTACCTTTTCCTTCCTTTATTTATATTAAAGGAGGCTTTTGTCTTCTGTTCAGGAAATGGCTGTGGAGCAGATACATTGATTTTAAGAGCCTTTTAATGGCTTACATGTCTATTGTATTTTACCACATTGGTGAATGGAGTTTATTTAATCACATATTGAGTTTTAAAGCTTTCAGTGTTGATAAAATCTCTGAAGACAGGTGTGAAGTAAATTTTGTTCATTTAATAGGATGACATCAGAGAACAAAGTATGAGGACAGGTCCACCACTAGCTCTCATGTATCCCAAATTTGTTTAACTCTTTTGAGGATGTGTCTGCTTGCAATCTGTTCACCAGATTGTCATTAGGATGGAAAAAGCATTGCACTGTAAAAACTACCAGTTTTCCCTTGTTTTCTACCTGTCATTTGGTGAACCAAGAGCTAAGATTTGTTTCCAGTTCTGATGTTTGTGTAACCTCCTTTTTGAGCCAAAATTCAGCAGTGTTATTTACAAATGAGAAATCTGACAGCGGTTCATATTTTGTTTTTGTGCCATTGAGCTCATGGTTCTGACACATGTAAGGAACTGTGGGTAAAGTCTGAAAGAGCCTCCCTTGGTTTGAGATTAAGGACAGGTAAACCAGTTCAGATACAATAAGGACTAAAGAGATCCTTAGCTTGAAACTCAAACTGAACTTTTGCTGAAGTTCAAATATTTTCTGATAGTTCATTTCCCCATTTTTTTTCTTTTTGTGTACCTCAGAACTTCTTGGTACCCAAGGCTGTACTCCCTGCTTGACTCCCTTGAACAGTCTCATTGAGATCACCCACGTGAATGCGGCCAATGGGATTTAGACCCAGAAATTCGGGGATCAAAATAACAGGAGAGACTATTCTTATAGTCCTAACCTGACTACAGGCAAGAAAAATCTTTCCCCAAAGCCTGTTCACATGTGATTTTCAATTCAGTTTAGCAGATTGAAATGGTTCATATGCTTTGGATAAGATTCATACAAGTATTAAATTTTTGAAAGCGTATCTAAAATGAGCCTAGGAGTTTGAATTTGTACTCCTCAATGCTTATTGAGATGGCACTGGGGCCAGCACTTAGCTCCAGTTTCTCAGCATTTATGATAAGCATGACAGGAGGTTCATTGGGTTGTATACCTCAATTCCACCTGACCAGAAACTCCAAAAAATAAATCACCTTATTTGAATCAGCCTGGAGACCCAAAGGTTAGGTTGCAAGAATGGAAATCTTCAAGGAGATTTAACGGTATGGAGTGGTACAATAAAGATTAAGTGACCTGGCAAATCTCTCTCCCACAGAAACTCTCCTCTTGCTCTAGTGATCTATGGAAAAGGTTTTCTATATGAGGTGTGAACGGAGACTTCATTCACCCAGGCAACCAAAATAGGGTATGTAAAAAGATTTGCATGTAACTAATGACTAATGTCATTCCACAGAACAGTGGCGCCTTGGAAGGCACTAGAGATTTGGCACTGCATGGTTGATACTGAAGTAAGGGAAAGACTGCAGCTGTTACACGGCAGCCTCACTAGTCTGGGAGGGGCACTGGAGAAATTGCACAAGGACAATCTCTTCTAAGGCTGCCCTTTGCACACAGTGGTTTAGCAATCAGCCCTGCTCTGTGAGCTGGCACGCAGTGGGGCCCTGCCTGTATCCCCTTTTCAGAGTCCTCAGGGATAGCAGAAGTAAGCAGAAGTGCCCATCCTGAAGCACTGCCTGTTGTTGTGAGAGGCCCTTGCACAACTGTACAAGGGTGATAGAGGCTTCTTGGGTTCTGGAGAGAAGGAACTATGTTGATATGTATCAGAGCGGTAGCCATGTTAGTCTGAATCTGTAAAAGGAGCAAAGACTAATGCTACAGCATGTTGTGAGGATTCTGCAGCAAGTAATCATATGGGAAATACTCCAGGCTAGTACAACAAGTAAAGAAAAGTCAGAGCATGTGCGTCCTTCTTGGTTTTCCTACTGGGAAAAGAAGATGAGTGGAATAGAGTCATTACCATTATTTGTTCATCATTATCGCTGATTAGGTGGGATAGCTATGTACTTTAGTCCTGTGGTTTTAGTGCTTAAAAACAGCTGCAAAATATGGCTGCATTTCATAGAAGACTCTCAGAAAAGCTCAACCTTTGGCAAAGAACAGAGCTACCTACAATAGAAACCAGAGGAGGCACTGATTAAGGATAATGTGAATTCTGAATGTGTTTTTACTTTTTCTTTCCTCCTCGTTGCCTGCTGCCTGGTGTCTCTAAATTGATTTCCAGCTGTTTTTCCATGTTAATTCTTATCAGAGCTCTGATGTGAACTTCGAAACTGTATAACATTATCAAGGACTCTTTCTCGCTCATAAATTGGAAGTGTTGGCCTGTTCAGAACTGGAGCATAAAGGCAGTAATGGTTTAAAGGCCTATTTATATCCTGTTATCAAAATTGACAATGTCCTTATAAACATTGCCACGCTATGAGAATGGTTAATTCAGTCCAATGAAAACGAAATACCATGGGCTGGATACCATTTATGAATGTGGTATAAGAACCAGAATAAGGGAGGGATAGTTTTAGAATTATCAAACATGAGCTAAAATGAAGGAAAGATGTTCTAGTGGTTATGGCAGTGCCTTGGGAGACCTTGGTTTGATTTCCTTTTCTGACCTGGACTTCCTGTAGGATCTTGGAAAGTCATTTAGACCCTCTGTACTCAATTCCTCATCTGTAAAATGTGGATAACAGCACTTACTTACCTCACAGGGGTGCTGTAAAGCTAAATAAATGAAAGAGCTGAAGTTGGCATCCATCTCTGCTTTTTGCAGATGGATGCACTGAAACACAGATAGTTTCTTGGCCCCACTGAAGTCAGTTGAAGCTTTGCTATTGGATTCTATTTTATATCGGTTCTTTCACTGTGCTCTTCATTGTGGTATCTGAGCACCTTCCAGTAGTGCATTAAGCAATGTGACCACACAGCTGTAACATGTTGTTTATTCTCTCATCCTCTCCCAAGAGGGAGAAGTGTCTGCAACTGAGTGTCTTGTTTTGGTAGGTGTATCGGGGAGGGGAGGGTTTAGTCTACATGGTACTATGTATTTATCTTAGAAAATGAAAGCCAAAGACATGTGCCATGCAGTTGCAGCAGAAGGTGGTGAGTTTTCTGATGGCCCTTAGTGAGTTCATTCCACAAGTTCAGACCGGCCCCCGAGAAAGTTCTATCTCCTTTTCTCATTGTAGAGAGTTCCATTGTGCCAGATTGACTTCAGTAGGGCTGAGGTTTCACCTCTAGAGATGGAGGGACACATAGTGAGGAGGAATAGAATCCAGGAGTGCTGGCCAATAGCCATCTGTAGTGACAACTATCACATGGACCACTGGGTCTGAAACCACAGAATAAAAGCCAGTCAAGTAACAAACTTTTGTTCTTTCAAAAGTAAAATAACTAGAATTGTGGGGAAAGCACTGGGCAAATTAAAGAAATGACAGTGATCTGGAGAATAGTTCTCAAGCAACTTGGAGCTTCTAAGTAGTCTACACGGATTTGAAAATAATGAGACCATCAGTTTTCTTCAAAAAATATTACTTGGGATTTCAAACTGCTGACTAGTTATCCAACTATTGAAAGAGAGTTCATTGCTCTCTCCGGAAAGGATGTGGGAATGGAGATGAATCCTAAAATGTTTTGAAATCCTTCATTTTTCAGGCTACCATAACTGCCTTAAAACAGCAGAGACTCTTAAATCCATTAGCTTTTACACTGTATTAACATATATTCTGATTTTTCCTCTGGGAAGTTCCTAGTTTCAGTTCTAGTTTTAATTTTTTTATATATACACATACTGCGAAGCAGAAAAAAATCATATCACAGCCACCCTATAGCATGGTAATAAAGTCACTATAAAGGCAATCTCTAGCTGAAGATGTGATAATATTTGTGAAAGCAGAATGTCCTCAGGCTAGAAAGAGTGACAAAGACCTGGAAATAGGTCTAGTTTTTAGTACTCAGATGCAAGAGCTCACGTTTGCACAATAATTATTTATCTGAATTATTAAGTATGTTTCCTTTTTTTATTCATTATTTCTCTTTTTTCTTAGCTTTCTTCTTGGAATGTATTGGAGACAATTTTTTTTTATTTCAGAAAGTGGAGAAAGCTACTACGGGGAAGGCTGCTCTATATTTGATTTTGACAAATAGGGAGGAACTGGTTGAGAATTGGAAAGTGGAAGGCAGCTGGGTAAAAGTGATCATGAAATGGTAGAGTTCATGATTCTAAGGAATGGTAGGAGGGGAATGTAAGGTTCCTCCCCTACTCTGAACTTTAGGGTACAGATGTGGGGACCTGCATGGACACTTCTAAGCTTAATTACTAGCTTAGATCTGGTAACACTGCTACCATCTAGAATTTTCAGTGTCTGCATCACTTCCTGTTCCCCCCAAAACCTTCCCCTCCCTGGGCAGCCTTGAGAGGCTTTTTCACCAAGTTCCTGGTGAACACCGATCCAACCCCTTGGATCTTAACACAAGGAGAATTTAACTATTCCTCCCCTCTTTTCCCCCACCAATTCCTGGTGAGTCCAGATCCAATCCCCTTGGATCTTAAAACAAGGAAAAATCAATCAAGTTCTTAAAAAGAAAGCTTTTAATTAAAGAAAGAAAGGTAAAAATCATCTCTGTAAAATCAGGATGGAAAAATACTTTACAAGGTAATCAGATTCATATAGCCCAGAGGAACCCCCTCTAGCCTTAGGTTCAAAGTTACAGCAAAGAGAGGTAAAATCCTCTCAGCAAAAAGGAACATTTACAAGTTGAGAAAACAAAAATAAGACTAACACGCCTTGCCTGGCTATTACTTACAAGTTTGAAACATGAAAGACTGATTCAGAAAGATTTGGAGAGCCTGGATTGACGTCTGGTCCCTCTTAGTCCCAAGAGAGGACAACCCCCAAAACAAAGAGCACAAACAAAAGACTTCCCCCCACCAAGATTTGAAAGTATCTTGTCCCCTTATTGGTTCTCTGGTCAGGTGTCATCCAGGTTTACTGAGCTTCTTAACCCTTTACAGGTAAAAGAGGCATTAACCCTTAACTATCTGTTTATGACAGGGAAACAGTACAATAAAGATAGATTTCAAGAAGGCAGACTTTAGCAAACTCAGGGAGTTTGTAGGTAAGATCTCCAGGGAGGCAAGTCTAAGGGAAAAAACAGTTCAATAGAGTTGGCAGTTTTTCAAAGAGACATTATTAAGGTCACAAGATAAACTAACCCATTCCATAGGAAGAGGGGATAGCTCAGTGGTTTGAGCATTAGCCTGCTTAAACCCAGGTTTATGAGTTCAATCCTTGAGGGGGCCATTTAGAGATCTAGGGCAAAAATCTGTCTGGGGATTGTCCTGCTTTAAGCAGAGGGTGGGACTAGATGATCTCCTAAGGTCCCTTTCAACCCTCATGTTCTAGGAAGCATTGTAAGAGATCAGCAGAACTTCAATGATCTTAAACTCAAAAAGTCCTACAGAAGATGTAAACTAGGTCAAATTAAAAAGGATGTATATAAGCAAATAACACAAGCATGTAGGGGCACAATTAGAAAGGCCAAAGCACAATAACAGAAAATATGGAAATGCCAGGTGTGTTAAGTAACTCTTGTTTCAGTTTTCACCAAAAAAGGGTAGTAGCGATTGGGCATCAAACATAATGAATGCCAGTGGAAATGAGGTGTAGGATCAGAGGTTAAAATGGGGAAAGAAAAAGTTAAAAATTACTTAAGACACGTTATATGTCTTCAAGTCATCAGGGCCTGATGAAATACATCCTAGGATACTTAAGGAGCTGAATGAGGAAGTATCTGTGCCACTAGTGATTATTTTTGAAAAGTAATGGAAGATAGGACAGATTCCAGAGGCCTGGAAAAGGGCAAATATAGTGCCCATCTATAAAAAGGAAAATAAGGACAACCTGGAGTATTAAAGACCAGTCAGCTTAATTTCAGTACATGGAAAGATAATGGAGCAAATAACTCAGCAATCAATTTACAAACACCTAGAAGACAATAAGGTGATAAATAACAGTCAGCATGGATTTGTTAAGAACAAATAATGTCAGACTAACCTAATACCTTTCTTTGACAGGATAACAAGCCTTGTGGATAGGGGAGAAGTGGTAGATGTGGTATATCTTGAATTCAGTAAGGCTTTTGATACTGTCTCACATGACCTTTTCATAACAAAACTAGGGACATTCAACCTAGGTGGAGCTATTATAAGGTGGGTGCATACCTGGTTGGAAAATCATTCCCAGAGAGTAGTTATCAGTGTTCACAGTCAAGCTGGAAGGGCATATCAAGTCGGGTCCTGCAGGGATCAGTTCTGGGTCCAGTTCTGTTCAATATCTTCATCAATTATTTAAACTGGGACATTAGTAAAGACAGCTTGTAAGAGATTGCAATGATTTTAATATACTGTAATTTAATATACTGTAATTCATGATAATGGAATGATGTAGTTCATAACAATTGAATCATTTTTAAAATAGTAAAGATACCAATGATAGACACATTCAGTAACTAGAATATGAAAGAAGTGTATAAAGATGCTAAAAATAGCCTCCCCCCAAAACTGACAGTGCCCCCACCAAACACATACACCTCCTCAAACAAAACCACCAGCAAAACTGAAAGTCTTATGGGAGAAAGTCCAGGGAAGTGGAACAAAAATGAGGAAAGGTCTTGAAAACAGGACCTATGAGGGAAGATTGAAACAACTGGGTTTGTTTAGTCTGGAGAAGAAAAGGCTGTGGGGGGGACATGATAACAGTTTTCAAGCACATAAAAGGCAATCGTCAGCCATTTGGTCCATTCCTGAGCAACTGCAAAGGTTTGACAGCCTGAGAGCCCAACACTGGAACAGATTTGATGAACCCATGTAATAGAGGGTCTGACTCTGGGCCTCCTCCACCCCTCAGTTGGTGGAATTTTATCCCAGATCTTACAAGCCACTCAGAGAATAGTGTTTGCTGGAATGTCTTGTGGCATCCTTGTGACATGTCCGAAAAGCATAAGGTGGATAATGGCCCCAGTAGTATGTAGACCCGAGCTACCGCAATCATCTGAATTACAGATGAAGTAATTCCACTTTATGCCCAGTATATGACGACATTTTGTGTGGAAAGCCTCCAGATTTGTCCAGTCTGAGAGGCGTAGAGTCCATGTTTTGCAACCGTACAACAATATGGGAAGGATAGAGCTTGAAAAAATCCTGAACTTGGTTGTCATACTAAGATTATGTTGATTCCATATCCATTGTAAACGGCCCATGGCAGATGCTGCAATGCCAATCCAATGGAGAACCTCCGTGTGAGAATTGGAGGAGCTGGTAAGTATAGAACCCAGATAGCAAAAGCTGGAAAATAATTCGACAGTTTCATTGTTCAAAGAGATTGGAGTCGCAGGTGGATCTGGTCCTAGATTTTGTAGTTTTATCTTTGACCATGAAACATAGAGACGAATCGTAGCTGTCTCCTCCTCCATGTTCTGGAGTGCCTCATGAAACCTGTTGGGGCTCTGTACTAGGTTTAGGTTGGACATTAGGAAAAATTCCCTAACTGTCAGGGTGGGTAAGCACTGGAATAAATTGTCTAGAGAGGTTGTGGAATCTTCATCATTGAAGATTTTTAAGAGCAGGTTGGACAAACACCTGTCAGGGATGGTCTAGATAATACTTAGTGTTGCCAGGAGTGCAGGGGACTGGACTAGATCAGAGGTTCTCAATCAGGAGTCTGGGGTCCATGGGGGGGTCACAAGCAGATTCCAGGGGGCTCTCAAAAATAAACCAGAGAGCAAAGCCAGCATTAGACTCGCAGGAGCCCAGGGCAGAAAGCCCAAGCCCAAGCCCCGCCACGTGAGGCTGAAGCTGAAGCCTGAGCAACTGGGATCCCCTGTGGTCCCTGCCTTGCTTTCTACCCCCTAATGCCAGCCCTGGCAATTAATCTACTGAATATGTAGAAAAACAGGTCCTGTGTCATGGGTGGGCCATGGAGTTTTTATAGCATTTTGGGGGGGTGGGAGGCTGAAAAAGAAAAAGTTTGAGAACCCCTGAACTAGATGGTCCCTTGAGGTCCCTGCCAGTCCTATGATTCTATAATTCTCTGCATCCTCCTCCCCTTTTCTTTTTGGCTTCATCAATTATTCCTCAGATCTGATTCATCAATTGAGTCACATATTTTAAAGGACAGAAGGGAACACCAAGCTCATCTAATATCAGAGGGTAGCTGTGTTAGTCTGGATCTGTAAAAGCAGCAAAGAATCCTGTGGCACCTTATAGACTAACAGACGTTTTGGAGCATGAGCTTTCGTGGGTGAATGCCTACTGACATTTTGCATAGAACCTCACCCAGTAATTTCTAGATCAAGCCTATAACTTCTGTTTGAATGTCTGACTGAATTACTTGATAGCTTGAATTATGTCCAGAGCATGATGCATGACCCCGATGTTTGCCCAGGGAATTGAAGATGTTGGGGATAACTACAGTAAGAGATGGAAAGATATATATAGAGAGATTAGATATAGATATATTCATCTACGTTGCCCTCACTCTGGCCATTGCAGGATTGTTCAGTACAGTGCTAAGGGACTTTGATTTATATTGCTGTTGTCTTTTACTCATTAAACAAAAATCATATGGGTCCCAAATAACCACATTAGCTAATTACAAACATGCCAGGCTAGTTTAAAAAACGCACTGGGTCTGCAGACGCACTCTTGTTCTGGCTGGTTTCTGGTGGCTTCTAAAACTTAGTGAGATCTACTAGATGCCTCAGAAACTATTTAATATTGCCCTATCCCTATACACTACAATAGCACAGTTCATCCTGATAGCTATATAAACTATGGCCCAAACTGAGAAGGCCACATCTAATGAGAGGATGCATGTAAATTACACATTGCTGCAGAGGTGTGAATCTAAGGGTACGTCTACACTACAGGATTATTCTGATTTTATAAACTGGTTTTATAAAACAGATTGTATAAAGTCGAGTGCACGCGGCCACTCTAAGCACATTAATTCGGCGGTGTGCGTCCATGGTCCAAGCCTAGCGTCGATTTCCAGAGCGTTGCACTGTGGGTAGCTATTCCGTAGCTATCCCATAGTTCCCGCAGTCTCCCCCGCCCCTTAGAATTCTGGGTTGAGAGCCCAGTGCCTGATGGGGCAAAAATCATTGTTGTGGGTGGTTCTAGGTAAATGTCGTCAGTCATTCCTTCCTCCGGGAAAGCAACGGAAGACAATTATTTCGCGCCCTTTTTCCCTGGATTGCCCTGGCAGACGCCATAGCACAGCAACCATGGAGCTCGTTCAGCTTTTCTTTTTTACAGTCACCGTATGTGCACTGGATGCCGCGGACAGAGGCGATACTCCACACTACACACTACACACTCCAGCAACATTCATTTGCTTTTGCAAGATAGCAGAGATGGTTATCAGTCATTATGTACCGTCTGCTGCTGGTGTAAATTGGCAATGAGATGACCGTTATCTGTCCTTCTGTACTATCTGCTGCTATCACGGGTGCCCCTGGCTGAGATTGGCCGGGGGCGCAAAGGCAAAACTGGGAATGACTCCCTGAGTCAATCCCTCCTTTATGGTTTCTAAAAATAGAGTCAGTCCTGCCTAGAATATGGGGCAAGTGTACTAGAGAACCAGTCTATCAGAGAGCACAGCTGCTCTGTGTCAGATCCCGCAGAAATGATGAGCTATATACCATTCACGGGGGGGGGTGCCCCTGCAACAACCCCACCCATTGCTTCCGTCCTCCCCCAACCTTCCTGGGCTACCGTGGCAGTGTCCCCCCCATTTGTGTCATGAAGTAATCAAGAATGCAGGAATAAGAAACAATGACTTGTTAGTGACATAAAATGAGGGGGAGGCAGCCTCCCGGTGCTATGACAGTCTAGGCAGGACATTAAGCAATGCTGGGGAGAGGAGCCCAGCATGCTGCTGCTCTGATAGTCCAGGCAGGATAGAATCTTTTCTTTTCACAGGAAAGGAAGGGGGCTGATGGAGCTCAGCCCTCAGTTGCCATGATGAGGACGGTTACCAGCCATTCTGTATCATCTACTGGGAATGACCAGGAATCATTCCTATTTTTACCCAGGCACCCCCAGCCGACTCACCTGAAGCCAGCCAGGAGCACTCAAGGGTTGATAACAAGGATGGTTACCAGTCCTACTGCACCATCTACCACCGGGCAGGGGAGAGGAGCGGATACTGCTCTTCACTGCTGCAGCATTGCATCTACCAGCAGCATTCAGTAGACATAGGGTAACATTGAAAGAAGTCAAGAAAAGATTTCTTTCCCTTTTCTTTCACGTGGGGGGGGAGTAAATTGACGATCTATTCCCTGAACCTCGCCAGACAATGTATTTGAACCTACAGGCATTGGGAGCTCAGCCAAGAATGCAAATACTTTTCGGAGACTGCTGGGGACTGTGGGACAGCTGGAGTCCTCAGTACCCTCTCCCTGCCTCCATGAGCATCCACTTGAGTCTCTGGCTTCCCATTACACTTCTCACGCAGCACTGTGTAGCCTGGAGATTTTTTTTTTCAAACGCTTTGGCATTTCGTCTTCTGTAACGGAGCTTTGATAGAACAGATTTGTTTCCCCATACAACGATCAGATCCAGTATCTCCCATACGGTCCATGCTGGAGCTCTTTTTGGATTTGGGACTGCATCACCACCCGTGCTGATCAGAGCTCCACGCTGGGCAAACAGGAAATGAAAATCAAAATTTTGCGGGGCTTTTCCTGTTTACCTGGCCACTGCATCCGAGCTGAGATTGCTGTCCAGAACAGTCACAGTGGTGCACGGTGGGATACCGCCCGGAGGCCAATACCATCGATTTGTGGCCACACTAACCCTAATCCAATATGGTAATACCAATTTTAGCTCTACTCCTCTCGTTGGCGTGGAGTACAGAAACCGATTTAATAAGCCCTTTGTATCGATATAAAGGGCCTCGTAGTGTGGACGGGTACAGCGTTAAATCTTTTTAATGCTGCTAAAATCGGTTTAAACGCATAGTGTAGACCAAGCCTAAGTCTTGTCCTCCCTTTAGCCTTACTTAGCTTCATCTCTGAGTTTGAGCTTATAGCACAGGGATATGAGCCATGTGATCTTACTACTGAATTGCAGCTGCCTCTGAGGTGAGGTGTTTCACAGCATATACCAAACAAAAAAAAATGTAGAATTCTATATCCACTTATAAGAGGGTGAGCTTTGAGTAGGCAGACTATAATTACTAGAGAGCCCAGACTAGAATACTGATCCAAATTCTGATCTCAGTTATGTTCATGTCATTCCAGAGTAACAGAGATCAGAATCTTGCCCTCTGCATCTGAACCACTAACCCACATTCTGGTGAAGATTGGCTCCAGATCTAAACATTGTGACTCTATAATGACTTAAGGGAGCACCCTATCCCACTAGAAGAGCAGCATGCTGGAACTACATGATATAGCTACAACAATATCTACTCAGAAAACTGGAAGTAAAAATTGTAAAACTTGTTTCCATTCTATTTTCAAAATTTCATTCCAGTGGATTTTTTCTGACCAGCTCTAGGCAGAACTGCCAAGATACCCATCTTCAAACTCAGGGACCCTTCCAGTTCCCAGGGTTCACTGACTACAGCTGATGAAGCACCCTGGAAGCAGCCTCGCATGGCTGTGGCACAAAACCTTCTCCAATTCCATCTGTGAACAACAGAAGGATTTCTTGTAGATCTATTCCATAGTCATTCCAGAAGCAATAAAGATGTTTCTTTCCCTCAGAGCCATTGCAGCT
The DNA here is from genome assembly GCF_007399415.2 of Gopherus evgoodei. Lineage (NCBI taxonomy): Eukaryota > Metazoa > Chordata > Testudines > Testudinidae > Gopherus > Gopherus evgoodei. Next base: position 12,171,179 of record NC_044326.1, read on the forward strand.
GTGAAATGGCAGCCAGTGGAGCTATTTCAAATAGCGCAGAGTCTAATCAATCTACATCACAACAATCAGACATCCGTCCTGAGCACATGCTGTTGGGAAGAGTTCCTTGGCATAGTTTGCAGAAAAAATCAACTCTACCCAGGATGGGCTCAGGACAAGATATTCTAACCTAGATCAAGAAGTCACAACCACCTAGGAGCCCTTTAAACCTGTTGCAACTATGATGCATTGAACTACTCAGAATTGTGAGAGCTGCTAGCTACAATATAGATATTTTCCCTCCTTAGCTGATGGAAGCCAATAACAAATAATCAAATCCTCTATGAATCAAAAGCATGAATGCCTTCTTCAGAGAAGATAATGTACTAGCTTCCTTAAAAATCTAGGATTCCTTACATTCAAGATTTAAACTGGGTCATGACACTTAAGCAGCCCTATTAACGCTATGGATAACCTCCTTGGGTAAGTTTATACTGCAATAAAAAAACCCGTGGCATGGCTGTGGCTAGCCTGAGTCAACCAACTCAGAGTGCTGGACTAATAATTGGATTCAGCTGAAGCCCGTGCTCAGGAACCCCTCAGGGTAGGGAGGGTCTCAAATTCTGGACTCCAGCCTGAACCTGAATGTCTACACTGCAATGTTTAGCCCCACACTCTGAGTCTATTGATGTGGGTTCTGAGGCTTAGTGTTATGGGTATTTTTTTAATTGCAGTGTAGACGCACCTCTTATGTCCAGGGATAGGGTGACACCTCAGTGCTCATAATTTTCAACTTCTCGGCAGCCTTTGATGCTGTCAAGGCTGATTCCCCACTCTGGCACTTCGAGCGTGGAAGGTAGGGGCTCGCAAGGATTTTAAAAATTAATACTGACCACTCCAGACTTGTATTAAACTCCCAAGGTCACAGCTTCTCTATAACCTTGGATAGGTAGATCCTACCACCACCCAAGTGCAAAAGAATCACCCCCCCACTCGCCTTTTGAAAACCCAGGATGGAACACTTGGAAATTCCTTCCTGTGGGGTATCCCCAAGACCTTTCATCTCCCCCTCCGAGAAAGAGCTGAGGAAAAAAGGAAAGGAAATCAGCTATTGCCACCAACTAATTAAACAACGTATTCACAAACCTCTTAGGGACACGAAAATTCAATCCTGTTCTTGAAAAAGGTAAATTTTATTAAAAACAAAAAGAAAGGAAATACATTTGGAACATAGGCTTTTACTAGATTTTAAAAGAGCATTCCAAAAATTAAGCACCCAAAATAGCTTTCTTGGGGGTTCAGCTTAAAGGTTACAAGCAAACAAAAGCATCTGGGGTTAGCATAGCGGAGTCCACAAGCCAAGAAATAAACAGAAATAACCCTAATCACGTCTTTCTAAACATTCCCTTTCCCAGTGAATCCTTCTAGGTATGGACGACGAATTTCAGATGGGGTCCAAACTTTACACAGCATGTCAGCTGCCCCCCATCTTTTCAACCCAGCAAGAACAACAGAGACTAAGGGAAAGTTCCCCCCCCCCATTTTAAAATGTTCTAGCCTTCCCATTGGCTCTTTTAGTATGGTGCTCACTTCCTTTTGTTTTTTTAACCTGGGGGACTTTTTAACCATTTACAGGTAAAGCAAGCAGCCACCAAGAGGGACTTTATAGCTAACTGACTGGCTGGGTGTCTATAAAAGGGAGCTCCCTGGTCCTCCTTCATTTATCATAGATGATATGAATCACAAAGGGCTGCTGACTCACTTATACTGACACAGTAGGCATAGATTCATAGACTCTAGGACTGGAAGGGACCTCAAGAGGTCATCGAATCCAGTCCCCTGCCCTCATGGCAGGACCAAATACTGTCTAGACCATCCCTGATAAACATTTATCTAACCTACTCTTAAATATCTCCAGAGATGGAGATTCCACAACCTCCCTAGGCAGTTTATTCCAAGATACATATATAGATATATGTAATGTCTACAGTCATTCCTCTCTAATACAAACCAGAGAGTGGATCTCCCTAAGGATCCATCCTATACTTTCTCTTCCCACCACCAGATTCTGATGTATGTTACTAAATATATACAGGCCTGAAATAAATAGTCTGGAGCTGAAGCTAAAAGTTTAAGAGCATTTAGATGGAAGGCTTTTGTTCAACTCATTACAATCATAGTTGCTAGCCAGAAAATTCAGAGCTGGAGCCGGACTTCCCCAAGGTTTTTGGATACAGGGGTTTTATTTGTGGATTATTTAAAAATAGACTAAATCACCTCTAGCGAATGAAAATTCAGAGCAAGAAAAAGCCAAGCAGTGGTGATAATTTTAGAAGAATGGCATGTTGTGAAATTTAAAAGTTTTGCAAATGTTTTCATCAACTCAGCATGCATTTCTAATTCAACACACTGAACGGTGCTGATAATCAGGAATCTCTTCAGTAAATGTGCCAGGACATAAGTAAAATATGTTTCAGAAATACTAATAAATTCCATTTATACAACATTAGCATATTTTGCCCCATGGATCTCATTTTTATCTATTAGAGAACTTGTCTGAGATCAGACAAAAGAACTTTTCTGTTCTGCTGGGATACTCAGTGGAATTCATTATTAAACTTTATGATGTGTTAATCTGATTTGAGAGAACACTAAAGATTCAGAGGATTCTTTTATAAACACAAAATATTCTGAGTTAAAGTAGATGCTATTTGGGAGATATTGCCAACTATGAGACAGGAGGGTTTTTTTGCCCCAGTCCCCTAACAAAGTTGGAAACAGCTGAAAGGAATTGGTTGGTGTACAGGACCAAGTAACAGGATTGAAGTATCTAGACTGGCATGTTTGATACAGTTCCCTCATAACCCCATGAAGTTCTTTGTGAGTATCATTCAGATGAGATCTTTCGAAGACCACAGTCCGGTCAAATGTGCATAGACAGAGGAATTCCTCTAGCACTGTTTGTAAGAGTTTTATCCTGTTCTTGTTCAAAATCTGTCATCGCCATATTGCTGTTCAGTGGGCTGCTCCTTCATCTGTCTGCTGCCTTCTACCTACGAAGTGGGTGAAATAACAAGTTTAGTCAGATCTGTCCTAGTGCTGCAGTCCTTGCCCAGGCAAAACACACAATGACCACTAATAGTTCGTAAAGCACTTTGGACGCCTTCTTCTTGGTTGTATATATTAGAGATGGGCCAAAACAAGACCCCCAAAGCTGAATTTGGGGGGAAGCGTAGCTCAATGGCTTGAGCATTGACCTGCTAAACACAGGGTTGTGAGTTCAAATCCTGAGGAGACCATTTAGGGATCTGGGGCAAAAATCTGTCTGGAGATTGATCTTGCTTTGAGCAGGGGGTTGGACTAGATGACCTCCTGAGGTCCCTTTCAACCCTGATATTCTATGAATCTCTTAGCTTGGTCTACACTGAGGGGTGGAATCAATCTAAGTTACGCAACTTCAGCTACGTGAATAACATAGCTGAAGTTGATGTACTTACATCGACTTACCGCAGTGAGTTGACTGTTGCCGATCTCCCATCAACTCTGCCTGTGGCTCTCACTGAGCTGGAGTACAGGATTTGATAGGAGAGCACTCAGGGGTCAATTTATCATGTCTAGACTAGATACGAGAAATCAATCCCCGCTGGATTGATTGCTGCCCACCGATCCAACCAGTAGTGAAGACATACCCTTAAAATATTTTGAGGGAGGGAAAGATCAGCTTCAAAACCCCAGAGTCAATTTGCCTTTACAGTTTGGCTCCTAGTCTGAGATGTAAAACAAGGAAGGGCCTACATTTGGGTTCCATTTTGGGTGCTTGCCCTGGGATAGCAGATATCATATAAGAACAGCTGATCTCCCAATATTTGGGGAGGAAATCTTTCAAAATCAGTGAGATTTCAGCACCTTTGAATCAGAACTCGAATTTTAGACTTAGTTCACCTGCAAACCGAAAGTCTAGTCTAAATGTAACTGGGATTTCAATTCGGAGCTGAACAAAGCATCCTGAAATTGGCTAGTTTATAAGTGTAATGCACAATAGAAATCTGTTTTGTGCTGAAACTCCTTTTAACCAAAGAATTTTAGTGTCTCCTGAGGATGTATTGTGCCCTGGAATCCTCATCCCAGGATGATGAACATGATGTCTGCTTATTTTATCCAAAGAGATTAATTTTCACTGCCATCTGGGGTTAGAGAACCTGGAGCAGAAATTTGGATGATGAGCAGGAAGCATTAAAATCAGGAGAAACGGAGCAACTGGCTTTGAAGACTTTACTTTGGAGTTGAGGCAACTAAGGGCAGACATCAAAGCCTGCTAGCTGATTCCTCTAACTTTACTAAAGGTCAGTTTCCCAAATGCTGAAGTTGTTCCCCACTGTTTTGGAGATTATGTGGTGTGTGGTTATTAAACACATCACCTCATTGCACAAGCAAACAGTCTTCCCTTTAAAAAGAGCCTCATTCACTTTTCTAGGCCAGTTTTGCCGGAAAAAAACAAGCAAATCTCATCATGTAAACACAGAAAGCTGCATTTGAAAGTGAAAGTTTTAATTAAAATTGATATTTCAGGGACTCCTGCTTCTCCTGGCTGCCATCTTGCTTATGACTGACAAGTCTTTTGCAGAGCTGCCAAAACCCCTAAATTAATATTTTGGGGAAAGAACAGGTGGAATAAATTATTCCTGCAAAGAGGGTTATGGAAATTTATTGAAAATTTGAACTATTAACCCAAACTCAAATATACAGCAGCAGGGTTCAGACATTCTTGGGTTCCAGGAACATTCACATGATAAAGAAATCTTCAAGCATCAGAAAAATATGTAATTAGAATATTATAGATGTCAAACTTCACTTAAGGCAAAGCCAAATTGTGCATCTGTGCCAATGGATACACACTCATTATGCACATTGGTAATCGTTTACAGGACATAACAACAACTTTATTGAACCTGATTTATAGACATCATTACATATTCTAATGGGCCAGTAGATGGCTCTCTATTAACTTTTTCCATATATACATACATATCTCATTTAGAAAGCACTCTTGCAACACTTGTAAATACGACAGCTGTCAGTGAGGAAGCTGGAATTTTCCTGAGCTGGAAAATCTGAGGCCTTTAGCAATGGAGCTAAAAGAAAATTCTTTTCAGCGTGAGGAAATATTGTGATGTTATCATTACTGGGACCAAGGAAGTCCCACTGGAGGGAGACATGATCATGTGCACCAAACCAGCCAGTAATTTCAAAATCAAATCCTGACCTGTACAATTTTCTACTAATTCTATGCTCCACAAGCAAAGAAGTGATGAATAAGTTATAAGCATAACTTATTAATATTCCACCAATTTCAGGCAATACAATAAACCTCTCAGCATCAATGTCTGCCTCTTCTTATGCACCTTATATGTGTTTGAAAATTTGACTCTAATTCAAATATTATTGGGTTCATGTACCACTAAAGAAATGAGAAAAAAGGAGAAGAGAAAAATTACAGTGGAAAAATAAATACAGGACAGTAGTATAATAATATATACATGACACCCATTTGGGTCTACTTTTTTTTTGAAGGTTGGACTTTTGTTTTATCCAGAGCACAAGTTTCCCCTTTAACAAGAAAAAACAGAGGGTTTGTGATGGATGTGTTTTGGAGATGGGTTAAACTGAATCACCCTCACAAAAGCCCATGACTTTAAATTACAGAGAAACAAAGTTTAAACATGAGCTAATTCTGGAAACCCAAAAACTAGTTCAAGAGGTTGAGATTTATGTCTGGTTTGAATTATGCATAATGATAATTATTAATTAATAATAAAACACTTTGCACTAATAAATTTAATCAGCGATCTCCAAAGTGCTTGATAAGCACTAATGGTTTAAATCTTACAGCATGTGAGTGAAGTACAGTAGGTTAATATTATCCTCATTTACCAGAAAGAGAAGCTGAGGTAAAATGACTTCCCCAGATGAGACAATGACAGAGCCAGGAATAAAACCCAGAAGTCCTGTATCCCCATCCTGTGTTCTAACCAGTAAACCATGCTTCCCCTTTCTTAAATCATGTTTAAAATAAGTTTAATTAGCACAATCATAGCATTAGCTCTCACCTCTTCCAGTTCTTCTTCTAACTGCAGCTCACTGCCCCAGAGGCCAAACAGAGATGCCCTAAGTGCAGAGGAGTAAGTTGCACTCAGATATTGGAGGCAGAGGTATGCATTAGCAAAGTTCATTTTCTCTGCCCTTGCTCTGTCACCCATGTTAGTGCAATTGAACCTAATACTTCTAGATCTCAAAATATGAATTTCTACTTAATCTGAGCTAAAAGCCTGATTTTCTTAGCTGGACGCCACAGGCAGTATCATAAGACTCTATTTGGATGAGTCACAACAGAGCACCGTACTATGTAAGTGTGATTTGCACACTCCTGGTTGGGGAAGCTAGTGCCAAGTTGCAGAAGTCCACCCACATCAAATCACTGACTGGGCCATCACTGTTTCATGGGATACCCTGGCTAGGTCTTTGATGGGGATTGAACCTAGGAGCTCTGGATCTAAAAGGGAAGCTTCTAGTGCCCAAGGCAGATGACCCAGGTATGATTACATAATGGTTTTAGCTCACTAATATACCTCTACAGACACTAGTAGTGGGACAAGGTGAGTGTGGGTTACACAAGATTAACCCTGCTACCCACCTTTTTCAGGGGAAACCTCTAGCTGACTTTTCCTACAGCACCCCTTCTGATTCCACACCCTGGTAACTTTCCTCACTTCTACACAAAATAAAAAATCTCTATTTTCATGCTGAGATTGCCTGATACCTTCTTTTGCCAGCTTCTTAGGATTGAAAGCTAACAATTATATGGGAAACTCTGCCCCCCTTCACTATGGTCTCTCACACTCATTATCTTTTAAGAAAGGAGACTTATTTAGGCTGCTGCCATTTGCTTCCAATAATACCTGCATGACATCTCTGTCTGAGGTAGATAAGTATTCCAGGGCAATGTGTGTTGCCTATTATTCAGCTAGACACTGAGATTATTCAAAGAACTGTATTTCATTTCTGGGCCTTCTCTTCCCCTTCCTGCTGATGCAAAACAAAAGTTGTTTCTTGAATCTTGTTGCTTACAGTGAAATTGCTCAGGACAAGAAAAAAAGAAGCAAATTGCCAGGACCTGGCATGAAAACCTCAAATAACACTAATTTCCAGTGAAAAGTATTTGCAATATCTTGAGCTGGGAAGAAGAATCTTCAGAAAGAAAGTCCTAAACTGTTGTTAATAGATCTGAGGCTAGCTAGGATTCGTTCTTCTGCACACTGCTCTACTGAGGTTTTTATATCAATTAATCACCAAGGTATCCAGAGCACCATGGTCTCTGGCAGCAGAAAAGATCATAAGACTCCCATTCCAAAGCCACAGTTCCTTACAATTTCAGTTAACGATGAATCTCTGCGAGTTGTTAGCAATATGGGACCAGTGACACCTAGTTGAGCAGTTCTGATCCTATCCAGCAGAGTGTTATGACAGGCATAAGCATGAACCTTAATATTATTACGTTTGTCTTCTTGCTCCAAGGTTACTGTGTCAGTTTTAAATATTTTTTTTAACTAACCTCAGTCGAAGCTTAATCAGTTTGTGTGTCCAGCAAATGTAACATTTTTTTTCTTCTTCTTCTTCTTCTTTTTTTAAAGCAATCTCCTTTACTAGTTTCTTAAAAATTTGTTCAAGCACCAGTCAGAACATGGCTGCAAAACAGAATGAATAAGAGCATCATGTTCTTTTGAAAGGTTGGTTTAAAGGGTTTTGAACTGACTCTAGCATATATGTCCCTCGGGGGAATCTTTGATTTCTACATTGTTCTCCTGATCACACTGTGTGTTGCCAGAATGAGATTTTTTTCACCGTTTGTCTTCTTTTTCTTATTGGGCTATGTGCTGAGGCAAAAAATCTGTCAGAGAGGAACGGCTGCATATAAATGTTATCCCTATGATGGTTCTTGATATTATAGCCCCACATATTTGGAATATTGATCACAGAGCTAGAATTAGCAATTAAAAGCAAAATTACTTTTTCCACAGATTTTCGACTAATTTTATGCAAAAGACAGCCTAGGAGTGACATAAGGGCAATAAAAACTGTACAGAAGCTGCACCAATGTAATTGTTAAACCCATATGGCCACATGCCATGAAGGGGGGACATGTGAATTATTAACTAGGGAATGAACAGGAATATGATACAGTTTTGATAATGAGAAAGGCTTGCTTCTCAATGCTTTCATGTTCCTTCCCTCTCTCATTATATTTGCCTTCCATACCTTGTGTGTTTGTTACTTAGCTATCATGAGCTAAATCAGCTTTCACATTAGACCGACAGTGATCATGAGATATGTTGATTTAAAGGCTTAGACTAGAGAGTGTTAAATTTTAACTCTTTAGTTAGATACTGGAACCTTGATTTTATGGCATGGTTGTAAAAATAAGAATTCTAACTCAAACAGGCAGTGGGCTAATAGCAGAGAAAGGGGATTGTGAGTAATGTCTTGCTTAGATTGGTGATTATTTGTCCTACATTTCCTTCTAGGGCTGTGATAGCTTGGTTCAGATCTAAAGGGTGCAGAATATTAACAATATAAGCACTTTTGCATTCCATTGTGAAGTAGAAACTGGTCTCATTTGTTATATTATTCTTTATGGTAGTACCTAGGGCAGAGGTGGGAAAACTATGGCCCGTGGGCCACATCCAGCCTGTGGGACTATCTTGCCTGGTCCCTGAGCTCCTGGCCAGGGAGGTTCATCCCCAGCCCCTTCCTCGCTGTCCATTCCTCCCCTGCAGCCACGCCGCCATGCGGGCAGCGCTCTGGGCGGCGGAGCTACCCGCTCCTGCTGAGCAGATCGGCAGCGCTGCCTGGCAGCGTGTCTGTAGAAACCTTCTTCTCACTCTTCACATCCCTTGCTAGCTGCAACTCCACTTGTGCTTTGGCTTTGCTGATTACACCCATGCTTGTGCAAGCAATATTTTTATACTACTCCCTAGTCATCTGTCCAAGTTTCCACTTCTTGTAAACTTCCTTTTTGTGTTTAAGCTCCCCAAAGAATTCTCTGTTACACCAAGTTGGTTACCTGCCATATTATCTATTCTTTCTACACATCGGGATGGTTTGTTTCTGTGCCCTCAATAAGGATTCTTTAAAATACAGCCAGTTCTCTTTGACTCCTTTCACCTGTCACATTAGCCTCCCAAGGGATCCTGTCTATCATCTCCTTAAGGGAGTCAAAGTCTGCTTTTCTGAAGTCCAGGGTCCATATTCTGCTGCTCTCCTTTCTTCTGTGTTAGGATCCTGAACTCGATCATCTCATGGTCACTGCTGCCCAGGTTGCCACCCACTTCTACTTCCCCTAACAATTCTTCCCTGTTTGTGAGAAGCAGGTCAAGAGGAGCATGGCCTCTAGTTGTCTTCTCCAGCATTTGCCCAGGAAGTTGTCTCCAACACTCTCCAAAAGCTTTCTGGATTGTCTGTGCAGTGCTGTATTGCTCTCCCATCAGATGTCAGGGTGATTGAAGTCCTCGGTGAGAACCAGGGCCTGTGATCTGCAAACTTCTGTTAGTTGTCCAAAGAAAGCATTGTGTACCTCACCCTCCTGGTATGGTGATCTATAGCAGAAACCAGCACCCACCATGACATCACTCTTGTTGCTCTCGCCTTTAAACTTAACCCAAAGACTCTCAATGGGCTTTTTTCCCATTTCATACTGGAGCTCTGAGCAATCATATTGCTCTCTTACATACAGTACAACTCCTCCAACTTTTCTTCCCCTCTTGTCCTTCCTAAACAGTTTATACCCATCCATGATGGTGCTCCAGTCATCTGAGTTACCCAACCAAGTCTCTGTTATTCCAGTCACATAGACTCATAGACTCTAGGACTGGAAGGGACCTCGAGAGGTCATCGAGTCCAGTCCCCTGCCCTCATGGCAGGACCAAATACTGTCATAGTTCCTTGACTGTGCCAGGACTTCCAATTCTTCCTGCTTGTTGCCCAGGCTTCTTGTATTCATGTACAGGCACCTAAGACAACTAGCCGATTGCCCTTCTTTCTCAGTATGAATCAGGAGGCCTCCCCTGTTGCACCCGCTCCTTGTGTTTCCTCTCAGTATTCCACTTACCTCTGGGTTTAGGTCTCGATCCCCTGGCGAACCTAGTTTAAAGCCCTCCTCATTAGGTTAGCCAGCCTGCCTGTGAAGATGCTCTTCCCTCTCTTCATTAGATGGATTCCATCTCTTCCTAGCAATCCTTCTCTGATACAACACAGGGTTGATATTTAGGTCTCTAGTCTTTTAACCTTCTCTTCCAATATGCAGACCAGCTTGCACTTCGTATAGATGAAGTCGCTTCTATCCTCTGGGAGAAAGACAAGCATGGCAACAGCTGAGCACTCACTATCCATAATGTCTTCCTTCTAAGAGCCTCTTCTGATATTGTATTTACTGCTCACAGGAGCTTAAAAGAAAAAAAAAGACACCTCTGTGGGAATTTCCCCCAAGCAAACTCCCAGGCAAACTCCCTCTGTTTGCATGTCCTCTGTTCGCCACTATTTTGGAAAGGAGAACTGAAGATACGGCTTGAATGGCAGAGTGAAAAATGTCATATCTTGTTTGAAACCAACACCTCTTTTTAATGAGATCTAGATGGCTGTGTATTTCTAAAAGGCAGGGTGGCCTAGTAGTGAGGCATTGGCCTAGGACTTGACAAACCTGGATTCAGTTCCCTGCTTCAGGACAAACTTTCAGTAGGACCTTAGGGATGTTAGCCTCTCTGTGTTCAGTTTTCTATCTGTAAACGGAAGAATTGCCCTTCCCTATCTCAAAGGGGCAATGGAAGGTATTCATTAAAGATTGTGAGATGCTTGGATACTACACAAGGGGGCATATAATTACCTTAGGTCTGGTCTATGCTGGGTGGGGGTGTCGATGTAAGATACACAACTTCAGCTACGGGAATAGCGTAGCTGAAGTTGACATATCTTATTTCAACTTTCCTCCCATCCTCAAGGCACAAGATCGATGGCTGCAGCTCCCCCGTCTACTCCGCTTCTGCTGCTCACCTTGGTGGAGTTCTGGAGTAGACGGGAGCGCGTTTGGGGATCGATATATCGGGTCTACATGAGACATGATATATCAATTCCTGATAGATCGATCGCTACCTGCCGATCTGGCGGGTAGTCTGGACATACCTGTAGGCAGATGCAATATCCTTTCAGTTTAAATATGTGATGTTAGCAGCCAAAATAGCACCCATATATGTTGGACTTCCTATATAAATATATATCAATACCAACACAGAGATTAGATAGCACAGGTGTCTATTTGATGTAAGTTGCCATTGTTCAGTATTTTACAGCACATTTAGGGCTTGATTTGTGGCTATGAGTATGCTGGCCCTGATCCAGTGCAGCCTTTAAGCACCTGCTTAACTGTAAACATGCTCACTGCAATATGCTAATCACATGCTTAAAGATAAGCATGTGCCTAAGTACTGTGCTGGATCCTGGTCTGAATGCTCAACATTTGGCACAGCTGAGCCTTTACAGTGCTATATAAATAACAGATGTTCTCTCGAGTATTATACAGAGATGGAAAGACATGGACAGAATTTGTATTCATTGGCTTTTGTTTTTATAAACCCAAATAGCTGCAGGTACGTTTATTTGTCCCAGCAGTTTAGCTCATTTATAGCACATGGTATACACAAATACATACATATGCATAATCTATGTGCTAAGGATAATGTTGAGGTCATTTGAACTATGAATTATCCAATGTATTAAAGAGATTTCACTGTGGCAGATAATAAAAGTCCAAGCTAATGTACATGTTGACTACCCTCCAGATTCCAGGCTGGATCTTTACCCTGAGTATCCATTTCTTTTAGACTCAAAAGTAGCAATCCAGCCCTGTACAAAAGACCAGCACAACGCATATGACAGGTAGCCGTGTTAGTCTGTATCAGCAAAAACAATGAGGAGTCCTTGTGGCACCTTAGAGACTAACACATTTATTTGGGCATAAGCTTTTGTGGGCTAGAACCCATGTTATATGAGTTATCCAAAACAGGACTTAAGTGGTGGTTAGGCTTTGTTCCAGACCTCTGCATATCACTCAATTTCATTAACTGACCTGAATTGCAATCTTGCTACATCTCTTGATTTTTCTGTGAAACTCATGATATTTGATGTTTTTCCTTCAAGCACCGGAGCATGGAATCATGTGATTTGGATAAGAATCAGCTTTCCTAATCCATATGATGGTGGAAAAAAAACTTGAAAATGTGAACTCTAAGGAAACAGGAAGTCAAATATAAAGAACTCAGATCTGACTTGTTTTATTTTTTAAAAAAGCTCATGATTGTAGGGGGCCTGACTCATGGATTTTGAGTACTTGGGGTTTGAAATACTGTGACAGAATTCCATCCATGATGAGTAGTAAGTTGACTTGGCTGAACGTTTTCCATCGGAAATTGCCAGTTTTCTCAGAAGTAAATCATTGCATGGAAACCTTGATTTTGATGAAATGTTGTTTAAAAATTGGAATGAAGCATTCTGATAAGGTCAAAATGTTCCTTTTTGACTGTTTCGGAATGGAGCATTTTGATTTTCCATTTCAGAATGACTTTTCATTTCAGTGCTTTTTAATTTATATTATAAAATTTAAAAAAGTCAAAACTGGAATGAAACATTTTGTTTTTCTTGAAATGAAATGGTTCATTTGACCTGAAGCTTTTTTTTTTCCAAAATGTTGTTTTGCAGAACATTGTTATGTTTATTTTGTTGGTTTTGCTCCATTTTGGAATGGGAAAAATCAAAATTGCAGTATTTCCCATGAAACAGAAAATCCAGATCTAACAGTAAGAATTAACAGGCAGGTAAAATATTGTTCCACTGAATCCGCTGTTCCTTTAAATTTTTGCGCTGGTGGAAATAAATAGGGCTACACAATTCTATGCACACGTTGCCACAGTTTCATCCTTGGCAACCCTGTAATTGATTTCTGAATTAATGACACCTCACATGGGCTGGGGATTTTTAATGCTTTGTTGCTCAGTCTTCCTAAAATAGTGCTAAAAATGAACAGCTATGAAATATTTCATTTAGTCATAATGAAGGACTAAATGAAAAGAAAAGAAGGATCAAAATAAGATTGTAGGGCCTGTATTCTTTTTAAACCTATTTCCTATGATAATTTTTGTGAAAAAGAGTAATTAACATGGCAGAGCAAACAGATGAAAATGACTTGAAATCACTCACTTTTATGATGATGAGGTGCCTTTAATATTTTCCAATAGTTTCTATTAACAGGGGGCCTCATTCTAGTATTTAGAATATTACATTGTGCACTACAATTGCATTTGCTCATTATTGATGTTCCGCTCAAATTTGTCAAAGGCCTGGAATTTCATTACACCCATCATCTTCCTAAACACCTTAATCAGTTGCTCAGTTAAATTATTTCCTCAGGTGACATCGCTCTGGGAAAGATTAAGGCATGCAAGAACAAACTGAAAAAAAGGCTCTCTGCAATTTTTGTATTGACCCCATGCCTTGACAATACCAGGGCTTCTGTGCCCAGTAAAACCAATAATCATCAATCATGCCCTGTAGGAGGCCTGAACAAGTTTTTTTAGGAATATGAATGTGATTTTTCAATCTGGAAAAAAAATGTGCCAACAAAGTAAAGAACCTCATGAACTTAAATCATTCCCTGTTGACTGAGTTTTTGCCTTGGACCGAAATGGAGTGACGGAAAACAACTTGTAGCTGCCAATTCTGTAGAGACAATAATGGGGAATACAGTGCAATCATTTCATGATTTAAATTTAGCTCAATGAAGCCAAAACCATCTGGTGCAAAGGACACTTTGGCAGATTGAGTTAAGCGAAAATGTTGTTCTTGTCGCTGTTATGGTCCGATAACAAAGGGATAATACACATCCAAACCCACTAAAAAGCATTTGCAGTCTATCTTCCAACCAAAGTTAGAACAATAATAAGGGTCAGAGATGCTGATTGTAATTGTACAGCCTTTCCCAACAGAGACGTCATAAACCAATTGCCACTTATCTGTCTGCAAATATTTTCGCTACAGGAATCATTTGAAAATGCATTCACTTGTGGCATCCTTTCACTTATGTGATAATATCATTGCCTGTGTATTTTCCTTGGCAATTGCCTAATTCCCACCTGGGCGAAACAGTTCAGATCAAATTGGAATATCACTGAATCTTTCCCTGTTTTTAGGACTGAACTTGAACTGACTCTTTTTTGAAGTTGTGTAATGTTTGAAGAGAAAAATGGGATGAGATTTTCAGTTCCCAGCTGGGACAGGAATCCGAGTGGGGAAAAAAACCTGGAGAAAAGCTTTTCTTGCTGCATTCCTAATTAGGAATGGGAATGAGGCATCTTGCAGACAAAGCCTGTTCCTGTGAGATTTCCCATCAAGTTTGCAGATTTAAACAGTTCAAGCAGGTCCATATGTTTTAAGATCTGGGGCCAAATTCGAAGCCTGCCTTAGTGGGATGTTTATCCAAATGAACCTTTAATGCTGAACTGTTTTGGTTGTCTCAGCATAAAACTGATGAGGAAAACAGGGAGGTATATTTTGTGGTGATGATGCTATAACACAGCAGAAGTTTAATCATAGAAAAAAATTGACCTTATTCCTAACAACAGTAAAGTGGTATAGTTTGATAGAGGCATCATAGTCTAATTAACATGAAACTGGATGATGAAGTCGCAGATCTAGAATCTAGGCTAGGCCCTTCCACTAATACATTTGGCAACATTGCAAAAGTTGACTTTACTTTTCTTCCCATCCTTTGTCTGTCTGTCTAGACTGTAAGCTCTTCAAGACACGGACTATCAATTCACAGGTGCTTGTACAGCACTAGGCACAACTGGGCACCAGTTTTGGTTGGGTCCCCCAGGTACTCTCATAATACAAATAAATAACAACAACTGTCTATGAAGGGGCTGACCCATAGCTCACTGAAGTCAATGATGATAGGTGGCTAATAATCCTTATAATAAATAAAGAAATAATAGAAAAGGATCGTCGGAGAACATGAAAGGTCAGCTGCACACTCACAATGCAACAAGATTAGAGTCGTTTCATTGATTCACATTCACATAGTTTTAGGGCCAGAAGAAATCATTTACAGTACCAGGATTAGGATTCAAAATGACCTTGCTACATTAGAGAATTGTTCTGAAATAAATAAGATGAAATTCAGTAATAAATACAAGTGCAAAGTACTACATTTAGGAAGGAAAAATCAAATGCACAAATACAACATTGGGAATAACTGACTAGGTGGTCGTGCTGCTGAAAAGGTTCTGAGGGTTATAGTGAATCACATATTCAGTATGAGCCAACAATGTGATGCAGTTGCACAATCGACATATTTTGAGGTATATTAACAGGGTATCATATGTAAGACATGGGAGGTAACTGAGACCTCAGCTAGAGTACTGTGTCCAGTTCTGTGTGCTACACTTTAAGAAAGATGTGGATAAATTGGAGAAAGTCCAGAGAAGAGGTACAAAAATGATCAGCGGTTTAGAAAACTTGACCTATGAGGAAAAGTTAAAAAAACGGGGTATGTTTAGTCTTAAGAAAAGAAGATTGAAGGGGGACCCAATTAATAGTCTTTAAATATTGATGGGCTGTTATAAAGGGGTTGGTGATCAGTTGTTCATGTCTGCTGAAGGTAGGATGAGAAGTAATCAATTTAATCTGCAGCAATGGAGATTTAGTTAGATATTAGGAAATCCCTGTCATTGGAGGTTTTTAAGAACAGATTAGACCAGGGGTTCTCAAACTTGGTTCGCAGCTTGTTCAGGGTAAGCCTCTGGTGGGCCACAAAATGCTTTGTTTACCTGAGTGCCTGCAGGTGTGGCCAGCTCCCAGTGGCTGAGGTTTGCTGTTCCTGGACAATGGAAGCTGCAGGAAGCGGTGGCCTGGCCCATGCCACTTCCTGCAGCTCCTATTGGCCGGGAACAGTGAACCACAGCCACTGGGAGCTGTGAGCAGCTGTACCTGCAGACACTCAAGTAAACAAAGCATTTCACAATCCGCCAGGGACTTACGCTGAACAAGCCGAGGACCAATTTTGGAAACCCCTGGATTAGACAAACACCTATCAGGGATGGTCTAAATTTGCTTGGCCCTGCCTCAGTGTTGTGGGATGGAATAGATGACCTTTGAAGGTCCCTTCCAGCCCTGCATTTTATGGTTCTATGATTAAGTCATCTAATTTGACTTCCCAATATCTTAGGCCATTAAATTTTATGCAGTAACCCCTGTATTGAGCCCAATCACTCATCTTTGACTAAAGCGTAACTTGTGTTTGGATAAAAGATATCTTCCAGAAAGACAATCGGTCTTGATTTGAAGCTATCAAGAGATGGAGAATCTACCAAACTCCTGGGGAGTTTCTTCCAATGGGCTTCAGCTTCCAGCCATTCATTCTAGTTAGGCCTCTCTCTACCCGATTAAGGAGCCATTTAGTATTTGGTAATTTCTTTCTATTAAGCAAAGGTGATCAAAAAAATGTCAATGGAACAATTTTTTTCTCAAAAATGCAGTTTTATTGAAGTTGAAACAAAATATTTTGATGTTTATCAATTTGATTAATTTAATTTAAACTTTTTTACATAATACATAAAAGTTGAAACAAAATGAATGTAAATGAAGTAGAAATGAAACATTTTTGATGGTCACAAATAATTTTATTTTTATTTTAATTTTGTAGGAAATTTTTTAAAATTCAGTTTTTTGGTCCAATTTTTTTCCCCCAAAAAATGTTGAAATTTTCTACAGAAGAGAAATTTTAGTTCCTGACCAGCTCTTCTATAAAAGTACTTACACACTAATCAAGCCACTTCTTGATTTTCTTTCTGATAACCAGAGATTGAGTTCTTTAAGACTCTTAGGCTTTGTCTAAACTACACAGTTTTGTTGACAAAAATCAGCTTTTGTCAACAAAACAGTGTAGGTGTACACACTGAAATGCTCCTCCTGTCAGTGTAACTCCCCTGCCATGCCAACATAAGAAAACTACCTCAATGAGAGGCATAGTTAGTTAGAGTGTTCCTTACATTGGCTGTTGGCTGTCATTCATGAAACTGAGAAGAAAGCCAACTCCCAGCTCCCCAGCTGGGCTGCTGCCAGGTCTCCACTCCAAACTGGGCTGCCATCCAGGCCTTTGGCTTGGGTTGCCAACTGGGTTCCTCATTCCATGTTGGGATCCTTGCAGCCCCACGGAGTCCCGGCTCCCCACTCCCTGCCAGGAGCACTGCAGTCGACTGGACTCCGTGTGTGAATCTGCCGCCAGAAGTGAGAAGCTCCAGGTGGCTCCCCCTGTCCCTCCCAGCTGGGAGCACAAAGGAGAGAAACCCTGAGGAGCTGGCTCCTGACCCAGCTGGGAAAAGGGAGGCGAGAAGCTGGACTTCTGGTGGGGAACTGCACCAAGCTGAGAGCCCTGGCTCTCAGTCCCCCATACTGCCTCTCTTCAGTTGGTGGAAGCACTCCTGGTGAGGACACACACCACCAACAGAAGTAGGATCATGTGGACATCAGTCAACACAGTAATTAATGCAGTGGTTGTAATCAACCTAACATACATTGATTTAAGATTGTAGTGTAGACACAGTAAGGCATTTTCTCCCATCTCTCAAATCATTTTTGTGGCTCTTTACTGCACTGTCTCCAATTTTTCCACATCCTTGCTAAACACCAGAACTGGACACAGTATTCTATTATCTGTCTCACCAATGCTGCATATAAAGGTAAAACCACTTCCTTACTTCTACTCTCTGTTCCCCTCTTTATACATTCAAGGATCAAGGAAAGGGAGAACGAGAAGCGGAACAGGATTTGCTATTGCTGTTTCAGCTGATTAGTCAATTTCTGTATCAATCTTTACCAGCACTCCTCCCACTTCCCACATTACAGCCAGTCACGATGTTAGCAGGGCCAAGTAGGAGAGTTTAGGAAACATTACTTCCCTTTGTAGCTGAGTAAGTGCTTTTTCCCAATTAGCGCTGTTTTAAGCCCTGATCCTGGAAACCTTTACTCATGTAAGTCCCTTTGCACAGCTGACTAATCCCACTGAGTTCAGCTCAGATGCTTCAGGTTACTTGTTCACATGTGGTTTTACAGGACTGGGGACCTATAGGGTATTCTCCACACTGCTGAGTAACTCACTCAGCACCTTTCATCATCAAGCCCCTTAACAATGTTTTAACATCACCGGCAAAGATTTTTTTTAAAGTTGCTCATTTCATTTCATTAGTGATTTTTCTTTTGATGTACATCTGAAAATAATTAAAGACCAAGACCATAAGATAATGTCAGAGTGATTTGGAGAATATTAATAGGGCAAGTTAAGTAAAATAAATTGAACAAAAATGAAGCTGAAAGGTCACCCTCATCTCACTAAAGTTCATGCAGCCTATTATCAGTCAATAAAGCTTTTTAATATGTAAGATGAAATTGATGAGCAGAATAAGCGCACCGTTTTGTCTTTTTTCCATCGAGAAAAAAAAAAGTCTCTCTAAATATTGTCAGATAAAAATAACAATTTGCATAAAGACATCATGAAACATATGGTTTGCAGATAAGATTTTCTTTGAGAATTATAATAAAAAATGTTACTTTATGGCACAATTATAGCAGCAGATGTATGATTCCCCCATACAAATTTTGACAAGAGTTAACTTTGTTGCACTTCTTACCTTGTGCAAAGAAAGAAATTGCTTAATTTCAAGACATGAATAAACAAACAACTTTTATATATTTGCAAGTAGTTAAAAAAAGAATTAATTAGATCCTCCAATTATAGCACTGCAAACGTTGTCTTCATTTGACAAATTTACAAGGATGAAAAATGCCTGTGTGAACAAATAAACAAACACTGTCTTTTTTCAATTAAACCATCTCTTCCCCCCCCCCCCAACGTTTTAATTGCATTATTAATGTGATAAATTAAACTGTCTCTCTGTGAACCATACCGTAGAAGTTTGGAATTTATATTAGTGAATTTTGCTATTTATGCATAAAACCTGAATTTGGTCATGAAATTATACAGGAGGGGTATTTGAGAGAGGTTTCCTTTAAAAGTTTTAAAAACATAATACAAGATAAAGCCTTAATTGTAACTTGCCATGTGCTTCCGGGCTAAAATGTTCAGCATTTTCCAGCAGTATAACACATCAGGCCAAGCAATTTGGACCCGATCTTGCAGTCCTTGGCCAAACACCCAATGAAACTGAGGTTATGTCTACAGTTCAGAGGGAACTACAGTACAGCTACAGTGCTGGCCAACTGCAGTGTAGACACTTGCTACGATGATGGAAGAGTTTTTTCCCACTTCTGTAGTCAATCCACCTCCTTGAGAGGCAGTAGTGTGGTTGCTGTAATAGTTTTCTGTCAATCTAGTGGTGTCTGTACAAGGGCTTAGGCCGATTTAACTCCTTCTTTCAGGCTTCTATCTCTGTGATATAGCTAAGTTGACCTAAGTTTTAGACGTAGACCAGGCCTAAGAACTAGGGTGACTCAATGTCCCGATTTTATAGGGACAGTCCCAATGTTCGGGTTTTTTTCCCCAGCCCCCGTCCCGATTTTTTTCACTTGCTATCTGGTCATCCTATTAAGAACAAAGGGTCATTCTGATCCAAATCACACTAGTTAGTAGCACCTTATTCCATTTAAACCAATGGGACTATCATATGAATAAGGTGCCACTCAGCATGAGTTAGGTGATCACAATCTGTCCCAAGGGACCTATTATAGTACTCTTATTCGGGTGGGAGAGCACTTATTCATGGGAGTAGCTGGTCCCATTGGAATCAGTGGTTCAGATTCTGTTATCCATATCCATGCAGACTAGTACTTTAATCTGGTGCAAATTGTGGCTTTGCCATCAACCCTGAACAAGGGGCAGCAGTGAGCTCAGCTTCCCCAGAAGAACAACAGTTGGTGTTTTTGTTGTGTGGTGTGTAGTTGCTGGTGAGTATTTGCTTCAGGTTGGGGGGCTGTCTGTAAGCGAGGACTGGCCCATCTCCCAAGGTCTGTAAGAGTGAGGGATCGTCCTTCAGGGTAGGTTGCAGATCCTTGATGATGCACTGGAGAGGTATTAGTTGGGGGTTGTAGGTGACGGCTAGTGGCGTTCTGTTATTTTCTTTGTTGGGCCTGTCTTGTAGTACGTGACTTCTGGGTACCCTTCTGGCTCTATCAACATGAAAAAAATACTCACCAGCAACTACACACCATACAACAAAAACACCAACCCAGGAATCAAACCCTGGTGCCAACTCTGTCCAAATATCTATTCAAGGGACACCATCACAGGACCTAACCATATCAGCCACACCATCAGGGGCTCATTCACCTGCACTTCTACCAATGTGATATACGCCATCATGTGCCAGCAATGCACCCTGCCATGTGCATTGGCCAAAGCGGACAGTCTCTACGCAAAAGAATAAATGGACACAAATCTAACATCAGGATTCATAACATTCAAAAACCAGTAGGAGAACACTTCAATCTCTCTAGTCACTCAATAACAGACCTAAAAGTGGCAATTCTTCAACAACAAAAAACTTCAAAAAGAGACTCCAACAGGAAACTGCAGAACTGGAATTAATTTGCAAACTGGACACCATCCGATTAGGCCTTAATAAAGACTGGGAGTGGCTGGGTCATTACAAAACCTAAACCTAATTTCCCCAATACTAATTTCCCCCTGCTGTTACTCACACCTTCTTGTCAACTGTCTGAAATGGACCACTCTCATTACCACTTCAAAAGTTATTTTTCCTTCCTTGGTATCCTGCTATTAAGTGAATTGTCTCATTAGACTGACCTCATACTTGGCAAGGCAACTCCCATCATTTTGTGTATTTATACCTGCTCCTGTATCTTCCACTCCATGCATCTGATGAAGTGGGTTCTAGCCCATGAAAGCTTATGTCCAATAAATTTGTTAGTCTCTAAGGTGCCACAAGGACTCCTCGTTGTTTTTAATAAATCAAGTAATCTAGTACATTTCAAAGAAACGTACTAGACCAGCAACAATTAACCCATGTATTTGTAGTAATAGAGATCAAGGGTAGAAACTAAGTGTATTTACCTGTGTTTACATGTATCTGGTTAGAAGTTTAACAAAATGATCTAATTAGATTGCAGTGCTAAAATCCTATTCCTGCCTGATAATGCTTCATTATTGGATTCTAGTCACTTAAAGATCAAAGATATAAGATACTACAGATATTATTTACATTGTCTTCAGCTTAATTATCTGTGCTAAAATGAACGACCTTGATAGTTTGAATGGCTAATTGCCTTATGTGAATGGATGCAGCTAGGTTATCTGTGTATGCATAGGAAATAGAAGATTAGCTTCAAAGCAACAATCTACACCAGGAGTAGCTCCAGGCACCAGCGCAGCAAGCGCGTGCCTGGGGTAGCATGCCGGGGGTGGGGGTGGAGCGGAGTGGCCTGGCGGTCGTCATGAGGGCGGCAGTCAGGGAGCCTTCGGTGGCGTTTCTGTGGGAGGTCCACCGGTCCCACAGCTTCGGAGATAATTCGGCTGCGGGGACGCCAAAGGGGCAGGACTGCTATATCGCCTGCAGAACCACCACCGAATCTGCATGTCCGGCGGACCTCCCACAGAAGCGCCGCCAAAGGCTCCCTGACTGCCATGCTTGGGGAGGCAAAAAACGTAGAGTTGCCCCTGATCTACACGGCCTGTTCTGCCTCTGGGGAAGGTCCTACTGTGACAATTGCTGTCAAGAGGCTTATCAGCTTGCTAGGAGACTATAAAGAAAAAGGCCCTGGTCTGATCCTTTTTATGTCAGGTCTGCTTACACTTTGTCAGGGAAGGTCTAAGCCACAATCCTGAGGTCACGAAGTTTACTCTGGTTTACCCTGGAAATCTCATGGAAGAATTTGAACAAACTCTACACCTGGACTGCTTATTGGACAGACTTTTACAAGTTAGCAGCCTGACCACCTCTGCTATGAAACTGACCTAAGGATGTTTCACATATCTATATGTATATTGATCTCTTAACCACTGCAATTCTCTTCCTTTTTTCCTTTTATTATTAAAACCTTTAGTTTTAGTGACTAAAGGATTGGCATCCGTGTAATTATTGGGTAAGATCTGAAACTTATATTGAGCTGGGGATCAGTGTCCAGTCCTTTGGGACTGGTTAACCAAACATATGGTGAATCTGATTTGCAGTAACCACTCACTGTATGAGACTTGGATATCTAGATGGGGATCAAGGGTTGGGATGTTTAAAGGGAAATGTATTTGGCTTTTTGGTAACCAGTGTGGCATTGCAGAAACTGTTTTGTTACTGGCTTGGTGAATCTAATCATAGAACAACCAACCTATTTTGGGGATTGTCTACCCTGTTCCTTGCAGTCTGCCCGGAGTATTGCATCCTCAGTGTGGCCCATCCAGACACTTGGTCACAATGGTTCTTTTAGAGGGGAAAAAACATCAAAACAAACCATTTTGACTCTTTTAATTTGATGTTGTTGCTTTCGTTTTTTAGTTGGCTGAAACTATTTGCCAAATTCAACCCTAATGTGTAAATAGTTTGTTGCCTCAAATTGCATTTTTTGGCAAATTTACTCTTCAACCGCAAACTTTTGCTTTACTCAAAAAGCCCCTATGCCTGGCACAGATTAACTCATCTTCTGAGCTGGCTGGTGTACTGCAGAAGCTGAGTCAAGGTTCCAGCCCTGCCCATTCCACACTCACCTGTATGGGAGGTTAGTGATGACCCTGCTATGGTTGTACCCAAATGCAAATAGCCCATGCTAGGAAGTAAAGAGCTCTATACACCTCCTTACTCATAAGAACAGACATACTGGGTCAGACCAAAGATCCATCTAGCCCAGTATCCTGTCTACTGACAGTGACCAATGCCAGGTGCCCCAGAGGGAGTGAACCTAACAAGTAATGATGAAATGATCTCTCTCCTGCCATCCATCTTCACCCTCTGACAAACAGAGGCTAGGGAAATCATTCCTTACCCATCCTGGCTAATAGTAATTAATGGACTTAACCTCCATGAATTTATCTAGTACTCTTTTAAACCCTGTTATAGTCCTAGCCTTCACAACCTCCTCAGGCAAAGAGTTCCACAGGTTGACTGTGCACTATGTGAAGAAGAACTTGCTTTTATTTGTTTTAAATCTGCTGCCCATTAATTTCATTTGGTGGTCCCTAGTTCTTATATAATGGGAACAAGTAAATAACTTTTCCTTATTCACTTTCTCCACACCACTCATGATTTTATATACCTCTATCATACCCCCACTTGTGTAGGAACTGGGGATAAGAATGGGAAAGCCAAGGGAAAGAAGAAAGGTCAGTAGTACTTCCACACTGAGAAAAAGAGTGAATGCTTGTCAGCTAACACATGGTAATTAACATGTAGCAAAATCCTAGTGAAGAAAAGGCAGTTGTTTTCACACATGTTAGCTGGTCACAGTAAAGACTAGGGGACAGCATTAAGTTAGTTACCCAGTGTTAGATAAAACATGGGAAGAACAAATTTTTGTTTTCCTAATGAAGATAAGGCCTCAGAGGTATGAATGAGGAGGAAGGAATCAGAGAAGATGGTGAATCAGGGCAGGCATATAAATCTGAATGTTGGCATTAAAGCAAGTGAATTGGAAAAAAATGGTGGAAGAATCAATTAGCTGTTGATGAGGAAGTCTGGCACGTTGGGTTGCCTGCTGGTGGACTGGAGCTCAGCTGGGTGGATCATGGGCTATGGCATCTGGAGGACTGAAATAGAAGGAACAACTGCAGTCCATGAATGTGTGTAAAAGGGTCA
This sequence comes from Gopherus evgoodei, assembly GCF_007399415.2. Taxonomy (NCBI): domain Eukaryota; kingdom Metazoa; phylum Chordata; order Testudines; family Testudinidae; genus Gopherus; species Gopherus evgoodei. The sequence goes on from NC_044326.1 coordinate 12,195,070, forward strand.
TAGAGTTTAAGGCCAGAAGGGATCACCAGGTCATGTAATCTGACCTCATGTATATTACAAGCCACCGCCACCACCCAGCACCTGCACACCAGACCCAACCAATGAAATTAGACCAATGTATTACTGCCCACATGAGGCTAAATGATTATGGACCACACAGGCAGAGAACAGGAGGGACCCAGGTGCACCGATGCTTTAGGCCCTGCAATGTCAGGGAAATGATTAAGTGAGGTATACCCAGATAATACTGGCAAGTGACCCGCACCCACACACTGCAGAGGAAGTCAGAAAACCATCAGGGTCACTACCAATTGGACCTGGGGGAAAATTCCTTCCCAACCGCACTATGGTGATCAGTTAGACCCTGAGCAAGTGAGCAAAAACCAGCCAGCCAAACACCTGAGAGACAGAATGTTTGGTGCCACCTCAGAGCACTGGCCCACCCGTTCCAATATCCCATCTCAAGATGTAGCCATCTCTGATGCTTCAGAGGAAGAAGATTAAAAAAAAAATACATGGGGGTGGGGTGAGAGAGGAAACTCTTGACCCCTACCGTGACTGGCTGAAACCCTGAAGTATGAGCTTTTAGGGAGATAAGACAGTGAACCCCAGGGCTGCTGAGCCCTGCCCCCTACCATCACAAGCAATGCAGGGATATGATGCAATATGGCCTAACTAATTTCTGCCCTTATATGTTACCATCCATTCTGTCACCTTTGGTTAAAAATAATGCTTCATGTAGCATATTGCCTTTCCACCAGGTTTCTCTTCCTTCCTAACACTGTGAGTAATATCTATTCACTGCGTTTACTGGAATCCCTAGAAGGAAATTCCATCCCAGATGTTCATTACAGACTCACTAGGTATTTCATTATTCCACACTATAATTGAAAATGGAATAACTCATACAGACGCTGAGCAGTGCAAACAGTAATATCCAGGGTCTGTAGTTTGGTAGTTTGTTGGCTCTCCATTTCCTTCCTCCTCTGCTAGATATGGAAGGAAGCAAGGGCAAAATGAATGTTATTTCTGTGGGCAATATAGGATCTATATTAAGACTGGACAGGAAAAGGTACACTGAGGTTAATAAAGAAATCATGGTAAAGTTTTAAATGGCTTTACTGTGAATTTGAGTAAATCGGGTGTAAGCTGTATTAAAGGCTGTACATTGTTCCCATGCAGTGCTTTACTGTAATAGCAGAGGTAACATTTCAACAATCTAAAATGCATATAAATACATTTATAGGATGAAAACGAGCAGCAGAGAGGAAACCTACATCAATAAAAGTACAAGGCTCATGCTAGGCATTTAAGGTGGCTCTGAACGTTACTACTGCGGTCTCCTTAGTGGTAAAGAAAATTCGGGGCAGAAGTCTGGGGGATGATCTCCAGGTAGTACAAATTGCAATGGGTCTATTGACTTGAATAGAGCTATGACAATTTACACCAGTTGATGATCTGCCCAGAAAACTTTATTGAGTTAACAGAGAGCTATCTGTGACTTTCCACTGTGATGTAAAAATTATGTTAAGCTACAAGAAAAAGAGAAATAGGTTATATCTAGAGCTGTCTTCTGCAAAATAATTTGGTAACACATTTTGCAGTAGCTTGGCTGAGAAGAGTAACTCTTAGATTTTGACTCTTTCAAGCAAGGGATTAATTAATTAGATTTCTTTATTGCAGTTGATTAAAAAAAATGTTTAAAGTGTCCTGCATTCCAGGACTATGATCCTGCCCCCATTTGAGGAGCAGCGTCCTTAATGAAAACATGCATAATGCCACATGTACACGAAATCAGTCTGGGATTTGCAAAGGAGCCTAAGGTTGGGTTAGGAACCCAAATTTAACAGTGATTTGGGTACTGACTCCTGTGAGACCTTTGAAAATCTCACCATCATTTTCTAATCCCACCCTGCCTCCCTGCACCGCACAAGGGGTCCACACACAGTAAACAAGTTCCCAAATCTTGTTTTCATTGGGCACCAAGTATAAATTACACAGTCATGGAAGAGGGGTAGGATTTTCCCTGTAGTAAAACATTGGAAGGATTTGCTTTAGCCACTGTAGAATGAAGTGAAGTCAGCACAACAATTACCAAAATAGTGTTGCAGTTTCATATTTAAAAGCATGGGGGCTGAGTCAGCAGCTTCAGTGGTGTTTGGACCAGTCCCAGCAATTCCATGCATTTAGTTCCATCTGTACTAGCGGTATCAACACAGCAGTTGTATCATTTTCAGGGGTATTTACAAGGAAAGGAAATTCCTTAGGCCATTGCAGTGCCCTTGACGGGTGGGGTTCAAGATGACATTCCATCCCCTTTTCAAAATGTTGTAATAGAGTCTTAACTCACATGCTCGTTAGCCAGCACAGCCTGGCTTGTCAAATGCAGAAGAGATAGAAATGAGATGTCCGACTGATTCGAGTTCCCGTTGGCACAGATGACATAACGAGCCTAGCAATGTAGCTCCTTCAATAGTTTGGGGGATGGAGGCATTTGTTGCTCTCTGCTCAGCTATCAGACTGTCTTTGTGCCAACATGTCGATAAGACCTTTTCTGTGGCTAAACAAGTATGTCTTATTTTTAGATTCTCACTGTGTAGCGTTTCGTAGCTTGTCTTTTTCTGTAGAATAAGATTTTTCTCCCTTGTTCAAGGCCAGTTCATTGTCAAATGTCCCTAGGGTGCTAAGATATTTTCTTTCCACATAACACAATTCAATGATCAGATCATGCATCTGAATTTTGTCTCTTACTCTTCCCCCTAACAAAGGCCATTTGGAAAGCCTCTCAGTACTGGAACCTCCTTAAACCAAGTCATTTCAGGCTAGATTCACAAAAGGATTAAGCTGTCTAACTGCCCCTTTAGGCACGTAAATCCCAGAATCGGGCCCTGTTGGGGTTCACAGTGCTCCCACTTGGCTGCCTAAACTCACTCGGTGCCAACATTTTTGCAGAAAAAGTTCCCTGGGTGCCTATGCTTCTGCCTCTGAGCATGTGCATTGCAGCCCCATGCCAGGCATACCTAAACCCCAGTGTGATACTCTGTCTCAGTGATGGGCAGAGTCCAAAGAAAGGAGTTCCTCTGCCTAACTCTCCTGCAAAGCCTGATTCTGTAAGTGTGTTAAGAGCTCACCAATGGGATCAGGCCCTACAGACAAACGTACACAAAACAGTGTCGTGGAAGAGGGCTTTAGCCCAGGGGTTCTGGTACTCAGCTGGGATGGGGGAGATCCAGATTCAATTCCCTCCCCCTGCATTCCCTGTGGAGCAGATGGGATCTGACCTAGGCTCTGACACCTTTCAGGTGAGTGCCTTAGTCAATGGACTATCATTTTCTGACAGGGGGGCTTGCTCAATCTCTACTGTTGAATCACTTTGGATAAATCAGTTTAAAAAGTTGGAGTGAGGGGACTGGATACTGGGTCTCCCGCGTGGGGAAATCCTCATCGCTCCCTATTCTCAAATGGAAAAGTTTTGTTTTGGCTGTGCTTGACTTTAATCCTTGTCCCATGAAGTGCTGTGGTGCCTCATGGGAACCATAGCTCAGGAGACTCGTGTCTCCATTCCCTTCTATGGGCTGGGCTCCTTGGCCTGACTACATCCACCACGGTGGACTGTGTTCACATGATTGCTATGCTCACAGCGTCATGTCAACTATTAGGTAGGCCATACTGAATCATGAGAGATGGAGTCCACCCAGGAACCTCAGCCCATGAAGGAGATTTAGAGCATGAGGCACCCAAATTACAACTTCTGTGAAGCACAGCAGCAGTAAACTAACTGGATGCAAAAATACTTTGATTTGGTTCAACAAACTGAAATGTTTAGCTTGAGGTCAACCCTACCCAAATAAAATGTTTTGTTTTGATGTTTCTGACAGAAAATTGGAAAAAAAAACCAGAAAATTTGAAGGAAAATTCTCTACCAGTTTTATGAACTAGCAGTAGGAAGGGATAGAGAGAATATGTCAAACATCTTCATAGAGCCACACCTTGAAGTTAACGGAAGATATGTGACTAAATCTGCTACACTGCTTTGAAAATCTCAGTGAGGGAATTAATCCTCACTACCCCTGTGAAGTCAGGAGTTTATTTCTTAGATGAGTAAATCAAGGCACAGAGAAATTAAGTGTAAAAGGTCAAACAGGAAGTTTATATTAGAGCCAATGCTTCCTTTGTAAAAAAAGAGGAGCAGGGCCTCAAGCAACAATGATAATCCCGTTCCTAGAACGAAGTGGTGTCCTCCACACAGCATTATCTTACAAGCATTGTATGTGAGAGGTCACGGCACATGGAGGATGACATTTTGTTCTACAAAATGGCATCCTTCGTATGGTGTCACCTCACACACCTGGTATGTGTAGGTCTTGCCTTGCCTGCAAGTGAAAAACTGTTTGTCTTACTAAATACCACTGACAGAAGAGGCAAGCCCTGGCACAAATTAAGCTGTGAGTACAGCCAAGAACAATACGCACATCTCCTAAGACCTAGGCCAGCATCTAATCCACAAGACCATCCAGCCCCATTTCACAGCTGTTTCCGGGGTAGGTGATCCAGTCTGGCATCACTGTGCCATTCGTATGCTGTGCTGGATTCAGACCTGTGTCAACCCATTCATACTCCACATCTAATTAAGTTTAACAATAAACCTTTCCCAGAGATTCTCTTCCTTTAATTAGTGGCATCCTTGTACATTGCACGTGTATCAAAGAGTGCCAGAGATGCTCACTCCAGGTTCTTTTGCCATATAGTTTTTGATTCTTTGTGGTTTTGATCCTGTAGTCAAAAGAATATTTCTTTCATTTCCTTTCTTTTCAGCTATCAGTAGGCAAGAAGCAGCACTCGACAAAGGCTGAGAACCTTCTTTATTTGCATTCCTCAGTAACCTTCTCCCTTATCAATTTGTTATTTTGCTGATGGGCATCTCATACACCAAGGTATTTATAAGATTAATTATAGGTATCATGACAAACTACGTTTTGCTGTGCTGCCCTTGATGGATGGGTCACTATTATTATTTGGTATGCTCTGTGATGCCAAACTGCTAATATCTTTTGTGATACCAGCAGTCTGTGTAAAGCCAGAGTTAAGCTTAAGTATGAGGTAACAGCCGTCAGCTTGGTTGCAGTCAGAGACTGAATCCCAAACATCCACAACTAAAGCATGAGCCACTAAAGCTGGACCCAAGACCAGAGTTTCTAAAAGATCTCAAAACCCACAATTAGAGGCCATTAAAGCAATATGTCTTCATGGAAATAGCAACTTTACTGGAAATCAGGGCTCCTGGGCTCCACTGCTGCCTAGTTTACCAGGGTTTATATACAGGAACATTTTTAAAGGGTTTAAGAACCCATATTATAAGGTGCTACTCTGGCAACTTTGCAGTCCAGCCTGAGTAAGGGGCAGCATGCAGTTACACTGGCATGGAAGCAGATCAGCTTTTTAGTGGAATAGCCCACAGTGGATCAGCTGCAATGGCTGGTGCTTCAGAGATTGTGGAATTGAAGCCCTGCTCGTGTCCTGTCCCTATCTTCTAGGTGAGAGAGTCAGCTCTTCCACCCATGCTGCAGTTGGCAATAGAGACAACCCATAAAGTGGGGGATAGCTCAATGGTTTGCCCATTGGCCTACTAAACCCAGGGTTGTGAGCTCAGTCCTTAAGGGATCCATTTAAGGATCTCGGGCAAAAATCTGTCTGGGGATTGGTCCTGCTTAGAGCAGGGGCTTAGACTAGATGACCTCCTGAGGTCCCTTTTAACTCTGATATTCTCTGAAAGGTTGGGGGGCTTCTGTGGGAGGCTGTACTCACCTGCTTAGGCAGGTAGGACAGCTTACTACTGAGCTCAAAGTGGCATGTAAACACAAACTACTATTATTCTTTCTTTAATTATTTACAATTAAGAAAACATGCCTTTTTTATCTTTACGAGATACACTTTGCCGGGCATGTGAGTAGCGACTTCCTGAGTTGGTCTTTTCATATGTTATCCCATTAGACTTTCTGCAGCTTGTTTATAGTGCTGCAAGGCTATGAATCAATGGCTATGTGTTGGATTTATGCCTCTATTGGCATTTCATTGGTTTAGAAGCCATTTTGATGGTAAGCCCATGCATTTAAATGACAAACCAGTTGGGCCAAATTCCATAAAATACAGGTGATATAACACATTTTGTGCTTCAGGGAAGTTATTGCTGCCTATAAAGTTATAGCCTATTTGGGGGAGACAGCGGTATCTACTTCCAATTTCTACTCGGTGCCCTGTTATGCATATTGCTCTACGGATGGTAGAGGAAGCACTCTGCAAATGCAAGCTGATTGGTGGCTGTCACTGCATAATGCTACTCTTTTTACATGGTGCCCATTTTAAGCTTGGTGAAAATTCAATGCACTCGGGAATATTTCAGTATGAGGCCTTCATTAGATCCATTTGCAAAATGCAGTTCTCAGACAGCATGGGCAAAGCATTATGGGAAATAAGGCTACCCAGAACAGGGACCATCCTTCCAAAATGTTTGAAAACGGCCTAGTGCATAGTGGGGGCTACTGCAAATAAATAATTAAAACCATGATTTTTTTGCATCCGCATTATCCTACTGCCCACCAGAAACCCACCATCTACCACTTTTAAAATGAAGTGTGAAATAATCTCCTTTCATCTTATTGAAACAATCAGTTCAAAACAAAATATCCAGATGCACTATTTCAATATTATAAAGCCTGATAAGCAAGTTAGCATCATGGAATCAAAGAAATGTAGAGCTGGGAGGGATCTTAAAAAGTCATCAGGCCCAGGTCCCTGCGCTGAGGCCAGGCCAAGTAACCCTATGGTGGGAGTTCCACAACCTCCCTTGGAAGTCTAGTCTAGTACCAAACTCTCCTTATACTTTGAAAGTTTTTCCTTATATCAAACCTATACGTCCTTGTGGAAGATTAAGACCATTACTTCTTGTCCTACCTTCAGTGGACATGGAGAACAACTGATCACAGTCCTTTTTATAACAGACATTAACATATCTGAAGACTTATCAGGTCCTCCCTCAGTTTTCTTTTCTTAAGACTAAACATGCCCAGTGTTATTTTTTAAATTGAGTCTTCAGGGGAAACTTCAGTGTAAGTAACATATTAGCCATTATTGAAATATGGTGGAGCTCTAGTACACTGGCGGGTAGAGTCCATTAATCCCGGACAAATTACATTGTGTCAAAGACACAGCAATAATTAATCAGGGTGCAGTGTAATGATTTATAAAAGGATCCTTTAGTGACACTTTAAGGTGGCTTTTACTAAACATGCATTTAATTTAGATTAGAAAATATATGCTGGGTCAAATAACTATAAAGGAATTATTACAAACATATCAGTGCCAGATATTATTGCAGCAGTAACCAGAGCACTCAGTCAAGATTCCATTATAGAGGGCATGGGACAAACACACACAATTTGTTCCCTTCCCCACAGAGTTTACCTTCTATGTTACAGGCACATATATACCACTCTAGACAATCATCGGTTTCAAGAATTACTTTGTTTGTTTGTTTATAGCACTGTTGTAGCCACGTTGGTCCGGAGATATGAGAGAGGCAAAGCAGATGAGATAATATATTTTACTGCACCAACTTCTGTTGGCAAAGCAGATGAGATAATATATTTTACTGCACCAACTTCTGTTGGCAAAGCAGATGAGATAATATATTTTACTGCACCAACTTCTGTTGGTTTTACTGTTCAAGAGACTTGAGGAAGAGCTCATTGGAGCTCAAAAGATTGTCTCTTCCACCAACAGAAGTTGGTCCAATAAAACATATTACCTCACTCACCTTGTCTCTCTCAAGAATTGTTTTAACATACAACAGCTCTTTTAGTTAGAGTCCCATTTCAGTACAAAGATATTACATTTATCACTCAGATTGTTTCTATTGCTAATAATGATAGCACTTATTTAGTGCTTGTGATCAAAGTCCTTTACAAGCATTCATTAATTAAGCCTCAGCAACTCTGAGAATTCCTGTGAGGAAGGGAAGTATTGGTTATCTCATTATATAGATAAAGAGCCAGATTTAATCCATTAGGAGGGAGTCAACAGAAGAGAATCAGAACTCTTTGTTACTAGGCCTCTGAGCTAGCCATCAGATCTGTCTCTCTCTGGTTTCAAAGTGTTGCTGCCAAAGCAGTAGAATTCTTTGTTGACATTGTGCAATGTTTTGGCTTGATCATTGGCTGCAGTCTCCTGGTTTGTGCTTCAGTGCTTAAATCAGTCTCCAGTTTATTGAGATTAGGATGAGACCAATGTGGAGCCCATAATTATTATCCCAAACCTGCCTATTATGGGATACTTACACCTTCCTGTGGAGTTCCTGTGATTCCCAGGTTGATACCACACTAACAGGCACCTCAAAAGAAAAAAAATCCTAAGAGAGAGAAAGCCCAGGAGCACCTTACATTAACAGTGATCCCTTTCTGCTGATCTTTAACCCAGTGTCCTTAACCTAGCGGGCAATCTCCAGCCTTCCTAGATGGGACATCCTCCATAAACTGGGGGAAGTCTATCTTAAACTGGCCTGTTTTAAATCCTCCTTTGCTGGAAGGACAAGAAGTGGCATGCTAAGAGTGCATAGGGTGTTAGTGGAGGATAATTTTGGAACATCATTCACAATGTTACATCAGGTCTCAGCTTTGTAGAGAACCTTAGAGGGATAGTGATGGTGGCAAAGCAGAATTATATAACAGCAGTCATCAGACTGAACTTTCCAAAGCTCAGTTCCAACAACAATCAGAAAAACATTATTTGAGAATGAGAACAAAGGACTCACATCTAAATGAATAGCCTATTAGACATGGACTGCATGACTCAGAAGTAATGTCTGATGCTTTTTATTCCTTTTTTAATGATCTCCTCCAAACTCTTGACCTTTATACCATGTATGCACCTTAACTGTATGAAAATGCTGTCATTTTAAAGTTGGTTTTAGCTTTTACTGTTCTGACAGTTATTAATTCATAATCTGTCTATTGATTTGTGCATCGGGTGGCAGTTCGGGATTTTACATAAACAACGGGTTTGATCAACTAGACAATTTTTAAAAGCTGTTATATATGGACCAGATCCTCAGCTGGTGTAAACTGATGACATAACTAACTTCAATGGAGCTACATGATTTTATACCAGCTGCAGATCAGACTTAACATACTTTAGCACTTTACCTTTGAAGAGCTCAATTTACTTTACAAACATTCACCAAGTATTGTAAAACCACTGAGGGATCGGGATTGTCACAACCACTATTATCATTATTTCACAAACTAACAGAGCTACAGAAAACGTTAGTGTTCAAGGTGAGGCAGAAAGCCTGTGGCAGAGTTACAGAGAGAAACCAGATCTCCTGAGTCCCAATTTTTGTTTGATCACACACTCAAACAATCATAAAAATATGTTAAGTCTCCATGGAAGACCACTCTTAAAGCAATCTCCTGAAAAACCACAGCAGGTTTCTTTTTATTATTTTTTAAATAGCCAAGATATCTCCAGTTCAGCAGACAGATAATATTGCAGATAATGAGTCACAATTTACAGTCAATTTGTGGAAGGTGCTGCATGGATATACCTTACATCTAATGATTTCAATTTTCCAAAGCTGCAATTTAGAAAGTGATGTTATAGAGTGCAATCCAGGGGAGATGAATGCTTTTAGCAAGATCACACCAAAAACACTGACACAGTGGATAAGCAGTTAATGGCACAGCTAAGCTCAGTTATTCCCATGGTAGCTAAAGTTTGTTTGCCATCAGGCTTGCATTCAGGACAGGGGGATTTTGAATGAAGTCTTCTGTGGTTTTTCAGGGGATTGTCTTAACAGTGGTTCTTCACACAGCACATGGTCAACTTGTGGAACTCCTTGCCTGAGGAGGTTGTGAAGGCTAGGACTATAACAGCATTTAAAAGAGAACTAGATAAATTCATGGAGGTAAAGTCCATTAATGGCTATTAGCCAGGATGGGTAAGTAATGGTAGCCCTAGCCTCTGTTTGTCAGATGGTGGAGATGAATGGCAGGAGAGAGAACACATGATCGTTACCTGTTTGGTTCACTCCCTCTGGGGCACCTGGCATTGGTCACTGTTGGAAGACAGGATACTGGGCTGGATGGACCTTTCGTCTGACCTTTTATCAGTATGGCCATTCTTATGTTCTTATGTTCTACAGAAGTGGCGTTGAGATAGCATCCTGCCCTTGCTCATAGCAGCACAAAAGGGGTACAAGACATGAGGAGGGTCCCCAAGCCAGGGCAGGACATGACTGTTCAGTGCATCTGTGGCAGGGAGGAGAGCAAAGCAGCATGCAGAAAATATTATTATTGTTGCTCAGGCAAATAGCCACTTTGCCAACATTGTAGAGTTTTGAGCCAAAGCCCATTGAAGTCAATTGACTGATTTAAATGGACTTTGGATCAATTCTCATGAGTAGAAGGGCATGTGGGGGGCCAGCCTACATTTTCATGTTAGCACAGCACATACTCTGGCAGGATGTGGCCTACCAGTAGCCATGTTAGTCAGGACCATCGCCTAGGCCCCAAAAATCAGATTTGACAATTCCAAAACGTGGGGAAAAAAAACATTTTGGGTCAAACCAAAACTGGATATTTCCAAAATTTTCAGCTAAAATTAAAAAAAAAAATGTTTTGGTCAAATGAAGCACTTCATTTTGAGAAAATTAAAATGTTGATCCTGACTGGTTTTTTAAAAGAAATTATTTTTAAAAGAAAAATTATAGGAAATTTTGAAACAAAAAGTCATTTTGAACCAAAAAATAAAAATAAATGTCGAAAAGAAACCCCCTCCCACCCCGAAATAATTTGGCAAAGTCAACACAAATTTGCTAAATATTTTGATGTCGCCGAATCTGTGTTTTTTGCCTCCCCAAACATCGCAGCCAAAAGTTTTGCTCCCAAAATTTTGCCTTTGGTAAAGTGCTGAGCATATTCAATTCCCATTGCAGAATGCTCAGCGCTTTGCACAATCAGACCCTTAATTCTCAAAGAAAGTGGTGGGCCTGCTTCTGGATGGTGGACATATAGGGTAGGGAGAGAGGTTTCCGTCACTATTTTTCCCACTACTATCCCTATTGAATAGGGCAGCATTCATCCCATGCATGCTTGATATGATTTACATTCTAAATGAGATTCTTAATGCATTAAATGAGCTGAGATCTCATGCTATACACTGTAGATATTAGCCTTGGTTATTTAGTGCACAGTGTCTCAATTTTAATTGTTTAATTAATTTCCAGGTAGGTTGATCAGCCACATTTTCCTTTATTTTAGTTTTTCTCTTCCGTGCCCACTCAATTGTGTAAAAATCTCACACTGTCTTGTACAGTATACACATGACAGCAAAGGAAATAACACCAGATATTTGCCCCATCAGTCACTGACTTGTAAACCAATCCCCCTGCTATGAGGGATGGTGCAATGCTGTTTCTGCATAGAAACTTTCAAATGCACTGTAACCTGGAATGATTTAATAACAACAGAAGGAAGGGGAAGCTGGGGGACTATGATGGGATTTGTACGCACACTGCACCAGAGGAGTATTGATAGGTTTATCATGGATACTAGTGTTGGGGGGTAAAAGTTGGGAAAGCGGGTCACAAGCACACCCAGTTTAGTCTTAATCAATTTTTGCCTTTATTTATACAATTTCGGACAGAAGTATGGTCACTTATAATGCCTGGAAAGGCATTTATGCCAGACAAATAATAACAGACAAGACAAAATTGGTAAATGAGCCCTTGTTACCAAGGTACCAGGAAGTCCTTTCATCTTCCAAGATAGTCACCACCTTCCCTATTCCCTTGGTCTGGTCCTTCAGTGACATCCTTCAGTTTCTGGTCCAGTGTTTCTCCAGTTTGGGCCCATGTTCGTTAGGTCCCTTATACATTTCTATATTACAGATTACTTAATCTCCATCCAAGTTGCTTTTAGCACATCAACCCTTTGGGTTTAGGCAGGCCATGTGCAAGCTTCAGTTACCCAGCTTCTGCTTTTTTTCCTTCTGGTTTTACAGTTTCTGCATTGTGTCATTTTTATGTCACTCTGCCCTAGGTCTGCCCAGAAAAAAAGGGGCTTCTTGTTGTTACAGGTTTGCGTGTTTTTACCTCAAAACTTCCAGTACAATATGTTGCCATTGTTCTGTATTTTTAAGATCAGCAATTCTTTGTAAAAGAAGAACGGGCAAAACCTTTTTTGCCAGCAAGACCTTGGCCTAAATGTTACCTCATTTGTACTCACTATCCATAATTACAGCTCGTTAAAATATAATTAACAAAGTTTATAATTTTACCATTTAGCAGTCCTTCATTTTTATACTTTAATGTTCTAAGTCAGTATATGTTATTCCCTTCATCCATCTGGGGAGGAGAGTTTGGAGAGCACACAATGATTCTTTGATGTCAACATTTTTTATCTTCTTTAAACATGGTTTTTTTGTTCAGTTTTGCTTGTGAATCATTATAAAAAAAAATTATTAGAAATTTTCCTATTAATGCATTTTGAGGGAGTATCTCAATTTTAGGATCTGGATATTTAATTGCTTTTAATAGTATCCCAGCACTAGGAAAGAAGGAACTCTGACTGGGACAGCCAGCTGGGGTTCTTAATCTATATAGGAATCCTTTGCACCATGGAAGCAGTGCAGAAGTAAGAGTGGCAATACTGCGACCTCCCTACAATAACCTTGCGACCCCTCCACCACCCCATTTTGGGTCAGGACCCCTAGAGTTACAACACCACAAAATTTCAGATTTAAATATCTGAAATCATGAAATTTATGATTTTTGCATCCTATAACCATGAAATTGACCAAAATGGACCATGAAGTTGCTCGGGCCCTGGGGCTAACCAAAGCTGCTCTGCACTAAAGAAAGAGCAGTTCCACCAATAAGAAAATGAATTAGTGTGTCCCATAACTGCATAGCAATGCAAACTTCAGCTTTGATTCTCTTCCCACTTGCACTGGTTTCATACCAGTGTGATCATTACAGTGACTTTAGTGGAGCCACACCTGATCCTGGCTAAGAGGGAACTCATGGCCATCAGTTCTTCTGTCTTAGTAACAGAAGTTTAAGGCCCAACTCTATTCTCCGTTACTCATGTTTTACGCTGATGCAATTTTCATTAACTTAAATGGAGTTACAGTGATGTAAGGTCAGTGCAATGGTGTCACGGTTCCATGGGTGTGTGCTGCCCTAGACTTCATACAGCCTCTTGGGAGGACTCCTCTTTCTCTGGCAAGCCCAAAGGTTTGTCTTTCAGATTCTGCAGCACTGGGCCTTGTCTCCTCAGCACTCCTGTTTCTCTCCGTGTGCTCTCAATAATGAGACCAGCTAAATTCAGACTGCTACTTAGAAATTTCAGGGAGCAATGCAACTAGTAAGTATCTGGAGTGACACAGCACAGCCCTTTCAAAACAAGGGAGCATTTCTTAGTCAGCTGGAATACAGCATCTGAGAGTCCTTAGGTCAGGTTAGGATGGAAACACCAAGCTTAAGAGACAGAGGCAAAAGCAATATCCCTGGCTCTCCTGGAATCCATCATCTCTCTCTTTCTGTCCCTGTGCTCTCAACAGCAACCTTAAAAAAAAAAATTCTCATCACATCTAATTTGTGTGTTCTCCTGTACTTGACATTGCATTGTGATTCCCCCCAGAGAGGATGGAGCAAGTAACTTGTTATTTGTTGAGGCCCATTAGGAGTTGATGGTCCAATCATTGAATCTTCCATTCAAATGTGTTAATTCCAGCCAGCTCTTGTTAATGTCTCAGACAGACCCATTTGTCTAGGTGACAGCTAGCTATGCCTCACTCCTCCTATCTCCAGAGTAGGAATCGACCCCTTTACACTTAGTGGGTAAACTGAGTCAAACATTGTTCATAAAAATAGTATCAAAAGATTCCCACATTTTCTAGAGAGAGAGAACAAGGCCCTAATTATGATTATTATTATTTATTCCAACAGATTCACAAGACCATTTTCCTCTGACTTTCTTCAGAAACATAAAAATGCAAAGCAGGAAAGATCAATTTCTACCAATGCCTGCTTCCCCCACAGCCTTTGTCATTAATAACCCAGGAGACTACAGCTCCCAGAATGCAGAGCATTGCTCCTTATATTGACGAGCTTTGTCTGAATCAAGCTGGAGCATTCCATGCTGGGTCTTGGATCTTTGGGCCACATCTCTACATCAGAAATGATGCCATCTGCAGTACCCTACCCAGTGCAATGCAAAGCTGCAAAGAGAGGGCTGAATTCTGATCCCACATTGATGTAACACTGGAGCAACCCCATTGTCTGCAGTGGGGTCAGCTAAGTTCCCTCTAAGCTGTGTGGCCATGCAGCAAGCTATCAAGGGCTGCACATAAGGGGAGATGCATCTCTCCCCCAGCTCCAGGCCCTGCACTGCTGCAGCAGGGAGAGGTGCCTTTTCCCCACCCAGGGTGCTGCAGCGGAAGAGAGATAGGGGCAGTCCTCTCTCCCTACCCCAGCTCCAGGGCAGCCTGCATCCCATACTCCTCATCCCCGGCCCACCCCAGAGCCTGCACCCTCAGCCAGAGCCCTCACACACACCTTGCACCCCAATCCTCTGCCCCAGCCCTAAGCCCCCTTTCACACTCCAAACCCGTCATCCTCACCCCCACCACTCATCACTTCCATATTGGTACACATAACAAAACTCATTCTGCACTTAGATGTAAAAAATGAGAGGGAACATTGGGGGTCAGTGGTGTTTGACATCTCCAACAGCTGCCAAAAGGCTGGACTGTGTTTTAACAAATAGCGGCTGTGTAAGGGGAAGCATATTGCTCCACCAGCCTAGCAGCAACCCAGCTAATTCCTCACTAGCTCCTCTCTTGTTTCCTGAATGTGACTGATAGTGGTAGCAATTCACTTCTCACTGCACACAGCTTCTGCTTCCCCTTGTGTGTGTGATTTTGCACATCATGTTCTGCTGGCAATTGGAAACAACAGTACCTGGAACTTGGTGATATGCACTTGCATCACTCCATCCAACTACCGCTCCACTTGTACAATTCAACATGAACTTTTCCAAAACACGCTAAGAATGTGATCCTGTCCATTTGTTTCCTCAGCTGTCCTTTTCAATAAATATTGTTGAAAATAGAAAACTCAGATTCCTCATTTTTAAATCAAGTTTTGTCCATTCCAGTTTTTCATTTCTATTTGTTTATTACACTTATGCAAAGAAAATGTATCTGCAGTGGGTTCATAGAAATCATACGTGGCGCCAACTGCTCCTATATTAGCATAATTTTATTTTCCGTTGTGTATCAGACAGATCATGCAAGATTAAAGTTGTCACTGATTTGCCATTATATGTCCTCCATGCCATAAACTGTTCTATGCATTTTTCTGAATAAATTGGTTATTCTGCCCTATGCCGGATAAGTGATTGTATCAGATTATGAATCATTCCTATATACATACTAAACTGGCAGTTCACTCTAAGGTTTTAACTGTGGCAGGTTGATATGCTATTCAAATGAAGTGGCAGCAAATAAGAAGGAAGGTCTTGTGGTTAAAGCACGGGCCTGTAACTCATCAAGAGATATGAGTTCAAATTATGGCTTTACCCCAAGTTTCCTATATGGTCTTTAATAAGGTTTGTTTAATATCTTTTTCCATCTGTAAAATGAGGGTAATAATATGTCTGTCTTGTCTATTTGGATTGTAAAGTCTTGAACGATGGACTGGCTCTTACTCTGTCCATATAGCACCTAGCGCACCAGGGGCCCAATCATTATGCTACGTTAACAATCATAAATAGAACTAGTAAATATCCCGTGTCTGTTTCTTCGGCTTCACTATGCTTCAACTTCTGTGTTGCCCATCGAACATGAAGAAAATCTTGTTGGATTAACGTCGCTTGATTGCTCTGAGAAACTATCTCCAAGTCTCTGTTGTTATTGCACTGAGGACAAAGCTAGCTCATTCCCTTTGTTCATAATATCCATATCAGATCATATGGCAAAATACTTCAAAGAGCTTAGACTTGTTATGTGACATGTACAGTAGACTCTGGACAGATAATACATTCTGTCCATATGGTGGATTCCCTTCTTTCACAAGCTGAACACAGTCCCTCTGTCCATTCCTTATAAAGGCTGTTAGAGTCTGCTAGTTTTGTTTCTTGTACTGCTTTTGTTTTTAAGAATCTTTAGAGTGACAAGGCAAAGAACAGCACATGAGAAGAAACATTTTGAGCTGTATGTAACAGGAATCAGTGGATACTGACCCACATTGCATGTTACACATCATGGTTATACTATATATGTATCTATATGTGTAAAAGCAGAAATTAGTTCCTGGAGAGGTATAGGGAATGGTCTTGCTTCCTACTGCAGGTGATCAGTTGGGTTTTTCTAATAGAGATTCATCTAATAAATTCAAGGTTGTTCTCACTGAGGAGCTCTTGATCAGATGCTGTATCAATACTAAAAGACCCCAATTCTGGATTAAACATATAGATATTACACAAGTTAGAATTCCTGTATTGTAGTTATAAACATTAGTGCCCTCTAGTGGAAACTCCAAATAAAAACTCCAATAATATAAACTATTTCCATAACATTCCCCTTCTACAACCTCGAACTGAAAGTCAACCAAAACTGGCAAGTTTTACTCTGATTCAGGCTCAGAAGATACCAAATCCTAAATCTGGCAAAGTTTGCTTAATATTGTGCCCAAGATCTCTTGACTTGTGTCCACTGAAATATGTGCAATTCCTCGATGAAGCTGGCCTGAATTCTGAATTTGTAACGATACAGGTAGTGTTACAATGGAAGTTTAACATTGATTTCAATGAAATCAAGACCAGTCCCACTAGCTTGACAGTAACTTCTGTGAATGAAGCCTCAAACTCATTCTTGGCTGGCTCTACATGAAATCGTTAGAAACTACGATTATGCGAAGCAGAAACAATACTGTAAGGCAGAGGCAATCATACTACAGAGTGTTCTGTAAAACAGTGGGCCTGGGATTTGTCATTTTTGCAAAAGCACAGGGCTAGGCACATCCTTTAAAGAGCATGTAAAATATATTCTGTTTAAATGGGGAAGGCATAGTAACAAGCTCCCATGAAGTCTCTAGCATGAGAAGTTACTATAGTTGTAGCTAAGCCTCCAGTTAAGAACACAATAATGGCCACACAATTATTCATCTAGCCCAGTATCCTGTCTTCTGACAGTGGCCCATGCTAGATACCTCATAGGGAATGAACAGAACAGTGAAGTTATTAAGTGATCCATCCCATGTCGTCCAGGCTCACCTTTGGTGATCCCTGTTTCCTGTGTTATAGGAATGTGTAAATTACATTTCCCTGTTCACTTTCTCCACACCACTCATTATTTTAAACACCTTAGTCATATCCACACTCACTCATCTATTTTCTAAAATGAACAGTTCCAGTATTTTTAATCTCTCTTCAAATGGAAGTTTTCCATACCCTTAATAATTTTTGTTGCCCTTCCTTGTACCTTTTCCAATTTTAATGTATCTTTGTTGAGATGGAGCAACCAGAACTGCATGCAGTACTCAAGGTGTGAGCAGACCATGGATTTATATAGTGACATTTTATCTTCTGTCTTCTTATCAATCCCTTTCTTAATGGTTCATAATATTCTGTTAGCTTTTTCACTGCTGATGCACATTGAACAGATGTTTTCAGAGAACTACCCATAATGACTCCAAGATCCCTTTCTTGAGTGGTAACAGATAATTTAGACCTCATCATTTTGCACGTATAGTTGGGATTATGTTTTCCAATGTACGATACTTTGCATTTATCAACATTGAATTTTATTTGCCAATTTGTTGCCCAGTCACCCAGTTTTCTGAGATTCCTTTGTAAAGCTTTGCAGTCATTTTAGGACCTAATTAGCTTAAATATTGTCTGAAAACTTTGCCATCTTATTGTTTACCCCCTTTTCTAGATCATTCATTATTTCATTGGACAGCACTGGTCTCAGTACAGGTCCCTAGGAGAACCCCACTGTTTACCTCTCTCCACTGTGAAAACTGACCATTAATTCCTACTCTGTGTTTCCTAACTTTTAATTAGTTATCTATCCATAAAAGGACCTTCCCTCTTATCCCATAACATGCTTACTTTCCTAAGAGCCTCTGGTTTTACACAGTCTCAAAGACTTTCTGAAAGTCCAAATATACTATATCCACTGAAGCACCCTTGTCCACATGCTTGTTGACACCTTCATAGAATCCTAACAGATTGGTGAAGCATGATTTCTCTTTTAAAAAGTCATGTTGATTCTTCCTCAACATATCAAGTTCATCTATGTGTATCATAATCTTATTCTTTACTATAATTTGAAATTGTTTGCCTGATACTGACTTGTAATGGCCAGGATCACCTCTGGAGCTCCTTTTTAAAAATCAGTGTTATGTTAGATATCCTCCAGTTATCTGGTAGAGAGGCTGATTTAAGCAATAGGTTACATACTACCATTAGTAAGATCTGTAATTTCATATTTGAATTTCTTCAGAACTCTTGGGTGAATACCATCTGGCCCTGGTGACTTATTACTCTTTAATATATCATTTTGTTCCAAAACTACTTCTACTAACACCTCAATGTGAGACAATTCCTCTGATTTTTACCTAAAAAGAATGGGTCAGGTGTGGGAACCTCCTTCATATCCTCTGCAGTGAAGGCTAATGCAAATAATTCATTTACCTTCTCTGCAACAGTCATGTCTTCCCTGAGTGCTCCTTTAGCACCTTGATTGTCTATGGCCCCAGAGATTGCTTGGCAGACTTCCTGCAATGTTCCAGGTCTTGAACCCAGGCTACGGAGTCTCCAGACAGCCCCTGCATCCTGGCCTCTACCTAATGTCTACTGAAACCTGATGGGCTGAAAAGCAACTAGGACCATAATGCCTGCCAAGGCATCACACATAGGAGTCTGAGTGAAGAATCACCTGAGTCCACAGATTGGTCCATCTATGCTGTTTAAGCCAGAAGAAGGAACAGCAAGTAGGTGCTTTTCTGTTGTGGCTGCACTGGATCGTACTTATGCCTGCTTCCTATACCCAATTATAACCTGATTCCTGCCTCATCCTTACCTTTGCTCCTGTTCGATAATGTATGGCGATATACCAATCTCAGAGAGTTGGAAGGGACCCTGAAAGGTCATTGACTCCAGCCCCCTGCCTTCACTAGCAGGACCAAGTACTGATTTTACCCTAAATAACCCACTCAAGGATTGAGCTCACAACCCTGGGTTAAGCAAGCCAATGCTCAATCCACTGATCTATCCGTCCCCCCTTTCCTCCTGCTTTTACACCTCGCCTCTAATCCGGTTACCTGACTCTGACCCCAGCCTCTGACTTCTGATCCTGACTCTGGCTTGACCCTTCCCTTTGTCATTCGGTATCTGAGCTCCACTCTGACCCTGAGGTTTGATTCCTGGTTCTGACTCTGGTAACTGGCAGTTGACTCTGGTGCTGACCCTTGGCTTTTTCCCCCAAAATGGATGCCTGCTCTGTCCACTAGACCCAACTCCTGCTCCGACTACTAGGCCAGACTGTCTACATTCCAGTTCACAACAATTGTGACATACTTTAAAAAATATTGTTAAATTCTGTTTCTTTTGCTAGTTGTTCTTCACATTTTTTTTGGCCTGCCTTATTATATGTTTACACTTGACTTATCAGAGTTTATGTTCCTCTCTATTTTCCTCAGTAAAATTTAACTTCCAATATTTAAAGGATTTTTTTTTTGCGTCTAGCCGTTTCTGTTGTTTAGCCATGGTGGCATTTTTTGGCCCCCTTGCTGTTTTGTTTTTTGGGGTTTTTTTTTAGGAGGGGGTCCACATTTAGTTGAAGCCTATATCATAGTGTTTTTAAATACTTTCCATGCAGCTTGCAGGCATTTCACTCTTATGACTCCATTTGGCTCAGATAGCTATCCGGATGGTTTATTTCACAACATAAATAATTATGTTCTTGCCATTGCAAGCATCTTCCTCAGAGAATTTGCAACTACTAATGAATTCAGCCTCACATCAGCCAGGTATGTGGCAAGTCAGTCACATTACCCCACTCTGCAGAAGAGGAAACTGAGACACAGAAAGGGCAAGTACTAAGGTCATATAGCAGGTCAGTTGCAGAGCCAGGAATAGAACCGGTGACCTACATTCTGGACTGCGTGCAGCTGCTTTGCTTCACACCTGTGGCACAAAGCAGTGCTAATGCTGGAGTGATTAGTTGCATGTAATGGAGGAGGGTTTCATAGAGTTGGTTTAGCATATTGTACATCACCACTAAACCCTGTGATGAGTTAGGGGAAATAATTAGTGGAAAGGAGCACAGTCAGGGGGTCCCTGCACCCCACTGATCCTCAATTTCCTTATCAATTCCTTGGGGCCCTTGGTAGAGGTGAAAGTAACTGCACTCCTCTGACTGTCCTAACATGCTGTGAAACTGAGCTATCATGCAGCCTGCCCAGAACTGAGGGGGTGCAAATGTACTGTGAAGTCCTTTTTTGACAAACAACCCCTCTTGCACTGCCCTAGTTGGAGATGCTCTCTTCTGAGTGGTAGTGTTGTTCTTTATCTACTTGGCTATCCTCTCTCCTTTGTAGACTGTATTATAACCCAAATATTGTATAAACAAGAAAAAACATTGAATTCTTTTTGTCCTCACAATATAAAATGCAGTTTTCTATTGTAGTCTGTTTCATTCCATTGTAATCATCGATCCAGTAACTTCAAAGTCTGATTTTTTCCCCTTATAACAGATATGTTCAATGTAATGAAATATCTTTTTCTATAATAAGCAGTTGCTGTCTTATTCTATTTCCCATCAGAGGCTGTATCTAATACCAACAGGGGAGTTCCCATCAGCTTAATTATTTCATCACATTGTATTTTTGGAAGAAAAGAGTGGGATGGTGAAGGAAAGGAGGTAATTTTATTTATTTTAATGGAGGAAAGAATAGTTTGGAGAATTAAGCTCTGGTGAATTTCTAATTCATTTAATTTTCTGGCTGATAGAGTCTCTTTAATTTGACCATCTGTTTATGAGTATTGGGATATGGATGAAGATGGGGAAGATATTACTTTGTAGAACTAGAAAATGGACCCACATCCTCAAAACTTCAGATCATGTCCCTAAAATAAACTATGCAGTACAACCATTGCTTTGTGCAGTGTCTTTTTTGCAAGCTGTGGTTCCCGTTCAACAAGACACTTAATCATGTGTAAATTTCATCACATGAACAGCCCCCCCTTCTAATTTCCATGGGACTATTTGTGGAATTAAGTCATGAGCGATGGTGTATTAGGGCCACCTTTCAGAAAGCCTTTACCGAATTAAAAGACAGTGAGAATTAAATAACTGGCAAGTACCCAGTCCTCTAGCCAGATCTACATGGGCAGCTTGTGTGTCTGTGCACAAGCACAAGGACTCACTTACATGGCTCCAAAGCAGGATAGGAGCTCAGGAGTGTAATAAACCTTTTCCTTGTATTCACTCTTGTCAGTGAGGGGTTCTGGGTATGCCAGGAATGCAGGATCAGGCCCCAGGGAAGAAGAGAGAAGTTGAGAGGTCCAGCAATGATGAGCAAATATGTTTTCAGATGAGAATAGAAAAGAAATGGAAAGCTGATGGAAGCCCAAAAGCGTGTTTCAGATGGCAGGAGGGAAAGGCTCTAATACCAGCACTCACCATTCTGTGGAAAAGGACTAATGCCAGATAAGAAAATTGACTAAGAAGAGGAGTTTAGAGGGATGAGTAACTGAAAAATGCAAGTGGGACAAATCTAGGGAGAGTTTAAGAAACAGAAGCAGGACATTTTTTGAACTGAGTCACGAAGAGAATGAGAACCAACTGGTATTGCCTCAGCTTGGTGGTGAAGGGTCCCTTCTTTGTACATGGGAGAGCAAAAACCAAGACTGTTCTACGCACAGCAGGGTATAAAGAGCTGGGACATAGATCCATAGACTTTAAAGCAACAAGGGACCATTATGATAATCTAATTTGACCTTTTGCCTTACACATCACAGAACCTCAAACAGCCATTTCTGTATCAAGCCCTGCATTTGCACATGTAGTTATGGGATGGAATTAAACAATGGCTTTGGCTACCCTACAGTGCTTATATCCGGTGAGGTCGCTCTATGCCAAAGAGAGAAAGCTCTACCAGCAGTCTAATAAAACCACCTCCGGGAGAGGCAGGAGCAGTTCTCCCACCAACGTAGCACTGTCTAGAGTGACATTTAGGTCAGTGTGACTTATTCACATCCCTGAGTGATGTAAGTTACACCGACATACGTGGCAGTGTGTTCAAGCCCTAAGTCACTTGAGTCACACAGAATTTTAAGTTATCACCATCCCAGGCCCAGTTGGTTTCGATTTCAGTTTGCCATAGTAAATGTGATTATAAAAATACCCAAACACTATGGATGATCGTCATCCTTGGCATAACTCCGTTACAATCAGAGGATGTCTTTGGGCCTTATGTCCACAACTAGAAACCTGTTATAAAATAGACCAATTGAAATAAGCTGTTTATGTAACCAAAATAATTAATTGCCTAGATATCTCTATACCATGAGTAAGGATGGTCCAGCGCTTAGGGTGCTACTCTGGGACTCAGGGGGCCAAGGTTCAGTTTTGCCATAGACTTCCCGTACAATGGGCCTAATAGTGTAACCCGCTGATAAACATGTGCTACATGTCCCCATCTGCAAGTAACATAAACTATTACAGTCCCCAGCTAGAAAGCTGTAACAGCCCATGCTTTTAGCTCCCGAGTTTCCTGGTTCAATCCCGAGTGTGTCAGCCAAGTTGGGAGCCATCCCAATAGAACTTCCCAACCTCACAGGAGTGCTGTGAGGATAAATACATTAAAGATTATGATGAGCTCAGATATTATGGTAAGAGGGCTGTAGAAGTACTCAGGATACACACTGTTTCTGTTCCTGAAGACTGGCCATGGTGTCAAAAAAACAGCACAGATAGGAATGGACCTACTGAATCAGACCGGTGACCTGCGATCCATCTAGTCCAGTATCCTGTCTACAACAGTGATAAGCACCAGATGTTTCAGAAGAAGATGCAAGAAACCTCACATCAGGCAGCAATGGGCTAACCTGTTCCCAGAGAATGTTTTCTCCTATATTTAAAGATTGGGTTCTATCCTCGAGTATGAGAGTTTATTTCCCTTCCAAAACTTGTGTGCCAAACATCATAAATGGCTCACTGAGGCCAGAGAGAGGGGAAAGAAACCCAAACACCAAGATAGATGAGTTTATTCAGATTCCAGTGCAACCTCAAATAGAAGTTCAAGGGAGGTAAAGATTTCTCAAATAAAAACAGTTTCCTAGAATCAACTAGATTCTTTTCAAACAAAAGTAAAAAGTATGTAGCTGGTTTGATTTCATTTCAAAGAAGTATGCTACCAGGACTGTCGCAGACATGAAGATGCCCTGTATTTGATATATATTTCATATTCACAGATGACAGCTTGATGATTTGAAGTCTGAGTTTATTATTAGAAAAACAGTGGGGAAGATGGCATTTTGATCTGATTGGGGGGGGTGGAGAAAGTATCACATTGTGTACTTCAACAGAAGCCCCAAATGGATCTAACAGAGAGACAAAATGATCTCTTGTTTGTCAAGGGCAACCCCCTGAAGCTTGCAGAGCTGTGCAGAATGTTTAACACATAAAGCAGAACCAGTGGATTAGAATGTTTCACTGAATTGAAGAATGAGACACAAATCGCTCTGCACTTTTACCATTTTGCCTGGTGTTGCCAGAGAAAACTTTTTTTTTTTTAACACCCTGAAATGGATCTTCATCCAAAAGACAATCCATGCATGCAAGCCATGATTGCACAGGGAGGATAGAGACAAAGATCAAAGCATAAAATCCATTTGTTACACATCTCCTTCTTGTCTTGGGTTGTCCCCAGTGGAACAGCAGCACTGATGTTAACACAGAGGGATTGAGCTATATGCAAGAGGGACTAGCAAAATACAGCATTGGATGTAAATAGTTTAAATATCATTGTCTTGAATTAATAGCTTCAAAGGCATCAGAGAGGTTAAGGCAAGGTTTCCAAGCCTCCAGGATTGTTCTGGAGTCTCCAGGAACTGAAGATTAGTCTTTAATGAAAGATTATGTTATGTGATGGAACCTCCAGGAATATATCCAACCAAAACTGGCAATCCTAGATCAAGGGCATAATGATGGAGGATAGGCCATGGGATTGGCTAAAACGAGATTGTTGCAGATTTTAGTGAGAACAGTTTCAGTTGAGGGATGGGGAAGACACTATATATGAGCACATTAGAGGAGAGGAAATCAATCTAATTGATTTAATTAGCCTCCTCCATGAGTTCAGAGGTGAAGAAGAAACAGGAGGGAATCATGATGGTAGGTGAGGATACAGGAAGAGTTAAGGCTATCTTAGTTTAAAGATGTTAAAAACAAAAGCATGAAAGGACAAGAAGTTGAAGGAGCAGAGCAAACAGGGGGTGAGAGCTGAGATAAGAGAAGTGAATAATTGGAAGGAAATATGGCTAGAGGGATTGAAAGTAGAAGGCAAGCAAGTAACCAGAGAGACAGTGACTGGAGAAAAGAAGAGTTTAGACGCAGAAAGATCCTGCCAGATCTTATCAGCTTTCTCCTTGAAGTATTCAGCAAGGTCCTAGGCAAAGAGAAGTTTGACCAGGGTGACATCCTTAAATAGGGAGTGACAAACAGTTGAGAGAGGTTGCTCTACAATAAAATGAGTCCCTTATCATTGCTATTCCCTTAAAAGCACAGTACTCGGCAGATTTTGCCCCCTCCCTTCTTCCTTACATTAAGGGGTAGATCTGGTTGGGACATGGAATTTCCATTCTACAGGAAATTCTAACATTTAGAAATTTGTTTTCATTCCAAATTGGAATAAGTCAAAATTTCATGATTTTCTTTGGAATGAAAATTCTGAAAATGAATTTGGAAACATAAAAATGTTTCATTTGGATAATGTCAGAAGATTATATTGTAATATCATAGTAAATATGATAAATATAATATTTGACATAAAAATAAAACCAAAACCAAACAAAACTATAAAGTCAACACCAAAATGTTTTGTTATCCAAATGTTTTTTAAGTTATTCAACATTATCCAAATGAAATTAAAAAGCCGAAACTATTTTCAATATTTTCCCATTAAAATTTTAGTTGAAATCAACATATTGCCGAAAAATGTTTTGATCTCAATAAAACAGTATTTTTCAGTGGAACTTCTGCCAATTCTTTTTTCAATAAGCTCTACTGAGTAGCCCGTTATTCCCCAAGAAACACCATTGAAATTAACATATTACTCCATGTAATGGAGTCGCAGGACCTTAATGAGAATCATAATATTCATAGACTAGCAATGCATTTGTTTTGTTTCTAGAAAATCCTAGTCTCTCTTTTTAGTGAAGTATTTTGCCATTGTTTATCATATTATTTGGGCAAGATCTTCCCCAATGTAAGTGTGCCTGAGTCCATGAAAGTCAATGCAGTTCAGCTGATTTATACCAGCGGAGGTCCTGACCCAGCATTTTAAATTAAAATGCCATGTGGTACGGCCGACTGATCACCACACTATAATCTATATTGTTTTTAGAAATTGCAAGGTTGTAAAATCCTTAACAAGGCATATGGTCTCACAGACTCTAGGCTACTTTTTTCAGTTCAATAAAAAGGTGAGGAAAGCATAATATATAAAGCTGTTAAAAATAAAAAAAAGTAGAACATTTATGAGGAAGCACCTTCCACTCTAGATCTAGGAAATAAATATCTGTCAGGACATTCTTGAAAACATTTTTGAAGGTAAAGGTGGGTGGATTTAATTCAAAAAACAACCTGACTTTCTTCTATAGAAACTGATGTCCCATATTCAGAAAAATGAGTTCATAAGCCCAGAGAGCTCTGCTGTTTGGTTTCCCCCTCTTTGACATAGTTGATCTTCCTTGTGATTTTGTATTTTTCAATGAGGTTATAACAGTGGCTATTAGTCGATTGCGAACATTCAGAGCTGGGATTTGGAGGCAATAAATCTTTCCCACCATGAAAGCAGGGGCGGTTTTTCGGTATGAGCCACCTGCTCCACATAAAATAAAATCTTAGGCTATTACTATGCAGCAGGAAACATCTGAACTCAATGAAAAAGAAGGCATTTGATTTACTAGTAAAAACAAACAAGGGTGTAATTATATTTGGTTTTACAGGTCACATCAGTAAAATTATTGAGAAAGCCAACTACAGTGCACAAGGCACCCAAGGTGTCATGGGGTTTTACCTGGAAATAGTTATTTGATTTTATTTTTTCACTCCAGTTACCTTTACAGAAGCCTCTAACATAAGTATACGCAAAACCAAGACAGAGTGAACTTGTAAAGTACACAATCAATGGAAAAGCTGCAAGCATTACAAATACCAGTGACATTTCCATTGACCATCCAGAGAAGTGTATGTAATTTGAATTCAGATATGGCTTGATCCTAATCTCATTGAAGCAAAGAGGAGACGTTCTTCTAAATCAACAGGCTTTGGATCAGGTCAATAGACAACAAAAAGTGAATCAATGACTAACGTCCAAAGAAGTGATAAATCAGATTTTTGCTTACCTTCATGATATTATAGTGTGTTGGAGAATAGGAAAGTACCGACTGGGATTTTCTCAAGAAATGCTAAATTTTTATTAGATAAAGATTCAGCAAGAAATGAGGGATGAGTATCTCACAGTATCTCACAGTATTCAGGTTTCAGAGTAGCAGCCATGTTAGTCTGTATCCTCAAAAAGAATAGGAGTACTTGTGGCACCTTAGAGACTAACAAATTTATTTCAGCATAAGCTTTTGTGGGCTACAGCCCACTTCTTCAGATGCATAGAATGGAACACACAGACAGAAGATATTTATACATACAGAGAACATGAAAAGGTGGAAGTACGCACACCAACTGTAAGAGTCCAATCAATTGTTCTGGTTGAGAGAATTTCAGAAGATCGCCTTTTCTTTAAACTGAAAAAGCAGGTGGAACATTATCTGTAAAGGCAATCTTTTCTCTGATCCTAATGTCACTCAACTCTGATCCTAATTGTCAGAACCAGGATTAGAACCCAGTGTGACACTGGCAGATGAGGTGCCAGCTAATGCAAAAGCCTCTAGGCCTCACCGAGCTCTGACAAATGCATAGCCGGAACCATTCTGGCTCACCTGGGTTTCGCATTGTTAAAATAGATGTTAAGTTCATAAGACTCTGTTTAGTGTTCAGACTTGATGAAATGCTGCATGTATTCCTCTCACTTATAACATCTGTATCCCATGATATAAAGTTAGAATGAGTGTTTGCATTGTAAACCTCTGTAACTGTATAACTCACCGAACAGAAAAAACAAACATTAATAAATGGAAAATGCTGGTCCTGGAATCAAGAAGTCCATTCAAACCAAATGAGCCATTGTGAAATATCACAGGATGAACAATTTGTTGACTCCCCCCACACATACATATCCATGAAGAAAAGACAGGAATAAACACTTCTCCCATCGGTTTGAATTCTGCGAAAAGGGAATAAAAAATCCTGACCAAAAGGAACTGTATCACTGTGCTGCTTCCTATTCGGAGAGGGCAATATTTCTAAGCATAAGCAAGGGATTCCCAAGCTGCTTAGCTTGGGTTAGCTCTAAAAGAAATAGAAAACATGCATATCACAATGTTATAGTGCTTCAGGAGATTACACTTATTACGTGCTTGGTGAAATCTAAGTATAGATCACACAACCAGTTTGAGGTTTGTGCCTTGCTTCTTCACAGCCTGCCCTGAGGTCGATGCCCATGCTCATGAGCTACTTCAGACAGCTTGACACCTAGTTCTCGACTATACCTCGCATTGCAAATGTTGCTTGCAGTACAATCTCTGAGCCTCAATTTTCCTATCTGTACATTGGGAGCAAAGAAGACTTAAGGTGTCCCCAACCATAGGCAGATCAATAAGGAAGCTGTGTTGTGTCCATTTTCAACGAGTCTTATGGAGGTCACATGACTTCCCCAAAACCACAGAACAACTAATTATCTGAGAAGGAAGATTACATGTGCTGCTCAGGAGGTTTAAGTGTTGCATTGTGGACTCTGGTGCTTTTATATGTGTGTGCGCCCATGCGCGCGTGCACACACACACACACACACACACACACACACACACACACACACGCCACTCTTGCCTGCTGCATGGCTATCATATGAACTTTGTGCCAAGTAGTCATGATATTTTTTCCACAGAGAATGTATGGCACCAGAACAGCCTTTTCAAACACTTGACTTGGTAACTTTAGACTTGCCAGTGGGTCCTGCCATCTTTGTACACTGCTCTTGTGAGTTATGCAGGTTGCTTTGTCCTCCTGGATATTAATGTTCTCTTACTATACGTTTTGCTCTTGAGAAATGTGCATACTTCATTGCTAACCTCAAGTGGACTTACTTTAACACATTATATATATATATATACACACACACACACACACACGAATTTGGCCTATAGCTAGTAATTTCAAGTGTCTCAATTTTTGACCCAAGGCTACTTAATGGAGCCTGATTTTCAGAGTGCTGGTTCGCAGCATTTACTTACAATCAGGTATGTCAAGTTGGACACCCCAAAATTGATGTATACAGCATTGTTGCAGCAATGTTAGGCTCAGGCTATTAGAGACTTACAGAAATTCACTTCACCTTCAATGGTCCCTTAGACATGTGCTAATTACTGATCCTAAACTATCTGTTCGATCTTGTATTTAGCTGTGACTCCCTAAGAGCAGGTCTACGCTAGAAACGTTTCATCGGCGTAGTTGCACCGAGGCTTCTCATAGACTCCTAAACTTAAGGTCAGAAGGGACCATAATGATCATCTAGTCTGACCTCCTGCACAATGCAGGCCACAGAATCTCACCCACCCACTCCTGTAACAAACCCCAAACCTATGTCTCAGTTATTGAAGTCCTCAAATTGTGGTTTAAAGACCTCAAGGTGCAAAGAATCCTCCAGCCAGTGACCCATGCCCCACATTGCAGAGGAAAGCGAAAAACCTCCAGGGCCTCGGCCAATCTTCTCTGGAGGAAAATTCCGTCCCGACCCCAAATATGGTGATCAGTTAAACCCTGAGCATGTGGGCAAGACTCACCAGCCAGCACCCAGGAAATAATTCCTCTGTAGCACAGTGGTGGGCAACCTGCGGCCCACAGGCTGCACGCAGCTTCATCAGGGTAATCTGACTGCGGGCCATGAGACATTTTGCTGACACTGACCGTCCGCAGGCACAGTCCCACACAGATCCCAGTGGCCGCGCTTTGCCGTTCCAACCAGTGGGAGCTGCAAGAAGTGGAGGGACGCACGGATGTGCTGGCCATCACTTCCTGCAGCTCCCATTGGCCGGGAACAGAGAACTGCAGCCAATGGGAGCTGTGGGGGTCCATGCCTGTGGACAGTCAGCATCAGTAAAATATCTCGTGGTCCACAATCAGATTATCCTGAGGGACCACATGCCGCCCGCAGGCTGCCAACCGCTGCTCTAATCCAACAGGAAACAGATACACCTAATGAAAACATTCCTTTGTAAGCAACATGTTTCCTACAGAGGTGCAGCACTTCTTAGAGAAGAGCGCCTAATTCTAATCTGACACCAGTTTTATGCCAATGGAATTCCATTGACTCCAATAGAGTTATTACTGATTTACACCAGTCTAAGTGAGATCAGAAAAAGACCTTCTGTATGTTTTTATTTTTCTTTTATTCATCATGGCTTATGGGTTTAATAATTAAAGATGACAGAGAGAATGATTTATAAATCCTTTTATGGAGTTCACACAACACCAATAAGTCACAATATAAAGAGATTGCAATTTCAGCGATTATTTACATTACCCTTTCCCAACTCCATCAGCTGCTCACCTCCTGTCTGTCTGGCTTCCAGGATATTTCAGCAGCACCAAATAAAGAGAGGTTTTCAGTATCCAGGGTGGTCAGTCTAAATATTTGCTAATGTATAATGTCTGATTTTAAAACCAGAAAGTTGAAAAAGAAAGAATATTCATTCCCCTGACTGCATTCCCAGTGAAACCTGCCATTGGAGGTACAGTTCCCAGACACAAGCTTCAGTTTTATTTCATGTTATTATTTGTATTAAGGCAGCACCTACAATCCTAACTTAGGCCAGGTCCCCATTGTGCTGGTTACTGTATAGATACAGTGAGAGGCAACCCCTGCCCTGAATAGTTTACAATCTACATAGACAAGACCAATACAGGGAGAAAGAGAGTGTGTTATTATTCTTACATTATGGACAGAGGAAAAGAGGCACAGGGAAATTTAAACCTGACCCCCAACAGACCATTTGGGGGGAACGCTCAGAAAGGGATCCTTAGGGAGATTTCTTCCACAACTGCTCTCTTAATTTTCCCTTGTAAGAGTGCAATCAGCTAGCTTCCCACCACTAGCCATCTACCCCTGCCTTCGTGTCTAGTCAGATAACCCTTGAAATTACCTGGCATTGCAGCCCACACATAGGAGTAGCAATATACAAGTCCCGTATCATAATAATCATTACAGAAGAGCCTAACTAACATACCAAAGTCACAACTGCTTATGGTACATAGAATCATAGAAGATCAGGAGATCATCTAGTCCAATCCCCTGCTCAAAGCAGGATCAACATCAGCTAAGGGCTGGTCTACACTAGTGGGTGGAGATCAATCTAAGATACTTCAACTTCAGCTATGCTATTCGCGTAGCTGAAGTCGAAGTATCTTAGTTCAACTTACCTGGCCATCCTCACTGCAGCCAGTCAACTGTCCAGGCTCCCCCATCAATGCTGTTTACTCCTCCTGCCGAGGTAGAGTACAAGCGTCAATTCCCGGATTGATTTATCGCATTCAGACGAGATGCGATAAATCGTTTCCCGTAGATCGATTACTACCCGCCGATCCAGCGGGTAATATAGACGTACCCTATATCATTCCAGCCAGGGCTTTGTCAAGCTGGGCCTTAAAAACCTCTAAGGATGGAGATTCCACCACCTCCCTAGGGAACCCATTCCAGTGCATCGCCTCTTCTCATTTCCTACATTCCTCTGTATTAGAACCAATTTAGTTTGCTATGTGTTTGGGGCAGAGATCATATATCATGCCCTGAAGGGTAACAGGTTCAGCTATGTTTTCACCACAGGGAGGAGTAAAGTTGGTGGGGAGGAGTAAAGTTGGTGGTGCTTCTTGGAAC
The DNA here is from genome assembly GCF_007399415.2 of Gopherus evgoodei. Lineage (NCBI taxonomy): Eukaryota > Metazoa > Chordata > Testudines > Testudinidae > Gopherus > Gopherus evgoodei. Next base: position 12,226,406 of record NC_044326.1, read on the forward strand.
ACACACGGCTGGCTGTATCCTCTTTTCCATAAGACACGGTGCTCTGCTGGCCCCAGCTGTGATGAGAAGTATGAGAAGAAAGGCAAGCTCCCAAGTACATGTGTTCCAAGCCATTCAGGGTTTTACTAGTCAAAAATGTCTCTCCTCACTGTGGTCTCACAAAGAGCCCAGCAGCTCAGGGCAATTCTGCTCCTTCCTTCACTTCCTGTGAGAACTGCAGACAGGACTGTGCCTCTTCTCCTCTCCATTTCCCTTATATCATCCAGCCTGGGAATGATTGGAGGGCTGAAAAGTCTCTGGAGCTGTCCCCCATCCTCAATCTGGGAACAAAAATGAGATGGATCCTGCTGCAGTACTCAGGCCCGGGAGATGAGGGTGAAGAACCCTAGAAGGAGCAGAAGTGTGGCTGGGGCAGGGGGGAGGACTGAATTGGGTGGGGGGACTAATGGGGGTGCTAATGGGGTAGGGTTGAACTGATGGTGAAGGCTGGGGGTGCTGCTGGTGTAACCCAATCACCTCCTGAGTGTGGTGCTCTGTCCCCTCTAGTGGCACCGAGATCACTTAGAGATTAATAAGTCTGCTCAGAAAAGGAGCAAAGCATCCTGCATCTTGCCAGGGGTTAGATGATCCTTGCAGTCCTTTGAACCCTAGGGGTCTGTGATTCTATGAAGCTCAAGGGGCTGCAGGAGAGAAGACTAATTAAGCTATTTGGACAATTAATTATAAGATTTTTAAAAATATATATGCATATGGATTAGTATATTTTACAAAGACAGAAGAATGATTTTAAATTATTTTAAATACTCTGAATGTTACCGAATTGATTATTTTAGGGGTATTTCCAATTACTGCTGGCTTAGGCCCTGCCCACAGGAAGGCCCACTGAAACCAAATGAGCCATTGTGAAACATCAAAGAACAAAGACATTGCCGATTGCTCACCCCAAACCCATGTAGAGGAGACATGCATATGGGCTCTTCCCATCAGCTTGAACTCTGGGGGAAGGGAATAAAAGCTTCTGACATGAAGAAACTGTGTCTTTATGCTGCTTGGATTCTGAGGTGCAAAGATTTCTAAGCATAAAAAGGATCCCCATCTGTTTCTTCTGGGTTATCTCTAAAGGACATATGGATTTTACTTATTATAGAAGCTTCCACCATCTTTTGGAACCTAAGACTCACTCGTGTGTGTGTGTTTACCTGCTTTAACTTTGTGAATAACTCTTTTATTTCTGTTTCTTAGTTAATAAAGCTTTAGTTAATATATTATAGGATTGACTACAAGCATTGTCTTTGGTGAAGGATCTAAGGTGCAGTTGACCTGGGGTAAGAGTCTGCTTCTTTGGGACTGGAAGTAACCTGAATATTGTTGTGATTTTTGGTATAAGAGGCCATCTTTCACACAGGCAAGCTTGCCAGGATAGAACAACATATCCAAGGGGACTGTCTGTGCCTCCGTGTTAAGGCTGTTATAGTGCTTGAGGAGTTCACACTTGATGCTTGGTTGATGAAATCAAAGCACTGAACTCACAACCAGTTTGGAATTTGTGCCCTGATTTGTAACAGTTTGCCCTGACGCTGGTCATCCTGCACTCGAGCCACTCCAGACTGCCTGACAAACATCATGATTTTTTTCTCTGCTTTATGAAGGTGTAAGTGACTGTGAAGAAGGACAGGGGAATGCAGTGGGAGGGAGGGAATTAGGAAGGAAGGTGGTTGAGAGAAGTGTGTGGAATAGGAGTGATATTCTAGAATTAGAGAACGTCAAGATAATACTAGGAAATGGATGACAGTTCCCATGTTTTAAGGGTAAAAAGGGTAAATGGTCTCTCCTTTTAAGTAGCCAGGGAGAGGCATTAAAAAGGCATTAAACGTTGACTTTTTCCCCTGACATTATTCTAGATACATTTTCCCGAAGGGCAGAGGGGAATTGAAACATCAAAAAACAGACTTAAAAACATGTGTTTTGATTATGTTTTTTTTATACTATGGTTTGTGGGTCCAATTTCATGAGATGTTAGGATCTGACTCCTTATTTTTGATCTCTTGAGGTTGGCAGGACTGCAATGAAGATAGTGAAATGCAATTCAACCTTTTCTTGAACTGATTTTAAAAGAAATGCTTTGGGTCAGTTCAAAAACAAAATATAAGGTCCAACTTACCTTAAATGAAATATTTCCTTTATATCTTCCCAACAGAAAACTTTCTGTTTTTTCAATAATCAGAAATTTCCTGTGGAAATTTTAGATCTTGCAGAAACTGCACTTCCTATCAGAAAATCATACTAATGATAAACTCCTCCAATAGGTATAATGCAGACCAGGAAGCACTTTGGCCAGACAGATACACCAATTTTGGCAACAGGTTTGAAAACTTTGGCATAAGTGTCTTGTCCAAGGTCAGTCAGCAAAAGAAAAACTTAATACTTGATCCCCTCAGCCAATTGCTAAAACATACATTCTCTCCTCTCAGGAGCCTGTATCGTAGAGATAACACCAGCCAGAGTAGATCCAGTATAGAAAGTACCAGGTTCTGAACTCAGTTATATCAGAGTCAGTCAAGAGTATTTCCATTAACTTAATTGGACTTACTCCGGATTTACACTCGTGCAGCTGAGATCAGAATGTGTACCCAAAAAATATTCATAAACCACATATTAATATACTTCTTTTCATAAGCAGTATATATTATGCATGAAAGAATTATTAAAAAGTATGTCAATATTTTAAAAGGTGCCTGAGGGGAAAGGGAATAGATGGCGTGTGGAGGTGGAGAAGAGAACATGTGATACGTTTCTATAAGCTGACAGAATGAGCTAGACCTTCCAGTGATGCAAATTAGCACAGGAAAGGAGACTTCAGTGGTGCTACACTACAAAATTAAGTCAACCTAAGCAATTACTGGGGTGGATCACGTCCACACTACGCCCTTCTTTCAGCAGTGCGCGTCCTCACCAGGAGCGCTTCCACTGACTTAACTATATACAGCACTGTGGGGCACTGACAGCTGGAGCCCTCCTGCCCCGGGCCAACAGCCCAAGCTGTCACCTGACAGCCAACAGGCAATGTAAGTAACGCAGTGTCTGTGCATATAATGCATTTCCCTAACTACATTGACCTAAGCGCTATGCATCTCGCGGAGGTACAGTTATTAAGTCAGTGTAGTTGGTGACTTACATTGGTAGCAATGTTGTAGTGTAGACACTTACAGAGTTAGTTCGATGTACGTTGCCGTATGTCGCCCTAACTCAGTAGCGTAGACCAGGCCTAATAGTCTCGTGTTATTTCCTTTAATTACTTACTTTTTCCACTCCCATTGAACTAAAGATATATCTACCTATAGTATTATTATTACTTGTGTTATCATAGGGCCTAGGAGACCCAGTCATGGAGCAGGATCCTATTGTGCGCTGTGCTGCACATCAGGTGCTTGGTTTATTAAAACGTCTTAGATATTTGTAGACTTAATGGGCCAAACCCTCAGCTGGTAGATCTGGCTCTTTAAAGTTAATGGATTTCTGCAGATTCACACTAGCTGCAGATCTGCCCCCGCAGATCAGTAGCTGTATCTTCTTTTGTGTGTACCTAGCACTTGGCCCATTTTGAGTACTACCACAAACAATGAATCCCATTGGAAAGTGTGTAAAAATGCACCTATGGTGCAAACAGCTACCGCAAGTCCTTTCATACTACTTAAGTCTTACATTGGGGCTGCACAGGGGGAGCTGAAGATGCAATCAATGTGCATGGGTATGTTATGCACCATGGAAAGGCCCCCTGCATCATCTCTTCAGGCCTCCATGGAGGTGGGGAAAGGACCTACAATGACCCTAGTGGGAGTTCGCTAGGATTCACCCTCCCTAAATGGAGAAGGCAGAATGCTGCTACTATTCCAGCCCATATGACCAGCCCCTGATTTATGGAGATTATTTGTCCCATTGTGATATTACATGGCGTCCCATTATGATATTACATGGTGGAGTGGATTTCACCAGATGTGATCAAAAGACTACTTTAAGGTTGGCCTAGAAAAGCAGAAGTATTGATTTAAGGAACAGTACAAGCTTGACATTTAAGAATTTAGAGGGAGGCTGGTAGGCAATTGTGATTTTTACTGTAACAACAAAATTGTCCATTGTCTGTGGTCAGCTTCTCTCTTTGTGCACCATGATTATCATCCCCATTCTCTGTCTGCAACTTTGAGAATATGAACAAGTAACTGATTTCTCTTGATAACGATGCCAGCTCTGCATCTATCTCCCCTATAATTATTTCTGAACAATTTCAAGACCAGCTCTCTCTTCTGTTTGTAATGTACTGTTGTCTTTAAAATCACATATTAAGCACTAAAAAAAGAGAAGGGAGGAACCTTTGTAATTCAGGAGTGGTAAAAGTTTCCTAGTTCTTCTGCATTTACTATTTTTGCCTGTTATTTTTTACTATTGCCACTATCCAGTTGCCATGTCCTATATTTAAGATAACAACATAGGCAGGCAACACAATAAACTATGAGCCAACATGGATTACTTGAATGTAAATTCAGAAGTGAGCCTATCTTGTAGGGTAGACAGTTGGTCCTAGTGGATTTAACATTGGACTAGTAGTCAGGGAGTACAGCTGGGGGATTTTTTTTTTTCACCTTTTGGTCTCCCCAACCTATCTGTGAACTTGATACAAATTCGCCAAATAGTTTCAGTCACTTTTTTTTAAGGACTTAGATGCCATTCTTGAAATGGCTGAAGGAGATGGTGCCCAATGTATAACATCAGCTGAGGACCTGGTGCACTACATTGCATATTTATATGCCCCTCGCACTGTCGTATCTGAGCCCTGCCCAATCTCTAATGCATTTTCCTCTTCAGCACTCCAAAGAGGGAGGGAAGTGCTATTGACCACCTTTTTGGCCTCGTCTACACTACAAAGTTTTTGCTGGCCAAAGCTGCCTTTTGCCGACAAAACAGAGGAGGTGTACACATACAAAGCTACTTTTGGTGGCAAACCTCTGCTGTTTTGCAACAAAATACAACCATATGAACGAGAGACATAAAGCCTTTTACTGCAAAGTTAAAGAGACAAAGCATCAGTATAGACACTGCTGTTTGTTTTGCCGACATAACTGGCTTCCATCAGCATCCCACTTGACCCTCTGCTCACTGTTTTGATCTCTGCTGTCCTGCAGGCATACGTCCCCTTTCGAAGATCCAGGAAGTATCTGACAGCTGAGCCTGCTGCTCCCTTTGGGGAACAAAGAGAAAATCATTAAACCAGGATGCTCCTGTTCTGTCCTGCACTAGGAACACAGCGGCAGGCAGACTGCTGCTGCAGGGACAGGACTGCTGTGCTACTTTGACATATTCCTCAGCAGAGTGAGCTTACAGAGCTGCGCAGGATGCTGCTCCCGGCAACTGAGGAGGCTGTGAGAGAACTTGCAGGGAATCACAAAACCATGGGCAGGCAGGAAGAGCAGGATGCTTCAGGAGAGACTGCTGTGCTGAGCAGAGCCCAAGGCTGATGTGGGGGGGTGTTCCCGTCCCCCTGCCTCAGGATAGGTCAGTCAGCCTGCTGTCTCCCCCGCCTCAGACACACCACTCTCCTCTCCCTCCCCCACTTCCCCCCCACACACTTCAATTGAAAAACCTGCTGACAATCTATTAGGATGCCCCTGGAAGGATGGAATTGAGAAACCTGCTGGGGGAGAGGTAGATACACTGGAGGGTAGGGATAGGGTCCAGGGTGACCTAGACAAATTGGAGGATTGGGCCAAAAGAAATCGTACGAGGTTCAACATGGACAAGTGCAGAGTCCTGCACTTAGGAAGGAAGAATCCAAGGCACTGCTACAGGCTGTAGACTGACTGGCTAAGAAGCAGTTCTGCAGAAAAGGACCCGCAGATTACAGTGGACGAGAAGCTGGATATGAGTCAGCGGTGTGCCCTTGCCGCCAAGAAGGCCATCGGCATATTGGTCTGTATTTGTAGGAGCATTGCCAGCAGATCGAGGGAAGTGATTAATCCCCTCTATTCAGCACTGGTGAGGCCACATCTGGAGTACTGTGTCCAGTTTTGGTCCCCCCACCACAGAAAGGATGTGGCCAGATAGGAGATAGTCCAGTGGAGGGCAATGAAAATGATAAGGGTCTGGGGCACATGACTTACGAGGAGAGGCTGAGGGAACTGGGGTTATTAAATCTGCAGAAGAGAAGAGTGAGTGGGGATTTGATAGCAGCCTTCAATACATGAAGGGGAATTCCAAAGAGGATGGCACTAGGCTGTTCTCAGTGGTGGCAGATGACAGAAACAAGGAGCAATGGTCTCAAGTTGCAGGTTGGGGAGATCTAGGCTGGATATTAGGAAACACTATTCACTAGGATGGTGCTGAAACACTGAAATGGGTTACCTACGGAGGTGGTGGAATCTCCATCCTTAGAGTTTTTTAAGGCCTGGCTTGACAAAGCCCTGGCTGGGATGATTTGTTGGTGTTGGTCCTGCTTTACAAGAGGATTGGATAGATGACCTCCTGAGGTCTCTTCCAACCCTAATATTCTATGATTCTATGTGATGCTGTAGCTAACCCATGAGGCACTGCAAACCCTTCCCAAAGCACCCTGTGGTTACTTGCACAGTGAGGGATAGCTATGACAGTGCACTGCTTTCTGTGCAAGAACTGCTAGTGTGGGATGCACTCTGCTGACACAAGGAGCTAGTGTGGACAGGCAACCATGATTTTACTTTAAAGCAGCACAACTTTCATAGTTTGACATAGTTCAAAAAAGCACTAGATAAATTCATGGAGGATAGGTCCAACAATGGCTATTAGCCAGGATGGGCAGGGATGGTGTCCCTAGCCTCTGTTTTCCAGAAGCTGGAATGGGTGACAGAGGATGGATAACTTGATGCTAGCTGTTCTGTTCATTCCTGATCATTAGAGTGAATAAATGAAGATTTGGCACACCACTACTGAAAGGCTCCCCGACCCCTGTGCTAGGGCACTTAAGGGTAGTGCACCTTAAGGAGGGCAAAAAACAGAGAGTCATCAACGCTGAATGACTCTTCCCTTCTGGAACTTTGGGTTTTCTATTGCGAGGGCTTTGATATTGAAAGGACTCTGTACAAACAAATGTGTCTGGAAGGAGGAGGCAGGAGTTCACAATCTAAGAAAGGTTGGGAGAACGGCAGTAACTCTGCTTGACCGACTGACTAGTAAGGAGATTTCATTACATAGAGAGACTGCTTCTCTGAGCAGGAGTGAGTTCACTGCCACTTGTAAGAACTTGCTGGGGCAGAGTGAAGGCAAGAAAGACTGTCTGGCCAAAAGATGTTGAACAACTTAAGGATTCACAGGAGAGGTGGAAGATCAGACCAGGCAGCTACATTCAGGATTGCTGAATGTTCTTCACAGATCTATAACTCTCTTGTGTTTTTTTTAAAAGAGTTAGGTGCTAAGAAATTCCTTTGTTAAGCCTGTCGGTCTTGCTTTACTGCCACATTGTCCCTCAAAGGTGTAACTGGGAAATCAGAGCTTCCACAGCCAGGTGGAATGTGGGAAAATGTGTTTAAGTGACTGGGAGCTTGGGAGAAATGTGGGACTGATTCTGGAGTCTAGGCAACTGGACTGCAGGACTACCCAAAAAGGGTTTAATACATGGGGTCTACACCTGGGACTGTTCCTGAGACCCCCAGAGTTAGAAAGAGTGAGCAGTCACTGCTCATGTGGGACTGGGTGGGCGGTGGTAAGATCAACTCAGAACAGACTGATGTCCATCCAGAGAAGGGAACTGAGCCAGGTTGTGACACGTGATCTTAGTTAGGGCCTCTAGGCCCTATTGTAATATAAACAACAACAACGTAAGAGCTGAATACTGCAACCATTGAAGCAAAGCTCCCATTGACTTAAAATATCAGGACATAAATGGAAGATATATTATCCAGATGATACCATCACCCATTTGTTCAATCTAGGCTTAACATCTTCACTCTAACAGGCTGCTTATGCATCATCCTGCGGCACAATAAGACAAATAAAATTAATAGACGCCCCAAAGGGACTATCTTACAGTTTTAAAATTGTGTTTAGGTTTTTTCCTCATCTTTCCAAGTGTTTTTCATTTAACTGAAGAAAGATTTGTCATCCTTTTTGTCCTCATCAACTCTTTTGTGCCTTGAACCTGTAAATACTGTTATTCCATATGACTAACAAAGGTTTTTTTATCCCAGGAAATTACCCTAGTGCCACTTACCAGCATTTCCCTGCAATGTGTAGTGAGTGCTTGTTGCTTAGACAGTGCTTGTTTTGTGGATGCTGACTCTGGATAAAATCTAATGACAGGTCCACCGATGGTTTACGTTTGAATGACAAGTATGTTTATGATGAAATGGTAGAGTTCATGATTCCAAGGAATGGTAGGAGGAAGAACAGTAAAATAAAGACAATGGATTTAAGAAGGCAGACTTCAGCAAACTCAGGGAGCTGGTAGGTAAGATCCCATGAGAAGCAAATCTAAGGGGAAAAACAACAGAAGACAGTTGGCACAAAAACACATTATTAAGGGCACAAGATGAAACTATCCCACTGCATAGGAAAGATAAGAAATATGGCAAGAGACCACCCTGCCTTACTCTTGGGTAGTTCCAAATCCCTGACAAGGTCATTCAGTTCACCTTGTGTTATGAGGTGTGGTTCAGAGGAGGAGGATGGCAGAAAATGTGGGTCCTGTGACATTGATGGTTCAGGATCAGAAGTTTCATCCTCTTCCTCTTCCTCATCTGACTCAAGTGAGAATGATTCTGGTGCATCAGGAACCGGCAGTCCTTCTCCGTGGGGTACCGGGTGTATAGCTAATGGAATGTTTGGATAATGCACAGTCCACTTTTTCTTCTTTGACACACCTTTCCCAACTGGAGGCACCATGCAGAAGTAACAATTGCTGGTATGATCTGTTGGCTCTCTCCAAATCATTGGCACTGCAAAAGGCATAGATTTCCTTTTCCTGTTCAACCACTGGCCAAGATTTGTTGCACAAGTGTTGCAGCATATGTGTGGGGCCCACCTCTTGTCCTGATCTCAATTTTGCAGCCAAAATAAAGGTGATAGGCTTTCTTAACCATAGTGGTTATACTGCGCTTTTGTGATACAAAAGTCACTTCACCACAAACATAGCAGAAGTTATCTGCACTGTTCACAAATATGAGGCATCTCTGCTCACTTTGGCTAAACAGAAATGTGTCCCTTTGCAAAATTAAACACTGACAAATAAGAGAGCATGACACTGATGATTTCTAGAGCTGATATAGGGCAATTTGTTCAGCAGAGTGATGTAAGCTTCCTTATGATTGCATCATCCCTGACTTCTAGGAATAACATGATGCAATTCATATCATGTATGACTCAATACCAGCTTCAGATTGCATCATTCATTGTTTTGCCTAAAAAGCAAGTACTGTCCAAACCCAGTCATAGATTTATTCATAGATCCAGTCAAAGATGTATTTTAGTCATTTCTGGTTTAAATTGAGATCCTTTCCCTTTATAACTCACTTATCCTCCGCCATTCCCAAGTCAAGGGTCATATATACTGACCCAATAGCATATCTTGAAAACTAGAGCCAATCAACAATTTTAAGCATCATTTTTGTTATCAGTGACCCAGAATTAGTAAAATTGGACTACATTTATTTCAGAAGCATTTTGGCTGTAGAGCAGTGTAATTAATCTTGTCATGAGTGCAGGGGACTGTAGTAGATGACCTCTCGAGGTCCCTTCCAGTTCTATGATTCTATGATAGATTTGGCAATTTCCAGCAATATTCTTGGGACACCTTGCTGAATTAATTAAAATATGTTTAGGGTCCATTGTATTAAGTGACTGGTTTATGTATTATTGTGGGCTGGGATTGTATGCAATTTCTCTCTGTGGGGAGATGGGATGTGAACCCACAGAAGTGCTATGAATGTCAAAGGACTATACTAAACAATATGCCAGACAAAGATGGACTTTTGGGGCAAACAGTGCAAATGGTTTTCCCAGGGGGAGGTGAATGCAAATTCTTCTTCCTCTCTGACTATGGAAAAAACAAGCTTTTGGAAACTACACCCTGAGGATGGGACCATCGTCTGCTGACTACCTTGTTCCCAAAGTCTCAACATCAAAGGCCCCAAGCTGTATAAAGGAAAGAGTATAGGGAAAGCACCTACTCATGAGTGTGCTATTTCTGAGCTGAAGCTGTCATGAACTTGTAACAACAGAAAAAATCTTTGGTGGAATTTGAAGGACTGACTTTTACCAGAGCCCTTGCTGGAGTCTGGGAGTAGGGAGGCGGGGGTGGAAGGAATCTCTGGTAAGCTTATTAGCATGTGAGTAGGTTCTTTGATTATTTTAATATGTTTTCTCTGGAATGCTTTCACCTTAACAATAAATGTGCTTGCTCTTTAAGAGCTGTGCAGTAACCAATAACTGCTGGCAATTACATAAGTTCATAGTCTTCTGAGAGAGACCAAAGCACAGATGCTGGACTGTTTACACAGGCTGGCTTGCTGAGGGTATTGCAGTGTAAGCAGGGAACTGTACAGCCTGGAAAAAACACCAGTCAGGAGGGAGAGAAATGTGGATCTCTACTCAAGAGAGTTGATGGCTGTGGAGCCTGGAGCCTAGAGGGGGTGCTCTTCAGGAACCACGGACAGGGAATACGAGTATTATGAGAGCAGTAGGAAGGGGCCCAAATGAACAGCTATGTTTGGCTAGAATATAGAAATATATAAGAAAGTCAAACACTTGGAGCTATTGAGAACTAGGGTAATACTGCAAAAAGATATTTATTTATTATTTATTATTAATTTAGATTTAAAGCACCACACAAAAAGCTCTCATCCAGATCTCTGCATGCCCTTGACCCAAATTTAAAACCACAATCAGTAACAGTTTCAGAGTAGCAGATGTGTTAGTCTGTATCTGCAAAAGAACAGGAGTACTTGTGGCACCTTAGAGACTAACACATTTATTTGAGCATAAGCTTTCGTGGCTACAATCCACTTCATCGGATGCATGCAGTGGAAAATACAGTAGGAAGATATACACACACACATATAAATATATATATATATATATATATACACACATACACACAGAGAACATGAAACGATGGGTGTTACCATACACACTCTAACGAGAGTGATCAGTTAAGGTGAGCTATTTCTCCCCTGCTGGTAATAGCTCACCTTAACTGATCACTCTCATTAGAGTGTGTATGGTAACACCCATTGTTTCATGTTCTCTGTGTGTGTATGTATGTATATATATACATATATAATCTTTGTACTGTATTTTCCACTGCATGCATGTGACGAAGTGGGCTGTAGCCCATGAAAGCTTATAATAAAGAACAAGTTACACAACTAATGCAGTACAAGCAGCAAAGAATCCTGTGGCACCTTATAGACTAACAGACGTTTTGGAGCATGAGCTTTCGTGGGTGAATACCCACTTCCTCAGATGCATGTAATAGAAATATCCAGGGGCAGGTATATATATGTGTGCTAGCAAGCAAGCTAGAGATAACGAGGTCAGTTCAATCAGGGGGGATGAGGCCCTGTTCTAGCAGTTGAGGTGTGAAAACCAAGAGAGGAGAAACTGGTTCTGTAATTGGCAAGCCATTCACAGTCTTTGTTCAATCCTGAGCTGATGGTGTCAAATTTGCAGATGAACTGAAGCTCAGCAGTTTCTCTTTGAAGTCTGGTCCTGAAGTTTTTTTGCTGCAGGATGGCCACCTTACGGTCTGCTATAGTGTGGCCAGGGAGGTTGAAGTGCTCTCCTACAGGTTTTTGTATATTGCCATTCCTAATGTCTGATTTGTGTCCATTTATCCTTTTCCGTAGAGACTGTCCAGTTTGGCCGATGTACATAGCAGAGGGGCATTGCTGGCATATGATGGCGTATATTACATTGGTGGATGTGCAGGTGAATGAACCAGTGATGGTGTGGCTGATCTGGTTAGGTCCTGTGATGGTGTCGCTGGTGTAGATATGTGGGCAGAGTTGGCATCGAGGTTTGTTGCATGGATTGGTTCCTGAGCTAGAGTTATTATGGTGTGGTGTGCAGTTACTGGTGAGAATATGTTTCAGGTTGGCAGGTTGTCTGTGGGCAAGGATTGGCCTGCCACCCAAGGCCTGTGAAAGTGTGGGATCATTGTCCAGGATGGGTTGTAGATCCTTGATGATGCGTTGGAGGGGTTTTAGCTGGGGGCTGTATGTGATGGCCAGTGGAGTCCTGTTGGTTTCTCTCTTGGGTTTGTTTTGCAGTAGGAGGCTTCTGGGTACACGTCTGGCTCTGTTGATCTGTTTCCTTATTTCCTCGTGTGGGTATTGTAGTTTTGAGAATGCTTGGTGGAGATTTTGTAGGTGTTGGTCTCTGTCTGAGGGGTCAGAGCAGATGCGGTTGTACCTCAGTGCTTGGCTGTAGAGAAACCAACAGGACTCCACTGGCCATCACATACAGCCCCCAGCTAAAACCCCTCCAACGCATCATCAAGGATCTACAACCCATCCTGGACAATGATCCCACACTTTCACAGGCCTTGGGTGGCAGGCCAATCCTTGCCCACAGACAACCTGCCAACCTGAAACATATTCTCACCAGTAACTGCACACCACACCATAATAACTCTAGCTCAGGAACCAATCCATGCAACAAACCTCGATGCCAACTCTGCCCACATATCTACACCAGCGACACCATCACAGGACCTAACCAGATCAGCCACACCATCACTGGTTCATTCACCTGCACATCCACCAATGTAATATACGCCATCATATGCCAGCAATGCCCCTCTGCTATGTACATCGGCCAAACTGGACAGTCTCTACGGAAAAGGATAAATGGACACAAATCAGACATTAGGAATGGCAATATACAAAAACCTGTAGGAGAGCACTTCAACCTCCCTGGCCACACTGTAGCAGACCTTAAGGTGGCCATCCTGCAGCAAAAAAACTTCAGGACCAGACTCAAAGAGAAACTGCTGAGCTTCAGTTCATCTGCAAATTTGACACCATCAGCTCAGGATTGAACAAAGACTGTGAATGGCTTGCCAATTACAGAACCAGTTTCTCCTCTCTTGGTTTTCACACCTCAACTGCTAGAACAGGGCCTCATCCTCCCTGATTGAACTGACCTCGTTATCTCTAGCTTGCTTGCTAGCACACATATATATACCTGCCCCTGGATATTTCCATTACATGCATCTGAGGAGTGGGTATTCACCCACGAAAGCTCATGCTCCAAAACGTCTGTTAGTCTATAAGGTGCCACAGGATTCTTTGCTGCTTTTACAGATCCAGACTAACACGGCTACCCTCTGATACTTAATGCAGTACAGTCACTGATCAGCAGTCAGAACTTATTTGTATTAAAGTATCAACCAGAGGCCCCAAATAGGATCAGGGTCCAATAGCAATAACTATATAGAGACACAGTCCATGCCATATGCGCAGTCTGTCTAAGGACAAGAAATGACAGACAATTGGATAGGTCAGGGAATGGAAGACAAGTTTAATAGTAACGGGAACATAAAATTACATACAATCATTTGATTGTACACTACAAAAGACAGAACACAACTATTCCAAAATGCAGCTGCATATATAATCCTATTCTTACTTCATCACATTTTCTAAGTAACAATACCACTAGATTATACAATATCAATAAATATTTTTACTACTCAAAGCCCTGGTGAAATCAGTGGCTCAGGGCTCGTCTACACTAGAAAATTAGACTGATCAAGCTACATTACTCAAGGGTGCCACTATCATAGTTTAAGTGTAGATGTAGCCTCAAGAGGCCCTGTTTGTTTCAGGGAGACTTTCAGTTTAGTGAAACTACTGGTCTAGTTGATAACAGAACAATGCTTTAGTCATACCAGTAAGTATTTTATTCTTAGCTTGCTCTGTTTCCTTTTGCAACATAAAGCAGTATTACAGCACAAGATTTTTACTATGAAAAGTTTTATTAAAATAAATAATGCAAGTGTCATCCTTCACACTGCTAGGATTTTGTATGGTGAAGATAATATGGAGTGTCCTTGTGTATATTACACAGAAATTTTACTGCCTGTTATGAATATACATATACATAAGGTTTAAGTGTTTTTCATGTATTTTCTTATAATAAATAAATGAGAGACATTAATACCTCCCAGAAATCCATTACTAGCTGGGAGTTAAAAGTGGAAGTGGAAACTAAGAAGGCAAGTTGGCACACCAAAGATGAGAAGAACCTTGAAGGAGAACAGGGTAGATTCTGAGTAGCAGCCGTGTTAGTCTGTATCCGCAAAAAGAATAGGAGTACTTGTGGGCACCTTAGAGACTAACAAATTTATTTCAGCATGAGCTTTCGTGAGCTACAGCTCACGTCTTCGGATGCATAAAGCCTTTACTGCAAAGTTAAAGAGACAAAGCAATTGATTAGACTCATCTCAATTGATTAGACTCTTCCTGTTGTATGCATACTTCCACCTTTTCATGTTCTCTGTATGTATAAATATCTCCTGTCTGTGTGTTCCATTCTATGCATCTGAAGAAGTGAGCTGTAGCTCATGAAAGCTCATGCTGAAATAAATTTGTTAGTCTCTAAGGTGCCACAAGTACTCCTGTTCTTTTGAGGGCAGATTCAGGGAGACTGTCCTCTGCATAATGGGAATCATGAGTGATCGTAATGAGTGATCGTACATGTCGGAGATGTGTACAAAGTGGTAGAGGCTGATCTCAGTGGCACAGCAGTGGGCAGGAGATGATAAGATAATGTATAGGAACAGACAAAGAAGGGATTGTTCAGGTGGGGGGAAGGGGCTTCAGACTAATGACTAAAAGTGTGTGTTTGATGTGGCAGAAAAGGGGAAGCTAGTGGAAGAGACACAAAGGAGGGGAAGTGACATGGTGAGAACAACAATCCAGAAGGATGATCTATAGCAGCAGTGTTTGAAGAGATCTGAATGAAGTGAGGTGAGTGTCAGGAAGGCTAAAGAGAAGGAAGAGACAATCAAAATGGAAAAGTAAAAATACCTGGACAGGGTTTTAATGCAGGACCAGCTCTGGAATGCTGTACAGGGAGAAGTGACATGATTTCATACACTTATTTGAATGAAAAACCACAACCCACATTTACTTGTTTTCTTTGAACAATCAGAGAAGTTGGGTTTGATTGCAAGAATGTTCTTGTGAATATTCATATGAATGTGGACTCACATGGGAACATTTATACAGTTCTCTTGAAATCTCATGTCTCTTCTTCTTCCTTCCAGAGGAGCATAAACAATACCATGTGACTTAGGTGATCTATCTGTCAATAACCAAAATAAAGAGCAGCCAAAGGAAGTCATTTGCAATGCACAACAAGAAGATGTATTCCTCCTAAAAAACCCAGGAACTGTGTGTGCATCACACCCTTTAACTCCCACTATTGGCACCTTGTCTATTGACAGGTAGAGATCACTCGTGTAACACTGTCACACACAAGGCCACCGAGAGCGGGTTTGGGCCCTGGTGAAAAAAAATTTTAGGGCCCCCCAGCAAGGGCAGACCAGCTAAACAGGGCCGATGAAGCCGAGGAAGCCGGGCCCCGGGCCCTGTTTCCAGACCGCCAGGCCCCATAATTTGTACCGACTTCCCCCTTCTCTCATCAACCCTGATCACACATCCTTAGAAAAGAATATTGCATAATATATAGTTTGAGACTGACCCGTAAGATGAACTCTCCTCCTATAATGTGTTTGTCAGAATTTTTTTTAATAAATGAGCACACAAATAAAATTCAAAGTCTGTTCCTGGGCAATTTTCAGAGATAATAGGGCTAAACTGATCCAGTAAATTATTAGCTGTGAACAGTTCACCCAGCTGTATTGCAGATTCTCTCTTTTCTATGGCCTGGCCTTCAAAAGTGGTTGGTATGTTATACAAGAATGTGCTGTTTTGAAAACTGTTAAAATTACACACTACACTTTAAGTGTAAGGGGTTTTTCTGATCCTATTTGCAGGCTATGGGACTCTGTAGAGAAGCATGAGATCCAGGCCTTGACTAGTTCATCTGCAGAGTGCTAGCCTAGAGCAAGGTGGGTTGAATTGCGCTTCTCTGCTTTAAGGAGCAGCCTGCTTTCTCTCTCTGTTTTGAGGGTCTTGTGTGTTAGGGTTCTGGATTCTAAGCAATAAAGTAGTGTTATGTTGCAACCTTCCAAAAAAAATATAATTGTAACTTCTCTGTGTGTGTGTGATGTGTGCATAAGTGAGTAGGAAGGACAAAATATTTTTTTAAAAAATTTGAACTCTCATTTTAATGAGTGGGACAAACGAATATAATAAGGTAAATGATAAGTAGCTTGCTTCTACTGCTGTAAAAAAAAAAGATGGTGGAGAGATTCATCGCTAAGCATCTGAGCATTCAAAATGCTTTACAAACATTACTACGTTAAACATTGCAACTGCTTTGCACTAAGCCTATTCTACAGGTTCCTAAAGTAAGGCTCAAGTAGGTAAATGTAGAGAATGTCTAAACCAAAAAAAGCCCCAGACCTAGATACTTTAGTGTAGGTCTCAATGGTGTAGATCAGGTCAATCTCTAGATTGCCAATGCCCGAATTTCATAAGTTGTTTCTGTAGGGCAGATGTGTGCTTCCACCTAGAACCCTATTTACTCAACAGGGTTCCACATGTACATAGGACTGAGGGCGAAGTTTGCATATAAAGGTGATCTCCCAGATAGGAAGAGCGTCCAGGAGTCTTGGCTTCAAAGTCACCCCATGCTCTAACCACTAATGCCCTGATTTAGCATGAAAAGCACTTAAGCAAGTGGCTGAGTCCCCATTGATTTCATGTGCTTAGATGCTTTGCTAAAGCAGACGCCTAAGAAAACCCCTTTCCCGTAGCGTTTGTAAGCCAGGAGATGAAAATCCTCACAGAAGATACAAATGAAACAGAATTAAGCTTTGATCCATGTCAGAAAGCTGCTTTGTCAAACTAGTTTCAGGGATTTACAAACTCCAGAATATTTTTAAAGACATGTACACATGCAGAATACACCTCACATTTCTCTGCACAATGCAAAAAAGCATGTAAATCTCTCTATGGATTGTTTCTTACTGATCACAATTTTACATGCTGCTTTATGTGCTGTCAGTGAGGTTAAGTGTCTTTACTATTGAGTGCTCAAAGAGTCAACATGCCTTAGAAGTTTTAGTTCAGTCTTTGATACTTTAAATTGCTACATTTAGTTTCAGGGGGTGAAAAATCCAGACAATCCTCATGGGACACCAGGCAATTTTTCATCTGAATCTCGCATTTTTTTTCTAAAATGTAAATAAATTCCTTGTTAAGACTGTGGGGTCTTTGCATACATTCTGCCTGCCCCCTTGGAACAGATGATTAATTCAGGTTTCATTACCATGACTTAGCGTGGTCTCATTTGCTTCTAATAGCTTTTGCCTCCAAAAGCTGTCAGAGAGACACTGAAGGAAGCTGAACTGATCCTCCCTTGCATAACGATGATCCCTAGTGGCAAGGTCTCTCCGTTAATAAGAGCCAGTAGAAGTCTCTACACATTTCACTCCTCTTTCAACTTCGTAAACCTGGAAATTCAATTAGAATGAGTTCTTGCGCTACGTTGCTCTAAACTGTCAGGGGTAAGACCCAAGTGAGATTTTTTTTTAATTAAGCAGCAAATTAAGCCAGAGCTAACCTTTGACTCAGCAGTGTGGAACAAGCAGCAATGGCATTGATTCTGTCATTGGTAATGTATCTTGACTTCTTGCTGTGATACTGCATTCCATATTCTTCAAAGTGATATTATTATGATATGATTATGACATAATTACAATGTATTTTATGCAAGAAAAGGCATGTGATGTGTCATTGGAAAAGTTATGATTTGCTGAATATGATTACCCTATGTGTATGAAAGTATCATTTTTGCATCTAAACATTATAATATTGACTATTTATCTGTATTTCAAATGTAATGGGGTAATGCCCACTAGACAAAATGCTTTCAGTCTAGATAGTGAGTGGGAAGGGCCTATTCAGGGCAATGGGTCATTAGGAAACAACAGTAGGCCTTAGGAGAAGCTTATCTCCCACCTGGAGAGCCTTCCTGAGAATTCTCCAAACAGCCTGAGTAGTGGCTGCTATGACTCTATAAGGATGTGTGATCAGACAACATGATGCTGGACCATCCTGGGATGTCAGTATTTTTCCACAGACTGGTCTGAGAACCAAGCTTTGAAAAAGGGTTCCCGCCATATGAAAAAGCTATATAAGCCAGGGAGTGACATCATCTCGTGTTCTTCACTCCCCACCCAAGAAGACTCCTGGAAACACCTGAGGAACAAAGACTGAGCTGAGGGAAGTGCTGGAACCAGACTAAAGGGATTTCTAGCCTGTGAATGAGACACCTGGAGATTCCAAGCTGTAAAGTAAGTGCAGCTTTCCCCTTAAGAATCTGCAGCCTGCTAGTATCATCTCTTCAGGTGAGAATTTGCTATTCATATCCAATCTATTGAGTGTATTAAGATTAGTTTGTGGTTTTTGTTTATTTGCTAGGTAATCTGTTTTGATCTGTTTGCTATCACTTAAAATCTATCTTTTGTAGTTAATAAACTTGTTTTTGCTTTATTTAAACCAGTGAGTTGGAGTGAAGTATATGGGAATCTTAGCTTAAGGGACAAAGGCGTTGCATATTCCTTTCCACGTTGAGGGAGAGGGTGAACTTTGTGAGCTTATGCTGTATAGTTCCCTGTGCAGGACAAGCTGGTATAATTTTGGGTTTATGCTTCAGAGATGGTGTGTGTCTCAGGAGCTGGGAGTTGCCTTGGCTGTAGCCTTCCTATGCAGGGTCTGGTCAGAGAACCTGCATGTAACTGCAGCTGAGTGTGTCCCTACCTGTATTTGTGCTGGTGAAAGTGCAGGCTGGAGGACTTTGCAGCTTGTCACAGCAGTACAGTGTGAGAGGGAATCTGGGCTGGTTGGTCAGGGGACTCAGTGGTACCTCAGTTCCAGATGGCATCCCAGGGGGACCCATCATACTTGCCCTTAGCCATTGTATCAGGTCATCACTCTCATGTGTGTTCAAAGTGCCTGAGTAGCTGTAAAAGCATTTGGGAGGCCAACGCTGGGAGCACCATAGTCTTCACAGAAGATCCAGTATGTCAGAAGAATTTGCTAAAGCTGCAGAAACTCTATAATTCACAGACACAGGGGATTAAGAGAACTTGAAGGCTGAAAGGACCACTCAGGAGAGGAGAAAGCCCAGTAAGAGCCTGGTTCTAGGGCAGATGCATAAGGGAGAACCCGGAAATAATCCA
Organism: Gopherus evgoodei; assembly: GCF_007399415.2. Classification (NCBI taxonomy): domain Eukaryota; kingdom Metazoa; phylum Chordata; order Testudines; family Testudinidae; genus Gopherus; species Gopherus evgoodei. The sequence continues at coordinate 12,245,742 of NC_044326.1, forward strand.
TTAGCACCACCCATAATTTCCTGTTACCCTACCTTCCGCTGGTCTAATGACCATTGCTCAACACTACTCCATAATGTTAACACTTAGCATCCCCACAGCCCTTTGCATCCAGATATATGAGCACTTCACAAAAGTATCACTCTCCCTATTTTGTTGATGGGGAAAGTGAGGCACAGAGCACTTAAAAGGCTTGTTCAAGGTCACTCAGCTACTAAGTCAAGGAGTCAGGAAAAGATCCCAGATCTTGCGATTCCAAGGTGCTATGCCCAATGCACTGGACCATGTTGCCAGCATAATAGACAGGAGTAAGGTTGCCTAAAGTGGGTTATCACTTCCTGGCCCAGCAAAGCCTGGGAGCACTTATGGGAGGGCCCTGCCAAATTCATGGCCCATTTTGGTCAATTTCATGGTCATAGGGTTTTTAAAATAGTAAATTTCATAATTTCAGGTATTTAAATATAAAAATTCACCCTGTTGTAATTATAGGGTCCTGACTAAAAAAGGAGTTGTGCATATATGTGTGTGGGGGGGGGCGTTGCAAGGTTATTGTGGGGTGGATTGCAGTACTGCCGCCCTTACTTCTGCGCTGCTGTTGGCGGCGGCTGCCTTCAGAGCTGGCAGATGGAGAGTGGCAGCTGCTGGCCAGGACCAGTTCTGAAGGCAGAGCCGCTGCCAGCAGCAGCAGCACAGGAATAAGGATGGCACAGTATGTTATTGCCGCCCTACTTCTCTGTGTTGCCTGCACAGCTGGCCCTCAGTCAGCAGTGCGCTCTCCGACCACCTAGCTCTGGAAGCCAGCGCAGAAGTAGATGATATGATCTTACGATCCTTACTTCTGCGCTGGCTGGTGGCGGCACTGCCTTCAGAGCTGGACGCCCAGCCAATAGCTGCCAATCTCCAGCACCCAGCTTTGAGAAGCACACATAATGGTGGCAGTACTGCAACCCCTGTAAAATAACCTTAGATCCCTCTGCAACTCCCTTTTGGGCAGGACCCCCAATGTAAGAATGATGGTCTCCCCTGTGAAATATGTATAGATAAGGCAAACACACACAAAAGAACAAATTTCACGGGGGGGGTAGCGAGGGGGGAGCACGAGATTTCCGTCGACCCATTTTCATGGCTGTGAATTTGGTAGGGCCCTAACTAATGGGATAGGAAACTCGGTCCTTAAAATGAAGGAGCACATTTTTCTGCACTGCAGAATCCCACTGGCCAATGCAGGACAAATATTAATAGTTCCAAAGGGAATCCCCTCCAGCCTTTGTTGGCTGGAATAAAAGACATTGCAGGCATGGTGAGGTAATCTATCAGGGAAGAACAGAGTGAAGAGTTCTTAAAGTCCCTCTTTGAGGCACTGGGGAGTCATCATGGAAACAAACCAGCCCTCTTCCTTAATTTCTGTAATTCTAGCTCCTTCCATGAATCTGAACATGTTTTGATAATTACAGGGATGTATTTTTATAAAGAGAAACAAATCTCATTCCCACTGCTGCCATAGTACTCCTAAAGGCTATAAGTCAATAAAGTATCAGACCACTGTATTCTTTCCCTCCTCCACATTAACATATTCAAGAGCATTAAGGGTAGTTAAACTGTAAATCAGGACAACTTTAGCAGTTAATTCAGGAGGGATCCCAGCTGAAAATGGAAAAGATTGTATAGTTATTTAGAAAGAGAAGAGGGCAGTTGAAGAAACTGTACCACATGCCAGATAGCTCTGAGGAACATCTTCAGAACTAAGAAGTGAAGCAAGAGCCACCTTGTTTTAATGCTGAGAAGTCTAACTGTGTAATGGACAGTGCTGGGGCAAATACTGTGGATTAGGGGCTTGGAGGTTGACTTGAGTTCCTCTCCATTCAGAAGGAGAAGCTAATTTTCCCAGCCATTGTTACCCACTTCCAGTTTATTTAGTATTTTGGCCATAGCTGGGTTTGGATGGCTGCAGTCAATACATTTACCAACAGGGGTAAAAACAAAACAAAACAACAAAACCTGTCCCAAATTGTCCACCAATAAAGTTCAGTAAAATTATATACATGTTAGTAGAAGTGAAGATAAGAACATAAGAACGGCCATACTGGGAAAGACTAAAGGTCCATCTAGTCCAGTGTGGCCAATGCCACGTGCTTCAGAGGGAATGAACAGAACAGGAATCACCAAGTGATCCATCCTCTGTTGCCCATTCCCAGATTCTAGTAAACAGAAGCTAGAGACACCATCCCTTCCCGTCCTGGCTAACAGCCATTGATAGACCTATTCTCCAGGAATTTATCGAGTTCTTTTTTGAACCTTGTTATAGTCTTGGCCTTCATAACATTCTCTGGCAACGAGTTCCACATACTGACTGCGTGTTGTGTGAAGAAATACTTCTTTTTGTTTGTTTTAAACCTGCAGCCTATTAATCTCATTTGGTGAACCCTAGTTCTTCTGTTAAGAGAAGTAGTACATAACACTTCCTTATTTACTTTCTCCACACCAGTCATGATTTTATAGATCTCAATCATATCCCCTCTTAGTCATCTCTTTTCCAAGCTGAAAAGTCCCCCTAATCATTTTGTTGCCCTTTTCTGAACCTTTTCCAATTCCAATATATCCTTTTTGAGATGGGATGACTAAATCTGCACACAGTATTCAAAGTGTGAGCATACCATGGATTTATATAGAGGCAACATGGTATTTTTTGTCGTATTATCTCTCCCTTTCTTAGTGATTCCCAACATTCTGTTGGCTTTTTTGACTGCCACTGCACATTGAGTGGATGTTTTCAGAGAACTATCCACAATGACTCCAAGAACTCTTTCTTGAGTGATAAGTTAAAAATAGTTGTTTTGGGTTTTTTCCCTTACTTGGGGTGTTTGCAGACTAGCCAAAGAATGTATACATATCTACATATGTAGACCTAGACAGTCATGTGTTTGGGGCACTATAGAGTCATAACTTTTTGGTGATATGATACAATCGCTCCTGCTCTCTGTGATTACAGTTGCTCTATCCTTTCAATGCATAAAGTCATGCTACTCATTTACATCTGGGTGCTCCTGGAGGAGGCACAGGGATATTACATGCTTGCATGACTCTGCCAGCAAGAAAAGATGTATGCAGTGCTGTTGTAGCCATGTCAGTCCCAGGATACTAGAGAGAAAGGTGGGTGAGGTAATATTTTTTATTGGACCAACTTCTGTTGGTGAAAAGGACAAGCTTTTGAACTTACAGGTCTGAAGATGTCAGAGACCACCTTCCTGGGTCACACCAGCTAATGAAGAGTCCCTGGTGAAGGAAAATCAGATGAGGGGATGGGTGAGACAGAGGTTGCAGTGGCACAAACCAACATCAATAGCCCCTCTGCCAGTAAAGGAGTTCCCTGAAAGTGGTTTGTGCCAGCTAGGTGGCATGGGAGGAATGGGGAGAAGGAGGTTGTAGCATGGGACCTTCCTATAGCCTCTTCCAGTAGGTCACCTATATGCCATCATGTGCCAGCAATGCCCCTCTGCCATGTACATTGGTCAAACCGGACAGTCTCTATGCAAAAGAATAAATGGACACAAATCTGACAGCAGGAATTGTTACATTCAAAACCAGTAGGAGAACACTTCAGTCTTCCTGGTCACTCAATAACAGACCACAAAGTGGCAATTCTTTAACAAAAAAACCTTAAAAAAGAGACTCCAGCATTAAACTGCAGAACTGGAATTAATTTGCAAACAGGACACCATCAAATTAGGCCTGAATAAAGACTGGAAGTGGATGGGTCATTACAAAACCTAATTTCCCCCATACTAATTTCCCCCTACTGTTACTCATACCTTCTTGTCAACTGTTTGAAATGGACCACTCTCATTACCACTATAAAAGTGATTTTTCCTCCCTTGCTATCCTACTGCTAATTGAATTGTCTCATTAGACTGACCTCCCACTTGGTAAGGCAACTCTCTTTTTTTCATGTGCTGTGTATTTATACCTGCTACTGTATTTTCTACTCCATGCATCTGATGAAGTGGGTTCTAGCCCATGAAAGTTTATGCCCAAATAAATGTGTTAGTCTCTAAGGTGCTACAAGGACTCCTCGTTGTTTGTACAGCCCAAGTGGAGCTTAAGGCTGCCAGCACCGTGGTGTGAATCCTTGTGGATGGTGCCCTTCCACCAGCACACACCACAAACATGCAGCCAGAGATGACATGTAACTCTTGATGGTGGGGGTCACAATTTAAAGGCTTGGGGAGGAGGGATATGACTGCCCCACATGTCACCTCTGAGAGGTGGGGAGACATGGGGAAAGTTGAAACTTGCCGCTGGCTTTGGCTGCACTTTTGCTGGCAGCTGCTGCAGAGTCATTCACATGTGAAAAGCCCTGTCCCACAGGGTGGCCGGCCAGCAGGCTGCCTGGGGGGGGGAGGTGAGCAAGGCTGTGGTTGGGAGCTGTTTTGCCTGTGAGCAGTGGTGGAAGAGATCCCAATCCGGGGAGTGAGTGGAGTTGGAGGGGAGCCAAGCAGGAACTGTGGTCCTGTTAGACTGGCTGCTTCATTCCCAGGTGAAGACCGTAGAGAAGGGAAGGCAATGAGTTGTTAGCAGTCAAGCAGGACTCAACCCACACACCCCAGTGCACCTAGAGATGGCAGGGGACTGGGTGGGTTCTGCCCTCAGCACTTCTAGGAGCAGGGCCAACTAGAAGACAGAAATTTGGGGCAGGGGCAGGGGCACGAGACCCTGCCTGACCCCACCCCATGCATTGCCTCTGGGTGCAGCAAGCTTTTCTATGAGAGCAGTAGGAGAATGTAACTCTGTGATTGTCCTGCAGTTGAAGAGAGATCACTGCCTGGGACTGTGTTCTAAGATGAGGTGGGCTATGCCATGTCAAGTGAGAATCAAGTACTGTCCTGGATTACACCCTTTGTAGTCACAGTGAAGTCAGGGGGGATACCCTGGATGTAACTGAAGTCAAAATCAGTCTGGAATTTAGCCATTATTACATTATGTTGAGTTTGAATTAGGAGAAGAACCTGAACTGGATTTCTAGGCCACTAAATATGCGGATGCTGCTGTGACTAGCTTTCCCAGGAAGTTGTGTGATACATTTTCCCCTTAAGAACTGGAGAAGGAGTGCAATATTTGTATATCTCGCAAAGGGCCCTCATTTTGAGCCACATCACTCACTGCCGTCTCAAAGTTAGCTACAGTCCAAAAAAAAGTACTATCCTCTTGCTTTACTTGTTGAAACTCAGTTGTATGAGAAATAACAAATCATGAATTAGCTTATAGAAAGAATGATTGGCTCTGAAGGAATCAATCCCACAGCATTTTAAACTGGCATAAATATTTTTTTTGTGTTCCCCATCACACGACTCCCCCTCTCCATTGGCAGGTTTGAGAAGTGCAGCAATATGATAGAGCAAAGAGCAACTGTCAAGATCCCAACTCTCAAGACCAAGATTAACTCCTCTGTTCACTGGGGATTGTAAGAAGAAGATCTACCTACACTTACAGAAAGGTTCTTAGCATTAAATAAATGAAGGTTGGAAACAGGGTGCATTGATTTAAACCAAGGCTGTTTAAATCATGAGTTAAACCATCAAGTGGAAAGGCTGGATTTAAATCATTGATTTTAATCAACTTTTCCATTTGTACTTGTTACTTTCTAAAGAAAAGTGCATTTTCATAGGTTGATACAGTCATTAATATATCTTGATCTATAACTAAACAGAGACTTTGCACCAGAATTGGTACATCTGTTTGCAACCTAGGAGGATGCACTATAACAAACTATATAATTACTTAAATAAATGTATTTTTTTTTCAGATTGATGGATATTAGAAAATGGTGAGTGATATATTGCTTATTTACTAGATACTGATCTTTTTTCACATGATTTATGTCAAGCTGCATTAGGATGGCAACTGGAATGTAATTAAACACACAAAACAGCATCTAAAATTTATTTTTATTAAAAAAAACGGGCCCCTAATAGAGCACATAACCTGATTTGTCGTATTTATAAAGATTGAAAAGCATCTTTTAACTCAAGGTTTTTGACAGATGTTCATGGATTCAACATTTTTTTTTATTTAAGTGTTTTAAGACATTATAATAACTTTAGGCTTTACCATATCGTGTCTTAAATTCAGATTTCATTTTAAACCAGTTTATTTTTAAAAAAGAAAAATCTATTATTTAAGTCAAAAATCTGATCTGATTTTTTTAGGAACATGATGATGGTTAGAAAAGCAATTTGTGATCTTTAAAAATAAAAGTCACTTGTGATGAATCACAGAAGGACTGGAAAGTCAGTGTGAAGGTCAGAACAGAGTCTTCCATCATTACCTGGATTACAATAGCACCTATAGGCCTCACTGAAGATCAAGGCCCCATTGCGCTAGGCTATAAATACCTTTAAATCCAAATAGACAGGACAGCCTAAGGGAAACAGTCACAGAGAGGTCAGTGACAAAGTTGAGGCTAGAAAACTGGTGTCTCGGCTCCCAGGCCAAAGATCTATACGCCAGACCCCAGTGCCTTTCACACACCTTACACCCAGAAATCAATTCACTAGTGTATATTACATTGATTTCTGCCTTTTTGACCAATACAGCAATAACCACTTTCTGTGTTTACAGGCATTAGCCTTGCCTACCACAAAGAAAATTTGGTTAGAAGCCATTGCTTCTGTATTAAACAGTGACAGCTGGAAGTAATAACTCACCACAATGTACACCAACTTAATTGTATTACCTCCAGGAGGTGGCGGGGAAGCAAACAGCTACTGCATGTTTTCCGCACTGTGGGTGTCTGTAATATGCTAGAGAGAGAGACTAACTGCATTTGGCAAAAGTTCAGGGAAAGGTAAACCAAGGAACTAGGCAGGGCCAGGAGATTAAAGGAAAATGTTTTTCACACAACAATATCTTATTAGATGTTCTCAACTTTCATTAGAGTCTTTGTCACATTGTCTCCTTCCCCATCTACCCAACTATGATGGCAACAATAACAGACTTTGACAGGTGCAAGAAAAACACCCATCTTTCCAAGAAAAACAATTGATACTTTTGAAGTGTCTCATCAAACTCCATAGCAGAGCCTGAATACACAAATAATGAAGGTGCAGCCCTTGTGATCAATGTTTTTTACACCCATAGAAAATTTACAGTATTCCTTTTCACACTAAAGAGGCTGCTTTCAATCTTCAGAATGCCATGAAAATAAAGCTAGACTTACCATCAAAATAGAATTAGGGTCAGACTCTGCCCTTGGATACAGCTGATGTGTGTGTGTGCACATCTAAGGCAATGTTTGGCCTTTCATTAGTAAGTTCCAATGGCACAGCCACATGATTCAAGAGAAAGGAAAAAACAGTTACTACCCTTTCCGTAACTGTTATTGTTTGAGATGCATTGCTCATGTCCATTCCACATTAGGAGTGCATGTGTCATGTGGTGTCACATGTTTATTTGCCAGTATAAGGGACACTGCCAGCAATGCACCCTGTCAGTTCTTTCTTGCTGGTTAACTCTGACAGAGGAGGGTGAGTCATGGAATGGACATGAACAATACATCTCAAAGAACAACAGGTATGGAAAGGTTAGTAACCATTTTTTTCTTCTTCAAGGGCTTGCTCCTGTTCATTCTACTTTAAGTGACTCACAAGCAGTACCCAAGGAGTAGGGCTCGGAGTTCATGGATATACGAATTGCAGCACCACTCTTTCCAACTTGGCACAATCTCTGGCCTGCTGGGAGATGGTGAAGTGGATATTTCATGTGATAAGACTGACTTACTGCTCACTGGTGGGTGGAAGGCTGAGATTGCCCTAGATGTATCTTGATAGATGTGAGGGTCAAACTTGTTGTTTTAGGTGGAGTAGGTAATTGAGTATAGACTGAATGGAAGACTGAGTAGGAGAAAGACCTCACTAGGATTACCATATCAAAAAATGCCTCACTTGGCCAGGTAGGTAGCCTACTAGACAGCTTCCTACTACCTAGCAAAAACTGGAAGATTAGTTCTGAACAGGCCTGGTTCCCTGGGTTCAACTATAGAGCTACCACATGGTCAGGTGAATGGCCCTGAGGTTTGGATGGAGTAAATGACTGTGGTATTGTGAGATTATGTCCACACGGAGTGGGAGAGATAGCAGGGGGTGCTGCCAACAAGTCTAGCAGCATGCCAAACCAGTGTTGGCGTGGCCACACCAAAGCTATAAGAATAACCTCACCTTGTCACACTTGGTTGTGGTGGAAGGAGAAAGATCTGCTGAGGTGATATGCCAGGGCATTCCAGTCTTCTGGAAGATTGGCAGCTTTGAGGTGAATGGAGTGCTTCATGCAGAAGTCCTATAGAGGAATGGCCTCCTGACACAGGTGGAGGAATGCTCTCCTTCCTGCTTGTTGATGTAGAACATGGCCACAAATTGTCTGTAAGTACCCGTACTACTTTGGAAGAAACACTTGGCAAGCTAAGCAGACTATTCTGAGCTCTCTGCTGCTTACGTGTAGAGAGAGAGAGAGAGCTCTTCCTGGGACAAAGACCCTGTATTCTGAGGTGATCAAGGTAGGCCTCCCAACCTAGATCGTAAGTGACCAAAACTAGAGGACACTGAGGCTATGTGGTGGCAAAGGAAATGCCTGCCATTGGGGCCCCTTCAGTATCTTTGCGACCCTGGCAGTGAGGCAGAGGTGGATGGGGGCAGTTGACAACACTTGTAATCTATGCTCCTCCTCTTGAACAGGTCCTGTTGCAGCAGCAAAGCTGAGAAGTGGGCTGATTTCTGGGGGCTGAAATGTTTCCTCAAAGGAGCCAGAGTATACAGGCCAAAGACCTGAGGGTGGTCAATGAGTCCTTCAGGACATGGAGCTGTGTGTCAATTTGCTTCAAAAATAACGAGGTACCTATGAATCAGAGGTCTTGGGTTGACTGTTGGACCTCCTGTGGTAGCAGCAAGGACTCTAGCCAAGAGCATTCTACCATAGCCACTGTGGAAGCCATCATTCTGGCTGTTGCATTGAACGCATCTAGGGCGGCCTAGAGTGAGGCTCTGACTATGTTCTTTCCCTCCCCTACGAGTGCAGAGAACTCTTGCCCGGACTCCTGAGGCAGTGAGTCTAAATTTCAACAGAGTCCCACATATTGTAATCGTACTTCCCCAGCAGGACTTGCTGGTTTGAGATACGACGTTGCAAATCTCCCATTGAATACATATTTCTGCCAAACAGATATAGTTTAATTAAGTCTTTCTGTTTGAGGATAACACTTGCCTGGCCTTGTCTTTCCTCTCATTGGCTGCCGTTACAACTAGGGACCCAGGAGGAGGGTGAAAATAGAGTGCTTATACTCTTTAGCTGACACATAGTATTTCTTCTCTGCCCTCTTCAAAATGTGTGTGGGGAGAGAAAAGATGGGGTTTGCCACAGGTCTCTGACCAGTTCCATAACATCCTCATTGATGGGCAGGGCCATCGTAGGTAGAGTTGCAGTAGCCAAAATATCAATGAGTCTATGGGAAGACTCCTTGAGCACCTCAACCTCAAGTTCTAGATTAGCACCTGTTCTGTTTAAAAGCTCCTGATGGGCATTCAAGTTATCTTGCAGCAGCGAGCTGCTCAGTCCAACCTCATCTGGGGAGGAGGAAAAGCCCTGTACTGGAGGGCGAGCTTCCTCCTCTTCTTCTACCTCTGTTACTTCCATTGGGCCTACATCTTGTTTGTCAGTACTGGACTCGGTGCCAGAGTTGGGGTCTTGTGCCAAATGGACCAATGTGGGGTGCCTGCCTCTCAGATGCAACCGAGTAGGACTGGTGGGACAACAGCTCTGGTACTGGGGGAACGCTCATAGGTTTCAGAACTGCCACTGCATAGGCTACTGTCCTCTTGGCCAGGTGCCAGTGGGGAGACCTGCCCCAAGATCCGGCAGAATGTAGGACAGATCAGCATATACTAAAAACAGACAAACAACACTCATGATGCCTAGGACTCTCAATTCTATGTGGCACTCTCTTTTTTTCCCCATACGTCTAGTTAAGTCAGGTATGTCCAGACTTATTTCATTCAGCTCTGCCCCTGGTCACTCTTTAACTGAGACAGAAGCCCAGTTCAAAGCACTTAGCTAATATCTAAATGTAAGTTCCACAAGCTGTGTAGCACCTAGAGGAGACAATTGCCCCCCTCCAAACTCTCCCTTCAGGTCCACAAAACCCAGTCAATAGACCAAACATTATCCAAATGTAGGGCTTCCCTAGTAAGTAAAGCTGGAATAACACTAACCTGTATCCAAAGTGGCAGAAACACTGGGAACCAGCCCTTACAGCAGACATCTCTTGATCTACAGGACTGTCGTTAACTCCTATATTTATAACCTCTCCCCAGCCCCCTGTGCTCTGATTGGCTCAGCTATCATATGTTGACTATCTGTGGGTCCTTTCTATATAGCTTTAGAAGTAGCTACTGAGCAAGTCCAGTAACTGCCATACCCTACTTCTGGATGTTTCTGAGCCTTTTTAGCTGAGTTGCCCTGACGTGCACTCTGCATATGTGCAGAGAGACAGAGTATTCCAGCTAAATTCCAATCTCCTGCACACTGCTTCTTTCCCTTTTATGGGTCAAGCAAAGTCAAATGCTGTTGTTGAAGAATAAAGTATATGGGCTATATAGGAAAAGATGGCCTGGTGACTAAAAGTGTGGGGTAAGAGGCAAGATTCCTGGGTTCTAGGCCTAGTTATGCCAGATGTTGTGTGTGATATTGAGCAAGTCATATAAACCAACATTTTGAAATTGGGTTGCCTAAATTTCGCACCTAAATTTACATCGTCTTTACATAAAGAGACTTCATTTCCAGAGGTGTTGAGCATCCTTTATCCAGGGCCAGATGTACACCTTATGTACTCTACACACAGTATCGTCAGCACCCCCTGCTTACAGCCACACCCCCACCCCACTGCCACTCCCTCCTCCACACTGGCCAGGACTGACCTGGCTTCTGACTGATCCCAAGGAGCTCGGCTCCGGGGAGGCAGGCGACAGAAGTGGGTTAGTGGAAAAAGCAGCCACCTTTTGCTTCCCCAAAGGGGTAGGGGGAAGGGAAAAGAAAGGGAGAGGGAAAGAAATTCCACCCCCACTGCCCCTTGCTCCCCACCCATCAGGGAAGCTTACATAGGGAAGTCTGCAGCTACCTTCCAGGCAGGCTACATGGGGATTACACATGCAATTGCTTGCGTGGTTTGGCACCTGCCTTGAACACAGGCTTAGAGATGTGTCACTCTCCTGTCCCTTTTACCATCGCACTAAAATGCAGCTGTGAAATGAAATAGTTTAGAGAACCTGCTGCATCAGATTCAAAGGAGACACAGAAGATAGGGAAGAATGTGTTTGTTATTGTTGATGCATGGATGCAAATCTAATATATGAATCTAAGGGTATGTCTACACTACAAAATTAGGTCAAATTTATAGAAATCATTTTTATACAGTAGATTGTGTGTGTCATAGTGTAGACCAGGCCTAAGGGAGTGTCTGGAAATTTGTGGAACATGTATGTTGTGGCAGACAGAAGGAATGCATGTGAATAAATTACAGGATTTCAAACATGTTGAGCCACCTACTGCGAAACCTACTGCAAACGTAGCAGCTACTGGTTTCTCAGAACCTCTGAAAATCAGACTGATCATTTAGTGTTTTAGGAGGCTTTCTAGGCACCCTTTTAAAAGAGTCTTGACATTAAGAGTCCCGTGGTCCATTATCTCCACGGCATTTTAAACTGCATCCGTATTCCCAGTTGTACCTAAGAAACAGCAGCAGAACCTTCACAGTGGAGAAGGGAAATACTACATTCTTAAAGCATCTGAGTAACCCCATTGACTCAATGGGGCTGACTCACATGCTTAAAGCTAAGTATGTTCTTGAGTAGGCCCTCTGAAGTCAATAGCACAATTCAAACGCCGATAACTACAATGTCCAGACTTCAGAGGTTCACTCTGCTCACTTTCCTATTTATTACACCACACAATATGTGGGACATCAGTATAGATTGATCCTGCCACTTCATGAATGCAAACATGGGCTGCTGCTATGTGAGCTAAAGGATCCCATTCCATCAGCCAAACCTATAGCAGGCTCACCAACTTCTACCTGTGGCCAAGCCACCACTATAAGGGGACAGTGTGCCACAGTGAGTGTGTTACCTCCTCAAAGAAGAGCCAAGATACACATGTGCATTGCCACATGGAATAAAGATTTTGTCTGCTCTGCCACTTTAAGAATGGGAAGTTTTGCAAAGCTCTTGTGTGTGTCCAGCTTGATTAAAACATACTGGTTTATTTGTGTTTTCAAGTCAGCAAGTACATTCTTACCAATGACTTCCCATTTGTTAGGCCGTATGCCACCTTTATGTTTTGAAATTAACTCTCCGGGTAGGTCTTTCTGGACTTACAATGGCATTCAGCTTAAATAAAGCAAAACAGTTTGCAAAATATCATTCTCCTTCTCGCATACCTGTGTCCTCCATAGTGACAGGCTAACTGAACTGATGGGCTTCACTTCTCATAAAAGTGAGGAATTATTCTGCTTATCTGCAGTACTTATACCCCTGCAGGTTACAATGGTCAATAGAACTAGACATTTCCTGAGATGCAGCAAAATATATGTTTTGTTTTGGACCCCTGAAGAAGCTCTTTTTAAATGACAACAACAAGTGGCAGATAGAAGGTAGATGAGGTAATATCTTTTCTTGGACCATCCTCTGCTGGTGGAAGGTACAAGCTTCGAGCTACACAGGGGTCCTTCTGCAGGTCTGGGGAAGGAAATCAGTGTCTGAACTTGTCAGAAACAGATGGTCATGGGTTAATGTCCCTTTTACCTGTAAAGGGTTCAGAAGCTCAGTGAACCTGGCTGACACCTGACCAGAGGACCAATGGGGGGACAAGACATTTTCAAATATGGTGGAGGGAAGTCTTTGTTTGTGCTGTTTGTTTGTTCGTTATCACTCTTGGGGCTAAGAGGGACCAGACGTGCAACCAGGTCTTTCTCCAATCTTTCTGAAACAGTGTCTCATGTTCTAAATAGTAAGTACTAGCTAGAAAAGGCAGATTAGTCTTATGTTTGTTTTCTTAACTTGTGAATGTGTATTTTGCTGGAAGGATTTTTACCACTGTTTGATGTAACTTTGAATCTCAGGCTAGGGGGGAGGGAGTCCCCCTCTAGGCTATATAAATCTGAATACCCTGTAAACATTCACCATCCTGATTTTACAGAGATAATTTTTACTTTTTTCTTTCTTTAATTAAAAGCTCTCTTTAAGAACCTGATTGATTTTTTTTCCTTGTTTTAAGACCCAAGGGGATTGGGTCTAACCTCACCAGGGATTGGTGGGGTGAAAGGAGGTGGGGGGAAGGTTAATTCCTCTCTGGTTTAAGATCCAAGGAGTTTGGATCAGTGTAATCTCTCAGGGTAACTCAGGGAGGTGAAAGTCTGGGAGGGGGAAAGGAGAGGGGATGGTTTATTTCTCCTGGTTTTAAGACCCCAGGGGTTTGGGTCTTGGATTCCCCAGGGAAGGTTTTGGGGGAACAGAAAGTGTGACAAACACTATATTTTGGTTGGTGGTGGCGATATCAGATCTAAGCTAGGAATTAAGCTTAGAAGTGTCCATGCAGGTCCCCACTTTTGGACGCTAAAGTTCAAACTGGGGGGAAAATACCTTGACAGAACTAAGTACAAATTGGGACAGATTGTTAAACATAAGGGGTCTGTGAAGGGGTGTTCACCCCTCCCTTGCCCTGAAAGGGTTAATGTAGACCTAGAAGAGGCTAATTAACCCAACAGGCCACAACTGAGGGGAATCAGGTCTCCAAGTAATCCCCTGACTGACTGAGGGAGCCCAGCTGAGGAGGAATGAGCTGGGCTGGACTTATAAAGACGGGAAGTAGAAGCAGAGAGACTATTGGGAAAGTCTGCTGTCACTCTCTGGCAGAAGGGAGGTGCCATTGGGCTGGCAGACCCAGAGCAGGGGGAAGCCAGGAAGGTAGGGCAGGATTCAGAAAGGCAGAAGGTCTCTTCCCTTCTAGACCTTTAACTGCTGGCTAGAGAGTCCACAAACCAGAACCTGGAGTAGAGTGTGGGCTTGGGTTCCCCTGCCAGCCACTGTGGGAGCGGTACTATGAAGTCATGAACAGGATCACTGAAGGAGACTTTGGAACCTCAGAAGGGGGTGTCATAAACAGATAGCTAAGGGTTAATGTCTCTTTCACCTGAAACACCTGACCAGAGAACCAATCAGGAAACCGGATTTTTTCAACTTTGGGTGGAGGGAAGTGTGTCTCTGAGTCTTTTGTCTGTCTGCCTGTTTCCTCTGAGCTTTGGAGAAGTAGTTCTATTTTTTAGTCTTCTGTTTCTAAGTGTAAGGACAAAGAGATCAGATAGTAAGTTCTATGGTTTCTTTTCTTTGGTATTTGCATGAATATAAGTGCTGGAAATGCTTTGATTTGTATTCTTTTTGAATAAGGCTGTTTATTCAATATTCTTTTAAGCAATTGACCCTGTGTTGTATCATCTTAATACAGAGAGAACATTTGTATTTTTTCTTTCTTTTTTATATAAAGTTTTCTTTTAAGACCTGTTGGAGTTTTTCTTTACTTCAGGGAAATTAAGTCTGTACTCACCAGGGAATTGGTGGGAGGAAGAAATCAAGGGTAGAGCTGTGTGTTGGATTGCTAGCCTGATTTGGCATTTCCTCTGGGTGAAGAGGAAAGTGCTTTTGTTCCAGGATTGGGAACGGAGAGGGGGAATCACTCTGCGTAGTTTCACAGAGCTTGTGTCTGGGTATCTCTCCAGGAACATCTGGAGGGGGGAAGGGAAAAAGGATTATTTCCCTTTGTTGTGAGACTCAAGGGATTTGGGTCTTGGGTCCCCAGGGAAGGTTTTTTTCAGTGGGACCAGAGTGCCCCAAAACACTCTAATTTTTTGGGTGGTGGCAGCAGTACCAGGTCCAAGCTGGTAACTAAGCTTGGAGGTTTTCATGCTAACCCCCAAATTTTGGACGCTAAGGTCCAGAATCTGGGAATAAGGTTATAACATGGTGGCAGAGGTGGGATATAGACAGAATCCAGAAGCCAGTAGGAATATTATATTTTTCTTTTCTCTGCTAAGGGCTTTTTAGCAGAGAGAAACAGTTTGGTTTTAAAAGGGAACCAGAGAGAATTTTTTTTTCTGCTCTCTCTAGCAGTTTGTGGTTTGCATGTTAAGCGAGAAGACTGTTGAGGGTCTTTTGTCATGCAATAGCCCTCCCATTAGCAGGCAAGTACCAGCACTTATATGCATGCAAATAAAGTGGTTTTTCTGGTTTCCCTTAATTGAACATTAGCTAGAGAGAGAAAAGGAAAAAAGCACTGTTGCTAGGCAGACTTCAGGAGGCAACAGAGAGCCTGCAGTTCAGAAAATAAACACCGGAGGGCACCCCAACACAAGAAAACAGGAACCATGACTTCTAAGGCAAAGATTGACGCCGAAGAACAAATCAAAGACGCTGAACACAGGCGACAGATGGAGATGAAAGAAAAGGAAGAAAGCCTCCAACTGGCAGCCTTCCAAAGAGAACAGGCAGCCCAAGAGGCAGCACACAAAAGAAAACTAGAAGAAGAAGAGGTGGCCCACAGAAGGAAGCAAGAAGAAGAAGAGGTGGCCCACCGCCGAGAAATGGAAAAACAACAAAAAGAGAATGAAGAGAAGGAAAAACAGAGAAAACATGAACTGGAGATGGCAAAAGCTGGGCTGCATGTGCCAGCCAACCCTAACAACCCGGCGCCAAGTCTTGCTCCACAGCACAGGAAATTTCCCACCTACAAGGCAGGTGATGACACCGAGGCCTTCTTGGAAAATTTTAAAAGAGCCTGTCTTGGGTACAGCATCCCCGAAGACCAGTACATGGTAGAATTAAGGCCACACCTCAGTGGACCTTTAGCAGAGGTGGCAGCTGAAATGCCCAAGCCGCAAATGAATGACTATAAACTTTTTCAAACCAAGGCCAGATACAGGATGGGGATAACCCCAGATCATGCCCGTCGGCGCTTCAGAACCCAAAAATGGAAACCAGAGGTGTCATTTCCCAAACACGCCTACTACATTGCAAAAAACTATGAGGCCTGGTTAACAGGAAACAACATTCAAACCTTGGAAGAAGTGAACCTCCTCATATAAATGGAGCAGTTCTTGGATGGTGTTCCTGAAGACATCACACGGTACATACAAGATAGAAATCCCAAAACTATCGCTGAGGCGGGGGAAATTGGAGCCAAATGGATGGAACTGGCAGAAAGCAAAAAAGCTACTGTCAAGGGGAACGATTACCCCAGGGGGCACACAGACCATAAACCCTACAACCGAGGACAGCCAAAGACCCTACATACCACCCAAGTAAAGCCACAAATACCCTACTCTTCAACCTCACCAGTCTCCAGTAACTCACCTCGGCCCAGTGACCCATCAGATGGAAGATGCTTTAAGTGTAATGAACTGGGACATATCAAGGCCAACTGTCCCAAGAACACCATGCGAGTGCAATTCATTACACCACCATCACCCCAAAGATCCCCAGGCCCAGATGCCTCTCAAATACCCTTGGAGCGAAGGGAAAATTTGAGAGTGGCGGAAAGAAGGTTACTGCGTGGAGAGACACGGGGGCACAAGTGTCAGCTATCCACCAATCCTTCGTTGACCCCAAATTCATCAACCCAAAGGCCAAAGTTACAATTTACCCCTTCATGTCACAAGCTGTAGACTTGCCTACAGCTCAACTGCCTGTCCAGTACAAAGGCTGGTCAGGAATGTGGACTTTTGCAGTCTATGACAATTATCCTATCCC
The DNA here is from genome assembly GCF_007399415.2 of Gopherus evgoodei. Taxonomy (NCBI): domain Eukaryota; kingdom Metazoa; phylum Chordata; order Testudines; family Testudinidae; genus Gopherus; species Gopherus evgoodei. The sequence goes on from NC_044326.1 coordinate 12,262,574, forward strand.
CATGCTACTGGGGGAAGACTTGGCCAACCAGGTGAGGCGGGCCAAGAGAGTGGGAATGGTTACCCGTAGCCAAACCAGGCATGCTTCCAGACCCCTTCCTGTTCCTGAGCCGTCCACAGAGGCCCCGTCTGTGTTACCAGAGACCCAGACAGAGGTAGTGGACCCGGATTCCATGCCTACCACTGAAACAGCCACAGCATCTCCAGTCCCAGGCCCGGAACTGGAACAGCAACCAGCACCAGCAAGTGCAACCACATCTTCAAACTCAACGCCAGAGGGCGCCAGCGAGCCAGAACTGGCAGAAGCACACGACAGCCATACCCAAAAGGCTCAGCCAGAGCCTGAATACCCTCAGGTGCACCAGCGGAGAGCGGTTCACCAGCAACGGAAACAACCCCATCACCTACATCGCTTCCAGAGGGACCAAGCCCAAGTCCACAGTCTGAGGAAGAACTGGTGACCCCAGCCTCAAGGGAACAGTTCCAGGCTGAGCAGGAAGCAGATGACAGCCTTCAGAAAGCGTGGGCGGCGGCACGGAGCACCCCACCGCCTCTCAGCTCTTCTAATCGATCCCGGTTTGTTATAGACCAAGGACTTTTATATAAGGAAATTCTTTCTGGTGGACACCGGGACGAATGGCAGCCGCAAAAACAGTTGGTGGTTCCAACTAAGTACCGGAAGAAGCTCTTAAGCTTAGCCCATGATCATCCCAGTGGCCATGCTGGGGTGAACAGAACCAAGGACCGGTTGGGGAAGTCCTTCCACTGGGAGGGGATGGGCAAGGATGTTGCCAAGTATGTCCGGTCTTGTGAGGTATGCCAAAGAGTGGGTAAGCCTCAAGACCAGGTCAAGGCCCCTCTCCAGCCACTCCCCATAATTGAGGTCCCATTTCAGCGAGTAGCTGTGGATATTCTGGGCCCTTTCCCAAAAAAGACGCCCAGAGGAAAGCAGTATGTACTGACTTTAGTGGACTTTGCTACCCGATGGCCAGAAGCAGTAGCTCTAGGCAACACCAGGGCTAACACTGTATGCCTGGCCCTAACAGACATCTTTGCGGAAATGCATAGAGTAACCTGGCCAGAGGGTCGAGCTTATGGAGCAAGAGAAGGGCCACAGATCCAGAGAGAGAAGTGGAGGATGGCATGCAACTGTAAGAAGAGGTGTCAACCTCATGAGCTATTCCCCAGAGTGACCAGGAGGACACACCATCCTAGCGGTGAGTGGAGCACCCAGACAGTTTGTGGGAGAATGCAGGCCTGACGCTCACCCCTGATACAAGGGGAGTGTGAGAGACAGTTTGAGACAACTGCCCTGATATGAGGGGAGTGGGAAAAGCTGTTGAAGAAACAGTTGAGACAAAGAGACAATGGCTCTCTGAGGCAGGGTTGGGACTCACCACCGTGGCACCTCCCACTGGTCACTCCAGGAATTAGCTCAATCCTTGGCAGAGCACCTTCTGTCAGTGGTGTCTCATCTGCCATCTGTTCCTTGCTGGTGTCTGGACCCGCATTGCTCCCTGCTCAGTGGAGTCCTCTTCAGGCCACTGCCCTTCAGCAGTGCCCCCTAGTCCATCCTCACCTTCTTCTGCGGGGGTGGGTTAGTAACAGTCCTTGCAGTGGCCAACCACAGTCCCCAAAGCCCATTGTCTCAAGGGCCTGTTGCAATTTGTCTCAGCCACCACATGGCCAAGTGCAGTACAAGGGGGAAGGGGGGACCCAGGCCCGCCCACTACTCTGAGTCCCAACCCAAGGACCCTTTAGTGGCAGACGCCCTGCCCTCCTTCTCTCCCCTGGTGCACCTCTCTCCCTGGGCTGCTTCCCCTTTGCACCAGATAGGCCCTTCCCTCAGGACCTGCAGCCCGGCAGGTAGCAGGCTGGAGTTCCCATCTGCTCCCCTGAGATTGCACTGCACTGTCCCAGGTGCTGGTCTCCTCACTCAGGAGACAGACTTTCCCCTGTGAAGGTCTGGGAGAGACTGCCTGCTGCTCTTCTGGGCAGCCTTTATATGGGGCCACGCTGAGCCTTGGTTAGCTGTCTCCAATCTCGGCTCTCATTGGTTCTCAGTAAGCCCTTTCCTGATTGGCTGCTGGCCTGTGTGGCCTCTGGCCTACTCTAGCCCCTTCTCACATAGGGGTGGGGCTTCTGCCCCACCACACTAGCCAAGAAGTGAGCTGGGACAAGAAAAGAGGTCCCAGGATCTGGAGGCCAGAGCCCCAAGCAAAATATTGTTACACCTGTGGGTGAAGGAGACACCTTAGGAGAACTTGCCCTTATTGGGAAGAGAAGAAGCCTAGCCCTAAAGGAGGAAAAGTAAGAAAGCCCCAATGTGTCCAACTTGTGAAGAAGACAGGAAGGGGGGATGCTAGTTTCACCTGTGAGGAACTAGGACATATAAGGAGACAGTGTCCTCAGAGACAGAACAGTAGTCCAGGAAAGGGCAGAGTCCCTGTGTGAGACGAAATCAAAGTGACAAGCCAGGAGAAGGACAAGGGGTCCAGAAAGGATCAAGCAGGACATCTGGACAATTCTGAAACTATTTTTTCAAAGCTTTTGAGTTTTGAAATTTGTGGAAATGTTTGTCTTGAAATGTTTCATTTTCAACTAATCAGCATTTTTTGACTAAATACCATTTTGTCTAAAAATTCCCAACCAGCTTTACCTCTTCATCAGTGTGAGGAAGGGGTTCACAAACTGCCTCTTAATAGACCATGTCCATTTCTTCCCTTGACATTTTAAAGGGTGAGCTCTTCTTCTGCAATACATCTGGAAAGGTCTCTGAGGAGGAGTTTACTAAAGAGCAACATACTGATTTCATGTGTCAGAAGTGGCAGAGCAATGCAACCTACCATAAATATGTGATCGTATGAGATGCACAGTGTATGGATCTTTTGTATTATGATCCTTGGTTTGCCTGCTTTGGTTCATATTCAGTCCTAGCACAGCATATCCAATTTCGTTATATTTTACATGAAGGGTGAATTTGTCTCCTACTGTGCTCTTTTGAAATCTAATATGCACAAATTCCTGAAAGTGAACAAAAATACATGATATACTATTGCTCAATATTACAAATTAAGATCAATTAACTGACATATTTTCCACTCCCACTTTTATTTAAATCAGTGTCATATGTTCAAGAGATGATTATACAAGGAAAGAGTGTTATACAAGATTGCAGCACACTTTGTCAAAATAAAGTCATCATTTAAAAAAAATCCTATAAAAAGACATTTCCTTATCGGCATCTGTGCACTGAAGCTAATTAGCACCCAGGAGCATTTTGGTGGGTTTGGGGGTGCATGTACCATCATTTCAAAATTTTTTTATCCTGTCATTTATGTTACCAGAGATTCTCTTTCAGCTCAGATACTAGGGGTCCATGCTTTGAAGCAGTGGGAAACCTAAGTTCTACCTCCTGTGTTGCTGTGAAGTTCTCAGAGACCACAGAGTGGATCATAATGATGTCCCTGAAGTTCTTAGCTGGCCCATGTATTTGTTGCAATATATGAACCATGTGTTGTTCATTTGAGAGGGTGGAAGGATGAGAGAATTTTTCTTAGGTCATTTGTCCTTTCAAAGTTGAAAAGAAGTAAACCAAATAGAATAAAGGTCTGTTGAATAGCTCTGGTGATACCTAGGTCTTTTTTTAATTAAATTTTATATACTGGATTTATTTTACTTGATTAAAATCACCATCTGAGTGCTTGAACCCTGTTTGATAGGATACTGTACTATAGTGGTTTGCGCATTGGCTTGCTAAACCGAGGATCAGGGCCAGCTCTACAGTTTTCGCTGCCCCAAGCAGCGCGCTGAATTGCTGCCAGACAGCGGGGGCAGTCCATGTGCCCTTAGGGCATCAGGCATGTTTCTGCGGGGGCAGCAATTCGGTGGCAGCGTCTATGTTTAGCTGAAGCCGCCCTGGACAGCTAAACATAGAACCTGCTGCTGAATTGCCACCGCCGCGGAAATGCGCCTGCCGCCCTAAGGGCACACGGACTGCCCCCGCTGTCCACAGTGGAAATTCGGCACGCTGCTTGGGGTGGCGAAAACACAGGGACTGCCGCCCTTCCAGAATGCCACCACAAGCACCAGCTTGGAATGCTGGTGCCTGGAGCCAGCCCTGCCCAGGATTGCAAGCTCAATCTTTAGGGGGGGGCATTTAGGGATCTGGGGCAAAAATCTGTCTCGGGATTGGTCCTACTTTGAGCAAGGGGTTGGACTAGATGACCTCCTGAGGCCCCTTCCAACCCTAATATTCTATGATTCTATATACAATAACTAAGGACGTGTCTACATTACCAAGTTTTGTTGACAAAACTTATGTTGACACCCAAAAGTCGACAAAATAAAAATCTCCAAAGGGTGTTCACACTTGCTCCCTCTGTTGACAGATCATGTCCACATTGGGGACACCATCATAAACAGGGTGAGCAATGCACCATGGGTATGTATCCCACTGTACAGTGTTGTGTGATGGAAGAGCTGATCACTGAAGGAGTTCTCCCACAGCCTCCTCAGCTGCCGAGAGCAGCATCATGAGTAGCTCTGTGAGCTCTCCGTGCTGAGGAAAGGCAAGGCAGCAGAGCAGTCTGTTCCCCTTCCCCTGCAGCAGCAGTCTGCCTGCTGCTGTGTTCCTAGTGCAGGGCAGGACAGGAGCATTCCAATGATTTGCTCCTTGTTTGTTCCCCCAAGGGAACAGCCCACAAATACTTCCTGGAGCTTTGAAAGGGGAAGGGTGCATGCCTGCAGGGCAGCAGAGATCAAAACACTGAGCAGAGCAATCAAGGCAGGCATTGTGGGATACTGGTGGGAGCCAGTTTTGTCAACAAAACAATCAGCAGTGGCTACACTGGCTCTTTATCCACAGTAAAGGGAGGGGAAAAAACAAACATCTTTCATAAGGGGGGGAGATTTTGTTGCCAAAACTGGGCATTTTTCCTGACAAAAGTCCCATTGTAGTGTGTACGCTCTTGCTGTTTTGTTGCCAGTCAGTTTTTTACGACAAAACATGCTAGTGTAGACAAGCCCTAACTAACCAAGGGGTCTTGATCCACTGCCCAATGAAGTCAATGGCAATCTTTCCATTGACTGTATTGGGCTTTGGATCAGCCCCTTAAAACACAACAAGAATAACTCTTCTGGACTGTCTCTGTAGAGTGGCAAGTTAAATTACATGTTGCTAGATTGTTTTCCTGCAAATCGTTCACCGAGCATTATGTGTTCTATTAGCTGAAACCTTCAATTTCTTGTTGCTACTGCGATATGAGCTTTTGGGACGACTCTTATAAATGTAGCTTGGAAAATGTTATTAGACTGCAGTGACCTGTTCAACAGTTGGGGCTGCTGAATAAGAAGGAGGAGCAGATTCTCAGCTCCTGCAAATTGTCATCAGTCTACTGGAACCCCACCCCAACCTCAATGACTCGGCAAAATAGGAATTTAACTTCAAACTAAGCAGCTGCAGGATGGTAGTGGAGTGTGCCTTCGGCTGGATAAAAGATTGTTGGTGATGTCTATGTATCCTGTTGGCTGCCTGTGTGGCCACTGCCATCTGCATTACTGTGATGTGATGTGCTATGTTCTTCATAACATTGGAGAGATTAAATCAAATACAATAGGACAGAGTGGGTATAGGACAGGATTAGATAGCCCGATCCAGTGAACATTCATGTTGATGCTAGTTCCTAGTGGGATAGGGAAATCAGGGATTGTGATAAATGAAGTGGGGGAGGGAAATAGCTATAAAGTCCCTCTTGGTAGCTGTTCTCTGCTTGCTTTACCTCTAAAGGGTTAACAAAGTCCCCCAGGTAAAGAAAAGGAGACCTGCTCAAAAGAGCCAATAGGATGGCTAGAACTTTTTTTAAATTGGGAAAAAAGTTTTCCCTTTGTGTCTGTGGTTGTTCTCTGGAGAGCAGAGACACAGAGCAGCAATGCTGTAAGCATCTTTAAGCCAGGTATGATCATAAATCATCAGATCATACCTAGAACTACTTATCTGGAACTCCTAAATCTGTGAGTAGATCAGGAATGTTTGGAAAGATGTGATTAGGGTTATTTCTGTATGGCTAATGGACTCCATTGTGCTAACCCCAGATGCTTTTGTTTGCTTGTAACCTTTAAGCTGAACCCCTAAGAAAGCTTTTTTGGAATTGCTCTTTTAAAATCTACCAAAAGCCTATGTTCCAGATATATTTTCTTTCTTTTGTTTTTAATAAAATTTACCTTTTTTTAAGAACAGGATTGGATTTTGGTTTCTTCACATGTTCCCTAAGAGGTTTGTGCACATGTTGTTTGATTAGCTGGTAGTAAAAGCTAATTTCCTTTGTTTTCTTTTTCAGTTCTTTCCCGGAGGGGCAGGGGATGCAAGGGCATGAGTGTATGCCACAGGGAGGAAATCCCAAGTGCTCCTTCCTGGGTCCAAGGGATTTTTTTTTTTTTTTTTTTGCATTTGGGTGGCAGCAGCATTTACCAAGCCAAGGTCAGAGAAAAGCTGTAACTTTGGGAGTGTAATACAAGCTTGGAGTGGCAAGTATTAATTTTTAAAATCCTTGCAGGCTCCCACCTTCTGCACTCAAAGTGCCAGAGTGGGGATTCAGCCTTGACAGGGATATATCTTGAATATCAGGGGGGCATGATGTTCTTTCAGCTCAGCCCCAAACAAAGCTCTAGACCACATCCAGCTGCTGTAAATACACAAGGGGAAACATTCCTACTTGCTTGTGTTTCAGCATCCAATTTAGTTCCCCTCCCGATGACCATCATTAGCTGGTCTTTTAGGTAATGACTCACTGGGTAATTGGGACAGACGCCTCTGCAGGCATAACAACTTTTGGTTTGTGATTGTTCTGTGGAGGGTGTTTACCCAACTAAATTGCAGTTATTGTTCTTTCACTTTGTGTTACCCTTCACAGCTGTTAGCCAGACCATAGCTTAGGGAGAATTATTCAGGGTTTGAAGGATCTTGAAAAATGTTGATGAAGGGATTGGGCGGGGGTTTTGCAAGTGGTTTCCCTTATCGGCTATTAATGGAGAGTACCCCAATGGTTCTCAGTGATCATGGTGTTTGGGGGTCGAGGTGGACTTGAGGAGGGGCTGTTGGTGTGTTCAGTATGTGACAGCACAATGACTTTGTTTTCATGTTCTCTGCTTTGTCAAAGGCCTAGGGACGTTTATCCACTCTCAACTTTATTAACCGAGGGGAAAAAAGGAATCTGTTTTGTCAGGGCATGTTGCACTTTCTGCATATTTCCAGCTTACTTATTCACATATACCTAAATGGGGAGTTGAGGTTGGGAGGGATGCAGAGCACCTTGCACTGGGCACTTACGCAACTTAAAGCACTGATTTGTGAAGCCCAAAGCCAAACGATAGACTAAGATTGCCACCTATCTGGGTTTTATCTGGACAATCTAGTTTTTGGCTTCTGTGTCCAGATGCCATTTAAGGTTGCCAGATGTCCAGTTTTTGACTGGAAAGTCAGGTTGAAAATGGGGATCTGAGAGCCCTTTTTGGTACCTGGGGAGGAGGTGCCAGGTCATTAACCCATGTCAGACCCTGCTTAGCCAAGAGCACCTCCTACCTGAAGGCAGGCAGCAAGCAACAGAGGGATGGGAAGTAGAGAAGCGAGTGACAGGGGTGGGGCCTTGTGGAAAGAGGAGAAGAAGGGGTATGGCCTTGGGGAAGAGGAGGAACAGGGGCAGGGACTTGGGAGTAGAGAGGAGGAGGAGCAGGAGTGGGGCCTTGGGGATCCAGTTATTAGCAATTTAAAAAGGTGGCAACCATGGGAAAATAAAAATAAAAGTTTTCCCTTTCATCGAATGAAGAGTACACACATATTTAAAGGAAATAACATTTATTGTAAGTAGCACTGGTAACATAACTGAGAACATTGTGTAAATGGGAACTTTGAAAGAAAACCGAACAGATAAGAAGAACATTGTAACTAATGCCTACAATCCCTTGTCCTTGAGCTTGATCTATCCCTCTCCTGGGAGAGTGGTGGAATAGCTGTGGAAAATGGTCTGGGGGAACATGGGGATGTCTTCTGTGCAGGGTTTAGGGGCCGGATACATGCAGATTTTTAGGCACAATTTCAGGGTCCTCATTCCTCTCATGCATGTTCCCAGGATTCCCCTTGGGAGGAATTTTTGGGTGCTAGTGCAGGGTGTTGTGCTGGAGATCTGCAGCATCCCTCCTCTGATAGGGGTGGGGGCTGGATCCTCTGCCTCAACAACACGCTGGGCTGCAGATGCAGGAGGAGGAGATGCTGAAGGACACAGAAGAGATGCCAGTTCCTGGACACTGGCAGTGACTATTGCAGCAGATGGGACCCAAATCCTTTCCATCACCACTTGTACCAGGGAGTGCTACAAGGCATGCTCTCAGTTCCTTGGGGCAAACTCCCATTCTGTGCATTGTGCTCCAGGAACCAGATCTTTACTGACTCTTGCCTCTGATAATGTTCCTCCCTCTCAGCAGCCCATTTCCTCCCTTTCCCTCATAAATCAAACTGATCCTGGCTCCTCTTGTGGATGTCAATGAGCAGGTGCCCCAGTAACATCCTCCATCTGCCCCTACTGTCCCTGGGCAGCTGCTCCTGGCTCATGGGCAGGATGAGCTCTCCCTCCTCAGCAAAAGTTCCTTCCAGTTGAATCACAAGAGCAGCATTGTACTTTTTCATTTGTCTTAAAGCAGGTAATAAATCCCCCTCATAACATAACTGTGCTATTGAAAGCCACAATATCGATGCTTTTCAGTTTTTCAGCAATGCGATTATTTCAGCCTTCTTTCTGAGACAACCTTTGCAGACACCCAAAAAGAAGCACTTGCTGAAAATGGTAGGTAACATCAACCAATTCATTGTGTGATTGGACAAGAGAGCTGCAGCAGGGGAGGCAGGGACAATATTAATGGTTTCCAATTTCTTCTTTTAAGGCTGGTCATCAGTTGGAAAACATAGCCATTTTGAAAATACCAGACTGGAAAAGGGAGGTGATAAGTGACCAGTCCTGTGGTGGAGATCCTGCAATCTATGCCAGAGAGATGTTCGTGCTACCTGTTACCCCACTACATATTGCTGAATGGATGGGTTCGTTGAGTCCTGAAGATAGATCAAACACATTTGCACTGATGTTGAACCTTAAGAATCAGCTGTAGTTTCTGCTTCACCAGAAATTTGCAGACATATGCTTACGGGACTGGGAAGCAATCCATATGGAAATAGACTATATTCTAAGCTAACTGACAGAACCTGCATGGAGGGGGAGGAGCAAACCACTGCAAATGCCCACCCATCCCCAAACCAGTCCCTGCAGCGTCAGGAAATCCTGACTCTTCAGCTAGAGAAGAGCAGAGAAAGTAACAGGGAAAGAAAGAGTCACCCAGCAACTGTACTTTGTTCCATGAATTTAAAAGCCTCTTGGCAAAGGGAAACTGCATGGCATTCGTATTGCTGCCAGAGTGGATCCTTCATCATCCCCCTTTCTCCTGGCTTTTGTAGTGTGGCTTAAAGCGGGGACACCCTGGACACCAGGGACCGGGAACGATTTAAAACATTTGTACCATGAAGGGGACCACTATTATGCTCCTCAGAGAAGCAAATGTTCCCTTTCTTCTTCTCAGATGCAATCAGTCTCATAATAAACCCACCTCCCCCTTTCCCATTTGTAATGAGGGAGGGAGGGTTCTGCAGAGAAAGGAGCCAAATCTTGAAAGGAGCAGAAAGCAGCTGTAACTCTGGAGAACCATTACTCTTGTAAATGTCCTGTCCCGCACCTGAATATTTCCACCCACTCCCTTGAAGCCAAGAAAAGCACAGATGCAGGGATACTATGATAGTCTGTTCTATGGCTTTTGCCAAAAGCTTTGTAGTGGTTTGTGGTAATTCAATAAAATGGTGAATTACAATTGTGTCTTGGTTGGGGATCATTTGAGGGAGGAAGGCCAGTCCTGTAGTCAGCTCCAGATAAAGAGGGAGGGAATGTTTCGGAGAGGGTGAGGGGTTAACTAAGCAACTTTAGTTTCTGGTTCCTGCTGAGTCTTCTCCTCTGGCTCCTCAGGAGGGTCTTGCTGAGCTAGATCCTCCAGAGAGAGGTTCATAATAACTTGCTCCTCTTCCTCTAGGTCTTCCAGGGCCTCTTTCTCTGTGGTCCCCGATGCTTCCTCACACTGGCCCTTATCAGCATCCTTTTGGACGATGAGCCTTGCAAATTTAAGGAAAGGTTTTGTGTTACTTCAGGCTAGGTACTGGGAACCCTGGAGAGCACCTGGTCCAGTTCCCTGAAGAAAGTTAATGTTTGAGAACTTCTCCCAGAGTGACTGCTGGAGTCTTTTGCCATCAGTACTGGAGTTTAAGGTGCTTGAGCCATTCCTGGCCCTCGCCAGAGTATGGGGAATGACTGCCTGTGCCAGCCTCTCCAGAACTTCCCAGTACAGATGGACAATCCTGGTTCTGTGAGAGAAGTCACAGAGGACAGTGAACTCAGACCACACATTTATCAGGATCTCGGGGTGCTCGGCTGGCCAGGCAGCAGCTCTTGTTCATGTGTGGTGGTGGAAACAGTGTAGCAGAAAATTGTTTGAATTGGTCTGCACAGCTCACTACTACTGGTGAAAACAGGGAGGACAGGGACCTTTATAGCACTGGGCAAGGGTCAGGTAGGAAAGGGTTCAGTGCATTCTGGGGATGGGATTGGAAGACTATTGATCTCAGGACATGGAACACATCACCTACCCCCATCTACACTGCAAAATGGCACAGGTATGCGGCAATGCCACAGCCTAAGTCGTATTCATACCCACGCTCTCAGGTGTGCTTCTGTTCTTGTTCCCCCCGGATCGATTTTTTGGCATAAGCCTGTGTGTGGACCTGTGTCCAGGCACCATGTAGATGTAGCCTGAGAAAGGAAAGGGTTTTCTTAGATGACATGCCACAAACCAAACAGACAAAAAAAAATATTATTTCTCTTACTTAGATGCTCTGACTGATATTGAGACCCCATTGTGCTGGGCACTATATAGCCACCTAGCCTGAGACAGTCTCTGCCTCTGATAAATTACACTCTAAAGAGCAGAACAGAGACATGGTATGAGAATGGAATTATCGGTATCCCTATATTATAAATGGGGACCTGAGGTGTAGCTAGATTAGGTGACTTACCCCAGATCATACAGGAAGTCTGTCACAGTGCTGAGAAATCATAGAATATCAGGGTTGGAAGGGACCTCAAGAGGTCATCTAGTCCAACCCCCTGCTCAAAGCAGGACCCAGCCCCAATGTTTACCCCGATCCCTAAATGGCCCCCTCAAGGATTGAGCTCATTACTCTGAATTTAGCAAACCAATGCTCAAACCACTAACCCAGGCCGGCACAACTTATAAAGCACCATGGGCCACATTACTCCAAAGAAAACAGTTGAAGGCCGAAACCTTCCGGCCCCGTAGAAACACACCACCTCAGGGCCGCCCAGCCCTGCGGAAACAAACCCTCCTTCCCCAGCACCACCACACCAAAACAGCTGTGGGCCAAAAAGGAAGGCTGGAGGTGAGGAGGTGATACTTTATTTTAAATCAACCAGGGGCTCCCAGCTGAAGAGGTGGCTGGGAGCCTTCAGGGGCAAATTAAAGGGTCCGGCTCTCCAGCGACTGGGGGAACCCAGCAGGGCCAGCTCTAGGTTTTTTGCTGCCCCAAGCAGAAAAAAATTTGGCTGCCCCATGTTCCAGCCCTAGGCTCCCCCCTGTACCCTCCTGATGCCCCAGTCCTGGGCTCCACCCCACCAGTGCCCCCCCCCCCCCACACACACTTCCTGCCGCCCCAGCCCTGGGTCACTGGTAATGTTCCCAGGGCAGGTCATTCAGCAGGAATTTTGGATGTGCACAAGACACAGACAGGATTGGTTCCCATATGGTTACAGAGGTGCAGTAAAGTGGAATAATTTTCAGCTTGTGTGATTGGAGGATCTCTGGATGCATATTATAAGACTGTCCTACATAAATGAGGAAAAGTTGAGGTGCCTTTATTATTCTTTTGTTCCACTCTTTCTTTCTATGGGGAATTTGCCAATGCAATGTCACTGTCTTCCTTTTAAACAAACAAAAATGCAATGGCTATTGAAAATAGCAATTCCAGTCCTAATAAGCATTTCTTGCTCAATTTTATCCTACTTTTTCTACAGCAAGTTACAGTGATCAGTGTATTTGATTTGGGAGAAATGAAGTAACAGCTGCTCAAACTGAGATTGAGCAGTCCTGAATTTTGAGGTGTTCAAATCGGGAAGGCAGGTGCTGGGGGGAGACCGGGGGCTCCGCAGAGGAGCATGGCAGCAACATGTCTGGAGCTACATGGAGCCAGAAACACTGGTCTGAGTGGCATGGTAAGGGGGCTGGGGGTTGGAGAAGGGGTAGAGGGTTCGGGGGGGGGCAGTCAAGGGACAGGGATCAGGGGGGTTGGATGGGGCTGAGGTTCAGGGGAGCAGTCAGGGGACAGGCAGCAGTTGGATAGTCATGGGAGTCCCAGGGGTTTATCAGGGGACAGGTAGGGGGTGGGGTCCTGGGGGAAAGTTGAGGGAGTCTCGGGAGGGGGCAATCGGGGGACAAGAAGCAACGACATTTAAAAAGGGGGTGGGGTCCTGGGGGGCAGTTACGGGCAGGGGTCCCGGGAAAGGGGTATCAGGGGACAAGGACCAGCGGTGTTAGAGAGGGGGTGAGGGTCCTGGGGGGCAGTTGGGGCAGGGGTCCGGGGAGGGGGCAATCAGCAGCCGCGGGCCGGGATTCAAAGGGCCAGAGCCATTTGACTCCTGGCTGTGGCTGGGATTTAAAGGGCTCAGGGCTCCCCGCTGCTGCAGGCAGTGCAGAGCCCTCGGACTCCCAGCGGGAGCTGGGATTTAAAGGGCTCTGGGCTCCCCGCGGCTGCAGGCAGCCCAGAACCCTCTGACTCGTGGCTGCGGCTGGGATTTAAAGGGCTCTTGGCTCCCCGCGGCTGCGGGCAGCCCAGAGCCCTCTGACTCCCAGCAGCGGCTGGGATTTAAAGGGCTCTGGGCTGCCCGCAGAGTGCCATGTGCGGGGGATTTAGAATCCCCCTGCGGGCCGCACAGTGAGGCTCCCCGGGCTGTCCCTCCCCCAGATTTTGGCTCTCAGTCCAGTACCTTAACCACAAGACCTCTCAAGAAAGATTTGGAAGTTTACATTCCTGAATAAATTACATAGGAGCCCCACCATGGCAATTGGCATTAACTGCAACTTTTTTGATACTCTCCAAAACACTTTAAAACCAACCTGACATCTTCCAGTTACAGATGGTCCTCTATGGGTCAAAGTTGAACTATATGAACAGTAGCTACCTCAAGAATTTTGGCTTAAAAACAGGAACCATCATGTCGGTGCAGGCCAATAGTAACCTGGCCAGTCCCAGATGTTTCAGAGGGACATGCAACTATGGTGTTGCTAGGATTTTATATATGACCTGTAGACAAATGGAACATTCTATCAGCACCTTTTCATGGGCACTCCAATTCTCTCTTTAAAAAGGAAAAAATAAATCATAAATAAAAATAGAGAGAGCATTTTATTTCTGAGAAATGCACAGATCATCTTTCAATTGAGTAGTATATAAATTCTCTACCTTGAGGATAGGGGGTCTAAGCTAAACCAGCTTCATTGTTTCTAACTACTTGCCATCCCTGCATAACTCTTTTCATTTGAAAGCTATAAAAACAACGTTGTTTTCATACTTTTTAAGACAAAAACCTGTATGATGGAGCTGTCTGAAAAGAGTCATCTTTCAGCCTGACAGTGTAATAGGGTCTTTTCATCTCAAACAAACAGCTTCTGCTATAGAACTCCTGTGAATTCACAATAACTCTGCTGTACAAGTGTATAGTCCCTTCAATTCTGCACGTCACTTCTGAGCAATGGATCTTTCAGGGTCGGGATTCAGAAAGTAGCTTGTAGATACAATTGTCCAAAAAATGTGATGCATTCATTTCTTTAAGACCCCTTTCTGAGATTTTAATTAAAATCTATCATTGTTGCAAAACAAGCTGGATGGCCTGACAGTCATTATATATATATATCTGTATAACTATTATACAATTGTATATAAATAATATAAACAGTAAATTCATTAAATTAGTCCAGTCAAACACACAATACATAAAACATATAGCATAGCTGAACAGCAAGACTTTTGTACAAAGTATCTGATCCAAAGTTAATTAGTCAAAGTCTACATACATAGTCAATGGGAGTTTTTCCATTGACTCCAATGGGATTTATATCAAGCTGCAAATGAAGAGGTGATAGTCATGTGATAATTGCAGAGACACTTGATAAATTAAGCTATCATGCAGCTTTGACATCCTACCTGCCTTCTTGTGTTATTAATTATTAAATATTATAATTTATTATTTCTGTTAGCATAGTTCCTAGGAGCGCCAGTCATGGACTGCAACCTATTATGCTGGTTGTAAAATACAGAAGACAGTCCCTGCCACAGAGAGTTTGTGAGCTAAGTATCCAGTAAGAGAACACTGATGGATACAGACCCATCGATGGAAGAGTACAAGGAAACAATGAGACAATATTGGTCAGAATAGTAGACTATGGTCTCAGAACACCAGGAGTGTAACAACTGTTAAAGGTTTTGTAGGCCTCACAGCAAAGGACAGGTTTAAGGAGGGATTATTTAAACATTTCAAACACTGAGCAGTTTCAGGCCCCAATTCAGCCAAGTGATTATGCAATTAAGGTATCAAACAGCTGCCATTTTTAAGAAGAAATCTCCCACAGAAATGTTTCCTGCCTTTCTAGCCAAATATGGAATTGTTCTTCCCCTCAACTAGAAAAGAATTACCCTAGCCAGAGGCCCAGGATAAACAAGATTCAGCCCTTCACCGGTGAAAACACACAAAAATGCCATAGCTGTAAATACTGTTCTTTCATGCCCATACAGAGGCAGTAGCAGGATCTTTATATCATCTGGAAAGAGGAGGTTTTCAGTTTCCTTACTGAACCTAGAACTGACCACTAATCCTATAAGGGTCTCTTAGGCACTAGATTTGAACCTGGAAGGGAACATTATGATGATCTAGTCTGAACTCTGATCTTTAAAACTGTGATATTCTCAGACAGGTCATTTCTGGATATTTCCAGATAGGTCAGATCTTTTTAAAAGGTGTTTTAAAGTTATTAGTTCAGTAGTGTTTTTGTTTGTTTTTCTTCTCCCACGCCCTTGGTCTTGTGGTAGCCAAGGGATCTGGCTTTATAGGAAAGTGGTGCTTTGAAATGTTCCTTAAATATTTTGTTTGTTTTTCCTGAGATCTCCCCTCCAAATACCCACCAGGCTTTGTTCTACCCACGAGATTATAAGATCTGAAGAGACTCTGAAGTGGTATTCAGCTGGTAGCTCTGTGTGTTTCATAGAAAGAAGATGGAAACAAGAAAACAACACTAAGAGTCAACTAACAATGAAACAAAATTATCTGCTGGCTTTTTATTTATGGTACGACAACTTGACCAGTGAAATAAAGAGCATTTCATGCAGGTTTATAACATGTAGCTGACAGTTACAGTGTACAGTTTATCTATAGTTGGCTGAGAATTTTATGCCGTCTCTTATCCTCTGGAAAATGTCTAAAATAGTATTTTGCTGTAAATGACCAAATTTCCCTCTGAGGTGCTGGAAAACCAAGAGTTTTGAGAGATTGTAGTTTTAAGATTGTAACTCAAAGGCATTAAGTGAGTGCCATTTACCCCTTTTTTATTACAATGTTACTTGCCATGCAGATTGTGCTGTTATGTGATATTCTGATCTATTTTGTCAAAAGAAGGAGCTGTCTCATATGTGCAACTATGAAAGACAGTGATATGATTTACTCTGTAACCTTTTCCGTGGAAATACTGTAGGAAAAGATGGCTGTTCTACAGACTCTGTATGGATAAATATTTCAATATAGTGTGGGTGTTATAATGATACATTAAGTCCTAGATCCTGCAAAGTCTTATGTACATGCTTAATTTTGCATATTGTGGCAGTCTTGTCGACTGACGTCAGAGTTTGTAAAGTTAAGCGTGTGCTAAAAGTCTCTGCAGGATCAAGGCTAAAATAGTAGTTCTAAAAGTATAACACAAATATCACCATTGTACATAAGGCACATGCACATTTGTCACATCTACACATTGATTTACATTCAGAGGTGATGAGCATCCATAGCTCCCACAGACTTCAAGTAGGGTGAAAGTCTGGGCCCACTTAAATGAATGGAAGTTTTGCCATTGACTTCAATGGGACCAGCATGTCACCCTTAGAGTTTTTAGATATGTCTACACTGCAGTTGGGGTGTTTGAGCTGGTATACCCAAAGATGGGGGAGGCGGAACCAGAAGCTGTAGGAAAGAGTCCAGGGAAGGAGCAACAGAGCCTGAGTGAACGTGGACCACAGATGCCAAGTCCAGAGTCCCTGGACTGGAACCGAGGACTGGCCTGGATTCCCCTACCAATCACTGTGGAAGTGGCACCATCAGGGCATTGCCAGAGAAGACTTTCTTAGACCAACTGTGTGGAAGGACTTTGGCATACATGCTGAGTGGCCTGGACGAAGGGCTGAGTCACAAAGAGGCAGCAGCTCTTTGGAGCTAGAGAGCAGTTGTGGACTGACAGCAAGAGACAGCATGCAACTGTAGGAAGGGGCATTGGCCTGCCAGAGCTAATCTCCAGAATGCCCAGCAGGAGGCACCATTCCTGCGGTGAGTAGAGCGCCCCATCACAGTGGCCTACATCTTCTAGCTCACCACAACAGGCAAAGGGGAGGCACCAAGGTTCAATGTATAGTCATTAGCAACTCAGGTAATCACTCCACATCTGAAGTGACTGAACTTTACCCAAAGGTGGCATAGTAGCTCAAAACCAGGAGGCTGGACAGTTGT
This sequence comes from Gopherus evgoodei, assembly GCF_007399415.2. Classification (NCBI taxonomy): domain Eukaryota; kingdom Metazoa; phylum Chordata; order Testudines; family Testudinidae; genus Gopherus; species Gopherus evgoodei. The sequence continues at coordinate 12,279,492 of NC_044326.1, forward strand.
ATCTGTCACAAGATAGGCACTGGGTGTGTTTGAAGCTTGATCTCCCCACCTAGTAGGTCAACTGGAAGCCATATTGAGGTTCTTCAGGGGAATTATACAAACGGGGTGAGATGAGATGCAGGATTGATGGATTAAACATATGTTAAAACAGCGATCGACGTGGCTTATATTATACTTTAAGCAGCAGATTGTCCTGGCAATTTGTCACCTGAGGTCAGGAGGGGTGATGTTGGAAAGGACCAGCATCCAGGCCAGCGTGGTCAATCTCATAGTACCTATTATGGTATGCATGGTTTCATTCAGCTGAGTATCTACTAGTTCTGTGTGAAGAAAGCTGAGCCACAACAGGATACAATACTTTGCTACAGAATAGCACAAGGCAAGCCCACAGTTTCTTAGTGTCTGTGCTTCAGCTCCCTAGGTAGTACCACCTAATTTGCTGATCAAATTGTTTTTGTCTTTATTTTCAGCTTTGTGAACCACATGCAAGCTTCTTCAATAGAGATGTGTAGGATACAAGTGATGTAGCAGGTGATGAGTGGTATAAAGCTGGGCCAGGTTTCTGGTATCAGAGGGGTAGCCGTGTTAGTCTGGATCTGTAAAAGCAGCCAAGAGTCCTGTGGCACCTTATAGACTAACAGACATATTGGAGCATGGGCTTTCATGGGTGAATACCCACTTTGTCAGATGCATGTACTAGGTTTCTAGGGAGATTCACATGGTACCAAGAGAATTCAGATTCTCCAGGTACTGCAGACTACTGAACCATGTAGCCCCAAACACACCTCCCTACTTCTAGGGAGTGACTACAGCCTGTTTTCAATTTCCTGTCTTTATATAAGCCCTGCCTTTTCCCACGCAGGTGAGCTTCCCCTAATTAGGATTTTCCTTCCAGGCCTAATTCTCCCAGATTTCAGGCTACTTGGCTACCTAGCCCAATTCAGCTCTTTCAGGGCCGGTGTGGGGAATACACCCATCACAGCCATATGTTTGCAGGCTGCATCCATTGGCAAGGGCCACCTGGTTTCCTCAGGGATTTACACCATGTCCTTCCCTCAGCAGTTGAATGGTTAAGACATTTCGACTAACACACTTGACTTGATCGCCTATGTAGATGCAATTGCATACACACACACACGAACCAATATTCCTGCTGTTGCTATGCCATTTAAATTGGCTAGATATTTCTTCACAGAGGGAGTTAAGGAAGATTCAGAAAGGCAGTTAAAAAAAAATCAAGGACCATCTGATCAAAAATAAGATGACGAGCCAGTGCTCTCTTTCTGAAGTGATGAGCAAAACAGTTTGGCTGAAGTCCCATGTGACCTACATTATTTGGCATCACTGACACTCCAAACTAAACTCTCACCTATAACATACCTAAAGGTTCAGATAATCTCATCATAACCTACTCCCCTGGCTCCAATTCCTAGTTTACGCAATGAGGAAAATGCAAAAGTAGCCTTGCTTTCACTCTGTAGCGCCTTTAGCTAAGACGGTATCACGTCACCTCGACAGATGCTTTGCTGAGACGATGAGGTGAATTCCCATCACATTTTTCAGCTGATGGCATTGTATTTCAGCTTCATTAAATGAAGTTTAAGTAGCGTGAGAAAAGCCATTCCTTGGCTATTTCATGCTCCATATAACCTTCAGTGTGATATTTTTCATCAATATTGAGAGAGGAGGAGGAGAAAGGAGGCTGTTGTTTGTACAGGTAGCTGATGAGGCGGTCCACAGGCTGTCTGTTTACATATAGCTGTGTTAATAACCCAGCTGAAAAGGCTAGATACACCCCAGGACTAAATAAATAAGTGAAGAGCACAGAGCAATCGCTTAAAAAGCATAACAATACTTTTTTACAGCACAGTGGGTGCTAGCGATAATAGGCAAGGTAGGTGAAAAATAATTCAATATAAAGTGAAAGAACGTTTCTTTCTTTCTAACTAACTCCATGGTGACTCCAGTGTGTTATGCACTATGAGCTTGGTTACACATATTCTCCCTTGGGTGCTCAATAAGATGGAAGAACAGAAGCTGCCTTAAATGCAAGGGACATGCACAAAGCATAGGGAGTCTAGTACCATGAGCAACAGTACACCCATCTTTCCTTTCTCTCATACAAAATGGCCACCCAAAGAATAAAGGGCATACTGACCTGCATCAAAGCAGCAGGCACCAGTGCACCGTCCCCTAGAGTTCCAAGAGACGTTGGCCTGGGTATCTTATCAGGGTGCTGGGCAGGAAACAGGGAAAGGGGTATGGGGTATGCTTCAGCCCAATGCTTTCTCTAGCTAGTACCCCCAATTTACCCTGTCACAGGAGGAGACAAGGAGAACCCTTGCAGCGCTAAGGCTTCTGTCTGGACCCACTGTGGCATAATGAGACACACACACAACTCCCTGGAATCTTGGACCCACCCCACCTCTTTCCCATCTAGCAGAAGTGCATTGGGTCCACTGGGAGCCTCCACTGCCCCAGAGGAGGAGTCTGGATTCAGGCTGTAGAGCCAGGATGTGTCTGTGCGTTGCTCCGAGATTCTGAGAAAAAAGTAAACCAGTTTGTGACAAGTTCCTGGCCTTCTTTTCTCCACAGCTGCTGCTGCTGCAGGTATTGCTTTAACTGCTTCTGCTAATATCTGAACTTCTGGCCTTCCTGGAATTCATCAGCAATTTAGCACTATCCTGTTCTGAGGCAGAACGAGCTAGTTAATTGCAAACTCATTTCCAGCGAGTGCCTCACACGACCGGTTCAAAATGAGAGGGGCTCAAATGAGGACAGCAAGCCAGAGAGTGCCAAAAGGAGTTCCTTTCCACATGAACTCTGAAAACAGCACTGCTACCTAGAGAACTTAAATTGCTGCATACAGGATTTAATGTCTGAGAGAGAATGGATGGCCTTTGCCACCAGACTGGTAGTTCTGTATTCTGTATTCTGTGTTCTGCCTCAGTTTCTCTTATCCATTTAGACTGCATGGTCTCTGGAGCATGTGTGCTCACTTACTATGTTCTTGTACCACATCTCATCCAACAGGGCTCTAATCTCTGCTGGGGCCAGGATTGTGTGTCTGTGCAGTGCCCACCACAATGCATCTCTGATCTCTCACATGCTACTGTAAGGCAAACTAAAATAACAGTTGCCCCACCATAAATCCATTTCTCCCTCACTTGGTTCTGTATAGATGAAGAAAACAAAATGTGTTCTCTGTGTTTTCTTTCCCCTGCAATTTAATTCATATAAATGGATCTTACAGTTGATGTCTGCTAAAGTCTACTTAGTCAGGATGCGTTCAAGAAAACATCTGAAGGAGACAAAGGAAGGTGCAGGGGTTAGGGTCCTGGCCTAGGACTCAGGAGACATGCTTTCATTTGACAGCACAGCATAGCCATTTAAGAGAAAATGTATAGGCCTAGTGTTCTACCAACATGAACAGGCATCAGGAACTGCTGAAGCCAAGCACCAGTTCTAACGCTAACTACTGTGTTTTCCCAATTACACAAAGGATATCATTCATAGCTTTTAAGGCTATGTAGTGTCTCCTTCAACATGACACAGGACAAAGAACTTCACCCAATCATACCTGCATCAAGCCCATAAGTTCTTAAAACAATATCCAGTCTTGATTTAAAGTGATGACGTTTCTCTGAGATTTCGTTACTTAAGCCTGAACTCAGAGATAGTTCAGATCTGGGCCTGGATTCAGATCCAAACATTTCAGTTTGTCCCTAACTATAAGGGGCAGAACAAAAACCCTAAATCCAAATTCACTGGAACTTTTGAATAGTTTAGATCCATGTTAGAATAATATTCATGTCAATGTTATTTTCATGGCTGTGTAGCCACACAGTCCTCCAAAGCCTTAGGATAGGAGTTACGGGCATCCTTGGAACTCCCCTGCCCCCTCGCAAAAAAAATCATTTTATGGTGATATTCCAGCAATATAAAGCTTCATTTTAGATTTATATTATAATAAACCTGATTAATATTACTTTAAAATCTCTTTCCCCCCCCAGATTCTTGGAAGTTATGGTGATTTGTTGCAAAATTAATATGGTTCTCCAAAACAGAGACTCAATCGTGATCCAATATTGACAAGCTGCCATAACCCTGGTTGAGCTTTCCCTTCTGGACACTTACCCAGCTGCTCTGCTTCTGAGTTCTCCTGGAATCTTGGCAGGCTTCAGTCACAGTCTGTGGGTCTGGCCTCTGGGAACCAGGCACAGGCTTTCTGTCTAGTACCCCTCCTCAGAAGTGGGATCCCACAGACCAGCTTCAAGCATTCCCTCTGCACATCTCCACTTTGATGGGTACTCTGGTTAATACTTTAACTCTTGAGGGGAATGTGATAATTGAAGAAAGAAGAGAGATGCTTTGCAAAATGAATTCTAAGTTAATAACAACTTATTTATAGACAACACAAGAGATACACAGATCTGTGGGGAAAAAAAAACAACAAAAGCTGTGTGCAAATCAATTTCCTCACCACTCCAACAGTCCTGTGGTATTTGGTCAGTGTCTGTCCAAGGACTCCAAGATTTGCTGCATCCTCATCTCTTCCCTCCAACCCAGTCTGATGTTCTTGCTCTGGTTGGTGAGAGATAATTGCTCAGAGCAGATCTTATCCTTTCATAACTTCCAGTCTCCTCTGTCAGGTGACTTCCCAAGTTAGCTTTAAACCTCCATTAGGTGATCTGTTGGTTGGTTACCAGCCCACCTAAGAGAGCAGGATTTCCTGTATGGTAGCCAGTTCTTTATCCCAAGGTGCTTCTATTTGAATGAAAGCTCATCGAAGTTTAATGACCCACCATTATTAGCCCTATGCTACAAAAAAGAATTTCTCCTTACACCACATATGTCTTTCAGCTCAATATAGAAGCCACAGAGTCCAGATCAAGGCACAGAACAGTCTTACAATCACAATTGCCTTCAAAAAAACATAATGGAGGTTGCAGGTTGATATAGATTCATGCAGGCATTTAATAATCCATCAGACAAGAATCTGAATTTGACTGTAACTGTTCTGTTCTTTTCAGATTCTTATACCATGCTCATCACTGAGGCAGCCAATCACTTTCCAATAGTGCATAAAGAGAGGTGATTATTCTCTGCCATGTGTGGTTCTTAACTTGTTTCTCTCTTTCGCTCTCCTGAGAGAAAACTGCATTTGTGGATTTTATACTGCTTTTATACTACTTGTTATCAGACCTAGTAGCATTTGGCATATGTGAGAAAAAACAAAATAAGCAAACCCAGCTCAAAAGCAGTAGAAAATTATCCTCATAAACATTTTACAGTCATCTTAATAGCACACATGCACAGAATAAAACATTGAACAAAATTGATTTAGCACATCAGACTTTTAGTTCATGTTCTTGTTTTGTGTGAGTGGTTTGTGAATGCAAAACTAGGTTATTCTGTTACTCATATTTTGTGTTAGATATCCATTACTGGTGAAAGTAATCCTTACTGTTTACAAGGGCATTGTGAGGTTCAGCTAATATTTGTAATCATCAAGTGCCTTGAGCTGCACTGATGAAAGGCACTATAGAAGTGCAAATCATTACTATTATTAACGTCTGTTGAAAGCTGATGAAAGAAGCAGGTTGAATGACAGCTCACTCACCACACCACTCCGCTCTTAGCCCATATCTGTGAAACAATAGCAGGCTTGGTAAGAGCTGAGAAAGCAGACATGGTATCACAGGGATTATTAGTAGCGCAAGCAGAGATGCTACCAGAAACTTTTTGAAAAAACACCAAGAGGGGCTTTGTGAATAGTTTGGCTGAGCCGGACGTAGAGGGGAAAGAGCCTAGGGAAGAAATGGAAATGTGACAGAGTAGGGGCATTAGCAGCTGGAAGAGTGACAGTGCTGTACACGGAGAAGAGAGGGAGATGGAGAAAGAGGTAATAAGGGCTCTTGAAGTAGAAACTGGACCTAGGAAATGAAGAGAAGATATTTATTTGTTAGTTAGTTTAGTTCAGCTTAAAGGAGAGACCTATATAAAAAGAACAGCTACACTTCAGTTCCAGGAACCTTGACTACAGTCACATTGGCAATTCCAAAATGCCACCAAAGTAGCACGCTACAGTAGAAAAATGAACCCATCAGGCAGTAGGTAAACACCACAGCAGGCATACACACATCCCACTGTGCCATAAAGCCCCTGCCTTCCACTAGCCTTTATAGCATGACCTGGACTTTTAATAAACTCAGGCTATTTTATACCAGTAGAAAAGTAATTTTTAGAGCCAAGGGGCCCTTCTGGAAAATGTTCCCCCGCTTGATCTTTGCTCAAGCCCAAGGGCATCTACTAATCTTGCTTCAGAAGATAGATTTGTGAATAAGGCTCTGGCCTGGGGCTTAGCAGGTAACATTCAGTTTGTGGCTCTCCAACAGGCTTTGCCCTCTGAGAAGTCTTTTCGTCTTTCTGTTCTCCGGTTCCTTGTCTTTAAAACCAGAGTGATAATACTTCCTTCTTCCTGCCCCTTTTTCCATCTTGTCTATTTAGCTTGTAAGCTCTTTGAGGCCTGCCCTGTATCTCAGGGCTTGTCTACAGTTACAGCCAGAACCGTCCCTTGCAAATTGGGGTGACAGCTCCAGGGCACGTGCTTTGGGGGGCCCTGTGGGCCAGTGCAATTGGCTGGCACGGTTGGTCCCAGAAGTGACAGGTCAGTCCTGAAAGTGACAGATTCGTCCCTTCTGCACTGGGCCCTGCACCCCACTAGTGACGGCCCTGCTTACAGCACTTCATTGGTATAACTATTGCACTGTAATGCTCAGTTCTTAGTGAAAGATGCTCCTTATGCTGACAGGAGAGCTTGTTGTGTCAGCATAGATATGTCACTTCTCTGAGAGGCGGTAGCTATGTCGATGGGAGAAGCCCTTCTGTTGATGATAATGCTCTCTGCACCAGGGATTAGGTCGGAATAACTATGTTACTCAGGGGTGTGGATATTCCTAAGTGACTTAGTTATAGGGACACAAGTTAGAAGTGTAGATCGGGGCTCACTCTCTCTATGTTCAGTGCAGAGCATATTGGGGCCAGTAGGATCTCCTGTAATATAATAAAAACGATAGCTATGGTGGTGTGGCATGGGGAGAGCAGTGATGGATGGGACAGTAAGCAAAAGGAATAATAATAATACAAAATAATCAGGCCTTAGAAATTCAGAAATTGATTTTCTATGTTTATATATTTTCTTATTTCATGCAGAAAGAAAGAGCCAATATCCTTAGAGAGTCACATTCCGACTGCATTGGAAGTAACTTTTTATTGAAAAAGAAATGATTAAAATGAAGAATGTATTTTCCAAAACGGTTAGGGAAATACCATGCAGGAAACATCCCAGTAGTGTCAATGAGAGAGACTGAATGCTCTAGCAGGTTGTATCCATCTATAATCTCAGAGTGATTCTCAGAAATGACCAGCGGTAAAAAAAGTGCCCACCTTTGTCTGAAATCCAGGACCCCTCCACTTTGTCCAAAAGCTGGGGGAAAAAGAATGGGAAAGAAATGAAGTCTGAAGAAACCTGAAACAAAACTGACCCATCCATTCGTGAGGGAGTTTGGAAACCTCGAATGACATCACGCAGCACAGAATGGTGCATTTGAACAAATCATGAGCTCTGGTTCTCAGAAGTGACACCTTCTGGAGGATTTACTTCCAGAAATTGTATAGAAAAAAAACCTGAGCAGCAGCCACCATTTCAGTGTATGTTCTTAGTTGGAAATAGTTTGGAAGCCTAACTTGAAATGCCTAGGAGTTCAAAGCACCCTCAATCCAGCCTATCAAATCTATTTCATTATTTGTTCTTTCTGCCCACAAAGCAACGTATAGTACAACAGAGACTACTATAGCTGTGAGTTTCCTGTTCCGATGAAATGCCCCATTGTGGCTACTGTATTTGGGGACAGTTCTTTGAGATGAAAGATTTACACTGAATTGCTTCAATTTACTCTATGCTAACACACATTTTCAGCAGTAAGTATTCATATACTCAATACATAATTCATTCAGCATCGTCCAGCTACTGCCACCCTCGAGCTGTCTGCTCCAATATGCTCCTTTTATGATATGAATCTGTAAGTTTCAGCTTTCATTATGGCTGCTTCTCCCATGTCGATCCGTGTCATACAAGAAACTCTTGCCCTCCGATTTTGTACAGTCTTAACCAGGACCATTCATCTTTTCTCTACTACCACTTTTTTCCTCCTGCACTAATTCTTTTCTTTTGGTGTTTATATCCTCAATATTGCAGCCTTTTATAACTTGGCATCTAATTGCCTTTTGATTAACAACATCAATGGTTTTTTTTTCTGACATAATTCCTTCAGTGGCATTTCCTCAATCTCTCCCTTCCCAGTGTTCTTGTTTTCATTTATTGTCTTTCAGGATACTTCACAAATCTAGTTCTGCTTTCATGCTCTAAGTTTTAGCAAATCCGTGCTTTTATGCAACACAGTTTGAAGAGAGATTCAAAATCCCACCTCACCATCAAGTTATAAAGTAGAGGCGGAAAAAGCAGTCAATGAAAAGCGAAGCAGAAAATCGCTTACTAGCACTGTGCAGTTTTATCCTTTGAACAGAGAATATGTGTAAAAAAAGGCAATTTCTAGTATCTATAAAACATTTGTTACAGGCATTTATACAATTTAACTAACAAACAACTGAGACTACAATATGGACTCATGGCCACTGAAATAGTGAAACATAGCTACTCAATTTCAGTTGTCAGCGCCAGCAGCAGAATACTTCTGGATTCCCAAAGCAACAGTGAACTTGGGTAACCCCTTTCTTGCTTACTCAGAGAATTATGGACACTAACAATGGAAGAGATCTATTAGATTGTCACATTCCTTGCAATTCCTTCCTGTTCCTAGTCTAGTCTATTTTTAAAGGTACAGGATTTCCTTCCCCTGAATGATCATTCCATATTCTAATTGATCTATCTGTAAGGAAGCATTTCCTGGCATGCACCCAATGTTTTCCTTATTATTTATATTCTGTAGCACCTGTGGGCCCCAGCCATGCACTAGGATTCCATTGTGCTAGGTGCTGTACAAACATAGAATAAAAAGATGTTTCCCTGTCCCTTCTTCATGTCATTCCTTTATACCAAGTTATGCCCTCTTAGGCTTCCCTTAATAATTCCTGGCACATATTGGTGTTCGCACCCTTCAATACCTCATACATTGTTATTATTAGAATTAAAAAAAAATAGAAAAAATTGATATTTTTATATTTTACTGGATTATTTAAAAAATCATTAAAAAAAATCAAAACGATGCCTTTAATTGAAATGTTTTCACCAGCTCCATAGCAAATAAAAAATATAAAGAAAAACAACAAAAACTAAAAAGCAAAGCTAATTTTTTCATTAAAACTTCTTGTTCTTTTTAATTCCTTTTTTTTCTCAAAAGTGGATAAAAAAAATTGTCAGAAAATCAAACTTTGAAATATTTCAGCCAGCTTTAGTTATATCACCTCTCCTCTTCCCCCCACACAAACACAGGCTCCTTTAATCCTTGTTCACCTAAGTTATAAATACAGAAGTAGAAAAGAGAGAACAGGTTTCCCTGTATGTGGATGACCAGCTTCTCAGCTGGTGAATCAGCACAACTCTACTAAAGTTAACAGAGTTATGCTGGTTTTTACCAGCTGAGAATACGGCACATAGTAGGAATGGCCTTTTAAAGCTGATCACTGTATTTAGTTCTCTGTTCCTGACTCAACCCTTCCAGCCTCTGAAGAGGTAGGACAGCTCTGAAAATGAACTCCAGAGATGACCTTGTGCTGTTCCACATGTAGCGTATTGCACTGATTTCTAAACCAAATGTGCTCATTTTATAAATAAATAATGTCCCTCTCCTAATTACCAGCCATCCCTAGGAGCTGAAAGTGAAGCCATGTTCTTTCACAAGCATAGATTCATAACTTCAAAGGCCAGAAGGTACCATTGTGATGGTCTTGTCAGACCTCCTGTATAATAGAAGCCATAGAATTTAACCAAAATAATTCCTTTTAAATTTATACTTTAAAAAAATCAAATCTTGAATTAAAATGGTAAGAAATGCATGTTTCATCAGACTCTGCATGTCAAATTCTATCCTCATTTGCACTGGGGCAACCAGTTATGGCCTGCATTGAAACAGCCTTATGAGTACTTGTGGCACCTTAGAACCTTCTGAGTTTCTATTCTTTGATTTTAAAGTGCTGCAGGCCTTATATAGTAGACTCTTAATAAGCTAAATATTGAGCAATCATGTGCCAAATCTGGATAGATCAAGCCTCCTGAGGATTTTTTCTTCACAAGGAAATCCTCAAGTGACTTACAGCTGCCACAGTGGTGACCATGCCATGGTACGTCCCAGACCCTGGGGGTATAGGGTGTGGATAGGAAAGATGTCAAACATGAGGCATCCCTGTGGCCTGGTGATGCTGGGCTGCTGGAAACTCCCTCCAGGGCCATTGGCAGTTGGAATAAAGTAAAGCAGCCCTATGGCGATGCTGTGTGGGCTTGCACCTACACAGAACAAGTATGTATAACCCCAGCTGTAACTCCAGACGTTGTGGTTCAGTCCAGAATACACTTCCCCTCAATCCTGAGAAAAAATAAGTATTCCCTAACAGAAATGACACTCCATCCACTTTTCTTCTTAAAATGACAATAAATGTTGCTAAGTATACGTTTGCAGTGTTGCTGTAGCCGTGTTGGTCCCAGGATACAAGACAGACAAGGTAGATGAGGCAATATTTTTTGCTGGACCAACTTCTGTTGGTGAGCGAGACAAGTTTTCAAGCTACACAGTACCCTTTTTCATGTCTGGGAAAGGTAAGTATATCTGTGTAACTGTATAGTAAGCTATCACTTTAAAGTTCAAGGTTTTTCCTGGTCCTGTTGCTTGCAGGCTAGGGAGTTCTGTAGAGAGGCATATGACCTGAATCTAGCAGAGCCAGATTGCAGCCAACCTGGTTTAAGAGTGAGGCTGGGACAGTTGTGCCCTTCTGTTTTACAGAGCAGCCTGCTTTTTTCCTCTCTGTTTATAACTTCTTATTTGCTATCATTCTGGAGTCTAAGAAATAAAGTTACACTGCAACCTTCCAGCAAGAGCCTTTATGTTTCTAACTAGTCTGTAGGTATGCTGTGAACATAACAGTTTATAACTGCTTCTATGTCAGTTTCAGTCAATTAGATTCAGATAATCAGACGGAAGCTGCTTTTCCACCAGGCATCGTTAAGCACTGCTAAATCTTGGGAACAATGAAAACGATCTTGCTGTGGCTGTTCACGTCTTCTGTGAATGTTCTGTGAAGAAACAGCACAATACTCTCTCCCTCAGTACATCTCCCTGTTAGCAGGAGCCCAGGAAGGGTGCTTCCTCCCCTCCTGCTATCTTCAATTACCCTAAGCTGCAGAAAGCCACACATGCTCAGTGTAACTCTGTGTACAGCAGTTAAACTGTCTATAATCTTGACACAGTTTTACCAGATGAGTTACATGCAGAGACGTTTATTGGTCTGGCTTAGGTGACACAATCAAATGCAGACCCCGTTAGTGATGGAAGAGAAAACCAACCAAACAAAACTCCAGTAGCTAATGTAACAAAATAAAACAGATGCATTTTATACAAAGTGCAGTAAAAAGGGATTCAGTCAGAGCTACAGAAAAAAGTTACCTAAAAATATCATAGAATCTCTGTGTTTTCCGGCAATAATAATGAATCTGTTCAAGGGCAGCTAATTGTCTTTGGCCAGGATGTAACTCAATAATTGCAGAGGCCTAAAGGGGTTCCTCGTGTTAGCAAATTAAGAGCTCAGTAATTAGTAGGGCTTGGGGAAAAGACCCTGGGTGATCAATGAAAATATTTTCTGCAACAGTACGGTCTCCCTAAATGAAGACGGAAAGGAGAGAATATGGTTAAGTTTTATCTTCTTATTAAATTACATTGTCTCAGAAAGCCTGAAATCTTGGTCAGTCCCAAAACATATGGTGCGGAGAACCTCGCACAGAATTTCATCTCCAGCATGTGCCTGCATCCCAGATAATGACAGCTGCCAATAAATCAACTCTATTGTCTTTTCCTAGAGTGAATCAAATGTAAGGTTCACAGGCAACTTCTTAAAGTTCTAAAGTTGTCCTAACTTTCCTACTCAGATCTGAACCTTAGAGTTCAGAACATGAGAAGCTAGCATGAAACCTCCAAACTTAATTACTAGCTTGGATCTGATATCGCTGCCACCAGCCAGAAGATTCCAGTGTCTGGCTCACTCTGGTCTCCCCAAAACCTTCCCTGGGGGACCCCAAGACTCAGATGCCCTGAGTCTCACCACAAAGGGAAATAACCCACTTCCCTTCCACCTCTTTACCTCCTCCCAGATTTCCCCGCCCTGCTTCAAGTCCTTGAAACACAAGTACCGAGAAATCAAATATTTCTCTCCCCTCACCCAGAGGTTATGTAAATTCAGGCTTAGTAAATCTAACACAAAGAGATTCTCTCTTCCCCCCTGTCTTCTTCCTCCCACCAATTCCCTGGTGAGCTGCAGACTCAATCCCCTTTAGCCCCCACTAAACAAAAGTCCACAGGTCTTAAAAAGAAAACTTTATATAAAAAGAAAGGAAAAGACATAAAATGGTCTCTGTATCAAGGTGACAATATACAGGGTCAATTGCTTAAAAGAAAAAATGAATAAACAGCCTTATCCAAAAAGAATACAATTTAAAACATTCCAGCAACTACGCACATGTAAATACAAAAAAAACCAATATAAACCTATTGTCTTACTATCCTTGTACTTACAACTTGGAAACAGAAGATTATAAGGCCTGGAGATAGAGAGATCACTCTCAGAGCCGAGAAAGAGAACACACCAAGAACAAAGGACTCACACCCAAAACTTCCCTCCACCAAGATTTGAAAAAGTCTTGTTTTCTGATTAGTCCTCTGGTCAGGTGTTTCAGGTCACTGTTTGTTAACCCTTTTATAGGTGAAAGAGACATTAACCCTTAGCTATCTGTTTATGACAAAAGTAGATTGTGATCTCCAATGAAGTGCCTAGATTCTGTCCTACAATTGTCTCATACATTTCTCAGAGCAGCTTTCAAAAACATGATGCCAGTACAGATGGAAATGGCTGAACTTTCCTGAGAATGCAGGTCCTGTAGGGATGAAAGGCATCATACATTCATGATGGACTAATCTGACGCATCATACCCACCCCTGAGCATCCCACCGAAGTTAAGATTTATGCATGTGCTTTGCTGTATAAAGGTGCCTTAGGCCAGGTCTACAGACAGACTTCTGGCTGCTTAGCTGTGTCAGTCAGGGATGCAAAGAGGTGTGAACTCTGACCAACATAACTGTGCCGACAGAAACCTCTAGTGTGGAGACAGCTATACTGACAAAGCTACACTATGATGGGTATAGCTTGTTTCATTCATGGAGAGTTGTTTTATTATACTGATCCAAACTGCATCCACACTAGAGTGCTTTGCCAATGGCGTATACTGGTATTCCTATACTGATAAAGCATTTGTTCTGTATATATAGCCTTAATGTGAGGTCCTGAGATATTAAAAAAAACCCATGTGTCCCGCAGGAAATCAACTCTTTCCGTCCCTTTCCAGGAACTCATTGTTATTCAATAGAATTAATGCAACAGGATGGGAAATTCCCTATGGGTCATGTGGAATTTTAGAGCTACCAAACACAAGTAAATAATGTTGATGAATATCAGGATCAAATTCAATGAGAATTTGAAATGCTAGCTAGTCAAACTAGAATTTCAAGTTCTTTATGGTTAGTTTCAAAGTAGACTGATCAACTTCAAACTAGCATTTCCCCAAGTAACCTCGAGTCACATTTCAGTCTTGCCATACAAAAGCTACCATGGAATGAACACTACAAGTATTTTACTTAATGTAAACCAAACTATATTGCTCCTGTATGAGTTGTCCTTTTTAGAGGGAAACATCATATTCCTATTATAATCTACAGCTTTACTTATATATTTTCATTCTTGGTTCCTTTCCTCTAATCTTGGACAGAGCGATAGTCAAGGCTGCCTACCGCAATGACTTGGACTGGAGTGCTACTGTGTAACATCCCTTTATCACTTTTTATTTTCTGAGCATTATACTCTTTCTCTTCTGAGAGCAAGGATTCTCTCTTGGTTAAGGTAGAGGAGTGGGACTTGGCGGATCTTGGTTCCGTTCTTGGCATGGCTACAGACCTTCTGTATCATCTTGTGTGAGTCACTGGATCCCATGTTTTCAAAAGAGCTCTGTACCCACGATCAGTCGCAGTTCCCCATCCGTAAAATGGAGATAGTACACTCTTATCTCTCTGGATTGAGGTAGAGATTGCCTCTGACATTAGGCATGGCTACACTTGCAAACGTAGAGCATCGTGAATTAAACCAGCCCTCAGAGACCGCAGTAGACAAAGAGCTGCATTGTGTTCACACTGTCAGCTGCAAGCTCACTGGTGTGGCCCCATGCAGTGTGGCACTTGCAGCAGCACTGGGAGCGATGCATTACGGGCAGCTATCCCACAGATCACATCTTCCCATTCTGGCGCTGTGGCTTGTGGGAAGTGGGTGAGGGAGTGCGGGGGCATTTTGGGTGCTGTCCCAATGCCCTGTGATGCATTGCTTCGCATCCCAGCAATCCCTGTGCTTCTGTCCACATTTTTTGCCACCTTTCAATGTTTGTTGTACTGCATGCTCTCTCTTCCCTTTCGGTCTGCAGGAATGGAGCCCGAAGTGCTGAAGAGTGTGCTGATGGGTCTCACCAGCACATCATGTTTGGCGGTCGAGTTACTCCTTACTCTATAAACTGACAGTGAGGAGTCCAATGATGATGTCGACTTGCATAACGCATGTGACAAGAGATTGCTTGAGGCATTAACAGACATACTCACAGTGTGGAACACTGCTTTGGGGCTCAGAAAACAAGCACTGAGTAGTGGGATCACATCGTCATGCAAGTCTGGGATGACGAGCAGTGGCTGCAGAACTTTCAGATGAAAAAAGCCACTTTCATGGGACTCTGTGATGAGCTTTCCCCCACTCTGTGACACAAGGACACGAGATTGAGAGCTGTCCTGCCAGTGGAGAAGCAGGTGGCTATTGCAATCTGGAAGCTGACAACTCCAGACAGCTACCGATCGGTCGCTAACTAGTTTGGAATGGGAAAGTCAACTGTTGGAATCGTGTTAATGCAAATTTGCAGGGCCATTAATTGCATCCCATGCAGAAGAACCGTGACTCTGGGTAACATGCATAACATTGTGGCTGGCTTTGCACAAATGGTTTCCCCTAACTGCGGAGGGGCGATAGATGGGCTGCATATTCCAATTCTGGCACCAGCCCACCTAGCCTCCGAATACGTTAATTAGAATGGGTATATCTCTATGGTTCTCCAGGTGCTTGTGGATCACCATGGGCATTTCATTGACATTAACGCTGGCTGGTCTGCAAAGGTGCATGATGCACACATCTTTCAGAACACTGGTCTGTTCAGGAAGCTGCAAGCCAGGACTTTCTTCCCAGACCAGAAGATCTCCATAGGGGAAGCCGAAATGCCCATTGTGATCCTTGGAGACCCTGCTTATCCTTTAATGCCATGGCTCATGAAACCCTGCACAGAGAGCCTTGCAAGGAGCAGTTCAACAACAGGCTGAGCCAGTGCAGAATGACTGTGGAGTGTGCTTTTGGTCATTTAAAGAGCTACTGGTGCTGTCTGTATGGGAAGCTGGACCTGGCTGATGACAACATCCCCACTGTTATAACCACGTGCTGTATCCTCCATAACATTGGTGAAGGGAACGGTGAAAGATTCACTCAGGCATGGAACTCAGAAGTTCAATACCCGGAGGCTGAATTTGAACAGCCAGAAAGCAGGGCTATTAGAGGGACCCAGCATGGTGCTGCAAGGATTAGGGATGCCTTAAGGGAGGAATTTGAGGCTGAAAGCCACCAGTAACATTTGGTGCCCTGTACAGGAGTGAGGAGCAGTAGTTCCAATTTTAGTCGGAATCTGTGTTTGCTATACTGACCTGCAGTGCCTGTTGCTTTCCTGGGCTAAGGTATCTTTTACTTAATGCAATAATAAAGAATGTTTTCAAAGCCAAAAAATCCATTTATTGAAAAGAAAATTCATTTATTGAAAAGAAACACACCTGCTTGGGAAACAGGAAGGGCAAAGGGGTGGGATGGGGAATGGTTCAATTACAGATTTGTGTACCCTGTTTTCATACTCAGCCTTCCTGTCTGGAGTGCTGTGCAATGAGTGCTGCACTTCAGGCTGGCTAAAATGCATGGTGATGGGGGTTGAGTGCAGTGGGTAAGGGTCATAGTTTGCAGGGCTGGGATGGTGAAGTTACAGGTGTTGGAGGCAGCTGGTGGTGATAAGAACCCAGATGTTGAGGAAAGTGGGTTGGAGGTGACATGAAGGCACAAGGTAAAGAGTTTTGGGACAAGGGCTGCAGGGGGGTGGACACAGCAGTGCTCCACCTGCATTGCTATGAGCATCTATATCAAGTCTTCTCAGGGCTTCATAATGCTTAGCAACCAAACAGGAAAGGGATTTTCAAAATTCCCAGATAATTTAAAGGGCGGGTCTGAGGGTTAGTGACCTGAGGGCAGGGCAGTAGAGTTCAAAGTGATGATCAGAGTGGCTAGTACAGGCATTGTGGGACACTTCTGGAGGCTAATCAGAGCGCATTAATGGACCAGGGCATCCACACTGGGACATAGCAAGTGTTATACTTCTCATTGAGGTGAATTACAAGGAGTGCTCTAGCCATAGAGTCTGGGCACTCTACGTGACTTGCCAGTGTGGACGTGTCATGAGTTAGGGTGCCCAGGGTTGCTTTAATACGCTGTAACTCACAAGTGTAGCCATGCCCTATGTGTTTACACAGTGTGCATCACAATAGGGCCCGGATCTCACCTGGGACTTCAAGGCACTGCAGTGCTATAAATAATCAGTTACTCTTTTGGGGGGACAGTAGATTAGTATCTTGAACCTATCACTGATTTTTTCTGGCTGACTTGATGAATATATCAAAAGTTAGAAGCTCAAAAATACCTTATGTCAAGTTCAGAAGTGGTATTAGCAGCACTCTATTAACATGGATGACTTATGATAAACAGACAAATGGGACAAATGAACCACTTTATCTGATTGGAAATGTAATCAAGTCTGTAAGGATCTTCAAGGGAACTCAAAAGATCTGTTCAGTGCTGTGTGAAATTTGTCTAATGAAATACCTTTACTATAGTCTGTTCTCTATTACTCATGCAGGGTGTTACCCACAAGTCAGTTTTCAACAAAGCACATGAATTCTGGAAACAATGTGGCATTCTAGCTCTCTGCATCAACTAAATCAGAGCAGATCTTAGATTAGCATGATTTTAAAAAGAGGTGCAAATAGGCAAAGTTACCATTGAAGTCAATGGAAAAACTCCTCTAGTGAATTACAAGGACCTGGAGTGGATCCATATTATTGTTTTGTGGAGTGAAAACAGCATTTGGCAATTCATCTTTTTGGCATGTGTTTGCTTCACAGTGTCCTTCTCTACCAGCTTCATTATCATCATAAAGAACCTCATACAGAGTGCAGGAAAGTCCAAGTAGTTAGCACTTTATATTGTATACGAGATATGAGATGGAATTTGCAAAGCCATCTATGGGACCCAGCGCCTGCTTACTCCTGGAGCCATAGTATGGATAGGCTGCCAGTGAGTGATGTCCTGGTCCTGGTGAAGTCAATAGAGAAGTCCCAGTGACTTCAGAAGGGCCACAGTTTCACCCCAAGTGGACAAGGAAGTTCTTACCTTTGTATGGGTGCATACAGTCCAAGTTACAATATAGCCCTGTCATTCTAAATTCAGAGATTGTATGCAGACAAATCCATTCTATAAATCTTTCAGAGTCACTTCTAAAATATCCCTTCATGTGCTTTTGGAAGCTTGGCTGTTTTTGACTGAAATCCTTAGCAACAGCTCTCATCTGTTACATTGGTTGATACCAACACCTGTTGCTTTGGTGCCCTTTCCCAGTGCTAATTCAAAATAGATCACTACCAGCAACAAGAAAAACAATTGCATACACTTGCTAGCTTTTATGTTAACAATATAATCAGCAAGGACAAATGACATGTCTCAAGCACACCATTGTCTTTCCTACTTTAGCCCCCTCAAAAATCTGATCCAACGACTCTGATGGAAAACACATCAGCATGATTTATGCAATTAACACTCTTCACCAACCTGTGAACTAGCCAGTTAACAATACAGTCCCAGTCAATGATATGTCTGCTACTCAGTCCTGCTACTGATACTCACATATGGGAAATCATGATATTTGGATTGGTGTTCTAACCATGCTGGATAATAAGAATAAAAATCAGGAAGTATGGGGAACTTTTCCTGACCTCAGTCTACCAAAGATGGTGAAATTAAACAGTGGAAAATGAATATAAAAATTATTGCCTTTGCAATGGTTTCTCCATTTCAATTTTCAGACATGGGTGCCTGTTCTTAAAAATTTCAAAGGGCTGCCATAGTACTTAACTGTTTTCTTGTTTGGAAATTGTTTGAGAGAGAGATTTTAAAAAGTATGCAATGGATTTAGAAGCACAAATGTCATTGGAAGACTTGTACTATTAAACTCCTGTGACAAATATATGGGTGTTCCATAAGGATTTTTTTCTATATCCCAAACTAATGGTGAGTTAAACTATTGGAAAGGGGCAGGCAGTTTCAACCTACTCCTCCATAGGTAGAAAGAGTCATGAGACCCATTGGGGCAAGCCATTAAGTCTGAATAGGTCTAATGACACAGACAATGGAGCAACAATCATAGAGTATCCTCTTAGGGTACGTCTACACTGGCGCTGGAAGGGTAACTAATTAATTAATGTCAAGGCCATCACGTATAGCCCCCAGCTAAAACTTCTCCAGTGCATCATCATCGATCTACAACATATCCTGGAAAATGATCCTTCACTCTAACAGGCTTTGGGAGGCAGACCAGTCCTCTCTTACAGACAGGCCTCCAACCTGAAGCAAATACTCACCAGCAATTACATACCACACCACAGAAACACTAAACCAGGAACCAATTCCTGAACAACTCCATTGCCTTCTCTGTCCCCATATCTACTCTAGCAACACCATCAAAGGACCCAACCACATCAGCCATACCATTAGAGGCTCATTCACTTGCACATCTACTAATGTGATATATGCCATCATGTGCCAGCAATACCTCTCTGCCTTGTAAAATTGGCCAGACTGGACAGTCTCTCCATAAAAAAAATAAATGGACACAAATCAGACATCAGGAATGGTAGCATACAAAAGCAAGTAGAACACTTCAATCTCCCTGGACATTCAATAATAATTTTAAAAGTAGCCATTCGTCAACAAAAAAACTAAAAACGGACTTCAAAGAGAAACTGCAGAGCTACGATTCATCTGCAAACTTGACACCATTAATTTGGGCTTGAATAGGGACTGGGAGTGGCTGGTTCATTACAAAAGCAATTTTCCCTCTCTTGGTATTGACACCTCCTCATCAGTTATGGGGAGTGGACCACATCCACCCTGACTGAATTGGCCTTGTCAACAGTGGTTCTCCACTTGTAAGGTAACTCCCTTCTCTTCATGTGCCAATATATTTATGCCTGTATCTGTAATTTTTAATCCATGCATCTGAAGAAGTGATTTTTTTTTTACCCACGAAAGGTTATGCCCAAATAAATCTGTTAAACTTTAAGGTGCCTACTGGACTTCTTGTTGTTTTTGTGGGTACAGATTCACATGGCTACCCCTCTAATGCAGTAGATTTCTAGGCTTTATAAAAGAATGCAAGTTAGTTTCATTCTGGCCCTATAACTTAAGACACAAGGCTGTCTGACTTTGCTGGTAGTGAAGTGTAAGATTAGACAAGACTAAATATGCATTCAGCTGTTTGTTGGTTTAAAATCCTATTTTGTCCTCTGATGCTTTGGTCCCATGGCTAAATACAAATATTGTGTGTTACGGAGGCTGGTGGTAACGATCACTGATCACAGGTTTCCTAAGGGAGGAAACAGAGGTATCTGGACACAATTTAGACCTAGGGAGCAAGGGTAATGTAACCAAATCCCATTTAAAGAGACCATTCCACCCTCAGACTGGTAAGGGATAGAGGCCAGTCACGTGAGGGGGTGCACTCAATGAGCACTGAAAGGGAACAGGTAGCCCCAGAACCATCACAGTCTTAGGCATCTCCCCCAAACATTCACACGTATATACAAAAATTCCAGAAAAATGTTAGTTACATTAACAGAATCAGTAACAGTCCGAAGCCAGCTATTGAGACTTCCAAGCATTGTACTAGTTTGGAATTTTATGCTACTTTGTGTAGAGCTACTTGGCTACATGGGCATAGCCATTGCAATCTGAAATTGGCATTACAGTCATTAAAGCACAATAATTAATAGACCAACGGTCCACCTAGTCCATTATCTTGTCTCTGACAGTGGCCAGCACCAGTTTTTTCATGGGAAGATGTAAGAACTTCCTATTCCATTTGCACTGTGACATCCTGATCTCTGACAGAGATTGATTTAAGCCCTGAGACATGATGTTTAAAATGCTTTCCACAAAACTTTTTAGCATTAGTGATGATAACTCTGGATAGTCTTGTTATCCAAATCCATTTACGAATCTGGTTAAGTTTTTTGCCTCAATGACTTCCCGTGTCAATGAGTTCCAGAGCCCAATTAAACATGGAACCATCATCAAATGAGCATGTTTTCAGTGGGGTCCCACAGGGACTGGTTGTTGGCCCTATGCTATTTTACATTTTTATCAGTTACCTGAAACAAAACATAAAATCAGATGACACAAAATGCAGAAGACACAAAAATTAGGGGAATAGTTAATAATGAAGAGAACAAGGTCACTGATTCAGAGCAACCTGGATTGCTTGGTGAACTGGATGCGAATAAACAATATGTTTAGAATAGAATAGAATAGAATAGAATAGAATAGAATAGAATAGGTGTTCTAATATGGCTAATTGTAAATATGTACATCTAGGACAAAGAATGTAGGTCACAATTACAGGATGAAGGACTTCATCTTGGGAAGGAGTGACTCTGAAAAAGGTTTGAGGGTCACAATGGATCATCAGATGAACACAAGCACCCCAGTGCGATGTTGTATCCAAAAGAGCTAATGGGATCTGAGGATGTGTAAACAGAGGAATCTCAAGGAAGAGCAAAGATGTTATTTTACCTCTGTATTTGACATTGGTGTGACCACTACTAGAATACTGGGTCCAGTTCTTCTACCCACAATTCAAGAATGGTGTTGATAAACAGGAGAGAGTTCAGAGAAGAGCCACAAAAATGATCAAAAGATTATAGTGTTAGATTCAAGGAGATCAATCTATTTATCCTAATGAAGAGATGGTTAAGGGGTGACTTGATTATAGTCTATAAGTATCAACATAGGGAACAAATATTTAATAGTGGTCTCTTTAATCTAGCTGAGAAAGGTACAACACGATGCAACGAGTGGAAACTGAAGCTAGACAAATTCAGACTAGAAATAAGGCATACATTTTTAATGGTGTGTGTAATTAACTGTGGGAACAATTTACCAAGGTTTGTGTTGAATTCTCCATCGCTGACAATTTTTAAATCAAGACTGGATGTTTTTCTAGAGGATCTGCTGTAGCAATTATTTTGAGGCCTGTGTTACATAGGAGGTCAGATGAGATGATTACAGTGGTCTTGTCTGGCCTTGGATTCTATGAATATGAAAATGTATTTCCTTTTCACAGTTTTCACTGTGCCACCTTTCAATTTCATTTACTGTTCCCTTTTTCTTGTGTTGTGAATGAGAACAGCAGAAGTTTCCAATTTATCTTCTCTAGACCATAGATTATTTTATATACTTTTATCATGTCCTTGCTTATGTGTTTCCTTTCTAAGATACACAATCACAGTCTTTTCAATTTCTCTTCATATTAGAGGTATTTTTTTCCCCAGGATAAATGACTGTTGGTGATTTCACTTACCATCATAGTACCCCCAGGCATCAGAGCCTGGGACTCTTGCAGGGACTTTTCCACTGTGGCACCCCTCTTTTGTCAGCCTATACCGTTCTTCCACAGTTCTCTTGCAGGTGACTCAGCTCTTCAGCCAGGTTACTCTTAAAGTTCAGTCCCTTTCTGTGGTAACAAAAGTCTGCCTAAATGTCAAACAAAATATCCAAACAAACCATGCTTCTCTCCTTCTTGGGTAGGGTGACCAGATATCCTGATTTTATAGGGACAGTCCTGATACTGTTTATTAATGACTAGGTAGAGGGCATATTTCTAAGTTCATTAAAATCAAGGTAGGAAAGACAGCAATGGGCCTGAATTAGAATCCAGGGTTCCAGCATCACCGCAAACACATTTGGAATATTTTAATCTTCATCTAGATCCCAGGGCCTGGTCTGCCTTTGTAATTTAGCTGAACCAGCATCTTGAAGCCAAACATCCCTTGAATTTGAGGCTGTTCAAATTTGAATCCAAATGAAGATGTCAGCTTCACCGCTACAGAAATTCTGCAGAATGACAAGTGAGAGGGCACAGATAAAATTCTCCAAACAAACTTCACTAGTGCTTCACCCCTGAGCTATGTTCTTACTCCTACAAAGCATTCTATTCACATGGCCATTCAATTCTTGATCTCTCTGAAATAATGGCGCCAAATGTGATAGTGTTTCAATGTGATATAGATGGAGTACCTTTTCCACACTTGACTAGACTGAGAGATTATATCAGTTTAGGCCAGCAAACAGTAATCTTGAGTCACCAGTCCAATGATCTGGTCCAAATTTAACCAGTGCCTTTCTGATGGAAGAACTAAACACAGTCCTGTTTGATTATGCTGTTGATGCTTTCAAACCTAATTTTACCACCAATCATTTATATTTTATTTTTTCCTCCAGTGGAGACCATTTTCAAAAGGCCACTAACAAAGAAGAGTGAGAAAGCATGAGGGTAACATACTTTAATTAGAAAGAGGGGATGCTCGAGTGGTTAGCCCAGAAACCTGGACCATGGGAGACCAACTTCAATTCCCTTCTCTGCCACAATAAACTTGTGAAAGTCACTTTCTTTCTCTTTGCTTCAGTTCCCCATCTGCCTAAGGGGCTAATAATTCCCAGCTTCACAGGGCCTGGTGGAGTTAAATACAATAATCAGATGCTCAGATATTATGACCATGGCGGTCATGTAAGTACCTAAGATCAACAGAATATACTATCACTCTATTTTGTTACTACGTTGAGAGGGCCAAAATAAAAACAAATGTCTCCATGAGAAAGAAAGAGAACAGTGTGAATTTTGGACTCCGGGAAATCTTATCTCTTCATATGCCTTGCAGCCCTGCCTATCCCCTGGCAGACGGATAAGCAAGTCCTTTCTTTTAAAGGTGCTGGATGCAATCAGAACGCCTAACATAGCTACATGCACTAGAGGTAACAACAGAATCTGGCCTATGATTTTCATTTTTACAGTGCCCCTCTTATCAACTCCATTCAGGTTAAAGAGAGTTGCAAGCTGGTTTCTCTTTAGTTGTGCAGATAAAACATCAAATCATTAAACTGAGCTACAGGCTATTAAAAATAGGCTAGGCTATAAATAAATATGAGAAGAAAAAGCCAGTGTCTGAGCCGTCTTCAAGCCTTATGCAAAAATTGCCATCACATGGAACTGAACATGGCTCTTCATGTCTAAGCACATGATCCACTAGCACTTCAGCTAAAGGCTTCATTCTGATAGCAGTTGTAACAGACTCAGTCTCTTTGGACTAGCATCTAGTGCACCCTGACTACTTCATTACCTACCTCTTCTGGCTAGAAGAAGCCCATGTGGGGCCCCCAGTAGTTGAAACCAACCCCAGATGAGATCCCATTTATAATGATCCCCATCAGGAGTTGTCACAAAGCACTCTACCTCAAGTGCGATAGGCTCTTCCTTTTAGCCACTGGAGGAATAAAGGAATACGGTTACTAGTAGACTCACATCCTCTGTGGATCACTGGACTCATAACACGTTGAACAGTGGGTTACACTTGGATGTGAAAAAGAGCACATTCGATTCATATTTTGTACCACTGAATGCCTGCAAGCAATTCTAATGGGAAAAAAACTGTTAGAGGAATATATTTCACATCCCTTCCCTCTCCATGTTTTCTTGAACTGCGGTTTTAACAGAATAGTGCAATTTGCAGGGATGGGTGAGAAACTCTCCTTTTTTAGAATACTCAACACCTAATCGGAATGCTTCCTCACTCCAGGCTGTGCCATAAATGTCATATTTTGTATTTAATGTGCTTAGTTATTTGCTACATGTGCACATACATAATTTTACTAAAAAACTTGATATATCTGTAAGTGCCAAGTGTAACTATTTCTAATTAGTTTGATCAAAGATCACACATTCATTGCTGAGTAATGGGAATTATGCTAATAAAAATTCTACTGCTTCTGATGGGGGGAGGGGGAATGTCTGCAGAGAGATCAGCCCCTTGCAGTCTTTTGTAGGCCTATTTACATATAAAGAAGATATTTATAATTTCACATAAATGTCACATAGCTGGAGTTTATGATATTATTTTCAAAGACACTGTAGTGTTTTTGCTGCTGCATCAAGTTCTTTGAGGCTGCTTGCTTACGCTACTACTTTTATTATTAGAATTATTATTTTTATTACTATTATTATCATTTTATAAGTAGCACCCAGGGAACATCCACACAGCCTGCAGCAGCAAGTATCCCAGCCCAGGTTTACCGACTCAGGCTCATGCTACTGTGCTAAAAATAGCTGTGCAGCTATAGCTTGAAAGCTGAGGGAAGGGGTTGGATATCAGTGCCTAAGCTCCAGCCCAAGCTATACCTTCAAAGAGGTGTCTATGCCCCTATTTTTAAAGAGCAAGCATGAGACCTGCAAGCCCAATTCTGTTGACTGAGTCTGGGCAGTTCCCTTCTGCAGCCTGTGTAGATGCAGCCTCAGAGACCCCCAGTGAGCTCTGTACCCAATTGTACTAGTGTATACAGTCCCTGCTCTGAAAGGCTTATAATTAGAGCAGGTCAGAAAATGGATTTTCTGTCCTGTGAAAAAATTCCAGATTTTGAAATTGCCAAAGTTCCTGAATTGGGACAAAAAGCCAAAAGGTGATTTTGATTATTTTTTGTTGGTTTTGAATGAAATTTAAAAAAAAATAAAAATAAAAATCTAGGGTCAACTTAAAAGTTTTGTTTCCGTAAATTTCAAACACTTTAATTGAAATTCTGTCCCATTTTTTTCTAATTTTTAAATATAAAATACAGTTCTAAATGAATGGTTGTTTCAAAACTAAAAAAAAATAAAAAATCAAAATTTAAATTCCAAACACGTCAAAATGGGCATTTCAACAATTTCAAAATTTGTTTTTCTCTCATTTTTAAACAAAATTCATTGAAATCTATTTGATTTTACAACAATCTTTAATTTTATCATAATAGCATTTTCCAGAGGAAAACTATTTAAAGGAAAACTTTCCAACCAGCTGTAAATAGACAAGACAGACAAAGGTTGGAGAGGAAACAGGGACAATGAGACTTACTTAAGGTCATAGAGTAGGTCAGTTGTTGAGCTAGGTATGATAACCATAGTGGATAGGACACTAGACTGGATATGATAAATTCCTATCTGCCTCCAAACCTACCGCCTTGGATAGGGTAAAACTTCATGCCTGGGGATAGAACTCCAAACACATTGGGTAATCCACTTCTGGTGGGTTACACCTTCATCTGACAGATACTTGCAGGGTTTCTCACTCTTTTAATGTGTTGTCAACACTTGCATAGCTTGTCGTTCCAATAAAGTCTCAAGGAACTGAACTGAATTGAATTGACAGTTTCTCTCCACCTGCACCAAAGTGCATAAAAAGAAAGGATCTGACAAAACATGATTTCTGAGTCATATGAGTGTCTACTGACATACCAAACTGTCCCTCCAGCCTGGTTACTGGGGGTCACTGCTGATCCTCATCCTATTACGAGAATGGTCCAACGGCTTCCTCAAGAGACCCCATGGTGGCGCGTAACATGGTGTATCTGAATAGCATAGAATTTATCCCAGCAGGTGAGAGAGAGAACAGTGAGATAAGAAATATGCATTTCTTTTTACTTGAAGAATCTCTTTGCTTATTCCATAGGCAATGTAAGATTTATAATGTCCTGAACTATTCATTTATTTGCTTTTAACTGCTTGGGGCTTGTAAATTATGTGATAGGTAACTACACTGATGTCACTCAGCGATCCTAACTGGTTGTTGGCACAGTCTCTTGCTTTTGGTTAATAATAATCTATCCACGCATAGCAACTTTCCATGGGGATTTCACAGCATTTTTCAAAAAGAGGTATGTTAGTCTCCATACTACAAATGGGGGAAGTGAAACATAGAGAAATTATGAGACTTGCAAAAGTCAGACATCAAGCCAGTGCCAGAGATAGGAATAAAAGCCATCTCCTGACTTAAAGTGCCCTTGTCTAAATCCTGGATCATGAGGGCAATACTCTTACTCAAACTCATTTGAAAAAAAAAAAGTTGAATCTAAAAAAGTAGCAGTGGTTGGCCTCAGCCAAGATCAGACACCATTGTGCTACAAACACATAGTGAGCAAGCCCCTTCTTTGAAGACCTTATAGTCTAATTAGACAAGACAAACAAATGGGAAACAGAAACACAGAGAGGCACATGGCTAGCCCATGGTCACAGTTGGGACAAGTGCCGAACATTATTGACTCTCAAACCAGTGCCCTACTCACTAGAACAGGGGTTCTCAACCTTTTTTCTTTCTGAGCCCCCACCTCCAACATGCTATAAAAACTCCATGGCCCAGCTGTGCCACTACAACTGGGTTTCTGCTTATGAAAGCCAAGGCCGGTGTTAAGGAGGTAGCAAGGAGGGCAACTGCCTGTAGCCCCAAGCCATCATGAAGCTAAGTTGCTCAGGCTTTGGCTTCAGGCCCAGGTGGTGGGCTCAAGGGCCCGGGCTGCAGTCCCATGTGCCAGGGCCTCAGCTTTCCACCCTAGCAAGTCTAATATCAGCTGTGCTGGCAAACTCCCTGAAACCTGCTTGCGGCCCCGCTGGGACCCAGACTCCTGATTGAGAACCACTGCACTAGAACACACCTACTCTGCTCACAGCAGCAAGGGAGGGAATAGGAGAAGTCCAGGACCCTATATTTTTGGTTGATCTGTATTGCAGACATGAAAATAACTTTCAAAAAGCAAGGAAAGGCTAGAAATAGTAACACCCAAAGCAAAGTTACTGCATCTTGTCACTGATCATATTTTGCATTTACATAATGCTTCCCTTCTGGAGATCTCCAATCACTTTGTGAATGTGGGTAAGTAATGGAGCTGGTTGGACATTTTTTGATTAAATGTTGTTTTTTTTCAGTCAGAAAATGCCGATCTCTTAAAACCAATGCTTCTCGCAGACACATATCAGTTTTAACGACGTCTTCATCAAGAAGGTTTGGCATATCCAGTGTGGGATTTCTGGTGAAAACCTGAAAGATGACACATACAACTGACCCACCCACGAATAGGCCAGTGGTTAAGCCACTCTACTTGTGTTGAACCTGGGCTTCCCTCATGAGTGCCCTAACCATTGGGCTACTGTCTAGTCTCACAGCACAGCTAAGTGCTCTAACCACTGGGCTACTGGCTACTCCTGCAGCCCCAGTGAGTTTCCCATCTCCTGGCTATTCTAGGCTCACATGCTCTCTCGCACACAACAATTGAAAGGGCTCGGTTTTATCCTGATGCAGAACAAAACCAAATGTCAAAACCTCTATTTGTTTACTAAATAGAATTCTTGCTTTCCAGCTTTCCCTTGTAAGTAATAATTTCCCCAATGTGCATGCTGGGAAGCTGAATATTAACATTTATTTGTTGAGCACCAATAGTCTGGGTCACTACTATAGAAAGACTAACATTGATAGACTTAGAACAGAAGTGAAAGGAAATTTGTTTTCCTAATACATAAATATATACGGGAATAATTCTGTAATAGAGCAATAAAATAATTTTAAGCAATGCCAAATCCTCCACTGGTGCTAATTGGCACAGAGCCTTTGACTTCTGTGACAACTTGAGAAATTTGTCTGAGTACAACTTACAAATTGATTGAGGTTTCGAAGTTGCTATGAAACTGTTATATCATGGAATGCCTGTATCTGGATGGGGAATCCACCATATTTGCTGATAGGGGATGTAGCATGCCTCTGCCAGACCACAGAGAATAGTCAGTCATTAAAACTCAATGGCCACCTATTCGGGGGGAACACTTGTGACAGTGGATTGGCTGGGGCTGGGAGTAGCTAGTCTCTCCAACTCCTTTGCAGGAAGGAGGGAGTGGAAAATCCCCACCAGCAGAACAAAGGAAACAGATGGTGGTAGGGGAATGTATGAACTTCAGGGACTCATACAACCAGACACAGGTAGCTTTGGCCAACAGATAGGGGTATGCTTTTGTAGCAAGAGTGTCCTCTTTAACTGAGGGACCAGCCAAGGTGAGGGAAAGCCAAGTGACCTGTAGAGGGACAGAGGCTATGTGATTCTGAAGACAAGTTATGAGCTGCAGGAGAAGGATACTGGATAGTCCAGAAGTCTCTGTCCAAATCCAAAGTTCTCTCCAGAGTGAGGAAACGTTTATTGGTGTTTTTATTATTTGTCTAGATCTGTGTCTCTCTCATGCTAAGTAAATTGTGGTTAGTATCATAAGCAATGTCTGTGTGTCCATTGCTTTTTCTGTCACGTGCCCCTGAAAAGTTAAACTGTAAACCCGGAGCCCCCACATGGTTAGAGCAAAGAGAAGGGTTGTACTTAGACTACAAGGAGCCTGAGAGGTCAGCACTAGTCCTAGGGGATAAGCAGATGGGCTGCAGGGTTCCAGGTCTCAGGCTGGGGTGCTAGACCGATCTGCACCTTGAGAGAATGCCTAGAAACCCAAGTAATGGGCAGTGCCTGGACTCTGGTCAAATGCAGGAGGCTTAAAGAACACAGGGGGCCCAGTGAGATGGTCACAAAACACAACAGCCTGGGAAGTGTCCATTCAGAGGGGGAGCACCTCCATGGCCATGTGTGTTTATGTCTGACACTATTAATGTAGTTGCAGTGGTTTACACCAGCTGAAGAGCCATCCTGTAGTTCTAGATCTTTAAATACAGTAAGACTGGAATGCAACTGAGGTGGCTAAAGCAGGACACAGCACCACTCAGATTTGGCCCATTTGCCCCTCAGTAGATGAAGATGGCAATATTTAATTGGCATTGTGACCTAGTGCATAGAGTTGCAATGGCACTCAAATTTGTTCAGTCCACCTCTCTGGAGAAAGTGGAGTGGTGTGGCGATACCACTTGGTTTGGTGGCCCTCTGAAACTGGGGCCTGGGACACTCTGCCTCTTGATGCAATGTACTCTACAACGAGGACAGCATGGGGGTGGTGATTGGGCATCGAGGTGGGGAAGTCCCTCAAAACCTGGGACTGTTGGGAGCTCTGAGCTTAGGCATAATGCATCTAGGGCCTGATTTTGTTCACAGCTACAGCTGTTACCTCACTAATTCCATAGAGTTACTCCTGACTTACACTGGTGTGAGGATCAGATCTATGAACTTCAAATCCACTCATGGGATTGCTTCATGCAGTTTCACCTGTGAAAAATCAAATGCTCTGTCTGAACTATATATGAAGAGACTCAAAGATCATGAATCAAATCAAAGAACATTTAAGAAGTCACTAGTAGTTGAATAGGTTTCACACACGGAGACACACAAGGCTTGGGTGAATTAAAACACAAATGAATTGTATGTAGCTGCTGTCATAAATGGATAGTTAGGAGTTAATACAACAGAAGTACTTCATATCTCTTTTGCCTGAAAAGGGTTAACAAGATCATGAAGCCTGGCTGTCACCTGACCAGAGGACCAATCAGGGGACAGGATACTTTCAAATCTTGAGGGAGGGAAGTTTCTGTGTGTTCTGTTAGTTTTTGGTTGTTGTTCTCTCTGGGTTCTGAGAGTGACCAGTCGTGCAACCAGGTTTCTCACCAATTTCCCTCATACAGTCTCTTATATGTCCAGAATAGTGAGTACTAGGTAAATAAGGCGAGTTAGGCTTATGTTTGTTTTCTTTATTTGCAAATGTGTATTTGGCTGGAAGGTGTTCAAATGTGTATTTTGCTGAAAGGTTTTTAATTTGTACTTGTATACTTAGGCTGGGAGGGTATTCCCAGTGTCTATAGCTGAAAGACCCTGTAACTTATTCCATCTTAAATTTACAAAGATAATTTTTACTGTTTTCCCCTCTTTAATTAAAAGCTTTTCTTGTTTAAGAACCTGATTGTTTTTTTATTCTGGTGAGACCCCAGGGGACTGGGTCTGGAGCCACCAGGGAATTGGTGGGGAGAAAGGAGGGAAGGAAGAGAGAAAGGTTATTTCTCTCTGTGTTATGATTACTTTCTCAGGGAGAGTCTGGGAGGGGGAGAGAGAAGAAGGGGGGAAGGTGAATTTTCCTCTCTGTTTTGAGATTCAAGGAGTTTGAATCACAGTAATTTTCCAGGGTAACCCAGGGAGGGGAAGCCTGGGAGAGGCAATGGTGAGGGAAAGGGTTTTCTTTCCTTGTGTTAAGATCCAGAGGGTCTGGGTCTTGGGGATCGCTGGCAAGGTTTTGGGGGGACCAGAGAGTACCAGGCACTGGAATTCCTGGTTGGTGGCAGAGCTACAAGTACTAAGCTGGTAATTGAGCTTAGAGGAATTCATGCTGGTACCCCATCTTTTGGATGCTAAGGTTCAGAATGAGGAATTATACCATGACAGCTGCTTTATGGAGATTAGTGTTTAGATCCTGTTTTCATTTGAGTTCATGCCAAAACACCCCCTGATTTCCTTGACGGCAGAACTAGGGGAAGAATGCACTAGCTTCCAGGGATGACCATCACAAAAATGAATAAACAATGCTGTTACACTCCAGTGATGGAAATGAAAGCAAATGAATGAAGGGTAAATGGAAGTGATCAGAAGGGGTGATATGGGTTGTTATGTATTGCTCTGCAAGTCAAGCTGTCTATACCAATCAGAGGTGTCACTTGCTATGGGGCAAGAGTAGGCAGCTGCCCCAACCGTGTGTCCCCCCCCAAAAAAAACCCCAAAAACTTTTCATAGGTCTATATACTCCACTTTCCCATCTCAGAATTTTTTCTGAAATGACACCCCTGGGAGCAGAGGATGGAAAAGTCCCAATGCCATGAAACAGCCTGGATTCAGAATGACTGAGAACAGGAACAAACATTCAAGAGCAAATATAACAACTCAACCATGGGACAGAATAGACCGTGAAAAGAGCAGATTCCAGTCTAAGCCAGCAGTAACTGCATTAGGTCTGATTGCCCAATGTCTTGCACTTCGTGCAATCATTTACATGTGTATGAAATGTTACCGTTTGGGTCTGTTAGCTCATTTTGCTCAGTGGAGAATCAGTGCAATCGCCCTGAAAGAAGTAACTCCGGATTTATAGCAGTGGAACTTTGTACAGAGTTGATTCAGGAACACCCGTCAATGCTTAAATCTTTTTGGTGATTTCGAGTTATAAATATGTGCAATAAAACAGAATATTGTAAAAAAAAAGGCGCTTGGCACAAATACTGCATTGGACTGAGTTCTTGCCACACTGCATAAGAAGCTGAACTGATCGACACTGGGATGGAATATTTCCTGAGAAAGATCTGCCTGATACAGGAAGTTGTACTAAAGTGGAACCCTTTCTTCTCCATCCTTCTTGAACCAGTGCCCCAAAATGATGCCACAGAACATTGTGCTACTGAATGTTCTGCCTTTTAGATATGCATAGATGGCGTGGACTGCGCCCTCAACAAGTTTGCAGATGACACTAAACTGGGAGGAGGAGTAGATACACTGGAGGGTAGGGATAGGATACAGAGGAACCTAGACAAATTAGAGAATTGGGCCAAAAGAAATATGATGAGCTTCAACAAGGACAAGTGCAGAGTCCTGCACTTAGGATGGAAGAATCCCATGCACTGCTACAGACTAGGGACCGCATGGCTAGGCAGCAGTTCTGCAGAAAAGGACCTGGGGGTTATAGTGGACAAGAAGCTGGATATGAGTCGACAGTGTGCCCTTGTTGCCAAGAAGGTTAACAGCATTTTGGGCTGTATAAGTAGGGCACTGCCAGCAGATCGAGAGACGTGATCATTCCCCTCTATTTGACATTGGTGAGGCCTCATCTGGAGTACTGTGTCCAGTTTTGGGCCCCACAATACAAGAAGGCTGTGGAAAAATTGGAAAGAGTCCAGCAGAGGGCAACAAAAATTATTAGGGGGCTGGAGCACATGACTTATGAGGAGAAGCTGAGGGAACTGGGATTGTTCAGTCTGCAGAAGAGAAGAATGAGGGAGGATTTGATAGCTGCTTTCAACTACCTGAAAGGGGGTTCCATAGAGGATGGAGCTAGACTGTTCTCAATGGTACCAGATGACAGAACAAGGAGTAATGGTCTCAAGTTGCAGTGGGGGAGGTTTAGGTTAGATATTAGGAAACACTTTTTCACTAGGAGGGTGGTGAAGCACTGGAATGGGTTACCTAGGGAGGCAGTGGGATCTTCTTTCTTAGAGGTTTTTAAGGAAAAGCCCTGGCTGGGATGATTTAGTTGGGATTGGTCCTGCTTTGAGCAGAGGGCTTGTCTAGATGACCTCCTGAGGTCCCTTCCAACCCTAATATTCTATGATTCTATGCATAAGACAAAATCTCCTACTACTCATGGTCACTTAAAATTTCATGGTAGAGTTAGAGGCATGACCCAGATAGATTCCAGTTTGGCACGGCAGGACACTATCATGGTCCCTGGCATAGCTTAGAGCAGCTCCAAGGCTAAGTTATGCTGCAGCAGCCACGATGCTGGGGAAGGACCCAATGCTCCAAGATGCAACTTCCTCCCTCCCATAAAGTGATCTCCCTATGCCAGGTTGGTGGTGTCCAACACCATTTACTGCTCTAAGCTGGTGGGTGTTTTGGCTATGGGCTTGGAAACACTATCTATATCTACCGTATTTCAGAGGTGGATTAAATGATTTGTTTTATGTTGTGCTTAGAATGCTTTGTAGTGCAGGGTGCTTTATTTCATAGTTTCATGGAGTTTAAGGCCAGAAGGGATGATTACATCATCTAGTCTAACCTCACGTATATCACAGGCAATTAAATTTCACTCAATTACCCCTATGTTGAGCCCAATGACTTCAGATAAGCTAAAGTAATTTAGTCCTCAGGAGTCCCCCACAGGCAGGGAACAGGAGACACCGAGCTGCACCAATGCCAGATGCCCCTGGGATGGCAGGAAATTCGTTGGGTGCATATGCCCATAATCCTAGCAGGCAAGCCAAGTCCCATGTTGCATCATCAACTACCTGACTTTTGTGATAACGCTCCTGAGTCAGAGCTATATTGTAAACTAAACAGGAAAAAATCATAACATGGCAGAGGGAATCACACTTATCCATTGCACACAGAATGCAATAGGAAGGTTACAACATGTGAGTTTAATTTCAGTCATTCAAGGATGAGTCCACTTGGAAATTACCTTTTACTGAATTTCTGGGCAGGATGCTGCTGCCATTCTCCTTTGCTTTCCAATATTGCTAATTTGAATTTTCAATCCACTTTTTTTGTTGTTGTTGTTGTTGGAGTAAAAGTGGCCTTTAAAAAAAAATGAGGAAATGTAAATAGTTCAAAATGTTCTTTTTTTTGTCAAAAACAATACAAAAGAATCACTAAAATGTTTGAATTTTGTAAAAAAAATCTTTGTTTTGGTTTGTGATCTTTGAAAACTGAAAAATTTTACTGAAAATTTTGAGTGAAACTCTAGTTGTCTAATTTCCAGTGAAGTGATACAAGGGTATAACAAATGGGAAACATTTAGTAGATGGAGTAGCAAGTTCCAGCACAGTGGTAATTACTTATTCTGTGTGCAAAGCAGATGTAATGTGGTGTTCTAAAACAATTTCATGCATGTCACAGTACAGAAAGCCATCATTTCTATTAATGGCTTGCAGCTACTGTATGGTAATGTGCATTAAATTGAAACCTCATAAGTAAAATGATATAAGATCATAATACCACCCTTATTTATATAGTACAAATGACTTAAATGCTCTGTGGTAATCATCCAAAACACCAATGATGGGAAAAGCTTAAAAGGTTTGGATTTCAGTTCCAGTTCAGATACTTCTCAAAATGTTAATCTAGGCAGGATCTCCTGAGTCTGGAAAATGGGGCAACTGAACAGGGAGTTTTGCAAGAACCTCTCTTGTTAAATTCACTGTGGAAGGGCCTGGTACCTCTGTGCTACTTCTGAGCCCTCACTCCAGGGATAAAAACTGACTGCCAGGAGAAGGAGCTCTCCCTGTACTCTTCATGGCACCAGTCAAGGTGCAGGGGGAGCTCCCCATCTGCTTTGAGCTGTGGTCCCCTTAGCCTAGACCCTGCTAGCTTCGCCCTGAACACATCTCTACCACTCTGCCACCACCCAGTAGGAGCCTACCTACTCAATACTCCTTAATCCACCCAGTTGCCATCCCCATCTCACCCATGGATCTTCACAGCCATGTTCGCAAAGCAAAAGAAATGGTTGACCCTCAATTCCATGCTAAACTGATCTACAGATACCATTATGTGCTAACTGCCGTAACTGGTTTTGCAATTGAGGCACTGGATTGGGGCTCTGAAGATCTGACTTTGAAGCCTGTGCCCTTGTCTGACCTTGGGCAGTCACTTAGGTTCAGATTTTTAAAAAGGCATTGAGGGGTTGCTTTGCTCAGCATTGCCAGGCCTAAAGACTAGGTCCACAGAGGGACTTACGTGTTGCACCACCTAACTTTAAACACTCTGTCATGTGGTGGAATCCTTAGCACTCTATGAGGCAGCCAGGCTCCTTATGCAGTGCACAGAGAGAGTTGGGTGCCTGAGACTCTGATTCTCAGAAGCCCACAAACAGAGCAGGGCACCACCTAAGCTAGCCAATAGGAAAAGCCAAGGGGAGAGGCATGGCTCAGGGAGTTAGATGCCTCCCTCCTCTCAGGAGTCACAACTATGAACTTTCTCATGGTATCTAAGCCCTGCAAGTCCTTTCTCTCCCTCACCTCTCAAAAAAACCACCAAGGTGGTGGTGTCCCAATAAACCTAATAGTCACAGCACTCAGCTGGGGTTCCTGAAACCCATCTTCAGATCCCCACTGGATCTAATTTGGGACAAGGACTTGAATCTAGGCTTTCCCCTGCCCAGGGGAGTCCCCTAACCACTAGCCTATAGGGGATTCCGGGGTGGGGAACTCAGTCTCTCCTATTGAAGCTGTTACACTTCTTTATATATGTAATTAAATATTGATAAATCTGAGAACTGGCACCCAGGTGTGCACCTGCTCAGGTGACTGCCCAAACCACTGTGTTAGAGCGTCTCTCACTTTCTTTCTCTGCCTCAATTCCTCATTTGTAAAATAGAAATAAATAGACACTGTGTATATGTAGATTACAAGCTCTCTAAGGAACCGACTACTTCTGATTATACATATATATAGCACCAAGTACTTTGAGACCCAGATTTCCATTGGGAATACCATTATTATACTTTTTCATTATTAATACTAGCAAAGCTTGTATTCTGTTCATGTCAAGTTGTAGCATGCAAACAGCTTTTCTTTGTGTTAGGTTGATACTTCTAGTTCAATTCTCAGATGAACATTTCATAGCCTGATAGTATGGTTCAATTTTGAGTTCCTATAGGTTTCAGAAGTGGGTGAAAGTTCTTTATTTTCCCCACGACTCTATATGCCACCCTACAAAACATAGCAGTACAGCCTAAACCAGCATTACTACAATGTTTGAGGACCACTACTACCGAATACAGAATTTATCTCTTGCATTTGCCCTTCCTTGCCAAGATGAAATATAGTCTTGTGGAAGTTAAGCCCTGAAGATTTACAGTGTAAGTAAATTTCAGTCCAGAACTCAAACTTCTAAGCTATCAGTGTGAAGCAAATAACTTTAAAACCCAGGGACACAACTTTTAGAAACAATGACTAAAGTAAAGTTTTCTATTCATTGGAGAATCAGTGAAACATGTGGCAGAAGAATATTCTTCACAATTTGGAAATTGCTTCCTTCAGGTTCAACCCATAGGATTGGTACGGAAAGGTTGTTTTCAGTACATAAATAGATATGTCAGGAACTATAACAATCCCCTGCCTGTGTTTTTCTTCTTACTCCTGCCGGGGCTAGTCCATGACAAGGATACCTTTGGGAGAAACAGATTTCTATTTCTTATGATTCAGAGTTTTCAGACTCTCAAGTGGGCATGACTGAAAAGCATATCAGATTGCAACAGGGTTGTGAAATGGAGTGCAAGTCCAATTGCTTTCTATTATAAAAAATAAAATAAAGGAAAAGAGGTGGACCCAGGGGACTTAATAATGCTCTAGACCTCTGCACACAGAATTGGACACTCAATTTCCATTAAGGAAGAGCTGGAGTTGTGTTCCTAATTCATCCTGGGCCACCTTTCTCAAGATTTCACTTGGAATGTTTAAATAATGATGATTGGGGAGCTTCAGCTGAATAAATAATTTGCGCCTTGAGTTTTCAATTTGAATTTTGGCAACTGATGCTTTGGCGCAGTTTGCAGATGATAAAGAAAAATAACCCCAGGCCCCAAAGCCAGGTCTTGATGCTGCCAAAAATTAAATCAAGACAATAGGCCTCAATCAATACTAACATATAGAAAAGTAAGGACAATAATCAATCACTAACTCGCCTGAGGCTCACTCTCTGATGTAATACACCATCATAACACTATTAAATGCTACTAACACTACACTAACCACCAAATGCTGCTAAACAATAAAAATGCTGCTAAAAAGGGGTTAAAACTGACATAAAATCCCTTAAATAACCCATCCATCACTGCCGGAATAGACTAACAGCTGTTAGGTCATTATAGTTTATTAAGTAGCTCATGCAAGCATAAAAGATAACCCCTAATAACTTGGCCAAAAGAACAAACATGTATTTTTGGACCCAAGTTCCTCAAAATTTGCTTCAGAACACAGCTGCTGAAACCGCAAGTACAAGGTAACTGGGTGTCAAGGTCTTGGCAATAGCAAGATCTTCCTAAGAGGAAGTAAAAAGGGACAAGCTTTGCAATTTTTAGCTCTTTTTGCAATATATAAAAATAATTAATAGCAATTGTTTTGAAAAGATGTCATTGTATTAACCAAATATGGTATCCTCGGATGTATAAGTTCATATGGTAATTTGCGGTTTTTGGCTATATAAACCCAGGCATCACTGCTGTAAGGTAGAGCGACTTACCTCTTGCTAGAGGACCTGTCGTCTCTCCATGCATATGCATGTATTCTCTGATTAATCAATAAAGGAGCCTCAGGCTGTCTGATCAACTCAACACGGTGGTGGTCCTTTTCCACGACACAGATGAGACACATGGCCAAACACAGGTGCCCTGGGATTGGCTCTAGGAATCAACTTAACATCTCTTTTCACTTGTTGTTCAAACTTTATATTTTGCTTTTAACCTTTCTCTTTCCTGTGTCCCCAAGAAAATTAATAAGACAGTAATCCCCTCAGGGATATTCAAAGAGAAATTTCAGGGATGGGACACCCAGTTTTATGACATTCTTGAAATTCCTTTCAAATCCTCCTTTATCTTCTTTCCAAAACAGTGACTGCCCAAATTCCAGTTCTTTTTCACAACACATTAACACAGGGGTTCTCAAACTGGGAGTTGGGACTCCTCAGGGGGTCATGAGGTTATTACATGGAGGGTCACGAGCTGTCAGCCTCCATCCCAAGCCCCTCTTGCCGCCAGCATTTATAATGGTGTTAAATATATTAAAAAGTGTTTTTAGTTTATAAGAGGGTGGTGTCATACTCAGAGGCTTGCTATGTGAAAGGGGTCACCAATACAAATGTTTGAGAACCACTGCATTAACAAAGGGATGCATCTGAAATCAGAATATTTCTACAGCACACCGGCTGAAACATGCCATCTCAATGGCACTAGAGGGGCACATTTTTCTCTGTTTGACTGATTTCTGTTAGCACAGCACCAATAACCTTTCCAAAAGTTAAAGAATTCTCACCCAGCTTGCATTATGCTGTTAGAGTTGTCAGCACTCCATTCAGGCTTATTCAGACCAAAAGCTGAGATGCAGGATAGTGAATCAGATACGGAACCACTTGCTCATAACCGTGGAGAAATAAATAGTGTAATACTGTCTAAAGAGAAATCAGTTGTTATTCCTAGCTGGTTAGTGATCTTATCAATAACAACCCTCCAAAACTGATTAACTAATATGCAATTGCACATCAAGTGAATTTGAGAGTGTAAGCTGGTACAATTTACCCATCACAGAATCAGAAGAAGGTGTCGGTTTAAGAAGATAGACTACTCTAATCTAAACCTTTTTCATG
Source organism: Gopherus evgoodei (assembly GCF_007399415.2). NCBI lineage: Eukaryota > Metazoa > Chordata > Testudines > Testudinidae > Gopherus > Gopherus evgoodei. Next base: position 12,318,096 of record NC_044326.1, read on the forward strand.
CCTTTTGCTAATGGCTTTTCCTATTTTACCCCATTCTAGTTCAGTTTAACGCCCTTACACCATTTTACTATTTTGTACCTTTACACAAGAATATGTGACCTTACAAATCACCTCTAAATTTGGCCGTAGGTGTTCACTACAGAAACAGCTGTTATATTTTCTATGCACAGAGAACAAATGTATGTGTTCATTTTGAACTACTTTTCTTTTAGCTTAAGGAAAACAAAAGAACTGCAAAGTTCCAGATCACAGATGAGAGCAGAGTGTGTGCGCCTCCTGTGTAGCATGCTGCCTCTAAACTCAATGCAAAATGGCTGCCCCTGCTGGCAGTATGCTGAAGGCACACCTGTACATGAATACAAAATTGTAACTGTTACTTAGCTGCACATATGAAGAACTTGGTGGTGATCGAAATAGCCACATGGCAAACTAGAGAAAGGAGCAGAGACAAGCACTGGCCAGACCCTGTAGCATTACAAAATCCTGTTGATGAGGAAATAGAAAGCAAGATGTCATCAACATATTGTTGGCTGCAGAGCCCATGACACAATATCTCCAAGCAATTTCATGTCAGTATTGAACGGAAGGGGCTCTGCACATGAAGGATCTTGAGAAAGAGAATTAGCTGCCTACCATCATCTCTCTCTGGGACTTGCTAGAGATAAATGATTGGGACTATCATGTAGCTGCACCATCTGCTCCAGCAAAACCATGTAAGTGGGTTAGCAGCACTTGGTGATTTTGTATTTACCACTGATACTCATAACAAATAAGGTAAGTCCCAGCATTCTTCCCTGTCAAGCACATTCCTTATTCAGGAGTGTACATGGAGCATGTAATGCCAAGTGTGTTCTCCATGTGTGGGGAGTAAGGCAGAGGGATGCGACAGAGCTGGGCTGCAGCTGGGATCCACTGAAGGAATTCTGGCTCCCTCGCTTGTCAGGGCTGTAGGGAATGTGTGCCAGAATGGTGTCGCTGCAGCCTCGGAGAGGGTTCAGCATTCACTCTCCTCCAGGCAAAGGGGGGCTATGCCCTACTCTCACTCGTCCTGCATCTTCCCTCTTCCAGGCAGCTAGTGCCAACAGAGGAACTAGCAGGGCATAGAAACCTACATTCCCCACTCAGCTGGTGCCAGATTAAGGGCCCAATACAGGGACATTCCTCACCCTTCCTTTCCCTTCCCTTGCATATGGAGCCAGCAACAATCTAACACATCATTGAGGACCAGCTCTGCCTTCATCACACACCCTCGGTTGTCTGAATCTGTCTTCTTAATTATTAAGGAGATTTGCTTGAAAAGAAGAACTCAGTTTCTGAAGGTCCCTCCTCTCCTGTGTCCTAATCCCCCATTTGGTTTTAGGTACCTCAGTGCTTCTCCAAGCTTTGTTAACTTCACAAATCACGTCAATGCTCTTTGCTGCAAACACAGCTTGTAAGAGATGCCTCTGTTGTCATGCGGGTTTTGCCCTGTGAAAGAACAATTAAAACTATCCCTGCTTCCACTGTTGTATCAGAAACCTTTTCCTCTCTTATTCCCTTTTTTTTCAGAGCAACAACATTCGACTGCTTTTCAACAAGTGATGAGACCAATCTGCCTTTAAAACAAAACAAAACATTCTTTGCTGATGGCATCACCTTTTATACATCAGAGTGCTGGTTCTGGTGACATTTCACTAAACACCAATCATAAAACTAATGTCCAGGGAGGAAAAGAACATGTCCAGGAGAAGATTCATTTCAACCAATAGACAAAGTCAACCTGACCTCTGAAATAGAGGTGCTCCAGAATCTTGTTGAACAGAAGGAGACACATTTTGGCTGTGCACTAACCACAGAGTGAAAATCCTATATACACAGCAACAACAGGTTCGGATCTCTCAACACATTTGGCTTTCAAATGCCCCTGCTGCAGTATAAGCCAACTACATCGACATATTAGACTGCAACTTGACCTGTGCAGGTAAGCAAGGCACAGTAAGAACTCCTCTTCCAGTGCATTTGGATGTTGGATCAGGGTACTCAGGACTGTGTGGGGCTACAGGCCCACGGACTCCCTCCTTGGAGCAGATGGGAGGTGAACGGACAGAGCCCTGGTTCCACTGTCCGCTGCTGATAAGCCAGCAAGGAAAAGTAGTAATTTATAGCTGGATTAGGCCATCAATAAATGGCTACACCCTGGGAGTACAAAGGAAGCAAGGAGTGAATTGTGGTCCTAAATTATATGACTTAAGGTTCAATAGTGAGCTTCCTTACATGCCTGTGCAAGATGGTAAACACCCGTAAGATGTCCCCTTATGCTCTTGCATAAGTTACCCGCATTGTGGGTAGCAGGTTGAGGTGGAGAACAACCTCCACTGAACTGCTTCTCCCCAACCACTACATGCAGGCGGTGAGAAGGAGGGCAATGGCATGTAGGGGCCAGAATCATATCATACAGTGGCACTCCAGGAGAAGCCTGATTGACTTCAGTGAGATTTCTCAAGGAGTAAAGTACTGTTCTGCATGAGTAAGGAGATCAGAATCAGGCCCTTTCCTACTGTTGAGAGGGAAATGGAAACAGGAGAGAAAAAAATAAAAGAGATCAGATCCGTTGACATATTAGATCCAGAACCCCATTAAAGGCAGGATCCTGTGGTGGACTGATAGGATGTGGTAGTATAGAATTGTTCCTAAATGGGACATTGTGTTTTTTGAGGAGTGTGATTGGGGGCTGGGGTGTGGCAGGGAGAGGAGGGGGTTACATATAATACACGTCTGAACTGCCACATCAACCCTCAAGGTTAAAAAAACCCACAACCCTAATAGAAAAAAGACACGTTAAGTGTCATTGCAGCTTCCTCATTCCATAGCCCTGTGACTTGAAGAAGGAAATACTACAGACTATCACAAGTAAGTTAACCCCTTATGCATAAGGACAGTCGAGTTTCAAGGGAACCCAGCAGTGCTGAATGTCTGTGATGAATGAGAAGAAACTGAATGAATAAAGAAGACTTCTTTCACCAATCTTTCCTTTATTCTTATTTCTACATATATAAAGACTCCAGACCGGAGGCCCAATCCTGCAACACATACACATATTTAATTGATTGAGTGCAAAGAAATTGTTTTCCTAGCAGTAAATGGCTTGAAGGGAACTACTTGTGCAAGTCAGGACCCCACCGTTAGCCCTCCATTCTTTACTGCCCTTACAGTATTGGGCCCTGGATTTCATCTCAGACAATCATCTGTGATTTTGTTGTTAACTAATTAACATTAAATATACTTGCATCATGCTTGGGGCCTTTGAATATTTACCATCCTTGTAACTTTTCTGGATCTTTACTTGGAATCAATCCATTTCATTTGAGGAAACTAAAACAAACCTGTCACTTTTAAGGATGCCAGGAAGCTCCAAATTGCTGAGCACAAATAATAACAGATTCAAGGCCAGTGGGATTACTCAGCTACTTGAAGTTAGGAACATAAGAATGGCTGTACTGCATGTAACAAAGCACACTCCATCCCCATCCTCTGATGCCTAGAAACCTCACAGACACTGTCAGTAGGGGGCAACTTCATGTGAATGTATTTATTACCCATCACCAACACAGCCTTTTTCAACAAAGCATTAACCATGTTTCTGGCCCTTTCCTGCAGGGCCAGATAGGAACAGAGATCTCCCATCCTTGAAATCTCCAAATATCCTTAGTTCAGCTAGCCCAGGTCCCCCCTCTCAGTTCCTTCCCCTCTCTCTTCTTTTATATCCTTAGCTGATTTGTTCCTCAGCCCTCCAGCCTCATCAGCTAATTAGCTGCTTATCTCCAATCAACCTTCTCCAGGGGAACTGATTAGTATCAGAGAGATCAGAGTGCTGGCCCACCTGGTTAGCTCCCAGCTCTCTGCCGTACTGGGTCAGACCAAGGGTTCATCTAGCCCAGTATCCTGTCTTCTGACAGTGGCCAATGCCAGGTGCTTTAGAAGGAATGAAGAGAACAGGGCAATAATTGAATGATCCATCCACTGTTGTCAGTCCAGGCCAGTCATCAAGTTAGGCTGATGCTTAAGCATCTTTCTGAAATGGAGCTCTGGAGTCTTATTAATATGAGTTAACCCATTGGCTTTCGTCACATGACTGATGTGAGTAAGGTCTCTGAAACTAGATTCTGATTTTTCAGAGGGTCTAAGCCATCATTCATCATTACCCACAAAGAAGTCAGGAATGAGGATACCCTTTATTTCTGGAGCAGAGGAACTGAAATAATAATGCATTATACAAAACACAGGAAAAACTTCAATCATTCCACATGATTTACAGGGACTCTGGAGACTGGCCAAATGGAGTTGTTAAATGCTTGCTTCTTGAATTTTGAAAAAAAAAACAGAAAAAAAGGATTTCTATTTTCGCATCCTTAATAATTTACACGATAGCTTTCTCTCAAAGAGAATCTATATCTGTAATGAGAAATAATGGAAGAAATCATAGGCATTGGGTCATCTCTGAGATTATCGTCTATAATTCATTATTCATATTCTCCCATGAATCTCACATACTGTATCTTGCAGTTAGCTACTCAATTGCATCTCTTACTACAAGGGAAAAGACAGTTTAGAATAAAACCCAAACCAAGGTATATCTGTATGTATTTTTAAGTAATTTAAACTTTAGTGAATACAATGATTTTTTAAAAAATCTCTCTATAAGTAAGGTGATAAGTCCAAATAAATATTCAATAATGTTTGTATTTATTTTTGTGATGTTTCCTTTCTTCACCTTTTTTTCCTTCTTGTAGTTCCTGATGAGACTGGTACCCCATTGTGCTGGGTATCATAGAAGATTAGGATAGGAGGGATCTTAGGAGATCATCTAGTCCAACTTCCTGCTCAAAGGAGGACCAATCCCCAGACAGATTTTTACCCCAGTTTCCTAATGGCCCCCTCAAGAATCAAACTCACAGCCCTGGGTGTAGTAGACCAATGCACAAACCACTGAGCTATCCCTCCCCCAAAACCCTAAACAAATAAAGAGTCAGAAGGGGGAATGTAGCCACAAAAGATTTTGAAGTTGATGTGAGAGGAGAGTGGGAGGGAGTGAAGAGATGTAATGGAGAAGGGAAGTCCTATGATGCCATCAATAGGAGAGGAACATGTGAGCTTCAAAAGTTCTCATTGGTCTTATTGTGCTCCCTTTGATGTCAAGTGTAAAAATCTCCTTGACTGTAATGGGAGCAGAGTTAGGCTAACACTAACCACATGGGAAAATCTGACCCTTGGGCCCATTTCTGCTGCCATTGAAGTCAGTGGGAGTTTTGTCATTAAACTTAAATAGGAATAAAAATCCTTTGCTTGATGCTGTCATAACATATTCCCAGATTTGGACCTTAGTGTCCAAAATATGGGTGTTAGCATGAAAACCTCCAAGCTTAGTTACCAGCTTGGGCCTGGTAAAGCTGCCACAACCCAAAAAATTAGAGTGTTTTGGGGCACTCTGGTCCCCCCAAAAACCTTCCCTGGGGACCCCAAGACCCAAATTCCTTGAGTCTCACAACAAAGGGGAATAAACCATTTCCCTTCCCCCTCCTCCTTCCAGGTGTTCCCTCCCTGGGTTCCTGGAGAGATACACAGAAGCAAGCTCCATGAATCTAAACAGAGGGATTCCACCCTCCCTATTTCCAGTCCTGAAAACATAAGTACCGAGAGCCAATCTCTCCCCCACCCTCCCTTCTTCCAGAGGGAATGCAAAGTCAGGCTAGTAAATCTAACACACAGAGATTTCCCCCTGACTTCTTCCTCCCACCAATTCCCTGGTGAGCTACAGACTCAATTCCCTGGAGTTCCCCACTAAAGAAAAACTCCAACAGGTCTTAAAAAGAAAGCTTTATGTAAAAAGAAAGAAAAATACATAAAAATGGTCTCTCTGTATTAAGGTGACAAATACAGGGTCAATTGCTTAAAAGAAAAATGAATAAACAGCCTTATTCAAAAAGAACACACTTCAAAACACTCCAGCAAGTACACACATGTAAATACAAAATAAAAACCCTATAAATCACTATCTTATCTTTTGTACTTACAACTGAGAAACAGAAGATTAGAAAAGCAGGAGGCAGAAAAATCCTCTCATAGCCGAGAGAGTACAGGCAGAAGACCAAGAACAAAGAACTCACACACAACTTCCTTCCACCCAGATTTGAAAAAGTCTTGTTTCCTGATTGGTCCTCTGGTCAGGTGTTTCAGGTTACTCCTTTCCAGGTGAAAGAGACATTAACCCTTAGCTATCTGTTTATGACAGATGCTAACTTAGCTCACCTGCTCTTGAGGATCTGAGTTTTATAGTGGAAGAGGAGGTTGGAGAAGAGTTCGGCTATGTCTACAATAGCACTTTTGTCAGTATAACTTAGGTCGCTCAGGGGTGTGAAAAAAACCCACCCATCTGAGCGACACCAGAAGCACACACACACCCACAGAAGCACCAACGTGGAAAGCGCTCTGTCAGCGGGAGACGCTCTCTCACCAACATAGGTACTGCCGCTCATTGGAGGTGGTTTAATTATGTCTATCCCATCGGCAGAGAGCAACGACACGAGCAATCTTATAGAGGCACAACTGCACCGGGACGGTAGTGCTGCTGTAAGCTTGCTGGTGTAGACATGCAAGTTACAATAGGCAAAATGAGAGAGGAGCAGCCAACAAGTTCTAAAAGCAGGCATAAAAGTTATGTTTATCTGTGGCTCAGACGGTCTTTGAGGGTATAATTACACTGCACACTAAGACTGGGCTCTCAAACTCAGGTTTGAGTCCAAGCCCCCTTTCTGTCCACACATTGATCAGTCTGATTCAGGTCAGCAAGCCGTAGGACTTTGCTAGGGGAGTGAGTAAGAGCCTAAGTCCTGCTGTGGGTCCAACTGTCCTTTTGCAGTGCAGTTGCGGGTCAAGCTGCAGACCCAGATCAGAAGGTTTGCATAGTGCAGTATGGATGCATTAGCATGGCTGAGAGACCCGAATCCAACAATTGTAAACCCAGGTTTAGAATGCAGTGTGGAAGCTCAAGCACAAACTTGAAAACATTGAATCCACAAGCCTGGGTTCCACAGTCCCTCAGTAACATTGGATGACCCAACAGAGGTAGCATCAATAAACACTTCCATCTGGGAAGACACAGGGGATTGCAACCCATCCTATCAGACCTGACCATGGTGATCCAGATATCTGTGACTTCCAGACCTAAGGGTTGCAACTCATTCTACATAGGAATGAAGCCTGAAACTTCACACACATCCCCAAAATGCTCCAACTGATAGAAAATGCAGCACTCCATCTGTTAATCAGCACATATCTCCATGTACAGCTCACCTCAAAGCCCCATTCTCTGCACTGGCTCCCAGTCAATAACAAATTCCAGTTTAAGGTCTCTCTTCTGCTATTCAAAGCCCTCCATAGGATTGGCTCAAGGTGTTTACCATCTATGACCCTGATGTCTCATGTTCGATTGGGGAAATGAATGCAGTAACATTTTAGCAAATGCCATCAAAGGTTGCTTAGACATGATTTTTCAATAGCTCGTATATTAATTACTTTATTTCCCACTCCTAAAGACCCACCAAGAGGACTACTCCAAAAGAACTACAATATGGCCATCCAAAGTTTGGAGGGGCTTTTGTTTGTTTGCTTTTGTTTTTTGCATCTTAGTGCAAGACTTGGTGGTCACGTCTTTAAATGCTGGGGGAGAAGTCTATCTGTTCATTCTTTGGTAGCTAAAGAATGGTTGAGGGGATTTTACTCAAACTGTCACAAAAAAATCCTCTCTTGGCTGAGAACCATGTTGGAAAGGTTGACCCTTAAAGAGCTAGTTTTGGAAAGCAATGAGTAAAGCAGGGGAGGTCTATAATTAAAGTCTCAAAGTCACTACCAACCAATCACTATACTAGAAAAGGGAATGCACAATATTAAAGCCAAAGTAAACTGCTTTTTTTATGAATACAAACTTTTTCTTCCAAGTTTTTTCCATTGTTAAAGTCCTTCTTTAAATCATCCAAACAAGGCATTTAATAATAAAGGATTACAGCCAAAGACACAACAAAGAAACATCATAAACTACAACATATGGTATGTGGACAGCACCAAGATCCTTTAGCAGTACAAAAGCCGACAGCCTTGAAATCAGGTTTGAAATATGTTTTGAAAGGAAAACAGATATTGATTAAAAGCAATGTTGTGCCTTTAAATTTCAAACACAGAGAAGGGATTGGGTACCTTCTAAGCATCATTGATTTTCACAGCAATCGCTATGCAGGGAAAAAAAAAACTATTTCACCAAAGGTAAAGCTCTGGCAGAAAATAATGAGAACCACATTCCGTTTGCACATTTAGGAATCTAAAAGGACAAATATATGAAGCATAAAAAAAAGGATGTAGAGTCTAGCAATTAGACCAAGAGACTGTGGGTGATTTCTACACTTCAGTTAGACACCTGCAGCTGGGCCAGACCAGCTGACTAAGGCGTGTGGGGCTCAGGCTAAGGGGCTGTTTAATTGCTATATAGTCATTTTGGCTCGGGCTGGAGCGTGGGCTATAGGACCCTGTGAGCAGCCCGAGCCCAAATGTCTAAACTGCAATTAAACAACCCCTTAGCCCAAGCCACAGTCGGCTGGTCCGGCCCAGCTGCAGGTGTCTAACTGCCGTGTAGCCACCACCTGGGAGTCAGGATGCCTGGGCTCCATTCCCAGCTTTGCTGTATGATTATAGGCACATAATGTCATTATAATTATTGCAGGGAAGATGCAGCTTAGAAGGAAGCCATGGATAAACTGCTGCATGCCATGGCAGTGGCTATCCCCAGCCAAGAAGCCAGTGCTCATTTCATTTTCTATTTCCAGTGTGTATGTTAATATTGTAGAATCACAGAAATGTAGGGCTGTAAGGGATCTCTAGAAGTCAAGTCCATCCTCCTGTGCTGAGGCAGGGCCAAGCAAGCCTAGACCATCCCTCGTAGGTGTTTGTCCAACTGGTTTCTAAAAAAACCTTTAAGTGATACAGATTCCTCAACCTCCCTTGGAAGTCTGTTCCAGAGCCTAACTGCCCTTATTGTTTCCCCTAATATCGTTAACACCTTTAATTGTATCACCTCCACAGTGGGAAAGCAGCAGCAATGTTGTTTTCTACCTGATTTCACACAGATGGTGCATTGACAGCATTTAATACTGATTAAAAGGCACTCTTCTGAACAGTTACAATGCAAGTTTCATTGAGTACAAAACGTACAAAGGCTTTTTAATTTCCCCTTAAATATCAGTGATTACAGAACTGCCAGGTCTTCAGATAACAACTGAATATTAGGGAAGTTTTAATATTTAACACGGTGGCTCCAGTTTCAGTGTGATCTGGTTTTTCATCTCCTGGAAGGCTGCCTGTCTATCAGAGGTAGCCCACTCTTTCCCCAGGCTTTTGAAATATGGTCTTTTTGATTTCCCACCCTTTGGGGCAATTTAAATTTGGAGCTTGTGAGCCATTTCAACTATTTGATGGTACCCACTCCACAACACTATGGGTCTGGTCCCACTCCCATTGAAATAAATGAGACTTCTGGTAATTAACTACAAAGTGGGGACTATTGGCAGCTCTTTGAAAGACTGAGTTAGGACCTGATCCAAAGCTTGCTGCATTCAATGGAAAGATGCTTTGACTCAAGCACTTAATGAGCTCTGTAGGGTGCATGCCTCTCTCAGTGCTCAAATACCAAAGTCATGGGAGTGTAATAAATACCAAGCTGGACAAACATGTCCATTAGTCCCATTTAGATAAGCAGTACATTGTTACTCTGCTTCTTCTTTTCTAGAATACAGCTCTAGGGGTACATTTTCGAGAGTGTCTAAATTACTTAGGAGCCCAGGTCTCAGTTTCAAAATTCGTAGTGACTCTGGAATCTAAGGATATGTCTACACTGCAGCTGAGAGTGTGAATGGCAGCTCGGTTAGACCTGCCCATGCTAACTGTACTCCTGCTCAGTGGTTCCCAACCTGTGGTTCATGTAGTCCTGGAGGTACACTGAGGTCTTCCAGGGCATACATCATCTCATCTATATAGTTGCCTAGTTTTACAACAGGCTACATAAAAAGTACTAGCGAAGTTAGTACAAACTAAAATTTCATACAGACAATGTGTTTACGCTGCTCTAGATACTATACGCTGAAATGTAGGTGCAATATTTATATTCCAGTTGATTTACAGGCTTCACAAGCTTGTCCGAGCCCCCGATATATGCTTCCTTGTGAAACCTATGCTGAAATCCACACTACAGCAACCTCCCTTCTATTTTTTTAGCAAGCTAACTAGAATACAGCCACACAAGGAGTCATTCAATCCCTAATTTGCAATGTCGACAGACCCTCAACATCACTGAATGTCCCTTTGGAGTTGAGGATGCTCAGCATTTTGTACAAGGGCTGCACTCCGCTTAAACTCATAAATTACACCCATCTAATAGGAGAACAGAATGATCCACATGGGATTAGCTATTGGCACAGATAACCGATGTATTTTACATTTTACCAGTAAGCAGACTTGCACTTTTTGAACACATATTCATAGAGTTCAAGGCTAGAAGGAACCCATAGATCATCTGACCTCCTTCATCTGATCTCCTGTATAATGTAGGTCATTAATTTTCATCCAGTTATCCCTGTACAGAACCCAATTACTTGTGTTAGGCTAGAGAGTATCTTCCAGAAAGGCATCCAATCTTGATTTGAAAACATCACTTCCCTTGGTAGTTTGTTCCAATTGTTGATAAATTATATAGTCAATTGCTTGGCCACACTTGTTTTCTTATGAAATAGACTCCAAAGAACATGTCGGGCAGGTTTATTAATATGCTACTTGAAAAAAGTTCTATGCAATACCAGTCCCATGCAGCGATGTTACATTCACCTTACGCAGAAGTTATGCTCTGCAACTTACACATTTTAGCTGGTATTATTTATATAACTTTACAAGTTACACATTTCTTGACAATTCATTAAAATCCAACCCAGCAGTGCGTTCCAGTTCTCTAACTTGTTCTGTTCAGTCTTTATCTTTGTTTTGGATACTAGTATTCCGGGTACTGATCTGTGAAGGTACTTCCCTAGCTTGTATTAAGACATAGAACAAATGTATCTTGATTTTGACAAGTTTCCTTTCTGCTTGTGCCAAATGCTTACTTCAGTAAATGCAAGGTGTTATGGGATACTTAGCTGGCCAGTTTAGATTATATCACTCTTATGATATTTGAGAGTAATATTATTGGTGCTTACTACACTCTCTCTCTCTCTCAATCTCTCTCTCTCTCTCCCTCTCTCTCTAAATGAGAGAGAGAGAGATCAGATAATACATATTATTATATCTATATCTTAACATAGATATAGATATAGATATAGATGCTAGCCAGTGTAGGTTAGTCAACACAAGGTTAATCATCCTCACTGTTAAAAATTTGTTCCTAATTTCCAGTTTGCATTTGTTTGGCTTCACCTTCCAGCCATTGGTTCTTGGTACATATTTCCCAATGGGCTCAGTCATAACACATCCTACATGCCCACTCAGGAGAGGAAGTGGGTTCCTCATTCCCATGTGCACTCCACCCAGATTATAGGTCACAATATGGGGACTGTCCTGGTGTTATCCTCCACTCACCATGACCATACCAAGAAGCAGCCTGGCACAGTTTACCTCCACTTTGGACCAAGGAGGACACTAGGACCAAATTGTGACTCTGGAGCACATTTCTGTCTTACCTTAGCAAATTGTGCAGTGCAAGGATGCATTGTCCCTTACTGGGGGCAGATTGCAGGGTGCTGACCTAGCCCCATATTCATAATAGTGACTATTATTGGGACCGGTAATCGCTTTCTTACTGGCAAAAAATGAAGGGAACTGTTTAACTGCACTCACTTTATTCAATTATTCTTATTTATTTGTTAAGTTCCATGAATGTGCTTAGCAGTGGTGAAGTCACAGATATAAATATAGTCCCTGTCTAAGAAGTATAAATATCTAGAAGACAGACAAAGAAGGATAATTAGCACTGGGAACAAGGAGTTACCTTTGATATAGATCTATGGCCAACATGTTCAGAGAGGGATGGAGATACTGAGAGCCTTACTTAATGGCAGCCCAACTTGAAATACATTGAATAGGTTTGATTTCGGGGATGGGAAAAGGTGCCTGATTTACAAAGTATGAAAATCATGGCCTCATTTATTTACCTCTTGATCAAAGCACTACCTGCATAACTTACATAACCAATTGCAATTAGCAAACCCTGTTTGCGTTTCCAGTCCTGAGTACTGAACACTCACAGCAAGACCTGCACTCTATTCATGAAGAAAAGAATCTCCAACAAATTAGTAAATAAATTCATACAACAAACAGATTTGTTTATGAAGTATGAGCTGACATTCAGCAAGCAGGAAAAAAAAAGCTAAATTTGGCAAATAAAGTATCTGCAGTGAGTTATTTACTCAGACCTCACTCAAATCTTAAATACTTTGACTTGATTCTTGGTATTAATGACAGCCTAATGACTTTGTCAGGATGATGTACTGCTTTAGCAGGCCAGGAGCTGCTAAACATGGGTACCTGACAACTTGCCATCAGGTGCATAATAAGCTGCCCTTCTCCCAAACAAATCAGTGAAATTACATTTAAATCAGAGTTTGTCAATAAGATATGACCTGTCCTTTACTGCTATCACATCCCAGGTGATGAGACTCCCAAGTAATGTAATTCCTAGCAAGATTCTCTCCCGAACATACCCCCCTAGGGGAGTAAGGAAGCAAAACTTGTCCCATGATTCTTATGCATGACCTATGTATGAGTGGGGAGAGCAGGCTCCATACAGGTGGGTGAGCAGGTTTAGAGCCAGTGCTTGCCCCACCTCTTGCTTTAGCCTGAAAAGTTGAGCTGGTGCAAAGGGGATAGTCTGCTACCAGAATAGGCCAACTGTAGGTTGCTTTCCCACTTGGTGAAAGGACGGGTGGGGAACCAGATATATATCTGTGTTTCAGAGAATCACTGTTCCTTTCCTGGACTGCTCCTGGTGTGGTTCACTTGTGCACTGCCTGTTGCTAGGGGTTTAAGGAGAGCACCTCATCTAGCCCTCATTGAGAAATAAAATAAGAATAAACCCATGCCTGGACCACTAGAATCATAGAAGTTTAGGGTTGAAAGAGATCTCAGGAGGTCATGTTGTCCAACCCCCTGCTCAAAGCAGGACCAACACCAACTAAATCATCCCAGCCAGGGCTTTGTCAAGCTGGGCCTTAAAAACCTTTAAGGAAATGCAGTTTACGTGAAATCAAGATTTTCTGCAGTAAAGTGATTGTGCAACATTTTTTTATTTTTCCAATCAGGCCAATTAATCAACATTTAGAAATGAGACAACATTCCTAGTTTCAAAATTCCAAAGGGGAGTACATCAATGTACATGAACTGAGCATGTGACTCCATTTATCTAGTCCACCTATTACATCAGCAAACTGAACCAGGCCAGCTGAAGACTACGGTTTCTTGACATCCACATTTGCAAGTCATTTTCTTATCACGACATCTTTGGCCACAATGTTGTAATTGCCAGTTCCAATTTTCTCCTGTCTATATATCTATTCTTTGCACATACATCCCACTGCCTTGGACCTTATTAAACCGTTCACCCTGTCTGGCTACCTGTGATTTTCCTTCTGCTGGGAGCAGTCATCAGTTCTGATTACATAGTCTAAAGAGACCTCTTCCATTATCATTGGTCCCATGCCACTGTGATATATGTTGCAAAAGATATTCCACGACCCAGGAACAGTAGGTAAACAAAAGCTCTCTTCACCTCAACCTTGAAATATGCTAATAGTCTGGTCCTACTCAGTTTCTTCAAGCATCATTGACCTCATGTCTCTTCTTGTGCCAAGCGTTGCAGTTGAAATCAATACTGCTTCAGGTTTCTGAATCATTTTAAAGACACTAAAAAGAAAGTTCCCTTTTAGATCAGGCCAGTTTCACTTTGCAAGTAATTGGCTAGTGTGTATGTTTGGACTCTCTGCTGGAAGGAATGAGAACTCCTCATCCACCTCTCAATGGAGTTCTCTCTGATGATAATTTAGGCTGTGATTTTAAAATAGCACACAAGGAACTAGGCACTCATTTCTCATTGGCTTTCAGTGGAATTTGGGTGATAATATCCTTAGGTATTTTTGAAAATCCCAGCCTCCGATGACAATATTAACTGACCATGGGTCTCAGGGCCAGCTTTAGGCACTGTGGGGCCTGATTCGAAAGAGCTGCCACCAAAGTCCTGCTGCTATCTTTGGCTGAATTGCCCTAAAGCTGGCCGTGGTGGGCCTAATCCTAAGGTTTTATTGGTTTTGATGCAGTCCTCACTCAGGCAAAATTACCGTTGACTTTGGGAATCCAGCATTGTTTACCACAAGACGTCCTGGACTCTAAACCTGTCCATGCCTGCAGGACAAACCTTTCCAGCTTCTGTGGATGGAAGAGCTGTGTTTAACTGCAGTTAAGCACAGTAGGACTGGATCCTATGAGGTTCTGAACACTTAGTGGAAGATGCTATGCACTCTTGACTTCCATTGACTTCGCTGAGAGTTGAGGATGCCCAGTACCTGCAAAGAGGTGCTCAGCACCTTGTAGTTCTCACCCACAGTGTAGACATAGTCTGGGAGGGAGAGAAGAGCTCTGTGGGAAAGGAGGTAGGGAAGTCTGAGGGGATTGGAAGATCTCCTGGAAAAAAATAAATTGAGGGGGAATTAAATAGCTCAGGAAATTGAAGGAACAACCACAGGTAGGACTGGAGTGAATTTTTATTTTAAACCACATAATACAGACAGTGCAATGGACCCCGAAGGGACCATTGCTACCTTTCCAGCAGGGAGCTGAGCTGCTGAGCTTAGGGGGCATCAGAAACTGACACTTTGATGGAGATAAGAGACTGTTGTCTATGTTTCAATTAAACACCCATGGCTGACCTGTGCCAGCTGTCTCAGGCTAAAGACCCGTTTAATTGCAGGGTAGACCTTGGGGCTCTGGCTGCAGCCCAAGCCCTGAGATTCTCCCACCTTGTAGGGTTCTAGAACCTGGGCTCAGCCTGGGGCCAAACATCTACATTGTAACTGAACAGCCCTTAGCCCAACCCCTGTGAGCCTGAGTCAGCTAGTGTGGGCCAGCAATGGGTTTTTAATTGCAACGTAACCATATCCACAGTTCCTAGCATAATGTGGCCCCAAACTTTGTGGGACCCCTAAACACTACTGGAATATAAATAATAAGTATTATTATTTGCTCTGGTATATGAAGTTAGAGCTCTGTCCTCACCACATCTGCCTGATTTGGATACATACACCCAACCAGAGACACATAGAAGCCAAAGATGAAAAAATTCCTATCAGATCATCTAGTCCAGCTCCCTCCAAGTGCAGGACTCCACAGCACATTTTGTAATGTGTTGTTCAGTCTAGTTTTAAAATTCCCAAGTGATGGACGATCATCACTTTCCTTGAGAAACTGTACATCAAGGATTATTTCTCCCAGAAGTATTCACTTGCATTTATCCAAAGCGAATTTCATTTTGTTATTTTCTGCTCATCTTTCAAGTCTATTACAATTGCTATTTATTATTCAAGCATCTCCACAGAAGTGCATGTGGCACTTTACAGTCAAATAAAATTAGAGGCTTAATACCAAACAATACACAATCTTATGGCTAGATCCTCAGCTGGTATAATCAGGACAGGCCCATAAACTTCAGTGGAGTTACGCCAGCTGATCATCTGGCCTACGTTTCATTGCATTATATTCTGTTCTTATTGGTGGTTACTACTCCTACTAGTTTTCCATCATCTGCAAATTTTAGATATTTATTCCTTCTTCCAGATTGTTAATGAAGATGTTAAATATGACCACAAAAATATCAATCCCCCAGGTACCTCACTAGAGAGACATTCCCTCAGTCTGATACATGAATGCTTGTAATTACCCTTTCAGTAAGGTCTTTGACTGAAATTCAGAGAGGACTTTAGAGTTGCATCATACTTTTGCTGGGCCTTCACCCAGAGGTTATTTTCAATTTTTTAGCTAGTTTTCAGTCCAGTTGAGTTTTTGTATCAGTGCTGATTTAATTATTTTTAATGATGATATTAAAGTGCTCATCAAAGGGTTACTCAAAATATTTTGGATTGGAGCAGTACTTCCAGTTTAGTAAGTGGTAGTTTTCCCCTATTCTGTTGGGATGCAGATACATAAAGCTAGTGCCCGGCCTGCAGTCAGGTGAGTTGATTTATTTTTACTGCACTGAGCAGCCTCTTTACAAAAATGGTTTCCTGAAATGCAGTATCAAATCCTTTACTGAGATCCAGATATGACAAGCACCTCTTTCCATCAGCCACTGATTCTGCAGCATTGGAGTTGAATGCATCTAAGCCATTGGCTGGGTTAATATTCATTATGTACCATGTTATTAAATGAATTTAATAAAAAAAATTATATGCAAGGTTTGTGAATGGATTTTTCCTTATTCACCCAGCTCTAAATGTAACAAAGAACATGATTTGGCCCTATTTTTAGGTGGATATTCAACTATTTGTTGTGTATTCCATACACAGTATTAAGGCTTTGAGTAAACCACACAAACACAGCTGGATCTTTTTAAAAATATTTACTAAAAATATTCAAACATGCCAGGCCTAGTTACATATATACACTGCTTTTCTGTTAGGTTCTGGTGGTTTCTGCTACAAAAGACAGAGGCCCATAAGAATGCGCCAAACTGTTTAAAGGGATATTGCTCAATTCTTATATTACATTGACCCTTTATCTTACTCATCTTTAAGATGAAATTCACCCCTATGAAGAGAGCTATTACAAAGTCTACCCACTTAAGGAACTACTTAAACCTTATTTTGAATGTTTAAACAGGACTTCAGTTTAGTCTTTGTGCTACCCTTTTTGGAGGGGTGGGGGAATTCTGCCTTTTCAGTAGGTAACTTTTGCACTGCGTCCAGCTAAGTCTATGTTTTTTATTCTTTCTTAAGCATTGCTTTGAAGTTTTTGTTCTCATCTGAACAGTGTACCTAGAAGGCGCATGTCCTTCATCCTTGTGCCTAGTGAGGGTGATCTGGTATGGGCTTATTCAGAGGCAAGGTTTTCTTTCTTGTTTGTTTCCAGCACATCAGGTAATTCTCACGTATGAGTTCTTGGAAGTCCTTGGCTAACCCCTCTCCTCTCAGGACATTTTATAATCACTTCCAAACACGGATCTGCTTCCATTGTAACTATCTTTTAGCATAGAGCCTGCTTGTCAGCATCTCTCCAGGTGTACACTCTAGACAAGCTGTGGAAGGCCTAGCCTCTCTTTAACTCCTGTTTTTCCACTAAAGACATGGTTAGTAATTTGTCTCCAAAACTCACAATAGCTTTCCATATGAGTTCCCAGGGTCAGGTCTGTCAGTCTTTTGCATCAGAAGCATAACTTCTCCTATGCCAAGAATACAGATGTAAGGAATTCTACTACTGCTTTCTTTTAAGATCTCTGCATCATCTTAATAAAAAATGCTTCAAGTTTTCTGGTAGTAATATTTTACATTCCTTCTGCCTGAAGATCTGAAAAACCTTTTACGAACATAAGTTCATTAAAATGCACATACATTTCCCCTCTATTTTGTAGATGGGTTAACTTAATCAAAGGGAGTTTATGTGTTTTTCCCAGCACAGATAGGGACAGAACCCTGGAATTTTAACTTTCCATCTTGTTTTTTAGATGAAGATGACATTATCTCCCAAACTTATTACAACTGATGTTGAGTGAAAATTAACCCTGTGCATAGGCCTAGTGTATGGCTTATTAAGTCCAATTCTGAGGTATTGCATCACCTGTGCATTGGCCCCTTACACAAGGGTGAATTTCACTCATTATTTTGTACCATTGTGGGCAAGATAATTGGGAAGGAATGGTAACAGGATCCTAATGGCCTTAGATCTTGAGTATCATGCTCAGAACAGCCTTATGTACTGTTTCTTCAGGATAATGTATGAAAACTACCATGTGAGCTGCAATTTTACAGGGACCTTAAGACTGTTCAGCACCCAAAGGTCTTTTAAGTTGGGCACCTAAATCCCTCAGGCTCCTTTGAAAATCTCAACCTTGAATATCGTCCTCCTTACCTTGTCCTTTTCCCCCCAGTCACAGACTTACAAGAGTGTCTTCACTTGTGTTTTGTGTTCATCCAGTATTGCAAAATATCTGAACACATTGCGCCCTTTGCAGTCTGGACCCAGGGCATTTTTCCATACTCGATTAATGTTTTCATTCAAGGTACCTCATTTGCTTATACAACACTCCCAAAGCTTGCTGCACATCCCCCTCTAGTGTCTCATCCACTGACGGATAACTACAGGCACCAGTGCACTACGCTATTCCTACTCTCTAGTGGCAGGGGCCTATGCTGCAGTGTGGAAGGTCCCAGGTTTGAATACTAGTGATGACCTATGGCAGGGATCACTACACATCACCCACCTACTCTCAAAAACATCATGTTGACACACTCTGTTTAGGTGGCTGCCATAATGGAATAGCTACACACAATGTCAGGATAAGCCCTTTAACAGTGATGAACTAAAATGTGTTTTACTTGCGCAGACAGGAAAATTAATGTGGACTATGACTGAGGCCTCCCGCACAGACTCTTTTTGTATTCTGATTCCAGTTCTTTGAACTAGTCCAACTCATTTCGCTTCCACCAGATGAGCAATAACATCTGTCTATCAGCTGCATAGAAATTATGCACTTGTTCTCAGGTAATATTTTTATTGGCTCAGGGTCCTGAGTTAATATGACAAACGTCTTATAGCTTCAAGTATTACAATGAATTGCATGGAGCGACTGTATTAGTTTTAAAACACTTTTTACTGAGCTTGTGCTTGACTCATTGGCAAGTCAATATGGAAAGAAATGGAGCAAGGAAATTAATGTACTGTACATTGTATTAGTCTCTTTCATTAATGTCGGAAATTAATTGTGACATGCACAAAAGTAACTCAAGACAGTGCTATTTCATCCATATGATTAGAAAATAATAGGATACAATGAAATCTCTCACAATATTATGCCTTCAGGTGACTGTTATATAACTGTACAGGCCAGAGGAGAGGCAGCAATAGGCTATTCTCACATAAAAACAAGGGGAAGTTCTGGAGTGAAATGCACCAGAACTACTCTACTGATCTTAGGTACTTACACAGGCCCAATTACTGTCCTACCTGAGCACCTCACAGTCTTTGTGCTTATCCTCCTACCCCCCTTGTGAGGTAGGAAAGTGCTGTTATCCCCATTTTACAGAGGAGTAACTGAGGCTACATGAGTTGGCCAAGAGTAGCGCAGGGGGACTTAAGCCCAGGTCTCTCAAGTCCCAGGCTAGTGACCTATTTTCTGGACCATTCTTCCTCTCTTATGCAGCGGGTGATAAGATTCCATCCCTTCTGCTGCTGAAATCTGTCCAAAGTCACATGGGTGCTGAAAAGCACAGGCTTTTTTTTTCTGCCCCATGGGTCAAATTGTCCTCTCTGTTTCACTGGTGTAACTGTGGAGTAAATCTAGGGAGTTCAAAGGACTTATTTTGGAATTCAACTGCTGAGAGCAGAATTTGGTACAAAAGTGGGGAAATGTAGACCAGCGATAACACATAACTAGAAAAAAACAGATAGGGTTTTGGGTGAAGAGACAGCCTTTATTTTAACCAAACTAGTTCACTCACATCTATCTTTCACCCTTCCAACAAGTCCCAACCACTCTTTATGTTATTATCTTTTTACTCTGTCATTAAACGCTCTCTCTCTTGCTCGCTCTCATTCTGTCTCATTCGCTTGCTCGTTTCCCAGGACTCTACCCCTCATTGTGCAGACAAATCCTATGTGGCCTGACCAGCTTGTCAATTTCATTTTATATTAAAAGAAGCTGCTTAACCATGCTTGAGGCTGGAGATTGAAAGTTGCAACTCAGAATGAAATAGACAAAATGGTCCAGCTACAGGGAAACGGACATAGGCAACAGAAAGCTTTAGACATGCAGGGCCAGATTCTCAGCAGGTGTCAATCAGCATAGGCTCCACTGAAGTCATTGAGGTTACAGCCCTGCATTTTAATCTCCTAAAGCCTGTCCCAATTTGAGATTTCACCAGCTCTTTCCATGCAGCTCAGTTGTCTTGTCTCTTTCATTATGTATTAACCAGCTCCCACTCCAGTTTGATTTTTTTAAGTCTAAAATGGAATTGCCATGCTAATGAGTCCAGCAGGGGGATTGTAAAACCTCGTGGAAGTGTCTAGGTTTGGGGAGCATAGAGGTGCTGGCTGGGACTCCCCCTCTTGTCGTGCCTGGATCAGGATATTGTTCTCCAGGGGGTCCTGCATGCTGGGTTCCTCGAGGTAGTGGGCAAGTGGTAGGCCCGGCACCTCCTCTGGGTAGTGGGCACTGGGCAAGTTAGGCCAGTCCTGGTGGGCATTTTGGGCTGCGGGTGTTTCCCAGTCATGGGCTAGGCAGGAGGTGGCTGGACTTCCTGGCAGCTGGCCCTCTACTGAGCTCTGAGGTCAGGCCTTTATACTTCTGGGTTGCTGCCTGACCCTCTGAGGGGCGGGCTCAGAGTGCCCTACCTCTGCCCACTCCAGCCTCTGGATGAGCTTATCCCGCTCTGGGGCGGAGGAGAGAGACACTGCCTCACCACAGGGAGTTAATTATCGAGAAGGTTCCTAGCATTAATCAGCACCACCCCTGGGTCTGAAGCGTCTTATTGCTAAAGTAGCTATGGTAAAAACCCCAAATGATGTAAAGTTCGACATTAACTTTTTTGGGCAAAAAAATTCCTTGGCTAGGATCAAAGAGTTAGTGGCCAAAAAAAAGGGCAGAGGGGATTAGAGAGAAAGAGGTAAAAAATAAAAGCTGGAAAACTAAATTCTCAAAAGTGTTTGGGCTTTTTTTTTTGGTTGAAAAAAAGTAACATTCAAATTTTTCATAAACATTTTGAAATATTAGAAGATCATGAAACATAGTTACAATTTGAGCCACCCTATTAAGCAGGGCCTAGATCTACAAAGGATTTAGGTGTTTCACTGCTGAGTGGTGCAGCAATTATCCTTTAGGTGCCTAGAAAAAAGAAAAAGAAAAAGAAAGAAAAAAAAGACAGGAACACTAAGATCCACATAGCCTGAGTGAGGGGCATAGGTGTCCCCTACAATGAATAGGTAGAGATAGGCACCTTAGAATGTGATCCACAAAAGCCTCATACTAGGTGGGGAGCCCTCTAAGATAGCCAATGGGAGATGACCTAAGGTCCACCCCATTGTTAGAGATGTGTGCCTAATTCTGGGCTGCAGGGAGGCAACTATCCCTGCTTAGTGAACCATGAACAGGAACCCACTGAAGTCAGGTGGCTTTGGTGCCTAAGGTCTAGTTGACACTAGAAAATTAGGTCAGCATAACTGTGCCACTCATGTAACAACCTTGGGGTTCATTACATAACAAACCAGTGAATGAGAAAGGAATACAACTTTAATAGAACAAAGTGGACAGCCTGTCTTATGAACTGCTGCAAGGCTGACCAGATAGCAAGTGTCAAAAATTGGGACAGGAGGTGGGGGGTAATAGGTACCTATGTGAGAAAAAGACCCAAAAATCAGGACTGTCCCTATAAAATTGAGACATCTGGTCACCTTAATTGCTGCACACAGCCATGTGGTGTTCCCAACCCCTGCCTCCAGGCACATCTCCAAATTCCCACACTCACAACACAGTCCCTTAAGAGGCAGCATTTCCAAATCATAATCTTTCATAAATATATCTCTACAGCTCAGGGCTGCAAAAAATCCACACCTCTAAGTGGCAAAGTTAAAACAACCTAAGGCTCTGGGTAGGCATTGGTAGGCCAATGGAAGAATTCTAGCTACTGCTTCTTGGGGAGATGGATTACCTATGCTATAAGGAGAACCCCTCCTGTTGGCATAGGTAGCATCCACACTGAAGCACTCCAGTCTCACAACTGCAGCTGTCCCACTGTAGCTTTTTAAGTGTTTTAAAATGCACATTGAGGACACAAGTACATTGATCTTTTTATTTCATTTGCAGTTTCTGGGATGGTGCTGTGGTTGGAATATGTCTACATCAGCTGCTGTGTTTGATGTGCTATTAGAGCAAATCATAGAACATTAGGGTTGGAAGAGACCTGAGGAGATCATTGAGTCTAACCCCCCTGCTCAAAGCAGGACCAATCCACAATTTTTTTTCCTTCCCCCAGATCCCTAAATGGCCCCTTCAAGGATTAAACTCACAGCTCTGGGTTTAGCAGGCTAGAGCTCAAACCACTGAGCTATCCCTCCCCCCACTACATATAGCCCCTTTGTACTTCTCCATTCATTCCAGTGAATGTTATTGAAAACTAGGTATACACTACTAGCAGTGGAGTATATGGGCCTAAGCTCATGTAAAGCAGCATAGCTCCATTAATGTCTCTCTGTCCAAACACTTCTCTGTCCCTCTTTACTGTAGTGTAACTTTTCCTCACAATGCCATGCACCAAAACAGGAAATTGAGGCATAGGGCAGTTTAAATGACATATCTCCACGTTGTTGAGCCAATTGTCAAACCCACACCTCCTAAGTCCTCGCCCATTAACCTGTCCACCCGAATGATGGGATTTCACCACTTTACAACAGCTGAGGATGTGGTCTTGTATTCTTTTGTCTTTCCTTCTTTTCCTCCTCTCTTCCCACCGCCAGCTGTGAACCCCCTGAGCATGTAAGAAAGAAAAGCAGGTCCCATGGTGGACCAATCCCATCTGGAATTTATCAGGAGTTGTCAGTGTCTCCTCCTGAACCCTAATTGACTTTTAATTTGACAATTCACAAAAATACTCCCCACCGCATTACAACTATTTGGAGTTCGAGTACAATGCACTTTATGACACAAGATCCATAACCCAGCAGTAATTTTAAACTTTTCTAAACCCACTGCTTGGTAAGCCAGGAACTATAGAAAAGGAATATCAAGGTGAGATATGACTGGCTGTGTCTAATTTATTTTAAAATTGTGATTTTTTATTTCAGTCTCATCCAATGTTACTTTTGGGTATTTTTTGTATTACATAAGTATAGTGAACAAATTCCTTCATTTCAGCCACTTATACCTTTCTCATAGGCATTAAAAACTGAATTGAACTTTTGCCTGGATATAGAATAATAAATTTTAAACTGCCAGCAGGAATGTAGGAGACCTTGGTAATTTGGCTCATAATTTGCAGTATTTCACCTTTCCCTTCCTACAGCATTTTTAGCTCTTAAAAAAAAATGCCTGGTGCCTTCAGAACTTCGCTGTGCTCCAGCATTGACTTTCTTTCACAATGAAAAGAGTGCTGAAGCCAGTTCTCCCAAAATTAAAACAATTCACAACAATCTAATTGAGAGCTGATAGTCAGGGACATGTCAAAATGGAAACATTAGCACTTTGAGCTACTATTCATCCAATACATTAGTTTGTTCCAGGTAATAAGGGACATTATAACCAAGGAACCAGAGCCTTTCCATTGACTTAAATTCCTTAGGGTCCCATCCTGTTCTGATTGAAATTGACAGCCAGATTCCCATACAAATTATAGATTCCATTCCAGGAAAACATCTAAGCATGGCTATAACTTTAAGTAGATGAGTTGTCCCATTGATGTCAATCAGACCTTGAATGAGTAGGTATGTTGGGGAGGGAAAAGCAGCATATCATAAATAAAGACTGTGTCACAATATATGTTCACAAGTGGGCAGAGTGAAGGTTGTTCAGCCAACCTCCAGTTTCACATTTCCTCTGGCTTGCATGCACCCCTATGCAGCATGAACTTTCTTTGAATGTCAGTAAGTACAACATTTTAAAACACATTTTGTGATGCAGGCTTGCAAGAAATTATATGCAAAATTAAGTTTATTAATTGAATTCATCACAGAAATGCCTAGGAACAGGAAATGCCTTAACCATGCAATCTACCCAACTCAAAGTTCATTGAAGTTAATGGGACCGATCCACTCACCAAAAAGGCTTTGGATCAGATTCTCAGGAGGAAGATTACCATGCATAGGGCCCATAAATAATTGTACTGTCTCAGTATGCTGCTAGGAAGCAGATTATAATTCAGAACCATGTATGCTGGGTAAATGTTGTCATGGGGTTTACTACTCACTGCTGTGCCATCTCCCTGTGGTCATGTCAGGGGATTAGTTCCACTCAGGTCTCATGTGCCCTTACTCACATCATGACCCCTCTCTTTCTCTGTGTGTGACTTGGGATGCTCTCTCTTCATAGCTTATGTAACAAAGTGGGGGATTTTCTTAACAATTTGAATGAGTACTGGGTGTGTCTCAGTTTCCCCTATGTGCTGCATGTTTAACAAGATGGTGGTTGTTGTTACAGGGGACCAGCTGTGTTCTCATCTATCAGCCTATCATGGTAGAATTCCCCACTCTGAACCTTAGCGTCCAAAAGATGATGTACTAGCATGAATTTCTCTAAGCTCAATTACCTACTTAGTACTTGTAGCGCTGCCACCAACCAGGAATTCCAGTGCCTGGTACACTCTGGTCCCCCCAAAACCTTGCCCCTGGATCCCCAAGACCCAGACCCTCTGGATCTTAACACAAGGAAAGAAAACGCTTTCCCTCACCATTGCCTCTCCCAGGCTTCTCCTCCCTGGGTTACCCTGGAAGATCACTGTGATTCAAACTCCTTGAATCTTAAAACAGAGAGGAAAATCCACCTTCCCCCCTCCTTCTCTCTCCCCCTCCCAGACTCTCCCTGAGAGAGAAAGTAATCCTAACACAGAGAGAAAATTAACCTTTCTTTCCCCTTTCCCTCTTTCCTCCCCACCAATTCCCTGGTGGATCCAGACCCAGTCCCCTGGGGTATCACCAGAATAAAAAAACAATCAGGTTCTTAAACAAGAAAAGCTTTCAATTAAAGAAAGAAAAAACAGTAAAAATTATCTTTGTAATTTTAAGATGGAATATGTTACAGGTCTTTCAGCTATAGACACTGGGAATACCCTCCCAACCTAAGTATACAAGTACAAATTAAAGTCCTTTCAGCAAAATACAAATTTGAACTCCTTCCAGCCAAATACACATTTGCAAATAAAAAAAACAAACATAAGCCTAACTCGCCTATTCTACCTAGTACTCACTATTCCGGACATATAAAAGAGACTGTATCAGAGAGATTGGAGAGAAACGTGGTTGCATGTCTGGTCACTCTCAGAATCCAGAGAGAACAACCACCAAACACTAACAGCATACACAAAAACTTCCCTCCCTCAAGATTTGAAAGTATCCTGTCCTCTGATTGGTCCTCTGGTCAAGTGACAGCCAGGCTCACTGATCTTGTTAACCCTTTACAGGCAAAAGAGATATGAAGTACTTCTGTTCTATTAACTCTTACTTATCTGTTCATGACACAGCCGAACCCCAGACAATGGCCTGGACATAGTGGAACTTAGCAACTGGTGACCCAGTGGCCCACCGGTCTTGGAAGCCAGCTGGTTTCAGCCAGTGGGAGGACAAAGGATGGAGAGAGAGAGCTCAGACAATCTGGTTGCCCAGGAACAAAGACAAGGGATGGAGAAGAGGCAGTGGGAATGGTGATATAGGGTGGTCGGCTAGAAGAAGGTCATGTCTCAACTGGGGACAAAGAGGGGCCTGAGCCCACCGGCATGGTGCTGAGACTTTTTAGGCTCGAGGGCTCTGAGAACATCCTGTGCTGTGTTCCAGATGTAAAAAAAAAAAAAAACCTTCTATTTGACACTGGCTGAGAGTCACTGCAATCTAGAGATCAGGGTTGCATTGCTTCCTCCCAATGGGGAGGCCCATGGAGTCCAGAGCAAGTGGACTCTTTGAGGGGGCTCTCAGGAGAGACAGGGGTGCAGTACCAGGAGGTGGTGGGGCCCACAGCTTAACACCCTAGACAGAATGTGACTCCTGGGAAGGGCTGTCATGCTGAAGAGGGTTCCTTCCAGGGACCTTACAGAGCTGAAAGAATGCGGGGTCTGTGACAGCTTGTCTGCTCTCTTTGTGGCTTGGCCTTCCAGTCAGGTCACTATGTTTTTTTTTTCTTCCCGGGAGGGGCAGTTATCAAAGTCCCACAGGATGAACCATCCCAGGCAATCTGCAAATCCACTGCCCTGACTGTGCCATTGTTCTAATGGGGCTCATCCTCTACTCTGGGTTCCTTCAACTCAAGGTCCTTCTAATCAGCAGCCAACATCTTCACCATTTTAAACCTTGCTGCTTTATTCCTGAACCTTTTCCTATACCCTCTTTCCTAGGTTTCCTGCCTTCCCTCTCTAATGCCCAGAGAGTGACTGCAGGCTCCCTCACTGCAGCCCTTTTCTGCTTCCAGCCTCCTGGCTTTATACTAACATCACCTGATCCTTCTCAGCTGGGCTCCATCATCATTCAGAAGATCACATAGGCCACCCTAAGTCCCCTCAGTGGTGGCCTATCCACTTAATTGGCCCCTTTCTAGCCTCATTAATCTCTTCTAGGCTAGCAGTGCTTACCCCACATTTCACAGATGTGCACAGTGCTAACCTTATACCTGGCATGGCACACATCCCTCTGCATGCTGGTGCACTACACTGACCAGATGATTGGGAAACAGATACAAGGCTCTTTGCATTCTTTGACCCCTTCCTGCCCTCACATGCAGGAGGGGACATAGTGACCCTATAGAGGCTGTTCTGTTCTTCATGCTGCTACCCATGTGGCACAGGAAAGTAAGATGGTGTTTTAAACCTCTTGACTCATTTGAACGGGTGCCTGACATGTGCCACAATCTGACTGTAAGAGTAGAGTTTGCTAGAACGCTTGTTAGAGTTCAGCAAATGTGCATTAAAAAGATATTGTCATGAGTCCTCTTCACATTTTCCTCTCTACCCACCACTAATTCTTTCCCAATTAGCCACTCTCCATTACGAGTGTCTCATACAGTTTCTGCCTCTTGACGCGAGCAGTTTTGACTGTCACAACAGTCTTTCTGCTGTCATTTCACAATGAAGTTCATCACCATAATTACTTTGAGTACAGAGAGGAGAAGAAAAAAGTCTCTCTAAATCTAAATTAAAGAAGAGCAAATCTAACTGGAAAGAGATTAGAGGCAGAGCCGCTGACTTTCTAGTTTCCCCAGGGGTGCTCAACCCCCACTCCACCCCAGGCCCTGCCCCCACTCCACACCCTCTCCCCAAAGCTCCACCCTTTCCTGTTTTGCCCCTCCCCCAAGTGCACCCTGCCCTCACTCCACTTCTTCTTGCCCCTACTCCTGGCCCCCCGTGCCTCCTGAATGCCACTGAACAGCTGATCGCCGGTGAGTGGGAGGCGGGGGCCACCAGTGGGTGCTGAGCAACAACTTTTTTTTCCCCATGTGTGCTCAAGTCTGTGGGTACTCAAGCCTGGTGCACCCACAGAGTCGGTATCTATAATTGGAAGGTCTCTCATGCTTGTGGGTAAATGGGATTATTTAAGCAGGAGAATGAAACTTAAAAAAACCCTGGAAGTCTGTTTTGTGGGCTGTTTTCTCTACTAAGTGAGTATGAGAGTGACATGAGATACAAAACAAAGCTCTGTTGGAGCAACTTGTTTAATGCAAAGTTATTTAATAATGCAAGGTTGTAAGAGGGGACAGTGGGTAATGCATTTGTATAGCACCCAGCACAGTAGAGTCCTGCTCTATAATTGCCGCCCCTATGCACTATTGCAACAGAAATAATGACAACAGTAAAGGCCAAAAATATGTCTAATCCAGATAGCAGAACCCTTCATCTCCAGAACTACCACTTACATTTCAGCAGTTTCTTCTACCATTTTACCAAAATGGAAAGAGACTTGATGTGACTAGATATTTGCAGTAGGAATCTCTGTGCTATAATGCATCAAGCCATTGGCCATTGGACCTTCAAGCTTGGTATCTTTCTTCTGGCAGTGGATGATACTTGACAAATGGATGTTTCAGAAGTGAAATGCTCACCATACTCATTTACTTGGAGAAGGAGGGTATGTTACTGGTTAATAATAATAATTCCAAATATACTTGCCCTTAATGTCAAAAGTGTTTCTTCTTGTCTTGTATTACAGGATGGGAAAAAGTTGAGGGCAATGACACATTCTTTATACTTTGTAGATATAGTGAGAGGGTGGCATTTTGAACTCCATGGGAATTCTTGGACCATTAAAAGAGTAGCTCTTCTAAATACTGCACTGGATACAAAGAAAAGTCTTTGGACAAATCACCGTTATGAATGATGTATAGGGACAGGACTATATAATAAATCCATACTGCCTTTGAAAATATTTGTCTTGCTTACAGGTGAGACAAGATGGCCAATGTAGTGTGGTGGATCTTGCACTTTTCTTGGCAGGGGGCTAAGATGCAACCCGTTGCCCCTGCTCTTGGGGCCCCAGGGGCCCCACTAGTGGCCCAGGAAGGTGGTAAAGGAGGGAAGCAGGAATGGGGTCTGGCTTTGCTCCTTACTCTGAGCCCCAGCCCCTCTCAACTCCTGAGGGTTCTTCCCCTCTTCCCCTTTGGGTGGGGTACCTTCAGTCCTTAAACAATGGGGGAGGGAGTCTCCCTTACTCTCATTTTCTGATCTTCCAAGTCTCACGGCACACCTCCAAGCTCCAGTCCTCTCTTCTTTAGCTCCTGGGGCAGAGGGTTTTATTAGGTTGCTAACAGGGCCTTAACTGACTACAGGTGCTCCAATTAACCGCTGTAGTAACCTTTCCCAGTCTACAGGGAACCACGCCTTAATTAGCCTAGGGCTTATATACTTCCCCTCGACCACTTTCCCACTGCTCCCTGGCCCTCCTGTATCACATAAGATAGAAATAGCTACTACCCAGAAATGAGTTAGCACACAGTGGCCTCATTTAGCCAATGACACTCCTTCTTTTATAGCCAGATGCATCTTTGTCTCATTTGTCTTGAATGAAAAGATTGAAGTAATACATGAAAATTCTGATCTGTTGAATTTTTTAAATTAATGTATATAATTATTTCTAACTTCAGGCATTTTGTAATGTGTTTTTCTAGCCTGGTTATTAAAGAAAAAAAACTATGTAATTGTAACAAAATATAGTATTTATTTATCTCATTTTACATCCCAAGCATGGCGTGAAGAGCAGGGACAATTCTATAACAACCCCTGTCTGTTCTAACACATATTAGTGAAATGGGACAATCTCAGACTGCAGGGATGCTAAACACTTAGTGACCCAGAACTTTACTATTATTTCTCTCTTCTGCAATTCCCTGCACTCTGCTTGCAAGTGTCTGATTTGCCTAATCAATGTGGAAGTTTCTGTGCTCTGATTGGATAGTAAAGGCTGTCAACCAGCCAGAGGGTTGAGATTTGCATAATGGTTATTTTGCAATCAGCAGACTATGTATGTTCTGTGTACATTTGCTTCAATTGATTCCTCTACTTGTTGTTTGCACGGCTAAAGGACATCTCCGATAACAATAAGTGATCTTGGAATTTCATTCCCTCTCAGGGAAGGAAACAAACATCCACATTTGCAGGGGAGAGAAGGGAAAGAATGAACAAAAAGAAAAGGGAACGGAGCTGCAAAACTATGGAAAGGGAAATTGGTGTTGAAAGCCCACAGTTGGTCTCCTTGCATGCTAGTTGCCATAGAGGCCAATGTGATTTCTTCTGTTGACTCAACAGGAGCAAGCTTGGGCTTTTCCTCTCATCCTTAATTTCTTTGCTAAAGGATCAGGGCTCTCATCCACACAGCTGGCATCAATTTCATTTTCTCTTGCTTATTTTTACACAAGGAATGTCTGTTCCTTTCAATTCATTACTGAAACAAGGTAAAACACACAGATGCTGCAAGCAGGGGCAAGGGGGGAGAGAGTTAGGGATGCACAGTGGGCCCCCCACACTCCCAGACTGCACGCCAGGGGGATCTAGTCATAGGGATTGTTGAGGTTCTTAGAGATTGGCTTGTTTTGGCCTTGTTTTGAAATGAGTTGAGCTTGATTTTTGGCTTATTGTGAAAGTTGGCGGGCTTATTTACCGCGTGAACTTTGGCAACTGTGACTACAATCAGTTATATTTATGGATCAAGCCCTATTTTGTAAGCTTAAGGGTTAACTTGTATATATTTAACATGCTTTTCCTTAGAGCCATGGGAGCTTGTAAACTCCAAGGCATTTCTACAGCACCCATTTCTGTAGCATCTGAGCATTTCATAAACTTTTAATATATTTATTCTCACAACACCCCTGTGAGCTAGGGAAGTGCTATCATCCCTAGCTCACAGAGAGACTAACTGGCTTGGATTTGAACTAGTACAATCACCATTGGACCACCATTTGTCTCTGAACAGAGCTGATTACATAAGTCAATAGCACAGTCATCAGAAGCTTCTGCTACAGAATTAGTTCCCTCTCCCCGTTTTTCATCCCTTTTTTTTTTGTGGCCTCTGGGAGATTGTTCCTTTCAACTAGATGATAGAAAAAAAAGAAATTTATCTGCTGTCCTGTCTGGCACCGCGCTGTGCCATGGAAGTGGCCAGCAGGTCCGGCTCCTAGGCAGGGGAGCCACGGGGCTCTGAGCACTGCCCCCACCTCGAACACCAGCTCTGCACTCCCCTTGGCTGGGAATCGGTCGATAGGAGCTCTCGGGGGCAGTGCCCATGTGCAAGAGCTGTGCGTGGAGCCTCCTGTCCCCCACCTAGGACCCGGACATGCTAGCTGCAGCCTGCCTTAGCCCCATCACTGCACCACTGACCAGGAACTGCCCAAGGTAAGCCCACACTCCAACCGTGAGCCCCAGCCACCTGCCCCAGCCTTGACTCCCCTCAAGCCCAGAGCACCCTCCTGCACCCCAAACCCCTCATCCCTGGCCCCATCCCAGAGCCCACACCCCCATGCCCCAATCCACTGCCCGAGCCCTGAGTCCCCTCCCAATCCTTGAACCCCTCATCCCTAGTCCTACCCCCTCCTGCACCCCAAACCCCTGCCTCGACCCTCAGCCCACTACCACCACAAAATCCCTCAGCTCCACCCCCCAGCCTGAAGCCCCATCCTGCATCCCAAGCTCCTCATCCCTGGCCCCACCCCAGAGCCGTCACCCTCAGCCCACTCCCCAGCCAGGAGTCCCCTGATGGCTGGAGGACCATACAGTGTTGTATTCTTTCCTCTAGTTAGGCTTGCTTTTCCATGGTTAAATTCTTCATGGAACATCCACCACTGCTGAGGCATGGTGCTGCCCTCATTCCCTGGCCCTACCCAGGTAGCCAACATCGTATCACCCCTGATTTCCTGCAGCTTGCCCCAGATTTCCAATCACATAGTGCAGCCAACAAGACTCTTGGCCCTAACGTGTCCTTTTGGTTATGCTGATTCATAAACATCTATTTCCGTGTATAGTGCTTCTGGCTTCAACATCACAGCATGGGAGACATGGGGGAGGGAACTTGTTAGCAGCAGAGTCCAAGCATTGAACCTGAATAAGACCCCCTTTTGTCTCTCCTCATTGTTCAAACAGGAAATTAATCCTTCCTCCTTTCTTCCTTTCTTGCCCTCGGAGTGACAGGATACATGCTGAAGCTGTTTCATAGACACCCAAGTACTTACTGCAAATCTCACAAGTGAGTTTGTACTTATTAATATAGCACCTGAGAATTGAACATTGAACCATCAATGATCTCCTCGCTAAGCAAAGGCTTCTCAAGCATTTCACTAAGAAGGTATTCGTTCATGCAGAACTTTGCCTCCCGCACTGCATAATCAGACGAGTCTATTTTGGTTTTGAAATTCAAAAAGCTACAACTGTGACTGTAGCTTAGAGAAACAGCATGTGCTGTTTTTTCATTCTCCTAGCCTCACCGAGCTTATTCCAAGGAGCAGAAGCTCCCAGGTATTATTCCAGAAGCCAAGAATAGCCAGAACACGGCAGATCTCCATCTGCACCCCTGTGATGAGAACAGTGCTAGCCCTAGACCAAATCACACCTCAGGCAAGGAGTATCTTTGGCGCCCCGCCTCCATTTGTTAAACTTGTGAATACCTTCTCTTTAATTGCATTTATAGCCTTTTTCATGACTTTGATGCACGATTTGCATCCATGATTTATCCCTGTTATGTAAGATGATAAATTTGCATTTTAGGAGCTTTTTGCTTCCTATACTGAGCTTTTTCAGGGGCATCTTTTATTTTCCATGGGGGAAAACAGACAGTATTAGTGAAAGCAAAAGTCTATGTTCTGCAGTTTTAGTCATCAAATATTATGTGTTAAGCACTGCAAAAGAAGTAACAGTATTTCTTTTATATTGTTATATAGGTTGGGGTTCGATAGATATTTCTGGTGTCTCATTAAATATGTACTTTATTAGTCACAGATTACACTCTTTAAGTCTTAAAACACAAATTACACTTTCACAATAACACAATAAAACAAGATTCACAATATTGCAGCTGGTCTCTCACTTCACTTCACTCTTATAGCTCGCTGACTGATTGGCAACGCCCTGCCCCTTATATATCCATGCGGGCAGGGCTGTCAACATTCTAGGAGGTGAGGAAAATGTAGTTCTGAGGAAATCTGAAAGGTTCCATGAGATTCTACAAGGATCCAGAACATTCTAGGAGGTTAGTGAATAATGAATCCATATACAGAATACCTGAAACATTTTCCTTTAAACATTCTATTTTCCCTTTTGTTGCTAACAACGAAAACAGAACTCCGAGCCTGGCACCACCAAAGCCCGACATCCCAGAGGGTCAACTGGGTCACCTGCTCCTAAATCTGGCCCTGGATGAGAATATGCAAAACATAACAAAACAAAAGATGTTAAAAGGTACACTTAAAGCATCTCTGGGTATGTCTACACTACAATAAACAGGGCTTGGCCTACAAGGCTAACAATTATAGTTTAGACATTTGGGTCCAGGTTCTGAAACAGAGGGTCTCAGAGCTCAGGCTCCAGCCTGAGTCCAAATGACTACACTGCTATTTTCTGCCCTGCAGCTGAGTGAGTTGACCACGGCTTTGAGTGCCATAGGTTCTTTATTGCAGTGTAGACGTACCCTTTGAGAGCTCAGCTGTACCCTCCTATCTCCTGGTGAATGGAATCTTCCTGCACAGCTGTTCTAGGGTGACCAGATGTCCTGATTTTATAGGGACAGTCCCGATTTTGGGGTCTTTTTCTTATATAGGTTCCTATTACCCCCCCCACACACACAAACCCTGTCCCGATTTTTCATATTTTCTGTCTGGTCACCCTAAGTTGTTCCCACTGGGCTAGCCTGTGAGTTGGCCTACATGCCTGTGCAGAGGTATAAAGAGCAGCAAGATCTCCTCTCAAACCCTAGCGTAAGGCACTGCATCTTTGGTTTGGGTGTGCAGGACAAAGAGGGTGCCACTTGTCTTCTTACTGCCCTTCCATCCCCACAGGAGATGGAAAGGAAATGGAGTGGGGCAGGGACCAGCACAGCTGTCCAGGCCTGGACGGCATCATCACTTTAGGCTGATATAGACCAGCAACATGCTATTAACTCCCTCACCCATCCCCAGAGCCAGGGGGAAGTGGGAAGGGAATTGTAACTCAGAGGGGTGTCTCTAAAGGCACAGTCTAGCCTGCTGATATCAAGAGGATTATTTGTGGAGTAAGGCCCTGAGTAAGGTTTGGAGAATCAGGCTCATTGGGCAAGATTGTGCCAGTAGCTTTGCCCATAGTAAAGGCAATGCTGAGCTGCATTGCCCCAGGTGCAACACTAGGTGACACTCTACCTCAGTAGGGCAGAATGTTGCATGGTTGGAGCACAAACTACTGCATTCATTTAATGGGCATAACATACTCTCCTTCACAGAGTGGCCAGTCAGTTCTGCTGGCTGGCAGGTAGGAGGCAGTGGAGCTATACCTCAGGCCATCCCCTACCGTCATCCTGGCAAGTTGCTCCCACTGGGAACAATGTGACAAAAAAAAGTGTTATATAAAGGGCTAGGGGTTATCCGTAGATTTCAAAGTGCTTTACCAAGGGGTCAAGTATCAGAGGGGTAACTGTGTTAGTCTGGATCTGTAAAAGCAACAAAGAGTCCTGTGGCACCTTATAGACTAACAGACGTTTTGGAGCATGAGCTTTCGTGGGTGAATACCCACTTTGTCAGAAATTTCTACTACATGCATCCGACGAAGTGGGTATTCACCCACAAAAGCTCATGCTCCAAAATGTCTGTTAGTCTATAAGGTGCCACAGGACTCTTTGTTGCTTTTACCAAGGGGGTCAGCAGCGTCATCATCCACATTTTACATATTGGGAAACTGAGGCACAGAGCAGTGACGTGAGTTGCCCAAGGTCTCGCAGCAGGTCAGTGACAGAGCTAGGGACAGAACCTAGGTCTCTTGATTCCTAGACCATGGCGGAGAACAGCAGCTGTGATGCTGGGCAGTTCTTATATAGGTTGTGCAAGAAGTGAGGAGGCATTTTGCTCACTCACTGTGAGGCCATTTAAGTTGGGGGGATGATGTATCCCTATATTCCTTTTTGTTTTCACTTGAATAGGTCATTTTATAGGGCACATGATGGTGAAGGATCACGTGGCCCAGCATTCAGTATTTATTGCACCTTTTGTTGCTGTTTATTATTTTCCAGATTGGAAAACCAAAACCCAGAGGGTTATGAACAGCTCTGCTTTGGAGGCGTATAAACAACCAAATGCATCAAAAAACTATACATACACTCATGGAAAACTCATCTGGAGAATGTGCACTATATATATGTTCAGAGTTATCATTGGCACTGCTTATTTATGCACTGGGGTGATTGTCACTTTACCATGTTATTGCACTGCCCAAACAGTGATTTCACAGTAGGAAGAAAAGGAAATAAGCCAGCAGAGGTTTGATTTGGGATCACAAAGTTCCTGATTCCCTGCTCAGTTGTTATTTCTACATGTGGTAGAGCCTATGGGCCCTTAAAGAGGACTAGGGTGCCATTGTGCTAGACATTGTATAAGCACTTATTGAAAAGGCATTCTCTGCCTCAAATTGAATCCAGTCCAGGTTACAACAGAACGTAACAACTGAATGACACAAACAAACGGCAGATGGGGAAGAAGAGAGGAGACAGCCAACCAAGCATAGTTTAGCTTGATTTACTTTAGTTTTATGTTGCTTTCTGTCTATTCTCTGATCCTCAGCTGTCTCAGTTTGGTGTGGGTCCTTGGAAGGCTATGGAGCCCTAAGGGTTTACACCAGTTGATAATCTGGTTCTTAACTGTAATGTGTGTTGCTCCTGATTCGTACCAGCGAATCAGCCCAGAAACTCAATTGTATTTACCAAACTTGGGTTTGATTTTGCATTTGTGTACACCAGTGTTAAGACACTGCCACTCTGTTGAAAGCAATGGTGATACAGTAGCGTAACTCTGGTGTCAGTGAGTGAAGAAACAGACCCCTCGAGTCCAGCTTCATCCTCTGGGCAAAACAAGCTGGTTCTTGATTAACCATTTCTCCCAGTCCTCTCTCCTTTGTCACGCTTGCTTTGGGATGAATTTGCAGACTGCAGAGCTGTTCTTGGACAACTGCTATACAGTGAAGCAAGACATGATGATAGATCAAATCCTACATCCCTATCCAAGGGATGGCCTCTAGTAAAGTCAACATAAAACTCGAATAAGGCAGTGATGAATCAGGCTCTTATTCTGCATCAGGAAACAGAGTAACCTATTCCTATTGCAATTTTTATATTCTAGGATAAAATCATTTAATCAAAACCACAGATAATATAAGGGGCTGTAAGTCATAAAATCCCTTGGGCAGCTCAAATGTATCTGTGGGTTTTACCCTGCCACCCATCATCATGGAATGCAGCTGCCCTCCATGTGAAAATCAATAGCAAAGTCTATAGCAGACTTCATGGAGTCTCTGGCATTTCTCCCTTTTTGAGGTCAAACCCCTGTTTTTTGGCAGGTAGGGGATGATTGTGAGAGGTTTTGGAACAGAGGGGACTGGCTGAATTATGAGTTTCACTATAATCAGGCTTTCAGAAAAAAAAATAACATTGTCTGTGCCAGAGCTTTTCCCTGTGTTGGCTGAATCTGATATTTTACTTGACTTATACATCCCTTATGGGCTTGATGACAAAATAACTTCTTATGAAAAGAGCAAGAGATATCTCAGGAATATCAGCATATTAAAATATGTTTGTTACTGGTGCATTGTACATTATGGGAGTTAACTGACATAAAGTGCCAAGCTATGAGGAAACATTTGTAATAGTGTCGTGACAGTGGTCTAATGCCCCCAAACATCTGTCCTTCTTCAGGAATACATTCAATGCCCAGAGAAAGTTTAAAACAACTGGCTTACCCTGGATGTTCCCTGAAAAAAACAGCAGAAATGCTGATATGCAATACAGTAAGATCTGAAGATATACAGCGCAGTCCTGAATGGCATTATCATCTCATAGAATGAGGCATGAGTTCATTGAAATGCTAGCAGTGCACAACTAGCTGTTATTGAGCCAGAGGTAGGTAAAGCAATAACACAGAGTCCAATATTATAATTCTTCCACTAGATTTTCCCAGCTTTTTTCAGAGGATGGATTGCATCTAAATATAAGATCACAAAGTTAGTGAATAGAGTAAACGTGATGCTTACCTTATCACAAAGCTACCATAATTGTTTTGTTTTGACTACATTTAACTAAGTATCAAGGTAGTATAGAACGATAAGAGGAAGGAAATGGAACATCTAGCTTAATTTGAGCAGTAATTGAGCTATCCCAGATACAACAACATACTGCAATAAATCTGTGACTCCCAAGGATCTTCACATGCACACCATGGCTTCCAGAAACCTCCTGGTGACAGCAGGTGAAACTCAGATCTTCCTATTCTCAGAGCACTGGCCCCTAGACTAGAGTGAAAGGATAATCTCCACTCATTATTGGCAATATAGAACATTGTGTCACACTCTTGAGAGGTTCAAGACCAATCCAGAAGAGGGCAGTGGTGCACATGTACATTAGTACATTGTCACATTGTGTGTCACAAGAAAGGAAAGTGAAATAAAGCAAGTGTCAATTTGCTGAGTAGAGCCCGATTGTGCTGAGCCACCAAGTCATGTACATAGCTAAGCTACTTAACCATGAGATCCAAGGGAGAAGGGTCGTGGACAGAATACACTGCACTCCATCTGGTGGGTATCCTTTTGGAACCACAGACACCTGAATGTCATTTAGAGCACCTTTGGGGTTACTCTAAACCATGCTGGATAGTGAAGAGACCCCAGGCCAGAATCAGGGAAACACAAATGGCAGCCTCAGGTGCAGCTGTGCAGCCAAAGATTGAGGACATTGACACACAGTTACATTGGTATCTTTTCTGTCATCGGCAAGGAAATCCCACTGAAAATTCTACTGCATGCAGTACCATGGATAGATCAGATTCGCCAGCAGTGTTCTCAATTGGCGGCCCCTCTCCAGGTAGGCGGCGTGATCTTTTCCACTCTGATTATGGAAACTTTCATTGTATATTTTACCACAACTCTCTTGAGGTTGCTGAACTACACGCAATACACTGTAACACAGCAGGAGTTGAGTGAAATTACATAATCATCCTTGTACCTATTCAGAGCTGCAGAGATTTTCTTCACAGACATTTTGCCTCTTTATCTTATATCTGATCTATAGTTCAATTATTTTGATCATTAATAAGCTCCCGTGCTTCTATATAAGCCTATCTCTTGCTGTTGGATGATAAGTTTATTTTTGACTGGATATTCTAATTTGAATGCCTTGATTAAACTGTATTTGTTTATTTGGTAGGATTGCTTTGCAACATGATCTCTCAGAGTTTTGATATCAAATCTGTTTTGCTTCTCCATCCTTTTCTCCTTTTGTTTTATTAGGTCATTGGTGTTTGTTCAGATGCAATGAATTCTGTCTGATCTCTCTCTGCATATCGTGTTTGCTGTAGGTGGGGAAAGCGGTATAGGCAACAGCACCAGAAAAATGAAAAAAAATGAAAGAAAGCAGGCCCACAAATCAACTAGTAAGAGTTAATCTTCACTTCCTGTACCAACCTACTGTACGGCATCTGTGTGATCTTTTAAATTGCTGCCTCAGTCCAGAACTCCAGAGGTACTTGTATTTCAGGGGCAAACTAAAGATCCTTGTGTGTAGTTTCTGCATTAGTTGTACATGGTATAATCGTAACAGACCATCAACTTCAAAAGCATCTTCATTTATGGATGGGACCTTGGAGACATATACGGGACAGCAGCTAAATCGTTATGAGGTATAGTTTGGTCATTTTTTCAGGGTAAAGAAAACACTGCTGTAGTTCCAGCTAAGCAAGATAAGCATGAGATTTGACCAGAGGGTATGGGCGATTGACCCAATGCTAGCCTGGAAACGTGATCCCAAATAAAAGATTATCCATCATTTTTGCAACAATCTGAAAAAACAGCCAAACATTACCTCTGTGTGGCAATTTACTGTGACAGAGGGAATACATAGTTGATAACAGGGATAAAAGTCCATACTGTACTTAACACTCCTTTGATTAGCCACAGCAAAGATGCAAGATGCAGTTGGAGATATGTAAAAATGGATCTGAATCCCCTACAAAGTGCAACATGTTTTACAGAGCAAACACAGTTAGGTTTCTGTAAACATGAATGCATCACAGACACCTGCTGCTTGCAGAGAGCTGCATGTCTCCCACTTGCATGATAAGATAGGGGAGTTAACTGCATTAGAAAAAAGAACAAGGAGTACTTGTTGCACTTTAGAGACTATCAAATTTATTTGGGCATAAGCTTGCATGGGCTAAAACCCACTTCATCAGATGCATGCAGCATTAGAGTGCAGCACGTATACACATATTCTACATAGTGCCCTATAGTGATGCAATAAGTTAATTGCATTTGGGTTTAAGTGAAGGCATTCTGAAAGCAGCAGAGGCAGCGTGTGAGTGAAACACAGAAAAGGGAAATGTTCTGAGGTCTTCCTGGATTTGACCATGATTCATCTTAGAACAAGTGAGGTCTTGGGGAGCGAGATACAGGGGAGCTGGGTTCAATTCTTTGCTCTGCCACAAACTTCCTATGTGACAGGTCACTTTACCTCTCTACCTCAGCTACCACTTTGCATCATCATCCATGTTCCTCACACAATAAAGAGGCAGGAATGTAAAGATACTAGGTTTGTGGCATGCTAATACAGTGATGGTTAGTGTCCCCTTTAAGGTATGTGCATGTGTGGACACTGGGAGAAAATTCAGCTTCCGCTGAGAGCGGAGTGTGTCTCACGACCTGCTGCCTATGGTGCGGCTGCTGAGATAATAAAGTGAGGTTGGGTGAGAGAACTGAAGGGAAGAAAAATCCAGTGACACTAAACAGGAGAGGGACAGTAACATGTAAGGGAGAGGCTGGGGAATATCTTGAAGGGAAAGGATAGATCAGTGTTTCTCAAACTGGGGTCCCCGCTTGTGTAGGGAAAGCCCCTGGCGGGCCGAGCCTGTTTGTTTACTTTGCTTATTTTACATTTAAGCAGTAAACTGAGTCATTGAGCAGAAGGGGTGGGGGTATAAAGGAAGTTCAAACAGGTGGGAAAAAGCATCAGGGAACATCCTTCTACATAGACTCTTTGTCTTCTGAATCTCAGCTGGAAATGTTTTTCTAGAGGAAGACTGGAACTATAATAAGGAGGGGCAAACATTCCACAGCATCCTTCTTTCTCTCTCCCATCCATTGACAGTGCCTGAAGCAAGGAAGAAAATATTTGTTAGGTACCAAGAGAATAAGTGCTGACCTAAAAATTTTGGTCAGTAAGACTGCTGAAAGCATTTCATGAGAAATCTTTTCTTTGAATTTAAGATTGCTTGTTAAGTTAGCCACCAGTTGTGTTTTATCTTTATTTTTCTTGTAATCATTTCTGACTTTTGTGCCTCATTACTAGTATTTAAAATCTCTCTCTCTTTATACTTCACAAACTTTATCTAATTCAGTGTGTTTAAATTGAAATGTCTGGGAAACACTATTTGAGGTGGCACGTTGTGTGCATATCATTTCTTTTGAAGAAATAATGAGGTAATAAGTAACAGTTAGCATGGATTTGTCAAGAAGAGATCGCTTCAAATAAACCTGATAACTTTCTTTGACAGGGTAACAAATCTTGTGGATAAGGGGCAAGCGGTAGATGTGGTATATCTTGACTTTAGTAAGGCTTTTGATACTGTCTTGCATGACCTTCTCGTAAACAAACTAAGGAAATACAACCTAGATGGAGCTATTATAAGATGGGTGCATAACTGGCTGGAAAATCGTTCCCAGAGAATAGTTATCAGTGGTTCACAGTCATGCTGGAAGGGCATAACGAGTGGGGTCCCGCAGGGATTGGTTCTGGGTCCAGTTCTGTACAATATCTTCATCAATGATTGATATAATGGCACAGAGAGTACACTTATTAAGTCTGTGGACGATACCAAGCTGGGAGGAGTTGCAAGTGCTTTGGAGGATAGGATTAAAATTCAAAATGATCTGAACAAACTGGAGAAATGGTCTGAAGTAAATAGGATGAAATTCAATAAGGATAAATGCAAAGTACTCCACTTGGGAAGGAACAATCCGTTGTACACATACAAAACGGGAAGTGACTGCCTAGGAAGGAGAACTGCTGAAAGGGATCTGGGAGTCACAGTAGATCACAAGCTAAACATGAGTCAACAGTGTAACACTATTGCAAAAAAAGGAAACATCATTCTGGGATGTATTAGCAGGAGTGTTGTAAGAACGACATGAGAAGTAATTCTTCCACTTTACTCCACACTGATTAGGCCTCAGTTGGAGTATTGTGTCCAGTTCTGGGCGCCACATTTCAGGAAAGATGTGGACAAATTGGAGTGAGTCCAGAGGAGAGCAACAAAAATTATTAGAGGTCTAGAAAACATCACCTACAAGGCAAGATTGAAAAAAATGGATTTATTTAGTCTGGAGAAGAGAAGACTGACGGGGAACGTGATAATAGTTTTCAAGTACATAAAAGATTGCTAAAAGGAGGAAGGAGAAAAATTGTTGTTCTTAACCTCTGAGGATAGGACAAGAAGCAATGGGCTTAAACTGCAACAAGGGTGGTTGCAAC
Organism: Gopherus evgoodei; assembly: GCF_007399415.2. NCBI lineage: Eukaryota > Metazoa > Chordata > Testudines > Testudinidae > Gopherus > Gopherus evgoodei. The sequence goes on from NC_044326.1 coordinate 12,359,271, forward strand.
TTCCTAACTGTCAGAGTGGTTAAGCACAGGAATAAGTTGCCTAGGGAGGTTGTGGAATCTCCATCATTGGGGATTTTTAAGAGCAGGTTGGACAAACACCTGTCAGGGATGGTCTAGATAATACTTAGTCCTGTCTTGAGTGCAGGGGAGTTATATAGATGACCTCTCGAGGTCCCTTCCAGTACTATGATCTATGATTCTGTGGCTTTATATATTTTTTATTGTCCAGAAGAAGGCTGGACAATACAGGACATATATTTCAGGGTGACCTCAAGACATGCCCAGTCTTAGATTTTCCCCCTGAAATGTAACCAAGGTTGGTGAGAACCGGAGTATAACCAAGTGTGGCTGGCAGGCTACAGTTATACGCACTCAGGGTGTGGCTTGAATGCTGGAAGGCTGCTTGTAAGCAACCCAGGTGGGAACTCTCAGCAACGCATTGGAAGGCACCCAAGGCTTCAGAGAAGGGGTGACACAACCACTCACTGGTCTGGATTGTATCCTGGTGTGTTACATGTAGTATGGCCATTCCTATGAAATGCAAAAAGCAAACATGAATAGTGAAAAGCAGAATCATGTGCCCATGCAGAGCTGACTGCAGGACTGGAACCAAAGTGAAGAGAAGTATGAAGTACTCAGCACTTCACAAGGTTGGGTGCCAGGAGTGCAACCAACAAGTGTGTCACAGATTCCCACACTATGCCCCATTTACAGCGGCTATGAGTCTGTTACAGTCTCAGCTAGCGACCCCTAACTCCAGCTGTAATAGCTTGAGCTTTTAGATTCCTCATGGCCATCACAGCAGCATGTCTTAGGTGAGTATGGGCTTGCAGAATGCAGTCCATAATTCCTATTCCTTGCACCACGTCTACTAACCATGTGGAAAAGTTTGCCTTGCCAAAAAAACGAACCAAAGGCAAAATAAAAAAACACACACACCCTTCTTTAGGAATAATATCAAAAATAAAATGTAGCACTTTTAAAAATCAACGTGCTTTGCAAACGTTAACTAACTAGCATTGGATAAAGTACACACAGTGTTTTTATGTTTATTTAATAGATTAAGAGTAATTAACATAATGTTACAAATACACTTTAACTATGTGTAAAAATAAAATAAATATTTTTCAATGTTTTGATTTAAACAAGCATTTAATGAAGCTTATTAAGACATACCATATGTTTTGCATATGATAGTACACCTCCTCTTGAGGTTTTAAACTTTATTTGACACAGGCAGCACAGTGTGTAAGTGAATCAAAATTACAGATGAAATGAATTACTATTAAAAGTACACTAACATTCTAATGAATTCTTAGAAATGTTGATGGCACTTAATGAGGAATTGTAGGTGAAAGGGCCTACCATATTATTTGAAGTTTTTGCTATTCCTGCCATTGGGAGCAGCGTTGCCTAACATGTGGTCAGAGTAACACACAGAGATACCATAATCTGAATTCTGCTCCAACGGGGATGAAACGAGGCACTACACACTATTCCAGTTAGATTTGAATAATAGGATGCTAATGATTTGTTGATTATAAAGCCAGAATGAACCATTTAATCTGACCTGTATAACACAGACCATAGAACTTTGTCCAATTGTTGCTGTATTGAGCCAAGAAACTTGTGTTTGATTAGAGCATATCTGCTAGAAAGGCATTGATTGAAAGGTTTGAAGAGATGGTGAACCCACCACTTCCCATTGGCAGTTTTTTCCAAAGGTTAATCACCCTCACTATTAAAAATGGGTGATGTGTCATGTCGAAAGGTACAAACAGCAGTGGTGGGCACCTTGTGCATCTGACAACCTTGTGGGAGAGGTTCACTCTACACAAGGAGAAAGCAACATTTAAGTTCAGGCCACTCCTGGAGACAATGGATTGCTCTTTTCCCTTGGATTCAGAATCTGCACTCAGAATCTACTCCTTCTGTGCAGTCAAACCCTTTAGGAAAGCTCTAGCCTATAACAAACAAGTGGTTGTATAGCCTGTAAATGAACAGAAAGTTCTACTGCCCAAATACAGAAATTTCTCAACTGCATAGGCAGTTACAGAAGGAGAGGCTGCATGTTACAAATCACACCTTATATTGTGGAACTGCCATAGAACTCTTCTGGGTCAATACATTGTTCTTGGTTGAAGGGGTTTGGCCGAAGAATAAATTTCCTAAGGAGGTCTGATTAATCCAGAGTCTGCACACTTTGTTTCACTGCGCACCCCGGCCCCTGCAGAGATGACTTTCCCTCTGTAAACAGAGAGGAGGGGGAAGAAAAAAAGAATGCAGGGAGGGGGGGAGGATAGATACCTAAAGATTTATAAACCAAGAAGAGTCATTTATGCCAATGAAAAGAGAAGAACAGAAGACTATCTAATCCAGTAAGATCCTCACCATACAGATCTAAATAACCTGAGAAGTTTTTAGATACTGTGGAACGATAGTCTTGTGGTTAAGGCACCAGATGGGGAATCAGAAATTCCCAGATTTGCCAAAGACTTCCTGTGTGACCTTGGGCTAGTCTCTTAAATCTCTCAGGGCCTTGGTTCCCCTCTGTAAAGCAAGGATGCTTTCTTCCTACCAACCTTTTTCTGTCTTGTCTGTTTAGAGAGTAAACTCCTCAGGATAGAGACTTTCTCTTTTAATATACGTATATAATGTGTACACACAACACCCAGCACAGTAAATCCTGGTCTTGACTGTGGGCAAGAGGTACTATTGAAATTCTCCTTTTAATAAGAAGTCAATGATTACTATAGACAGTGCTCATGTGGACACACAGATCGGTAGAGTAATGGGATACATTGATGGCAATGGCACTTGACCGTTTGCCTCACACCATCAGCTATCAAGTCGTGTCATTGTTAGACCTGGTCAAACAGTTTTGTGCAGAATTTTTCCGATAAAAAAAACAGCCTTTTCTGAAAGAAGAAATATTCATGGAAAGCTTCTAATTCCTTGAAATTTTCCATATTTGTTCAAAAACAAATGTGAAAATGTCCTCATTTTAATGTTTTACAATTTCAGATTTTAATATTTTGTTGTTTTTCTTTTCTTCTCCTTTCTCCTAGTTACCATGGAATGCAACTGAGAATAAATCAAATGTGGACATAATTCCTTTCTTTCCTTCATTGATCTTTTTGCCGCTTTGGGGGAAAATTGACTACGTTGTGAAAAGTGAGAATGGCAAAAGGTAAAAGAAAAAAAAAAAAGAAAAAAAAACCTGTTCGTCATTCAATCTATTCCATGGCAAAAGCGAGGGGTGGGGGAAGAAGAGGGAAAACAAAACAACAAGATTTCAATTTTTTTTCAAAAAAATTTGCATGACATTCTTTTAAAGTGGACATATGATTATTCCATTTCAAAATAAAAGGAGTCATATTTTTACTATCTTTGACCAGCTGTAGGCATTATTGGACCATTATAGATATCTTGCAAGGTTTTTTATTATTTTATTTAAATGAAAAAATAGGGTCAAACTAGTTCAATGCTGAATCCATATTTAAGCATCAAAATAAAGATGTCACCTTTCCTAGCTCCAAATGAAGAAATTTACTTCAGCCCAACTTACACGCAGGTTTTGTACCAGAACAGCTATTTCTGTTGTCTATGTGGTTGTTTACCAAAGTAGTTATGACAACACAGTCTCTAATGTGGGCACAGTTATATTGGTATAAAAATGTTTTAATAGCATAACTTATTCTCCTTTCCATAAGAGAATAGCTACACTAGAACAAGTATTTTCATATGGGGGGGATAGCTCAGTGGTTTGAGCACTGAACTGCTAAACCCAGAGTTGTGAGTTCAATCTTTAAGGGCCCCATTTGGGGAACTGGGGTAAAAATCTGGGGGTTGGTCCTGCTTTGAGCAGGGGGTTGGACTATATAACTTCCTAAGGTCCATTCCAACCCTAATATTCTATACATATGTAATGTTGTCCACACTAGGATTATACCACTATAGTCCAAATTTCATGTTTAGAGAAGCCCTTCATTTTCTAAATGTGTTTTTAAATGCCTGTCTTCAAGAACATTTGAAAAGGTTGCCCTGGAACTTAACAGCTGCAAACATTTGCAGTTAACATGCAAAAAAGGCTATCATCTTTGGATGGTATCTCAATGTCAGCATTTCAATGCAGTTTCTTCAGAAATAATAGCCTTCCCACCAGAACAAAATTGCTGACTGGAAGCTTGGCATGTTCAGGAAGAGTTTGGACAGTCATAAACACCTCCTTGCCAAAAGTAGCTACTACCTATGACACTTCAGAGGCACCCAGACTATTGCAGAATCCACTGGAAACTCTCCAGTTCATGTGCATTTTTACTGAGCAAGAGTGCAAGTGTCTTAAAGTTTGTATAGCTTGCCAGGAAGTAAGTTACTTCTGCCTTGGGACCATCTTCTTTATTGATGAGTGATTCTCAGTTACCATATGTAGAGGGGAGGTGTGAGTTAATGAGCAGTAATGAATCAAAGAAACACACTTTATACTTAACAAAAGGCTGATATGATGGTTTTTGAGGAAAATAAATATCTGATGATCATGTATAAATAGGCTGTAAAATACACTGGACTCTGCTAAATGAATATGCTTAGAGTGCTAGATGTAATGTAATCTTCAATCACAGTCACTGTACCGTCTGGATATTTATAATAAACTCCCTACTCCTTCCCTTTACCTCTTGCCCTAGAACTGAAAGGGAGTATGGCATATATCCCGTAGGACTACAGAAGTTGGCCTCATTTTCCCCTCACTCCTGCCAATAGCCTACCCAATGTTTGTATACCACCTTGCACTATAGGGTGAGGGTCCATGACTGGCCCTGCCACCATATCAGTAATAATTCTGTCTCTTCTTACGTTTTGTCTCTCTTTTACCATTAGCCTTGTCTCTTTCTCTGGCTGCCATTCAGCATTCCCTCCCTCCCACTCCCCATCTTTCAGCCTCTCTCACGCACTCTTTTCAAACTGAGCTGATTCTGGCCGGTTCTTCTTTTGAAGCCCAGGTAGTCAGGTGGAAAACAGAGCTTGCTTTACTCCACAGCATATTTTGGGGGTGATTTACACTTTGCTCTGCTCATCCCAGGTCCAGATCTCAAGTTCCACAAATCCAATATATTTACTGATTTAGCCCGAGATATTATGATTATGGGTTGACCCTGAGTTTTACTCTAATGATTACATATTACCAATGGTTATTTCCATTTGGACACTCACCGTGGACAACCTCCTCCTAGGTAAGTCAAAGGCAGTGATGAAAGTGATGTGGATGGGGTGGAAGATCAAAAGAGATATTGAAGACTGAATTTGTTCTATTTTTTCCCTAAATCTGGTGTAAGATGTTATTCATGTTTATGATACTTGTCATAAACAGATAGTTAAGAGTTAATGCCTCTTTTACCTGCAAAGGGTTAAGAAGTTCACCTAGCCTAGCTGACACCTGACCAGAGGAACCAATGGGGGAACAAGATATTTCAAAAGGAAGGAGGGAAGTTTCCTTTGTTTAGAGTCAGTTTCAGTTTCAGCCGGAGTGAAAAAGATCAAGGAACCAGCCTCTTATCAGAGTAGTAAGCTTTAGAAAGGAATAAATAGGTTTATGTTTATTTTCTTTTGTAACTTGTCTTTGTGCAATTAGAGGAGTAATCAAATTTGGGTATTCTTGTGTGTGCTAAGATTTTTGTCCAGGGGAACATCCTATGTTTTAAATCTGTTGTCTCTGAGATCAGCTTGTATGCTGTCTCCCAGAGGTTTTTTTCTTTTACTTTTCTTTTTTTTTTTAATTAAAAGCCTTCTTTTTAAGAACCTGATTGATTTTTTTCCCTGTTTTTGAGATCCAAGAGAACTGGATCTGGACTCACCAGGGAATTGGTGGAGGAGGCTCTCAAGGCTACCCAGGGAGGGAAAGGTTTTTTGGGGGAAGAGAGTTTTCCAGATAACTCAGAAATCTGGATAGTGGCAGCGAGACCAGATCTAAGCTGGTAGTTAAGCTTAGAGGTGTTCATGCAGGTCCCCACATCTGTACCCTAAAGTTCAAAGTGGGGGTGAGACCTGTGACACGGTGAGCAGCGGTGAGGGATTTTAAAGGAACCGACCCAGATTTTTTTTCCCCTCCTTTGAGATGCTAGAGAAGCAGTGAAGGAGAGATACCCTGAAGGCAAACAGATAAAGTTTTTCTAACAATGCTTTGTTGAAAGGATTTCCAGCTGGACTTAGCTGGAGGGTAATTAACAGTTTGCAAAAGACAAGTCACAAACCAGTTTGTCTTGTTTCTTTCTCATTCTGAGGAGTCCAGTTACAGTAACAAAGAAAGTTGCAAGCTGTGTTATGTTTTTTTTTACCTCTCAAATAAATATAGTTCAGGCAGAGCAGGGGAAAATGTCAAGCAAAGGAAAAAAAACTGTGCAACAGGACCTAGAATTAACCAAATTCCAGGCTGAGGAGAGCCAAAAGGAACATGACAGACAGATGGCCAGGAAAGAAAGAGAAGAGAAAGCCAAAGAGGCTGAATATCAGAGGGCTATGGAGATCCAGAGGGAGTCCCAGAAGCATGCACTGGAGTTAGCAAGGGCTAAGCAGGATTTACCAGCCAACCCTAACAACCCTTCTCCAGGTACTGCTTCCCATCCCAGAAAATTCCCCACCTACAAGGCAGGCGATGATACTGAGGCCTTCTTAGAAAATTTCAAAAGGGCCTGCTTTGGGTATAGCATCTCTACAGACCAATACATGATAGAGCTGAGGCCACAGCTCAGTGGACCCTTAGCAGAGGTGGTGGCTGAAATGCCTAGGGAAAACATGAACAATTATGAACTTTTTAAAAACAAGGCCAGAATCAGAATGGGGCGAACACCCGAGTATGCCCATTGGCGGTTCAGAGCCCTAAGGTGGAAACCAGATGTGTCATTTACCCGACAAAAAGAAAGGTAAAAGAAAAAAACCTCTGGGAGACAGCATACAAGCTGATCTCAGAGACAACAGATTTAAAACATAGGATGTTCCCCTGGGCAAAAACCTTAGTACACACAAGAATACCCAAATTTGATTACTCCTCTAATTGCACAAAGACAAGTTACAAAAGAAAATAAACATAAACCTATTTATTCCTTTCTAAAACTCACTACTCTGATAAGAGGCTGGTTCCTGGATCTTTTTCACTCCGGCTGAAACTGAAACTGACTCTAAACAAAGGAAACTTCCCACCTTCCTTTTGAAACATCCTGTTCCCCCATTGGTTCCTCTGGTCAGGCGTCAGCTGGCTAGGTGAACTTCTTAACCCTTTGCAGGTAAAAGAGGCATTAACCCTTACCTATCTGTTTATGATAGTACTATATATATATATAATTGTCATTGCATATATGTATAAAGCAGCAATGAATAATATTAGCCCTCTCGCCAGCCGTGATAGAGCTTTAAGGATGGGGAAGGCACAGTTACAGGGGACAAAGCTTGCACTGCTGCTGCACTGAATCTACCTGTTCAGTCTCCAGGGCCATCAATGTGGCATGCTTCATCAGCCATGACACCACTTGGGAAATGACTTACGTGATTATTTATTTCAGAGTGATAGCTGTGTTAGTCTGTATCAGCAAGAAGAATGAGGAGTACTTGTGGCATCTTAGAGACTAACAAATTTATTTAAACAGACTCCAACAAGAAGCCGAAGATTTTGAATTAAATTTGCAAACCTGACACCATTAAATTAGGTTTGAATAAAGACTGGGAGTGGACGAGTCATTACAAAGTAAAATCTATTTCCCCATGCTAAGTTTTTTCCCCTACTGTTACTCATATCTTCTTGTCAACTGTTGGAAATGGGGCATCCTGATTATCACTGATTATCACTACAAAAGGTTTTTTTTTTTTCTCCTGCTGATAATAGCTCACCTTAACTAATTACCCTCCTTATAATCAGTATGGCAGCACCCATTTTTTCATGCCCTCTGTGTATATATATCTTCCTATTGTATTTTCCACTACATGCATCCGTTGAAGTGGGTTCTAGCCCACAAAAGCTTATGCTCTAATAAATTTTTTCGTCTCTAAGGTGCCACAAGTACTCCTCATTCTTCTTGTGGTTATTTATGGATCTTGACCATTACAGTGAAAAGAAATAATAAAAATGGTGGTCTTGTTTTTCCAAGCATATGAATAAAGTGGCTGATTAAAGTTATTTCCAGATTTTTATTTCTATAGGAAGAAATACACAGGCTTCAGTTTTAATGAACAGACCCTTGTAAAACCAGCACGGCCCTCTGCTACATAGCATTCAGAGGCTGCCTTAATAATATATCTGGTGAACAGCAGGCAGATATAAAGTGGAAATAACTTATAATTAAACATGTGGATTTCTTACTTGTTACGTATCAACATTTTCCCCTTTGTATCATTCCAGTTAAGAAAACTATATTAACTTATATACTATAGTTCCTGGTTTTGCCTATAATATGAAGGATTAGTAAGTTACTATAATTATACTCTTAGACAACTACATTGTTAATTAAAGTTATGAGCATGGGTACATGAACACAGTACTGGCAGAGGCAGCTCTAGACATTTTGTCGCCCCAGGTACACCTGCGGGAGGTCCACTGAAGCCGCCGGGACCAGTGGAACCTCCGCAGGCATGCTGCCGAAGGCACCCTATCTGCCACCCTCGCGGCAACCAGCAGAGCACCCCCCGTGGCTTGCCGCCCCAGGCACGTGCTTGGAGCGCTGGTGCCTGAAACTGCCCCTGAGTACTGGCTTGCAATTGGATCCAAATTCAATGTAGAGTAGAGAAACAATCATTCTGACTCTTCTGATTTGATTAAAAGTGAATCATGCAATTACATATATACAAAGAGAGATATAATTATTCTACTTTTCTAAGCAGATTTGACATTTTGGTTGAGATCCCCAGCTCTTTTGTATGGTTATATATATTTTTAGAGCTGGTTGAGAATTTTCCATTTAAACTCCCCTTGGAAATATCAGTTTGTCAAATCCGAAACTTCACAGGAAAAGGGTTAGTCCTGAAAAGTCTGATTTGAAAAAAAATTGGAATAAAACAAGTTTTGACATATTTGAAATTAGATGTTTGTTTGGCTCAAAATGACTGTTTTGAAACTTTTGTTAGTTTATTATTTTCTAACATTTTAAAATATGAAGGTCAAAACTGAAACAAAATATTTTAAAAATTCATCTAAATGAAACATTTTGATTGACCCATTCAGAATTTTGGGAAGGATTATTGGTTCATGACAATTTTCAATTTGATTTTTTATCCCAATTTGAGACAGAGAAAAACTTCAAAAATCAAAAAATCGCTTCTAGCACAGAACAACATTTTCCCACCCAGCTCGTGTGTATTTGTGCATGTGTACACCCCGTATGTAGAGATGATACCCAGGTGATAAATTGAAAAGCTATGTGATCAATTGCACCTCATTTAGACTCCGCCCATTAAGTCTATCTTCATCTGAGCAGCTTCCACTTCAGTTTTCACCCCAAGTATCTCACCCGCAATAATGCAATGTAGAAATGGGGCACAGTGCAGACAGGGAATGGGTGTTTCTTAGAAGAAATGGCCTTAAGTGCAATCTTTAGCTAAATGATTCATATGCATGCTGTTTAGTTTTCTCATGGGCCTTACTCCAGCTACTAGCTAAGAGCAACTTGATGGCCACCTAACAAGGCTCCAATTAATCCAGGATCAGGTTGCCCTGTGCTGTCTGGCCACAGCGTTTCCCCATGTTCTTAGATATGCAGCGCTCCATGCCAGAGTCATGCAGAGTCAAGTCTACAATGGAGGGAAAAAAAAGGATTTTTTTATGCCAGCCAAGTAGCAGACAATGTTTCATGGAAAGGATCAGGGCCGGTCAGAGGATTCAGGTGGCCTGGGGCAAAGTGTGGGAGCTACAGCACTTGTACTCACCCTACGGCCATCCGAGTCTTTGGTGGCATTTCAGCTGAGGGACTGAAGGGCCACCCGCCATGTCTTCAGCAGCACTGAAGGGCCCCCCCCCACTGAAATGCTGCCAAAGACCCAAAGTGACTGAAGGGCTCCCCTGCCACCGAAGACCTGGAATGCTGCTGGGCCAGGGCTCACAGGGCCCCTTGCAGGGCCTGGGGCAAATTGCCCCACTTGCCGCACCCTCTGGGCAGCCCTTGATAGAATTGCACTGCAGACTTCAACTCATGAATACAAACATCTCACTTCCCATTAGCGGAAAGAAATATTCTTCTTGGTACAATGCTTTCGGGGATAACTAATACATGGTGCTGGTTTTCAAACAAAACCAGTTCAGTGCAGATGGTGTTCATGATTTGACAAAATAATGATCCACTGCAGCTAACTAGCATGTGATTGTTCTAAATTTAATGAGAAATAAATACAATGGGGATCACAGGCATTATGGCTCCAGCCCGAATGGCATGGCATATAACAGAGAGCTTAGTGGAGGTGGAAACCTTCACACAAAGGGACACTTTGTTACTGTTTTCTTATCAAAAATAGAGTGGCTTTTAGCTCTTGGCAGTTTCATTATGTTCTTTTAAAAAAATTTAGATCCCATTCTGTAATGTTAGAAAATACTCGAAACTGGGTTGATTTGGCTGGTTGCATGGGCTTGTTTTACTCTCAGGTATACTGGTGTAAGTCAAGTATAACTATTTTAGTAAGTGAAATTCCAACTGCTCAAAACCCAGTTAGAGGACAAGCTGTATGGACCAGTTTCTGTGTGTGCCCAGAATCCTCAGATGGTGTAATGCAGGGTCGCTGTATTGACTTCAGATGGAGTTGTGGGGAATTACTCCAGATAAGGATCAGACTGTATGTTCTGGATGCAACTGGAGTGGATATGTGACTCCCTGATCTTGAGCTAGTTCTCTATCAGACACAGCTCTGGTGTGGTTTAGATTAGAGCATTGTGGGGACAGGTAGCTAGGACCTAATCCTAAACCCATTGACTATAATGAGGACAGGCTCTGAGTGTGTTCTTATATGAGCAGACTTTGTAGGTGATTTTATTCTGAAAAATGTTCACATTTGTAAGAACTGATGATGCCACTGTTCATTACCTTAAAGGCTTTTAATGATGACTTTTATAAGTGGTGTTTATTGCTTTTCCTCTAATTGTGTGATGACTTTTATGTTTTCCACTTGAAATATTTATGGTGCTGTCCTCCAATATAAAGACACAAAATTTCTTAATAGCTCAAGGGGACGCTTGAGAACTAGGGAAAATCCTAAGAATAAGAGCTTTGCTAGGAGGTAAATGCACCAATATATATGGAGATATGCCTATCTCATAGAGCTGGAAGGGACCCTGAAAAGTCATTAAGTCCAGCTCCCTACCTTTACTAGCAGGACTCAGTGCTGATTTTGCCCCAGATCCCTTGGTAGCCCCTGCAAGGATTGAACTCACAACCCTGGGTTTAGCAGGCTAATGATCAAACCACTGAGCTATCCCCCCCCCCCACTTGCAAGTGGATAAAGGGATGGAACCTACAGCCTCAGCCCACACTCTAGTCCTAAATCATGGATCCAGCCTGCAGCCCACTACTACAGCATATGGAGAGTAACTTAGGTAACCCATTGCTCCTCTCAGCTGTAGGATTTAGCCCTGTCCACAAATTCAGTGGCTTTCTCTCAAACACACGCATTGCTCCCACGCTTGGAATCTCCCCACATGGGCTGCTCAGACTATCCAGTTCATTTAGAACATCTGTGGGTTCAGCACCTGCAGCTGTGTTCCTCAGATTGCTAAATGAATCCTTTTCCGTGTGGTTCAAACAGATCTTGAAGTATCACTAAACCTATAGTGGGGCTTGTACTATGAAGTGCCAGCAACTTTCACACTCTAAGAAAGTGGACACACCAATAGTTGCTGAGAGACATGATGGCAAAGGAATAGCACTGATGGTGAACTGGAGGAGTTACTGTGGCAGTTGATACCACACAGCCAAAGCTCAATGCCCTTCTAGATACAGCAGCAATGCAGGGCCTTTCTTGTAACTCTATAGGGCATGATTTTGCCACACTTATCTCGAGTAGAACCATAACGGCCAGTCACCTTAACAGAATAATTCCTGTTGGTGGATAATGTCATGATAATATGACAGTGCCTTTTAGGAGTGCTCTTCTGCTGTACACCATGTCATGCTGTCTGGAGTGGCTCACAACTGTGAGTCTGCCATCGGGTGGGCCCTGTCAGAAAACATGGCAGACACCCCACACTGACGGTGTGTTCTAGAATTAGATTTCACCAAGCCAGGAACAAGTGTGAACTCCTGGATCACTGTAACAGTCTTACCATGAAGTCAGACAGTCCTCTTAGACTCTCCAGTCTATCTTGCCACCCAGGGAAACTGGACTGTGTGATAAAATGGTTACTTGCACCAAAAGTCACATGACGTCAGATTGCTCCCAGTCCCAAGAGACTGGCCATTTATGCTAGATGAATTGGAACTCTGGATCTTACACCAAAGACAACGCTGGCAGCCAATTCTATAGGAAACTAACTAAAGATTTATTAGCTAAGAAAAGAGTATGAGAGTTATTGAGGTATAAAATATGTGCACACGTGAGTCATAGTTTGTAACTACAAGTGGTGGTAGTGATGTAATAAGCTGCCAATTTCCCAAAAGTCTTCTCAGGGTACCCAGATTATCTCTGGGGATCTCTGCTTTGCATCTGGTACACTTCCCTGTAAAAGTCCAAACAGTCCAGAGATGAAGGCTCCTTCCTGGAATCCACACTTCTAGCTGCTTCTCACAGAAAACAAGCAGACAGTGTCACCACCAAAGGAAAAGCCCACTTAGATGACAGAGTGAGGAACACATTTAGAGTCTTTGACCTCCAATAATCATACACAATGACTTCTTGCTTTGAAATTAGGACTTTTCTGCTAAAGTTCTTCATTTGCATATCACAAGGCTCCTCTCTCCTTTGACGGGTTATTTAGTTATGGAGGTATACACCATGTAAATGTGTGCTATTACATTATAACAGGAAACAGATAAGTGAAATCAATGCAAATGATATCCCATTAGTTTTCATTAAGCTTAAACACAAAATGTATAAGAGTGTATTTAACAATTACTTTGATCTATACTAATAGACATATGAATTGGCCTGGGGCTTTGGCATGAACTGGCACCTGCTCTGCCAGCATCACATACATTCAGTCCACTTACTGAGGTACCAGATTACCTCTGGGTATTTTGGTAGCAAGAGTACTTGCTATAAACTACGCTATAATGAGAATGAAATACTCAACCAATCACAGTTTGAAATGTTTTAGGGGATAGGGCCAGCTGGATTACCAACATGCCCTTAAAATATTTACCAGATAATTTAAATATAAAACTATTTACCATTGTATTCTGTTCTGACACCAATTGTGTTCTCACCATTAGTGAGAGTGACATGCATATAAATACATATCTATCTTATCTGCATTTTCATGCACCACACTCAATTACTGTAAAGGGCTTTCTTCCAGGCCACAAACAGTGGGGGCGAGAAGGTGGGAAGAACAAGACCTCAGAGCGGTGATTTGATTATTTAATTACTTCAAATAATGTGTTGCTTCTTCAGAATGTGTACAGTGTATTCCTGGAGCAAATTTTATGAAAACAATCAACATGAGTTTATTTTGAAAGCTCCTGGGCATATTTATTCTTGGAGGAGAGAAAAAAATGAAAGGGAGATACTGTTTGATTTAGGTTCTCTAATGTCAAAGTGAAGAGCTGTGTGAATCAGAGAACTGGGACTTGCTGCAGGCTAATTACTATGCTTCCCAGACAAGCAGAGCTGTTTTCAAAGAGCAGTACCTTAGATTTCTGATACTGTGTCAGGAGAAGCGCCACTACAACATTCATTCAGCAGGGAGAATTGGTTTCCAGAACAAACTTTTACATTTAAGAGAATGGGGAAAAAAAATTTCTGTGCTTGTACAAGAAAACCAGATAGAAAACAAATTATGATGACAGATTGTGGAGTAGAGTGATCATATTAGAGACAGTAGCAACCCAAGTTATCTATCGTGCCACCATAATATAAAACATGAACATATTCTCACTACATTGCAGGAGTTGATGATTCCAGAGTCCACTATATTTTCTGTTCAGTCCATTTGCGGGCTGACACAATAAGGCATGTGATATTTCAGTTTTCTCCCTCCACACTGAAGAGGATCACTCCCATGGATTGTGCACTACAGTGTGAAAGATACACACTATCTGTGCACTTCCTCCAGGTAAATTTGACCTGAATCATTTCATTGCGATAAGTAGTGATTTGAATGCATAGGATTCTTAAGGTATTGATGTACTGATTCCTGCTTGTGGATTACAAAGTTGCTAAGGTAACTACATCAATCTAAACCCTTTCAGGTGTGGGCTAGGTGCCATCCTTATCGATTCGTTGTGTTACTGAATAGACAAGTCAAACCTAAGGCACTCAAAGGACTAATCCTCTGATGATATGAAAAATTAAGGGCCAGATCCTTAGCTAGAGGGACTCACCATGCTTCATGGGAATCAATGAAGCTACACAAAATTACACCAGCTGACAGTGTGAGGCTCAGATGGTTTTATCAAAGCTATTGATGTACTGTCACAATTATTAATGGGCAAAAGAATCAAAACAACATGCCTCTTAAACAAGTTAGTTAGGCCCCAAGTATATTTTCATGGTTTCCCACAAAGTTTGCTCCATGTGTATGTGAAGCAGCATGATTAAGGGCTTTGGTTGGAAGTGTAATGCTTTTCCCACTTTCTCTGTATAGATGGGAGTGTTACTTGGTAGGGCTCAGCAGTGACTTGGGCTACAGGACAGCATAAGGCAGAGTAAGTATCCATGTCTAGTTCCTGCAGAGGAAGCTTGGACCTTGGGTCTGGAAGGAGTAAGCAGGTGATGCACTTCCACATACTCCCTCCCTGGTGCAGGTGGCCTGAGAGCAGGCAAGAAGAGAGAACAGGCAGGACCTTGACTCCATGCCTCTACTCACTCACTGGCAGAACAGCTGATCTCACTTACAGAGTCAATGTAAATAGACTAGCAATACATTTGCTGCCTTCTAGCCCCCAGGGAAGAATTAGGACTCTGGTGTGACCCTGGTGCACAGAACATCTCAGGACTATTCCAGGAGTGGCCCAACTTACATATCACCTCTTGCTCAGGGCTGTGCTAACACTCATCCCTTAATTTGGTTCAAACATATGCATTTGTATAACTTCCACCTGGAAAACCCTCTGCACTCAGAATCCAGGCATTAATGCACATAAGTACATGGAGCTGGAATGGGGTTTTCTTATTATTTATTTCATTTCCTGCTGAAAAACTATAAAGTTCTAGATACTGTAACTGTAAGAGGTCCTCTGGATGCAGTCACACAGATTTGTATTTAACCTTCATATGAGCGAATCTGTTATTCTCCAAAACCATTTGCAATCCCCCTGGGTATTTTATCAATGGTATGTGTTATCGCCTGTAGTTAGAATAAATTAATGATGGCCAAACCACCTGAACTTAATACGAGTGCTTTGAGTTAGACTAACATCAAAAGACAAACACAGGACTGGACAAACAGATGATCATTTCAACTGAATAAAATTAATATACTGTATAAAGGCCTGATTGACTGGAGTTGATGGCAATGCTCCCATTAACTTCATTGGAAATAACGATGGGCAGTAAGTGAATTAATTTTTTCAGGGCTAATCTCCCACTGAAAACACTGAACATTATTTTCTGTCTCACTAAAGTGACTCCCAAATATTTGCCCATTAAGTGATATTGCAAGAGCCATCACACAGGGCTGGATATTGATCTCTGCTCCCTCTCCTCTGAATGGAAAGCTGACTGAAAGTCAACTGGGGATTGCTTTTGCATAGAAACATGCCTAGATAGTGTGAAGTCTAGCTGGCTAAAGGCCAGCCCACCCTTAGGCCCCCAGTGTAGGGGGTGGTCTGAGGCATGATGGGTATAGGAAGGGGTAGGGACTGTTACTTCTATGCAAGTAGCCAGTTTTGCCTCCCTGGTTGATCTTTTTAGGTGCTTACATGGCCCTCACCACTGCAGTCTCAAAGCACCTCACAATCATTCATGGATTTTATCCTTACTACAGCCTTGAGAAGTGGAGGCGTATAGATGGGGAGAAGATGGACAGGAGCAGCATGAGGACTTAAAGCTAGGTTTCTCACATCCCAAGTGAGCTCCCTACTCACTTCACATATATAGTGATATGTTAACTGGGCCAAAAAGAATCACTCTACCCTATTTGTACCGAGTACTAGAACACAGGTCAGCTATATGCCAATAAGGGCCCTAACCCCTTGGCTATTGACTATTCTAGTGGCTTTCTCTGAAATTCCACCATGGACCAGAAAAACGTTTGGCAAAACTAATGTTTCTGTGAAAACATTTTTAGATGAGGAAAAGGTTTGACCAGCTCTGTTACAGAAGCATTGACTGGGCTGTAAAGCATTACATTTTCACCTCATGTTTGACATCTCCTAATGATGAAGGGGAGAATTCAGTTTCTAGGCTTTTCATTTTGACATGCCCTCAAGTGGCACTATAAAAAAGAAAGTTTACCCCAGTCTGTGTCACAGGCAAACTTTTTACAGTAAATGCTGACAGTTCAGTGATGTTAATCTTTTTCCTTGGTGTATATAGAAGTGAGATTCTGAATTGTCTAGCTATAAATCAAAGTTGTTGTTTTTAAAAAGAAGTTGAACTAACATCTCAAAATGTGAAATCTTGACTGTTCCTTATGAGAGAAGAAGATATTGGGAGCTGTGAGAGCAAGGAGGATATACTACTTATTTTGTAACAGCAAAGTTGACTAAGGAGAGGAGGATGCTGCCTTCACATCTGTTTCAGAAGACTGCTTGGCAGTCCATGTGACGTGCCTGGTTCAATAGGTGGTATACTAGATTATATCAGATGCCTTCTACATTTATCAAAGGTAAGTAGAAGGTCAAAATCATTAATGATCTTTCTTCTCAGAGCAAAAGATAGATTGAGTTTCTATCTTACACAACGGGAAAAAAGAAGCCTGTGCCGAAAAGACTTCACTGAATCCAAGGTCAGGGAGATGGAGAGGAATGGAAGGGACTGAAGTAACTGATCGCATCTAAATATAAAAGCTATATATGGAGAGTCAGAATAGATTCCATAACCATCTACACTTTTTGTCCATATGAACTACTCATTCGTTTGTTGCTTTTTCAGCCTGGAATTTCTTGGCACTTGAGAAAAACTAAGCTTAGTAAAACCTCACACCTTGACATGTGTCAACCCAAACAGATATATTCCTCCTTCAAGTCCACTGACAGAGTTATCATGCAAACAATAGGAAACCTCCTCCTTTTGGACACACGCTTGTGACCCCACAGCACCTCTGATCTCCCTGCGCAATTCCCCTCCCCCTGCTTCTCTTTATAGGGGAACCAGGTGATCCCTGTTCAGGTTTGCCACCTTAGCCATCAAGGTTACAACCCCCTCCCCCAGTCAAATACCACAGTAAATGGATAAACTTTATATTATTTATTTTCAACTAGGTCTACACCCACAAATTAGATTGACCTAGCCACATGATTCAATGCTCTGAAAAATTTCAGAGTCTGTGTGACGTAGTTTGGTTTACCTAATCCCCACTGTAGGCTCAGCTATGTCAATGGGAGAATGCTTCTCCTGATCTAGCTACCACCTCTGGAGGGGTAGGTTCACTACAGGGACGGGAAAACCCTTTCCATCACTGTAGCAAGTATTTACACTTCAGCCGTGTCAATGTAGTACAGATGTATGTTCTTCTCATCTACTCCATATCATAGTAGAGTGGGCTGAAAAAAATAAAAACCAGAACATTTTCAAAACATTTGAAATTTTCTGTTTTAGAAGAGTTGGGATAGACACTTTGTTTTGCATAAATTGTCATTGTATTTTTAAATTGAACTTTTTATTGCCTTTTAAAACAGATATCTTGTTCATTCACTGAAAATAAGGTGGGTTTCTTTGGATAAACACAATATTTCAGTGATGTTTTCAATTAAAATATTAATAAATGTTCTGCAAAAACTAAAAAGTTTCCAGAAATTCAACAATTTCATTTCTGGAGAGGCCATATTTCATTTGACATTGTCAATGTTTTGATCCACTCTAGATACAGAGTTTTCAAAATTGTCCTTTTGGAACTCTCAGAGTTGGGTCCGGGCTCCTCTAGAGAGCACTTCAAAGGGGCTGTAAATAGCTGCAGAAGGCCTTCTGTAGGATGTACTAACAATTACAGACCCTCTGGTTGCCTCTTTTGGCTTTTACCAGTGGTGAGGGCTCCGATCCATCTCTCATACTGTAGGCCACAGCTCCCTCTCAATCTGCAGAATCTCAGTCAGGGGCACTCTAGCTTTTTTGCCACCCCAAGCATGGCAGGCAGTCTGCCTTTGTCTGCTTGCCTGTGGTAGGTCCTCGGTCCTGCGGTTTCGGTGTACCTGCCACCGAATTGCCTCCAAATCCACGGGACCAGTGGACCTCCTGCAGGCAAGCCACCTAAGGCTGCCTGACTGCTGCCCTTGCAGGGACCAGCACGGTGCTCCCCGTGGCTTGCCGCCCCAGGCACATGCTTGGAGCGCTGATGCCTGGAGCCGCCGCCGATCTCAGTGAATAAATGATAAAATTGGGAGTTAAAGTGGGAACAAAGAAGTGAGTCAATTCAATTCTCCCTGGCTTGGGGGAGTTGGGCTTCTTTGATGTTCCCCCTGCTTCACTCTACCTAGTGAAGTGATGGGACAATGGAATCTGCTTTTACCTCTTCAAAACCAAGACACAGCCAGAGAAGATGATGCAGGTGACATTTCCCGCCCGCTCACACCATTCTAAACTAATCAGTTGCAAATATGCTGTGCGTTGCAGTGTTTGATGCCAACATTTGCCACTCGGGCTATATCCACGCTACACTGCGACTCCCATGGGTGGCCCATGCCAGCTGACTCAAGCTCGCAGGGCTCAGGCTGAGGGCCTGTTTAACTGCAATGTGAACGTTCAAGCTCTGGGACCCACCCAAATTCCTAGAGCCCAGGCTCCAGCCCAAGCCCGACATCTGCACTGCAACTGGACAGCCTCTTAGCCTGACCCTCACAAGCCTGAATTAGCTGTGGGGTTTTAATTGCAGTGTAGACACTCTCAGTGAGATCTGAAACTTATCATGCACTTCACCAAGTTTTGGATCAGGCCTGATTTGCAAAAACTCCCATTGGTTTCAATAGGCTTTGGCTCAGGCCCTTATTTCCTGTTCTTGATACAGGACTAATCTATAGTATCTCAGACACTACTGTGTGGTAACCAACGGGAAATGCCGGCTTTTTGATGGCACTTCTGGATCACTGCATAGCAATGATTAACTTGCTATACATGATAAAACTGATTTTTTAGTGTTTTCCTTCTTTCTATTGAGACTAGAAAATGAATACAAAGGAAAACAAACACAATCAGAATTTAGAGTGGGACTTTTCAGAAGCACTCAGCATTGGCCTAACTTTGCAGTGACTAACATCAACAACAAATCCCCATTGACTTGCACAGGAACAAAATTAGGCCAATTTCAAATTCCTAGCTTAAATACATCTATGGCATGTATATTCCTTTAAACTGTGCTCCTTTTATTTCCTTCTGAGCATTCTAACCTTTGAGCTAATAAGTCATCTGGAAGCCTCAATATAAGAGCTCCTGATCAGAAAGCTCTAGGGAATAATAAGCATCCTACCAGAGGTTTAAAAAAAGAAGTTACAGCACATCCACGCACCAGAGGAAAATACTGTGCATTTTGCTGATAGCACATGCTGATTTTTAAACCAAGGTTCAATTCAATGTCAAAACAACAAAAGCCTCTAGCTTCCCTTCATTAGAAGGTTGTGTGTATGTTAAAAGCAGCAGTGTGCCTGCATTTAGTTTTTCTTAATAAAATGCAATTTGTTTCTGAGATGGAGGATACAAATAATTACCCATGGGAATAGTTATACCAATTTATCTCTTTCCAAGTTTTTGAAGTCTAGTAGGAAGAGACTGCAATAATATTTGTAAAAAAACTGAAGAAAATTTGCTTTATGGTTTGGGGACTATGGAAAGAATAGCTATAAGGCACTGCGTGTGTGTAGCCTTTAGAAACAGCAACAGAAATCAATGAAGAAATAGGAAATTTAGGTTTAGACGAGATATTTTGTCTTTGTAATTCAGAGCAGAGGAATATTTAAACTTCCAATGTTAACTGTGAAAGTTTCTCTAACTTATTAATTTTATTTATGGTATCTGTACGTCTATATCATTACAAGTAGGGTTTCAAACAGGAACCCTAGAAAAAAAGTATTTCCAGAACATAATATACAACATTGGAGCATTTCATGTTGGACAGAGCCTCAGAGCTATGAGGAAGCTGTCACCCTAACTCGGATTCCTTTGTTGTCTTTGTTTTACAGTAACATCTGAAGGTACCAAATGAGAGCAGAGCCCTATTATATTAGCCAGAGTACAAACATAGGATATTGGCCCTACTTCAAAGAACTTACAGTCTAAATAGGCAAAGCAGGCAGAGGGGAGACAGGCACTCTGAAGTGAAGTGATTGCCCAGGGCAGTTGCAGAGATAAGATGACAACTCAGGTTTGAGTCCCAGGCCTTTGCCCTAACCACTAGACTACGCTGCCTTTCCTGTCACTTGACACACAGAACACTTAGTGTATAATGTGATCAGCTCCTGCCCCAAAATTACAATCTAAGACATCAATCATGCAACTGGAGATATGACTGGACCTCTACATCCACATAGAGGCTCATTGAAGTCAAGGTGGCTCCATGCATGAGCAGGTTCCACTCATTTTGGTCAGATTGCAGAATCTGGGCCTGAAATCACATTTGAGCTGCAGCCTGAGGCCAGAATAGTTTATTTTAGATCTGCAATCTTGTGTGGCACCTAGCTGCCGAACCAGTCTAACTTCCATTGGGAAGTAATCACCTAACTCTCTCAGGCACTTATGAAAATCCCAATAAGCACCATTGTCTCTGAATCTTTAGCTGCCTGAAGAAAGGAAAAGATAGCCCATAGACATGTAGGAACCTAAGCCTTATTGAAAGTTAATAGGATTTAGGAACCTAAATCACTTATAATGGGACATAGCCGTCTAAGTCACTTAAGGCCAGATTCTCAAAAGGTATTTAGTTTCTTAACTTCCACTGAAAACAATAGAAGTTAAGCACCTAAAAATCTTTACAAATCTGGGCCTAAACTACTTCACAAGATCCCCATCCTCCTGTTGGGAATATCCTCAGAAAATCCAATGATTTTTCTAATCTGTCAAATTCTTTAGCTTTATTTTATCTTGACAGGAAACATTGAACCTAAATGACCATATTTCTGTCTACACTGTATTTCATCAGGGCAGTGCAATAATATATGAAAGTCTGAATTGTCATATTTCTTAGCTTTATGAATTCCCATAAAGTCACCAGATGTCTTGAAGCACACAAAAGATTTAATTGGGAGATTTAAACTCAAAAGGAGCAATCTGTAATAGTGTAGTGCTTCTTATTTATTTCCAGTAGTAAAGGAAAGGAGAAGTGCCTTGCCTCATTTTCTAGGAGAAAAAAAAGGAATGAGTCCATCAATGAGTTTCTACGGGGAGTAATAGGAAGATAAAACTGGCTTTCATAGTCTGAAGAATGCCTTTCCTAAGGGAATGCAGCCAAGAAGTTCCTTGCCATAGGGAAGGACCTAACAACAGAGAGATTCTTCACATACAAAAAGGTAGTTTGGGAATTTAGCTGGAGTTGCAGGTATCTGGATAAGGCCCTTTGTTAAGAAGGGTAGGAACGGTTAATTATCGTGTTAGACAAATATCTAAAGTTTTGAGTACTGTATTTTGGCAAGTGCTACAGCATCCTAAACTATATTGTCAAAGCAATAATGATCTTATATTTATATGGCACTTCTGGGTGCTTTGAACCCTAAAGTATTTAGCACACCTAGGGCAGAAAATGTGTAATGGTCAGCATTACACTAACACTATGCCCACTGAAATAAATAGGCCAAGGCTCAGCATTGTTGAAAAACAAACAAACAAACAAAAACATATCCTGAGACTACGAATCATCAGTTGAGTCCAATCTCAAAAGAATCGCTTCTTTCCAGGGTAATTGTTTAAGACCCCGACACTACAAAACACTTTAAGAATGTGAGTATGACTAAATAAATCACTACTGGAGTGCTTAAAGTTAAGAATAATTATTTGGGATCAGACTGGGGGAATGTAGTAGTGGGTGTTGTATAATACCCTAATTATAGCTGCCTGAATATCTGGGGGGTTTGGTTCAGTGGCAGTGCCAAAAAAAAAAATTGTTCAGGTCAAATCAAATTTGAAGTTTTCCCATTTTGGGTCTATTCCAGAGTAAGGATTCAAACCTGGGTCTTCTTCATCCCACAGGAGTACCATAAAATCTGGAGTAAATGTTATAAAGGGACAGCAGCAGCAGCAACCCAACCACTTCCTCCTGTGGCCATTTTATGAATAGCTGAAATTATTCATATCATATTTGTGGATAGTTTTACAGTGAATAAAACTGAATTTTTCATCAAATACACTATTGGTCTAAAACATTTCAACCACCTCTAGCTATAATGTCACTGCTCACTTCTCAATGCTGCTGTTGGGGGTGGAGGGAAGGGGCAGGGGAGAGAAGAAAAGAAGAGAGAAATTGAGAAAAACCTGCAGCCTAGTACTCCTCTCAGCATACACATAATTTAGACCTGACAAAATTGAAAAGGAGTTTAGGATAGGATGCGCCTACTTTATCCAATTGAAACTACAGGAGCAATACAGCAGGGCTGAATGTAATTTCCAGAATGGGCCAGGAAAAAGGAAATATATTTTTCCATATAAGCTTAATGCTATAGATCATTAAAGTTGGAAAGTCAAGAGCACAGAAGTCTGGAAGTACCATTATTAAGATTGCCTGTGTAATCTTAACATGGGCCTCCTTGTGTGTATGTATGCATCCTGATACAGTTTTTAATTACATGATCATATACTGCTTTTTCCCCAGGACCCTTGCCTCATTCAGTGCAGATTGCCTTGGTTAACCAAGGGGGCATTGAGAGCACAAGAGAGACTGACCCCCTGTTCACCATTCCAGTACCCAAACCCAGCCCAACCTGAAACAGGCCCGAGGTGAAATTGCAGGAAGATCCTGCTCAGCCCCAGGCTGGAGCATGCTCACTTCACTATGGACAAAAACCATCAGGGACCTTAGTGGCTAAACTCTAGCCATTCTCTACAAAGCATGTGAAAACTGTTTTCTCAAAGGCTCATTATGTGGCCAGATTTTCACCAGGGATAGACACATCCCTGACAGAGGCCACCTTCCTGCCAAATGCTGAGCTGCAAGCATGGGGGTGTGAGGGTTTCTCAAAGAAGTCACCTGAATTTTTACAGGGGGGCAAAACAATGCATTTTTCCCTAGCCTCGTTCTTGGAAATGAGTAGCTTGTTTTGGCTGGAATTTTCCAAGAAATTTCAGTCTGAGGTAGACACCCAATATGAGACATTTCAACTCATGTGCTTAACATTTGGAAAAAGTTATAAGTTACTGAAACAGGGTCTTATAATGGGATGTGTCAGTCAACCTAATAGGCAGTGCTACCAGTCCTGCCTCTAAGGTAATTTTTACACAAAATAACTTGTTACTGTAAGACTAGGAACTCAGAACATACTTTTTATAACTCTTCTTTCCAGTGCTTCAAAGAGAAATCATTTCCTCTTTGTCCACAATTACTATCACTTGTGATCTTAGCTTATTCTTCAGTTTATATACTTCATATTTACAACGACAGATTGAGCACTGGGAGAACCCAAAATAAACACATTCAGCACTCTGCATGTGGAATAGGCTTTTTCTAGAACCAGGGAACATATTAAAACTTCTCTTCCATTGGATAAATTTACAGCTGAAAACGAAACAATTTCGCTGTCTTTTTTTTCTGCTTCTTTTGTGCTTTTATAGTCTCCCCCCATCCCAAAATTCTTACTACCATAAGGAAAGACCATCCAGTTTTATTGTTCATCTAACTTGTAAGTAGGACTGAGTTTGTTGTGTCTCAGAATAAATGCAGGGAATATGCTAAACTCGTTTAGTTCTTGGCCTCTCTGCTGAGCCTTGCTCCATTATAACTGGCAACTTATTTGGCTTTTGTCAGGTAGATCCTTATTCCCTAAAGACCCAATCTTAGGATGTGCTGAGCACCTCCTGGCAAATATGGAGAATCCTTATTTCCTGCTGAAATCAAGTAAATTTAGCACTGCACAGAACCAGTCTCTATAAGCTCTAACTCAATTCAAACCTATTTGAAAAGTTCCCTTTTCCCCCAAACACAAAAAGCATTGTTTCATGAGCATTTGCTGATCCTTAGTGAAATGTTCCAATTTCGCAGAAAGTGTGATTCCACTGAAGTACTGATGGAACAGACAAGCTTTGGAAGCCAACTTGGTTTCCTGCCAGCTCACCCTTCTCCCATCTGGTTAGCCTGCCTGGTGGGCTACCAGGGTTTACAGCTCTGGGGCAGGCCACCAGTTGGGGTTTTATCCCTTTCCTGGAAAGAACAAATTTTGAAATATCAAAGTCTTGCGTTAAATGTGATAGCTTTTCCCTGCACAGATCTAGTGAGAATACCAAATCATGGTAGGTAGGTGACAGCAAAGCCCTCACACGGTAACAGTTGCTCTTTTTTATTTCAGATGGGAAACCTTTAAATTTACACAATTTTCTCACCTACAGTCCTTTCCATCCTGAAGCAACCTACAGATTTTCACTAACATAACAACCTTGTGTAGTGGGATCACTTCACCCACCTCTGAGCTGGAACTGCATAGCTGATTCACGATGCTCAGTAACAACATAATTGAATCTATGGGGGAAACTCAGTTATGTAGAATCATAAAAAATGTAGGTCTCAAAGTGACCTTGAGGTCCTTTAGTCCATCTCTATGCTGAGACAGGACCAAATATACCTAGAGCATCCCTCACAGGATTTGTCTCACTTGTTCTTAAGAACTTCCAATGATGAGGATCATACAATCTCCTTCGGAAGCCTATTCCAGTGCTTAACCATCCTTAAAGCTAGAAAGTTTTTCCTAGTGTCTAACCTAAACTTCCTTGCTGCAGATTATGCTCATTACTACTTGTTCTCCATGTCCTACCTTCAATAGAGATGGAGAACTGATCACAGATCACTTCATAACAGGTTTTAACATACTTGAAAACTTATCCCCTCCCCACCCCGTCTGCTTGTCTCAAGACCAAACATGCCCAGTTTTTTAACATTTCCTGATAAATCAGATTTTCTAACCCTTGTATCATTTTTGTTGCTCTCCTTTGGACTCTACAATTTGTCCATATCTTTCCTATAGTGTGGCATTTAGAACTAGACACAGTACTCTAGCTAAGGGTTCACCAGTGCTAAGCAGAATGGCACAATTACCTCCTGTGTCTTATATACACCTCTCCTGTTAATATACCCCAGAATGACATTAGTATTTGTGTCAACTACATCACATTGTTGACTTGTATTAAATTTACAGTCCACTATGGCCCCCAGATCCCTTTCTGTACGGCTAACACCTAGCCACTTATTCCCTATTTTGTAGCTGTGCATTAGATTTTTCCTTCCTACGTGTAGTACTTTGCGCTTGTCTTTATTGAATTTCACCTTATTGATTTCAGACCAATTATCCAATTTATCAAAGTCATCTTGAATTGTTAGCCTGTCCATTAAGCATTTCCAATCCCTCCCAGTATGACTTTTTCTGAAAAAAAATTAAGCATACTCTCCACCCCATTATACAAGTCATGAATGAAAAATATTGGCTAGCACCAGACCCCCCTGCAGGATACCACTAAATACATCCTCCCAGTTTGACACCAAACCACTGAGAGCTATGATTTTTTCCAACTAGGTGTGCACCCACCACCTTACATTAATTTCATCTAGGTCACATTTCCCAAGTTTGCGAATGACAATGTTATGAGGGGATTGTGCCAATAGCCCATCTAAGACTCAAGCTATAATTTTTACTGCTTCCTAGGCCAGAAAAAAAACTGTCAAATAAAAAAAAAATAGGTTGGTTTGGCATGATCCATGTTAGCTATTATTTATCACTGCTATCCTCTAGCTGCTTGCAAACTGATTGTTTAATAATTTTTTCCAGTATCTTTCCAGGTACTGAAAGTAGGCTGACCAGTCTATAATTCCACAGCTCCTTTTTGTTCCCCTGTTTAAATATACAAGGGTATTATGTATCAGAGGGGTAGCCATGTTAGTCTGGATCTGTGAAAGCAGCAAAGAATCTTGTGGCACCTTATAGACTAACAGATGTTTTGGAGCATGAGCTTTCGTGGGTGAATACCCACTTCGTCAGATGCATGTAGTGGAAATTTATATATGTAGGCAAGCTAGAGATAATGAGGTAGTTCAATCAGGGAGGATGAGGCCCTGTTCTAGCAGTTGAGATGTGAAAACCAAGGGAGGAGAAACTGGTTCTGTAATTGGCAAGCCATTCACAGTCTTTCTTTAATCCAAACATAAGGTATTATGTTTGCCCTTCACTAGTCCTTTGGGACTTGAGCCATCCTCCACAAATTCTTAAAGATAATCACTGTAATGCCCCAGTTTTGAATTCATATTCACATCAGATTCAGCAGGGACTCCCTGCAACCACACAAAGGCATCGGTTAGGTCTTGTTGCAGGGCAAGGGGGTTCTAAGAGTGTGACTCACCAGCCAGTGTGCCCCTATGTGGCTGGGCTTGGTGTAGCAGGATCTCCCCCTGGGGCAACCTCTGCTGACAGCAGCATTGCCATAGTCTGCTTCTTTTCTTGACTCAGCCCTCTGGCCAGGTCACATACATTTCACAAGTTCTGGAGTAACCCAAGAGTCCAACAAACAACAGTCTAAACCTCACAGTGGGTCTTCAGCCCAACTCCAAAGTCATTAGTCCTCACTCTTGTATCAGGGGGATTTCCACACCCTCTTCCTCAGTGGGTCAGTAGGGGAACCCAGGACTTTCTTCTTCTTCTCTTAGGTTCCAGTCCAGGGATCCTTTCACAGCAGACCAAAGCCTGTTTAAACAGAACCCTTATTGTTTCCCTAGACCACTCCCTACCTTGGCCTGTTTGAAGACTTTCTCACAGTCTCTTCCCAGGCTTACAATTTATCAGCATCACTCCCTCTCTCAGCCTCTTCTCCAGGCTCACTTTCTGCCACCTGACTTGTTTACTAAGGAGAGATTTCTGTAACTCCCTGGCAGGGCAGTCCTTGACTCAACAGGAACTTTTATCTGGTTTCCTGCAGGCCTCCATACCACTGCACAGAAACCTAAGCAAACTCACTTCCTCCTGCTTCCCTTCCCCGCAAACCTTGGGCTCCCTGTTGCAGCAACCCTGCCTTCCTTCAGAGAGACTCTCTCCATTATCAGGCTTTGCTCTCTGAGTGAGAACCAGCAATATTCTCTTCTTCACAATCAGCCCCCACGTGAGCCAGTTTCAGCCCTTGTAACTCAAGTGTAGCACAGCAAGGCTAACTGAGACCATAGACCTTCATTAACCCCTTCTGCCCCAGTGTGGGGTATGTACACCTCATCACAGGTGCTACCTATTGAATCATTTACACCACTTCCTACAGCACCTAGAGTCCCATTGAGGAGCTCCCTCCAAACAGTGATCTGACTTGACGGTGCTTTACCAGGAGCACAGCAGCTAATGATACATCCACATCAGCAATTAAGTATTTGAGTTTTAAAAGATTTTATATAATTGAACTTTCGCTTAACTTCTAAATATTTCACCTAGTGCTAATCTCAGATGCAAGAGCTGAATCCTAGTGTAGCAACAACAACAACAAACGCTACTCTTACGGCTTCAAAGTCCATTAGGGGATTCTTCAAAGTCCAAATGAGCCACAGCACATAACCTGGCTCTCACTGGAGATTTTAAATGGTTATCTCTGTTAATTTATGCAATCAAAATTTAAACCTGCTGGGTAAACTAAGTGGAATGTATTTGCAATACTGATGTTTAAAATAGCAACCTCGGTCTTTTCATTTTTTTTTCTGCAACATTTCCTGAAGTTGCAGACATAATGATGGAGTGCACCTTTTCTGGTCCACAGTTATAAGTAATTTGCATCTTGATTCCTAGTCCTCAATTTTTTTTCCCCCATAGAGGGAAGTTACTTGAACTCAGTTATCAATCAACACAAACTCTGAAGGGCTATTTCACAGAGCAATATATTAAAGTGCCAACAATAGTATCAAACACATGGCTCTCCTGTAATAGCCTGAAAAGATCCATGACATTGGATTATTAATTGTATATGGAAAGAAATTTAAAGCCATTAGCACTGCCTGCTTTTGTTTGCAAGTACGTTTTTCCCCCTGCAATTATTATTCCATTTTTGTTTGTTTGTTTTTGTTATTCTGAAACTCTGAGAAGTGCCTTACCCAACTGTTTGTGGAGCAATGAGTGACATGCTATTACAATTAATAGAAATTAAAACTAGATATAACCCAATGACAATTATTATTTAACATTTATATTGCAGTAGCAGCTAGTGGCCTGGCCCAAATCAGGGGGTCCCATTGGGCTAGGCATAGTGCAAACATATAAAGTGGGATTTTCAAAAGCATCTCGGTGATTTAGGAACACAAATCCCATTGATTTGTGCTCCTCAGTCACTTAAGCACTTTTGAAAATTCCACCCAGGTAAATGATTGCCATACAAAGGTATGACAGTCCAACTACAGCAGTGTTCCACATTGCTATGCAGAGGACCTAGGGTTTGGGGATTGTTTTATTTAATCTTCCAGTGGAGCTTTTTCTTTTACAGAATAAGCAGAACAATGAAATAACTGGTCCAATCCATTGGTGGGGCATGTCGGCATCTCTCCATTGATTTCAAGCCAGATGCTTCTGATCTTCCAGCTACTTAGTCATGTGTGGAACTTGACATGTGGGAGTCATCCCATTGACCACTGCCAGACACGAAGCCTCTCACCTATGTGGTTTCAGGGCTGAGGCCTAAGGCTGTACATTTGACACCTCTGGGGGTTTGTCTACATGGGATGTTAGTGCATAGTAAGCCAGGGTGTGAATCTACAGTGCATTAGCTTGCCACTCAGTAAAGACCCACGTGGACACGGTTACAAACCACTAAAAGTTCCATAGTGCACTTTGACGTGCTTCTGTCTCAAATAGCAGTACATCCAAGTGCACTACGGACTTTTCAGTGCCCTGTCTCAGTGTCCACATGGAACATTACTGCATCACATGCTGATGCACTGTAGATTCTCATCCTGGCTTGCCACACATTATATCCCCTGTAGACAAGCTCCAGGAGGTGATCTCAGTGCATGCCCATGATTACACCTCTTAATCATCATAAGGGACATTTCCCTTCTCCCTGAACACCATACAGTCAATTTCTATTTGAAGAAAAGAATGGAGAAGCCTCCATTCAACCTTTTTTCAATGGTCCCTTAAAAACAAAGAGTAAGTCTGCCTTTAGCATGGCCAAAATGCAAAGTCCCGAGCATGCATATTACACCCCCCTAAGATTCACAGGCAGATTCCTCAATGGTTTGAGGATGATCAGATCTGGGGTTTGGGTGTGGCTCCTTTGGAGTAAGCACCTAAGAATAATGAATGAGAAAGCAGAGCATCAGATTACATTAAGGCAAAAATACTGAAAAGGAAGTATTATGTTATAGGGAATTCAAACCATTTTAAACACTAAGAGTTCTTCAGATAACCAGCAGATGTTAGATGACTACTGCTATAAACACTCATGCACATCTGGAAAAAAAATCTTTTGAAGGCTCAAATAAGGCCTGAACCAAAGTCTATTGGAGTCAATGGAAGACTCCCAGTGACTTCTGTGGGTTTTGGATCAGGTCCATAATGTAATGGGTGACTGAACTGATGGCCACAAACTTCCTTATGGAACTGTTTATTTCCACAAATGGTCCTTTCTGGAACATAACATGAGAAGGTTCCTGTACTCCCACTCATCAGATTTCAAGAACCTGTACAAAAGACTGTATAACCTCACAACATAACCTTATCCTATGTGTTTGTATGGATTATGCTGCAGTAGCAAATGCAAAGCCTTGTCGGACTGTGGCAAGCGCAGCCTTCCTCCCTTCTCTGAACCTTTTTATTTCTTTCTCCCTCTGGTATTATTTTTCATTTTAACTCTGCAGCTGGCACTATGGAACTCTGTGCTGTAATTTGGGATGCAGTTTATAAGAAAGACTCATACAAAACAATGTTATATTGTTTTCTATTTTGGGCCAGAAACAATTGGTTTGAACAACACTCAAAGCACCCCCAGAAACTATATCATCCATGATAGTGATGTATGGTTAATACTGTAAAATAATATGTCCAGTCATGTTGAGTTTACTACTTCAGAAATTTAAAAGACGGTAAATAAAGTCTGGTCTAAAACTTTATTCGGATCCCTTTTTCTTCCAGTTGAAAGGATTATACAAATCAAGGTTCTCTAGGATAAATGGCCAGGAAAATTAAGCTAGGTGACAGCTGACTAATTACTGTATAAACTGAGCTCCCAAGCTGGAATATTATGTCCTGATGAAAGAGATTTTATTGCATATGTTCCTGCAAAGATAATGAGACCTAATAAAATCTGTGGCCCTTCGGGTTCTAAAGATTAGAATCATTGACAGACATTTCAACATGTAAAAATGTAGGCCACACTGAGATTGCAGGGAATTCAGCCATGCAAGTGACTGAGTGAAACCCTTCCCACCCATCTGCAAGTCCACATTAGTGCTCTCTGTATTGCATCTGGAGCACAGAAAGTCCAGTGCTCCCTACAAGTGGGTGTCTAGGGGATGCAAGAACTGGACAGGAAGAAGGCTCCACCCCTGCCATGCTCTGGCCAGGAGAGCTGAGATGGTGCAAGGGGGCAAGTATGGAAGGACATGTGACTTTCTTTACCACATCTCCTTGCTGAGGCTGACTCACTCAGAGCTGTGGCGTGGGCTCTCACAGTCGGGAAAAACATGGCTGATACCTGCAATCCGCTGAATAAGGTTCTTTTCCTGCTCCCATGAACCTTTGATGCACTCTTTTTTAAAAATAGATGATAGTAATATCTTTTGCTGTTGTGCATGCAAATGAAATAAAATGTTGGTGGCTAGCACCAGTCAAATCAGTTGTTTTGTGAATTCTGATTGGTTTCCATGGAAACGATGACATACTCCATTTAGCACCAGGCTCCAAGTCTGAACGAAAGAAAAGCAGAATGAAATGGGAGGAATCTTCTCTGCTGTAGATTTGACCAGTGATAAATAAAGATAACATAATGTCTTCTATTTTTATAGTGATTTTCATCTGAAAGGATCCCTGCTGTACTTTCCAAACTATGAGCTTTGATTCTTCTCTCAAGCTGGTGTAAATCAGTATTATTGCCACTGAAGCCAATGGAGTTTCACCACTACAAGTGAGAACTGGGCACTATACTTTTAAGAACCATTTCTTTCCCCTGTGGGGGGTACATGAGAGCTGATGAACAGCAGAATAAGAACACCATACCAAAGTTTGAGGAGAGGAGTATATATGTATGGCGAGTGTCTGGGGTGTGGGCTGAATATCAGACACAACTGAAAGTACAGGCAAACAGTTGGGTGAGTAGAGTGGAATTATTAGATTCATGCATATGCCTTGTATTATCAATCTTGACACAAAGTATCATTTTGCTGATGTGTTGGTTAAGGGCCAAAGGACTCAAACAGGAATTAAACTAGTCCAACTCTAGGAGGACATTTTGGGGGGCCTGGGAAGTGGAAGGAAAACATCTTGAATTATCCTCACAACTTACTAAAGACTAAGTTTCACTGAGTTTTTTTCCAGCTTCATTATGAAATTTTCCAGAGGTTCAAAGATATGACACATTTTCTCAGAAAAGATTTATTTGGGAGTCAATGAATGAAGCCATTGCTGATGGTATTCCTAATCATATAGCTAACAGTAGGAGAAATGCTTATTGTCACCTGTTCTTTTTAGGGACCTGAGAATATCAACAGAAAAAGTCTGCTCTGCCTCAACTTCAAGACTATGAATCATCATTAGGTGTCACTATTGTGCCAGGTGTTATTAGCAGTAGGAAGGGACAGGTTCAAATGGTGCCTAACAGATCCGTTTTAAAATAAATTGATTGGCTCAAGTCCCTATCTAAAACTTAATCAAAATTGAAATCCCTTGGTCACCTTTATAAGTGCTAACCACTCACAAGCACTTAGTGAGTTTTCTGCCACTTTCTCTCACGTTGCTTTGCCTTCTCCTTTTATCGTGGAATAAAAAGGTGGAGGGAGAGTAAAACAAAAAAAGAGAGAAATTGGAAATTTCTCATTAAAAATGTCATGAATCAGAGGGAACATGAGAAAAGTACATAAAACAATGAATAATTAAAAAATGCTGGATCAAGAGCTTCTCTTCTCCCTATTGCATAACACAAGAGGAAAGAGCCATCAAATGAAACTGAATAATGGCAAATTCAAATCTGAAGAGAGAAAATATTTTTCACAGACCACACAATTAAACTGTGGAACTCACTGTTGTGTCCAAATATTTAGCAAGATTCAGTAGGTGATTGGACATATATATGGTTTACCAGCATAATTGTATTTTCAAGAAGTCAAGCCAGCCTCACTGGCTACACTGAGGTCAATTCTGAAATATGTATATTATATACATTAGGCATTTGTTTTGAACATAACTTTCATTGGCAATCCAGGCATCAAAATAAACTTTTTTGGTTACTTATTTTGCATCAATATTGGTATCTTATAAATCTGTTCCAAAGACAAGATACTGGACTAGTTAGCCCAGGGTCTGATGCAGTCTAGCAATTCCTAAATTCCTTTGGAATTTTGAGAATGGAACAATTCATATTGCATTTTCATTTCCTTTCTGTCTTCAAAACCCAAAAGAGTCCATTTTAATTATTTTCCCTTTCTGTCCCTTTTTTGTTTTCCCCCATTTCTATTCCATTCATAGAACAGGAGTAAAGAAGAGAAAACACAAAACAAAACATAACCCTTCCCCCCCAAAACCCTCAAACAGGCAAAACTCATGAAAGTGCAGTGCAGGGGAATTCTACTTTTTCTTCTTGTTTTTTTTCACCACTGAAAAGGTTTGAAAAAAGAAAAAACAATCTGAGAAAGAAGGGAAACATATTGTTTCATGTCAAAGTCTCTCAGAAAAGAATTTTTTTAAAAAACAAAAATGGAAATTTTTCACAGGAAAAAATGGTTTTCTGACCAGCTCTGAACAGACCACTGCTGAGGCAATCTTGCATGGGAATTCTCATGGGCTTGTTGCTAGGGTTGCCAGGTGTCTAGTTTTCAACCAGAATGCCCGGTCAAAAAGGGACCCTGGCGGCTCTGGTGGGCACCATCTACCGGGCTGCTAAAAGTCTGGTTGGCAGCACAATGGGGGCCCAGGGCTAAGGCAGGGTCCCTACCTGCTGTAACTCCACACTGCCCCTGGAAGCGGCCACCAGATCCCTGTGGCCCCTATAGGCGGGGGTGGCCAGGAACTGGGATGCTCTGTGTGCTGCCCCCAATCACTAAATCTGTTGGAAATCTAACCCAGATCCAGACAGACCTACCCTTGGGTACAGTAGAGCTAGCTTGGGCAGCCTACCCTCTGGAATCCTAACCTTAGCCAAGGGAGTCCTACCCTTTGGAAACCTAACCCTAGTCCAGGGAATTTTACCCCCACGGAAGCCCTACCCTGGCTAGGGGAGTTCTAAACTTTATACCCCACATCCTCCTCAGCAATCCCTGAGCCTTTGAATCCCAAACTATTACCAGAAGAGCCCTACTCTTCGGAATAGCCCATATAACCCTACCTCCTGAAACCCTATCCTTATCCCATGGAAAATTACTTTTTGATACCCTAACACTACCTCATAAAACCCTAACATTTAGATCCCTAACCCTACCATAGCTTAGGGAACCCTATTCATTGGAGCCCTAACTCTAACTCTACCCTGCACTCTGGAACCCTAACCTGGAGAGCCTTACCACTTGGAACAGTACCCTACCCAGGAACCTCAACCCCTTAGAACCATTATACTAGCTCCATGATGCCTACCCTTTAGTACACTAACCATAGCCATTTGAGCCTTACCCTTTTGATCCTTCATCCTAGCCCAGTGACTCTAAAGGGTAGGAGTCACTGGACTAGGATGAAGGATCAAAAGGGTAAGGCATGAGAAGCTCTATCTTTATGAATCAGAACTCTAGATTTGGGTGATCTGCATTTTCGATTCCCTAACCCTAAACTGGATAGTTCTACCAACTGAAACCATAACCTTAATCTGGGGAGCTCTGCCCATTGGAACCCTACTCCTGCCTTGGGAACACTTACCCTTTGGTACCCTATCACTAACCAAGGCAGCCCTACCTTCTGGATCACTAACCCTTGCCCAGTGAGCCCTACCTTTTGGAATCCTGACTATAGAACTATAGCCCAGGGAATCCTATCAGTTCAAACTCTAAACCTGACCCAGCAGAGTCCTTCTCTGTAGAAACCTTACCCTAGCCTGGGCTGCACTACTTTCTGTGACCCTAAACTTAATCTGGACTTCCCTGTCCTCTGGCTTGTGGAAACATACCTTTTAGAACCCTAATCCTAACCTGGGAAATTTTACTCATCCTTTGCCTAACCCTTCTTTTTGGAACTTCTACCATTCAGAACCCTAACTCTAGCCTGCAGAACCATACCATTTCTGTGCCTAATCCTAGACCACGCCTAACAGGAGGGAGTGAGGCAACTCATCCATTACCTGAACCTGCTTCCATTTAAATTTCCCAAAAGGTTCTAGGGGCACCTGTGACAAAGGGTGGAGTTTCTTATCAACATTTATATATTTGAGCCTTACTCTTGCTCCAGAAATCATACAATGGGATTTCACCAACTCCCACCTGATTAATAAAAGGTTGAGAAAGTGCCCCCCAAACCACTTTCATACCTTCTCTCCAATATTACCAAAATGGTCAGTAACTTCCTTCTTTCTTCCTGACTGGGAGTCCCAGCCCAAACACAGAATTCTGTAAACCCACACTCCATATATGAGCAGTCCCTTTTTATATGTCCCTGCCACCCATACTAGAAGCTCACAATTTCCAAAGACTTCATCAGTGTTCCCCTGGGCTCCTGCCTCTTTCCAGATATAGGGTCTTTAGTCTTCTGTCATAGATCTGGAACCTTAAACTGCTAACCTCTGGGAATGTCCATCTCAACAAAACTCCTCTATTAGTTTAACTGCCACATCTCAGGCGATAGGTTGATGCCACCTGACCCACATCTTGAGGTTTTCACCTCAGTCAATGAGTGGCCCCTATCTCCTAAAAGATAGGGGAAGGAAAGGTGCCTCTTACCCTTTCATCAGACATTACTAGCTTTTCTCTATCTGCTGCTTCTCCCCCAGCACATCCTTCCTCTGCTCTAGTTTCCAGTTTCTTTGTTAATAGGCTAGTAGTTCATTAGCTACCCAGCCAGCCCCAACCTGCTGCAGTAATCAGGCCTGCTTCTCCTTAATCAGGCCCTGCCTGGGGCCTAATTGGCTAAACAGTCACTAGAGTGCTGGTTCAGGTGCTGATTCCCAGTCCTTTGTCACAGGTGATTATAAATAACATACCAGAGTGTAGATATTAGAAATATTAACTTAGCTATATCTAGAGCTGCTCATATGATTAGCATATGTATGAAATATGGTTAATTTTTGGCATTTACCATATATACTTGAAGATAAGCTGGTTCGTTTATAAGCCAACCCCCCCTCCAGATGGATAAGTAAAAATGGAAATTTTTTATAACTCGTTCATAAGCTGACCCTATAATTCAGGGGTCAGCAAACTTTGGCTCCCGGGCCATCAGGATAAGCCACTGGTGAGCCGAGATGGTTTGTTTGCCTTAAGCGTCCGCAGGCACAGAGGTAAATCTAAATAAACGAAGTGTCCCCGTGCACCAGCTGCTTACCCTGATGGGCCAGGACAGCAACTGGTGGGGAAAATTTTTTGGGAGGAGAAGCTGAGAGTCAGGGGAGTAACCCTTGTGACCACCACCCACATGACCTCACGCCTAGCGCGGGACCCCCACATGCTCCACATCCCATCCCTTCCCACTTTATCTGGGGAGGGCCAGGGGAGGATGTCTCTTGCCTTGCTGGAGCTGTTCTGGCAGGCTGGGCAGTGTGGCCACAGCCTGCTCTGGTGGGCCAAACAGGGCAGCGTGGCCTCAGCATGTTCCAGCGGGCTGAGCCGGGCGGCACAGCTGCAGCCTGCCAGCCCCGAAGCTGCAGCTGCTTTGGAGGCTGGGGGCAGAGCAGAGTGGTTCTGCTGGCTGTGTTACCTCTCCTTGCTCCTCTGTTGGGCGGGGGAGGGGCTGTGTCCCACCTCTCCTTCTCTATACCCATTCATGAGCCGACCCCCTTGTCTGGTTCTTCCCTTTATTACTAAAAAAATTCAGCTTATGAACGAGTATATACAGTATATTCTAAAAGTATGAGATACGCGTATTTGGGTAATCAGTAAAAAAGAAGGATTTCACTATGCCTTTAATAAGTTTGGAAGACTTATCCTGAAATAAAATTTTCATATTCCCTCTCTATTTTTAAATGAGATTCTTAGAGTTATTGACTTTAAGAAAGAAAATGAAATGCGCATTTGGTCCTGCGATTAAATGAATTTTATATAAAAAGAGAATATAAAAACGAAATTGGTTTATATATATATACACACACATATGTATATATAAGATGCATTCGGTAGTGGCACATCATTTATTAAAGTGTATAGTTTAATATTGTCTGATCAATTTTTTGTCAACCTCATCCACATTAAATATTATTCTTAAATTATCTATATGAGTTTTGTAGTAGACTTCAATCCTAGAATTCTAAAACCATTTGCTTCCTTTCCCAGAGTGTAAAAGGTTGCTCAGCTCAGGAATGTTTTTTAAAAATATAATAGATAAATGTCTCCATCTAGAGCTTCTTAGGTAAAAATATAATTGCTTAAGTAAAACTAACTCTGTTTAATGTAAGCTTAGAAGTCTGCAGTCTAAAAATTTCTTAATACATGCTTTCAAAACAAAATAAACTCTATTACATTATTAAATGCAGTGCCATGGAAGTCGGGCTTTTATATTGCTTTTGCCATGATTTGGTTTACGTGGTAAGAGGTACAAAAGCTCAAAGGATAATGCTTTATTATTTCAGAGCAGTTTCCCCATTCTGCAGATTTATGCATATTTAGAACTTGTGCTGATCTTCCACAGGCATCAATCTGACACCCAGGCTCAGAATGTGCTGCGGCTGCCACTGTTCTGCTAGTTGCGGGGCCAGGAGGCAGGGCATGATGCTGCTGGCTACCAAAAGCAATGGGAAGGGCTGTAATGCTAACCATCAGAACTCAGTGCTAGATTCACAAGAGGGACTGCGGCAGGGTAGGGGTAAAGCCTCATTTAAAGCCCTACAAAATGCTGGCTGCAGCCTACTCTCTGGCCAGGAGGCCAGGGGTAGAGATTCAGGTACTCAGCAGGGAGCCCAGCTGCAAGCCCTAACAAGGGCTGACTCAGAGGAACATACTGAGCTAAGTAGTGACAGCTGGGCTGGAGCAGGAGAGGGCTATAAAAGCCTTGAGCAAACCTCAGTGAGAAGGTTAGCCTGGGAGGAGACAGGAAGGTGGTATCTCTGTCTCCTGGCCAACAAGGAAGTCTCAAGGGCCAGGACACCCTGGGGAGGGTCTATGGGATACTAATTGTTGGGGGATCTGGGAACTGCACAAGCACTGTAAATAAAGACACTGGGGTGATCCAGCAAAAGGGCATGGAAAACTCTTTATAATACCAGTCTAAACACAGGGTGCAGGCCCAAAAGTGGGAGAGCCTGTCTGGGACTCTGTGACAGGGACTTAGGTACTGCAATGCTGCGAGGTGCAGGACCTAACTTTTAGGTACCTTGCCACCTAAGGAAACTCATGAGCCCTACTTAGGCATCCAGGCTCCCTATGCAATGCATAAGGTGAGCTAGGCACCTAGAAAAAGGATACATAGAAGCCAGCAAGCTGAGCGAGAAGCCATCTATACTAGTCAGGAGGAAATACCAAGAACAGAGATGTGGCCTAAGCCTCTCCCCTCAAAGGGTTTTGAGTCCCTCACACAGGGCCAGAGGGAAGGACCTCTCTCTGCTCCAGATTCACAGCTTTGAACCCTCTCTTGGAACTAGGTACCTAAGCCAGGTCAAGAAACTATAGTAAAGAATAGAATGATCAGACACACATTAACATGATTTGTTGGGGAAGAGTCAACACGGCTATTGTAAAGAGAAGTCATGCCTCACCCATCTATTAGAACCCTTTGAGGAGGTCAACAAACGTGGATAAGGGTGATCCACTGGATATAGTGTGTTTGCACTTTCAGAAAGCCTTTTGACAGGTTCCCTCATCAAAAACTATTAAGCAAACTAAGTAGTCATGGGATAAGAGGGAAGGTCCTCTGATGGATCAGCAATTCGTTAAAAAATAGGAAGCAAAGGTTAAGAATAAATGGTCAGTTTTCACAGTAGAGACAGGTAAACAGTAGGGTCTCCCAGGGATCTATACTGGGACCAGTGCTGTTCAACATACTCATTAATGTTCTGGAAAAGAAATGGCAAGGTTTGCAGAGGATACACGTGACACTGAGCCAGAAAGGGTTAAACAACTAGAAGGCTAACTCAGATTCAACCTTTAGAGACATATTAGTAGATAATGACTGGGGGGGAGGTTATGTGTTTACATATATATTATTAGAGGCTGACAATGTAACCAAATGGTTTCTGCCTGTCTGTCTGTTGCTATATTCTGTTAACTGGGAGATCAAAAGGAGTTGTTAACATTTAGATGAACTGTGAATGTAGTGATATCATTTTATTTATTTCTCTTTGAAGTATGTAGTAAACTGCCTGTAAATGGCCAGAGATGAGCGGTTGCCTTATGCTAATCGAGGGGTCAGCAACCTTTCAGAAGTGGTGTGATGAGTCTTAATTTATTCACTCTAATTTAAGGTTTTGTGAGCCAGTAATACATTTTAATGTTTTTAGAAGGTCTCTTTCTATAAGTCTATAATATATAGCTAAACTATTGTTGTATGTAAAGTAAATAAGGGTTTCAAAAAGTTTAAGAAGCTTCATTTAAAATTAAATTAAAATGAAGAGCCCCCTGGACCTGTGGCCAGGACCCGGGCAGTGTGAGTGTCACTGAAAATCAGCTTGCGTGCCACTTTCAGCATGCATGCCATAGGTTGCCTACCCCTGTGCTAATCCATGCAGCAAATTACTGGTGGTGTTAAGGAAATGGGAGGTTTTACTTCAAAGCCACAATGCTTTACCCAAGGACTGCATGCTGTCAAGAGACTGCCAGAGAACTATAAAAGGAACTCTTGGGCCTTGATCCTGTTATCTCAGATCTGCTTAAGCTTCCTCAGAGGAAATTTGAGTCTTAAGACTGAGGTCTTCACCTCCAGTCTGAATCACCCTGATATTGGACATTGGACTGTAACCTATCGAACTGATTCTGAAAGAACTCTTTGCAACCCTAAAGCTCACCATCTCTACCATGAAACTAACCTATGAATTTTATTCATGTCTGTAGGTAAAATGATCTTTTAACCAATACTCACTCTCTTTTATTTTCAGTAAATCTTAGTTTAGTTAAGAATTGCCTGAATGCGTAGATTTGGGTAAGATCTGAAATATTAATTGACCTGGTGGGTGATGTGTCTGATCCTTTGGGATTGGCAGAATTTTTTATATGATGAACAAGATTTTCAGTATTTGACTTGGCTGTCTAGGTGGGAGCCAACAGCTGGATTGTTTGAAGGGAATTGTGTTTTTGGCTTCCGAATAACCAGTAAGGTAGTGTTGAAGCTGTTTTGTTGTTGGATTGGTGATCAAATTGTTAAAAATAACCTCTGGTTTTGTGAATCGTCTGCCCCATTCTTTGCAGTTTGCCCTGATTGAGCAATCTCTGTGTGCCCCCTACCCCCCAGCTTCCCTGTCACAATACAAAATTATTCAAGATAGTTAAAAGTCTAAGGCTAAAACTGTGAAGACTTACAAAGAGATCTCACTAAACTGGGTGACCAGGCAGCAAAATGGCAGATCAAATTCAGCATTGACAAGTGCAAAGTAATGCACACTGAGAAACATAATCCCAATGGCAGCTCCCACCACGCAGCACTGGGCCCAGCTCCTCATTCCAGGTGTGGTGACCTGGCACACAGGATCTCAATGTCATGCAACATGTCACAATACCTGGAGCTGGACCAGCCTTGTGGGATATGAGCTGCCAATGATAGGTTAACGTGGATCATGCTCAATGTCCTGCCCTGTGTGAAAAGGTGGCACACCTAAACCTAAAGACCACCAGGAGGACGAGCAGTCATAGAATCATAGAATATCAGAGTTAGAAGGGACCTCAGGAGGTCATCTAGTCCAACCCCTGCTCAAAACAGGACCAATTCCCAACTAAATCATCCCAGCCAGGGCTTTGTCAAGCCTGACCTTAAAAACCTCTAAAAAAGGAGATTCCACCACCTCCCTAGCTAAATCCATTCCAATGCTTCACCACCCTCTTAGTGAAAAAGCTTTTCCTAGTCTCCCCCCTGACCTTCCTATTAGCTGCTCTACAGCCTGCACCTCCTTCCAACTTCTATGCCCAATCCAATCTCTCACTATCCTTTGCCTGGTTCCAGTTTTAGGCCTTCTATCAGCAGCAGTTTTTCCTGCCTCCATTCAGAATATGGCGGGTTGCAAGATAACGTACCTGGTTACATTGCTGACATTCCATTAGGTTGTGTTTTTAAATGCAGACGAAGTATTTCATTAAAAATGCCGGAGTCTTGCACTATAATTTATGTCCACCTGGCTGCTTCTGCAGTTAAAAAAGAAATCTCATTTTAATCTTACAAGGAAGCAAAATTTAAATTCAAGTTCAAAATACTTAGGATTCAGCACGATGTAATAAAGAACTTCCTTTTATTTGAACTTTCAGTCCAAATTCAATGGGCCCCATCTGATAGAAACACATAAATCAGGTCACTGAGTTCCCAGCGCTTGTGCAATGAAAAATCCTTATGGATTTGGTTCACACAGTGTTTGTTTTCATCTTTGGCCTACTATAACTTGGCGGGGAATGAGAACAGCACCAGTGTAAGGGGTTGGTGAAAATGGAAGCAGAACTGTTGGTTGTCTAGATGGGGGTTACATGTGCATGATGGTGGGTTGGAGCAGCATGAGTGCTATGGATATATTAGTGGTGATTGGAAAATCATAGAATCATAGATATGTATGGCTGGAAAGAACCCCAAGAGGTCATCTAGTCCATCTCCAGCTTTGAAGTGGGACCAAATGAACCTAGACCATCACTCACAGGTGTTTGTATAACCTGGAAGAAGATGCCACAAACTTCCTTGGAAGTCTTTTCCAATGCTCAAGTATCCTTACAGTTAGAAATTTTTCCTAATATCTAACCTAAATTTCCCTTACAGTAGACTGTCATTACTTCTTGTTCTATCCTCAGAAGACATGGACAGCAATTGATCACCCACTTCTTTATAACAGCGCTAAACATATTTGAAGACTGGTATCATGCCTCCCATTGCATCATTCTTCTCAGTAAGGTTGCTGGTAGTGATGGGAGCAGCACCGTCACAGTGAGCAGATGGAGCGGTCTAAAATGATTATAGAGCCTTACTATGAAATGTTCTGATTTGGCAGATTTTCTTTTTACATTCAACTTTGGGCACAGTTATGTGATTCCTACAAATAGACAGCAGCTGAGCTGCACAGCTGAAGGCAGCAAAATACCTGTTTTGCCATAAAACTTGTCTCACAGAATGTACAGTAAATATACAGTAATTGTAAGTCATTTTAAGTAGTAAACAGTTCAAAATTACATTAATACCAGATCAGCTATTGTGATTCCATCCAGTTGTGACAAAGACTGTTTTCAACTCTCATAGTAAATGCTAAGATTGATCATTTTTAGAGAATGACTACCAATAAGAAATATTGCTTTCCGGTGTAAATTTGGTTTTCAAATAGCTAATTCGCAGAGTGCTCTTAGGATGTTGAACATGTATGCTTAGTTTAAAAGACATGCTGTGAAAACTTTAAAACAAGGCTATAAAACCCATTTAAAAGAGTATAAAACTATGAAATTACATTGCTGGTTGTAGTGGAGCGACTGCCCTACTCCTAGAGAGTGTGGGCTGCAACAGACCAGAACACCTGCGCAGACAGGGAGCCAATTAAAGAAGGGCTTATTGTGAGCCAATCAGGGCCCAGGGCCCAGTTTGGAGACAGCCAATCAGGGCCAGGCTCAGCCTTATAAAAAGGCTGTCCCAGGAAGGGAGCAGGTAGTCTGTCCCAGGCCTTTGAGAGAGGAAGGTCAGTCTCCAAAGGAGGGAGATTAGCACCATGGACAGCACAGTGCTGGCCAGGCTCTGGGAGCAAAAGGAAGCTCTAGCCAGTAGCTTGCTAGGCTATAGGCCCTGAAGGGAAATTCCTAGTGGGTGCAAGGGGCCATAGGGGAAGCAGCCCAGGGGAGCAGACAGATGAGGGGAGAGAAGGAGGGCAGTGAGGCTGCCACCAGAGGGTACCTGTGCTGGGACCCAGAGTAAAGGGCGGGCCTGGGTCCCCCCTTGCAGTACACCCAGCCATCAGCCGTAGGGAGTGGCCAATGTAGACTACGCCAGATCCCTGACAAGAGGGACTAGACTTTGGGGCGTGTGGTTGAACATGGTGTCTGGGCTGTAGAGAGACTGCTGATGAACCCCTGCCCCTCAGAAGAGGGTGTGGAGGGACTAAGGGGCGTTGCTGGAGGGCAGTGGCTCAAAGAGGATGCCGTGAGTTGGGAGCAATGTGGGTTCACACACCAACCGAGGGCGAGATGACAGATGGGACACCACCAGGAGGAGGCACTCCACTGTACAGAGCTAATTCCTAGAGACAACCAGTAGGAGGTGCCAGGTGGTGAGTCCCAACCCCATTTTTTA
This sequence comes from Gopherus evgoodei, assembly GCF_007399415.2. Taxonomy (NCBI): domain Eukaryota; kingdom Metazoa; phylum Chordata; order Testudines; family Testudinidae; genus Gopherus; species Gopherus evgoodei. Next base: position 12,402,413 of record NC_044326.1, read on the forward strand.
TTTTTGAATAACCATAATTCCCTCTGGCTGAGGGATGATCATTATGGCTAAAACACTGGACTGCAGCTTAGAAGAACAGCCTCCCCCCCCCCGGTGCTGCTACTGACTTCTTGTTTGACCTTGGGCAAGTTATTTAACCCTTCTGTGTCATTTGTAAAATAACCAACATGAGGCCCTAATTTGGTTGGGGTGGGTTCCAGCTGCTACAAGAATATACAAAATAATCATCACACTACCTTGCTATCAGTGTTTCATTGAATACTTTTCTTGTTTAACTCTTTGTATCTGTTTATGGCTATAACATTTCATTAAATAATTATTTCAAATAACTTTTATATATGAAACATCTTTTGAGTTGTGAAGTTCAACATTAGCAAAGAATATCTCAGAAAGAAACAGCTCAAAACCTGTTCTTGGCAATAGATAGGACTTCTGGCTGGTCTTTTTGAATCGGGGTCCAGATGAGGCAGATTCACCCTACACTGTTCATAGGCTCAGTGCTTCTGTCCTTTAAACAATAGGCAGAATGAGTCTATCCACTGTACATAACACTGGGTGAAATTCCATGGCAGAATATGCAGGATCATATGCTGTAGGATCATTGTTATGAGATTCATATAAAGAACTTCACACTAGAAGCCATTTGCAGTGCACACTGAAGCTTTATTGGCCCTGAAAACTCCAGGAACAATGCTGCCTGTCCTTGAGTGCCCTTCCCTAACTCTGAAGCCCCTTGTCCTAAGTATGGAGAACACAATCCTAGTGCTAATTTAAAACAAGGTGGACAAAGTGGATGCAAGCAGCAACTGAAAGGCATAGGGGAGAGACAGGGTCACAGCAATAGAAATGCTCTCTCATAGAAGAGCTATGTGCATCATTAGATGAAAATAAATTATTGGAAGCATGATGTTGAATAGACGGTTCATTGCATGTCTGCCTGGTTCATACATACATGTGTATTAATGAAACACGTTCTTCTATCTCTGTTACATTAGATAGTTATACTTTATCCACTCATCTGGGGGAACTTCCCATGATATATGGTGGGAGCAATAACATTACTGACATATGGGGCCTGACCTGGCAAAACCTCAGCAGAGTATTTTTGTGCTGATGTGGATTTTTTTTATTTGGGTGCATAGGATAATTCTCGATAAAAGCCAGTAGCTGAAGTCTGAGCAGGCTTTGATAACAGTGTAATTATTTTGAGATATAAACACACTGATAGCTGGCAAAAAAAAAAAACACCTTCTCTGTGGTCTTTCTCCCACACAGATCGCAATCTTTGTTTGTGTTTTGTTTTTTCCTCTAAAATTTGTCTGAAAATGTGCAGTCAGGTTTTAGCAGCTCTTCCTTCTATAGTCCCTTTAAGCAATTGTCCTGAGAGAACATTTCTCTGGACTCTGTTGCTTCATTGCCCCAAGATGTGTGTTGTCCCATTCAGCATGCTGATTAGAGGGTTAACCAGCACCTTAGCAACAGAGGAACAACTAATCTGGAAAGCTCCCAATTCACAAAGGATCTGTTTCTTCTTCCACTGAAGTCAATGGAATGATTCCTATTGATTGCACTGGGTTTGGATCAAGCCCCCACAAGAAAAAGTTACTTTGATTTCACTTTCTAAAATAGAAAGGAATGACATATCTGTCTGGCTGCCTGCTGTTGCTAGAGCATGTGCATCAGTGCTGCGGGAACACATTCATCATTTAGACTCCAATTGCACTGTAAATCTGGGGCCCATTTCTGCAATGTGTTAAATGCTATCAGCTCCCCCTGGTCCCATCAGTGGGATTTGTGGCTGTTCAGCAGCTCACAGGAGAAGGGGCTTGACTGCTGGTGGGGCTGGCTTCCATGTAATCTGTACACCATGACAGCACTCTCAGTTCTTCAGCATCTTCCAGGAGTTGCTCGACATCTTGCAGGATCAGGCTCCATGAACTCAAAATCCCTTTTCCATACTCTTAGTTCATCAATAGATCACACACGGCCAACTCTGGCAGTGATCGCTGCCGGAGGCAGGGTACTGAGCTAGTTGGGCCATTGGTCTGAGCCAGTCTGGCGGTTCTTATGCTAAATTGCCTTCTTTAAAAACTAACAAAGCCCCAAGTCACAGTCATAGGCCTCTGTGTGGCTTGTGTGAGAGGTGCTGAGGGTCTCATTCCAGTTCCTGGTGGACACGTATATGGGTCACACAGTTTAAAAAAAAATCCATCAAGCAGCTAGCACACTTTGATGTGCTTATTGTCTATTTGAGCAAGGGTATAGTAATATGTCCTCCCTGGAGATGGTCCTCAATATTAATAGAGCACCCTGCAGAAACTTGTGCTTACAGAGGCCTATGCTCTGTTTGTTCCATGGAGAAATGTAGAGTCTCCAGGGCTGATAATCCACTACCTTTCACCAACACTAAGTGCACTTTAAAAAATGCATCTGATAGATTTAGCGGGAGAAGAACATCAACTTCCCAGTGCATACACTACAGCACACTGTAGTAACTGAGTTCTGTATCCTGGCAGTAACCATGGAAATCGCAAGGTAGAAACTCTTGAATTGGATTTGTCTACTGACAGTGAATACCCACAAACAACATGAAGAGCCTCAAACTGAACAGAGATTTAAATATTAGCCCTTTAAAACAATAAAGCCTTCAAATTAAATCAGGAATAATACAATTCCTCATCCAGTTCATAAAGGAAATAATTCCACTCAGCAACAAATTCCATCAGAGTTCATTTAATAAAACAGCTAGATGTCCAGAGAGATGGGATTGAAAATCATGATTTGTTGGAGGGATTTAGTTAGAAGCGTGGGAGGATACACGTTTTGCATTCAAAGGGCTCATCAGCACAGTCCAGAGACAGAAAAGACAATCACACTTCGATAGACTTTCTGATGAGATTAATTAGATTTCTTTAACGTTATCCTGTAATGTAATAACAGTAAAACATGTTCAGAGTAGAATGTACAGGGAGGTTGTATGTACAGTAGCATCACTTGGGCTTTAAAAAAGCATCCCAGTGGCATCAGAGAGAAGTCACCCTTGTAGAAAGCACCATTTAATATGCTCAATATTTATTTTGTCAGGATGTACCTATCACACTGCAGTAGAGTCATATTTTGGTTTTAAAGTTTTAAACAACAACCTTCATGTAATTCTAAAATTTGAGATTGTTCTCTTTGATCCTGATTCTGCTGGTTGCTGAACACCACCCAGAAGGTGTCCAGTGCTCTCAGTTTCGGTGGGATGTTCAGCACCTTGTAGGATTGGACCCCACAAGTTTAGGAACAGCTTAATAATGAGATCTTTTAGAATCTTTGCACAGATTGCTGCTCTGCAGGCTGTCTGCTGTTATTACATTGTTATACATTACTTTTCCAATTATATAACACAGAGATCATCCATAGAATGAAATGCATAATTAGGAACATAAGGCAAATTTCTGCTCAGACCTGAAGCTATACTTCTATTTAGTGATATAAAAATATTATATTGCACATGCATACTGGGCTTTTTAACTCTCAGCTCCATCTTGCCTTTTTGCCTTTGGTAAGACCTGAGTACCCTAGAGTGAGCTGTTCATTAAATCCTGGCCTATTGTAAATATATTTCAGAAGGATGCAAACCCATCAAAGTCACTTAAAGATACTCAAAGGAAATACTGATGTCTAAAGAAAAAGGAAGTCCAAGATTGTAATGTGACAAAAATGGACTGAAGATGCTAAAGATTGACTTATTTTATTTTAAATAGTATGAAAAAGCTACCTATAGAAGGCTGTAATACATAGTTCTATCAATCAATGGGACGTATGCAGCCTCATCTGCCTTGCCATAGAGTCTGATCAGTCTTTAATGTTTTTATGCACCTCTGTGAGGCAGGGAAGGGCTCCTACCTCCAGTTTGCAGATAGGGAATTGAGACAGAGGCTGTGGGCTAGAGCCACAAAGAGGACTTAGACTCAGCATTGCAATGCCTAACTTCAGTTGCCTGGCTGCTCAATGGGATCCTTATCCCCCATTGGCAACTCAGGCTCCCTTTACAATGCATAGGAAGAGTTAGGGACCTAAAGAAAGGGATTCCCAAGATGAGAGGGAGCTGCCTATGCTAGCCAGTAGGAAATGCTGAGGAGATGGGTGAGGATCAAGATCTACTCCTCAAAGGGACTTAGATGCCTCGCTCTGGGCTGAAGGGAGGCACCCCTCACTGCTTGGGATTCACAGTTCTGAACTCTCCTGGAGTTGGGCACCTAGGCCAGCTAAGACCTTTCCTATGAGTAAATGGGGAGGTGGGTGCTCCTAGGGGGCTAAGGCACTCATCCAAGAGTTAGGTGACCTGGGTTCAAATGCTGACTCTGACTGTGTCAGAGGAGAGACTTGAATCCAGGTGTCTCTCTTCCCCGGGGAATGGCCTGGCCTGATGCATTCTGGGGCCGGCCTCTCTCAATGTCTCCTGTTGAAGCTGCTGTCACATTGTGTACAAAATACTTAAATAGTCATTGGAGCAGGGATCAGAACCACTGGGCTACAGTCATTCTCCCTCCCTCACTGACACCTTCTGCTCCATGTCATGTGCAGGACAGGCAGACTCTGAGAACACCTACTAGATCAGGCCCCCAAAGGTGAGATAGGTAGGGAATGCTTCCTGCTAGGGTTCACATGCCAAGTGCCTCATCAACATCAGTACTCAGGCAGCTTGGTGTATTCCCACCAGCAGAAACATAGACACCTATATGGTTGTGGATTACTCAAGGTCACCAGGATGTCTGTGGCAGAGTAGGGAACAGAACCATGGTCTTCTAAGAGCTAGACTAGTGTTCTAACCTCTGGACCATCCTTCCTCCCTAATTAATGCTTACTTGAAACCTACAAGCATTAAAGCAGCAATGCAATAAAAGGCACTATACCTGCCTGCCCCCAACCAAAAAAACTCTTCTCCATCCTTTCATTATTGTGGGAAACATAACCTCAGCCCTCTCCAAAATCTTTATAAAATTAGATGTCTTTTGTGGCATGCCCCAAACATCGCCAGATATAGTCTATTTCAGTACAAGCATTGCAGGAGAAACAAGAGACATGTTATTTGGTTTGCTGAATCCTATCTTGTTTAGCAACACAGAAGAGAGCATTAATCCTCGCTGATGCACAGGAATGTGTCAGAATAATATTTAGCTTTTACATAGCATTTTACAATCATTAACTAATAAGTCACTGTGACACTCCTTTGAGGCTGGTAAGTATTTCACAAAATATTCTACTGGGTATTTTTTTCTTATGAATTATTTACTGATGGAAAAACACTGAGTCACAGAGATTACAGATGTGATTCACAGTGATTCCACTGTGAGTTTGTCTTCTAAGCATTCAAGATCTTGCAGGATTAGGCCTTAAATAGCTAGTACCCAACACAACCAATGGCAGAGCTGAGATTAGATCCCTGGAGTCCTCATTCCTAGTTCAATACTCAGACAGCTATACAAATCTGCCTGAGCTGATGTTATACCAGGATTTGTGGCAAATTTGGAAGATGCCATAATTTTGGCCATGGTTATGTGGATGTAGTAGATTGGATTCATCTGAGTATATCTCACTTAATCAATTGCCTGGCATCAATTGGGCCTTTAATACTGGACACCTCAGTCCCTCCTATTGTCTGCCTATGACACAGAGTAGCTTAATACTTGTAATGTTTTGTTCCAATTTTTGGTTGTTAAGTTTAGTGCACAGCTGCTGGGTGGTTTTGGTGGCCTTTGACATACATGAGATCAGACAAAATGATCTGATGGTCCCTTCTGGCCTTAAATTCTACGACTTCAAGGCAGACAGCAATTGAAATAATGGCATATGCTAGATAGTGTGCCTCATAATACTTAAAAGCACATTTGAGAGGTTCTTGACCCACCAAGAACAAGTGTACCTGTGAGGCGAGGAAATTGACGTGAGGTATTTGCTAAAATGTTCTATTAGGCTGTAACCTCTTTGGAACGGAGACCATCTTTTTGTGATGTTTGTGCTATGGTGTTTTTTTTGTTTGTTTTTGTTTTGTTTTTTCAAAATTACTTTTACATGCACTCTAATCACACAACCCTGAAGGTACTCTAAGTTGGTCCTCAGGACTGGAGCTAGGGTGATCAGACAGCAAATGTGAAAAATTGGGACAGGGAGTGTGGGGTAATAGGAGCCTATGTAAGAAAAAGACCCAAAAATCGGGACTGTCCCTATAAAATCAGGACATCTGTTCACTCTAACTGGAGCAGCACCCGGTGTTCCAACATTCAGAGAGCCTCCAGGAACAAAACAGGTAGTCAGCAACATCTGGCCCACTAAGAGATTAGCCATTAATTTGAAGGACATAGGGTGAAGTTCAGAATTACTTAGCTCAGAATTATCTCCTTTAACTGAGTTGCCCTTGAGTAGCCTTCCTACTTACAGCTACAGCCACTGAAATATGTCCCCATCTTTTAAAATTATGCCAAACATTTCTAAAACCTGAAATCCCCATGAAGTTTATTTACCTCTTAACGTACTTGTGTCCCATTCAGAGCATCACCATTTCCTGAGGAATTCACAGCAGTGTTTAATCAGATGCATAGGCAGCTAAACCATTTGTTCTTTTTGCCTTAAAATTTATTTGTACACAAAATCCCTCATCTAAACTTGGGATCAAGTTTTTTTTTTTTTTTAATGCGGACAAATTCTGAAGTTAATAGGAGTTTCCCTAAATAAAGACTTCAAGATTTGGGGCTATATATCTAAATTACCATTAATTTACCATGCCTAATCGTCACCAAATCACGTTAAAATCTGAAAGAGTGGTGGAAAGATTAGCATTGGTATCGGGGAAACAGTTATGTGAAATTACTTTAATAACAATGAGTAACTTCATAAGATTTTATTAGTATCATGAGCTGCACATTAGATACTCATAGTGTGAAAAAAGGCACATATCATTTTCTTCATATAAAAAAGCTACAATAGTTGTTTCATCTGACTGTAATTCTCTACTCAGTGACACTAATGGCACTGTCACTTCTATTTAACTAGGTCATAATTGCACTGTATTTCATGTGAAATTAAACTGTTCACAGTAATATCAAGGATGGTGTATTTACAGACAGAGGTCAGGTCCAGACTAGAGCTTTAAATCGATTTAAACAGCGTTAAATCGATTTAACGCTGTAACCGTCCACACTACAGGGTACAGAAAATCGATTTTAAGGGGCCCTAAAATCGATTTCTGTACTCCATCTAAACGAGAGGAGTAACCCTAATATCGATTTTTTAAAATTGATTTTAAGCTAGTGTGGACGGAAACCGAAGTTAATGGCCTCCGGGAGGTATCCCACAGTGCACCAGTGGCCACTCTGCACAAGTAAAGGAACTCTACTGCTGGCCAGGTAAACAGGGAAAAGCCCCGGGAACTTTTAAATTTCATTTCCTGTCTGCCCAGCGTGGAGCTCTCAGCAGCAGAGATAACAATGCAATCTCCTGAGAATAGGAAAAGAGCTCCAGCATGGAACACACAGGAGTTATTGGATCTGATAGCTGTATGGGGAGAAGAGTCAGTACTTTCAGAACTGCGGTCCAGTAGACGAAATGAGAAAACCTTTGAAAAGATTTCTAATGCCATGCGGCAGAGAGGACATAAAAGAGACTTGTTGCAGTGCAGAGTTAAAGTGAAGGAGCTCAGACAGGCGTACCAGAAGACCAAAGCAGCAAAGGGCAGGTCAGGATCTGGCCCCAAAACATGCCGCTTCTATGAGGAGCTTAACGCAATATTAGGGAACTGCGCAACGACAAACCCCCCCTTGTCTGTGGATTCAGAGGTGGGGGTAGTGATCTCTGCCACTGCTGAAGACTTAGAGGACGTCGAAGATGTGGATGAGGAAAAGGAGGAGGACGAGACAGCAGAGAGCACAGAGCATTCAATTCCCCCTAACAGCCAGGATCTTTTCCTAACCCTGACAGAAGTACCCTGGCAGCCCTCTCAAGCCAGTAGCCCAGAAAATGAAGCTGTGGAACCATCCTCTGGTGAGTGCGAAGCATAATTTCTTTTTCTCTTTCTGTTATCCTCAGGAGAGTGATATCGTTCATGGTCACCTGTTAGAAATTAATGTACTTTAGTAAGGGAACAGAGATGACCTTTCTTTCGTGTCTGCTGTATTGCTCCAGTAAATGAAAATCTTTCCTAACATTTAGCCCTGTGGGGGATGGTAGAATGCTAAACATTCCCACGGGGCGGTGTCTCCAAGCACTTGGGCAGCATGAATCATCGCTAGTAATTGCCATGGCAGAGGGGAGAAGGGGTGAGGTGGCAGGCATTAAACCTACCTCCCAGTACAGCAGAGATGCAGATTGTGGGGGGGGCATTCACTATTGCCCTCTGCTGAACCTTTTCCATGGCTTAAGAAAAGAACCAAGTGTTATTCCTTTAAGCACTTTGCCTCCAAAGTGTGCAAGCTACCTGATAATAGCAGGGGTGCAGGGTAATAAAAGCCATTGAACGGTTCACTGCCATTTCACTTACCATGTTCTCCAGACACGGTTTGTGTGCTCCCCTGAACTGCGTCTGAGCTGATATCTCAGTCCACAGCCGCAAGCAATAAGTATTAAAAGAATCCTAAGGCGACCTTGTAGTACAGTTACATGTGCTAGGTACGGTGAATAGTGCAGTTCACTGTGAAAGAGTATAACCATTGTTCTGTGAAATGTGTATCTTATTATTCTTCTATCACTCTTTCCCCCCCATCCCCCACACAGCTGCACATTTCTCCAGCCTCCCTTCTCCTGTCCGACGGGGAGGTCAGATAAGGAGGCTAAGGAAGAAGAGGACACGGGAGGAGATGTTCACAGAAATAATGGCAGTAACCCGTACTGAGAGAGCTCATCAGGGGGACTGGAAACATTTGGTCGCAAAGTACAGGGAGGCTGCCAGTCAACGTGAAGACAGGAGGGACACTAAAAATGATTTGTGGCGGCAGGAAGATCAGCGGTGGCGGGCAGCAACGCTGGAGCTTCTTCATGATCAGACTGACATCCTTTGCAGTATGCTGGAAGAGCTTCGGGGTCACAAAGTGCCACTGCAGCCCATGTATAACCTCCCTCAGTATTCACCGTGTCCCACTCCTTCCAGAACCAGGCGTTTAAGAACGCGTGGGGGAAGGCTTTCTGCAACTGCCCACTCCACCCCCGTGGACAGTCCAACCAGAAGGCTGTCATTACATTGAAATGCCCTTTATGTCATGTTTCTTCCCTCCTGTACTCCTCCCAAACCTCTCCCGTGGTACCTTTTCATTTTTTTAACTCTCAGTACATGCTATTCAAAGGCAGTGTGAGGGTGGGTTGTTAATGATAGTAAGCAAGCAGTTCTGGAAGGCTGCAGGGAAGCTAGCTTGCAGCATCAGGAGTTAACGCATGGGTAGGTGGGTAATAAAGGGGAAATACACACAGCAATCACACTGTACCATGGACCCTGATAAATCTTGTTTTCAGGGCTTCTCTGATGCGCCTTTTTCTTACCTCCCTCCCTCCCTCCCTTCAAACCTCCCACCCTCCCTTCCCTGGAAAACCCCGAGGTATGAAATTTCATTCAGAGGCTTGATAAAGCAAGCATGAGGGTTGGTTGCTTAAAGGGACTGACTTTTAATAATGAACACAATTTTTAAGCATATAATAGTAACTTTATTTTCAATAAGCAATCAGTTATGGAAGGGTGCAGAGAAGCTTGCTTGCAGCAGCAGGAGTCAAGACATGGGGAGGTGGGTAATAAAAGGGAAATAAACATAGCAGTCACACCGTTCCCTGGTCCATGATGACACTTCTGGGCTCCCTTAACTACCTTTGTGTTCCCTTCCTCCCTCCCTCCCTCCCTAACCCTAACCCTTTACTATTCTCCCCCCCAAAAAACCCAACTTATGTAATTCTATTCGCAGGCTTGTAAATGCAAGAGGGAGGGTGCGTTGCTTACAGGGACTGTCTTCTAATAAAGAATTCAATGTTTTCTACAGACAGCAACTTTACTTTCTGTAAGCAAGCAGTTCTGGAAGGGTGCAGGGAAGCTACCTTGCAGCAGCAGGACTGAATACATGGGAGGGTGGTAATCAATGGAAAAGAAACTCTGCATTCAAACTGTACCCTGGCCCATGAGGAAGCTACTTTTCAGGGCTTCTCTGATGCACACAGCATCCTGGTGTGATCTTCTAATTGCCCTGGTGTCTGGCTGTGCATAGTCAGCGGCCAGGTGGTTTGCCTCAGCCTCCCACCCCGCTATAAAGGTCTCCCCCTTACTCTCACAGAGATTGTGGAGCACACAGCAAGCAGCAATAACAAAGGGGATATTGGTTTGGCTGAGATCCGAGCGAGTAAGTAGCGTTCTCCAGCGTCCTTTCAATCTGCCAAATGCACATTCTACGACCATTCTGCACTTGCTCAGCCTGTAATTAAACAACTCCTGACCACTGTCCAGGCTGCCTGTGTATGGCTTCATTAGCCAGGGCATCAAGGGGTAGGCTGGGTCCCCCAGGATAACTATAGGCATTTCAACATCTCCAACTGTTATTCTCTGGTCCAGGAAGTAAGTCCCTTACTGCAGCCGTTTAAACAGACTAGTGCTCCTGAAGACACGAGCGTCATGAACCCTTCCTGGCCATCCCACGTGGATGTTGGTGAAACATCCCTTGTGATCCACCAGGGCTTGCAGCACCATTGAAAAGTACCCCTTGCGGTTTATGTACTGGGTGCCCTGGTGCTCCGGTGCCAAGATAAGGATATGGGTTCCATCTATGGCCCCCCCACAGTTAGGGAATCCCATTGCAGCAAAGCCATCCACTATGACCTGCACGTTTCCCAGAGTCACAACCTTTCGTAGCAGCAGCTTAATGATTGCCTTGGCTACTTCCAGCACAGCAGCCCCCACAGTAGATTTGCCCACTCCAAATTGATTACCGACTGACCGGTAGCTGTCTGGCGTTGCAAGCTTCCAGATGGCTATTGCCACTCACTTCTCCACTGTGAGGGCTGGTCTCATTCTGGTATTATGGTGTTTCAGGACAGGGGAAAGCAAGTCACAAAGCTCAAAGAAAGTGCTCTTACGCATGCGAAAGTTCCGCAGCCACTGCGAATCGTCCCACACCTGCAGGACTATGTGGTCCCACCAGTCAGTGCTTGTTTCCCGTGCCCAAAATCGGCGAGGAACGGGTAGAACCTCTCCCATAACCATCAGGAGCTCCAAAGCGCAGGGGCCCGCAGTGTCGGAAAACTCGTTCTCCAAGTCCTCATCACTGTCGTCCCCGCACTGAAGCATTCTCTCTTGCATTTCTGTCTCATGGTTCAGCATGGATAGCACGAGAATGCGTGAACTGTTTACAGCATCCGCGATCAAGGATAAGAGCTGACCAGGATCCATGCTTGCTGCAAAATGGCGTTTTCTCACTGCAGCCAGTAAAAAACGCGCGAAGTGACTGTCTGCCGCTTTCAGGAAGGGAGGGGGTGAGGCTGTAGCCAGAACCACCCACGACGGGGATTTTGGCCCCATCATGCACTGGGGTAGTAACCCATAATTCCAGTGGGCAGGGACCCCTGCAGAAACTGTGGGATAGGTACCCAGAGTGCAACGCTCCAGGTTTCAATGGACGCCAGGGAACATGGACGCTCAAGATCGATGTAAGTAGTGTGGACCCACAAAATCAATTTTATAAACCCTGCTTTATAAAATCGATTTTGAAACCACTGATTTTAACCTGTAGTGTGGACGTGGGCAGAATACGGTAATTAAAATGGTACCTAGGAAATCTCAAAATATGAAGGCCACATTGTACCTCTGTGCATCAATCCTGTCACAATGCTACTTGTACTAAGCAAATTAAAGGTAACTTTTTTGTGGTGTTGTTTTGCATTTTAGGGCACAATTTTCAAAGTTGATTGCACAAATTAAAATATTAAATCACTATAAGGCTTTGACCTCATAACTCTCTCAGCCTGACTGGATGCAATTCCAGAATCAGAACTTTAGTCACCTGAATAGCCTTTTTAAGTAGCTACCAGATGGATCCCACATTCATGGAAGTCAATGGAAAGACTCCCATTGACTTAAGTGAGAGCTGGAATGGGACTTGTGACATTTTGGGGTGCAATCCAGACCAGTGATGGGCTGTTACCCCTGCCCTGCAACCTTGGGTGCATTACAATTCCTTGCTGCAGTAGCTCCCACCCTCCGGACCAATGTGCTGATCTAGCTTTTTTAAATACCTATTTAAATCCCCAACGCTACTAACACTTAGCATATGTATAACTTTATCCATTTGAGTCATCCCATTGGCCTGAGTGGAGTTACTCATGTGAATGAAGTTAAGCACATCTGTATCTTAACTTTCAAATCTAAAGGGCTGAACCAAAAGCCCAGTGAAATCAGAGAGAGTCTTTCAATAGATATCAAAGGACTTTGGAGCAGTTCTGGAGTGCCTTAGTAGTGAGTTAGGCCCAGATCCTCAAAGATATTTAGGACCCCTAGCTCACCCTTTTTTGTCTATGGTCAGGCATTTATGTTTGAAAACAGATACATAAATGGATGACAACACTGGAAAACTTCATTCATCTCATCCTAATGTTTACTTTTATTTCTATTTATTGTTAAGGAAGTGGGGATTTTTTTAGAGCTAAAGTGTTTAGCCATCTGTGTCTTTATTACTTGTGGAATTGCATATTTATTATAGAAAATATAAACTAAAAACATAGTGAGAGAAAAATTACAGAGTTACTAGATAAGTTAGTGGAGAAATCATAAATAGTTCAAGTCATGAGCCTCCAGGATTCTTAGAAACATTATATTTGTGCATAAATGTTTAAAGTTTTATTTGGAACTATGGCTGTCAAGCGATTAAAAATATCACAGTTAATTGTGCAATTAAAAATTAATCATAATTAATTGCTCTGTTAAGCAATAATAGAATACCATTTATTTGAATATTTTGGATGTTTCTACATTTTCAAATATATTGATTTCAATTACAACACAGAATACAAAGTGTACAATGCTCACTTTATATTTTTGATTACAAGTATATGTACTGTAAAAAAAAAGAAATAATTTTCAATTCACCTAATACAATACTGTAGTGCAATCTCCTTATTATGAAAGTTTAACTTACAAATGTACAGTTATGTACAAAAAACCCTGCATTCCAAAATAAAATAAAGTCCACTCAGCCCTACTTCTTCAGCCAATCGCTCAGACAAACAAGTTTGTTTACATTTGCAGGAGATAATGCTTCCCACTTATTGTTTACAATGTCACCTAAAAGTGGGAACAGGTGTTCACATGGCACTGTTGTAGCCAACGTCAGAAGATATTTACCTGCCAGATGCACTAAAGATTCATATGTCCCTTCATGCTTTAATCACCATTCCAGAGGACATGCGTCCATGCTGATAAACAGTTCTGCCTGATAACAATCCAAAGCAATGAGGACCGAAAACATGTTCATTTTCATTATCTGAGTCAGATGCCACCAGCAAAAGGTTGGCTTTTTTTATTTATTGGTATTTTTGGTAGTTTGGGTTCTGTAGTTTCTGCATTGGAGTGTTGCTCTTTTAAGACTTCTGAAAGCATGCTCCACACCTCATCCCTCTCAGATTTTGGAAGGTACTTCAGATTCTTAAATCTTGGGTCAAGTGCTGTAGCTATCTTTAGAAATCTCAGATTGGTACCTTATTTGCATTTTGTGAAATCTGCAGTGAAAGTGTTCTTAAAATGAACAACATGTACTGGGTCGTCACCTGAGACTGCTATAACAGGAAATATATGGCAGAATACAGGTAGAACAGATCAGAGGACATGCAGTTTCTCCCCCACCCCCCCCAAGGAGTTCAGTCACAAATTTAATTAATGCATTATTTTTTTAACAAGCATCATCAGCATGGAAGCATGTCCTCTGGAATGGTGGCCGAAGCATGAAGGGGCATATAAATGATTAGCATATCTGGCATGTAAATACCTTGCAATGCTGGCTACAAAAGTGTCATACAAATGCCTGTTCTCGCTTTCTGGTGACATTGTAAATAAGAAGAGGGCAGCATTATCTCCTGTAAATGTGAACAAACTTGTTTGTCTTACCGATTGGCTGAACAAGAAGTAGGACTGAGTGCACTTGTAGGCTCTGAAGTTTTACATTGTTTTATTTTTGAGTGCAGTTATGTAGAAAAAAAATCTACATTTGTAAATTGCATTTCACGATAAAGATATTGCACTATAGTACTTGTATGAGGTGAACTGAAAAATATTATTTCTTTTCTTTATCACTTTTACAGTGCAAATATTTATAATAAAAATAATATACACTTTGATTTCAGTTACAACACAGAATATAATATACATGAAAATGTAGAAAAATTCAAAATATTTAATAAATTTCAATTGGTATTCTATTGTTTAACTGTGATTAAAACTGCGATTAATCACAAATACTTTTTTAAATCTTGATGAATTCTTTTGAATTAATTGTGTGAGTTAACTGATTAATCTACAGCCCTATTTGGAACAAAAATATGTTTGGGTATAACAATAAAGTGCAAATTTTAAGGGGAAAAATACATGCATTAAAATTGACAGGTAATATTTGAAAACAAAGGGCTCAGGATTCCAACAGAATGGGGAAGAAAGCTGTACATATAAATGATGAAAGCCAATAAGATAATCATTGTATGGCAATATATGTAACTTGACTTAATGCAATCTGTACATCAGCATGTTTTACATTACCAGCATTTGCAAGCAAAGTAACATTGCTAATTAAGCTCTTACTAATGTATTGATGAGCTAACGTCAAATGGTTCAAGGGTCTGATTTGGACAAGTTCTGAGGAGATTATTCAAACCCTTTTAGGCGATATCTTAAATTCTTGAGTCTGCAAAAATGGGGCCAAATCCTGTGAGGTGTTAATCTATTGATTTAACAGGAGTTGAAGCTACTTACAAATTGGCAATGGCTGGAATTGGGCTCTAGTTTTGCAGGTTCAAGAAGAGTCAATGAGAGTTGAGGACACTAAGAACTTTACAAGATTGGTCCCTCAACTGGAGGCCTTGTGATAACGGGTCCTCTCATATGTCCAGCTGGGTGAAAAGTTACGGTTAACCTGAAGCCATTCGCCAAATAGTTTAGTCCAAACATTTCTCACTCCCACCCTCAGATTTAGATGCCATTCACAAAGTGACCAGAGGATGAATTGTCACCCCTATAGTTTTCAGGGCAATAGTTAGGGAACTAACATGAGATCTGGGAGGCCTGGGATCAATTTCATCCTGTGCCTGAGGTGAAGAAGAGGTTGGAGTTGCTTCTACCACATTGCAGGAGAGCCCATTTGTCTATGGGATATTCTGATATAGACAGCTTGCTGTCTCTCCTGACGAAGCTGTTCCATTTTTTGTAGGTAATTAAAGCAGGGACTTCAGTCTTCCATTCTAACCTCACCACCAGGTTATGCTCCTTTTTCCTCTCTCTCTAACCCAGTGAGTGAGTATTCATTGACATTATGCATTGCAAGCAAACAAACAAAAAACAGTTATTTACTCAGCCGAATCATATGATTTCATGAACTTAACACTGCTCAGACAAAATGCTGTCAGAACATGAGCAATGCAACCATTTTGGGACACCAAAGCCAAGGATGCATTATTTTACATTCAGCAAACCACAAAAGCACAAATTTGAGTCAGTTGAGGCCTCCACAACACTCTGTGTATTGGGGCCTGGGAGCACTACCCCTATATAGCCCTTTGGCTTAATGACATAGTTGTGTGATTAGATTATGAGATCTTTGGGTCAAGGTTGCCAGCCTCAGACTTTAAGGCTAGATGGGACCATCATGATCATCTAATCCAGGGGTTCTCAAACTGGGGGTTGGGACCCCTGAGGGGGTCACAAGATTCTTACAACCTCTATGCCAACGTCACTTTGACTCCAGCATTTATAATGATGTTAAATATATTTTAAAGTGTTTTTAATGTATTAAGTGTGGGGCGGGGTGGCACTCACAGGCTTGCTATGTGAAAGGGGTCATCAACACAAAAGTTAAGAACCATTAAGCTTTTCTGACCTCCTTCATATCGCAGGTCACAGAACCTCACCCACCCACTCTTGCGGTTTGCCAATAACTTCTGGCTGAGTTACTGAAGTCCTTAAATCTTGATTTAAAGACTTCAAGTTACAGAGAAGCCATCATTTACTCTAGTTCAAACAAGTAAGTGACCCAGGCCATGATGCAGAGGAAGGTGACAAAACCGTAGGGCCTCTGCTATCTGACCTGGGTGAAAATTCCTTCTCAACCCCAAGCATGGTGATCAATTAGTCCTGAGCATGTGGGCAAGATCCACCAGCCAGACACTGGGAAAGAATTCTCTGTAGTAACTCAGAGCCCTCCCTGTCCAATCTTATGGCTGTAAAGTGTAGAATCATTGTGATGTGTATTGCAGGAGTGCCTAGGAGTCATAGTCCTAGATCAGATCCCCATTGTGCTGGGGGCTGTCAAACACAGAACAAAAAGATGGTCCTTGCCCCAAAGAATTTACAAATGTAATGCTTGGTTGCCAAATAACTCAGTAAATAAAATAATACCAATAGAAAATAGTTAGCTATTTAGAGATATTTCCCCCCCAACGGCCTCATTTTATGCATCCATCTTCTTGCCTGTCCATTAATATCCATTCTCTGCAAATCAGAATATTCTATTCATTGTCCCAAGTGACACTGATTGCACAGGACATGTTTCTCAAATGCTGCTACAGTAAGAACAAGGAGGAAAGAAAATCCACTTAACTTGAAATTAATTGCATTTTGGTGAATTGTATTCAACAATTTTTAATTTAATTGAGAGCATTTTGAAACATGTCCTAAAAGGGAACAATATGCTCTTCGTAGGCTGCAAGTGGGGATCATTTTTTTTCCTTTGGTTTTTAATTGATGAACAGAATTTAAAAGTGCACAGTTATTATTTCAATCCGGCCAAGAAAGACATTAGGATTAGAGATGGTGGAAGACACTGAAATCTGTCTTTTTAGCTACCCACATTTAATTAAAATAAAACTGACCTGCTATCTGCCACAAAAGATGTCTTATGGAACCGAGAAGTGGCCCACACAGACAAATTGGCTTGCCTTCGTAAACTGTTTGGAGTTAATTAAAATGCAACTGAGCCTTTGATGCCTGCCATAATGGTGTTTTTTCCTCCATTCCTGTCATCTGAACTTCTTTACCTTTACGATAAAATTTTGTATAATTAAACAAAAGAGGTCAGATTTTTCTCAAAGGAAACAGAATCTATGCTCTGGAGAGGGGAATAGCATGGCAGACCTCAAGGTGTTTAAACCAAGGAAAAATCAGGAAGTGCTAACAATTAGTCACACACATTTGTCTATTTAGAAAAACAAAGTCAAGTAGATGAGGTCTGAAATTTAGGTCTTGTTAACAAAATAGAAGCCTAATATTTGGCTAGATTGTGGCTTTTGAGTCACTGTTCGACAAAGGGAGGAGGAAAGGATGCAATGGAGAAATACTAGCTGCCCTGTAGGAACCCATGGGGTTTAATCTATCCCGGATTAGGGGAAAAGGTAGGACCATCCTCTCCTCTGACTCACTCACACTGGTCCACAGAGCTGATTGCACGTGTCTGGGGAACAGCTACATCGTCCCTCAGCTTGCCCCCTCCCCACCTGTTTTGGGGCCAGCTAGCACTCATGAGGATTTTAGCAGGGGTCATTTCTTCAGCTCTGGAGATGGCAAGGCACCGGTGGCTCTCCCTTGTGCAAGGAGAGCACAGGGAAGCTCTCTACACACTTCCTATCTTTGAAAGAAGCCAACTACATCTGGCCTAAAATAGATTGCCTGCTCTGGATTTATAATTCCAGACATTGTGAGCTCTTTGCTCCGACTACTCTCCAGCTCTGTGAGCTCCTCCACAACCTGGAAGAGTAGTTAGGGTGCAGGTCCTGTGCTGCCTTGAGCACAGCTACAGAAATTTTGCATACCTTTATGTGGGCCACAAAAGGGGGGAAAAAGAGGCCTTCTCCCAGTGTACCCATATAAGAGGCCACTTGGCCTTAAATTATTAAGCAATTGGACAGTGGAACTCATCACCACAAGATATCATTGAAGCCAAAATTTGGAAAGATTCGCTAAGGGATCAGACATTAATATGGATAACAAAAATATCCAGCGTTATCATAGTTAATACTAATAATTTTTGGAAAGGATATAAGGGCTCATGTATCAGGTCTTAACCAAGACTTTAATTAGCAGGGATCAGGACAACACCCTCATGGAGGGACATATTATCCCACATCTTCCTAATCCAGGGGTTTCGTTCACCTTCTTCTGAAGCTGGCCACTGTCAGACAGGGCACTGGATTAGATGGACCATCCAGCTTGGCAATTCCTATCTTCCTATATTACATAATTACTTCTTCTTTTTGCATCTTTTCTTCTTGCATCTGAGGAAGTGGGTATTCACCCACGAAAGCTCATGCTCCAAAACGTCTGTTAGTCTATAAGGTGCCACAGGATTCTTTGCTGCTTTTACAGATCCAGACTAACATGGCTACCCCTCTGATACTTCTTTTGCAATTCAAATATCCCATGCAAGTGTTACTTGATTCCTTCCTCAGGCTCATCTCCTACTTGGTTACCTTTTCTTTGAAGTTGTTCATGTTTCTTAAGTTTTCTTTCATGGAGACTTCTATAGAGAAACCAACTGAAGCATTTTCAGCTCACTTGGGATTTTTTTGAAGTCTTATCTTGCCCATTGACTTCTGTCTACTAGAGTTTGGTATATCCATGACCATGCTGAAGTCAGCATCAGATCCCATCCCCTACACTTGGCATCTTGAAAAAAAGAACAAATCCCTTGGATTTCTGAAGTTTGGTTATAGCTCTGCTCTCTGGGTGCTCATAGAAAAAAAATCCCTTTCTGTTAATTTCCTTTCTTATGATATTGGACAGGTTAGCAGAATGTCCATAGTTAAGGAATCTGTTCATATTGCCTGAGGGTACAAGAAAATGCCAGGACTCTTAGAAATTGACCTTCTCAAAGAAAGTCAAGGAGCTGATCAGGGAAATATGCTTTACCTGGTGAGAAGAGGTGCCACAGAATTGTTAAGCATGCTCAGCTAGATCAATGAAATTTTCCAGAACAGAAAAGTGTGAAGCATCTGTATAAGATATATGTAAGAATCCCACTGGACTTTGGCACACACCTCCACCAGAAACTATAAAACCGAGAACTGACACTCAGCCTTTGACAGGCGCATGTCACAAGTGGCTGTTAGACACTAAGGACTCATCCACATGATGGGGGCTACAGTAGCATAGATATGGGGCTGTAGCTATGTTAGAATAACCCCATAGTATAGCTGCAGCCTATAGCAACAGAAGGGGATTTTCCACCTGTGATGGGGTAGTCTGCCATCCAGAGCAGTAGTGCTTAGAGGTCAGCCTACCCCACCACCTGGCACTTGAAGGGTTCAGAAGGGTCCAATAGATACAAATAAAGATGTAAGGGGTGGGAATTAATGGCACTTGGGCAGGGGCGGCTCCAGGCACCAGCACGCCAAGCACGTGCCTGGGGCGGCAAGCTGCCTGGGGCACTCTGCCGGTCGCTCCGAGGGCAGCAGGCAGGTTGCCTTCGGCGGCATGCCTATGGAGGGTCCACTGGTCCCGCGGCTTCAGTGGACCTCCCGCAGGCGTGCTGCTGAAGGCAGCCTGCCTGCCGTGCTTGGGGCGACAAAATACCTAGAGCCTCCCCTGCACTTGGGGACAGAAAGTTGACACTGTACCTTTAAGGGCCCAAAGGCAGAGAAGGTGTTGGGAGGAGGGAACTAGCATAAACACTGCTTCCTCCCTCACACCAGTTGGACAGTGGGGGAAGAGGTGTGGCCTGCTGGACTCTCCAAAGTGCAAGGCTAATTGGAAAGGGTGTTCAGCGAAGGGAGCTGACAAAAGCCTTACAGCTATTTAAAGCACAACCCCAAGTCCAGGCAGAGGGCTGTCAAGGTTTTTCCCCCACTTTGAACTTTAAGGTACAAAAAGTGGGGACCTGCATGAACACTTCTAAGCTTAATTACTAGCTTAAATCTGGTACGCTGCCACCAGCCAGAATTTAGTGTCTGGCACACTTTCTGTTCCCCCAAAACCTTCCCTGGGGAACCCAGACCCAAACCCCTTGGGTCTTAAATTAAGGAGAAATTAACCATCCCCCTCCTTTTCCCCCCCTAGACTTTCCCCTCCCTGGGTTGCCTTGAGAGGCTTCACACAAATCCAAACTCCTTGGAACTTAAAACAAAGAGGAATTAACCATCCCCCTCCTTTTCCCCCACCAATCCCCTGGTGAGTTCAGACCCAATCCCTTAGATCTTAAAACAAGGAAAAATCAATCAGGTTCATAAAAAGAAAACTTTTAATTAAAGAAAACTTTTACTTTTTTTTTCTATCTCTGTAAAATCAGGATGGAAAATGCTTTACAGGGTACTCAGATTCATATAGACCAGAGGGACCCCCCCACTCCCTAGCCTAGGATTCAAAGTTACAGCAAACAGAGGTAAAAATCCTTCCAGCAAAAAGACACATTTACAAGTTAAGAAAACAAACCTAAGATTAATCCACCTTGCCTGGCTATTACTTACAATGTTGAAACATGAAAGACTGATTCAGAAAATTGGAAAACCTGGGTGTACCTCTGGTCCCTCTTAGCCCCAAGAGCGAACAACAAACCAAACAAAAAGCACAAACAAAGACTTCCTCCACCAAGATTTGAAAGTATCTTGTCCCACTATTGGTCCTCTGGTCAGGTGTCAGAGGTTTACTGAGCTTCTTAACCCTTTACAGGTAAAAGAGACATTAAACCTTAACCATCTGTTTATGACAAGGGCTGAGGAGGAACTCTTGCTTAAAGGAGGGAAAAGACAGATTACCCTAAGGGGAAGCCTGAGATACAAGCCCTGCTCCAGAGAGGGGGCTAAGTTGGAACACCTGCGTGGAGGGGGGAAATACTGTTTCAGACTGGATGGAACTTAACTCAAAGTCCCAGAGAGAGAGGGATGCAAGGGAATTCGTATAAAGGAGAGCTAAGACAGACTACCACAATGTGGAAGGCTGATGGGTTGAAACTCCTGCTTGGAGGAGGGAAAGACTGAGTATTACGAGGAAAAGACACCCATCACTGCCCAGCTGCTGTGAGAGAGTCAGGGAGTGTCTTTGAGGAGGAACCTCTGTAACTGTCAAAAAAAAAGAAGCGGTGAGGAACCATAGGTGACAGACAGGCATAGTAGAACCCAGAGACCTGGAGAAAGATGTTGACAGTGGTAGGAGCAGCCCAAGTCAAATAGAGAGATTGATGGAACGCTCCTTAGCAGCTTAAACATGGTAGCTGGTCTGGAGCCCAGAGGCGAAAGTAGGCCTCAGGCATCAGTAAGAGAGGAGGCCAACTATCACATGTCCCAAACAGGAGCTGAGGACCAGCTCCAAAGCCATTAGATTTTGTGGTTTCCTATTTGGGACTTTTTCATTAACCCTGGAAAGGGAATAGACTGACTAATGACCTGGCCGGAAGGCTAGACCTCATGCAATGGCAGACTCTTGTGACACCATAGAATCATAGACCATCAGGGCTGGAAGAGACCTCAGGAGATCATCTAGTCCAATTCCCTGATCAAAGCAGGACCAGTCCCAACTAAATCATCCCAGCCAGGGCTTGGTCACGCCTGACCGTAAAAACCTCTAAGAAAGGAGATACCACCACCTCCCTAGGTAACACATTCCAGTGCTTCAACACCCTCCAGGTGAAAAAGTTTTTCCTAATATCCAACCTAAACCTCCCCCACTGCAACTTGAGACCATTACTCCTTGTTCTGTCATCTGCTACCACTGAGAACAGTCTAGAGCCATCCTCTTTGGAACCCTCTTTCAGGTAGTTGAAAGAAGCTATCAAATCCCACCTCATTCTTCTGCAGACTAAACAATCCCAGTTCCCTCAGCCTTTCCTCATAAGTCATGTGCTCCAGCCCCCTAATCATTTTTGTTTCCCTCTGCTGGATTCTTTCCAGTTTTTCCACATCCTTCTTGTAGTGTGGGGCCCAAAACTGGACACAGTACTCCAGATGAGGCCTCACCAATGCAGATAGAGGGGCATGGTCACGTCTTCAATCTGCTGGCAATGCCCTATATACAGCCCAAAATGCCATTAGCCTTCTTGGCAACAAAGGCACGCTGTAAACTCATATCCAACTTCTCGTCCACTGCCTTGGACATGGAGTTGCTCTGGGTATGAGAGGTACACAGCTGTAGCTTGAGGGTGTAAGGTCCTCAAACCTGACTAGCCAGGTCTGCTAGTTAACACATCTTAAGTGCTTTTTGGATTAGTAGCTATGAAGTATAGTATGAATAACAAAGCAAGACTTTGTAAAAATCTGTGCCACCATTTTGAACAGCACCATGCACTCCACTCTGCTTTTCTTCCAGTTGATGTCACACAATTATTTAGCAAAGGCAAATGACTAATGTTTACACTAGGAAAATGCACACTCCATATTGTACATTATTCAGTTGAGGACAAAGTCGACGCATGTCTGGCAGCAGAATAGAAAATGCAGCTGCAGCAGTGGCCTTTGTGGGGGAGGGGGCTTAGAGGACTTTTTTATTTCACATGCATACAACACAAGAGAGAGCTGTGTTCCTCTACTGAAATGTGAAGTGTTATCTCCTGCAGGGACCCATGATATCCAAGCTGTCCTTTTGGATTAAATCCTCAGATTAAGTGCCACTTTTCAGTGTTTAAAAGCTTCATCTTCAATGCAAACAAGCAAATGTGAGCTCTGCCTATGTTTGCCTGAAGTACTGAACTAAAATTCTACTACTGGGAAACTTCAATAAGCTTCGTTTATGTGATGTGTTCACCAACTGTTTTCCCATTTAATTTTAGAAATGAGAGCCTAAATCAAACCGGCTTTATTACTATGAAGAAGAGTAGATCAGTGGTTCATGTGAACTTCAGTCATAACATGGCTGATTGATGAGAAGGGAGATTGAAGTGGGAATGATTCTCAAATTCACAGGACACTTACTGAGTTGTAGGAAACACTCATACCAAATTTGAAAAGATCTATCGAGTTATAAGCCCTAACTGTATCTAGCTTAATTTAACCATCTAAGGGATCATCTAAAGTCAATCAGATAGTTCTTACATGTGTATCTCATTTATACTGGGCCTGTCTTTAGAGATACTGCATCATTAGATGGCTGAACAGTAATTTTTCTTTTTAGCTATAGTATTTTTTTACCCCATGATTGGATTTTCTATGTAGCAGATATTTGCTGGCCAAAATCAGACCTCCTTGTGCTAGGCACGGTACAAATACATAAGAGAAACCCCTAACCTGAAGAGCTTACACTCTAAACAAAGAAATGATTAGCCCCATTTTAAATGTGAGCAACAGAGAGTCTAGGTAACTTATGCAAGGTCATGCCACTGGCACAGACTCAGGAGATGAACCCAGATATCCTGACAGAAAACCACACAGATGTTTTAACCACAACACTACCCTTCCTTTTAAATTATGGGGATCAGGTACTAGCTCTGAGTTCCAGTTAAGAAAAAGTTTTAATTCCAAATTTCCAGCTTCATGGGGTTCTTTCATTCATGTCACTTGTAGCAGTATGGCAACAGGCTAACATCTGTGTCACCCGACTGTCTTAAATCACATGCAACTAATCCTCCTCCTCCAATACATCTAAGAATTTCAATTTCAATTACAGGCCAAAATAAAGCAAGTACATTTTTGGCTCCATACATTTTGTACATTCAGTGATTTCCTCCCCACCCTCATTTCCAGTCCTTCCTACATATTTCCATTTAGAATCATCCCCCATCATCTGAGGGCTGTTCTGTGAAATGGAAATCAGCCCTCCCCCACTGATTATGTAGGTATCTGGATTATCTCCAGTTTTGATATGAATTTTCTCCAAAAAGCCAGATGGGTCCAAATCCCTTTAAGCATCCATTTTAGAGTCTTTAATTTAATCTAAAAAAAAATCTATGTATTTCTATATCTGATTTTTTTTAACTAAAGTAAGAACAAATAATATTGGATTACTAAGGAGAGCACAAAAGCCTTATTGAAAGCATATTTTCAATCCACACTGCTCAGGCTGCTTTCAAATATTAAAAATTCTATTAGAAATTCGAAGAGAGACATCTCCCTGTGTATTAAATGATGGTTGGTTTAAGCTAAAACTGCACAGAGCAGAGGAGCCTCAGTTAACCTCCAAAATCAGCAAAGCTCACCTCCCTTCATTAACCAGAATTCAATAAAAACTGAGCTTAAAAATATAAAAGATTTGAGGCAGAAGAGAAGTGGTAAGTAATTCAGCGGGAGCCAGTGAAGGAGAAAAGAAAGAGTCCTGATGTCACTTAGCGATACAACCACTGGGATATCTCAAAGGGAAGACCCCATGCAAAACTGCCATGGGGAAAGCAGACATACCAGCATAAATACGCACGAGTGCAGTCACCTGCTGCTTGAGTCCCTTATCTCACAAGCCCACCCCACTGAATATAATGATGGTGTCACATGTGGAAGGCTTGAGGAAAGAGGCTCAAGCCTGCAAGGTACTGAGCTCTCTGAAGCGGATCCCCACCGTTGCAAGTGAATTGTCTCACTGAACTCACCAGGGCTACTCACAGGCTTTAGGTTCAGCACATGCTTAAGCTCTTTGCTGGCTTTGGGCCACAGGGCTCAACACCTTGCAAGAGCAAGCCCTGGAACCCTAAGTATCACTTTTTATGTAGATTGGAACTTCCCCACCTTCTTGGCCCACCTCCAGCTCATCCAGAATGAATGGTGAAACGGCTTCCTGTGCCAAAGTTAACTTACAGTTGATTGTGACTATGTTTCCATGTGAGTATGGACCCACCTTATATCTCTCCAGGCTGCCTGGAGTTGGGACGTTGAGTGTATGAATAAGCAAGGATACTGGCCTCTTCATTCCCTCCCAGGAGCAGGCAGAGGGGGAATAGGTGAAGCATGGGCTCCAGGCCCCCTACGCAATGGCCAGAATAAGCAAGACAGCCTATCTAATGCTGTATCTATTCACACAGTCTCCCTTTGGTTACAGTGAGAGAACCTTCTTCTCCCCCGCTCCTCCTCCCGCTAGGAACAGCCTTTCTGTGTCTCTCAGGCTATTTGACTCTCCATCTCTCTTGGAGAAAATCCATATGGATAAAACTCTCTTCTCTGTTTCACTTCAAAGATGGAGAGTTTACACTGGGTCAGGCACAGAATCATAGAAATGTAGGGCCAGAAGGGACCTAAAGAGGTCACCTAGTCCATGCCCTCTGCCGAGACTGGGTTAAGACTAACTAGACCATCCCTGACAGGTGTTCCTCCAACCTATTCTTAAAAATCTCCAATGACAGGGATTCCAGAACCTCCCTAGGTAACCTGTTCCAGTGCTTAACTATCTTTGTACTTAGAAATACCCTGTTACCATCTTTAGTTGGGAAGGTACTGTGACTGGACAGCAAGGAACGAGCAAACACTAGTATGGCTGAGAGGCGGGCTTCCACCACTCGGCGCTCTGCTTAGCCATTGGCTGTGTAAAAGGGGGTGGGACTAGCTGACTGGCTGCAGTATTCTTTCCTCCTTGCCTATTTGATCTATGTCGGGGCTTTGCAAAAGCCTCCTACTTTCTGGTTGTTTGTAGTTGTAGATTGGGAGCTGTTCCACTTACAAGGGTGCAGATCTGACCAATCACCTGTTTTAAGGTGTTAGGAAATATTTTTTTTCCTGGTTGGGGCAAATTGGCATGTAGTCTGGTGGGCTTTTTTGTTTTCCTCGCAGCCTCCTGGTAGCACATTTTGCTTAGAAGCAATAGGATTTGCAGTTGGTGTGTGACTCATTGCAGGTTGCAGTCAGTGTCCAGTGCAGGAAAAGGCTAAGAGGGCCTGCTCCCAGAGGTAAACAAGACCCAGGATTATTTCAATCAACCTGCTGCTCATAGAGGGAGAGGAGGTTAATGTTTTTACATATTGAGATTCCCCCACTCAGCCTTGTTACTGCTGTCACTTGCCCCTGCCCCACCAGGTGTTTATGCAGGGTGGTGGGGGAGAAAGGTTTCACAACAGAAATGAGTGCATGGCATAGTCTAGGCACAGTCTATCCCAGGTTGTTTGGTTCATGGTTTGAGTCCTGTAACACATATTAGAGACAATTAAATGCCTGGTATATGAGAGCTGAGGTACGGAATGTAGTGACTCTCCTAAAGGTATAATTAGTGAATTTGCAGATTGCCCCTTAATCTCCCTGCAATTTGTCTGTCAATCATTTGCTTGCTTGTCCTGGTCAAGTTTTGCCTATCCAGTCTAAATCTCCCTTGCTGCAATGTGGGCTGATTTCTTCTTGTTTTGCCATCAGTGAACATGGAGAACAACTGATCACTGTCCTCTTTTATAACAACCCTTTTGCATATTTTGAAGACTTCTGTCCCCACCTCATCCTCTCATTTCTAGACTAAAATGCCCAGTTCTTTGACCATGAGGAACAGTATGCAGCTGTACATCCCAGAAGCAGCTTAGGAAAGAAATTGTGTTTTAGATCATTAAAAAACACTTCCTTGTTTTTTTCCCATAACTTTTTTCAATCGATAAAAAACAGGACAAAAGGAGAGAATGAGGAAAACTTCCAAAATCCAAACTGAAAAAAATTCTATTTCAATCAAAACTAAACCAACTTTTGAAAGAATACTATACGGTAAATGGAAATTAAAATTGAAATATTTTTGCTTCACAGAAAATGTTTCATTAAAATTCTTTACTTTTTCAACCAAACTTACAGCTTTTAAGGGGCTTTGTTTGCTTAAGGTTCTCAGAGAAGGAAGAAAAGTTGAGTTTATAAAAGCCAGTTTAAAACAGATGGTTTTTGCAATAAGAGAATAGATTGAAAGCTATAGTAAGAATGAGTGACTGTAGGTTGGATGAGAAATCTGTCAGTGATCTTTTAACAGGAAGACAATAACAGCCCGTGATTCAGAATATTTACAGAGCTGTTGTTGTAGCATCTAATTTATTGAAATTTGTCTCCAGTTTGATGTATATTTAGTACTGGTACATTTTCTGCAATTACAGAAAACACACTTTATGATATGTTAGCATTTGCAGAACTGATCTTTTTTTTTCTTAATTATTTTTCCGTTAAAAAGTGGCCCCTCTCTTTAAAAGAGATCTTTTGCAGAACAAATTATATTTAATTTGAAATATTCTAGTTTTTTTTCTAAAAAAAACCTGTAAAACCCTCTTTTTCAGTTACTTTCCTCCTTTTAAAGCTGCACGCATTTGGGGAAGAAGTGGCCGAGAATGAGGTGAAAGGGAGAAAAATTAAAATCTGAAAAAATCAAAGATTTTTCCATTTTTTGAAAACTAAAATTTTTCATGGAAAAATTTTGTGGTGGATTTTTCTTTAAAAATTCCCCAACAATTACCATTTTTCATCAGACGCTAGCTTTTATTATGTGCACTTCTTGTGGTGTGACAATAAAATTAGATCAGAGATTTTACAAAGTACATAAGGAATAATGAGATTTGTTTGGTGTTAAAAGACTGACCTTTTCAAGCTACAATCTTGAACCTATTTTTAATTGAAACAAACCAATTCTGGAGATTAAAGTAAATATTCCAGTGATGTAGTTTCACTGTCTTCTGTGGCAGGCTGTTCCATAGCATCAGAATTGACACATGGTCCTTGATATGCAACCTAATATATCCTATTCTATATTTCATCATGTTAATTATAGTTATAACTAGGGCTGGCCAGGAAACAATGATTTTGAGATTTCCTACGTAGAATGAAAGAAGACCTTATGGATTTTTTTAATATAAAAACTCAAAGAGATGTTCAGAGTAGGAACATGAACCTGGCTTTTCTGGCTACACTGTGATAGTTCTAAGAAATTCTATCCTGGGACCCATGAAGCCTTCCAAACAAATGTTTATCAAAACCAATACATTTCTTGAAAACAGTTTCAGTCTAGATTAAAACAGCATTTTTTGATGGAAAAAAGTTTTGCAGAAAAGTTTTCAACCAGATCTAGTTATAATGTCTTGGACTGTGCTTTTACAGCTCTATAGGCAAGCAAATACAGAAATATAATGAAAGATCCAGCTAGGTATAAACTGGAATTGGCATGTAAATTAGCTGATTTACACCTACTGAGGATGCGGCTCATATTTAACAACACTTTTTAAGTCTCAAAGGAGATTTGATTCATTCTGAATTTGAATGAGTTTTTGCTTGCATCTATCTTAGGGCTTGGCTACACTTGAGAGTTACAGCGCTGGTGGTGGCTTTACAGCACTGTAACTTAATTGCCGTCCGCACTGGCAAGGCACATACAGCGCTGTATCTCCCTGGCTACAGCGCTGGCTGTACTCCACCTCAGCCTGGAGAATAATGACTATAGCTCTGCTCTTGCAGCGCTGGGGTGCCAGTGTAAATAGTGATTAATCTTACTATGCTGTAACTGACCTCCAGAATCTTCCCATAATGCATTTTCAAGTAAAGATAACACTCTTTGTTTTGTTGTGAACTCGGGGATCCCGGAGCTGCTTATCTAAAAAACAAACACAGCTCCTGTTTGCAGTGAATGAGCAGAGTCAGGGAGATCCCTTTGGAATGTCCACAGCTAGTGTTTGCTTGAGGAGAGAAGCAGCCTGGGGAAGGGAGCGGGGGTCCGATCTGGAGCAGCTGCTTATCTGG
Organism: Gopherus evgoodei; assembly: GCF_007399415.2. Classification (NCBI taxonomy): domain Eukaryota; kingdom Metazoa; phylum Chordata; order Testudines; family Testudinidae; genus Gopherus; species Gopherus evgoodei. Next base: position 12,431,192 of record NC_044326.1, read on the forward strand.
TCTGAAGGCTATTTGCATTTAGTGAATGAGAGAGGGGTGGGGGAAGGGGTCGAAACTTTTAAAATGATTGAAGGTTGGTGCTGTGTATCTTCAAGTCCTTAGAACTTGCAAGGCAGGGAGCTGACACAGTGTCAGCTCCAAAAATCCACTCTGTCCCCTGCACGCTCCCTGGTCACATGCTACCCCACCCCCCTATTTTGAAAAGCACATTGCAGCCACTTGAATGCTGGGATAGCTGCCCATAATGCACCACTCCCAACACCGCTGCAAATGTGGCCACACTGCAGCGCTTTCCCTGCACAGCTGTACGAAGACAACTTTAACTCCCAGCGCTGTACAGCTGCAAGTGCAGCCAAACCCTAAGAGTTTGTATTGCCACCCATTACCATACTGTCTTTCTTCTATGTGTAATCAATAACAGCAAAGTCACTAATGAAGTTCATGGAGTCTCTGGTACTTCTCTCTTTTTGATATTAAAAACTGTTTGGAGAATAGTTTTTGCTTGTTTAATTCCCTTAACTTCATTTAAAAAGTTTGCTTTTCCCTTCAGAAATGGAGAGGGTTATTTTTTGATTGGTGGGAGTTTTTATTTGGACGAATTGTCTGGATAGTGTCATTTTGAGTGGAAAGGCCTTTTTCTAAATTGCCTTCCCCATCAAGGACGGTTTATTTTAAGGCATAAGCACTTGGGCAACTTAACTTAAATAGAAAAATAGTTTCAATGTGAGTTATGGGTAATGTCCATCCCGCTGGACAGGATTATGCACCACTTAAACCCTCAAAATAGGGCCCTCAGACCGTCACCTCAAACTGAATCACATCTTTTCCGAGATATGACAAAATTTAGTATCAGATTTTGAGGGCATACATGGAATAAAAGCTTTTAGTTGGCATTTACTGCATGGTGATATCACTCTTCACCCAGCACTATATATAAGTAGATAAATAAGAAGGAAAAGCACTGCCCTTTAAAAAACATATATAAGTGCATACTGTAATACTTAATTTATATCATTTAAAGATAAAAACAACATTTCCACAAGATAGCTCATCATGTCCTCATGACTCATGGGTTGTTGGGGTTCTTTTTTTTATTTTAATTAATACGTCTACTAAATAAGATCTGAGCATTAAGAAAATGTCACACCATATGTGTGTTTATTTTTGCTCAAGTAACTATGATGGCATAAGATCTCTCTTTCTCCCCCTCTCTCATCTTGCTGAGACAATGTGTTCCTTTAGAGGACAGAACAGCCACAGAGCAGCTGCTATGACATCTGAGGTGGAGGAAAAGTCCAAATTGTCCTCTGTTTCTTATGTATTTGGTGATCTTTCCCATGGAGTGAGGAGATCAACTCCCAGGTGCTAATTGTACTTCCACTCACTTGGGAGATTTTCCACCTTCTGCTCAAGAGGTAGAGGAGACAGCTAGAGGTTAGAAATATTCCATCATGATTTCTTGACAAAAAATGCCCTTTTTGCAAAGGCTCTCTGCAGCCCCTGCTCTCAGTGTCCTCACTTTCCTGCCCACTGGCTCTCCATTTCTCAGGCAGTTGGGTTGGGGGAAGATGGGGCACTTAGGCAGCTGGGTTGGAAGACTCTCATCAGTTTTTTTTCTCAGGCTGCGGGGAGAAAGTGAAATGTATAAAGTACCTTCAAGGTGGGCAGCTGAGATATCAAAATATTCTGTTTTAATTTTTCTGAATATCCCTTCTCATGAGGGGGTGTCACATTTTTGTCTTTTCATCTTGATTTGTTTATTTCCCTTCAGAAGTGCAATATTTTTCCTGGGAAGGGCTTTCCATTTTATGGCTAGGTCTAGAGACAACCTTAGAATCTGAAGAAGCCTCCATGTGGATCTAGGGCTCCGGCCATGGAAGAGAGTAGATGGTGGTATTATAAACCTAGTCCCAGATTTGGACCTTAGCATCCAAAATATGGGGGTTAGCATGAAACCTCCAAGCTTAGTTACCAGCTTGGACCTGGTAAAGCTGCCACCACCCAAAAAATTAGAGTGTTTTGGGGCACTCTGGTCCCCCCAAAAACCTTCCCTGGGGACCCCAAGACCCAAATCCCTTGAGTCTCACAACAAAGGGAAATAAACCTTTTCCCTTCCCCCCTCCAGATGTTCCTGGAGAGATACACAGAAGCAAACTCTGTGAATCTAAACAGAGGGAGTCCACCCTCTCTATTTCCAGTCCTGGAAACACAAGCACTTCCCTCTTCACCCAGAGGGAATGCAAAGTCAGGCTAGTAAATCTAACACACACAGATTTCCCCCTGACTTCTTCCTCCCACCAATTCCCTGGTGAGCACAGACTCAATTCCCTGGAGTTCCCCACTAATGAAAAACTCCAACAGGTCTTAAAAGAAAGCTTTATATAAAAAGAAAGAAAAAGTACATAAAAATGGTCTCTCTGTATTAAGGTGACAAATACAGGGTCAATTGCTTAAAAGAATATTGAATAAACAGCCTTATTCAAAAAGAATACAATTCAAAGCACTCCAGCAACTATAGACATGTAAATACAAAAGAAAAAAACAATAACCCCTATTGTTTTTATGATCTCTGTACTCACAACTTGGAAACAGAAGATTAGAAAGCAGGAAATAGAAATCCCCTCATAGCCGAGAGAGTACAAGCAGAAGACCCCAGAACAAAGGACTCTCACACAAAAAAACCCTCCACCCAGATTTGAAAAGTCTTGTTTCCTGATTGGTCCTCTGGTCAGGTGTTCAGATTACTTTTTTCCAGGTGTAAGAGACATTAACCCTTAGCTATCTATTTATGACAGGTGGAAGGCCAAGATTAGCTTGGATGTGAAACTAGAGGGGAATTCAGAACATCCTGTCTGCCAGCCAGTAGTAAATTCACTCCAAAGTTAAAGCCTGAGGCTACATTCACTTGGCACCCTGCCACACTGTGGAACATGCTCTCCAGAGATGTTTCTGCAGCATCCATCGGTGAAAGAAGACTTGTCAGCATCACTTCTATGGAGCTGCATTACCAGGGAGTCATTAGAGATACACTTTGCCTCTGAGCAGAAATCCCCAGGCCTCTAGCAGAAGCCATGGGATCATTGGACTTGGGGCAAACCATTGCTCATTTTAGGGACAAATCCCAGCCCTTGGATTGGAATGAAATGATCATAGATTCTAAGGCATGAAGGGACTACTCTGATCGTCTAGTCTGACTGCCTGTATAACTCCCCCAGTAATAATTCCAGTTTGGACTAGAGTGTATCTTTTAGAAAGATATCCAATCTTGATTTTAAAAATCCACCACAACCATTGGTAATCTTTGAAGATGCATGTGTGGAGTTTTCATGGGTTTTAAATGATCAAATGAGACCAGGCTTTTAAAATTGTTACTGCTATTATACTTTTTCTATTTCAGTAGCACTAGAAGCCTCAACAAGGTGAGGGCCACATTGTGCTATGTACTATCCTAACACATAGCACCAGTTTGCCAGAACAGGATCCTTCACCTGTGCCTCACCCCTCTGCTGGTACAGTGTGTGTCTGGGGGAACAGGGGGTGAGAAAAACCCAGCTACTCTATGTAGTGTGAGGACATGGACATAAAGAGCCATGTTTAGGTGGAAACTAGAGAACTCCCTGACTGGAAATTTCTCATATTATTAAGCTGCCTGCTGCAACACATCCTAGTCCTCTCTGGTGATTGTGGACTAGGAACTCTATAACTGCTCTGCATCTCCCTGTCTTTATAACAAAAGATAACTCCTTAAATTATAAATCAGAGTATATATACATAATTCAAAATAAGCTCCAAATTCCTTAATCCTATTTACATTGCTATGTCCTCTTATCAATTGCATTTAAATGGTTCTGGGCAGTATTTTAATGATCAGGTCTTTGAGGGGGTCTGATCAATCTTCCAAACCGTGTTCTCACTTTTGTTGAGTTTGTGTATGGAGTTTCCTATGAGGGGGCTCACTTGCTGACATAGTAGCTGCAGGTCCCAGATTTCCTCTTTGTTATGTTGGGAAATGCTGCCTATGAATCAGATTCCTCCAGATACATTTTTTTGGAGTTTCCACTAGGTAGAATTTGGGTTTTGATAGAAATTTTTTAATTTCCCAAAATTATTTGTCGTGTGCGGGAAGCATCATACAGCAAAAATATCATGGGGTTCAGATAAGGTGAGTATTGCCTGCAGTTTGTCTGAATCCATGTGAATTTCCTTATTCCATTTCCATAATAATTACTTTAATTATGAGTCCTACAAATTTTATCTGCTTCTTTCCAAGTTCATATTTCTCATACAGATTGAGGTCAGCTTCTTGCAAGTGTCTCAAAGTTGCATGTAGTCACCCATTCATTTTTATCTCTGCCATACAACACATCATCTGTACAGCAAAGAATGCCAGGCAAACCTGACATGATCTGTGAGATTTTCTTTTGGAAAAGTTCTAGTGCTGATATGCCGAATCAGAGATCATTGAAACAGTATCTTCCAAACAGGGTGATAAATGTACCTAAATGTATAGATTCTTTAGCTAGAGGGATTTGCCAGAAGCTTGTGGTAGCATCTCCCTTTGAGAAGACTTTGGTTTGTGATAACTGAGCTAATGGTTGATCAATTGAGGGAAACATGCCTATCTCTGCACATGTTTTTTTAAGTCGTGTGAGGTCCACACAAATCCAGGTTTTGCCATTGGTCTTTGGTACTACAGCCATCCATGCCCATCAGTTCTTCTATCTGGGAAATAACTCATATATTTTATTCTTCTTTGACTTTCCATAGCAAAGGCATAGGGATATGGTGTGGGGCTGAGAAAGCAAAGGGAGTAACTGATGGCACCAATTTTATTTTGTGTTCCCCTAACAGCTTTCCTACCCCTGTGAAGTTGTGTAGATACATCTCCTGTATAATTTGCTTTTTGCCGTTTACGCATTCCAGTTTCTCTCTTAGGTGTAATCCTTGTATTGCTGGCAACTCTAATAGGGGAGATGTTAGTCCTTTTATCACATATTATTTGATTAAGAACTTTTCATCCTTTCTCCAGTTTCCCAAGGAACTGGCCCCAAACACCCTGTGTAGCGTTACTAGCCCCACATAGAATCTTACTTTGTCCTTAAAAATTTCCATCCCAGGATCAATGATCATCTTTTTCTGGTGAGATGGGGGAGGAAATTGCAGTGATTGCTGACCAGTATCAGTTTTAAATGTAAGGTTTCAACCATTTAGATTCATGCACATATTTCAAGGTGTTCTCTTTTCTGTTGAGGATGGAGTCCTTAGAAGTATGGACTCATTGTCATCTGATAACAACACTCCCTCTTGAGGTATGTCTGCACTACCTTCCAGATCGGCGGGTAGCGATCAATTTATTGAGGACTGATATATCGCATCTCATCCAGACATGATTTATCAATCCCCAAACGCACTCCCATCAACTCTGGAACTCCACCAGGGTGAGCAGTGGTAGCTGAGTTGATGAGGGGAGCCACGGCCATCAATCCCGCGCCGTGAGGACAGGAGGTAAGTTGAAATAAGATACGTTGATTCAGCTACACTATTCCCATAGCTGAAGTTGCCTATCTTATACCGACCCCCTCCCACCCCCAGTGTAGACGAGACCTTGGATTGTTTCTACTCCTCTTGGTCATCTGTATGCTATTGCAAGATGTCTCATTGTGTAGAATCCCCTATATTCTGCTTCTTTACATTGTTGCCTGCTGTAGCTAGGCGCCTTACCACATTTTCTACAGCTTTTTCCAAGCTTCTCTCCTATCAGGGTTCTATGGTCTCCTGCTCTCTAGTTGTGCATTGTTATTATGTAAATTTGGTTTGACTGCTCCTTTCACACTTGTGAATTTTCCTGTTTTCTATGTCAGCACTGGATGATGCAGTCTCCCCTATGTTGTTAACACATAAGTCATATTGTATTTCTCTATGGTTTCTTGAATTCTTCCTTTTGCTATAGCTTTTTTGCTAGTGTGAGATCTGGGTTTAACTGAAGCTATGCTGACAGACTGGTGTCTTATACCAACAAATATCCTGTCGCTTATTAGTTCTTCTTTTCACATTCCATATCTGCAATGTTCAGAAAGACTACCAGCAGGAGTAATAAAAGCCTCAGCTTTCCCCCCCTTTTTTCTGAAGCCTCCTATTATATTTGACCCTTTTGTATATAATATTCTGTCTGTCTATGAAATGGGCAGCAAGAGCCTCTTTCACTTTGGAATATTCTCTTCATCTCTGAAGGGTAAAGCATGTAGGATACAATTAGCAGCTACCTGGGATTCCCACTTCATTGCACAGACAAGTTTTCTGTATCCTCCCCAAGTTTAAGTTAAATGTCCAGACCAATCAGGAGTATCCTGTCAAATTTTGCCCTCCGTGGGTGGCACATCCTGTGGCGTGCAGCGGGGCCTTTAGGCTCAGGACTGGCTGAGTGTTTCTTCTGCCAGTGCTGTTAAATTGCTGTCCAAGGGACCAGCAAACCCAGCTTCTAGACCCGCAGCTCTTTACACCTTAGCCTGTTGGGGGTGGGATAGCTCAGTGGATTGAGCATTGGCCTACTAAACCCAGGATTATGAGTTCAGTCCTTGAGGGGGATGTTTAGGGATCTCAGGCAAAAATCTGTCTGGGAATTGGTCCCACTTTGAGCAGGGAGTTGGATTAGCTGACCTTCTGAGGTCCCTTCCAACCCTGATCTGCTATGAGACTTACCCCAACAGCCAGCCTTCAAGTGCTGGACTTTCCTCCTCAGTCCCTGAGCTGTAGTCCAGACCACACCCCTCTGTCTTCTCTTGGGCTCAATCTTTACACGCCTCCCCAAATCTGGCTTCACTAACTTCCTCCTGGCCCAGGCATCTCAGCTTTAGATCTCCTGCTGCCCAATTCCTCAGACTTCCTAGCTTTTCTTACCCTACATCTAAGGGGACCTCCTTCCCAGCCAGCACCCAATTGCTGGACGTTTCTCCTTTTACGTCCAACAACCAACACAGGTGTAGCAAGACAGGGCTAATTAAAGAGGGTTAACAGGTCCCAGGGTTCCAGGCCCTTAAAGGAGCAAGCCACTCTGTTCTGTAGAACTTGTGGGAAAGAGGTTGCAGCCACAGGATAGGTGAAGTCTAAGGTTCTTCAAACCCCTTGAATTATTGTTGTTAACTGACAAAACTATTGTAATTTAAGCTGATTTTTTCCCCTATAAGAACATAAGAACGGCCATACCGAGTCAGACCAAAGGTCCATCTAGCCCAGTATCTGTCTACCGACAGTGGCCAATGCAAGGTGCCCCAGAAGGGGTTGTTGTACCAATTATATTAGACCAATAAAAACCAGCAGGATCTTATTAAAGGGGACAAGGCAAAGATGCCACATTTATTATTATAACAATTTATGACTAATAACTAATATCTTAATTCTTATACACACACATTATACCTATTACCTACACACACACACACACACACACACACACACACACACACACACACACACACATTTACATTATACCTAATACCTATAGACACACACACATTCACACACACACATCCACATTCATTAGGTGTTCTGCAGCTGCTGCATAGTTACCAGTCCTGAAGATAGCTTAAGTTTATGGCTTGATTTTGCAGCTTGGGTTTGTAGCTTGTGGCAGCTAACTGGCCAGGAAAGCTGGGCACAAGGCTGAGCTGGATCTCTGTTGGGCAGGCACCGATGTTCTTCCATGTTGGCAGCAGAATGTTACCCAGAGTTTCTCATCTCACTCTTCTTTTTTATAGGCTTTTAGTTTTGGATTCAAAGTCTTTAGGTCTTGCTGTGTCACGCTGCTTCTGGGTTTAGATTGATCACCCATCAATTGCAGGCGTGACTTTCAGCCTTGGACCTGGCTTTGATCTTCCTTCTGTTGTTCTGTTGTCCTTTTCTTTTTAGGGTGGATGCTTCTTACTTTGTTTAGGGCTGTTGTCTAGGTCTTCAGCCATTGGTATTTGAACTTTATCTCATCAGGACAGGCTGGGGCTGGAGGTTGATTCCATCATTCATACATACCTCATTCACACATCTAAACTAAACTAATAAGATTACAGCAGGGTTTGCAAAAATGAAGGTTGGAGGAAGCTTTTACAAAATGGAGTGAGTGTTTTAAAATGGGGTTTGAATTACAATATGGAACAGAAGTTACAGTATAGGCAAGTGTAGTGAATGGTGAACAGAAGTTACATTAATAAAGTGAACAATTGAAAACAATTTCATTTATCAGTTCTACAGGGTCAACCTAACAGGCAATGATCAAGTGATCTCTGTCCTGCCATCCATCTCCATCCTCTGACAAACAGAGGCTAGGGACACCATTCCTTACCCATTTAAATTAATCTGTGATTTGTTTTCCAAGTGGAAATGTAGTTTAAAAATCAATAATATACTTACATTATGCCAGATTTTTTTCTAGGGATAGAAGATAAGACGAATTCCTCACCCACAAAATGTAAACTGGTCCAAGTGAGTGCCTTATATATATGGTTTAGTTCTTCAATTCACTTGAACACAATGGAGTAAACTGTATGAAAGCAGAATCAGGCCCTATGGTTTCCATCTAATTTATATCATTTTTACATTGGTGAAGCTCCACAGGGACCAATTTCCCTTTCACATGTCCTGTGGGCCTCATTCTTCACTGTTTTGCACCTTATCTAGACATTTAAATCTGTGCAAAGGGAGTGTTAAAATTTTGATTTGCTAGCATTTTGCACTCCTACCCCCTTTGCACTGATGCAACCACTAGTTACAAGGCCATGGGGTATCAGATCCAGTGTATCTCCACTGATTTCTGAACTACTCTTCTCATTTAGGCGTGATCAAGGGCCCTTGGGAGTCTACTGAAAAGCCCATTGATACCAATGGCCTTGGGATCATGTCATTTCAATGGTGTATATGCAAAGAGACTAAGCCCCATTGTATTTATTTTTCTATCAGCATTTTTTCTCTCTTGCACTCCTTATTTTGGTTCCTAAATATATACAGTAAAGCATTGTTTGATTGATAAACTCCTTCAAATTTCATTAACCGACCAATACCTAATAAAGCTAAGCTCTGACTTTATTAAAAAGACACAACTGCTTTTAATATTTAATGAAAAACAACATTTTTCTGCATTGCTCACCTGACCTCTCTCAATCTGGATCGCTAAGTATCTTTAAGAGCTCCTCATTAAATGTGTTCTGAATAAGTCGGAATGATTTGTAATAATCCAGGATCAATCAATAGAAATAAAACAATTTCTCCCAGATGTGACCTGAATACACAGTTGATTGCGGAATGCAAAATGATGATGATTCAAGGTCAGAGGCACATGATTTTTTGTTTTGTTTTTTGTTTAAAGCCCTAAATTAAGAGTTACCTCGCATCCCAGCATTCATTTGAGGCCTCATAAAAGTGTACTGAAGACAATGGGAAGACTTCTGCTGACTTCAACGAGCTTTGGACCAGGCTCATCTGCTTAAAATTAAGCCTCTTTAAATGCACTGAATCAATTTCAGCCTGGGTGTAAGCAATGCAACTCATACTTATTTATATGGGAGCTGCACTGCTTGCCTCCGGACTGAATTTGGCCCATTGTACTCAGTGCAAAATGGTTAATTAAAAAAAAAACAAAAAAAACCCCAAAACCACACACTATTGATGCCCAACAAATTTCTGGGACTTTTCAAGAGCTCAAACTTGGTAGCTCTGAACAGGAATCAGGAGAGAGGAAATCCAGAGATATTACCAAGAGAACTAGCAATGCCAAAAGGCTTTAAGCAGAGATACCACAGGGCAAGAGCGAAATGTGGCAAAACATCAATATGAATCAGATTCAGAACAGTTTGCTTAACTATTTCAATTAGTTTAATTCTGATCTCATATCAGCATCAAACTACAATGGTTTCAGTGGAGTTAGTCATGACTTACCACAATATATGTGGACAGCAGAATCAACGGGTGTTAATTTATTAAATTTCTTTGTTGTATCCTAAAGAAGGCAAAAATAGAGGTGTTAAACAATTAAACATTTAATAGGGCTACACTAATTTACACAAGTTGCAGATCTGTCCGTTAACGTCAAAGAATCACACGAGATTGATTTTCTGCCTGAAGCCCAGTAACATCACACAGTACACACATAATTAAATGCACTGTGAGTCCATCCAAACTGGCTAGTTGACTTGTGAGGTGAATTATGTACCATAGTCACTGGACTGGGTCATTCAGCCTTGAATGGATTATCTCCACTGAGATCACAACACACTATATCATGTATATACTTGCTTTTATAGAGCAGTTACTTTAGTACAATATTGGAACTTGTCCTGCAGTGACACTATACAAGGAGTTCTTCTTTCCTCCAAATGAACTTTTGTGCATGCTGGGCTACAAAATAGAGCCTACAAAATGTGTGAGGTTATTGCCACTAGGGAAATCTGTGGCCATTCTGTCCTTATGCCTCGACAGTGTTAGATAATTTTGTAGATTCACAATAGCAAGCAGTAAATGATTTAGGACTGAAATGAGAAAATCCTTGCTCAGTGCACAGAGAACATAAACTTATCTTACTGCCCAGGGATGAAGTGTGCAGAGGTCACAAATGTCTGCTCTGAAAAACAAACTCTGCACACTCTTTGGTTCCTTCCATCAAAGGGTATCAAACACCTAAAAAAAAAAAGGTTAACGCTCAAGAACTGATGAGGTCAGCAGCTGGGTGATTAGTATATACATAGGAACCTAGGAATTGCAAGACCCAAGGTCACTGTAGTCAGTATCCGGTCACTGACAATGGTTGGTATGGGATACTTCAAAGACAGGTGTAAGAACCCTGCACTAGACCGAATCCCCTCCCCCCTCAAATCAGAGTGGTAGCCATGTTAGCCTGAATGGGCAAAAACAACGAGGAGTCCAGTGGCACCAGACTCCTCGTTGTTTTTACTCTCAAAAGTTAGCTCTTCCCCTAGTCTCTCATAGTTAGTGACTGGCTTAAACTCTGAAGCACAAGGTTTAATACCCTTGAAAAGTGTTCTTAACTTGAATTTTGAGAACTCTCATCTCAGTGTCCAATTTCTTTTTGAAGCATGAGCTTTCGTGGGTGAATACCCACTTCGTCGGATGCATGTAGTGGAAATTTCCAGGGGCAGGTATATATAAACAAGCAAGAAGCAGGCTAGAGATAACGAGAAATACTCTTCTCCCCCAATTTCTCTTTAACAGAAATTTCAAAGACAGAAAAGGGGTAGGGAAGAAGAGAAGAAATTGTTACCAAAAGATTGCTTTCAAATAGCATCAGTAGGGTTGCCAACTTTCTAATCACACAAAACCAAACACCCTTGCCCCGCTCCCTTCCCAAGGCCATGCCCCAGCCTCGTCGTTTGTCTGAGGACCCACTCCCACTCACTCCATCCCCCCTCCCTCAGTTGTCGCTCTTCCCCACCCTCACTCACTTTCACCGGATTAGGGCTGCGGCGGAAGAGGGCAGGAGGACTCTGGCTGAGGGTAGACTGAGGGATTTGAAGTGTGAGTGGGGATTCCAGACTGAGGAAGGGGTTGGGCTGCAGGAGCAGGTTAGGGGTGTGGGATCTGGGAGGGAGTTTGGGTGTGAGAGGGGGCTCAGCCTGGGGCAGGGGGTTGGGGTGATGCTGGGGATGACGGGTTCAGAGTGTGGGAATGGGTTCAGGGCTGGGGAAAGTGTTTGGGGCTATGGGAGGGAGTTTGGATGTGGGGAGGATCAGGGCTGGAGAAGGTGTTTCTGGTGTGGGAGGGGTGCAGGCTCTAGGAGGGAGTTTGGGTGCAGGAGGGAGCTCAGGACAGGGATGGCAGTTGGGGTGCAGGAGGGAGTGTAGGATATGGGAGGGAGTTTGTGGGCATGAGGGGGCTCAGGGCTGGGGCAGGGGGCTGGGGTGCAGGAGAGGGTTCGGGGTGCAGGCTACGGCCAGGCAGTGCTTACATCAGGCAGCTCCTGAAAGTGACCGGCATGTCCCTCCGGCTCCTAGGTTCAGGGATGGCAAGATGGCGCCATGTGCTGCCCCTGCCTGCAGGCACTGGCTCCGCAGCCCCATTGGCCATGGTTCCCAGCCAATTGGAGCTGCAGGACCGGTGCTTGGGGCAGGAGCAGCTTACAGAGCCCCAGTGGCCACCCCTGCACTTAGGAGTCAGACATGTTGAGCACTTCCGGAAGCCACATGGAGCCAGGGCAGACAGGGAGCCTCCCTTAGCTCTACTGTGCCACCGACCAGATTTTTAGCAGCCTATTCAAATGTCCCAATTGATTTCAATAGTCACCGGGAGATCGATGCCGATTCCGGTAGACTCGCGGCCAATCCAGAAGGGCTGACAACCCTAGGCATCAAACACCTGAATTCATCTCCCTAAAGCAAAGAAATCCAGACTGTCTCCTCTTCATGCCTGTGGGTAATCACAAAACTACACCCATGTGTAAGAATCCGCCAGTGTTTGGAGAGCTTACAATCAAGGCAGAACTGACTGAAAGTCTGAGGCTAAACTCTGTATTTTGCTGCTTCTTGTGGAATTAGGTGCAGATTTTGCTTGAGTTCTTGAGAGATTTAGGAGTACAAATAATTTCTGAAACTCTTCTCCATTCACTGGCTCACTGATGTTCTAGAGTGACATTTCTTGAGATTTTATGAGGTGCGCAGATTACAGGAGTTTGAGTTTTCAGACTGCTGCTCACCTCATTAGGGCAACTGATCTAGATCAGACCCATGGTCAGATCCTCATCCAGGGCAAATTGGCCTTGCTCCCTTGAAGGCAATGGAACAACACAAGTTGACACCTGCTTAGAATCTGGCTCATGGCATACAGAGGTGTAGCTCCATTGAAGGCACCTGAACAATGTTAATTTATATCAATTTAGGATCCAGCCCCTACGGTGCCATAGTGTAGCTCCTCTGAGTTTTGTTTAACTTTGGCCTGCCACCTTTTACAGTTTACCCTTTAGGACAGACTCATTGCATCATGGCATTGCTGTTTGTAGATCATGATGCCTTCTTGACACATACAAGTATAAATATTACAGTGTGAGGCAAAGCCCTCAGCCTGCTCCCTGTTTGTGATGTAGCAGGTTAATGAGGACATTGTGATGATCCCATAATATACTGACGCCCTGAACATGAGGAGCACCATTGCAGGAGCCACGCTAAATTGGAACTTATTTCACAAGTCTTGTGATAGGTGGTAAGAAGGGCTGCACGAACCTTCTGTCAAGCTCGATTTGCCGACAGCTTCACAAACCAAAGCTTGGAATTAAAGTCTGCGTGTGTTGAAACCCCAGTGAGTGAATTTCTCACCTTCAGCAGACAATCTCCTCTCTCCCTCCCGCCACCCCCAAACTATTTCTCTTAGGCATGAGGGGGGCTCCTGACTCGTGTTGGGGCAGAAAGGAAGCATGTATGGACTCTATGGGGAGCTTGAGAGACTGGGAGGAGAGATACTCAACAGCTTCCCACTTTTGCAAGCGCAACCTCAGGTCACTATTGCCAAGCTTCTGCAAGAGTCACCGACATAACTCTGAGGATCTGGCTATAAGTGACCTTCCAACTCCTTTTCCAGCTCTAGTGTCTGTGATTCTCAGCTGTCTGTCTAGGGCCAAATTCATCTCTGGTGTAAATCCATTGAAATAATGAATGGGATGAATGTGCCCTCCTTATCTTTGTTAGTTATCTGTATTGCAATAAATATCCAAAAGCCCCAAATGAGAATCGAATTCCTGGTGCTCAAATATGCAGGAAGACCTACTTGCTGCTCTAAAAAAAGCTCACAGTATAATGAGTAATTAGACCCTGATAGTAAAGTGGCTGATTACTGTGTATGGCTCTCTTTCATGGTTCAGGAACAATCAGAGTTTCTCTTTTTTATTATTATGAGCTACTCATATCTGCCTAACTGTGATCTTCTTATCTCAACGATTGGCTTAACCACTAAAGCCCCAGTCCCATAATTTTTTTATAAGTAGGTGGATGCTTGAATATAAACAAAACTTAATTGCAGTTGCGCAATCAGGATCCATGTTTTTGAAGAGCATTGGAGGGTTTTAGCTGTGAAAACATGCATGAGGAGGGGTGCCCACACCAAGCATAACTCAAAGTCATCAAAGATGAAATTATTCCATTGAATGTATCTATTTTTCCCTTTTCCATTCTTTCATTCTGTCTTTAGACAGATACTTGTGTCTGTTTCTTTTTTTCTCCTTTCTGGGCTGCACCAAATCTAGAGCTTGAAGACGAAAACAAAATCTGCTGAAAGACACATTGAAAATTGCCATTCTGTTCCCAAGACACCCCATCTCGCACGCTGTCAAAAGGCAGACTCCACAAGGAGCACGCTTTATTGCTCTTGGTGCTTTTGCCATAGCAATCCCACTGATACCGCCAAAGAATTATTTTGGAAAATGAAAGCTGCTCCAGTATTACATGTCTCTTCAAAAAGATTTTTTTAAGGGAAAAGGAAAAAAAAATAAAAAGCTTCCAGTTCAGAACTTTGCAGCAGCAGCAGCACAACCACAAAGAAACAGCAAAAAGGAACCGGGCATTTTGCCCTGAAACAGAACTAAGGGCTTGACTGGCAATGCTGAAAGGCAGAGAGATTAATTGGTACATGTGCCTGATGAGCAAAAGCCAAAGATATCCTAATTATTATTAATAATGAGTCACCAAGGGAAGCTGAGAGGGCATGGACTCCTCAGCCATTAGCACAAGGTGCAGAACAGAAATAAGAGAGAGGAAAGTGGGAGATGTGGAAAATGTCAGTGACTGGGGCATGGGCAGGCATGCCTAGAAGTCAGAGCAGCAGTCAGGTATAGCATGCAGCACAGGAGTTGGCAGCCAGAAATCAGAGCCTGGGATCAGAGCCAGAAACAGAGGCCAGGTGCCCAAGCCAAGGGACAGAATTGGGTTACTTGGAGAAAGACAGAACTGGGAACAACAGGCACTATCACAGCCACAAACAAATACTTGGAGAACTGAACTTAACTACAGCTGCTGGGTTTAAGAGCCGGTCAGCTGAGCCTTCCAACCAATTAGGCTGTGTACAATCAGGCAGCCTATTACTGGCCATCTGCCCTTGTTAGGTTGCCCTGAGACTGGATCTGCTGCAGGCTCTGATTCCTGAGAGAAGACAGCATTAAGATGGGACACAAAGGCATTACCAGGTGAGATTATGCCAGAATGGAGTTCATTTTCCTGGGCATGACTGGTCTGCTGCACAGCAATCCATGTTTTGTGCCAGTTGCAGTATAATAAGCTGGATGGCCATCTTCCCCTTCCCCTCTTACCGCTAAAGCCAGTGCTGCTGAGCCCCGGGGACAAATATTCTTAATGAAAGCATTGGACATTCTGCCTGGTAATCTAGATTGGGGTGTACACAGTTGGCCACAGGTGCAACTCAGATTTCAGATCTTAGACTGATTCAAAGGGCAGGTGCTGGGGCCCACCCTAAAAGCAGCTGGGGGCCAAGTTCAAGTTTGAAAATAGGGCTGAGAGTGATGCTTCAAGGGAAGAGTAATTAAGGTTGCATAGGGATTTTGATGCTGGGTGAGAGAATGTGACTGAAAGGCAATGCAAGGAGTGGGAAGGCTTGTGCAGGGCACTGGACTGGGATTCAGGAGATATGGGTTCTGTTCCTAGCTCTGTCACAGATTTCCTGTGTGACCTTGTGCAAATCAGTTAAACTACTCTCCATTCCCATCTATACAATAGAGACAATAGTTGTGACACAGATTGCAATCCCACACTGTCTTTGGGGCCCATTGTATTGAATTTATGAATGGTTTAAGTACAATTGTTTTCTACTGTATGGGGATTGGTTACCACAGCTCCTCCAGGAACTAAACACAGTGGTGATTAAAGTGGGATTGTGAACAACTCCAGAGAAGTACCATCCTCTGGGTTGGTTTGCATTTACTGGTTCAGACTATATTGTCCAGAGACCAAGAGACAAAGAAAGAACCTGGGATTTATAAAGACTGAGTTTAAACAGAATTAGGGCCTTCCTTTTGATTCAGCAAATGGACAGGACCATTCATCCAAAGGAAAGTCCAACCCTTGCTGAAGGGTTGGAAGAGACTTTGGCCTACCAGACTCCTCATATGGAAAATGGGTGGTTTCCGGTATGTTTAGCAAGTGTGTAGGAACTTTTATTGTTTGCTGTATGTTTGTGATGTTTTTTATCCCAAGAATAAATCTCCTTTGCTGAGAAAAAGCCATGCAGTCATTTGTAACTGCGGGCACACATTGGTTATCGTAGCCGGAGAGAAAGCAAAGTGTAGGCTCTGGTCATTAGGCAGATTGGCTTGCTGGAGATATTACAGTGTACGGCAGAAGAGTGTCCAGCCTTAAAACCCCTGGTCAGAATGGAGTTGGACACAGGTGTCTGCCCAGATACAGATGATGGCTGGAGGCGTGAGAGCAGATTTGGCATTCCTAGCAGAGACCATGGAGAGGAAATACAAATGCAGTAACCCGGAAACTGTGAAAATACCTGCCTCCCAGGACGAATGTGAGGCTAAAATCCCTTCGTGATTGTGAAGTACTTAGTTACTAAGGTGGTGAGGGCCATATAAACACTCAGACTACGTCTTCACTACCGGCCGTATCGGTGGGTAGCAATCAATTTCTTGGAGATTGATACATTGCGTCTCATCTAGACACGATATATCAATCCCCGAATGAGCTTCTATCAATCCCGGCACTCCACCAACCCGAACAGCGGTAGCGGAGTCGACATGGGGAGCCGTGGACATCGATCCTGTGCCGTGAGGATGGTAGGTAATTCAATCTAAGATACTTCGACTTCAGCTACGTTATTCACGTAGCTGAAGTTGCATATCTTAGATCGATCCCCCCCCAGTGTAGACCAGCCCTCAGACAGTAATATGTAATCTACCTGATACCCATCTAGTGGGAGCTGGGGGAGACGACTTCCAGAACCAACCTTGTTTGCACAGAGACACCCACTGTGCCTAGACATGCAGCATGATGGAGCTGTTTTGCCCAAATGATCCCTTTTGGCTGGGGTCACATTGCAAGTCACTTCGTTATTGGATGCAGGGTAATAAAGTGTTATCCTTGTATGAATAGAGGGGAGGAGAACTGTGCTTATCATGCCCTGTTTTAGGGGTTCACTCACAACTGAACTACTCGCTAAGCTGAGGGACAGGGGTGCCAAAGCCCAGTGGTGACAGGGGCTTGTATTGCGGGCTCTGCCTAAGGGTCCTAAGCACTATTTGATTCTTTTCCTCTCTGCTGTATAATGACAGAGCTGATGAAGACTCAACTGAGAGTCCTTTGCTGTGACTCAACAGAGCAGAAATCACTGATAAGTAGGTCTAAGCATTAGAGCTGTGGGGGTCAGTGTCTCTAGTGAAAGAGACTGCCCTGCCTGCACTAGCAGTGAGGCTCCCCCACTAACAGCTGACATCACCGACAGCTGTGGTAAGTCGTGGAACCTCAAGATGTCCCAGAGGTTGCAGTAGAGAAGGCAGTGGTGGAATGAGTGGCTGATGGAGTGAGCCTCTGGTGGTGGAGCAAATGGCTGGGCAATGGAGAAATGAGCAGACAGCTGAGTGGTTGGGTGACAGAAGAGTGGGTGGCTGGCATAGTGAGCTGACAATGGAGCAGCTGGGCAACAGCTAAGCAAGCATCTGGTCAGTGGCAGAATGAGCATCCCGCTGAGCAGCTGACATTGGAACAAGCTGACGGCTGAGCGACCAATGACAGAATGAGCAGACGGCCAACCAGCTAGGCAATGGCAGAGCAAGCAGATGGCTGAGCAGCAGCTGAGTTATAGCCCAGTCCCTTACCTCTCCACGTCGGAGGTGAACTGATGTGCATGCACCTCTAAACTCGGAGTCTTTCCTGATCAGGAATAACTGTATGGGATATGGTGGAGGGAGAGGGCACATTGAAGGAATTTTTGTTTGTTAGACTTTCTCACTGCAAGATGAGAACCTGAGACAAAGGACACCGCCCAACTTACTCTGGGATGGGTGTTCTGCTCATGGTCATATGCTTCTGAATCATGCTTGAGGTGTTTTCCCTAGTTAATGCCAGGTTGCTTTCCCCTTTATGAAAAGTTTATTTTCTATGCACAGACTCTGTGCTTGTGAGAGAAGATGTATTGCGTGTTAGGTGTGCCCAGGGATGGATGTAATTTTCCCAGGTTAGTGGATGGGGACTTGAGCTGGTTCTGTGTTGTATTGTTAAAAAGGAAGCCCTAGGTATCGAACCTGGCCTTTGTCGGTGATGACTCCACCTACCAGATGGGTTATATATTAGAAAGAAAAGGAATGTTTATATCAGAAGCAAATCCTCCCACAGTCCCAATCTTCCTATAGCCCTATTGACTAATGCCCTTTGTCAGATTCCCACCCAGACTCTTGGCTGGCTGCAAAATCTTCCTGGCCAGACTCCTCCACAGAACCTACCCGAACCCCTAGTGGCAACTATCCATCCCAATTTAGTCCTTGAGATAGAGCGAAGAGATGTCTTGCTGTTTTCTTTCTCTAAAAACTGACAGCTCTGTGTACGACATTAGCAGAAGCACAGGAACCAATATCCCAAATGCCTCACATGCTGTAGAGACTGAGTGACAGATTTCCAGGCATTTGAAAAGTGCCATTAACAAAAATGAAACTACTCGAGCAGGTCAAGTAATTCCACTGGTGCCACAAAGATACAATTTAGAAGGAAATCATCATCAAGACTATGCTGTGACTTTCATGCAGTAACAATAAAACTTGCAGCTGAGTTATTTTCATTCTTTGCAAAAATTAGCTTCTGTCAAGAGAGGCAGGGCGCATAATTTAACACTTGGTTCTTAATGCACCAGAGTGAGACACCAGCTGTACTAGGGCCAGCGAGAGACATTCTGAAGGAAGCCAGTGGCTGGTAGCATTTGAGCAATTACACTTTGAAAGAATAACAGTTGAATCTTTGAACAGGTAGCTAGCGTAATATTAGCCTTTTGAGAACTGTGTGACACTGCCTTAAATGCACATGCCTGGAAGCAGAGTGGGGTCATAATGCCTAAAGTTTGGCTGAACAAAAATTTGTGCCACCAACAAAACAGGTAAGGAAAAATACCATGTGTGAGACAAAACATTTCATTGTTTCATTGCCTATTTTCTCAACAACAAGAAGGTTTTTTGGTGCCTGTGAACTGTGCCCCCTTTCCTATTTCAATCTGCAAAAAAACAAATCGCAAGGCAGACTCCAGGTCTTGTAAAACGTGACAGGTTTGGATCTGAAGGCTGTGTGGAAAGTTTATTTATGTAGTGTAGTCTAATATTTGTGGTGTCTGTCGCCTCTAGAAACTGACCTGTCTCTCACCTTCTCATGTACTACTGCCGCAGTACACGTAGTTCCTTCTGCGTTCTGCATGAGCTAAGCAGAGTTCCTCCTCCTTTGCAAGGGTTAGACATCAATAAAACCTGTCCTGGGTTGTTATCCCAGTCTTGGATGTGTGGTATAATAAAAATAAGTAATGGTCAATTTATCTTGTCACTGAAGTCAGTGGCAAAACAATCTCCAGTGCCTTATGCCCCATTGCTGTTGCATCCAAATCCTTAAGGCCTGAGTATTTATAATGTGTATCCCTCAGTGAAGCTCAGATTAAAGTTAAAAAGAGATCGAGGGCCAGGTTATGCCCCCTCTCATGTGACTCTGGAGTAACTATATTGACTTCAGTGCAGTTGTTCTGAATCTATACTAGTGTAAGTAGGAGCAGAAGCTGATCACCAGACGTCATTTGAAATAGCTTACAAATAGCTTGTTTGTAAAGGATGAGAGAAATCCATCAGGTTTATTATCACAAAATAAGAAATCTGAGCACAAAGAGTGGAAAATTGTTTTCCTTCCCCCGCACTCACATCACAAGAAGGTGAGGTACCTTGTGATGGATTGCCCCCCCCACACCATCAGGGGTGCCACTTGATGCACTGGGGTACCATTGAGCCTACCAGTTCAACCAGTCTGGATTCCTTACTCTGCCCTGCTAAATCAGGCTCTCAAGCCTCCTCCAGCACACACGCAGCTAGGGCAGTGCAGAAAGACACAGCCACTGAGCTCAGCTCTGTGTGGGAAGACTCAGCTCAGGATATGCTCAGCACTTAAGTGCACATCCCCTCAGGAGAGTAAACGCAGAATTGTATTGTCTTGCGCTGCACAGAAAACAGTGCAGTGTAAGCGCATGAAATTCGCTCCCTCCCTCAATGTGGAGGAAGATATGTACAGCTCTTTGCCCCTCCCCCATTACGAATTGCACAAACTGATCTAGAGAAAACAAACATGAGTTTATTAACTGCACAGGATAGATTTTAAGTTATTATAAAGGATAGCAAACAGATCAAAGCAGATTAAGCAGCAAATAAAGCAATCACCCAAACTAAGTTTAATACACTAAACAAACTAGCTACAAGTAATAATTTCTCACTCTAAATGTTGTTTTAAACAGATTGCAGAGATTCTTGAAGACAAACTGCTCTTGCTTGCAGCTTAGAACTCCAGATATTTCTTTCATAGGCCAGACACCTTCTAGCCTAGGTCCAGTCCTCTCTTCCCCAGATCAGTCTTAGGTGTTTTCAGCAGTCATCTTGGGTGAGGATTCAGTGAAGAGCCAACCCTGATTAACTTACTCTCCATTGTCTACACATGGCAGGAATCCTTTGTTTCCCAGTTTGATCCCCACTCACTACTAGTGGAAAAATACTAGCCGTCCAAGATGGAGTCCAGTATCAGGTGACATGATCACATGACCCTGCAGTATCAAAGCAGCCATATGTCCTCAGGAAGATTTCCCAGGAGGGTGGGAGAGTAGCATCTTCAATGTCTGATTGTTCTCCCTAAAGGCCCGTTGACTAACCAGACAGACTAACCATTTTGTCTGGTGGGTGTTCCCCAGGTGCAAACCCACTTGGAATTGTTACATAGTCAATACTTCCAACTTCAGATACAGAAATAATACATACATACAAATAGGGTAATCATATCCAGTAAACCATAACTTTTCCAATGATACCTCACATGACCCATCTTGCATAAAACACATCTTAGTTATGCCATCTTGATATCATAACTATAACGCCATGAGGAATATGGGGCGTAGTGTCACAACCCACTTCTACAAACCATCTACACTGTTGGGGCTTGTATATGGATGGGCAATACAAATTGGATAGGAATCAGAACAAGTGTGGACAGGGACGTAACACCGGATCCACATATAACATTGCAAATTCACTTTGGCAGCCTAGTACAAGCCTCTAGGCTCTACTGCAAATATAATAATAATAGGGTCCTGGAGGAAGAGCTCACCGCTGGACGTTTGAATGTAATATCCCTCTATGGAGCTTAATGCAAGATCAAACCCTATATTGGTAATACCAGAATTGTATTTTTTTAGGAATTAGGGGAGGGATAGCTCAGTGGTTTGAGCATTGGCTTGCTAAACCCAGGGTTGTGAGCCCAATCCTTGAGGAAGCCACTGAGGGAGCTGGGGCAAAATCAGTACTTGGTCCTGCTAGTGAAGGCAGGGTGCTGGACTCAATGACCTTTTGGAATCCCTTCCAGTTCTAGGAGATAGGATATCTCCATTTAATACCCACCACTAATTCTGGACTAATTAATTCTCCCAAGTTTTGTTTTTAAATAAATTATGAAAATATGAACAGATTAAAAATAAATACATATCTGTCTCTGTATTAGAGTACAGGACTTGACAATGAATAATAGAGCATGAAAAGGTCGTACTCAAATATCAAAAAGATATTACACGCCTGGGCAACACCAGCAGATTTTTAAGTGTCTTGAAGCCAAGACAATAATAACAACATAATTCACAATGCTGAACAAGAAGAGCATTGTCCCTTAATTAGCATAGATAAATCTCTTTTAAAAACCAGCATCCTCTGTTGAAATCATATCACTGCACTAAGAGAGCCTAGTTCCAAAATTATGGCACATTAATTCGTGCCTTGTTGCTTTGACTTCTTTCGCCTTAAACCTAACAATACAGGCAGGGTGAATGAATTCATCATAACTCATGCCAATCCGTTGCTTAATTATCCCTTATATTGGATCCAACAGAATTGCTTCAGTGTGTCCAGTTATGGGATAATTACTTCAGCTGAGTCAAATTCTGCCCTCAGAAACCTGTGTGAAGCTGTCTTAGGCTTCAAATAAAGGTGTCTATGGTGCCATCCATAGGAGAAAATAAGGAATTGCATGTTCTCTTTAATTTTTATATGTAAGGAACTGAAGGAGCTGTTGTTTAAGTGTCAGTATCATTGGGTACACTAGGAAATTAGGTCGAATGTATAGAAGTCTTTTTTTAAAAAATGTTTTTTATACAGTCGATTGTGAGTGTCCTCACACAAAATGCTCTAAGTGCATTAAGTCAGCAGACTGCATCCACTGTACCGAGGCTAGCGTCGACTTCCGGAGTGTTGCACTCTGGGTAGCTGTGAGTAGCAAGCCTACAGTTCCCACAGTCTTTGCTGCTCATTGGAATTTTGGGTTGAGATTCCAATGCCTGATGGGGCAAAAACAGTGTCACGGGTGGTTCTGGGTACATGTCATCAGGCCCCCTTCTCCCTCCTTCCCTGGTTCCCTTCCTCCCTCCGTGAAAGCAAAGGCAGACCATGGTTTCACGCCTTTTTTCTGGGTTACCTGAGTAGATGCCATACCACAGCAAGCATGGAGCTTGGAGGTCTCCTGGGTGCTGGCAGACGTGAGACTGAATTGCTACACAGCAGCAGCTCATTGCCTTTTGGCAGCAGACAGTGCATTACTATTGGTAGCTATCGTCGTCGTACACCTGGGTGCTCTTTTAGCCGATCTCGGTGAGGTCGGTCAGGGGTGCCTGGGCAGACATGGGAGTGACTCAACCAGGTCATTCCCATTTTCTGCCGAGCACCCAGGAGATGACAATGGCTAGCAGTCGTACTGCACCGTCTTCTGGCGAGTAGCCAGGAGATGATGATGGCTAGCAATCATAATGCAGCATCTTCTGCCAAGCACCCAGGAGATGATGATGGCTTGCAGTTGTATTGCACCATGTGCTGCCAGCCTAAGATGTAAAAGATAGATGGAGTGGATCAAAACAAGAAATTGACCTGTTTTGTTTTGTGACATCAACGGCCTGCTAAACCCAGGGTTCTGAGTTCAATCCTTGAGGGGGCCAATCTGTGTGACAGTTGTTTGTGTTTCTCCTTGATGCGAATCCACCCCTTTCGTTGATTTTAATTCCCTGTGAGCCATGTCGTCAGTCGCCCCTCCCTCCATCATTGTTTTGCGCCTTTTTTCAGCACAGAACCAGAAGCTGCAGACGCAAAACCAGGCTAGAAGGCGACGGCAACGCAGTGACGAGAGTGATGAGGACATAGACATGGACATAGACTTCTCACAAAGTACGGGCCAGGCAATGTGCACATCATGCTGATGAGCTCCTGCATAGGCTCTGCATGGTAACCTGTGCTGATCAGCTCGCCAGGCTGGCCAAACAGGAAATGAAATTCAAAAGTTCAAGGGCCTTTTCCTGTCTACCTGGCCAGTGCATCTGAGTTGAGAGCGCTGTCCAGAGCAGTCACAATGGAGCATCCTGGGATAGCTCCCAGAGGCCAATACCGTCGAATTGTGTCCACACTACCCCACATTCGACCCGGCAAGGCTGATTTCAGTGCTAATCCCCTTGTTGGAGGTGGAGTAAAGAAATCAATTTAAAGAGCCCTTTAAATCGAAAAAAAGGGCTTCGTTGTGTGGACAGGTCCAGGCTTAAATCAACATAACACAGCTAAATTTGACCTAAAATTGTAGTGTAGACCAGGCCTTTGTTTTTCATTAAAAGTAGATTAATCTGGCATGCAGTGCATCTTTAGAGATTTGCTGCTCTTGATAATACCTAGCCCTTAGTGAAAGCTTTTCATCAGAAGCTCTTAAAGCACTTCACAGAAGAGCGGTGACATTCCCCTCTGGTGTTATCTGGATCAGTGATCTGCTAGGTCACCCCAATCTTTGACTCTGGGAGCCAACCTTACCCTGCTCAGCTGTGGGAACCCCCACTCCTGGGCTGGTCACGCACAGCTTCTGGCATGTAAGCTGATCCCAGCTACTTGCAACTGAATGACACTAGCCAATATCTCCAGTCCCAGACAGAAACCTAGGAACCTCCATCTTGCAGTATCTAGTTATGCCAGCTGGACACTGCAAGCTTTTATGAGTTCATCAATTTAACAAAGAAATTGATGTGTACCAGGCTTGTTATCCCAAGGGGAGCCTCTGACATACTTCAAACCAAACACCCTGCTTCAGGTAGAATAAACACATTTATTAACTATAAAGATAGATTTTAAGTGATTTTAAGCTGATCTTAACTCTTTCAGTGACCTTACAAACTTAGATGCTTCTCATTATAGGCTGGCTGGTTGCTCTTCAGCCAGGCTCTCCCCTTTAATCAGCGCATCAGTCATTTGGTGGTGGTGGTATCTGTAGATGTAAGTGGAAGAGGGAGAAAGAGCCTAGAAAATGGCTCTTCCTTTTATCATGTCCTTTCCTCCCTCTTGGCTTTGACACCCCCCCTTCACTGCCCCCTTCAGATTCAAGTGAGCATTGCTGAGTCTCTCCACGCAAGGTTAAACATTCTCCTGGTGTGGCCTCATGCAGGTGATTCACTGCATTGTAGCTTCTTTGCTGGATGATGGCTGTTGATGGGTTGTCTGACATCCCACCTGGGCGTTGGTTACTCTCCTTGCTGTTGCCTCTGGGGAACTAATATCTGGCTGATTCCCCCAACTTAAAACATGTTTTAGTGACAACCATATTACATAATTCTCATAACTTCATATGCATTAACGATACACATATATGGATAGAGAAATGACTTCAGCAGATCATAACATTTCCCCTGATACCTTACGAGGCATGCTTTACATGTAAGATCACAATTGTATGAAAATGAGGAATATGGGGGTTACAGCACTCTCTCCCAAGGTATAGAATGTCACAGGAGGTAAGTGTCATCATCCCATTTTGCAGATGGAGAAACAGAGAGGAACTGACCTGCCAAACTCATCCAGCAGATTCATGGCAGACTCACGAATAGGACCCAGGTTTCCTGAATCCCATTGTAGTGATCGATCCACTAGGCCACAATGACTTAGCATTGCCCCGTGTAGGCAGTGTGTTGCTGAGTCAAGTCCAAAAAGAAAAGACCCTGGACCAAACAAAGGATGTTCTGAGAGATGCCTGCCCAGATGTAGCCAACAGTTTCGTGGGGAAATGAAAAGTCAGTCATAGGGCAGTGTACTCGACTGGTCAGAGGGAGCTTTCCATTTGAAAGTTAGCAGGGGTCCTTATATTCCCTTAGTCCTAGTTCAGAAAAACTAGGGAAGAAAACAGATACCATCATTCTGGTTTTAGTACATTGCAGCTTTTAAACTTAGATGAGTCTCCCTGTTCCCTGAAAGGGCAGCTGTGAATCAGTTGCCCTTTTTATGTTGCACTGCAAATTGTTGCAGTGAGTCATTGTGTTGCTCTTTTCTCTCTTTTTCTCTTCTACATGCAGACATTTTATATTTGGTTGTTCTTTTGCTTTTCCCAAATCAGAAATAAAAATGGTCTAGACTGATAAATATGTTATTTGCTCTGTGTACATGGGAGGGGAACATAAATATACTACTCCAGGTTAGCACATTTAAAGAGCAAACAAATATCTTCTCAAAGTAAGACACACTTAGAACCACTGAGTTTTATGTGGATTTGTATGTGAAACCCTGAATGGGGTCAGATTTCTTTGAAAATGGGCCCATCTACATTTGACAAGTTGGTGAACTTGGTTTGAGTTTACTCTGCGCTGGTTAGGCCTCAACTGGAGTATTATGTCCAGTTCTGGGCACCGCATTTCAAGAAAGATGTGGAGAAACTGGAGAGGGTCCAGAGAAGAGCAACGAGAATGATTAAAGGTCTTGAGAACATGACCTATGAAGGAAGGCTGAAGGAACTGGGTTTGTTTAGTTTGGAAAAGAGAAGACTGAGAGGGGACATGATAGCAGTTTTCAGGTATCTAAAAGGGTGTCATCAGGAGGAGGGAGAAAACTTGTTCACCTTAGCCTCCAAAGATAGAACAAGAAGCAATGGGCTTAAACTGCAGCAAGGGAGATTTAGGTTGGACATTAGGAAAAAGTTCCTAACTGTCAGGGTAGTTAAACACTGGAATAGATTGCCTAGGGAAGTTGTGGAGATATTTAAGAGTAGGTTAGATAAATGTCTATCAGGGATGGTCTAGACAGTATTTGGTCCTGCCATGAGGGCAGGGGACTGGATTTGATGACCTCTCGAGGTCCCTTCCAGTCCTAGAGTCTATGAGTCTATGAGTTGAGTGCGTAACACCCTCAACCCAGGCAAGCTTTGGGTGACAGTTTTACAATAGCTCTGTTAACTAAGTTTTAGCACCTTAGCTGTCTTACTACAAGATTATCACAATCGGACTTAAAATGTGATTTGTGTTCTGAGGGAAAACTATGTTAAAATGACACCTTCTGACTCAACAGATCTGTTCCTTTTGCAGATTTACTCTTATTTGTTGATGTCATGGACAGTGGGTCTTGGGCAGCACTTTAAAGGGCTGGGGCTCCCTGTTGCAGCCGGAGCCCCTGGCCCTTTAAATCACTGCCAGAGTCCTGCAGCTACTACCCTGGGGCTTCAGCAGCTGGGCTCAGGCGGTGCTTTAAAGGGCTTGGGGCTCCCCGCAGCGGCAGGAGACCCTGGCCCTTTAAATCCCCACAGGAGCCCTGCTGCTGCTACCCTGGGGCTCCAGCAGCTGGGCTTGGGCAGCAATTTAAGGGCCCTGGGGCTCCAGCTACTACGGGGAGCCCGACCCTTTAAATCGCCCCCCAAGCCCAGCTGCCAGAGCCCTGGGGTAGCAGTGACAGGGCTCTGTTGATGATTTAAAGGGCCTGGGCTCCGCTGCAGTACTGGCGGCCTGAGTCCCAGGCCCTTTAAATCCCCTCAGGGCTCCCAGCCACCTCTGCAGCTGGTAGCTCCATAGGTGATTTAAAGGCCCTGGGGTTCCCAGCCGCAGCCGGAGCCCCAGGGCATTTAAATCTTGATTTTGAGGCCCCACCTCTTCCGGTTGAGGCCACGCCCCTGCCCAGGTCTCCGGCATACCGGTAAGTTCTTTAACTTACTTTCACCCCTGTCCAGAACTATAATAGGGTTCAAAAAAGAATTAGATTAGAGGGTAGGTTTGCCAATGGCTGTTAGCCAAGATGGTCAGGAACACAACCCCATACTCTGTCCCTAGCCTCTGATTGCCAGATTCTGGGAATCAACAGCAGAGAGGAGAAAGGGATAGCTTGGTGGTTTGAGCATTGGCCTGCTAAACCCAGCGTTATGGGTTTAATCCTTGAGGGGGCAAAATCAGTACTTGGTCCTGCTAGTGAAGCTAGGGGGCTGGACTCAATGACCTTTCAGGGTCCCTCTCAGTTCTATGAGATAGGTATATCTCCATATATTGGAGGATAGATCTCCTGATGATTTCTTATTCTGTTCATTCCCTCTGAAGCATCTGGCATTGGCCACAGTCTGAAGACAAGATACTGGGCTGGATGGACCATTGGTCTGACCCAGCATGGCCGTTCTTGTGCAAGACACCCCCACTCTCTATTTGTAAAATGGGGCTATTACTCTCCTCCCTGACAGGAGTGGTGTGAGGATAAACTCAGTAGATGTTCAGATGCTGCAGTGATTGCTGAAAGTAGCTAGGTTTTGTAAGTATTCATGCCAGTAAAACTTGGTCACACAAATGTTCATGAGGAAATGCTCTGGCCTGCTAACCGAGCCCTAACTCTGACATTATGGAATGAGAAAGAGAGGGTGTGACAGAGGTGATGGAAAAATAGCTAGAGAGCAAGAAGCTTTTCCAAGAAAGAGTTTTATTCAGACTGTAAGAGCACTGGAAGGAACAAAGTGAGCTTGGCAAGTCACCTCTCTCTTTCTTAATAAATAAAAACTTTTTTTTATAGAGAGAGTAAAGAGCTCTCCAAGTTCACAAGCCTCTGAAGATCTTATTTAAAGTTATTTTCTGCTACTTAAATCACCCTTGCTGCACCTTTTGAGGATGCTTCAAAGTGCTCCTGCATGGACACTACTTTCAGACTTCCCACATCAATAGCTTCTCAAGGGGCATCCAGTTTGACATTCTGTAAGAAGCAGGAGTCTCTAAAAGTAGCATCTCAGTGGGTGTATGTAACTGACAAGTCTAGAAAATATTGGTGTTTGGAGGCATCTCCAGCCCACATAATCAGTGATAAACCAACTCCCCACAGTGGAGACTGGTCCTGTGTGGTGTTGAGCCTCTCACGTTTAAGTAAGTGGAAACAAATAACATTTAGTACCTTGCAGAAGTAAGGACACAACTCTGTGACCCCTATTTTCCCACAGTTTTCTATGCAGATTCTTATATGTCTGTGCCTCATCACCTCACAATCACTAATGGATTTGATCTTCACAGAAACCATGTGAGACAGGGAGGTATGATCCCATTTTACAGATAGGAAACTGAGGTAAAGGGTTGGTTAAGTGAGTTACTCAGCTAACACGAAAAAACCAGTAGCTAAGCCAGGAATTGAACCTTAGATTTAGTTGGTGTTAGTCCTGCTTTGAACAGGGAATTGGACTAGATAACCTTCTGAGGTCTCTTCCAACCCTAATAGTCTATGATTCCATAATCTCCTGAGTCCTAGGCAATCACTCTATCCATTTGATCATCCATCCTACTTATCTGCGTGTTTTCACCCCAGCTACCAGTTAACAAAAATGAGAGACACTTACGGAAACTTCTCCTTTTAATTTTTCCATCTTGCTGTTGAATCCCACCAGTTCAACCAAGTAATGTTATTTTCCTCTCCCTTCACTCAACTGCAAAATTCTCCTCCTTCACTGGATTTTCTCCTCCTTCACTTCATTTTCTACTAAATTTCCAGAAACATGATACTCCTTCATGACAGCACCACTCATAATGAATCTCCTGAAAATCTACTGTATGTCCCTATGTTTTCAGTTTTTATTAGTAAAAAAGAAAAATCTGGGAATTTTTCTGTGTTTATTTTCCAAATATTAAAACAAGGATGAATTGGATTTAATTTAAAAAAATGGGGAAAATGGAGGAAAAAAGAAATGCAAAAAACTTTCATAATACACACATTTTATTACTGTATAATTTAAACTTTTTATGTTCAATGTTATTTTTTCTCTTTCTCTCAGAGCTAGTATTTTTTCCAGAAATCCTGGTTTGTGTACACTCGCATAATTTTCTTCAAAGTATCCTCACTCGTGTTGAGCCTCTTGCTATCTTGGCAGTAGTCCAACTTTGAAAGTAAGCAACCGGCATCAGTAGATCCAGGGAGTACACTCAAAGCTTGCCATGCCATTTTGTGGAGTTGGGAACTGTGTCTTGATAACTGTTTCCAAAAGCTAGTATAACCCACAGAGCTTCTGGGTGTGGTGTTCTGTCCCATCTAGTGGCACCGAGACCACTTAGTGTGAGAGATTAAATGAGTCTACTCCACAGCCTTAGCTAACAGCCAGTTGGCTTTTAGCACATGTGATAGAGCAGGGGTCGGCAACCTTTCAGAAGTGGTGTGTCGAGTCTTCATTTATTCACTCTAATTTAAGGTTTCGCGTGCCAGTGATACATTTTAACATTTTTAGAAGATCTCTTTCTCTAAGTCTATAATATATAACTAAACTATTTTTGTATGCAAAGTAAATAAGGTTTTTAAAATGTTTAAGAAGCTTCATTTAAAATTAAATTAAAATGCAGAGCCCCCTGGACCAGTGGCCAGGACCTAGGCAGTATGAGTGCCACTGAAAATCAGCTCGTGTGCCACCTTTGGCACACATGCCATAGGTTGCCTTCACCTCTGGTAGAGGCTCATGCACTACGCTCCAGAGGCCCCAAGATCGATCCCACCCACTGACGACCAGGGTCTGTCAGGGTTACAAGTCAGGGCTCTTCCGGGTTTCAGTTGGAAGACTCTGAGGGTACGTCTTCACTACCGGCCATATTGGTGGGTAGCAATTGATTTCTCGGGGATCGATATATTACATCTCATCTAGACACGATATATCGATCCCCAAACGTGCTTCTATCGACTCCGGAACTCCACCAATGTGAACGGCGTAGCAAAGTCGACAGGGGGAGCTGTGGACGTCAATCCCGCGCCGTGAGGATGGTAGGTAACTCGATCTAAGATACTTCGACTTCAGCTACGCTATTCACGTAGCTGAAGTTGTGTATCTTAGATCGATCCCACCTCGTAGTGTAGACCAGCCCTGAAGCTCAGGATGTGCTCTACTCCGCTAGGGGAAGTATGTAACCCACACACCTCCTGGATGTGGTGTTTTCTCTCCCAGCTAGTGGCACTGAGACCACTTAGAGAGTTAAATGAGTCTGCTCTACAGCCTTAGCTAACAGGCAGTTGGCTTTCAGCTCATGCAGTAAGCTCCAGAGGCCCCAGGTTTGATCCTGCCTTCCTACGAGCAGAGTTTGGCATTACACTAGCACATCCAGTTTCATGCTGTCAGGGTTAGGTATGCTCATATCTATTCCTAAATATTCTCTAATTCTAAGGACCCCAAGCAGTGGCGATGCTACCAAATCCCTTAGAGTATTCTCTTCCATAGTTTAACAGATTTCACGACAAATACATATTTCCTCATAGACTATATGTATTTTCCTTAGCTTTATTTCATCCCATATCTCAATTATTCTCCTTTGGTCTACCCTCATCAATACCTCTTCTTTTTCATTTGCCCTCTGGAAAGTCTAAACATCTTAAAGCTTTTGATACAACATACTCAACTCATATTTCAGATATGTAAGGGTGTCCAGATATAGAATCACAGAAATGTAAGGCTGGGAGCGTCTTCAGGAGGCTACCTTGTCCATCCTCCTGCAGTGAGGCAGGATTAAGTATAAAATATGGGAGTTGCAAAAGTAAGCAGAGTCAGGATGAGCTCTACCCTGACATCTGGTGGTGAATTATGATGAGTGTGTAAAAGAATTTCAGGGACTGATCGTGTTTGCATAGGCACATCCACCCCGCCTGGCATAGCCCATGGCAGCCTGGGTTGGTTGCTTTGGCAGCTGTGGGATCCCCAGTTTCTTTGTTGTTGGGGCGGAAGGAGTGGAGTGTTGTCACCCTGATTGTGTGGATGAGGAACTGTGAAACTGCTTTGTGACAGGGAGTCTCACCATCATTTGAATGGCACTCACTAGACAAGGGAGTGGCTCCTTGTGTGAGCCAGAAGCATCAGTTTCACCTTCTTCTTTCTCCACTGTTGAATACCAGAACTTATTTTTGATTCCCTTAGGAATCTAAGTTACAGGTTCCTGAGCTGAAACCACTAAAGAGCTGTGCTAACTAGTGCGGGAGCCTGAAACTATATTGCGGAATAGAGCATCTGACAGAGCAGAGCAGTTTGTGGGGCAGTTGGAGCAGATCACAGGACAGCTGGTGGAGCAGAACAGCTGGCAGAGCAGAGCGGAGCTGAGCAGTTCGTGGGGAAGGCAGAAGCAGAATCCCACGGAGATGCAGGGCAGTCAGCCCCAGACCACATAAGGTGCCCCTTTCTACCTAGGTTGGTGGGGTGTATACCCCTGCAGATAGACTTTGAACTCTGGGGTTGCACTGACCTGGGACAGAGATTTTTGGGTTGCGGGACTGTCATAAACAGATAGTTAAGGGTTAATGTCTCTTTTACCTGCAAAGGGTTAACAAGCAGTGAACCTGCAACACCTGACCAGAGGACCAATCAGGAGACAAGATGCTTTCAAATCTCGGTGGAGGGAAGCCTTTGTTTGTGTTTTTTGGGTTTTGCTTTGTTCTCTCTGGGTCCTGAAAGGGACTAGACGTGCAACCAGGTTTCTTGCCAATCTCCCTGCTACAGTCTCTTATATATTCAGAATAGTGAGTATTAAGTAGAAAAGGCGGTTATAGTCTTTTGATTGTTTTCTATATTTGCAAATGTGTATTTTGCTGGAAGTATTTTAAATTGTATTTTGCTGGGAGGAGGCTTCTCTCTAGTGTCTATAAGCTGAAAGACCCCGTAACTTTTACCATCTAAATTACAGAGACAACTTTTACTTTTTTTCTTTCTTTTTATTAAAAGTTTTGCTTTTTAAGACCTGTTTGATTTTTTCCCCTTGTTGAGGCTCAAGGGAATTGAGTCTGTACTTACCAGGGAATTGGTGGGAGACAGGGAGAGAGAAGGGAGGGGGGAAAGGTGGAATCCCTTTGTTTTAGATTCACGGAGCTTGAATCTGTCTCTCTCTCCAGGATAGCCCAGGGAGGGAAAGCCTGGGAGGGGGAGAGAAAGGGGAGAAAAAACCTGATTTCTCTGTGTGTTGTGATTCAAGGAGTTTGAATCATGATGATCTCCTAGTTTACCCAGGGCGAGAAAGATCTGGGAGGAAGAAAGGAGGGGAAATGGTTTATTCCCCTTTGTTGTGAGACTCAAGGAATTTGGGTCTTGGGGTCCCCAGGGAAGGTTTTTAGGGGGACCAGAGTGCCCCAAAACACTATATTTTTGGGTGGTGGCATCTTATCATATCTAAGATGGTAATTAAGCTTAGAGGAATTCATGCTGGTACCCCATCTTTTGGACTCTAAGGTTCAGATTGGGGAATTATACCATGACAGGGACTTTTGGGACTGTGGGTGATCTTTGGATTGCTGGACTCTAGGGACATTTAGGGTATTGGACTTTGGTGTCTTGGGGTGATTTTGGGGTTGCTGGACTCAAGAGCCCAGGGAAGAGGACACGGCCCAATTTCCTGGGGTGGGTCTTTGCTCATGGTTTGGTCTATGAACCATAGTTGAGGTGTTTTCCCAATTTAATGCTATGTTGTTTATCTCATGTTATTAAACATTTTCTGCTACACCAAGACTCTGTGCTTGCGAGAGGGGAAATATTGCCTTTTTGAGGCGCCCAGGGGTGTGTGTAAGATTTTCCCAGGTCACTGGGTGAGGGCTCGAGCTGGTTTTGTATTACATTGTAGGGAAGGGACCCCTATGTATTGAACCCGGCCCTTGCTGCTATCAATTCGGCCTGGCAGAAGGGTTACACAAACAAAGAAGCCATGGCTGGTAACTTGTAAGTTGATTTCCTTGCTGGTAAGAATATTTCCTGTGTAGTTAAAGGATAAGAAGGTTTAGGTCTGGTTAATATGTGGATGGTTGATTACTCAAAGGATGCCTAGTGCTGATTTCTTGTTTCTCCTGCATAGCCATACTGATTATCCTCAGTCACAGGTGCCAACCTTTCCAGGTGCCAGTGGGTGCTCGCCCCTTGCCCCACTCCACCTCCTGCTGCCCTGCCCTCATCCCAACCCATTCCCCAAATCCCCACCCCAATTCTGCCGCCTCCCATCCCCTATTGGACCCCTTCCCCAAACCCCTGCCCCGGTCCAGCTTCTTCCCCGTGTGCATGCCATTCCCCCTGCTCTTCCCTCCCTCCCAGTGCTTGCCACTGTGAATCAGCTGTTTTGCGGTGGG
Organism: Gopherus evgoodei; assembly: GCF_007399415.2. Taxonomy (NCBI): domain Eukaryota; kingdom Metazoa; phylum Chordata; order Testudines; family Testudinidae; genus Gopherus; species Gopherus evgoodei. Next base: position 12,464,754 of record NC_044326.1, read on the forward strand.
AAGTGCTGGGAGGGAGTGGGGAGAAGTGGGGAGGAGGCATAGTGGAGGTGAGCTGGGGTGGGATAGCAGGGTGAAGAACGGCTGGTGGGTGAAGAACACCCACCAATTTTTCCTTCTTGGGTGCTGGCTGGTGAGTCCTGCCCACATGCTCAGGGTTTAGCTGATCGCCATATTTGGGGTTGGGAAGGAATTTTCCTCCAGGGCGGATTGGCAGGGGCCCTGGAGGTTTTTTGCCTTCCCCTGCAGAGTGGGGCATGGGTCGCTTGCTGGTGGATTCTCTGCAGCTTGAGGTCTTCAAACCAATTTTGAGGATTTCAATAACTCAGTCCTGGGTTAGGGGTTGTTATAAAAGTGGATCGGTAGGGTTCTGTGGCCTGCCTTGTGCAGGAGGTCAGACTAGATGATCATATTTGTCCCTTCTGACCTATGAGTCTATGGGTGCTCCAGCCCCAGAGCACCCATGATGTCGGCGCCTATATCTTCAGTGTCCAATCCTACAGACTTTATTCAGGAGAGTAAATTCTTCAAGATAAAGACGTTACTTTTTATAATGCTTATGTAAACCGATTGTTTGGATTTGATGACTTGCATTGTGGTCTGACAGTGCTCTGCTGGAATATCCAAGTTTCAGATTTCTGCTCCTTTTAGATTTTTCCACCAGGCTGTATTGAGCACAACAGTCACCTTTAGAACCTTCCCAACTGCTGTTTGAAAGTAATCACCATTAGCAGAGTATTGCCTGTGCTAAGTGTGGGTAATGCCACTAATTAGATGACAGATGAAACTGTAAAGATTTTCATGCTGACCTCTGTCCCAACTATTAATATTATTTATTACCGTGCAGGAGCTGAAATTGGGGTCCCATTGTACTAGACATTGTGCAAATGAATAGTAAGAGAAAGCTCTTACCCTGAAAGGGTTTACAGTCTAATTACATGAGATGGAAGGGAGGAAAAACAGACTTGATCCGGGTTACAAAGCATGCTACTAGAGATAGGAATAGAGCCCCTATTTTCTGGGCTTAAGCTAGTGTGCTATCCACTATACCATACTGCCTCTCTCCTGGGTGGAAGGGGATATGGGGGGCAGGGGGAATACCAGGTACAACAAAAGCAACTTTCACCAGCAATGGGATGGAAACTGAATGGATAGAATGGTTTTGTGTAGCACAGGACGATGTGGAGACAGAAAGACCCACCAAAAAAGTGAGCAAGAGAGGGAGTCATAAGGAAACTGTAGCTCAAGAAGGGAAGGAAGAGGGGAAACAACAGGGATCATCCAAAGAAATCTTCACTTCCTATCTCTGGGGGAAAGGCGACTAAAATAAAACGAGGGATGGAAGAGCCAGCTCAGAGAAAATCAGAACTAGACCCATCCTGGAGGATAGAAACATGAAGGGCCAATACAAATCCCTGGGATTTAAGTGATTTATGCGTCTTGTGTGGATCCTTTCCACAGAGGTGAATTTCACCCAGGAAGGAGGCTGTTTCCAGCATACTTCCTGCTCCGTTTTCAGCAGCAACAGAAGTGAGAGCAATTTTCCTGATATTCCCACTGAATTCACTTACCGGAGCAGGAGGAAAAAGAAAAAAATGTTTTTAATCATAGCACAATCCATAATGTTTGCAATAAAATGAAACAGATTTGGCCACCATTACTCACCAGGATCTAAAAGAGAGAGCAATCACTTAGACTCTGTTCATATAGCAATAGACCACAGTGACACTTCGGAAGTGACAAACATTATTAATCATTTAAAATGAAACAGAAGGCAGTGGCAGCTGCATCAATGATAGCTATACTCAGAATCCAGCATTCTCCTTCCATATGTAAAATAAACATGTCAATTCATTTGCCTTCGCCAAGCAAATGTCATCTGACTCCATTAAAAGCTCTTCCGTTTTATAAGCCATGGTGCAATAAATAGTAATACTTTTATCAGCCTTTTTGAGGGTGCAATTTGCATCTACAAAACGAATCAGGGTTGGAAAATGTGAGTGCAAAATTTGTCAGCGCAAATTGCACCCCAGAAAAAGTAAGGCCACCATGCTGAAAAGTTGTCCTGTGCTCTGCAGCCATGTTCAAAATGTGGAGGAGAAACACAGGAGTCAAGAAAAATATCTCCTCCCTACTCATAAAGGCAAAGATTTTAAAAATTGACTAGTGATTTTGAGTGGCCAATTTAAGACACTATAAAGAGACCAGATTTCTAGAGGGCAGATGCTCAGCATATGTTGACTGTCAGGTGTTGTGGCCAAATTTGTTCAAGAGATAACTCCCTAAAATTCAGTGGAATTACATCAGAGATGACAGAGGCACATAATGCCTTGGCCTTCTAAACAACAGCAATGTATAATACTGTCTTTGGGCTGAGAAAGTTCTGCCTATTTTTAAAGCATCTTTTTTGTCCATTTGTTATGATGAGTCAAAAATTTTCTATAGGCACTTTATTTTTATGGATAATTCATGTTTGGTTTAAAAGAAAACATTTGTGGAAAGTGTCTGCTTTCCTCAAAAAAGTTTTTATTCCGGGTTGTTTTGTTCCCCAAGCCATAAAAATTGTGTGGGAGGCGGGCAGGGTGGCAGATTTTGGCTGAAATTTATTTTGTTTCGAGCAGTTTTCAGTAAAAAAAAATCTGGGTGTTGCTTGCCAAGAACTGAAAAAATTTGCATTTTGGCTTTTCATTTTTTCAACAAGCGGCTGAACAATTTGTATCATGATGTCTGTAACTTCTCCACATCCCTCTGCTGATATTTTATAGCGGCTATCTCTCAAAAATATGTGCTATCAAGACACTTATTTGAGAGAGAACAATGCTTACATGCTGAATTTGGCATCCAAACCTAGCCCCCCTTTTTTTTTTTGGTCGAGTTTTTTATATTGTTTGGCTGATTTTTTTAATTAAACTTTCTCACTTTTCTCAAGGCCGTAGTTCCATAGGCTTTGATGGGAATGTGCATGTAATAAGACAAGCAGGAATTGAGCTTCACAATCCCTGGGCTACTTTGATGACTTGGGTACCAATCCTGTCAAATGATGAGTTTCTTCCTGCAAGATGCTGAGTGCTTTCAACCCTCAGTAAGGGCCATATTCTGCCATCCTCCCTGACTCCTCAAGTAATGGCCTATCTGGCCCTTAAGTCATTGGGAGTTTTGATGGGGGGATGGGTTAGTACCATACACTGCCAGCGAAAGACTTAGCTAGAGAGAATTAGCATATCGAGAACCTGGCAGGTGGGCCAGGCCCAGTTCAGGATTAGGCCCAGCTGGGGAGGAGTTGAGGGACTGAATTAAGGATAAAACCTAGCTGAGAACTGTGGGGTGACTAATAAAGGAAAGAATCAGGGCAATAGAAAGGAGCTCCAGGAGTCCTCTCCTGAGAAGGGATCTCCGTCAAAGGGCCAGGAGAGACACTGGGAAGCCACACAGTTGTAGGGAGCTTCAGTGGTGAGCCATCACAATAGGGCAGGACCCCAGAGCAGCAGTCTTGGGGTCAGATTTCTGGAGGAAACCGATACGGCCACACAGAGAGCCTTGGAAGAGACAGACAGGAGCTGGGCCTCCAGGGAGAAGGAGCTGGGCCTCCAGGGAGAAGGTCCTGGGAAGTGTTACTCAGTACAAGAGCAGAATAGAACTCTGCAGAGCCCGGCAAAGGGTGAAGTGTCTGGGAAGGAGTGAACCCAGGTAGGGGCTGGGGAAAAGGGCCTGCATGCCAAAGTAGGAAGTACTCCAGGGAGACAGCAAGGAGTTTGAGGAAGCTGACCTTAGCCACTTGCTAAAGGGTCTCTGGGCTGGAACCTAAAGTGGGGGGAGGGCTTGGGTTCACCTACCAGCCACCCAGTAAAGTGGCCTGAAAGCCTCCCCTTAATATAAAGAATGTAATGACTATTGAGCCCAGAGTTGAAACAAAGACCCGGCTTAAGGTCATTGGATGTATTGTTTGTGGGACCCTATGATGGTCCATATGTGTCCCACACTGGAAAGAGGAAGTAATGAGATCCTGTGGACCCAGCTGACCATGCCCAGTGTGACTGACTAAAAGGACTGGCTGCATGAAGACAAGGCTTAAGTAGAAGCATCTTGCCAAAGATTTTGAGTTCACAGTATACATTTATTTTTGGAGTTCATTACCCCTGAAGGGGTAGGACTCAACTGTGCCTTAGCTGGAGGGTTAAAACATCGCTGCACCAGACCTATGAGAGGTGACAACTGACCCCTGAAGACCCCATGACAAAGTGAGTTGTGCCTCATTGGGCTACAAGGTGAAACCACAGAAGTGGGCCCTGTCACAGAAGTGATGAAGCTGAACGTGACCTGGCTGGAGGTCATGAGAAGAAGCAGATCATTACAGGTGCAGAGCGGCTGTCAGTAGGGAGTGCCCAGCCCCAAGGGGTACATCACTCTTCTGCCTGAGCTAAACATACTCATCACATCACAGGAAGCAGTATTCCTCTAGGCCCTTTTCTTGTGAATGTGGCTGTTGGTGCCACAATGGTGAGACTAAAGCTGCGTAGCTCAAATGCTATTGTCCTCCTCAGTCTGCAATGCAGGGCTGGCTCTACTTTACAGGCAGCATGGAAAGCAGCTATTTAGGGCAGCAAAAAATGGTCACTGGTAAAACAGAAGATACAAAAATAAGATTAAACTAAGAGAATCTGAAACTCTTTGTTTTCATTAATAAATGGCCTTTTCCTACCTTCTCCTATGTTCCTGCCTTGGATCATCCAGGAGGACCATGTCCTATTAACCTTCCAGTCCACCTGAAAGGCCCATTTTTGTTGTGCTCCTTATACTGAATCTAGTTCAGTTACAGTAACATCTCCCTATTCATCGTTTCCCTCTTTCTAACTTCTGTTTGCTAGTCAGGCTGTCCTAAGATCACAAGCTCACTGGAACAGAACTCATCTCTTCTGCAATGTCTGGACAGTGCTTAGCACATTGGATACATGTTGTGGAAATTAATGTAAACAGATATTAAAAGATAACACTGACTATTTAAATTGGAAGCTTAAATCATAAACCTGTTGAGGGAGCCTAATCAAACTTGGAGCCAATAGCCTTTATTTAAAAAAGAGACATTAACTGAAATATTAAATATTAGATTAAGATTTCAAACAACCTTTTCTTTGAAAAATGAGGAAACTTGTCCCCTTTGCACTGTTCATCTATAGATTTTAGTCCAGAATGAATTAAATTTAGACATTACAAAGACCCATTATCTGCCCCTTTATTTTTACATATAAATGTCAACAAATATCAACTCATGAATTAAAAAAAATCTCTCACCACATCTTTTATCAATAAAACACAATGTTCTATTTTTTATCTTATTAATCACTGTTACCGACATCTGCTTAATATGATGGATAAATATGAGATGAGAGCTATTGGATGGTAAGCAATAATAGTTCTTTGCAAATGATGATGAATAAAGAGGAAGATGAATGTGTACAGATAGTGTATCAGCATAATGGACTGCTTTCTAAGAGCCATCTTTATTTGTGCTTTCTGCTCTATTGCATGTAAAATTTAATCTCAAGTTCTTTACCATGGACTCTTTTGCACATGAATATTTTTAGGGGGTGACTGGCTAAAGCCAGTGATGAGCTGTCTTTGTGAACATGAGTATTCCCAAATTGTGATGGGATATGTACCCTACACAGGCCCTCATCAGGTTAATTTGAGCCTTAGAGGCCAAATAACCTACTTGGTAACACCTCCCAGCTGAGGTGGAGTTGGGTGGCTTCTGTGGTTATTATAAATCCAGGAAGTTTGTAGCAGAAAGAGGCTGTAGGGAGAGGGGCTGCAGAGATAAGAAATAATCCAGGGAGGCAGCAAGGATTTTGAGGGAGGAGCCCTTGGCTATTAGGTATAAGGTCCTTGGGCTGGAATCCAGAGTGGAGAGAAGGCCTGGATTCCTCTCCCAGACACTGAGAAAGGTGGGGTGAAACCCCCTGATATAAGAGGTGAACAACCTTGGAGCCCAGAGACAGACGGAAGACCTGCTGTAAGGTCATTGGACTACAGCTTGGTTGGACTCTCTCCCAAAAGGGGTGGTCTAAAGTGTGACTTGGCCAGAGGTCCCGTCTGCAGGCTAAGACTCCCACAGAGACAGACTAACTGTCAACAGGGCGTTCCCTACAGGAAGACAGCCACTACACTCTGCCTGGCCATAAGGAGGTGCTCCTATGGGGAGTGAACCCCTTCACACAAGCATTGAGTTGTTTGTACACCCACCAACTGCTATAAATAGGGTATATTGTACCCTATCTGACCTAATTTAGATATGGTAGTTTGCACAATTTCATGCCTGAGAATGTTACAATGCTATCTGTACATCCTGCCCTCCCTGAAGCATTTCAAATTGAAATGACAATATTACACCAACAAATGTGATCAGTTGATGCTAGCACAAGATTTACATAAGCACTTGCTTTTAGAAATTGTACTTGGAGGAAACATATGCAGAAAATAACTCCTTAGCATTTGTATAGATGTAGTCTAGTTCCCACTGCATTTGGTGCTAAAACACCCATTGGCTGATAAGGCCATTTGGGCCAGATTTTCAAAATCTACTCTCATCTAAGCACCTAAATGAAGTGGCCAGATGGGAACTGCTAGGTGCTCAACTTTTTTGAAAATTGGGCTCTGATTGTTGGCACTGAGTCTGTCTGAAAATTCAGGCCTTCTTGGTCTTATATAAGTGAGTAATGAGGAAGGGCATTTGCTGATTGTTCGTGGACATCTGAATGAGTTTGATATCACCACTCAGGCTTGTCTCTTAAGCATTTGCCTTTTTTTTACATGGTTGTCTATTATCTTGACTTTTCCTATCTGTAGACAATGGATCATGTCCTCAGCTAGCATAAATCGGCATGGCTCTCTTAACTTTAATGGAGATATACCAACTCATACCAGCTTAAGGTCTATGTTTTTCTATTGTGTTGTTCATGTGAAGTTGTACATTATGAGAAGTTTCTATTATAACTCCTCTACTGTTCCATTTAACTGGGAATTTGGAGTGCCTGGTCTTTATGCTTTGTGCCTAAAAACCAATATAAGACTAATGTCAGACTGTGATATGCGGTGGAATTATGCGCTCTGGCCAAATTCTGTCACTCTTACTCCCAGTGAGTTGGACCTCACTCTGCCAATAGACCCACTGAAGTCAAGCAGTAAGGGACTACTTATTAAATATGCTACTATTCAACTTGTATACATCTACAAACAAAGCATGTAGGCCATATGTACACGATGGAGAACTCTATCCTGGGAAGCAGTGACTCTGACAAAGAGTTGGAGGTCATGGTGGACAATCAGCTGAACATGGCCAAATGCGCTAATGCAATCCTTGCATACATAAACAGGAAAATCTTGAGTACGGAGTAGAGAGGTTATTTTACCTCTATATATGGCACTGGGGTGACTGCTACCAGAATACTGTGTCCAGTTCTGGTGTCCACAGTTCCAGAAGGATATTGATAAATAGGCAAAGGTCCAGAGAAGAACCATGAGAAGAATTAAAGGATTAGAAAATGTTCCTTGTAGTGATAGAATCAAGGAACTCAATCTAGAGGGGTAGCTGTGTTAGTCTGTATCAGCAAAAACAATGAGGCATCCTTGTGGCACCTTAGAGACTAACAAATTTATTTGGGCATAAGCTTTTGTGGGCTATCACCCACTTCATCAGATGGGGTAAAAGGCCACAAAAGCTTATGCCCAAATAAATGTGCTAGTCTCTAAGGTGCCACAAGGACTCCTTGTCGTATTACATGACTTACCCCCTAGTGAGGTACATGTGAGGTTAGCTGGGTCTATGGAATCATTAGTATATGGCCCTTGCCTGCTATGGGCCACTTTCTGATACTTTTGGTGCAATTCAGAGGGAGGTGACTATTTTCCACAACTACTCTCATTGGAGTCAATTGGACATTTTGTGGAGGATGCTGCTATTCATCAAAAATGGGTGTATCAGAATCTGACCCTATACAGATGTCCATGCTCTTCACTCAGCTGGCCTGTGTGCCCATCCCAGCACTCAAATTGCTTTAAAGCACTAGCTAAAACTTAGCAACTCTTGCATGAACCTTACTCTTGTTGTATTTCAAATAGACTTGCTATAACCTTTAATTTTAACAAAATTATTTCCCTTTTATTTCAATATATTTATAATTTGATTAAACCCCCCAAACCTTTCAGCCTTATCCTAAGCCCCCAAGCACATTTGTATTAATCAAACACAATTATTGACTTATCAGAGCTGTACCATTGTGATTTTCCTTTTCCCATGAACTCTCTTATCAGTGGTCCCAAAGTATCACCTCGCAGGTATTGATTTCCCTTTTCTTGATGCAGTAAAGTGAAGGTCATATCTTTGTGTTCAGTAAACTCTGCTGCTTGAGGAGCTGAATTGCCAAACACAAGTAGCCTCAAGGACATTTTGATGAAACAGTTTGTAGTAATTAGTTTTTTTTTTTCCTGATGGAAAAATGAATAAAAGAATCTCGTCAGGTTTTAGGCTTGGTAGCTTCTGCCTGTGATTTAACTTGTGTTATTTATTTTGTACATCTGGATGCTAAATGGAAACATTTTCAGCATCAGTTTCTTGAGCCTATCTTTTGTATCCATTTTTGATAGGTATAATCAGAGGATCAGAGGTACAAATAGTCTTGGAAGTCTTTTCTCCTCATATGTCATGTCAGCATCTGAGGAACCAAAGTGTAAGTAATAATAATAATGCTACTTTGCACTTTCAAAGCACTTTGAAAGCATGAATTAATTCACTCAGCAGAGAAAGCAGGGAGGATAAGTATCATTATATTGTATAGGTGCTCAGATACTACAGTGATGAGAGAAACAGATGACTGGGAAACAGAGATACAGAGGTTAAGGCCAACATTTACAAAAGCTCCTGCTAAATGGGAGTGCTTCAGTGCCTGGGATCCCGACACAAGACCCCTAGGACTTGAGCTCCATTAGCTCCTCTTGCCTTCATTTGGAGTTCTGGCTGTTTGGCACCTCTGAAAATCGAGCTATTGAAGCACCCAGAGATCAAGACACCCAAAACTTGTGATCCACCTCTCAAAATTTGGGCCTAAGTAACTTACCAGAGGCTGTTCAAACAGGGCCACCCAGAGGATTCAAGGGGCCTGGGACAAAGCAATTTTGGGGGTCCTTTCCATAAAAAAAAGTTGCAATATTATAGAATACTATATTCTCTTGGGGGCCTGGGTCAAATTGCCCCACTTGCCCCCTCCCCCCCCCCCGGGCAGCCCTGTGTGCAGAGTCAGTGGCAGGAACGGAACTCAGAAGTAAAGCTTTTCAAAAAATGGTAACTTTTTGAGAAAATGCCACCTTTTTTATTTAACCTTTATTGTTTAAATTTTTGGTGGAAATGTTTGTCAAAATTTGCAATTTCAAACAGGTCTTCGTAGGATTCTCAACTGCAAGACCTGTACTTTAAATTTACAAGTTACATCATACTTTCTCCCTAGGAAAATATCATACTCGGGGGAGAGGAGGGAAAAGGCAATTTTAAGGGAGGGAAGTGTCAAAGTTTCAGGGTAACTGCACCTGTCTCTTCTCTCTGTGGTCCACTCCAGAAGTGCCCAGCCAGGTCTCTGATCTCCAGCTATCACCTTTCCCTGGGCAGGGACCTTTGGAATTAATTGATAAACTTAACAGTAACAAGTCATTGGGACCAAATGGCATTCACCCAAGTGTTCTGAAAGAACTCAAATGTGAAATTGCAGAACTATTAACTAGGGTTTGTAACCTGTCCTTTAAATCAGCTTCTGTACTCAATGACCTGGAGATAGCTAATGTAACACCAATATTTAAAAAGGGTTCTAGAGGTGATCCCAGCAATTACAGACTGGTAAGTCTGATGTCAGTACCGGGCAAATTAGATGAAACAATAGTAAAGAATAAAATTGTCAGACCCGTAGAAGAACATAACTTGTTGGGCAAAAGTCAACATGATTTCTATAAAGGGAAATCATGTCTTACTAATCTATTAGAGTTCTTTGAAGGGGTCAAAAAACATGTGGAGAAGGGGGATTCACTGGACACAGTGTACTTAGATTTCCAGAAAGCCTTTGACAAGATCCCTCACCAAAGGCTCTTATGTTAATTAAGTTGTCATGGGATAAGAGGGAAGATCCTTTCTTAGATTGAGAACTTGTTAAAAGATAGGGAACAAAGGGTAGGAATAAATGGTAAATTTTCAGAATGGAGAGGGGTAATTGGTGGTGTTCCCCAAGAGTCTGTCCTAGGACCAATCCTATTCAACTTATTCATAAATGATCTGGAGAAAGGAGTAAACAGTGAGGTGGCAAAGTTTGCAGATGATGCTAAGCTGCTCAAGATAGTTAAGACCAAAGCAGACTGTGAAGAACTTCAAAGAGATCTCACAAAACTAAGTGATTGGGCAACAAAATGGCAAATGAAATTTAATGTGGATAAATGTAAAGTAATGCACATTGGGAAAAATAACCCCAACTATACATACAATATGATGGGGGCTAATTTAGCTACAACTCATCAGGAGAGAGATCTTGGAGTCATCGTGGATAGTTCTCTGAAGACATCCTCGCAGTGTGCAGTGGCAATCAAAAAAGCAAACAGGATGTTAGGAATCATTCAAAAAGAGATAGAGAATAAGATGGAGAATATCTTATTGCCCTTATATAAATCCATGGTATGCCCACATCTTGAATACTGCAAACAGATGGTCTCCTCATCTCAAAAAAAATACACTGACGTTAGAAAAAGTACAGAAAAGGGAAACTAAAATGATTAGGGGTTTGGAACGGGTCCCATACGAGGAGAGATTAATGAGGCTAGGACTTTTCAGCTTGGAAAAGAGGAGACTAAGGGGATATAGGATAGAGGTATATAAAATGTTGAGTGGTGTGGAGAAAGTGAATAAGGAAAAGTTACTTACTTGTTCCCCTAATGTATGAACTAGGGGCCACCAAATGAAATTGACGGGCAGCAGGTTTAAAACAAATAAAAGGAAGTTCTTCTTCACACAGTGCACAGTCAACCTGTGGAATTCCTTGCCTGAGAAGGTTGTGAAGGCTAGGACTGTAACAGAGTTTAAAAGAGAGCTAGATAAATTCATGGAGGTTAAGTCCATAAATGGCTATTAGCCAGGATGGGTAAGTAATGGTGTTCCTAGCCTCTGTTTGTCAGAAGGTGGAGATGGATGGTGGGAGAGAGATCACTTGATCATTACTTGTTAGGTTTACTCCCTCTGGGGAACCTGGCATTTGCCACTGTTGGTAGACAGGATAGTGGGCTGGATGGACTTTGGTCTGACCCAGTATGGCCGTTTTTATGTTCTTATATTTTCTCTTCTGTTTTAAGGCTGCACAGCGCTCTGCCTTACACTATGATATTTTCAGCAAATCAGTCTGCCTAACAGCCAGCACCTGTGCTTTGCTTTTTCTCTGAGCACTTTGAAAAGTGTATTGCCAGCGGTTAGAAGTTACCACACAGATCTTTCTCAGCTGAACTTCTTTATTCTTAAGGTAAAAGCATTACAGAGAAAACATATACAAACAGTAAATGTAGTATTCATTTAAATGAAATATATGGGCCCAAGAGAGTCAACATAACACAGTCACGGTCCAACATGAAACAGTATTAATGTTTGGGGTTTGGTATACAGAGATCTCAGCCTGCTTAGTACCATGGCAAACACACTATTAAACATCCTTTTATTAAAGATACTGAAAAGAAGAAAAACAGTTAAACAACTTGAAATGTGAAGTATTAAGGTAGGCTCTCATTTTAACAACATCTCTTGTTCTTTGTTCCTTTAGCTGGAAAGAGTTTTTAGAAGGAAAAAAAACAACCTTGTTCGATAGTCACTTAGATCAGAGGTCGGCAACCTTTCAGAAGTGGTGTGCCGAGTCTTCATTTATTCACTGTAATTTAAAGGTTTGTGTGCCGGTAATATATTTAAATGTATTTAGAAGGTCTCTTTCTATAAGTCTATATATTATATAACTAAACTAGTGCTGTCTTGTAAAATAAACAAGGTTTTCAAAATGTTTAAGAAGCTTCATTTAAATTTAAATTTAAATGTTGATCTTACGCTGCTGGCCGGCTCAGCCTGCTGCTGGTCTGGGCTTCTGTTCAGCTAGGCAGGCAACGAGCTGAGCAGGGCCTGCGGCCGGGGCACCGGCTGACAAGGGTCCGGCAGCCAGAACTCCAGACCGGCAGCATGCTGACTGCCCACTCAGCCCACTGCCACTCAGGGGTTCCATCCACCGGCTCCTGCCAGCGGGGATCCCGGCTGCCGGATCTGCTCAGCCCTCTGCCAGTCTGGGGTCCCAGACCTGCCCACATACAGTGGGTACCTACCTTCTCCCTGATTCTGGCCCATTCTCTTCCTCTCTGCACTGAGCTGAGGGTGGGAGTGAAGGGTCTGGCCAGGAGCTAGAATGAGGGAGGGGGCTCAGGGTTGGGGCAGGAGGTTTGGGTTTGGGGCACTTACCTGGGCAGCTCCCATTTGATGAGAGGGGTGCAGGTGAGAATGTGGGGTGGTGGTGCAGGAACTCCCATTTGGTGCTCAGGGTGGGGGTGGGAATGTGGGGGGTACAAGAGTCAGGGCTGAGGGCATGTGAGGGGGGTGCAGGTATCAGGGCAGAGGGGGAGCTGAGTATGTGTGTGGGTGCCAGAGTCAGGGCTGGGGTCGTGGGGGGGTATGAAGGAGTCAAGCAGAGGGCTGGGTGTGTATGAGGGAGCTTCAGGGCAGGGGTCTGGGGGATGTGCAGGGGTGCGGGGCTCAGGGCAGAGGGCTGGGTGACTGCCCCCCTTAGAACTCCCAACTTCCCAGCTCCTTGTACCCTGACTACCCCCTCCTGGGACGCCTGCCCCTAACTGCCCTCCAGGACCCCATCCCCTATATAATGCTCCCTGCTCCTTGTTCCCTGACTGCCCCCCTAGCCCCCTACCCTCTACCTGTCCCCTGACTGCCCCAACCCCTCTCCACACCCCTGCCTCCTGACAGCCCCCCCCAGAACTCCCAACTCATCCAACTCCCCCAGCTCCTTTCCCCTGACCACTCCCTCCAGAGACCCCTACCCTAACTGCCCCTCCCCAGGACCCTCCTTGCTTCCTGTCCCCTATCTGTCCTTACCCCTATCCACCCCCCATCCAACCCCCCTTGCTCCCTGACTGCCCCCTCCAGAGACCCCCGCCCCTAACCACCCGCCCAGGATCCCACCCCCATCCAACCCGCACTGCCCTCTGTCCCCTGACTGTCCCCACCCCTTATCCAACCCCCCACAGGCCACGACCCCTTACCTTGAGACTCCAAGCAGAGCCAGATATGCTGCCCTGCAGGACCACGCAGCTGCAACCCCCAGAGCACTGCGTGTGCAGTGGAAGGGCTCCAGGGGAGGGTTGAAGGCAAGAGAGGACCTGGCAGCTTGCTGCGCTCAGCCAGGCACTCTGGCCTGAGAGCGTGGACCCCATGGCTTACCGCTCCGGGAGAGTGGGGCCATTTGCTCACCCCGTGTGCATAGCTATGCTTCTGCTCCCTGCCCCCGTGGGGGAAGTGGAGGGCAGAGGAGAGCGGGCCAGGCTGTGCAGGATTTTTAATGGCACGCTGGAGTCCCAGCAAGCAGCAGCGTGCCATTAAAAATCAGCTCCCATGCCGTCTTTGGCACGCGTGCCATAGGTTGCCAACCCCCGACTTAGGTGGCATTAAAGATTGTAATAACTGCGCTTCTGAAGGAAAAGAGAAGAATTTAGCTAAGATGAGCTTGAGCTGTTGTTGCTCTTAAAATCCAATCCTGTTTCCTAGAAGACAAAACGTGACACAATCACACAAAAAAGGGGAAAGACAAGAACAACATAGAAAGAAAATGCAGCTTCTGTCTCTGGTGCTGCCTCTCACTCACAATGTCACTGTTCTAAAACACGGCACAGCACAACAGTCTTATTAGCCACTCTGAAACCTGCCAAACATGTACCGGCATTGTGCTGTTTAGGGCTATGCTTTTAGCTGCCTCTTTCTAGTCATAGGCTTTGAACAGTGTTGGAAAATATACGGTCTTGGTTGGCTAAGCCAGACTCTTATTAGACAGAAGGAAAAAGGAAAGGGAAGAAATAAGGGGGGGAAGGACACATGAGGGGGAAAGGGGGGAGAGACAGTTTCACATCCAAAATGGTGTTTGGGATTCAGCTAGAGCTGGGAGAAGTGGCAATGAATATGTAATGAGAGACAGTCCCAGCCCCAAAATGCTCACAGTCTAAACAGACAACATAGACAAAGAGTGGGAATAGAAACAGAGAAGTAGTGACTTATCCAGGCCCCACTGGAGGTCATTAGTGAAGCAGGGATTGGAATCCAGGCCCTTCAGTCCAATACCAAATCCACTTGAACACACGACCTTAATTAATTTCAGTAAGGGTTAAATTATGTGTATTGGACTTATCAAGGACTGCATATGCTGGGAGAGGCGCCCATTCCCTGGCCTGGCCTAGCCTAGCCTGGCCGGGCCCTACCAGAGCTGCTGCAGCTGGGGAAAGGCGGCCCTCCTCCAGCTCAGCCCCACTCCGTCAGAGCTGCCACGGCTATGGAGATGCGCCTCTCGCCCAGCCCAGCCCAGCCAGAGCTGCCACAGCTGTGGAGAGATGCCTCTCACCCAGCCTCAAGCTGCTGTGGTAAGAGAGGGCTATGGGGTGTCCTCCCTCTCTGCTGCAGCCCTGGGGCAGCTTGCACCCCAATCCCCTCATCTGCAGCCCCACGTCAAAGCCTGCACCCGAAGCCATAGCCCTCACCTGCCCTGCACCCCAGCCCTGAGCCCCCTCCTACACCCTGAGCCCCTAATCCCCAGCCCTAGGCCAGAACCTTCAGTCCCCAGCCAGAACCCTCACCCCCTTTCGCTCCAAATCTGAGACCCCTCCCACACTTTGAACCCCTTGGCCCCAGCCCCGCCACACATTACCTCCATACTGGTGCACATAACAAAATTCATTCCGCATACGAACATAAAAAAAAGAGGGAACACTGCATCACGCTAGGTATTGTGTAGTGATGTTCCCAGATCTAGCTCAATCCTGTGATTCCATGAATCTCTGGAGTGGCGCTATGAGTGGAACTACGTAGAGTCAAGAAATGCACCCCTTTGCACATCAGTGGAGAATTTGAGAGCATAGTATGCTGGGGTGTTTTTGTCCATCAAGGCAAAGATGGCCACGGAGCATGCAACACTGCTTTTGAATATAATGAGTGATTAATAGAAAGCATTTTGCACAAAGTCAAACCACTTTATGCTCAGGGTTTGGCACTGACAACACATATGAAATGCCTCTAGCTGCTCTTAAGTCTGCCTGTAAGAGGTTCCACGTTTCTGGCCTGTCTAGCAATACATGTAATACACAGGTTTGATAGATCCTGAACTTTGTCTCAGCACAAATGAAATTTTCCATCCATAAGTGGGATATGGGCTTCACGCAGGAGGTGGTGAGACCTATTGATCTAAGAACATCCAGTGCGCTGTAACCATTTGAACTCTGCCTACAATCCAGGTAGATGAGCCCTCCATGGTACTCAACCTCACCTGCACCAGGGTTCTGGTGGCCAGTTCCAAGGTTTTGGACCTTGGTCTTCTGGCATTAGATGTTCAACCCCATAGTGTGGATGGAATCTTGGGGACTTTGGAAAGCAGGGCTGAAATTCTCCAACTTCTCCAGAAACAAGGCAGCATCATTGGAGTAGTCTTGGCCTGTAAACACTTTTTGACCAGCTTTGATTCTGATGTGTGGAACAGCAAGTCCTAATATCCATCTCAACAGGTTAGTGCCACACTATTTTGCACTGGCAATTGAGAGACCCTGATGGGTCCTGATTTTACTTATATTTATGATATTGCTGTCTTACCGGAAACAGAAATATATATCATACTGCATCTTAGGTGTGATGCCATCATCTGTGGTCACTTTGGCTGGCACAACAGTCCTCAGTAGACTGTGCATGTCTGATGATTTGATTTTACCCAGACTAGGGTCAAAGAGGAGCCATCCCTGAGTATAGGCCATAGAGTGGCCTTAAGCATCTGATATTGTTTGCTAGAGGAGAGAGGCGTGCTGGCATGAGAGAGATTGAGTGCTGTCTTTTGGGGTGTTGTGTGAATCATGTGTAACCTATTAAAAATAAATCTGAGTCCGGATTAAATACAACTGCTTGTGTTTAACATGTGTGAGTAATCCCTGGCACAGTCAGCCAAGTCAGATTTTTAGCCATTAGGGCAGGTTTAATCTGTATTTTCTATAAGTATGACAGAGCCTTCAAATTAAAAAGTCTATTAGGAAAGGAGTCTTCCAAATATGTATTTGTCTGTGACAACTCTTGGACCAGAATTCTTTTCTATATTGTGGGTTTAATCTGATAGTACTGAAACAGTGCAGAGGACAGTAAAATGAAGAGGCATTAGCTTCTGTAAAGGTAATAAAATCACATCCTCAAAAACCATCTCTTACTACTACTGAGTTTTCAGTTGCCATTTCTAGGAGATTACTTTCCTAAAGTCATCTGGAATTTATGGGTATTGCCAGAAAGGAACATAAAGAGGTTTGGGGCAGGGTTGTTTTGTTGCTAGCTTGCTTATTTAACTCTGTCTCTAAGCACTCATCCCATATATCATATATCATCATATATCCACAGCCCAAATTCAGCTCTGTCACACCACTGTAAGTCTCAAGAAATTTGATTCAGACCTCAGCTGGTCTGAACCAGCATAGCTCCATTGAAATCAGTAGGGCTGTGCTGATTAACAGCAGCTGAGGAGCTGACCCTAAATTCATGATCTCTGTAATTTTAAACATGATCACAACTGGAGTTACATGAAAGAAACCTCCAGCAAAGAAAGATATGGAGCAACCCTGCATGGGTGCAAAATGCTTCATGAAGGGTAGGGAGGTTGGTTTTGTTTTGTTTTTGTGTTTTGTTTTGATTTAGTTCAGAGGTTGGCAACCTTTCAGAAGTGATGTGCTGAGTCTTCATTTATTCACTCTAATTTAAGGTTTCGCATGCCAGTAATACATTTTAATGTTTTCAGAAGGTCTCTTTCTATAAGTCTATAATATATAACTAAACGATTGTTGTATGTAAAGTAAATAAGGTTTTTAAAATGTTTAAGATGATCAATTTAAAATTAAATTAAACTATAGAGCCCCTCGGACTGGTGGCCAGGACCCGGGCAGTGTGAGCGCCACTGAAAATCAGCTCACTTGCCGCCTTTGGCACACATGTCATAGGTTGCCTACCCCTGATTTAGTTGATCAAAATGTCTCTGGCAATCCTTGAAGAATCCTCACACTGGCTACAGCAACTATTAACAAGGCTTTACTAACAGATAGCTTTACAATTGTGACAGAAGCCTCTCTACAGACTGTAGTTTGAGAACCACTGTGTTAGGAGACAGTGCTTCACTTATCCCTCCCTCCAGATGGAAGCCAAGAACCATAACCGAATAGTGTTGCCAGTGTCATGCATTGCAGCACATAATGCATTTTTATAATAAAAACAAATGTAGCATCCAGGCATAGTGTTTTATGCATTGTCTATTGGGGACCAATTTACTGCACCATAGACTTGAAAATGAAGATGTAAAGTGGCACCAGAGACTCACAATTATGTGAGCCAGCCTCTGCATCCTACATCTATAAGCACCATGGGCATGCTGGAACTGGCATGCAGAATGCATCACATGACTTCTGACTTCTGTATTTAAAATGGCTGACACAAGGTTGCAAGAGATACACCACCTGGATGGGAGAAACCTGGAAGATGGGTCCATATGAGGAAAGGTTTCTTTTCATGGAGACTTATGGGAATATGACATGGTGCAGAGATGCATACAGCTGTGCAAAAATTAGCAATGCTCACCTGGTTTGGGGTGATTACTGCCAACCCCAATTTAGTTGGGATTGGTCCTGCTTTGAGCAGGGAGTTGAATAGATGACCCCCTGAGGGCCCTTCCAACCCTGATATTCTATGATTCTAACCCAAAACTTGGGTCAATGTGGAGCATGTTTCAACAGAGCTAAGATTTCAGCAGACTTGACCAATTTACTTATGACTCCAGAGTCCAGAAGAAACCATGTGAAACGGGGAGTTTTGGAAAAGCTGCACTCTGACTTTTGGAGTTCATTCAAACGTGACTGTCAAATTAAAACTGAAGAGGTGAGCACTGAAATAGAAAAGAAGGCTTCACATGGATATTAGAGAACTGAAAGAGACAAAGCTTTTATCTCTCTGATGTGGTGTTACATGAGCAAATCATTGTATTTACTATCCGCTAAAGCAAAGATGGCTAAATACACCTGGCTTGAAAAGATACAGTGATGGGTATGATTGCTTAATAGTAACACAAGATGCACTTTTCATGGAGGAGGCAGGGTTAGACTGAACTTTGGTTATCTGCATCCTGTGATTCTGTGTTGTTAGGACGAACAGAAGAGAATGGCGCAGAATCAATAAATGGCGAGGGGCTAGGTTCACAAAGGGATTTGGGTGTCTAAACACCAGTGAGAGCCTTAACATCCCCTGTTCATCTGTAGGTGCCTAAATTCCCAAGGTGCCTACATTTATGCCACTAGTCACGTGCACAGCTGCCTAATTCCTGACAGCCACTGCCTAGCTCACACCTAAGCACCAATGGGAACCCCGGCAGGGGAACACCTAGACTATTGGGCAGGTGTGCTTTGAGAATGCAGAGCCCCATGCAGAGCTATGGAGAAGGAGCAGTTGCCACCCTCTCCCTACATCCCTTATAATTTAGCCCAGTGGCTAGAGCACTCACTGAGGATGTGGGAAACCAGCTTTGAACTGTCTCCTCAGGAATAGGGACATGAACCCAGGCTATCCGTTGCACAGGGAAATGCCCTAACCACTGGGCTGGGAGGTACCTGTCAATCTCTCCCGTTAAAGCTGTTCCACATTGTATAAATAATTAAAAATTCACTGGAACAGGGATTCGCGTCTCCTATATTCCAGGTGAGTGCCCTAACTACTAGGCAATAGAGCCAAGCATGGTCACTTTGTCCCAACGTCTAGTTAATTATCTCTACCAAGGAGAACATGTTCAATAGGAGAGATTGATAGAGTCTCATCTCAAAACGCCTCTTAGCCTGGTGTTCAGGACACTCATGTGAGAAATGAGAAACCATGGTTCAAGTCCCTACTCCATATGGGATAGAGGAGGTGGTCTTCCCCAGCTTTGGTGAGGGCTCTAAATAGTGGGCTAAAGTTTATAAGGGGGGAAGTATCGCCTCCCCTTCAGGTTTTCACAAGAAAGGGCTTAGGCCTCTAACTCCAGGAGGGAGTTCACATCTGTAACTCCCAAGTGGAGAGAAGTGTCTCCCTCCTGCCTAGAATTAGGCACTGAAATCCCTTTGAGGTGTGACACGTAGGCCCCACTTCTTTCCTCAGCATTTCCTATTGGCTAGCTTAGTTGGCTTCTTGCTAAACTTGCCAGCTTCTGAGAACCTCAGTCGGAGGTGCCTAACTCTCCCCATGGATTATATAGGAGGCCTGGGCACCTAACTTGGAGCTGTGGATTCCACTAGATGGCAGGATGCCTAAACATTAGGTGTTGCTGCACTGTCTAAGTCCCCATCGTGGCTCTGCACCAAGCTGTAAAATGCCAAATAAAGGCATGTTAAACCCAGCAACTGGCTTGCACTTTTCATAAATGAGGAAGCATAGAAAAACTATGGGTGCTGCACACACACACAAAAAAAGCCCACAGAAGCAAGCCCAGATAAACCAGCTCAGGTTCGGGCTGCGGGGTTAAAAATAGCTGTGCAGACGTTCCCACTTGGGGTGTAGCCTGGGTTCTGATATTCAGTGAAAAGGATGGGTCTCAGAGCCCAGTTCAGCCCAAGCAGAAACATCTACACTGCTATTTTTAGCCCATAGCCCAAGTCAGTTGACTGGGACTCTGAGCCTTGCTGATGTGGGATTTTTTGCAGTGTAGATTTACCCTATGTTGCCCTCACAGAAAAATATAATTTATGGTGTAGATAACTGGAATGATTCCTGTAATGAATGTGATGTTATATGCTGAATACTTTAATAAGCACATCATAACCTGCCTTATTCTAAGAGTCTCAGTAGGATTTAATGACTAACTATAAATTAACATCTTCATTGTCAAATTGGGAGGTTTATTTCCCTCCTGAAAATTCCAGTTCTCAATTTTCCCTCAGGATCCATCACAGCAAAAAGGTGCTTTCAATTCACCATTTGCAAGAGTTATGAGTGTGGAAGACAGAAGGAAAATAAATTGGTTGCAAAAAACAGAAGTCAAAGCCCCAGAAAAATATCTACCTGCATAGAGTCAGCCTATCTTTATCAGTCTCTCATGGGGATTATAATTCATACGATCATGTATTAATACAATTAGCAGTAATTAGCAATAAGCAAATTGTGATGAATTAGTGGAGGAGTTAGGGGATCATAATTAACACATGTGAAGGAATGAATACACAAAGAGACAGATTTTCAAATGTATTTAGGTGCCTACAGATGCAGATAAGCACCTCCTGGGATCTTCCAAAGCTCCTAAGCAGGTTAGTCACCTATGTATCATGCAGATCAATAGGAATTTTGTGCCTAACCTGTTTAGGTGCTTTGGAAATCCCACTAGGTGTCTATCAGTATCTTTACGCACCCAAATGCCCTTGAAAATCTGACTCAAAGTCATTAAGTCAATGGAAATACTCATATGAGCAAGGCAAGCAGGATTTGGCAGGTGGTGGTTCTCAGGAGACAGCAGGGGAACAGAATAAGGCACATCTCTGACACCAGGGTGACCCTTCTGACAAATTTCAAAGGATGGTTTCACCAGAACTTATCCATGAAATGGTTGTTACAATCATTCTAATAGGGGTAAAACAATGTATTTTTTCCTTAATGTCATACTTGGAAATGGTTGAACCATTTTTGTGATATCTTTCCAGAAACATTCAACCCGAGCCAGACATCTGGGTTGGGAAATTTCAACCCAAATGGTTAAAATTTGGAAAAGTTATCGGTAACTGAAAACAGGGTCTTATAATACGAAGTATCAGGCAATCTTAACAGCACTGTCTATAATAAACATCTTGGCCCGTAAGAATAGGAACTCCCTTTCTTCCTCCTCCATCCATTTCTCAGCTATGACAGGTTATAAACATCCTGTTTAACTTCTAGAACAAAAATATTTTTGTTTCATTATAGTGCCCCCAATCAATACAATCTTCTCATGTTTGCACCCAACTTGCTCTGCTGTCTTTTATGAGGTATTTGTATAACCAGTTGAATCAGATACCATCAATTGACTAATCACCTTGTTCACTTTCTTTTCTCTATAACTAGGAACATGAGAATGAATATTGATGAGCATGTGTAATTATACACTTGACTTCATAAATTATCTGGTGTTGCTGCTGCTGAGGGTTTAATTTTCAGATAGGCTTCAATTTTTACCTGTCTCCGTAGAAGAAAACAAAAAAGTTCCCACAGCAAGAGCTGGAATGAAATATATTTCAGTTGTTATTTAAGTACTTACATAATTATGCTTCCTGTGATGTTTGCGCCAAACTTCACCAGGGATCCTAAAAGATGTTCTCAGTATCTATGGCCCAGAGAAATGAAGGATGAGAAAATCTGATAGTGTCAGTTTGGGGATGTATCTAAATTGCTCTAAACCAAACTTTTGGTCCCATTTCTTTTGGTTTTAGTTAGGTAAACTGAAATGCTGAAATGAACATTTCAGTGAATCCCTCTTTGACTAAGATTAAAAAATACTTGATTATGTCACTGATTTGCCTGCAGTGTTTAAAAGTTAGGTAGGTTTTCAGAGCACTAAAACTCTCTAAGTGTGAAATATAAGTTACAATGCTGCAGCGTGTGTGTGTGTGTGTGTGTGTGTGTGTGTGTGTGTGTGTGTGTGAGAGAGAGAGAGAAAGAGAGAGAGAGAGAGCAATGATATAACATGCCATTTTACTAGGCCAATATGTATGTTGGTGTTCACATGAAAGTCTGTTTGATATTCAAAGTAAATTCTAATGTTCCAAAAACTGATTAAAAAGGATTCTTATACAATGTGCACTGAATAATTTTATTATTATAATTATTATTATTGCATTGTAGTATTGTAGCACTTAAGAGCCCTGGGCTTGGACCAGGACCCCATTGTGCTAAGATCTTTACATACACAGTTAAAAAAAGTCCCTGCCTCAAAGATCTTACAGTCTAAGTATGGGAGGAGAGACAACAGACAGACAAAGACAGACAGAATTTAGGGGCAGGTACATTTTAAATCCATATGAGTAAGTTATGAAAATATTTATTTTTGGTAGACACCCTGTAACTCAGGAGGAATTACATGTTACAAATTTAGTACTGTAAGCTCAAAAGGATCGTGTTCTGCCATCTTCCTAGGTGAACAACTCTAGTTCTCCAACTTAACTGAATTCCATGCTCGCAATCCTCACCACCTTTTCTCCACCTTTAACTCATTCTCCAAACCCTCCCATCCTCCTTCTCCATCCACTTTTTCTCTGTACAGGATGTGGCCAATTTCTTCCAAAAGACAATTTACAAAATAGGACATGACCTTCCCCCGTGCCCTGCGCTTGCCTTCCATTCTCTTTCTACAACACCCTCCTCCTTCTCCCCTGTAATAGACACAAGTTTCTTGTCTATTCCCTTCTTTTAAGCCTCCACTTGCCCTAGTGACACATCCTATTTCCTGATCTCCCACATGTCCACTCTCATCTCATTCCTTACTCTTCTCCTTAACCTTTCACTTCCTTCTACTGTGGTCCCCTCACATGCTATTGTCTTTCCTGTCTTAAAAACGCACACTTGACCCCACTTGCCTCTCCAACTACTGTGTATCTCCATTTTCTCTTTCATCTCTAAGCTCATTGAATGCACTGTCCAAACGCATTTACAGTTACAGTCCAGAGTTCTCCTTCATTTCTATCCTAGACCCTCTCCAAACTGGCTTCAACCCCTTTCCACTCCAGTAAAATTGCTCTTGTCAAAGTCTTTAAAGACATGTGAGCCAAAGGTCAGAACCAGTACTCTATCCTCATCCTCTTTGACCAATCAGCCACTTTCAACACTATCGATGATGCTGGTCAAAAAATAGATTTTCTGATCCATAAAAATTTGAGATGAAAACACAAAATGTCCTGAATTAGGATGAAAGACCACAATACAATTTTGATATTTTCACAAAATAAAATTTTTTGAAAAAAAAGTCAGTTGAAATATTCTAGCTAGATTGACATTTTTTTTATATTTTTTATTTTTGTATAACATAAAGTAAATTTCTAAATAAAAGGACATTTTGAAAGGAAAAGAATGTAAACTTTCCATTCCAAAAATGTCAAAATATGATGTTTCAACATTTTCAAAATGATTTTTTTCAAAACAAAATTTCATTGATAATTGCAACTTTCTTCTCTGTGGCCTTTACAAATTCAGTCTTGCCCAATCATATCCATTCAGAATGCTGCTTTAAAGATCATAGCTAAGCTGTCTCTTTGATCATGTCACCCCTTTCTTTGCATCCCTCCACACTGGCTCTCCCTTCTCTACTGCATCAAACATAAGCTACTGGTCTTCATATTCTAGACCTTTCACAACCTAACCCCACCCTAACTATAATTTCTCATTCACTTTTGAGATATTGATTCCCATCTCCCATCAGCCAACAATGCCAGCCTCTGTCACCCCATTATTAGTTTTTTCCAACAAGCGCCTTCATGCTGAACCTTCTACTCCTAACTTAGAGCAAATAAATGATGCAGAGAAAGTGTAGTATATCTGACTTTTGATATTAATCACGTGTTGAATAGCAACTCACATCTAAAAATGCATTGATTACAGTAAACCATTCTGGCTCACGAGCTACACCATTTGCATGGGTTTCAAACTTCATCTTTCAGTTTAATTCAAATCCAAACCCGCTGTTTTGCCCCGTCTCACTTGTGCATGCTCGCTCTCTTTCTCTCTCTCATTATTTAAAAGGCTTGTTTTCTCTGAACTTGCCCCAATTCCTGCATGAGGGCCTTGAACTGTAGAAATCATATTTTTTAACTTTGCTTGTTGTTAACAGTGAAGAGAAAAATTACACAGCTGTGATCACTAGCATAGCTTTTACAGAGGGTTCTTAATGACAACTTTTGTTTAATTCAGTTGTTATATTTTATGTTCAAGAGTAGTTTGAGGCCAGTTTGTCATTGTTATTAATTCAAGATTGTTTGATCTGCAACTCTCTATTTGATCTAATTAAGGAAAGGCTGTCTCAGCCCTTAATTCTGAATCCATAAGTAGTATTAATGCACCATTATTAATAATACAAATAATAATAAAAATAGGAACAAACATCAAAGTGTCTTCAAGTTCCACATTTCGAAATCAGACAAAAATCAGCAGAACAAAGCTAACACAGCTTCTCTTAAAGAACCAATGAGTTCTTGTAGTTTTTGTCTTATGAGATGAAACATTTTGCATGCACAATAAGAGGATTATTCATTTCTTTTAATGAAAGTACAGAATCCCCTCTTGACACTTTATTTTGTACACAACAAAATGTTTCAATTGTTATTATTTTTCATAGACTAAACTAATTAAATATGTTCACAAATCTTAAAAAGATATGTTAGCAAAATATTTATTAAATCAGATACTGCCAAAACTAGAAGAAAAAAAAATGATGAATCCTTGTGGCAATTTGGATAATAACAAATTTATTTGGGCATAAGCTTTCGTGGGCTAGAACCCATTTGTTAGTCTCTAAGGTGCCACAAGGACTCTTCATTTATTTATTTATTTATTGCTGATACAGACTAATACAGCTACCACTGAAACCTGCCAAAACTAGGACATTATATACAAAGAAATGGAAATCAAATATAAGATTTGCGTGCAGGTCCTTATTTGCAGAAATTAATGGAACTCTTTCCACTGACTTCAGTTGGCTTTGGACCAGACTGGTACAGAAGCAAGAAAGATAGGAAATACCATTGGGCCATATAGGGTTGAACTCTACAAAAATTTCTCCATGCATGGAATGTCTTTGGACTCCGAGTTGATCCAGAACTTCAATGGGTGCTCCACAATTGCAGGTTTGGACTCTTAGGGCTTGGCCTACAATTCTGTGTTCTTTGGTGGACCCCTGCATTGGCCTAATGCCTCACTGAAGTCGATGAAGCTCTGTGTGGGCTCAAAGGTTTATCTGCATGTGTCCAGTTGAAAGATCAGGTCCATAACTTTGAAGTCTTTCTCTGGATATGGCCAGGGCCTATTGCTTCAGAGTAAGGTTGAAAAACAGAGCCGGTCAGAAATTGTCCATTATTTTTTTCTGTCAGAAAATGTGTTTTCAACAAAATGAGTATTTTTGATGATCTCTATTTTCATCAAAAATGTTTGGGTTTTTAGTGAAAAACTGAAATAATTGGTTTTAAACCAATCTTTTTCAATTTTCTTGTTTTCAATGAAAATCAGCCCCCCAAAAATCACAGGTATGTTATTGAATTTTTTTGTGAGGGGTAAGAAATCATTTCCCAGTCATTTTTGCTGAAAACTCATTAATACACCTGCCCAAATGGGAATTACTTCAACATTGAAGGCAATGTTCTTGCGTAAAGCCAGTTGACGATGACTAATTTATATCCTGATGATTTAAAACTAGAAAGCATTTCCCCACCCAAGGAATATTTCAGGTTTCAATCAAAAAAATCTGAAAACCAGCAAACCAAAAAAGTTTTTGGCTAAAACGGAACCATTTTTGCTTCTCAGTTTTCAATTAAAAACTTTTGAGGAAAGCAGAAACTTTTTTTTTTTAATCCAAAACCCAATTTTCTGACCAAAAAAGTTCAGGATGAAAAAATGTTGATGCCCCTAAAGAAATGGTATCCCCTTCTGTAGCCAGAGTAATGGAAAACAATTTTATTCCACTTCATTTTCATGTTTAATGTCTTTCTTTCTTATTAGTTTATTCGCATCTATAATATCCAGCACCAGGGAACTTGCCTGGTGATGTGTTGCTTATGAAAACAATCTGTCAGACTTGTTAACTTTTCTGAAAGGAAATAAGGTTGATATCAATCATATACAAGCCCTCTGTCCTTATTTCTAACAATATAATTAATCTTTCCCCCACCTGTATCTCTCCTCCAATATCTCCTACTCTCCTATCTTCTCTCTATGCCCTTTCAGTCCTCTTCCTAACTTAACCTTTTCCCATTCTCTGTATGACACCACCTATTATGCTTTCTGTGATGTCCCAAACAGTCACCCTAGAAAGCACCCTCCCTATCCACCTTCAAATCCTTCCTTAAAGCCCATCTCTTCAAGCACCCCCTCCTCCCTGATTCTCTACATTAGTCATCCTCCCAGTCTCCCATCTCTTGAATTGCTTTCCTGTATTCTGTCTTTCTTAATTTAAACTTGATCCTTTGACGCACTGATCGCTTATATGAGGGCAGAATTTAGCCACAAAGAACCTCAAAAAGAAGATAGATATACAAACATTAAAAACCCACTGAGGTCTAATTAAGATCCATAAAAGTAAATGTATGAGGTTTTGCTTTCAGTGTAATTCGAATACCTGGAACAAATGGTGTATGAGAAGAAAAGAACCGTCTTAGAGATGGAACAAAACTAGAAATCTCCGGAACACTCCCAAACTTTAAGAAAGCTTGGATTTAGTTCTGAACTCTGTAGCATCTGGCTGTACTGGTAATGGGCCCAAACTATAACCCCAACTGCCTTGAACTTTGGGAGCTTTCTAATACCTATCTGGATCCAAATTCACCACTAACAGGGCCACTTTATAAGCCATATAAATGCACAAATGAATCCCAAAGACATAAACCTGATCACTCCCTGACACACATTCACAATCGCTGTAGAGAGCTGTGCATTGGAATGACTTTGCGGAAGGCTGATGAGATCTGACATGCCATATTTG
The DNA here is from genome assembly GCF_007399415.2 of Gopherus evgoodei. Classification (NCBI taxonomy): domain Eukaryota; kingdom Metazoa; phylum Chordata; order Testudines; family Testudinidae; genus Gopherus; species Gopherus evgoodei. Next base: position 12,491,750 of record NC_044326.1, read on the forward strand.
TGGAAAATCACAAGCTTTGCAGTTCTGACACCACTGTCACCCAAGACAGTGCAAATAAAGAAGAAAGTTGGCCTCCAGATTTTGAACTGAACATTTAATACCTTTTAGAAGAAGCTAATCAAGAAAGTCTTGTACTGTACATCCTAGAGCCCTGGGACTCCAGTGTGCATACTATGAGCTTACCCGGTCTGGACAGGAAACGAAAAAGCACCCTAGATTCCGCTATTTAAATATTTGTTCTCAGGATAAACCTATGAGATGCACCATCTCATTTGCATGAGGATCTGGATGGAGCACAGGCAAGCATACATACATGTAACTGGCAGTAATCAGGTAAGCATAGCTTACAAGAACTGGGCCAAATTCATCGCCGTTGTAACTCCATTATGCTATGTTTTATTTCTGTTCAGCAAACTAAAATGCAAGGTACTATATATAGATGCTGGTGTTGATTAGGGTCCCTGCAAGGGTGGAATGATGGATTAATTTTTAATGTTGATGAAACCCACCACTCTCATTACAGCCCCAGGCACTTGGGTTCTCTGAATATTAGCTGCTAAAGTCTCAATCATCTGAGCATCTTATTGCCCACTAATCCAATTTCCTTGGTAGGCTAACCAACACACACAGAGAGCAATCAAAGAGGCCATGTTCTGGGTTTCTATATGGATACTTGTAACTACAAAACCATTCAGCAACTCATTTTGTGTAATGAATTACAAGAATGGCATCCTTTTACAAGGTGGGCGAATAAATCTCTTTTATTTTATTGGACCAACTTCTGTTGGTAAGAAAGACAAGCTTTTGAGCTCACACAGAGCTCTTCTTCAGGTCCATTTAATCCTGAAAACTTGTCTCTCTCACCAACAGAAGTTAGTCCAACAAAAGAGATTACCTTACCCGCCTCATCTCTCCAATAGCTTGGGCTCACCATGGCTACAACACTGCATGCATCCTTCTACTAGGTCCCATAAATGGAAGGCTGTACAACATGATCTAAGCCTGGAGGGTTAGTTGAGTTGTCTAAGGGTCTGTGTACACTGCACTTCAGTTCAGAGTACAGGGATGTGAACTGCAGACAGCATCAAAATGCTGTGCCTTACCTGCCCTATGTAGACACGGCTGGAGCAATCTAAAAGGTACTTTGTTTGCATCAACATAGTCCTGTTTGAAAGAGGACTACATTAATCCAGCCTACATTAATCCTTTTCATTTGCACCAGCAGTGTCCACATGGGACAGTTTTGGTCCACTCTGCAACTCACACCCCTATAGTCTGCACTATGGTGCAACATGGACATTGTCTAAAACTCAGGTTTCAAAGAGTTTGATATTTTGGAATACAGACCCTGATCCTGGCAAGATCAACAGAGATCTGTATCCCTCTTAGGTACAAAAAAACCCAAATCAAACCAAAACAACAGAAGCTGGGCCCTAACTCTTATTCGTCCCTTTGAAAAAAAATCTTCCCCCAAACACTAAAAGTTCTTGGCTGCCCCCACTGAGATCAGCAATAGCTTTACAGCTCCGGGACATTTAGGAGCTTGATCCAAAATCTGGTCACGTCAACAGGAAGATTGAGTTTTAGATCAAACCCTGTATGAGTTCATTGATGATCATATGGAGGTAGCATAAAGTTAAAGCTGAAAGGCAAGGCAAAGTAGTTATATTTTTGAGAGAGAGAAAGAAATATTTACCAAAGGCACTGTCTCTATACATTCATTTTCCCCTCCTCTCTTATCCTTAGCCAGGAATTCAAATGATCTCCTAGTGGCTTGCTTTAGATGACTAGATCTTCAAAAGCACACTTTCATTGTATTTACATTAGATATGGATCCCATTACTATGTGCCAGAGCAAAATACCAAGCAACTGATCTTTAAAGTTGTTGTTTTCCTTTTTGTTGAAAGTGACTATTCCTGAATTCAGTTAATCAGAGGGGCTTGGAATGGCATAGTTAAAAGCATTTTAAAGACAAGAGCCCAGTTAGAATGAAATCCTTTCTAAATCCACAAAGCTATCCTTCCATCTCATATAATTTCACTTGGTTAAAGCATGACCTTCCATAGCTTGTGTGTCTTTGCAAGCTTCTTTGACATTATTACTCAAGGCTCTTCCTCTTTTGTCACCCATTGTTAAAATGAAAATGTTGTTTTTATGGTGTATGTAAGCCAGAGGTTACACAATTAAATGAAACTATTTGTCATATAAAATTTAGAGCAGCGGGAATTACATGGCAAATAAATTAAGATTGACAGCTTCCTCCCATATGAGCAATAAACAAGCTTCTTAAGTCCAGTGAAAGGTCTTCTGCCTGCAGCCTTTAATCCACTCAGTTCAATAAATATTTCCTACTTTAAAGACATAAGATTTGATGCTTTTCCACACCTACATTTTTATTTAAATGATTTTAATGGTATGGAGAGATTAAAGGTCATTTGACAAAATTCAGTTAGGCAAAGCCTTAATCAATTTTAAATGTCTTACTGGAAGGCTGACTTATCAATGGCAAAGCCCTCATTAATTGTCATTCTCCCACAGAAGATCTCAAGAGACAGGACCCTGAACTCCAACCACATGGTAAATGAGATACTGCTTTTATTCCTACTGTTCTAACAGCAAGAAATCCAAAGAGCCAGCTGGCTGTTGAGGAAGGATGATATGGTTAAAACACTAGATTTGGACTCAAGAAATCTGGATTCAGTTCTTGGCTCTGCTACAGAACAAGAGGACATTCATTAAAGACAAACACAAAGTGCTACTGTCAAGGTTCCTTCCCCACTCAGAACTCTAGGGTACAGACTTGGGGACCTGCATGAGAACCTCTAAGCTTAACTACCAGCTTAGATCTGGTTTTGCTGCCACCACCCAAATTATTTATGAGTCATTTGGGAAACTCTATCTACCTTACCCCCAGAATATCTCCCTCCCAAGTACTATAAACCTTCCCTGGGTAGCCTTAAGAGACTTCACCAAGTTCCTGGTGAACATCCATCCAAACCCTTGTGTTGTCAAAGGTGTGTTGTCAGATGCTGCCGGTTTGGTGCTCTGCTCTCTCCTTGTTGGTATCACTCGGCTGCATGCGTATGTTCCCTCTATGTGCTGCCCCACCTCTGCGCAGATAGCTGACACAGCGGACCAGAAGATAACCCCCAATGACCACAGAGTCTAGTAAGGTACGAAGGCACATCGGCCAGGTTTATTGCCATATTGGACACAACGATAGTTCCGTGTAGATTACTTAGTCTACCGGGCTTACTACTAATATGTGCCCACAGTCAATGGACTCAGCTCAGTCAGTAGAGGTGTCCCCTAGGCTGGACAAAGACACCGCCCCAGGGATGCATTCTTATACACAGGTACAAAAAAGTTACACATCACTCCTGACGTATGAGGTGCAACCCCTGTACGTAGCCAGGTACAACCCCTCTACGTAGCAAGGTACAACCCCTCTACGTAGTAAGGTGCCGCCTCTCACCTTGTACATGTTGGTTTGAACAAAACAACTCTATCCATCATATTACCCTTTTGGCCCTGTTATTGGGATGGGTCAGCCTGTTCCTTGTTATCTGTGTGGAATGTGCAAGTATGTGAATGTTCTGATCTCTAGTGTTCAGTATCTTTTAGGTACGGTATCTTCTTGCAGAATCAGCCCTTTCCTTGCCAGCTTCTGTGAGCAGGGCTTGCCTCTGGCACACAACTTCACTTTGCTTTATGTTAGCCAAGTCTTGACCATTACTTTAGTTCAGGCCTCAGGCTTCATACCAGGCCTCTGATACCAATGTTTATGTCTCAGGGCCTCCTCTTACTACACCTTGGATCTTAAAACAAGGAGAAATTAACCATTTCCCCTCCTTCCCTCTCCCCCCCCCAATTCCTGGTGAGTCCAGATCCAACCCCCTTGGATCTTAAAACAATAAAAAATTAATCAGGTTCTTAAAAAGAAGGCTTTTAATTAAAGAAAGAAAGGTAAAAATCATCTCTGTAAAATCAGGATGGAAAATAACTTTACAGGGTAAAGGATCCGGCCCTGGTGCCACACATTAAGAAAGATGTGGATGCCTTGCAGAGGATCCAGAGGAAATCAACAAAAAATGATAAAAGGTTTAGAAAACTAGACCTACAAGGTAAGGTTAAAAAACTGGCCATGTTTAGTCTTGAGAAAAGTTTGAGGGGGGGACCTGATAATAGTCTTTAGATATGTTAAAGGCTGTTATAAAGAGGATGATGAGCAGTTGTTCTCTGTGTCTACAGAAGGCAGGACAAGAAGTAACTGGCTTAATCTGAAGCAAAGGAGATTTAGGTTAGATAGTAGGAAAAAAATTCTTACAATTAGGATAGTTAGGTACTATAACCGGTTACCAAAGGAGGTTGTGGAATCCTTATCATTGGAGATTTTTAAGAGCAAGCATCTTGCAGGGATGGGCTAGATATACTTAGCCCTGCCTCAGGAAGGGCAAGGGGTGGGGAAAGGGGGTGATCTCTTGAGGTCCCTTCCAACCACACATTTCCATGATTCTATGATGTCCGGTTTGACCTTAAGTCAGTCACTTAATACGTCAGGATTTCAGCCAATGTCCGTTAAGGTCAATGGAAAGACGTTCCCCTCATTGCCTTCATTGTGCATTGGACTTGAGTCTTAGTTTCCCATCTAAAACTGGGGAAAATGCTTCCTTTCCTCCCATCCTTTGTCTGTAATGTTTATTTAGCTGGTAAGTTCTTCAGAGCAGGGACTGTCTCCTCCTTTGGGTGTACGGAATACTCAGCAATTAGGAAAACCCAGCTGTGACTGAGGGGTTAGTGCCTCCTGTGATACAAATTCATAGTGGTGAACAGTACAGAACGGTGCTTAAAAGGCAGTTTAATACACAGCCTTCCCTTGCCTTTGCATGATACTGTCCTTAGTCAGTGCAGATCCAGAGTTCAGAGGTGCACCTGAACACTTCATCTCCCACCCTGGGTGGGAAGTATAGAGGCATCGTACTTGCTCCACTGGCTGCTCAATGGCCACCTGCTCACCACTCTCTTCTGGCCACTGAACCGCCACCCTGCTGGCTGCTCTTCACACCTTTCCGCTGCTGCCCAGCTGGCTGCTCATCACACCTCTCCACTGCCGCCCTGCTGGCTACTTGTCATGCCTATCTGCTACTGGCCGCTCATCACTCCTCTTCACCACCAACCTGCTTGCTATTAATCAGCTTCTTCCTCTCTGCTGTGAATTCTACACATCTGTCTCTCAGTGATTTCCAGCTCTTTTGCAGGCTGGACAGAAACACTGCACCATTTCAAGTGATTTCAGCTCTTAGTGATTTTAGCTCTTAGCAGGCAGGGCAGAAACACAGTCCTACCACAACTGGTTTCAACTCTTATTGAGCAATTAAAATAACAAAAGAGACTCCTAATGAAGCCTATTTCATTCCATTCTTTAAACAGTGGGTAAGAACAGGTTAAGGCAGTCTACAGAGGACCCTCACAGCGCTCTGACAATCGAGCCACTGCTTAAAGACATTCTTTAAACTGAGGGTGCCCCCCGACCCATTTGGGACAGGTTAAGCACAGTCCTGGTTTCCTGTATTGCTACAATAATAACAACCTTGGTAACCATATTTCACTACCCCTGCAATCAGTACTATGGTGATTTGTACCCCACATCAGCCAAAGTTGATCCTTTGACACACCTGTAAATGATGAATATGTAAGCAGAGCAGGAACAAAGTGTATTTACATAAACATACCTGAAGTCTTTTCCCCTCCCAGCTTGCTGTCAGGGAAGCATTCATTCAGACCCTGCTTACATTATTATTGCAATGTCCTTATCATTAACTATTAATATTGCAGTAGTGCTAGGGGCCTCATTGTGCTAAGTGCTGTACAGACACATAGCAAAGGACAGAACCTGCTCCCATGAACTTCCAGCCTAACTTCTGAAGGTTGTCAGCATTCATTTTTAGTTCACATGCTTCAGATCCTGCCTGTGCTATGAGTTGTATTCATTTATTGAATTGCCATCCATTCCTGAAACAGCAGAATACAGAATGAGGTAGAAGAGAGGTTTCAAAAATGCAGGTGCCCCATGTTGTCACCCTATTATCACAGCAGATCCAGGCAACCACAGAAACATGCTGCTTTCGTGAGGCCTACAGTACAACATGCAGAAATACCTATTACTAGCCAATTGCAACCTGTGTACATCTGGAAGTACATTCTGAGGGTGGGACAATAGCAGGAGAAAGTCATGTGTATGGAGCTGTGAACATGTTTTCTTTTTTTAATAGGAAGTTAGTAGGGTGACCAGACAGCAAGTGTGAAAAATTGGGATGGAGGTGGGGAGTAATAGAAGCCTATATAAGAAAAAGACATCAAAATCGGGACGGTCCCTATAAAATTTGGACATCTGGTCACCCTAAGTGAGAAGAATGCATTCTTGTAATCATAGATTGATTGATCAATCACAGCTTGAAGGAACCAATCAACACTGGCACCCCGTTGTTCTAGGTACTGTGGCTATTGCATAACAAGAAATTACCCCTGCCCCAATAAAGCATATTATCTGGGCACTTTTTGTCCAGTGTTGTCCAATTCACAGTTTTGAAATTTCAAACATTTTCATATTTCAAAAGTGTTGACCAGCTCCAAAAGTGGCTGGAAAACATAAGGGATATTTGGGGAAAATTGTATCCAAATTTTATTTCTACATATTACTCAAATTTCAAATTAAAAAAAAACACATGGTGACCCGCCTTAATCAGTACATTGAAGTATTTTGGGGGAAGAAAGGTTATAGTAGTGATTAAAATATGGATTTACCTGGGCCAGATTAGTGAGACTGATCTGGATTACACCAGGTCTCTCACCTTCAGTCCATGCCTCAGTTTTTCTTTTGGACAGCCAGGAGGTACTAAGCCGTGCCTCAGAGATGACAATGCTGTTATGAGCTTTCACTGTAGGTTCAGGAGTGCTTAGCTAGATCACCTAAAAGCAGGGATAGAGGTAACACTGGGGACACATCTCCTCTATGTATTGTGTTGGAGGAGAGTAGGCCAAGGGTCCAAGGATTAGAGGAGAAGAGGCCAAAATTCTGAGGATCGGGACAGATCTGGATACCAAGGTGAGAGTGGCACAGAGTACAAGCACTACCTCTAGCTAAAGGCCAGATTTTTATACACCTCAGACCTCTCCCACTTGATCTAAAGAACTACTTCTCCTTCTTTGCCTTATCCCATAAATTGAGGTCAGCAACTCTTGTTCTTTGTCTCTACATTTTTTCATTCAGTGTGTCTTCCAAACTCACACCAACCTTATTAATGTCTTTTTCTCCATCTCAAACCACTTTTTTGCAGGTCTTCCTTATTGTCTCTGTGCCCTGACCACTAGCTCTTGGACTTTCTAACCAACATATCCCACATCTCATCATCTCACATCACCCAGCCATCTCAGTCGCTACTCCCACAGCTTTTCTATGACAGGGGCTATCAGTCTCATAGCTTATACTCTTTCATAACATAGCCTGTCATCTTACCCAGCAACCATCCATGTATTATCATTTTGGCATCATGATCTAAAGAACTATCTCCCTTAATGGGCTTGTCATGTCAAGGTTTTTTCACCACTTTGAACTTTAGCATCCAAAAAGTGGGGACCTGCAGGATCACTTTTAAGCTTAATTACTAGCTTAAATCTGGTACACTGCCACCAGCCAGAAGTCTGTGCCTGGCACACCTTCTGTTCCCCCAAACCTTTCCCTGGGGAACTCAAGACTCAAACCCCTTGAGTCTTAAAACAAGGAGAAATAAACCATCCCCCCTCTTTTCCCCACCCAGACTTTCCCCTCCCTGGGTTGCCTTAGGAAGCTTCACACCGATCCAAACTCCTTGGATCTTAAACAAATGAGGAATTAGCCCTCCCCCCTTCCTTTTCCTCCCAACAATCCCTGGTGAGTTTAGACTCAAGCCCTTGGATTTTAAAACAAGGAAAAAATCAACCAGGTTCTTAAAAGGAAAGCTTTTAATTAAAGAAAGAAAAGGTAAAAATTATCTCTGTAAAATCAGGATGGAAAATGCTTTACAGGGTACTCAGATTCATATAGACTAGAGGGACTTCCCCCGCCCCCAGCCTGAGATTCAAAGTTACAGCAAACAGAGGTAAAAATCCTTCCAGCAAAAGACACATTTACAAGTTAAGAAAACAAACATAAGACTAATCTGCCTTGCCTGGCTATTACTTACAACTTTGAAACATGAAAGACTGATTCAGAAAGATTGGGAAAACCTAGGTGTACGTCTGGTCCCTCTTAGTCCCAAGAGCGAACAACGAACAAAACAAACAGCACAAACAAAGACTTCCCTCCACCATGATTTTGTCTTGTCCCCCCATTGGTCCTCTGGTCCAGTGTCAGTCAGATTCACTGAGCTTCTTAACACTTTACAGGTAAAAGAGACATTAACCCTTAACCATCTGTTTATGACAGGGCTGCATTGGAGGGTGTTATCTTCTACTGGACCGGCCACTAGACAACGACATGGCACTTTGCCAGTGTCATCTCTAGGGAGACAGGATGGTCTTGTGGACTGGGATTCCGGAGATCTCTGCCAAAGACTTTCTGAATATCCTCTTGCAAGTCATTTAGGGCCCCAGTCAAAGCCCAGTGAAGTCAATTGAAAGTTTCCCATTAATATCAGGGAGCTTTAGAGCAGCCCTTAATCCCTCTGTGCCTCTGTTCATTATCCTTGTATAAAAGGGGATAATACATTTCCTTTTCCCTTCCTTTGGGTTGCCTTGGCTATTTCGATTGTAAGGTCTTCAGCACACGGACTGGACCCCAATATCCATTAAAGCCCTGAGGTGCTACCATAATATGAGCAGTAAATAAGTATCTAGACTGAAAGGGCCTATTTTGTCCTTTGCACGTAGAAAATAGGGGATACTTCTCTTTTTGGATCCTTATTGCTTAAAAACAACCCTCCAAAGGATGCACCTAAAACTCATCAGATCCACAAGCAGAGCACAGAGCATGCTTTATTTGCAACAAGGCAGAAAAGAAAGCCAGAGCACGGGCAGAGCACATACAGATACAAAACAGAAAGAACTGCATACCAAACATTCTGCTTGGATTTGCAGCCCCTGCCTCTCATGCACACTCTGACAAAAGGAAGAATACAGCACAGCAGCAAAAACGTTAGGGGACCCTTGCCAATAGTGCATTATACATGAAGAAAATGTATAATAATGATGGCTAGGAACCCCAACACTGCTTCAGCTAGAGCATTGCTAGGACAGAGCATTAATGTTGCAAGAGATCATCTGAAGAAACATCTATAGACAAGAAGCCAGGGAATGAAGTCTGAAATGGAAACTAATTAACACTAAGAGAAACTTCACGTGTAAAAATCCCTTGCAGGCTTTTATTTATAACTTATTATTTCTGTGTACCATGGACACATAATGTGCCTGCAGTAACCACACATAATGGTGTACCAGAGCACTATCTTGTACTATATTTAAACACAGCATGTGTATTTCTCAACCTGCTAAGTCCCATTGGAGCAACCCAAATCAGAGACACAGGAAAAACAGCAGAGTCTGGAAGCTTAAAACAATGTAGGGTACAAATACTTTTCTGTTTCTTGAGCAGAGTTAACATCAGTTTAATTATTCAGTATCTTTGCTGTAAATAACACGGAGTAGTTTTTTTTTATAGCACATTTCAGGCTGTAAGCGTGTCCTTAAAAATATAGGGCAGGATCCTTATCTGGTGTAAATCAGAGTTGCCCCTCTGAAGTCAGTGATTTACATCAGCTGAGAACCTGGTCCCTGCTGTTCAGAAACAGCTGATCATTTGGGCAGTTGAAATTCAGATAAAAGACAATGAGGCAAAATGAAAAATGTAAAATCTCATGCGTTTCTATCTGCAACAAAGCTCTGTCTTCTGTTTCCCTCCACCTCTGCTGCAGGCATCCTATCTATTGTATATTCTCCACTGTTTCATCTACTCCAGATTTATATGTCCCAAGCCAGAGGTCCTTCCCTGGGAAACTGTTTCACCGACTATTCCTCCCACTGCCATAGTGGCAGAATTAGGTGAAGCAGCTCCCCAAAATGACATATGATTATGCTGTTGAATGTATATGGAAATAAGTAAGAAGTTCTCTGATTGAATCAGCCTTTCAAAAATATATTTAATGATTGATGATAATGTGAGACTGAAAGGTTACAAACAATCAGGGATTTAAAATGTGAAAAAAACCCTTTCTAAATCATTTTTAACAGGAAACATTAAACAAGTTTTCAGCTTCCAACCACAGATGTTATTTCTCTGAAACCGCAAATGCTCAGCTGCCTCTGGGCTAAATGCTACGTTTAGTCCCAAAAGATAAGATGCTGCACTGGGGCCCCTACTGAAGGAAGCTCTGAAGCATGTGCTTAGCTTTTAAACAGCATGGACTTCAATGGGATTAATCTGGGTGCTTGCAGCTAAGTGCTGGTTTAAGTGCTTTGCTAGATCGTGGCTCAGATGAACAAATAGTTAGATCATAGAATTCCCAGGCTCTATTATCTTTACCCTGGCAAACTATCACCGCAGTCTGTGAATAAGTACGAAGTAAGCACTTCAGGATTTAGCACAACCTCTTCTATTGCTCATTTCCAAATACACTTCATAAGGAACCTGTGCTGTATTGAAAACTGCTAAACTTTCAAGCTGTCACTTTAAGAGTAAGGGGTTTCCTGGTCCTGCTTGGAGGCTAAGAGATCTGTAAAGAAGCATATGATGTGTGTCTTGATTCTTGAGCAGTCAGGCTGGAAAAAAAACAGCCTAAAGCAAGATAAGTTTACTTGTGCCTCTGTGCAGCAGGGTGCAGCCTGCTTTCTTTCTCTCTCTCTCTCTTTTTTGCTGATTTTTGGTTCTTTGTGTTAGGGTTTTGGATTCTAAGAAATAAAGTTGTTATACGCTGCAAACTTCCTGCAAGAGTATTTTGTGATGTATCTAATCTCTGTGTGTGTATGCCAGGAACATAACAGAACACAACATGTGAAAATGTTCAAATTATTATTATTTGTATTACAGTAGCACCTAGAGAACCAAACGAAGATCACATTGTGGTAGGCAGTGTACCAACATATAGGAAGAGACAGTCCTTGCCCTGAAGAGCTTACAGTGTAAGTGAGGAAGGATTGTCTAGTTGTTAGGGTGCTAGGCTGGGACTTGGGATAGCTGCGTCTTGGAAGAGTGGGGTTCAATTCCCTGCTCTTCTACAGACTTTCAGCATGGTCTTAGGTAAGCCACTTAATCTTCCTTTGTACCTCAATTTCCCTTCTGCAGAAGAGGGATAACTTCTCTTGCTCTCAGTGGTATTTAATACTTTAAAAAAGTAGATGGTTGACTTAGCACTGCATGACATTTTGATTAAAAGTAAGCATGATGAAGCATCAGTAAAGCACGTGTTTAATAGATTAAGAACTGGCTAACTGACATCTCAAAAAGCAGCTGAGAATGGGGGTGTTTTTAAGTGAGGTTCTGCAGGGACTGGTACTAGGCCTTCTACCTTTAAGTAATTTTGTCAACGATCTGGATATAAATATAAAATCAATGCTGATAAATGTGGTGGATTGCACAAAGATCAGTGGAGTTGTAAATAATGATGAAGACAGGGCAGTCGTATAGATCGAACTGGATCACCAGGTAAACTGGGTCCTTTCAAACAAAATATGTTTTAATGCAGTCAAATGTAAAGTCAGACATCTAAGGACAAGGAATGCAGACCATACCTATGTACACTGGAAAGCAGTGACTCTGACAAGGATTCAGGGGTCATAGTAGACAAGCAGCTCAACATGAGCTTCCACCCTGATGCTGTGAGACAAAGGTCTAATGTGACCCTTGGATGCATAAGTTGGGGAGCAGTGAACAGGACCAGCAGAGTTATTTTACCTCTGGATACAGCGTGGTGGGATCGATACTGGAATACTGAGTACAGTGTAGTGTCCACATTTTTAAAAGGGTGTTGAAAAATTGGAGATGCTTTAGAGAAGAGCCACAAAAATTATCTGAGAGCAGAATTAAAATACCTTACAGTGAGAGACTTAAAGAGCTCATTCTGTATTATGTCTTAAAAGGAAGATCAAGAGGTGACTTGATGAGGACCCTTCTTGGGAAGAAAATATTGGTTACTAAAGGGCTCTTTAACCTGGTGGAGAAAAGCAGAGGAAGAACCTCTGGCTGAAAGTTAAAGCCAGACAAATTCAAACTGGAAATAAGGGACAATCTTTTAACAGGAGCGTGAGTTACAACTGGATCAAACAACCAAAAGCAGTGATGGATTCTCTGGATGTCTTCAAAGCAAGTCTGGATGCCGTTATGGGAGGTATGCTTCAGTAAGACACAAGTGTTGGGCACAATACAGAATGACATTTTATGACCTGTGTTGTGCAACTGGATGATCTAATGGTGGCCCTAAACTCTACCATCTATGAAAAGATTAAGAGATGCTCAGATGCTACAGAAATGAAAATCGTGTAAGTACCTTAGCTAGGTTGAAGTAGACTAGTGATGGGAGAGAAAACAAAGACCTAGGGTACATCTTCACTACCTGCCGTATCGGTGGGTAGCAATCGATTGCTTGGGGATCTATATATCGCGTCTCATCTAGACGAGATATATCGATCCCCGAACGCGCTTATATCGATTCCGTAACTCCACCAACCCGAACGGAGTTGTGGAATAGACAGGGAGAGCTGCGGACATCGATCCCGTGCCGTGAGGACGGTGAGTAATTCGATCTTAGATACTTTGACTTCAGCTACGTTATTGACGTAGCTGAAGTTGCGTATCTAAGATCAATTTCCTCCCGTAGTGTAGACCAGCCCATAGACAGGTGAGGTGAGTTGCTCAAGGCCACACTGCAGGTCAGTGGCAGGGAGAATTTCTGCTGAAGTTGATGGAGTTCTATCATTTGCATCTATGGGCACTATGAAGTCCATGGGGGCAGCGGATGTGCCATGCTTTTACTTAAGTGCCTAACTTTAGATTTAAGAGTCCCAACTTTTGGAACTAAAGTTTGAACATATTGGCCTTAAATCCCAGTGCTGACAGGTGTTGAGTGCTCACAGCACTCATCGACATCCTTGCCCTGGCAGCTTTTTACAGGATCAAGCCTGTGGCTTCCATTTCCTGGTTTTATAGGAGAGAGCTTCTTCTGGGATCTAATTATAAAGGTCTGTGTTGTACAGGCTTATCCTTTATCTTAAGGAAACAGAGCACTTTGTATTACTTGACAAAAAGAGTGATACTAAGAAGTTTTTTTCCCCCCAAGCTGCTCTTCAGAATGAGTGCAAATCTAAGACCCTTTGAGGCGAGCCTCATCAACTGCTGGAGTCTATTTAGTAGGGAAAAGATTGATATCATGTCTCAGAGCAATTGCTTGAACCATTGACAGTCAGAGCCTGCTTTTTCAACTGTTAACAAAGGGCTTAATCAAGGAAGGCAAGAAAGCTGGGAGGAAGGTTTCCTTATGGTGGAGCCACTGCAGATTTGCAAACATGTGGAGGAACAAGGAATTTCTAATGAGAAAGTACTTTATGGCAGCCAAAAGATGAAGGCAGTTTTGTTAAATCCTCCCAGGAAATCCAAACAAGTTTTGAAAGGTATTGCTCACGCAGAGCATGCGGTGCAAACATTCTTTTCTCCCTTTTCCGCCAGCCTTCCAAATTCCTCCACACCTGCCTCTATAAGAGGGGTTTAATGGAGTGGCTTCCTATACACTATGGGGCAGATTCATGCACCAACTCTAGGGCATAGGGAAAGCAGTTTGTACATCCTCTATTCAGAGGCTCTTGGGACTCTGTGTGGCCCCTACTCTAGCGTGTACCCCTGCATCAAAGGTCCCCAGAGGGCTTTGCAACAGTGCAGAATCACCAGGCATAGATACTATATGGCTACGCCCTCTCCTGCCCTCTCCCGCCTCCATCCTACTGACCTGTCACCTCCCTTTCAATCCCCACCTGTCCTTAGGGCTCCTGAGGAGATGCTGTAGAGCTGGCAGAGTGGCAGAGCAAACTTTGTGGCAGGTGTAACAGGCAATGCCCCACAGGTAGGGAGGAGGTTCATGCCTGCCCCTTCATCCAGCCTTACGGCAACAGTGAAGCAAGCCGAATGGGCTCAATCCTGCTAGGTACTGAGCACCTGTAATTCCCATTGAATTGTCTTACAGCCTGGAAATTATGAACTGAAGTCATAGTTGCCTTGTGGCTCCTTTGTGTCAGTGTAGCCACTTAAAGAGACCACAAAACAGCCATGATGACCTCAGGGGACTATTCCTAGCATAGAAGGGCCCAGCCCACCTGCCAGCTCTGTCGTCTTACTGGCTCCATCCTCCCCAAGCAGTAGTCCATGAGGCAGAAGCATTCCAGGGGATGAGTGGGAGATGGTTTGGCCAGGTTGAACCAATATCTAGTTATTTACTGGCTGCTACAAGGCCCATAGGACCTTAGTTAACCAGGTGCAACTTAGGGGTGTTACTGCTGTAATCAGTGCCAAGCGTTGAACTGGTCTCTGGCAGACCCAGGATATGGGGACACAAGTCATGCTACCTTCCTCCACTCTGTGCCCGTGCTAGGCTCTTCACCAGTGTTTGCATAAATTATATCCTATGGGCCAAATTCAAGGCTAAATTATTCTAGCACTTAAAGCCCTTGAGCAGCCCACCTCAGCCTTTCCCTCTCCACCTTGAAAACACTTCTTCTTCAAAGTTTGTTGGTTTTTTTTAATGCCAGTGTCAGGCCAGCAGTCATCTCCCCACCACCACTACCATCTTTGTCCCACACTGTGCAATGCGGGTCCCAAGATGTAGACCAAGGAGAACTTGCTGGTGTGGTCTAGGGAGAGCTGGTTGGTCACATGGTACTGATTTTTCTCCTTGTTTCCATCTGCTAAATAACATTCTAGAAATGTGTGAAATATTTCCCCACGTAAACAGTCATTGTGGGTGCCATAGGGATGTTAACGCAATTGTGAATGGGAAAGGACAGTTGCCCAAGCAATCACACAGGGGAGAGGAATCTGCCCAGGCAATTGCCAAGGTGGTCTGTTGAATGAGATCTGAGATGACTACATGCCATCTCTCTGTTAAGGGTCTGAGAGCTGCGGTCATTGACCACAACGTTTTAACCCATGTTATTTAACTCTTCATTATTGTGATTGTCTTTGTGAACAGGGCCTTTGCTTTCTCCTTCTGGGGTCACTTCCTGGATAATTAGTGCCTAGCTGGCAAGCTGACCATTTTGATTGACTCAATGGCCCTGTTGTTTACTTGCTGTTTCTTTGATTCTTGTAGCCAATAGATGCCACTTGACAATTACATCTGACTATGTTCAATTGGCAGTCATCTTACTTAATTGATAGGCTTGGAAGGATTAGATTTTTATTGGTAAGCGTTGATTTCCCCACAGACAGAAAGGAGGAAAACAAATTTCCATCGATAATAATTGAAATTTACAGATAGGACAAGTAAGAAAAATGCTGCTTGGCAACATTTTAGAGTTTGATTTAAGGATATCTGCTTTGTACATTTTGGCATGTGATGTTAACAATTTGTTTTTCATAGTTATAAACCTTGAACTTTTTGACTCTCAACACCCTCTGAGATGTCTGAGCCCCAGCCCCACCACCTTTAAGTTCCTACATCTGTGACATCTGAATAGATAAAAATAAAAAGATGCTTTAAACCCGTCATTTTGCACAATTGTGAAAATGTAAATTGATAAAAATAGAAACAATTCTTAAAAACAAACCTAAATTTTATCCATTGAAATTATATTAAAAAACATTTAATTCAGTCCAGCCAACTCACGTCATGTGACGTCAGTTCATTTAATTCCCGCCACCCGGTGGCTTTGGTGCTTTGCTATGGTATTGCTCACCCAACTCTTTTTACCACAGTAATTGCTTTTTACCAATTTGAGTGCTTAAGGGGACACTGTCAACTTGAAATCTGGTCCATTTTTGAAAATCAGCTAGCAGCAGTCTTGGATGCACAATCTGCCCTGCAATCCTCCTGCCCATGTTATTAGATCTACAATCACGTTCTCCTAGCATTACAAATGTGTCGCTGCGTGAAAGACCTACAGGGGAAACTTACTATGCAGGAGGAGGCATGAAAGTGACTCTACAACAATTGCTGTCAAGCACATGAAGTAAATAATTTTCCCTCCCTCTATTTCTCTCTCATTTGTAGAAACCTGGTGTGTGACTTGAAATTATAGCAGGTAAAAGAAAAAATGCAGACAGAATTGTGAATCTTAAATTGACAGCATCCCTTTAACGTACCCTGACAATTTAATTGTCACCAGTCCTAGCAACCAATTCTACTCACTGAAACCCGAGAGAGAGAGAGAGAGAGAGAGGTGTCATGGTGTTGGCTAGTTCCTTAGTCCCAGGTCCTCAAAGGTATTTATATCCATTGAAATCAGTGGAAGTTAGGAACCTAAATACCTTTGAGGATCTGGGTTTATAGCATTTTCCTCCATCTACCAATAACACTTATGTATTACCCAGATTACAATTCAGCCACCGTCTCCTAATCTAGGCCCAGATCTCCTAGACCCTGGGACAGCTGATGGAGATAGCGCCGTCTGCATTGCATGCGAAGAAGGTGTGAATCTGAGTGATGCCCACATACTTTCCCTCAAGCTGTCTCCAAGTCTCTCCCACTGGTTGTACGTACATATTGAAAGACAGAGCGAGATAGGATTGAGCCTTGCAAAACCTGACAAGTGGCAGCCCTGGATGTAGCAGCCCATTTTCACTCCCTTAGAACGCCATCAGAGGTAGGAACTAAGGCAGCTTAGAGCATTGCTGTTGGCCCAAGCTCTAAGGTCTGTGGAGAGATCTAGGAATGTAAATATGAGCATTTTCCCCACTGTCCCAGGCAAGAAGTTCATTTACTATACAGTCTCTGCCATAATCTGATTGAAATCCAGCTTTGGAAAGGTCCTGGGTGTTAGCAAGGGTTAGTTGTTACTTGTAATTGGTATTTTGCTAACTTCTGAATGAGCTTGATTAGGAATGGGAGATTAGACACTGGATGATAGGTGGTTTGGTTGTTGGGTTTTTGTTTTTTTTTATCAGTGGGTAGACTACATCTTGTTCACAGGTGTGCAGAAGATTGATTTGTTCAAAGGGTCCATTGGCTATTTCTTGTTATGTAGGGCTCAGGTGCTACAGGCTGGCATTTGCCAACCACAAAGGCCAGTTGGTCAGAGCTGCATGTGGTTGCATGAGTTTCCTTTAGTGCTTCATGGCCTTGTTGCTGTGGAGAAGGAAGGAGTTGTTCTATTAGACAAGTGCAGAGGTTTGATATCTTGGGGGTAGGTTGAAGAAAGGAGTAGACTTATACAGATGATAGATATGGAAAAAGAGGACTTGTGGCTGCTCAGCGTTCCATGGATTACATATAATCAATATATTTTAAAATGAGTTTAATAGTTCTAACAAATAGTAGGTCTTAGTGAGTCACTAATAAACACATTGTATACATGTAGAAAATTGGGTAATGTTTTTTCCAGCCTGTATGTCATATTAAGAAAAGTCTTCCACCTCAGAATGCAGATATGCAGCTCTATAGTAGAAAATCCTTTAGCTCATCTCTGAAGAGATGCTGTTTTGAGCTTCCAGCTAAAACACCTGGAAAAGAGAAAAATGTAAATCAAGATTGATTTCAGTATTAATGCTGCACAGCAGTAAAACTTAGAACAAGATTGTGGAAACTGGAATTATTTCAAGCATTCGGAAAGAAAAGATTTGAATCAATTCCATGACTAAATGGGCCATCCATCATAATAGAGGAGCAATCCACTAATTTATGGAAATGTGCCGGCCATTTATCAACATGAGAAGGAGGAATAGCAAAGGAGGAAAGAAGTTCAAACCTGACTCAAGGGAAAAGAGAGCAGCAAACTGGGATGCTGAACACTTATGTGTTTCCAAAGAAGCACTATGACTCAGAGTTAGAGATGGATGAACCTGAACAAAGCACCTGAATCATAGAATCAGAAGATTAGGATTAGAAGAGAGCTCAGGGGATCGTCTAGTCCAACCCCCTGCTCAAAGCAGGACCAACCCCAACTAAAAGCAGCAAAGAATCCTGTGGCACCTTAAAGACTAACAGACGTTTTAGAGCATGAGCTTTCGTGGGTGAATACCCACTTCCTCAGATGCATAAATCATAAACCCCAACTAAATCAGCCCAGCCAGGGCTTTGTCAAGCCGAGCCTTAAAAACCTCTAAGGATGAAGATTCCACCACTTCCCTAGGTAACTCATTCCAGTGCGTCACCACCCTCCTAGTGAAACTGTTTTTCCTAATATACAACCTAGACCTCCCCCACTGCAACTTGAGACCTGGTGCCAAATGCCCCTGTAGATAGTACTCATGACTTTCTGTGCTGGAAAGCATACTCTGCCCTGTTGGTACTACTGAACATAAATAGCAGTGACATAGGGAGAGTTTAGACCTGCATGCAAGCCTGGTAGCTCTGGCCAAGATTTGATTACTATTTGTAAACAGCAGTACCCAGAGGTCCCAGCCAAGACCAGGGCCTCATTGTTTGGGTTACTATGCAAAGACAAGGTGAGAGACAGTTCCTTCCTTGAACAGTTTATAATCTAAATTGACAAGATAGACAACGGGGGGGAAACAAAGTATCATTATCCCCATTTTACAGTGAGGAAGTGAGCTACAGAGATAATAAGGGACCAAACGAAAGCCCACTCAACTCAGTAGAAAGATGTAGGCTGTAAATGACTAACTGGCTGAATATCTCCGAGGAAGTTTGGGGCAGAGGCAGGAACGGAGCCCAAGCCTCCTGAGTTCAGTGCTTTGACCACATAACCATCATCTTTCTTTCCATCTCATCTTGTAGTAGGGGGACTAGATAACAAGTGTGAAAATCAGGACAGGGATGCGAGGTAATAGGCACCTATATAAGACAAAGACCTGAATATTAGGACTGTCCCTATAAAATCGGGACATCTGGTCACCCTATCTTGGAGGCCATTGACTCTTTACACTGCAAGACAGTGCACTCAAAGCTGAGATCTCTTGAAAGCAGTGTAATACTACCCTGCATCATAATATCATCAGGAAATCATCCAGGGAAGAAGAGCACACGTGGCTACTCCTATGTATCTTATCCCTGAGCTCCTGCAATATACTTGTTTGGGGAGTGGGGAGTGGGAGTGGGCTCCCTGTCTTCTGAAAGGAGCTGCCTTGCTAATGACCAAACTACCCTTTGAATTTGCTTCCTAAGAGTATCTCCACCCAGAAGCTTGGAGTGAGCCTCCCAGCCCACGTAGACAGACATGCACTAGCTCTGCTTGAGCGAGCATGACAAAAACAGCAGTGTGGATGTTGCATCATGGGCAGCAGCACAGGCTAGCGGCCCATACTCGAATGGACAGCCACTGCTGACACCCGCCACGTAACATCCACAATGCTATTTTTAGCACACTAGCTTGAGCAAAGCTAGCACATGTCTACCTGGGCTGGGAGGCACATCCTCAGCTGCAGTGTAGACACACTCTAAATCGGTAGTTTTCAACCTTTCCAGACTGCTGTGCCCTTTCAGGAGTCTGATTTGTTTTTCATACCCAAGTTTCACCTCACTTAAAAACTACTGGCTTACAAAATCAGACATAAAAATACAAAAGTGTCACAGCACGCCTATTATTGAAAAATTGCTTACTTTCTCATTTTTCCCATATCATTATAAAATAAATCACGAACCCCAGGTTGAGAAACACTAATACAGTATATAGAGCAGTATAAACAAGTCATTGTCTGTATGCAATTTTAGTTTGAACTGATTTCACTAGTACTTTTCATGTAGCCTGTTTTAAAACTAGGCACCTATCAAGATGCATTGACGTACCCCCTGGAAGATCTCTGCATACACTGAAGAGGTGTACATACCCCTGATTGAGAACCACTTCCCTAAACAAATGAAGTAGAGAAATTTTCTTTAAGTTTTGTAAACAGGATTCAAAAGTTTTAAGAAACATAGGAATTGTACTACTGGATCAGACCCATGGTTCATCTAGCCCAGTACCCGGTCTCTATCCAGTGCTAGATGTTTTGAAGGAAGTGCAAGAAACCCTACTTTAGAAGCTAAGAGAGAGTTTCTTCCTGACCCCTGCTAGCTAGAGTTTAGTTTATGCCTTGAAGCATGAGAACAGGTTAAGTGACTTGTCGATGTACAGATAGAGCTCAGAATAGAATTCAAAAGTCCCAGCTCCTACTTGTCTGCTCTAACCACTACCCACACCAATGCAGCTCTCTTAGTCTGATTTTTCTCCCAAAACTAATAGCACAATGCCCACTGAATGAGAAGAAAGGAAATGTGGGTCATGACCAAGACAAACATCACCCCTTCTCCATCTAATATGGTTTCTTGCTTATATAGGGAGCCGGGAGAGAGAGGCTCCAGAGAGAGGGATGAGCAGGAATTCTATTTTTCCTCATATTTGTCATCCAGCACTGAAATCAAGTCAGAGCCCAATGGGGCAGTGGAGGGGGGTGGGCTGCCTTCCTCAGCCACCTTGGTTGGCTTAGTTACATCTGGAGAACGGAAAATTTTGATACAACTGCCACCCACCCACACATATGCAAATTAAAGCACGTTGAGTCTTTGTTGTCTTTGTTTGTTTATTAACAGTTTCTGCTTTAATTATAGGTCCATTTGAGATATTCACAAGTGAACTCCCTACCCCTCAAAACTTGAGATTTTTCACATCTCATTGACAGTTGGTGAAAAGGGTCTAATTTCACTTGAAACCTGTGCAATTATTTTGCAGCTTTTTGGCTTGAAAACAGGATCATTTCTGAGTGCAGTCTTATAAATAATAAAATATAAGCTGTTTACACACAAAACCAATTTCTATATTGTTTTTATTGACTTTCAATAAACTGATTTGAAGCAAAAGGTCAGACAATTCACCAAAGGAGGCTGTAGGACCATGGAATTTAACAAGTTCCACTTCTCATTATTCTCTGAGCTTGTAATTTCTTCCATTTCAGAAGCGGGTAAACTGTGTCACTGAAAGACCTGTGAGCCTTCACAAGGTGAGCTGATCAAACTTTCTCAGCACAAAGGCGATGTGGGCAGAGAGAATGCTGCCCTTTCAGAAAGGCTCAGTTTTAATTTAGCTTTTGAAATTAGCTAAACAAGCCCACCTTTCACTCCTTTTCTTCTCCCTACACAATGATGTTTTTCATCTTTTAATGATGAAAAATTCTTGAAGTTAAGAAATGTCAGTGACTCATGTGGCAGCTGAGTGAACAACAGCAATGCTAAAGCCATTGTATAGCACGCAAAACTTCACTGGAGGTAGGGTTTTTTTTTCCTTTATGAAACAAATTACAGCTCAAAGTTCACACTACATTAACTATACCCTTGTTCTCTGCAATAATGCACTCAATGCGGATTATTTTTTGTCACTAATTACTGATTCAGAAAGAAAGCATTTATTGTATACTGCAATTTGCACTGCCTCTGTTACTTTGAACAAGCTTCAGAGTGGTAGCTGTGTTAGTCTGTATCAGCAAA
Organism: Gopherus evgoodei; assembly: GCF_007399415.2. NCBI lineage: Eukaryota > Metazoa > Chordata > Testudines > Testudinidae > Gopherus > Gopherus evgoodei. The sequence continues at coordinate 12,513,341 of NC_044326.1, forward strand.
AACAATGAGTCCTTGTGGCACCTTAGAAACTAGCAAATTTATTTGGGCATAAACTTTTGTAGGCTAGAACCCACTTCATCAGATGCATGGAGAGGAAAATACAGGAGTAGGTATAAATACATGAAAGGATGGGAGTTGCCTTGCCAAGTGTGAGGTCAGTCTAACGAGACAATTCACTTAACAGCAGGATACCAAGGGAAGAAAGATAACTTTTGAAGTGGTTATGAGAGTGGCCCATTTCAGACAGTTGATAAGAAGGTGTGAGTAACAGTAGGGGGAAATTAGTATTGGGCAAAATAGGTTTAGGTTTTGTAATGACCCAAACACTCCCTGTCTTTATTCAGGTCTAATCTGATGGTGTCCAGTTTGCAAATTAATTCCGTTCTGCAGTTGTAATAAGTGATAGAGGTTGGAGACCCCTGGGGAATGGAAGTAATATGTGGGAGAGGTGAGTGGAGGCCTTCACAGAGGTGGAAAAGGCACGTTCTTCCAGGACCTAGTCCGAGTTTCTTTGAGATTAAAGGCAACCCTCCAGCCCAAGATAAGTATTTGGAACATCTCTGACACGTGGCCAAGTAAAGCCGAGCACAGCCTCTAGATCAGGGGTTCTCAGACTGCTAGTTAGGACCCCTCAGGGGGTCGTGAGGTTATTACATGGGGGGTCACGAGCTGTCAGCCTCCACCTCAAACCCCACTTTGCCTCCAGCGTTTATGAGGGTGTTAAATATATAAAAACATGTTTTTATTTTATAAGGATGGGGTCACACTCAGAGGCTTGCTGTATGAAAGGGTCACCAGTACAGAAGTTTGAGAACCACTGTGTCTAGATTATATTGCATACACATATATGCACATACAAGGAACTCCCTTCTAAGCAGGGCCGGCTCTACCATTTTTACCGCCCCAAGCGAAAAAACCAACCAACCAAACAAACAAACAAAAAAACGCTTGAACTGCCGCACCTGAACTGCTCGAAGCTCAAAAAAAAAAGGGGGGGGCTCGGACTCTGCAACCCGAACTGCTGAAGCAGAAAAAAAACAACAAAAAATAACTGCTCAGACTGACGCTTCCCGAACTGCTGAAGCAGGAAAAAGAAACAAACGCTCCTACTGTGCCACCCCAAGAATGGACAGAATGTCATCCCCTAGCATGTGCTGCCCCAGGCACATACTTTCCCCGCTGGTGCCTAGAGCCAGCCCTACTTCTAAGGCCCAGATCCTGCATTCAGACCAAGATTTTCCAAAGTGATGAGTGACTTTGGATGTCTTTTCCTTTTTTTTGCTGCTAAACTTGGGATGCTTTAAAAGATGTGATTTTTCAGAAAGGGCTGCTTATTGTTTTTATTATATTGCATTGACATTTAGGAGAAACCAGTTATGGAACAGGGTCCCATTGTGCTAGGCACTGTACAAACAGAATAAAAACATGACCCCTGCTGAGAACCAACCTTCTGAAAATCAGGTCCCTTTCAATTGTGTCCAAAATCATTGCTTTGGAAAATCTCGTGAATGCATGATCTGGGCCCTAGAAGGGACTGGTTTGTGTGTGTTTCAGAGTAGCAGCCGTGTTAGTCTGTATCCACAAAAAGAACAGGAGTACTTGTGGCACCTTAGAAACTAACAAATTTATTTCAGCATGAGCTTTCGTGAGCTACAGCTCACTTCTTCGGATGCACAGAATGGAACACACAGGCAGGAGATATTTATATATACAGAGAACATGAAAAGGTGGAAGTATGCATACCAACAGGAAAAGTCTAATCAATTGAGATGAGCTATCAGCAGCAGGAGAAAAAAAACTTTTGAAGTGATAATTAAGATGACCCATAGAAGGTGTGAGGAGAACTTAACATAGGGAAATAGATTCAATTAGTGTAATGACCCAACCATTCCCAGTCTCTGTTTAGGCCTGAGTTAATTGTATCTAATTTACATATTAATTGCATATTTTTTTTCTCCTGCTGCTGATAGCTCATCTCAATTGATTAGACTCTTCCTGCTGGTATGCATACTTCCACCTTTTCATGTTCTCTGTATGTATAAATATCTCCTGTCTGTGTATTCCATTCTATGCATCCGAAGAAGTGGGCTGTAGCTCACGAAAGCTCATGTTGAAATAAATTTGTTAGTCTCTAAGGTGCCACAAGTACTCCTGATTTTTGTGTGAGTCTGATATAACGTAGTGTGATAAACTCAAGACAGACAGCTGCGAGGGAGGAGTAGGAATCAGTCCCAGAGGGGTAAAAGGCCCTCCTCCTTATCAACTGAGAGGCAACCACAGGTCAATCAGGTTCAGCCGTGAAAGGGTTACCAAAGTAGCAAATTAGAATCAGCTGAGGGGGAGTTACCTGAGGTTAATTAGGATCAGCTGATTCCAACTTGGGGCTGCCTGAGACCTTTTTAAACCCTTCCTTGGGAAGAAGGAAGGGGGGAAGAGTGGAGAGAGAAGGAGCCCTGCTCCCAGAGCAGCAAAACAGCGAGACTCATCAGGAGAGGAGGCAGTACTCTCTCCCACAAGGGAGTAAGAATACGCTAAACAGGATGGGTGGAGATACAGGGAGTAGACTTCCCTGGTGGCCCAAGGGGGACCGCATTACCCAAGCCTGTCTCACCAGGGCTAAAAGCAGCAGAGGCTGGGGAGACTGAGAAGGTGCCTTGCCACAGTAGAGACAGATGCTTTACATGCCCATCTCAGTAACATTCCAGCTACTTGTGCTGTTCCTCTAGAGGGACATTTGTTTGAGTAGGTTTGGAAGTATCTACTCGAATGAGGTGCTGCGTGACTAGCATTGGATTCATGTACCACACTCCACTTCAGCAAATGCTGTGTCAGTGACGAGAGACACCTCCGCAGAGACTGAATGTAACTTTGCTACAAACTGCCTACATTAGAAAGGATTTATTAGGCTACATTATACTAGATCATCTGTGATTCCTGGCATGTAAGTGTTATATTGAAGTCTCTTCAATTATAATGACTAGGGGAAAAATCCTTTGGAAGATTTAATAAGCACACTCACTTCTTTAATAGATTTTATATATGCTCAAGCCGCTCTGATAGTGCCATCACAGCAAAAAAATTCAGGACTTGTTTGAAAGTCTTTCGTGTTTCTTTTTAATGACCTCATTAACCAAACCAGGGAGGGAAAGGAGGGGGTGTGGTGGGTGTTTTCTTTCAAGTCATTTTCAATACCATATGATCAGAAGAAAATGTATGTGTAGCTGGAATTAGCAGGAAGTTATTGTGTAGATGAAAAATAGTTAAATCAGTCAGGTATTTCTACATTGTTTCCCCCATAGTTATTGACATTTTAAAAATTTAGATTAGTTTTTTCCAGTCAAAACCATTTAAAAAGGATGTCTCTAATTTGATTCAATCAAACTCTTGCTCCTTGACCTAGCCAGAATGTTGGGTGGTAACCCACAATGCTAGACATTATTGCTTCCTGCCTTAGCTTCCCAGGAGACTGCTGATTGCTGATGACTTGCAGAGGGAATGAGCAGTAGGGGAGGGATTCTCAAAAGTGCCTACTGGAATTAGGTACCCAATTCAAAGGTGAATCAGGCATCTCACTTCCTTTAATCCCACCCTACAATGATACCACCAAATATACTTTCACCCCAGCCAGGGTCATCTGTTAGAATTCAGCTCTGAACTTCTGAACATAAGAACACAAGAACGGCCGTACCGGGTCAGACCAAAGGTCTATCTAGTCCAGTATCTGTCTACCAACAGTGGCCAATGCTCCAGAGGGAGTGAACCTAACAGGCAATGATCAAGTGATCTCTCTCCTGTCATCCATCTCCATCCTCTGATGAACAGAGGCTAGGGATACCATTCTTTACCCATCCTGGCTAATAGCCATTTATAGACTTCACCACCATGAATTTATCCAGTTCTCTTTTAAACACTGTTATAGTCCAAGTCTTCACAACCTCCTCACGTAAGGAGTCTGCCTCTAAAAGGCATAAGCATCTATGATCTGAGTTAATGAACCAGCTCTTTAGCGCAAAGGCAGCAGCAGCCTCAAACCACTATACATGGTAAAAGCATGAGAGGGGGACGAAGACCCACAATGTGTTAGCATGGGTTGCACAGAGCTATGCAGCTGATGCAGATTTTACAGTATGCATGCCCTGTAATCACAGTGTCTCTGTAGGTGGTATACACTTCTTCTCCCTCTCAAGCTGTTGAAAATAAGTTGCCAAATAGTCATGTTCCTAGTAATGAAAAGCTATCACAATCATTGGCAGTGTAATGCACTGGAGTAGTTTTGATATACTTCATTTCCTAGTTATAACATTTTTGGGAAATACCATCCCTTCTGCTGTTAGGTTATGCAAGCAAAATAAACTGTTCTGAATGCAATGTATGAGTCTGAATTTTTTCCCATTTCAGTAAGACATGGTTTGCACATGTTGTGTCATTCCCAGATAGTATGTAGCCAGAAACTGTTTTTAAATTGCAAAAGTAGCTGGAGAGCCTCCAACAAACATACAATGTGACCAATGAGAGAATTCATATTTTGCACCACTAATAACCTCTTTGAAAGTTTGGGCCAAATTCTCTGCAGGTGGAAGCTTAATTGACTGCAGTGGAACTGGACCAATTTACACCAGTGGAGACTCAGGCCCCAAATATATAGCCTCTGGTACAATCTTAGCTGGAATGTGTCAAATAAATTTGGAAAGAAAAATAAATTGTGGCTTCCTGCCATGACATTAATTGAAATTTCCCCTTGTACCCTCTGCTGTGTGAAGTATGTGTGTGCATGGATAGTACACAATTAGTTATTGCTGGGGCTGCTCAGAAAATTTTAAACACATTTTTCCCGTCTGAAAATGGGGGAGGTGTCTAAATTGAAATTTATCATGGGAGAAGATCACTTTTGCTAGAATTTTCCATCTAGAAAATATAAACATTTCATTTTGGGTTGAATTTAATATCTGCATCTGTCTGCAACACCACAGTGCCTTAGGGAATTGTAATTCCAGGTCTCTCATGCCCCTATTCTTCTCTATGAGCCTAGCTCCCTGGCTGGATTACATCTTCCATTTTGCAATCAGCTCCAGTTTGTTACATTGCAGTGACATCCAAAGGCCCCAGCCAGGTCAACACACAGGAAGGCGTGGCTCCTGCAGAGATATTTTTATGAAATATTGTGCTTTGGAGACGCTCCCTCAGAAGGGGCTGTGCTGTGAATGTGGAAAATTGGAGATGCGCCCTTGAGGCTGGGGTTGGGAACACCGCATGGCTGCGTGCAGCAGTTCACCAGAGAGGCTGTCCAGTTTGTTTTATCCAAGGTTTATTCCTTCCTCATTCACTGGTTTGTTAGTTATGGAAACCCAAGATCATTACATGGTGTCACAAGTGCTGAATGAGAAGGAATCTGCAGTCATCGTGGGCGGTGCATGAACCGCTGGCTGGAGCAGGCAAACCCTAGGCCCCGCCTCTTCCACCTGAGGCCCCGCCCCTTCCACACACTACAGAACACAGAGCCCCACATGTGCAGCCACTGGCCCTCACCCCAGGTTGGCTAGTACCCCCAGCCCCAGAGCGCCGGGAGGGAAAGCTGAAGAGGGGCCCTGGGGACAGAGTGTGGGTGGGGCTACACCTGGTTCTTTGAGGAGGCACAGCCTTCCCCAGCCTCCCCTCCCCGCCGCCCATGGGAGTCATTCTGAAATTAACTCCTGTATTTGCAACTGAAAGCAGAAACAAAGGATGGCACCAGAGAAGCATATGGAGCACCAGGCACAGAGGCTTTTGCATGTATTTGCAGAGCACAATAGTAACTTAACTGGCTCAAGGGGGTGGGGTGGGGGAGAAGACACAAATGAATGTGTTGCAACTTCCTTCCAGTCTACAAGTGTCAATTGTCAGGCAATGTTCAGAGAACTGGAAAAAATTAAGACAGAAATCTGAATTGTATATAACAGTCATAGGGGCAGAGGAGAAATAATATAGTGAAATCATCTATCTTTTTTGCACATTGCTGGGGAGGAAACACTGGATATTTCTAATAACTTTTAAGTTAGAAGAAGTTGAAAGCATGAAGTTAAACAAAATGCTGACTACATTTGAGGACCATTTCATGCGAAAAAGGAACAAAACCTTTGAGAGAGACACTTTTTTTTACATGCATGCAAAAAACCTATGATACCATGGAGCAATATGTCACAGAATTAAGGAAACTCTGTAAAACCTGTGACTGGTGAGTTGACAGCATCTCTGGTCAGAGACAGAATCATTTGTGGCATTAAAGACAATGTGTTAAGAGAGAGAATGCTCCATGAAGATTTAACTTTAGAAGAATCTCTCCAAACATGCAGGCCACCAAAAGCTGTGAAAGCACAAGCCAAATATCTTCACCAGAAGAGGTTATCCATGTATTAAAGAATATAACCAGACTAGGTCAAATGAGAAAGTAGGACCGCTCATTATGAAAACCACCGCTGGGGGAAAACTGGGTACAGATGGTTATGTGGAAGGTGTGGATTACAATATCGCTCTAAATAATATGTTGCCTTTGGGAAACTCTGTCATAAATATGGAGGAAATAATCATTTTGCAAAATGCTGAAGATTCCAAATGCAGAAAAGTCAAGTGCACTCAGTTAAAAGACAATCTTGTTGAGGAGTTTCAGAGTAGCAGCCATGTTAGTCTGTATCCGCAAAAAGAACAGGAGTACTAGTGGCACCTTAGAGACTAACAAATGTATTAGTCTCTAAGGTACTTCTGTTCTTTTTTCTGTTTGAGGAGATTTTCATAGATCAAGCAAGCCTGATAGGGATCGGATACTGCCTATGACAACGAACGGAAGAATTATTCTACTGAAACTGGACACAGAAGCTCAGGTCAATATTCTATCTGAACAAGATGATGAGAGACAGAAAATAGTACTAAAACTGGGACCAGCAAAAATAAAAGTAGCTGGTTATTCTGGAACTAATATATCAGTCAAAGGGAGGTGTATTGCTATCATCAACCATAAAAACACCATGTATAGGCTTCTGTTCACTGTAGTGCCAAAGGAGGTGACACCAGTTTTAGGCCTGGCTGCATGTGAGTAACTCAATCTGGTATAATGGGTGTTCTCACTACAAGATCATACTGAACCTGACTACGAGTGACTCTTTCACTTTGCAGGCGTCTCTGAGTAGTTACTGCAACAGCTGAGGAAGATCTTAGAAGGAAAGCAATGTGGATGGTGAGCAATCAGCTGTTGTGACCTCCACAGGATGTCCCATGTTTGTTTTTCTTCCACAGGACAGAAGCAAATTTGTCTGTGCAAAGTGCAAGCTGGTCTCCATTTTGGAAGAGAAGGTTCAAACTCTGGAGAAACAAGTATCAACCCTGTGTTGCATAAGAGAAAATGAAGATTACCTGGACAGATGTCAGGATATGCTTCTACGGGCACAACATTCTGAAGAATCAGAGCAGGCTGTGCAGTGGGGACAGAAGGATGGTGAAGAGAACTGGCAGCATGTGATGTCCAAAAGAAGAAAGAGGAGCATCCATGTACCAGCAATGCAAATACAGGTGAGCGACCATTTTCATGTTGTCTCCACTGGTACTAATGTGGAGAGTGGATTAGATGATACATCTGAGAAAGGAGTAGAAGGAGACTCCACCGACTGGAAGGCATGAGAGGCACTGTCCTAGGGATGGGTATTCCACAACCATGGGTCCCAAGAAAAGGAGGCAAGTGGTGATGGTCCCCCTAAGGGGACTTAGTTATCTCTCTACCATCCCGACCGGGAAAGCTGAGAAGTGTGCTGCTTGACAGGAGCTAGGATTCACGATGTGATGGAGAGACTGCCGAGACTCATCGAGCCCTCGGATCGCTGCCCCTTCCTGCTTCTCCATGTGGACACCAATGATACTGCCAAGAATGACCTTAAGTGGCACTGCAGACTGTATGGCTCTGGAAAGAAGGATAAAGGATTTTGAGCTGCAAGTGGTGTGGCATCCATCCTCCCTGTGGAAGGAAAAGGCTTGGGTAGAGACCGTCGAATTGTGGAAGTCAACGAATGGCTATGCAGGTGGTGTTGGAGAGAAGGCTTTGGATTCTTCAACCATGGGATGGTGTTCCAAGAAGGACTGCTAGACAGAGACGGGCTCCACCTAACGAAGAGAGGGAAGAGCATCTTTGCAAGCAGGCTGGCTAACCTAGTGAGGAGGGCTCTAAACTAGGTTCACTGGGGGAAGGAGACCAAAGGCCTGAGGTAAGTGGGGAAGTGGGATACCAGAAGGGAGCATGAGCAGGAGAGCACAAGAGGGGAGGACTCCTACCTCATACTGATAAAGCAGGATCATCAACAAGTTATCTTAAGTGCCTATACAGAAATGCAAGAAGCCTGGGAAACAAGCAGGGAGAACTGGAAGTTCTGGCACAGTCAAGGAATTATGCTGTGACTGGAATAACAGAGGCTTGGTGGGATAACTCACACGGCTGGAGTAGTGTCATGGATGGATATAAACTGTTCAGGAAGGACAGGCAGGGCAGAAAAGATGGGGGAGTTGCACTGTATATAAGATAGCAGTCTGACTGCTCCGAGCTCCAGGATGAAATTGCAGAAAACCTGAGAGTCTCTGGATTAAGTTTAGAAGTGTGAGCAACAAGGGTGATGTCGTAGTGGGAGCTCGCTATAGACCATCAGATCAGGGGGATGATGTGGACGAGGCTTTCTTCAGGCAACTAACAGAAGGTATTCAATCATAGGGCCTGGTTCTCATGGGGGATTTCAATCACCCGATATCTGCTGACAGAGCAATACAGCAGTTCACAGAAAATCCAGGAAGTTTTTGGAAAGTGTAGGGAACAATTTATTGGTGCAAGTGCTGGAGGAACAAACTAGGGGCAGAGCTCTTCTTGACCTGTTGTTCACAAACAGGGAATAATTCGTAGGGGAAGCTGTTGCATGTCCGGATGCTCTTGAAGGATGAGGCCCACACACAGGTGAATTAATTGGCTGTAATGAAGGTTAAGTGACACACCCGCAACGGAGACTCCAAGTGTTGCCGCCACTAGGGTAGGGAACCCAGCCCCCGAAAAGCTCGATCTGGTGTGAAGTCCAACTGAGCAACCCATGGCCCACAGCAATTATAGCATCATGCTAATACCATGCAAAGCAGCACATACATATGCAATGGGGGACTTTCCAACAGCCATGAGGCCAGGGGCTTTCTGCAGTTCCCCAAAACACCGGGGCTTCCCACACAGGGCGGTTCTAACCGGTTATAAGCAGCATCTGCTAGCATACTGTGTCCGCTAATAACCTCTCCTTGAGAAAGCGCAGGCCCTAACTAGGCCGTACCAATATCTTCCGGGGTCCGCTACAGAAGCAAAAATGGATGGGAACCTGGGAGGCAGTGACCATGAGATGGTCAAGTTCAGGATCCTGACACAAGGAAGAAAGGACAGCAGCAGAATATGGACCCTGGACTTCAGAAAAGCAGACTTTTACTCTCTCAGGGAACAGATGGGCAGGATCCCCTGGGAGAGTAACATGAGGTGGAAAGGAGTCCAGGAGAGCTGGCTGTATTTTAAAGAATCCTTACTGAGGTTGCAGGAACAAACCCTCCTGATGTGTAGAAAAAATAGTAAATATGGCAGGCGACCAGCTTGGCTTAACAGTGAAATCCTTGCTGATCTTAAACACAAAAAAGAAGCTTACAAAAAGTGGAAGATTGGACAAATGAGCAGGAAAAAGTATAAAAATATTGCTCAGGCATGCAGGAGTGAAATCAGGAAGGCCAAATCATGCTTGGAGTTGCAGCTAGCAAGAGATGTAAGAGTAACAAGAAGGATTTCTTCAGGTATGTTAGCAACAAGAAGAAGGTAAAGAAAAGTGTGGGCCCCTTACTGAATGAGAGAGGCAACCTAGTAACAGAGGATGTGGAAAAAGCTAATGTACTCAATGCTTTTTTTGCCTCTGACTTCACGAACAAGGTCAGCTCCCAGACTGCTGCACTGGGCAGCACAGTATGGGGAGGAGGTGACCAGCCCTCTGTGGAGAAAGAAGTGGTTCAGGACCATTTAGAAAAGCTGGACGAGCACAAGTCCATGGGGCCAGATGTGCTGCATCTGAGGATGCTAAAGGAGCTGGCAGATGTGATTGCAGAGTCATTCGCCATTATCTTTGAAAACTCATGGCGATCGGGGGAGGTCTCAGATGATTGGGAAAAGGCTAATGTGGTGCCCATTTTTTAAAAAGGGAAAAAGGAGGATTCGGGGAACAACAGGCTAGTCAGCCTCACCTCAGGCCCTGGAAAAATCATGGAGGAGGTCCTCAAGGAATCAATTCTGAAGCACTTAGAGGAGAGGAAAGTAATCAGGAACAGTCAGCATGGATTCACCAAGGGCAAGTCGTGCCTGACTAAAGAATTAAGAAATAATGGAAGAAATAAGCAGTTGCTGTCCAAGTATAAGAGACTATTGGCACTGAAGACATGAACGTACTGTGCTAGTTAGGGTGATTTTCAAGGGCGGTAAAGTTGTAATTCCAATGAGCCCTCAGAAAGAAAAAGCTACAGAAGATCCACAAGGATCATTTAGGAATTGAGAGGGGAAACAATGCACACAAGAGTGCTGTATTGGCTGCAGATCAATCATGACATGACTAATATGGTAGGAAACTGTTTTTCATGTTCGAAGTACAAGCCATGCCAACAGACAGAGCCACTGAGACTTCATCCAGTCCACAAAGGCTTTATGAGAAGGTTGGCACTGACTGATTTATCTGGCAATCAAAGGAATATTTACTAGCCACAGATTATTATTCTTGGTGTCCAAAAATGTGCACACTGTGCAGTACTAATAGTAAGTCAGTGATAGCTGACATGAAGGAAATGTTCTCCAGACATGGAATTCCAGATGAAGTCTTTAGCCATACTGGGCCACAATTTTCCAGTGCAGATTTTAGGTAATTTGTCATAGATTGGTCACAAACATCAGCTCCAAATGATCCCCAATCAAATGGACTTCAGAAAGGTCTATACAGACAGTAAAGAACTTCATGAAGAAGACTTTTGGCTGTGGGGTGATTTGCATAAAGCTTTATTCGTTTACCGAAGCATACTCCTGGAGAATGGCTTTTCTCCAGATCAGCTGTTAATGAGAAAAAGGATCAGATCTAATTTACCAATTACTGATAACTTGCTGAAATCTCACAACAATGCAACCATTTGGAAGATGAAAGAATATCAGAAATGGAAACAGAAGGTCCATGATCTCCCATCTTTTAACCCAGGTGATACAGAGTGACTGAGGAATCACACCTCTAATACTCGGGGCCAAAGAGGTACCATTAAAGAACAGCTGCATCCAAGGTCTTACGTAGTCCAGGAAGACCAGGGGGACACATTTCAACATAATGGATGGGATCTATGAGTAGTCTCAGGAAGTTCCAACACATTGACAGTTGAGGTAAACTCTGGCACTTCCCATATGACTGATCCTTTATCATCAACACAAAAAGGAGACAACATCAAGGGACAAGAGAACAACTCAGATTCTAATGAAAGGCTGATGCTGAGAAGATCAGACCTGGAGATTAAACATCCTGAAAGACTCAGAGAGACTTGCTAACCTGCCTGGAGAAGGGATATTTGAAGAAAGTAAGTGGTAAAGACTCACTCAAGAGTTATGTGCTGGTAACCTCTCCTCTCTAGGTAGCTGACACATTGGATTTATGGAAATGTGCTAGATGGACTGAGAATTTAATATAGGTGTTATTAGATAGTTGTTAGCTGTTTATATATATGCATATAAAAATTAATTCATTTTTTCTTTAAGAGGGAAGATGTAGAGATGTGTTTATGAAAGACTGTGATTTGGAGTTGCTCCCTCATAAGGGACTGTGCTGTGAGTGTGGGAATTTGGAAATGTGCCTGGAGGTGGGGGCTGGGAACACTGCACGATTGTGTGCAGCAGCTCACTACATAAGCTCTCCAGTTTGTTTTATGAAAGTTTTATTCCTTTCTCATTCAGTGGTTTGTTATCTAATGAACCCCAAGATTGTTACAGCCCCTGCCCTCAAGAAGTCACAATCTCCTGTAAAACAAGATGCAATGAGTGGAACAAATAATAGAAGAGACAGAGAAGGGAAGACAAGGGTAACAGTAATAGGATTTTGCAGTTGCTTAGGTCAGCAATAGGCATAAACTGACAGTTCTGAATTACAAAAAAGTTTGTTGTTGTTTTCTTTTAAATACACGCTGCAATCTCTTCTCCTCCACCACCAGCCATGTCCATATGGCAAATTTCCTATAGGTATCTTGGCAGAGATGAATCACCAAGAGGGTTCTCAAGGAAATTCAGGGAGGTCATTCCATGTATAAGGACCAGTGTGGAGGAAAGCTTTTGGGAGAAGCAGACAAAGGGGCAGCCGTTGGTGGAGTGGAGCAGACAAGGCATGCCATGATAAGATGTTAGAGCAGATAAGCAGGGAGGAGCAAAATTAAGCACCTTAGAGGTCAGGACAAGAGTCTTGAAACTGATGTGTTAGAGCGAAAACCAGTGATGCAGCATGAGGGTAGGAACAACAGGCAAGGAATTTGGTCTTGGTAGCTGTGTTTTGAATTGACTAGGCTGGGTGGGGGTGTCATAACATTTTTTCCCAGATCTGGACCTTAGCGTCCAAAATATGGATGTTAGCATGAAAACCTCCAAGCTTAGTTACCAGCTTGGACCTGGTATCACTGCCACCAGCTAAAAATTATACAGTGCCTAGCTCACTGTACTCTCCCCAAAACCTTCCCTGGGGGGATCCCAAGACTCAGATTCCTTGAGTTTCACAACAAAGGGGAATAAACCATTTCCCTTCCCCCTCCTCCCCTCCAGGTGTTCCCTCCCTGGGTTCCTGGAGAGATATACAGAAGCAAGCTCCGTGAATCTAAACAGAGGGATTCCACCCTCCCTGTTTCCAGTCCTGGAAACACAAGTACCGAGGGAGCTAATCTCTCTTCCCCCCTCACCTAGAGGGTATGCAAAGTCAGGCTTAGTAAATCTAACATAAAGAGATTTTCCCCCTTACTTCTTCCTCCCACCAATTCCTGGTGAGCTGCAGACTCAATTCCCTGGAGTCCCCACTAAAGAAAAACTCCAACAGGTCTTAAAAAGAAAGCTTTATATAAAAAGAAAGAAAAAAGGACATTAAAAATAGGCTCTGTATTAAGTTGACAATATACAGGGTCAATTGCTTAAAAGAAAAAATGAATAAACAGCCTTATCCAAAAAGAATACAATTTAAAACATTTCAGCAACTACACACATGTAAATGCAAAAGAAAACAATATAAATCTATTGTCTTACTATCCTTGTACTTACAACTTGGAAACAGAAGATTAGAAAGCCTGGAGATAGAGAGATCACTCTCATAGCCGAGAGGGTCACCGAACCAAGACAAAGAACAAAGAACTCACACCCAAAACTTCCCTCCACCCAGATTTGAAAAAGTCTTGTTTCCTGATTGGTCCTCTGGTCGGGTGTTTCAGGTTACTCCTTTCCAGGTGAAAAAGACATTAACCCTTAGCTATCTGTTTATGACAGGGGGGGCAGGCAATGGAAGTTTAAGGGAGGACAGAGAGGAGGAAGTTGTGGAATAGTCAAGATGAGAGATGATGAGACCTGGTTAAAAGTTGTGTTGACCAAGAGAAAGTGTCTTAGAAAGGTTGTGTAGGAAGAAGAGGCAAGATCCGGACATTGCATGGATGTGTGGCACAATGGAGAAACAGAAGTCAAGAACTCATGGTTTGGGTCTAAGTGATATAGTGAGTGACAGTGTGAGTTATGGTGACAGGAATTGGGGGAGTGGAGAAGGCTTCAGTTGTAGTAATATCTCTAGGAGGATTGTGAGCAAATAGACCAGAGAGGAACCCTTCCTGAAGCATTCTCAAATTCACTCTTCAGGTCCTGCTCCAAAACTGCAGCTTTGTCAGTGTGCTTAAAGCCCAGGAGCTGCTCTCCCACCTTGTGCTGTGGCCCCTTACTCCATAAGTTTTCCTGAAATCACTAGGCCTGCTCACAGAGTAAGGCATTTCTTGGCATCAGCTAGAGTAACAGAATTTGGGCCTTGGCTGGCCTTGATTGAAGTGGTTTTAGCTTCCTCTCCAACACTAAGTAGTGCAAACAAAAGCCAAGTTTTGCTAAAATTCATCTGAGACGAGGCGAGAGGGCTTTTGATGAACACACACATAATGGGACAGATAACATGAAGTTGCTTTACATTTTTAGGATTTTTTTCTCAGGAAAAAGAGATGAGTAACGTTTTGTGGCCTATCCTGGGAGCTAGGGAGGACTGAATTACAATAAATAAATGTAAATGAACAACTGTTTTAGAACATGAATACTTAAGATGAAAGAACAGGATCACGGTGTCTTAAGAAGTACCGAACAGCCCTAAAATAATTCAGTTAGTCAGTGAACTTCAGTCTCTGATCATTTGGGAATGTCATAAACACATACCCATGCACTTGGCTTCCTACAACTGCTTATCATTTATATCAGCCATCCAATTAAGAACAGCCATTGATCCAAAACTAAGTATATGCTTTCATTTACACGTTAGCTGCCCTTTCACATGATGTTGATTGCTTTTATTGTTTGTTTAGAGATGCACATGACAGTGTGGTCTTTATATTTGCAGAAATGCTCAAGCTGGGGAAAATTTGGAGTGGTAAAATGATAATATACAGCCAATCTGCAGGTCTGCGCGAAAGGTGATGTTTTTCTTGGTCAACTAACAAACCGTTCACTAAATTTTTAGCTGGAGTGGATGAAAACACAATGATCTTTTCACTTATGTACAGTGGTTACCATTAACATGTCAGCATCGGCCAACAGTTACTGCTCAGTGAAAACGGAGGGCACCACTTTGCTCTAGTCGAGGGGACATCGATGGCAACTGTCACCACACTTTGGTTTGTTGATGGCTTTCTGTGTGGATCTTTTCGTCTGAAGATCTCAGATTGCTTTATAAGAAGGTGGACGCTATTATCGCCATTTTATATATGAGGTACCCAAGGCCCAAACAAGCTTAAGGGCCTGATCCTGAGTCCACTGAGATCAGTGCGAGTCTTTTCATTGGCTTCAGTGGACTTTGGTTCAGAGCGAAGGACCAGATTTTTAAAGGCATTTAGTCCTTAAAGATGCAGATAGGCAGCAAGTGGAATTTTTGAATGCACCTTAGTGCCTAACTTTCATTGATTTCAATTATTCCAACTGGAGTTAGGAGTTTCTAGGTGCTTCTGAAAGTCCCACTAGGCACCTATCTGCATTCTTAAGCACCTAGACACCTGTACAAATCTGGCCCGAACTGACTTGCCTGACATCATATAGGGAGTTAGGTAAGTAGCAAAATAAAACTATTATTCTGCAAAGCTCTGTTCTAACTCAACCCCCTACCACTCCATTTGTCTTTTAGTTCATCTGCTGCATCTTGTCTGAGGTGCAGCCTTTTTTTGATATGTCTATATAGTTGGTGGTATAGTTGCAATTTTTCAGTTTTCTGATTTTTTATGACCATTCAAAATTTTCCATGGATATAAAAACCATTTTACTGTTACCCAGGATTCTTTCAACCCAAAGCCCTTGGTAACTTTTACTCTATTCGAGGAGGTGTCAGGAAATAAATCAGGGGAGACACGGCCTTCCGACCGATAGATGGCTGGCACAAACAGGACAACACGAGAGTGCTTTCACTCAAAGCTAAACTTTACTTAGTCTCAAGCACTTACACACATCCGCAACAGGTTAGTAACACACCCCCAACCCTTGATAATTACCGAAGCTGAGTGTGGCTCTCGAGTGGCACAGTGGCAGCCCATCTGCCAGTGGGGAACACGAGGTGCATCCAGAGGGAGAGACCAGTCCTGAAGCATCCCCCCACCTCAAACTTTCCTCCCTTATTTATACATTAGTAATAGAATGACATGTCCCTTAAAGAAACCTTGTTAAGTAAGCAGTTTCAATGATCAAGCAAGAGGTCCCTTCTGACTATTGATTAACCAGGTGGGGGGTTTTCCAGAGTTTGCAGCCTTGAGACCCCATAGACATTCTTGGAGTACATCCTGCTCTTCTAAAATGTATCAGCAACTTCAACACAATCCTTATCAGGAAGGATGTGGAGTCAAGCCGCCCTTTCTGTGGCACTCAAAACCCCTTTCCCTCCTGCCTTGGTCAAGCTGAGATTTCTCAATGGCCAATTTACAGCTTGCTGACTAAGCTGCCTTTAACAATAAGCCATACTGGTTTTAAGCACTTTACTGGTTTGCCAAAGTCTCCTCGCACATTACCACCAGCTTTTCAGCTGTGTAGACAATTTACATCTTTTTCTCTTAATGAATTATCTGCATCCCAAGTGCACAATTCTAAGATTTTTTCAAGATTCAAAATTATTTACCAATTTCTTCAGTAAATAATTCCTGGTCTGCAGATCTTTTCTAAATAGCCCATTGTGTACATTCGTAATTTACACTTTTGTTGGCTAGCTATAGAAGTCATATGATATTCTCTCTGTTCTTTGATTGACATATAGCAAGACAAGAGGAGTGAAAGTTCTCTAATCTCTTGTAGTAGGTAATTACATATCTGTGGGTCAATCAAACATCAAGGCAGTGCTGAGACCTTCACCTCACAGTCCATCTGTCAGATTATCCGTGTTTGGTTGTTATATGGTACTCCTGGTAGGCAGTGCCTAAAATATCTGGGGATGTAGCCCATTGAGAGCTTTGAAGATAATGACCAGGACCTTGAAGAGCATCTCAGGTGCGGCTTAAACTGCACATGAGTATGTAGGATTAATAGGCAAATGCCCTTTATAGAGGGAGCAGTCATGGTTCTTGGTTTTTCAAAGTGCATCCTTCCAGCAATATTTGTGTCTTACTTGGCTTTAGTTTAAAACTTCCTGTGATCTAACTGTTCCATGAAGAAGTCACACAGTATTTTAATTAATAGCAATAATAATGTGTGCACGGTGCTTTACACTTGATCAGAGCACTGTAGAGAGATTACAATCCCTTTCAACAGGAGTTCACAAGTTAAAACGGCACACCTCCATTTCAGTACAAAATGCCATAGGTTTATGGTGGTGAGATGAGTGGTTATTCTTTTGTATTTTACCATCTTATGTCTCTAAGAAAGGGACTTTTACTTGTTCAGCACATGTACATTTTGTACATCTGCAGCACTATTATTAATTATTATTATTATTATTATTATTATTATTTATTATTATAGTGGATTGCAATGCCTTTTTCATGCTCTCCATCTCTGTTTTATTAATTTCAGTGGGAGGGTTGTTTGTTCCTTTTTCTTCCCAGTAGTATAAGCCACAGATACAATCATCTCTCATGGTTCTGCTCTCCAGAGAGAACTGAACATCAGGCATGCATCCTCAAAAGCTGGTGGTGGGTGCATAACTGTTTGGAAAACCATTCCCAGAGAGTAGTTATCAGTGGTTCACAGTCAAGCTGGTAAAGCATATCGAGTGGGGACCCATCGGGATCAGTTCTGGGTCGGGTTTTGTTCAATATCTTCATCAGTGATTTAGATAATGGCATAGAGAGAACATTTTTAAAGTTTGTGGACAATACCAAGCTTGTAGGGGTTGCAAGTGCTTTGGACGATAGGATTAAAATTTAAAGTGATCTGGACAAAGTGAGAAATGGTCTGAAGTAAATGGGATGAAATTCAATAAGGACAAATGCAAAGTACTCCACTTAGGAAGAAAAAATCAGTTGCACACATACAAAATAGGAGATGACTGCTTAGGAAGGAGTACTGTGGAAAGGGATCTGGGGAGTCATAGTATATCACAAGCTAAATATGAGTCAGCAATGTAACAGTGTTGCAAAAAAAAGCAAACATCATTCTGGGATGTATTAGCAGGAGTGTTGTAAGCAAGACAGGAAAAGTAATTCTGCTCTACTCCGCGCTGGTGAGGTCTCAACTGGAGTATTGTGTCCAGGTCTGGGAGCCACATTTCAACAAAGATGTGGATAAAGTGGCTAAAGTCCAGAAAAGAGCAACAAACATGATTAAAGGTTTAGAAAACATGATCTATCAGGGAAGATTGAAAAAAAATGGGATTGTTTAGTCTGCAGAAGAGAAGACTGAGAAGGGACTTGATAATAGTTTTCAAGTAGATAAAAGGTTGTGTATTTCTTAACTTCTGAGGATAGGAGAAGAAGCAATGGGCTTAAATTGCAGCAAGGGCAGTTTAGGTTGGACATTAGGAAAAACTTCCTCAGAGTGGTTAAACACTGGAATAAATTGCCTAGGGAGGTTGTGGAATCTCCATCATTGGAGATTTTAAGAGCAGGTTAGACAAATGCCTGTCAGAGTTGGTCTAGATAATACTTAGTCCTGCCATGAGTGCTGGGGACTGGACTTCATGACCTCTCAAGATCCCTTCCAGTCCTATGATTCTATGAAATCTCTTCCAGGTTTACAAATGTTTTCTGGGAATACTCCTAGATGCCATTTGAAAATGTTTGGACCTTAACTTTTGAGTCTCCTATCTGAACATTGAGGTCTTTTATGTAAAAAAAATAATGCTTTGCACAATTACATTTTACTTGGGGAAACTTCCAGTCCTACAGTTCTATGGTTCTATGAAAAAGGGCTTTCTGGGTCTCTGCCTAGTCAGTCTTCAACTTCTCCTCTGAAACACAAGAACCTTTATGCAGAAGGACATGCTATCAACTTCCAATTCTCTCTCCCTCTCTGTTAATCTGTTGCTATCTCTTTCTGCCTCTTCTATGTAATATTGCCTGTCTAAATCCCTAACACAGCAATCAATAAACCAGGCATCCCAGGGCATCTAGCCTTTGTGGCCTTCACATTGATGAATTTCTATTTGTGACTCAAACATATTTACTTTGCCAGGCATTCAGTTAAAACTGAACAAGAGAGCACACTGATATGATCAAATATTTAGACGAATGAGGAATTCACGGTGAACTGCACAAATATTTAGAATCCGGTGTGTGTCAGGCAGCAATCAATGGAAATCTGAACACAAGAAATGGCTAGTGAGATGGAAATGTATATAAAAGAAGGAAAACAGATGGTCCTAAGGTAAAAACCTTGGCACGAGATCGAAAGAGGGGCATGTGTGTGGCTCCTGTTAACATCAGAAATGAGGCCCTGAGGGAAAAGTGATGCTGCCAGGATGATAGTCCTCCATTTTGATTTGTATAAAGAAGCACATGTGAGTAAATAAAATTTATTTTAACTCTTTATTTCATGCTCCTGCATATTTCTTATCCTGTATCTCAAAAAAATGTTGCATATTGATCTGAAAATATGCAGTAAGGTAAATTTAAGTAAAGGAAAATCTAATCTTATCCATATATCCAGGTACTTATATGGCCTCCATAATAGTTTAGAGCCAGATCCTCAAAGGTATTTAGGAACCTAATTCCCATTGATTTCAGCGGGCGCATAGGCCTCTAAATGCTTTTGAGGATCTGGGCCTGAGGCCTTGCGAATGATGACGTTCAAGGAAAACTTCCTGTCCAATTCTACTAGACCCCAAATTAATCATTAAAGGGAAGAGGTGGAAGCACTGTCACTTAAGATATTTAACACTAGCCTGCGTGAGGCAATCAAAAATATATAGTAGGGAACATGCTTGAGTTATGTATCTGTTACAGGGGTTAATACCCCTTTGAGTACTCTGAAATTAAACAACAGCAAACCTCAAATGATTGAAAGATAGTAAGAGGTACAAAAAAGGGCCACTATGGCTAAAGAAAGTAGAAGAAGCAGTTAGAGGCAAAAAAAGCATCCTTTAAAAATTAGATGTTAAATCCTACTGAGGAAAATTGAAAGGAGCAGAAACTCTGGCAAGCCACATGTAAAAGTATAACTAGGGAGGCCAAAAAAGAATTTGAAGAGGAACTAGCCAAAGACTCGAAATTAACAGCATTTTATTAAGTATATCAGAAGCAGGAAACCTGCCAAACAATCAGTGGGGCAACCAGGTGATTGAGGTGCTAAAGGAGCACTCAAGGAAATAAAGAACAGAATTGTCAGATACATAAATGAACATGATTTGTTGGGGGAAGAGTCATGATGACTTTTGTAAAGGGAAATCATGCCTTACTAATATATTACAATTCTTTGAATGGGTCAACAAACATGTGGACAAGGGCTTTCCAGTTGATATAGTGTAACTGGACTTCCCGAAAGCCTTTGTCAAGGTCCCTCACCAAATTTTCTTAAGCAAAGTAAGCAGTTATGGGATAAAAGGGAAGGTCCAGTCATGGATCATTAACTGATTAAAAGACTGAAAACAAAGGGTAGGAATAAATGGTCAGTTCTCAGAATAGAGAGAGGTAAACAATGGTGTCCCCCAGGAATCTGTCCTGGGACCAGTGCTGTTCAACATATTCATAAATGATCTGGAAAAACAGCTAAACAGTGAGGTGACAAAATTTGCAGACAATACAAAATTAAGCAGACTGTGAAGAGTTACAAACTGGGTGAGTGGGCAACAAAATGGCAGATGAAATTCAATGTTGATAAATGCAAAGTACTGCACATTGGAAAACATAATCCCAATTAGACATACAAAATGATGGGATTTAAATAAGCTTTTGCCACTCAAGAAAGAGATTTTGGAGTCATTGTAGATAGTTATCTGAAAACATCTGTTCAATGTGCAGCAGCAGTCAAAGAAGCTAACATAATATTAGGAAGCATTAGGGATAGATAATAAGACAGAAGATATCATAATGCCATAATGGCTGGAGCACATGACTTGTGAGGAGAGGCTGAGGGAACTGGGCTTGTTTAGTCTGCAGAAGAGAAGAATGAAGGGGGATTTGATAGCTGCTTTCAACTACCTGAAAAAGGTCTTCCAAAGAGGATGGATCTAGACTGTTCTCAGTGGTACCCGATGACAGAACAAGGAGTAATGGTCTCAAGTTGCAGTGGGGGAGGTCTAGATTGGATATTAGGAAAAACCATTTCACTAGGAGGTGGTTTGCCAAGGGAGGTGGTGAATTCTCCTTCTGTCATAGTATAATTCCCAATTCTGAAACTTAGCATCCAAAATATGGGTACTAGCATGAATTCCCCTAAGCTTAATTACCAGCTTAGATCCTGTAATGCTGCCACCAATCAGGACTTAGAGCAGAGTACCTGATAAACTCTGGTCTCCCCCAAAACCTTCCCTGGGGACTCCCAAGACCCAAATTCCTTGAGTCTCACAAGAAAGGGGAATAAATCATTTTCCTTCCCCCTCCTCCCTTCCTCCCAGCTCCTTTCCGCCCTGGGTACACTAGGAGATCACCGTGATTCAAACTCCTTCAATCACCACATGGAGAGGAATGATATCTCCCCCCCCTTTTCCCTTCACCCAGAGGCAATACAGATTCAAACTCCATGAATCTAAAACAAAGAGGAAATTCACCTTTCCCTTCTCCCCACCAATTGGTGAGTACAGACTCAGTTCCCTTGAGCCTCAACAAGGGGAAAAAATCAGACAGGTCTTAAAGCAAAACTTTTAATAAAAAGAAAGAAAAAAAGGTAAAAGTTATCTCTGTAATTTAGATGGTAAAAGTTACAGGGTCTGTCAGCTTATAGAAATTGGAGAAACAGCCTCCTCCAGCAGAAATACAATTTAAAATACTTTCAGCCAAATACACATTTGCAAATAAAGAAAAAACAAATAAAAAGACTATACTGCCTTTCTACCTTTGTACTTACAAAATTGGAATAGAAGATTAGAGAGCCTGTAGGTACGTGTGGTCACTCTCAGAGCCCAGAGAGAACAAAGCAAAACCCAAAAAACACAAACAAAGGCTTTCCTCCACCGAGATTTGAAAGTATCTTGTCTCCTGATTGGTCCCCTGGTCAGGTGTTTGGTTCCCTGTTTGTTAACCCTTTACAAGTAAAAGAGACATTAACCTTTAACTGTCTGTTTATGACACCTTCCTTAGAGGTTTTTAAGGTCAGACTTTACAAAGCCCTGGCTGGAATGATTTAGTTGGGGATTGATCCTCCTTTGAGCAGGGGGTTGGACTGGATCAGGGATGGCTCCAGGCCCCAGGGGAGGAAGCACGTGCCTGGAGCGGCACATGCTAAGGGGTGTCATTCTGTCCTTTCTTGGGGCAGCACAGTCTGAAGGACTTTTTTTTTTCTTTTTGCTTTGGGCAGCAAAACTGGTAGACCCGGCCCTGGACAAGATGACCTCCTGAGGTCCCTTCCAAACCTAATAGTCTATGTTTCTATGATTCTATGTTTTTAGGTGTATGGGGGCCCAGGTGAATTAATAGACCAATGTAGGAATGGGAGATGGGAGAAGAAGGACCAGGTGAGAGCAGAGCAGTCACAGTGGTCTCAGTAAACACAGGTTCCTGCCAGCCTAATCAATGGCTGCTGAGGATAGTGGCATCCTGGCAAAAGGTAAGTTTTGGAGAGGGATTTTAGAGAGGATGAGATGGTGAATTTGAGAATCCTGCTGGGAGCCTTTTGGGTTCCTGTTTTCCAGTCTTAGATGTTAAATATTGTAAATGGATTTTACTGGGTGCATCTGATTTATTTAAAAATAAGTAAATGAAGTACATACTTAAACCATCTGTAAGGTGACCATACATCCCATTTTGGCCAGGATAGTCCCCTTTTTAATCCCTCTCCCAGCTGTCCCAACTATTTTGGCAAAACTGGGCATTTGTACCATTTGCTCTTGCCAGTTGATCATCAGTTGGCAATAGCAAATTGGACAAATGCACAGTTTTGCCAAAAAACTGGAATGCAACCCCTAGTGGGGCATGGAGGAACATATGGGGAGGAGGCAAGCGGCAACGCCAACCCTGCATGGGAGGGAGGGCTCAGGAGAGCGGCTTGAGCCAGGCCAGCCCTGCACAGGTGGGTAGGGTGACCAGATGTACCGATTTTATAGGGACAGTCCTGATATTTGGGGCTTTGTCTTATATAGGTGCTTATTACCCCCCCAGCCCCTATCCTGATTTTTCACACTTGCTGTCTGGTGGATGGCAGGGGCTCTTGGACTGGCCACATGCACAGGAATAGAAAGAGTGGGGTTGCCAGGATTCCGGTTTTTGACCAGAACGCCCGGTCAAAAAGGGACCCTGGCAGCTCTGGTTGGCACCAGCGACTGGACCATTAAAAGTTAAAAAGCTCTGAGCAACTCCCGGAAGCGGCCACAGGTCTCAGAGGCCCTAAATGCATAGGTGGCCAGGTAGGCTCCACTCGCTGCCCCCACCCTAAGAGCCAGCTCCACATCTCCCATTGGCCGGGTACCGTGACCAATGGGAGCTGCAAGGGCAGCACCTGCGGGTGAGAAGGCAGTGCATGGAGCCTCCCTGGCTGCCCACGTCTCATGGGGCTGCAGGGACCTGACAGCCGCTGCCTGACAGTGGCAGTAAGCAGTGCCAGGACTCTGCACCCTGAACCCTCTCCCTCGCCCCAACCCCCTGCCCCAGCTGGAGTCCTCTCCCACACCCAAACTCCCTCTCGGAGCCTGCACCCCCCTGCAACACCCCAACCCCTTTCCCCAGCCCCCTCCTGCACCCCAACCCCCTTATCCTCAGCCACACCCAAGAGCCCACACCCCCATCTGAATCCCTCACCCCCTCTGCACCCCAACCCCCTAACCCAGCCCGGTGAAAGTGAGTGAGGGTGGGGAAGAGTGAGCAATGGAGGGAGGGAGGATGGAGTGAGTGGGGGCAGGGCCTCAGCGAAGGGGAGGGGCCTCAGGGCAGGGGTGTTCTGTTTTGTGTGATTAGAAATTTGGCAACCCTAAGAGGGGGGTAGCAGAGAGATCTCAGTCCAGCCCCGCACAGGTGGGCTCTGGCCAGTCCTATGCTTGAGGGGGAAAGGAGGAGGACTACCTCAGGCTGGCCCCATATGCTGGGTGTGGGATGTCTCAGACTGGCCCTACTCCATGTCGCATTTTCCCTTTGGGAAAATATGGTCACCCTAACTATCTGACACCCAGCAGGGGGCTGGTCCCGGTTATCTGATAGCTCCTTTTTGCCTCTCACTTGCTTGAGGTTAGGAACAGAAAATTTGTTATATTGCAGAGAGAGGTCACACGTGGTGAGCATCAGAGATTCCAGGTGATGTATGCTTTGCCATATGAAATCTACTCCTCACCCTGCAGTTTCAAATCCATTTCTCCCCTGTGAACATTAGCCATTTGATTACACTCATTAAGCCCTTTTTGTATATGTGTGCCATTCCTGGTCTAAGAGTCAAGCTTCATTAAATATATCTCTTACGCTCTGGCTGTGCCGCTCAGTAAAGAAGAATCCGAGGGTTTCCCTAGATGCTCTGCAGACTGTAGATTCACCCAGAGAGCTCTCATGGTAATGACATGCAGAATCTCAGGCTATAGTCTCATGTGTCGGAAGGGGAGGGAACAGCTCTCATAGGTAATCCTGTTAAACAGGCCTGTCTGCATATCCCAAAATACTACCAGGTTGCTCTTCCAGTGCTGAATGTGGGTTTTTTCAGTACTAATCTGAGATCTAGGTCTGTCATGAGTGGGAACTCTGCTGTACATAGTTCATAATTTATGGGAGGGTTGTGAAGGAGACAGTGTTTTGGAAATTGACTGTGCAGTGGATTATTAGGGCCCGACTGAGGACACCTTGCTTATCTTGGTAAGCACTGACATGAAAAGCCACATTCAGGGCCAGATTAAGGCAATCCAGGGCCCTAAACACACACTCAGACTGGGGCTTCTCCGTGGCCCCACTCCTTAAGCCCTTCTGCCCTCACAGAGGGGTTGGGGAAGTGTTAGCAGGGGGGCCCTTCACTACTGCATCAAATTTAAACTTCTTGTCCTTGCCTTCAGTGTCTTTAAAATTCCACCCTTCCCTTCCTATCCAAGCTATTTACATCTCATCTTCACCCATGCCCTCAGCTTTGCTGACATCCGCCTGCAATTCCAGGCCTTTTATTACGCCAACCCTCCATATGCAGAATGAGTTCTAGCCACCCCCACCCCAGCCACCTACTTTCCTGGGACCCTGGCCCTGAAAATCCCAAGATGTCTACAAGTTGTATGTGATTAACTTAAGTCTCATTCACTTTCATGAGACTTAAACATTTGCTTAAGACTGCCTTGAGAAAAGATTCTTTCCTGGACTGGGAAGCTTTTGTCATCAGCTGTGTGATGAGGTGTTCACCCCACACTTTCCCTAAAAGGTTTAATGCAGACTGAGGAGGGGACTAGTTAACCCAACAAGCTGCAGCTGAGGTGAATCAGGTAACTGAGCAACCCTGACTGAGTGAGGGAGCCCAGCTGAGGAGGAACAAGCTGGCTGGACTTATAAAGACAGGAAGTTGGTAGTAGACAAGGGGCTACTGGAAAAGTCTGCAGTTGCCCCTTGGGAGAGTATTTGAAAGCTGCTAGAGGCAAGTATCCTGCAATTGCTCCCTAGGAGGAGGGAGAGGTGAAGCTGGCAAACCCAGAAAGGGGGAGAGTGCCAGAGGGTAAGGGAAGGTCTCATCAAAAGGCAAGAAGGTCCAGGAGGGAACAGACCTTGACTGTTGGCTGGAGGATCCCTGAGCCAGAACCTGAGGAGGGGGTGGGTTCCCCTGACAGTATCTGAAGAATGGGCATTATGAGGCAGTGAGTGGGAAGACTGCCTGGGATTTGGAAGAAAGACTTCAGTATCCTGGGAGGAGAAAATGTGAATAGTGATCTAGCCAGAAGACTGAGTCGCAAAGAGGCAGCTTCTGGAATGAGATAGGGGCTGTAGGCCCAGTGAGGATGGAAAGATGTTACTGCAACTTTGGAAAGGGGTGTTGACCTTGTGAAGCTAATCCCCACAACATCTAGGAGGAGGCACCATCCTAGCAACGAGTGGAGCAGCCTGTTACAGGCACCGGCACCACCACCACTCTGAGAGCTACTCTTGCTGATTCTTTACTCAGGAATAGTTGGGCATTCAAAAGGTTTACTTTGCAACCAGGAGGGTGGGAAATGGATTGGATCCTTAGAGAAGTGCCCACATCTGAGGGAAATGAGCTCCAGGTGTCCATGCTATCCATCTATGCAAGCAGTTACCAGCCAGTTTGGGGAGGGCGAGCTCAGTGGTTTGAGCATTGGCTGCTAAACCCATGGTTGGGAGTTCAGTTCTTGAGGGGAGCCACTTAAGGAGTTGGGGAAAAATCAGTACTTGGTCCTGCTAATGAAGGCAGGTGGCTGGACTCAATGACCTTTTGGGGTCCCTTCCAGCTCTATGAGATAGGTATATCTTCATATATATGATCCTCTTCACCACAGTACCAGTGTATTGACAATGCAATAATCAACTCTGAAAAACACCATGTACTGTATCATGCTGCCCCCAACAGTTCTTAGAAAGGAAACTTTCATATTAAAGCTGGTTGATGCTTCCCAAATTACTGTCCTTTTGACTTTACAATAGATTCAGGTGGAATTTCATTAGAACAGATAACTGACTTTTTGATACAAATCCATTTCAAAAGCAGGAGGGAGGAAGGTGCTTGTTTAATACTGATCAGGCTAGGGCACCAGTTTGACCTATCCACGATGTAGTTTAAAATAATTAAGTCTGTGAATTTAAAACTCCTATCAGATTCATGCTGTGTAGAAACTGTTAGCTAGTGTAACCTGTACACAATGCAGAAAAGTGCCTTCTGGAAATCAGCTCTGAGCAGAAAAACTGCAATCTTGCAAGATGTTCAGATAATATGAAATTTTCCATTGCAAAAGCAGTAACATTTAGGTTTAGCAAGCATGGTAATTTCTTTTCTTGCGTGGAATCACAGAGGTAGCTTCTGTCATCATTATGCATTTTTCAGGAGCAGTACTCTTGCAGTGGGTATATTTGCTAAGCATAGTATTATTAGCATTATCAGAATCTGGCCCACAGAAATTAGAAATGGAAATAACCTACTAGCACACTTGAGTAATAGGCATAGGGGGAATGTTCTAGTAAATTTTGACATGACCATATTTCTGACCCTTGTGCCTTTACTTTGAGAACTAGATCTTTTTGAGTACAAATTCTTGCAAAATAATTACTTTACGCTTGAAATTTTTAATTGTATATTTGATTGTAAAATTCACAATTCATGCTGGAAGGATTATTTCAATAAGTTATTCTATCAGGGAATAAAAACATGAAATGTGGTTATCTAGCTAAGTCGGGGTGAATTACAGTCAAGTATACAATTTGAAATCATACTTATGACTAACCATCATGAAAACTGGAAACAAATTGCACTATATATTTTGAGCAGTGAGGGGTAATTAATCATTGGAACAGATTTCAAAACAGTGTGGTAAATTCTTCATTTGAAATTTCTTAAATCAAGAATGAAGGCTTTCTAAAAGAGATGCTCTACTTCAGGTTGTTGTGTTAGATGCAAGAATGGCTGGGTGAATTTCTCTGGTCTGTGTTGTACAGGAGGACAGGCTAGATGACTAAACTGTCCTATGTAGCTTTAAAATTTATGAATTTATTAATATAATTGTATATTCAGTTGTAATCATAATTAACACAATTCATGTTACTTAAGACACTTGGTATTTTTTTTTCTGTTTCCTGATTAAGAGCTGACTGATGCAACTAATCTTTGCCTAGCTGCTGTGTCATCCAATATGAAAGTTTGCAGGCTTCAGCAAGGATGGCTTTAGGCAGAGGTCACTCTGCAGCAAATAAAGGTGGCAATATTCTTCCAAGTTCTCCTCACAAAATTAACTCTACCCACATGAGTTGCTGCTCACTGTATACTGTGCAGATGTTCAAAATATGATGACAAAGATTTGAGCAACACTGGGCTCCCTTTTGGTGGGCTTCAATATTCCTCTGAACTCTGCTGGGGTCTCTGGACCTGGCTTCTTCTTGACTGGGGAACACAAATAAGTACTGGTATCTCCTGGTCAAAAGATGTTTGATGGAACAGTTTTCTACTGTAAAATAGAAGGGACCAGTGTGACCATCTAGTCTGACCTCCTGTATAACAGGCCTATGGAACTTTTCAAAAATAATTCCTAGAGCACATTTTTAGAGCATCATTTTGATTTACAAATTGCCAGTGATGGAGACTCTACCACGGCCCTTGGTAAGTTGTTCCAATGGTTAATTATCTCCCTATTAAAATCATACAAGTTATTTCCAGTCTGAATTTGTCTAGCTTCAACTAGATTGTTACATCTTTCTCTGAAAGAGTGAAGAGACCATTATTAAATGTGTATTCCCCATGCCATGTAGTTACTTATAGACAGTAATCAAATCACCCTTTAGCTTTCTCTTTAAGATTAACAGATTATTCTTGTGGCTCTCTGAAACCTCTTAAATTTATCAACATCTTTCTTGAGTTGTGGGCATCAGAATTACAAGGAGTAATCCAGCAGCTGTCATGCCAGTGCCAAATACAGAGGTAAAATAACCTCTTTATACATACTCAGGATTTCTGTGTTTATGCATCCATGGATTGCTTGCATTAGCACTTTTGGTCCCAGCATCACACTGGGAGCTCATGTTCTGCTGATTATCCACCATGATTCTGGAATCTTTTCAGAGTCACTGCTTCCCAACATAGAGTTCCCCATTGTTTAAATTTGTCCTACATTCTTTGTTCCTAGATGTACACATTTACATTTAGCTGTATTAAAATGGATATTGTTGGCTTGTATCCAGCTTGGTCTAATTAGTGACCTGTCACCTACATTATTTACCACTCCCCCAATTTTTGTGTCATCTGCAAATTAGACAGTGTTTAATTTTATTTTTCTTCCAGGTCATTAATGAAAATGATAAAAGGCATCGGATTGAGAACCAATCCTTGCAGGGCCCCACTAGAAACACACATACTCACTAATGAATCTCCATTTACAATTGCACTTGAGATCTATCAGTTAGCCTTTTTTGTTTTTGTTTTATTTTTATTTTTTGGTCACAAAACAAATGAAATGTTTCACAGGAACATGTCAATTTTGAGAAAGTTTGACAAACATTTCAAAACAATCTGAAACTGAAGTGGAGTTTTCGTTTTGATATCATTGTTTTGTTTCAAATTTTGAAAAATAAAGTTTCCCCCAAACTTTTAATTTTAATATTTAATGTATATATATATTATATTTCATATTTTTGATAATGTTTTGACATAACTGAACCAAAAAGGTTCAATAAGGTCATTATGATGTTTCTAAATTGAAATATTTCAGAATTTTTGTTCCATAACATATTTCAAGATTTCAACTTTTCATAATTTGCAGATTTTTTTTAATGTTGGAATTTCCCATTTTCTGACCAGTTTTCCTCCCAAACCACACTTACTTGGGTGACCAAAATGACACAATGTTCATGGTAATTTTGCACCTCTAATGTTCCCTCTCCTTTCTACAGGAGGATTGAAATAGTTAACAGCATTGTCATTTAAATTATCATTGTTGAGCATCATCTGAAGTAACACTTTAATGGCATGAATGTTGTCATTCATGCCTCTCAGACCTTTGGTTCCAGGCCCTTTGCAAGCTCATTTCTTCAGTGGTTAGATTTGTTCAAATTTTTGAGGTGTTCTTCAAAACCCTTTTAAAAAAACAAAACAAAAAACAAGATTCTGAGGCACAAGATTGTCGCTCCAGAGAGGCGCCAGTACAGTGTATGGGCAAGTACTGGCTCTTTCTTAGGCCTACTTTTAGGTGGCTCCTAACTGAGAAAAATGCCTCTATTCACTACAAAGCAGACTGTGACTTTCAGAGAGCTGAACTGGGGCTTTGTTGTGCTACAGAGAACAAAATCAGCTCTACTGCAAGACAATTCTTTGTCCATTTGCAGCTGGATAAGGATTAGATGGCACATCAGTGAAGTAAGCTGTTCAGAGCATCTGGCCCTGAATACTCTTGGCATCTCTCCGTCCTTTCGGAGTATTTCTGCTGGATTAGTTGCACACGCTGTTGCAAGGTGAAACATTAAGGAAGTGCTAGGAAACTTCCTTACAACAAGTTTAAATAGATACTGTGTATTTAGAGGCCGTTCGCCGTCTCCCTGCTCAGCTCATAAATATTATATAGCTACTGGGACTCCATGTATCAGCTCAAATCAGCTGCCTTTGCTATGCTACAGTAGCTATCCCATAAAGATAGGCCTGACCCTCCACCACTGGCAGATCTAATTTGGAGTAGGTTACTGTTGTTTACAGTCAAGATGCTCTAACCCACCTCAGAAAAGAAAATTGTGTCACATTTCAGCTACAGTAGACTGCAAATTAGC
Organism: Gopherus evgoodei; assembly: GCF_007399415.2. NCBI lineage: Eukaryota > Metazoa > Chordata > Testudines > Testudinidae > Gopherus > Gopherus evgoodei. Next base: position 12,543,572 of record NC_044326.1, read on the forward strand.
TTGTTCGGCGGCTATAGAGAAGGCTTTATTACTCTGGGGGAATCACCTTGTGTAGCTCTTTTTGAGACAAGGGTGCCATTTGGATGATCACTCAAGGGGAATTTCCAGAGGAACCAAGAGGGGTTTTTTTTCATCCTGTATGTCACATCTTTCTGGCTGCCTGTTTGCTGATGCTTCCCTCCAGCAACTCCCTGAAGCCGAAAACTGCTAGGCCGCCTCTGCAAAGGCTGCAGCTGCCCTGTTTGCAAGAAGAGGCAGATTTCAATCAGCTCAAAAAAGTGATGGAATGAGGAACATTCTGTCAAATGTGATCAGCATCTCATCTGGAACTGGAAACAGCCAATAAGAATGAGGACATTGAAGAATGCTGCTGTCAAAGAATCCAGCTTGGAATAAACTACTTTCTGCACATTACTGAAGTGCCTTGCTCTTTGATCTTATTGTGCCAATTTAGGATCCTGACCCTGAGCTGCCATGCAGCAGTATAGGAAGGGGATATTTATATTGGAGCTAGCCAAGGGATAGCAAGAACATGTGAACTCAAAGGAACGTTGCAAGTCCAAGTGGTCAACCCACACTTTGGCAATATGCTGCTTAATCACAGAAGTGTTAGATATGAGACCCTGATTCATGAGTCTATTCCTAAGGAATAGGGCACTTTAAGCACATGCTTAATTTTAAGCAGGTTCTTAATATAGCTGGTCAAAAATTTCCCAACCAAATTGTTTTTCAATGAAAAATTAGGTTTTAGATTAAACACTCCCCCCAACACCCACCCAGCCACCTCACACAAAGTGTCTACTTTCTTCAGGGGGGAAAAAACACATTCTGAAAAATAAACATTGGAAAACTGAAAGTGTCTGCCCAAGGCAGATTTGGAAATCTGCTGTGGTTCATGGAAGTTGCAGTGCAGGTGCTTCATGTCTCCATCTTGAAAGGAGGAGTTAGGAAACTCATTTTTGACTCCTAGTTTTGAAAATCTTGCCCAAAATTTCCAAAGGCAAACGTTTCTGTTACTTGGTCAAATGCTAAGTTGGTAAATATGTCAATAGTGAGAAGAAGAAAGCAGACCAAAATAGATCACTAAACAAAAATCTGATGCCCAGATCCATAAAAGGACTTAGGCCTTGCAATGCTGAGCATCACAACACCTAAATTTTATGTGCCTGGACAATTCCAGGAACAACACTGCAAGCCATAAAGCCTGGGTTAGGTAAGGGGATGCATGGGGAGAGATAGGCACCATAGGCTGTAATCTATAGAAGTCAGCACATTAGGCAGGGAGCTGCACAGTGTAACCACTGGGGGATGCTGATGAGAGGGGTGTATCCTACACCGTAACCCCTCTTACAGAGCTAGGCACCTAACTCTGGGCTGCAGGGAGGCATCTATCTCTGCTGGCAATCTAAAGCCAGGAACCCCACTCCTGGAGTCAGGTGCCATAGGCACCTAAGTAGTTTCTTGCAGCTCTCTCAATATCTCCTGTTGACACTGTTCCCCTCTGATTAAATATTAAGGAACTGGCTGCTGGGTCTGCCACCTTTCAGGTAGGTGACCTAAGCATTGGACTACAGAGTTATTTTCACTGTCTTGCTCTGACCCAATAATTAAGTATTTCATATCCAGTGGAACAGCTTCAATAGAAGATAGTGAACACACTGCACGTCAGAACTTCCCATCTCTCCGTTGTTAGTGCACTCTTGTGGGAGATCTATGTCCAGATCCTTTCTCCTCCATCAGACAGAAGGAGGAATTGATCCTGGTTCTCCCACATCCCAGGAGAGTAGTCTAATTAATGAGCTAAAAGTTATAAGATGGCCAGGAACACCTCCTCCAATCAGATTTGGAATGGGACCCAATCTGCTAGGTGGCCTCTTAGAATGCCTACCAGATATGGGCCTGCAGGCAAAAGAGGCAGATGACCAGCAGTGTGCAGGCCCAGAGGCAGAAACTTAGATAGCACTTTTACTGAAAAAACATAGGTGGTGAGATATGTCTACACTGCAATTAAAAACCCATGGCTGGCCAATGCCAGCTAACTCGGGCTCATGGGGCTCAGGCTAAGGGGCTGTTCAAATGCACCGTAAACATTCAGGCTTGAGCTACAGCCTGATCTCTGGGACCCTCCCACTTCTCAGAGTCTAGAGCTCGGCCTCCGACTCAAGGCAGAACATCTACACCACAATTAAACAACCCCTTAGCCCGAGTCCGAATCAGCTGGCATGGGCCAGCCACGGATATCTACTTTCAGAGCAGCTGTTTCCTGAGTGCAATGGAGCCTAAACATGCCTCATAAGTACCGAAGTACATTTGTGGATCTGGGCCTAAGAACATGATTCACCACTGTCTTAATTTTAGGTTTGCACTGCTGTGATTCTGTTATTTACACAGGTATAAATAGCTGGTGGTGAATCTGAACCTACAAATACACAGGGTCTCAGATAATAAGAATGTAAAATGATTTGGGCGAATCTCAAAAAGTGCACGCTTGGAGTGGGATTCAGATAAGCATCAGAAGTCTGGATTCTTCCTAGGTGTTATGTAATGGATCCACTGTTTTTGAATTTATTCAAATACTATTAGCAACTGTCCTAAATTCTTGGGTTTGCAAAACTGGCCTGGGAATGTTGTAGAGTGCAAAATTCTTGGAACCTCCTGCTTCCATTAATGCTGGAAATACTACACTATAGCCTTTCTTGTGGTATTTCATCACGTGTATTTTAGCCAAAAGAATAAGAAAGAATGATCCATTGGTTAGGGCACTAACCTAGGACTTAGACTTTTGTTTGACTTCCTTCTCCTGCCACAAACTTCTGGTATGACCTAGGGCAAGTCATTTAGGGTATGTCTCCACTACAAAATTAGGTCGATTTTACAGAAGTCAATTTTTAGAAATTGATTTTATACAGTTGATTGCATATGTCCATACAAAGTGCATTGTCAGTGGAGTGCATCCTCACTACTGTGGCTAGCATTGACTTACGGAGCAGTGCACTTTGGGTAGCTATCCCACAGTTCTCGCAGTCTCCTCCACCCATTGGAATTCTGGGTTAAGCTCCCAGTGGCTGATGGGGCAAAAACATTGTTGCGGGTGGTTTGGGGTACGTCTTCAGTCGCCCCTTCCTCCGTGAAAGCAACGGCAGACAATTGTTTCAAGCCAAACACCAGGGTGATTAGAAGAGCACAGCAAGGTGCACTGCACATCAGAGAGGCTTTGAAAACCAGTTTCATGACTGGCCAGGCCTCCGTGTAACACTTGTGCGTGCTTCTCCTTGATGCAAATCCGCCCTCTTTGTTGATTTTAAATCCCTGTAAGCCAACCACCCTCCCCCCTTCAAAATAAAGTAACTATTGTTTTGAAACCATGCATTCTTTCTTTATTAATTAAAAAAAATGAGATAACAAACAGGCTAGCCTGGGTGGGGTGGGGGAGGAGGGAAGGACAAGGCCACATTGCTTATTGTAGTCTCACTAAGAATCAAATTGTTTGAATGACAGCCTGCTGTTGCATGGGCCATTCTCTGGAGTGCAGTGGCTGGGTGCCCAGAGCCTCCCCTGTGTTCTTGGGTGTCTGAGTGAGGAGGCTAAGGAACATGGGGAGAAGGGTAGGTGGTTATACAGTGGATGAAGCAGGAGTCTATGCTCTTGTTGGTTTTCCTGAAGCTCCAACAGACATTTCATCATGTCCGTTTGCTCCCCCATTAGCCTCAGCATCGTGTCCTGCCTCCGCTCTTGAATCTCACTTAATTCTTTCCTGGCCTCTGAATGCCTCCATGCATTAAGCTGTGCCCTATCAGGGCACGGGGACTGAATGACCTCAGAAAACATGTCATCGTGAGTGTGTTTTTTCAGCTTCTAATCTGCAATAACCTCAGTGACAGAGATGATAGGGGAACATAAAAACATTCTACACTCTACGATTCTAGGGGGACTGTTCACCTGTGCTGCTGAGTTCGCCCCGCTGACTAAACAGGAAATGAAATTCAAAAGTTCCCGGGGTTTTTCCTGTGTATAGAATCACAGAATTATAGAATATCAGGGTTGGAAGGGACCTCAGGAGGTCATCTAGTCCAACCCCCTGCTCAAAGCAGGACCAATTCCCAACTAAATCATCCCAGCCGGGGAATCAAGCATGACCTTAAAGACCTCTAAGGAAGGATATTCCACCACCTCCCTAGGGAACCCATTCTAATGTTTCACCACTCTCTGAGTGAAAATGTTTTTTCCTGATATCCAACCTAAACCTCCCCCACTGCAATTTGAGACCATTACTCCTTGTTCTGTCATCTGCTACCACTGAGAACAGTCTAGATCCATCCTCTTTGGAACCCTCTTTCAGGTAGTTGAAAGCAGCTATCAAATCTCCCCTCAGTCTTCTCTTCTGCAGACTAAACAACCCCAGTTCCCTCAGCCTCTCCTTATAAGTCATGTGCTCCAGCCCCCTAATCATTTTTGTTGCCCTCCTCTGGAATCTTTCCAATTTTTCCACATCCTTCTTGTAGTATGAAGCCCAAAACTGGACACATTACTCTAGATGAGGCTTCACCAATGTCGAATAGAGGGGAATGATCACATCCCTTGATCTGCTGGCAATGCCCCTGCTTATACAGCCCAAAATGCCGTTAGCATTCTTGGCAACAAGGGCACACTGTTGACTCATATCCAGCTTCTCATCCACAGTAACCCCTAGGTCCTTTTCTGCAGAACTGCTGCCTAGCCATTTGGTCCCTAGTCTGTAACAGTGGATGGGATTCTTCCATCCTAAGTGCAGGACTCTGCACTTGTCCTTGTTGAACCTCATCAGGTTTCTTTTGGCCCAGTCCTCTAATTTGTCTAGGTGCCTCTATATCTTATCCCTAGCCACCAGCATATCTACCACTCCTCCAAGTTTAGCGTCATCTGCAAATTTGCTGAGAGTGCAGTCCATGCCATCCTCCAGATCATTAATGAAGATATTGAACAAAACCAGCCCCAGGACCGACCCTTAGGGCACTCCGCTTGAAATCGACTGCCAACTAGACATGGAGCCGTTGATCATTGCCCGTTGAGCCCGACGATCTAGCCAGCTTTCTATCCACCTTATAGTCCAATCATCCAGCCCATACTTCTTTAACTTGCTGACAAGAATACTGTGGGAGACCATATCAAAGCTTTTCTAAAGTCAAGGAATAATACATCCACTGCTTTCCCCTCATCCACAGACCCAGTTATCTCCTCATAGAAGGCAATTAGGTTAGTCAGCCATGACTTGCCCTTGGTGAATCCATGCTGACTGTTCCTGATTACTTTCCTCTCCTCTAAGTGCTTCAGAACTGATTCCTTGAGGACCTGCTCCATGATTTTTCCAGGGCCTGAGGGGAGGCTGACTGGCCTGCAGTTCCCCGGATCCTCCTCCTTCCCTTTTTTAAAGATAGGCACTAGATTAGCTTTTTTCTGGTCATCCAGAACCTCCCCCGTTCGCCATGAGTTTTCAAAGTTAATGGCGAATGACTCTGCAATCACATCCGCCAACTCCTTTAGCACCCTCGGATGCAGTGTATTCGGCCCCATGGACTTGTGCTCATCCAGTTTTTCTAAATAGTTCTGAACCACTTCTTTCTCCACAGAGGGCTGGTCATCTTCTCCCCATACTGTGCTACCCAGTGCAGCAGTCTGGGAGCTGACCTTGTTTGTGAAGACAGAGGTGAAAAAAATCATTGAGTACATTAGCTTTTTCCACATCCTCTGTCACTAGGTTGCCTCCTTCATGAAGTAAAGGGCCCACACTTTCCTTGACTTTCTTTTTGTTGCTAACATACCTGAAGAAACCCTTCTTTTTACTCTTAACATCTCTTGCTAGCTGAAATTCCAAGTGTGATTTGGCCTTCCTGATTTCACTCCTGCATGCCTGAGCAATATTTTTATACTCTTCCCTGGTCATTTGTCCAATCTTCCACTTCTTGAAAGCTTCTTTTTTGCATTGAAGATCAGCAAGGATTTCACTGTTAAGCCAAGCTGGCTAGTGCATCAGAGTTCAAAGTGCTGTCCAGAGCGGTGACAATGGAGCACTCTGGGATACCTCCCGGAGGCCAATACCATCAGTTTGCATCTGCACTACCCCAAATTCGATGCAGCAAGGTCCATTTTAGCACTACTTCCCTCGCCGGGGAGGACTACAGAAGCCGATTTTAAGAGCCCTTTAGGTTGAAGGAACGGGGTTGGTTGTGTGGACGCATTCATTTTTAAATCATCCTAAAGCGGCTAAATTCAACCTAACCAGGTAGTGCAGACCAGGCCTTAGCCTCTTTGTTTCTCAATTTCCCTTCCGTAAGTTGGGAATAATAGCAATGCACTTACTGACAGGGATGTAGTAAGGATATACACATTACAGGCTGTGGGTATTCAGATAGTGCCATAAATGTGGGGCAAATAAGTACCAAAGATAGAAGCCCAAAGATATAGAAGTTTATGAATACAGAGAAGGAAGATTGGACACAAGTTTGGGGCGAGGGAAACTTCTTGTTTTATATGAATCAAAGCAAACAATTTGCTCACCCTGTTTAGGATAAATAGTAGCGCTGGTCAGAAAATTTTCATCAAAATAGATTTTTGGCAGAAAAAAGCAATTTTAACAAAACCAAGATTATTTGCAAAATCATCTCTTAAGATTTTGTTTAGAAGAAAAATTTAAAAAACAAAAAAAACCCCTATTTTAGATATATCGAAGTGACTGGCTCACTTTGGGGTTTTCAAAATAAAAAGTTTTGATTTTTTATTTCAAAATTAAATGTTTTTGTATAGTTTACTTCATTTTGTGTGTGTGTGTCTGTGAGTGTGTGTATGTGTGTGGGACAGAAAAATCTAAACCTTTTTTCAGAATTCCCTTTTGTGAATAATTTCCAAATTTTGGCTTTTCATCCCAATTTAGGATGATTTTCTCCAAAAAATCTCAAAAAAAAAATAATGTCCCAGTAAATCTAATCAGCTCTAAAATGCTGAAGAATTTAGCAGTAAAGTCCAGTGGACAGGGAAATGGACTGGACGTCAGGAGATATCGGATAAAATCCTGGCCCTATTAAAGCTAGTGGCAGATCTCCCTTTGACTTCAATGGGGCCAAGATTTCACTCTAGTTTCTATTCCCAGCTTTGCCACTGACCCGCTGTGGGACTTGGGAAAGTCACTTCACTTCTCTGTTTCTCCTCTCTTTTTTGTCACTCTTGTCTATTTAGATTGCAAGCTTTTAGGGGCATGGACTGTCTATTACTCTGTGTTTGTACAGCACCTTGCACAATGAGGCTCACCATCTCAGATGGGGCCCAATGGGCACTAATATAATACAAATTACCATACTGCCACACAAAATGTTGCAAATTTCTTAATATGCTGATGCAGCTTTTTAAAGTTTTTTTGGTTTGTTTTTTTGTTTGTTTGTTTGTTTGTTTGTTTTATAAATTAAGCACTAAGAAGGGAATGGTCATGAAACACAGTTCCACAATCTGTCGTGGCTTCCACTGGAATCAAATAACGGGAAGAGAAAGAGGACATGGAACTTATAGTACTGATCTAACGTAAGACTTTTCTCTGTTGGTAATTCTTCACCCAACTGGTGAAAAACAAGATTTTTTTTTTTCAGTAAGTTAGTTTCCCCCTCATGGGATCCTCACAGATCAAACTGGGTATTTGTTCTTTAACACTGGATTGTGGAGATTATGCATCAGAAGGAAATACCTGTAAAAGGATTATGGCATTATAAAAAAATAATTGGCATACTTCATCTCTTTGCATATCATAGCTCATTAAAATTGCTCTAAGGAACATCTAGATTAATTAGAAGTGGGTAAAAATGCTCATTTCTTCAGCACAACATTCTCATCAAATCAAAAGGTCTTTCCAGTGGAATGGGGCAGAACTAGATTTTCTTCTGTATTGACCTTTATCTTATAAATAGAAATATGCTGGAAAATAAGTGAACTGTCCATGGATAATTGACAACACCAACTTTATCACTCATAGATTCGAGGATGGTTTTTCCTCCCTTCTGAGTGATGTCTATTATCTGATCTTTTTAATTTGAACAGAATCTGACCACTTTTGACCTGATACAGCAGGAGTTGATTTATTGCAGTGATGCTGCCTGCAGATTTTCATCAGTTCCTTGCCAGCACGCTAGTTGGTGTCAAAGGTTTGCTACTTACAGTAATTGCTGGCAATGGGGTTCTATTGACTATCAAGATGGCTTTGTAATAACCTAATACATCTCAGATTATCAAACTTTCTGGGAAGTGACAAATGAAGTCTGACTTCCCGCTGCCTCAGTAGTTCTGAACTGACAGAGGAATGGCAATGTCTTTTGAAGAGTCGTTGAGTGAACAGGGAAGTTGTTTTGAGCTTCTCCTACCTGTGTGCCTAATTCCCATCTGTTACCCTCTTTGCCCTCAATTGCAATTCTCCAGCACACATTAAACCAGGAACATGTAACAAACAGCTTCCCAGTGTGCCCGGTTAAGTAATTTGAAACCGAACAGATGCTTTATAGGCTCAGGTTTGCAGCACTGGGGTTTCACTGACCTCTGTGACTCGGCATGAGGTTCAAAGAAGGACAGAGGCTGCAGACAATTAAAATCCAAATCCTTTTTTATCGGACACTAAGCTCCAGGTAACTCTAGTTCTTAAATGAGCATTCTGTCACAGTTAAGTCACCTCAGTACAGGTCAAATTGCAATAGGTAATGCAAAAAGCCTTCAGAGCTGGCAAACTCTGGCTTGTTGCCAGTGGCTATTTCCTTCAAGATGTCAAAATAGGAACAGATACCCTTAAACCTCTCTGTGACCTCGGGACTTGGTGGGAAGCATGATTTTGACAAATCCAGAGAAATAGTCAGGCTCTGAGATAGATATGTCCCTTTTCTACATGCACAGCTAGTGCTGGTCTCCTTCCAAGGCCCATAGGGTAATGCTGTGAGCATGAGAGATTCTTTGAGTCACATCTTCTTGGTCATTCCACTGGACTTACATGAATCTCCCTTGGGTCTTAGTCCCTGTCCTATTCCAAGCCACTAGCCAGACATTCAGACTCACTCCTGGCAGGCTGTGATGCTTTGGTATCTCTTGTGCACCCTCTTTGATATGTCTACCTGGATATCCTCACCAAACCCTTGTGAGGTAGAGAAGTGCTATTATCCCCAGTTTATACATAGGGAATTAAGGTACTTAGAGAGCTGGCTTAAAATGATACAGAAAACCTGTGGCGGACCTGGGAATTACACCCAGGGCTCCTAAGTCCAAAAACTAGTGCTCTAACCGGACCATCCTTCCTTTCAGCATGTATGGACTGTGGAACTGCAGCACAATTACCATAGGTCATCAGACCTTATAGTTCAGAGCGTTTCTGTTTCACTGCATAGAGTTCACAGGTTAGACAGGGCCATTCGTGAGGCTAAACTCAATGACATTGCATAGATATCATTTAGGGCAGAACATAACCTGCCTGATTGTGTACACCACTGGCAGTAAGAAAAAAGAAACACGAGCAAACCAGCTTGACCCTCAGTTGAAAAGGTTACTCCCTGGACAGATAGAAAAAGTGATCTTTTTCCTGGAAATTTCTTTTGGTGTCATTGCAAGATAATGAAGAAGCAATCCCTCAATGTCCTATTTAGGTGCCACTTTTCAGATCAGACCCCCATGTTAATTCTTTAGGGATGAGTGGAGGGTAAAACCTACAGACTTTGTCTCCTTTTAAATTTTATGCTTAAATCCCTTCTTGGAGTGATGGGCTGTAAGAACTCAGAGATGTAGGGTATATGGTAAAGTACATGCTGATTATTGATGGAAATAACTGGAGCATATAGAACAGCAGTTCTGGCAGTGAAGTTAGCAACTGGACCAGCCCAGAGGAAATATCCATGTTAATTTATTTTCTTGTTTTATTCCATTTCTTTTTATGTGACTCTGTCTGTACAGATCATGCTTCTTTTCCATCTTTTTTTTCATATGATGCATTTCAGAGGTGAACAAGATGAACTGAACAGTTATTTCCCCTACCTAAACATTTAAAAATCCATTGAAAAGATCCAACCTCAGTTTTAAAAGCTTGATGAGCCTGTTCTTTACACCAAACTTACTTCAGTGTTACTCCATTGGGCCTGATTCATCTCTCTTTTTTTTTTTACACCCTTGCTTTCAATGGTGTTACTGCAGATTTACACTGGTAAATCTGAGATTAGAATCTGTATCATTACATTTATTCTTGATTTACACCAATGTAAGTGAGAATCAGGATGCTAGAGTTGAATATGAACCTAAATACTATTGGAGATGGGGCTGAACTGGAACATTTAGATATGGGTCCTGAGGCAAATGTCCTCAGTTTGTTGGTGTCCAGGCATGGGAATTTGACTTGAACCATTGTGAAATTAGCAGAGCAGCTGAGATTTCTGGGTCCCCAAAGTTCAAAGCCATTCAGATCCAGAGCTTTGGTTTGTGCCTTGTTCTGAAGCTTTGAAGTTATGGTCTAAGAACATCTTCTGAAGTCAGGATTCCTACCAACATCTCTGAACCTCTCAAGGTTGCAGACTTGGGGTCTGATTCTGAAAATGTGACCTGGTGTAGTACTTAATACTATAGTGTTAAGTTTATGGAAGGGATTATATGACAGAGTTCCCTGAAATAGCAGGCACCGGATTGATTGACCCAGGAGGTCCCTGCCAGTTCTATGTTCCTATGAGTAGATCTTGAGCCTATTCAAGATAGCAAGAATTGTGCTAGGTGCCAAATGCTTGCATTGATCTGGCCCTGGATGTGGAACTTTGAGGGGACATTTACTTTTTTGCCATTTTGTTAGAGCATCATAGCTTTTCCTTCCTCTTCAACAGTAGATGTCACAAAGAACCTCTCCATGAGTACTGGAGTACTGCTGCTCCCAGTTCTGGCCACAAGCTAGACATGCAGATTAGCAATGAAGCTAAAGGAAGGAGTTAACTGAAGTCTGCCTCTTGGGCAAAGGGTTGTGTGTCAGATTTGATTTTAACTTAAATGGTTCCCTCATCCCTTTTATTAGCATCTAATTGGATTAGCATATACTTTTCTGGAAAATGTGCCCTACCATGCTGCATTAATATGCATCAAGTATGTAATTCCAACTTTGTAAGAAGTAAAGGAGAGATTGAGGCCTTACTGAGGCCTCACAGTAATTGTCCAGTGCCGTGGTGTACTTGTGTCTTTCAGCAGTGGCAGACACCAGGAAGTGAATCAGCTGGAACTGTCCACGGTACAGACAATGTGCGATTTCAGAAAAAGATGCAATAAAAATCTGCTCTTTGAAGCCCCTGGATTGTTGTATCTCTGGGTTTGCTGCTCCCAATATCAAACTCAGACCGGTACACTTACCATTGTGAATACCTTCAAAGCTGTCATTCCAGCATCATTATTTCTAACATGTATATAACAGTGCTCCTAGAAGGTGCAGGATTGACATCCCTAGCTGTGGGGGAGCTCAGTCTCAATGCCTGGCTTTAGCACCACAATTCTGACCTGAGATGGGAGTTTGCATAATGCCCGTTCACTCAACCATCCATTGGCCTCTTTGTTCAGACTGCCCATTATTGCTAGCTGGTTTGGGATGGATCCAGTAAAGGCATTTGGGGCCAGATTTAAAAAGGTATGTAGGTGCCTAAAAATGCAGATAAGCACATTTGAAAATTCCACTAGGAACCTAAGCCAGTTAGATGCCTAACTCCTATTTAAATCAATTCAAGTTAAGCGCCTCATCTGCTTAACTGCTTTTGAAAATCTCACTAAATACTTCAATTTTAGGCACCTAAATACATTTGAAAATCTATCCCTTTGTCTATTGGGAACTGAACTAAGAGCTAAACAATCAACCTGCCATCAGCTAGTAACATACTGATCTCTGCCAAACAAGGCTAGAGTTGAACCAGAAACACAAAATTATTAGGCATAGTAAATCCATTATCTACCCACTAGGCCATCTAGCCCAGTGGTATCCTCTAACTTTCTATTAACCGAATTCTGCAGATCAGACTAATACAAGACACCAATTGACTTCAATAGTGACTGCAGAATTCAGCCATAGCAGACAAATTCCTGCTGTGATTGTTATTGATCTCACTATGGCACCTCTACCAGCACATAAGAACGGACATACTGGGTCAGAACAATGGTCCATCTAGACCAGTATTGAGTCTTCCATCGGTGACCAATGACAGGTGCTTCAGAGGGAATGAACAAAACAGGCAATCACTGAGGGATCCTGTCGTCCACTCCCAACTTCTGGCAAAAAGAAGCTAGGGACACCCAGAGCATGGTATAGCATCCCTGTCCATCCCGGCTGATGGACCTGTCCTTTATGAAATTATCTAGTTCCTTTTCGAACTCTGTTATAGTTTTGGCCTTCACAACATCTCAAGGCAAAGAGTTCCACAGGTTGACAATGCATTGGGCAATGAAGTATTTTGTTTTGTTTGTTTTAAACCTGTGCCTATTAATTTCATTGGGTGACCCCTAGTTCTTATGTTATGTGAGGGAATAAATAACATTTCCTTATTAACTTTCTCCACACCAGTCAAGATTTTATAGATATCTATCATATCCCCACTTAGCTGATTCTTTTCCAAGCTGAAAAGTTATTTTGTATGTCTTTCTAGTTGGGAATATGTTTTTCAATGTGCATTATTTTCCATTTATCAACATTGAATTTTATCAACAATTTTATCGCATAGTTTCCCAGTTTTGTGAGATCCCTTTCTCTGGGCTTGTCTACACTTACTGGGGTATCGACATGGGGCAATCCATCCACCGGGGTTCAATTTAGTGGGTCTAGTAAAGATTCGCTAAATTGTCCACCGATCACTCTCCCATCAACTCTGGTACTTCACTGGAATGAGACATGTAAAGTAAGTCGACGGGAGAGTTTCTCCCATTGACCCAATGTGGTGTAGACACCGCAAAAGGTCGACCTAAGCTACATTGACTCCAGCTACGTTATTCACGTAGCTGGAGTTGTGTAAGTTAGGATGATTGAGCCCCATAGTGTATTCCTGCCCTAACTCTTTGCAGTCTGCTATGGACTTAACTATCTTGAATAAAGGTAAAGCACTAGAACAAACACTATTGTTCCCCATGTTCTATTTAATGTAAATACAAACTTCAACCCTTTCTGAAGTCCTAGGCATATGGTATTACACAACTGCCTAAATATACAATTTCAACAACTGCCTCCAAATTTCTGAATGGTTTTTACTAATGAGCTCCCAAGTGTGGAATGTTTCCATTGATTTTCAGAGGAAAAAGAAGGATCCGTTATTATGACCAGTTTAACTCAACATCACCTGCTGCCTTCTCAGTGAAAGAAGCAGAATAGCATGTGTAACAAAAGTGTGCAGAGAACTGACACAGTCTAGTTCCTCCCCTGTGTGTGCTCTGTTAGCATTTGACTTTCAGTCCATTGGTTTTAAAAGGTTATTCAGCAAAAAGATCTATTGTTACATTTGAGTGCCATGCTGTCAATGCAGCATTCATCTCATCCCAACTGCTTTGGGAATAAAATTGGGAAGCAGCTGGGATCTGCTTTTGACGTGGAACTTCCCTCTGCAGTCTTTCAAGTAGTCCTGGGTGAATTGCATGGACGAAGAACTATCACTTCACTGAGGCCCACTTTTGATTCTAGACTCTTTTGACAACTCTGACTCCACTGATCTGAATTAAATCAGTTCTTATTTACACCAGAATAAGCAAAAAGCAGAATCAGTCTCAATGACTGGCAAAAGAAAAAGGTGGGTACTCCACAAACTCATTTCCACACATTTAAAACAGCCCATTGCTTCAATATTTGATTCCTAACATTCAGGTGTTATTGTATTCTGAAAAGTGACTCAGTGTGGCATTATGGGGTTCCATGAATTGTGTGCAGATCGGCAACCTTAATGTATATAAGTAACAGAGCAAGTGTTACAGCTCTGGCTGAGCTATCTCCCTTGGGGTATGTCTTCACTACCTGCTGGATCGGCGGGCAGCGATCGATCCAGCAGGGGTTGATTTATTGTGTAGACATGATAAATTGACCCCCGAGCACTCTCCCGTTGACTCCTGTACTTCAGCTCAGCGAGAGGCGCAGACAGTCGACAGGGGAGCAGCAGCAGTCAACTCACCGCTGTGAAGATACAGCAGTAGGTAGATTTAAGTACATCGACCTCAGCTACGTTATTCAGGTAGCTGAAATGGCAAATTTAGATCGATCCTCCCCCTAATGTAGACCAGGCCTTGTAGAGGATCAGCAGGATGCTCTATTATACTGAAACCTTGGATCTCAAGTCCTTTTAATCTTACTGAGTCTGAGCTGAATCCATTCACTGACTTTGTGTCTAGTCTTTAGGTTCACTCCTGGGATTCAGAATATAATGCTGGTATCCCTTCTTGGGATGTGGGGCCCAGCTGTTCTAGACTTCAAGACCAGTCCTGCTCCTCCTCTTCTAAGTCTCCCCAGTAGCTTAAGCATGTCCTCTTCAGAGCTCCATCATTGTGGGATCTCTGCACTGCTGTTCCAACTTGCCGAGACTTTGTGACAGTTAAAGTACGTAACAGAGACTTTGCTAAGGCACTTCTTAACCACATACATCTTACTCCTAGGCATAGAATAAGAGATCTAGAGGTCTGTGGTAAAATAACAGCACCTGAATGCATGACCTCAGTTTCCGCACTCCTGAGAACACTTTCAGGCTTAGTGTCCTTCAGTAATTCCAAGACCCATTTCTCCTGCTCAGTTTTCTCTTCCGGTTGTGGGATCTCATTTATATACAGAGTGTGTCCTTATTTAAAATCAGGGTTTTTAAATGATTTTTTACAGCCTTCCTGTTCAGTCCTTCCCTTGTTTTTTTGTTGTTTTTTTCCCCCATTTTCTAATCATGTGTTGGCTGTGGCCTCCAACACCATGTTTGTTATTATTTGTTATAGCGATAACAGGCATTACTAAGTCAATAGTGTTTGGTCAGGAGACTATATTATCCTGGTAGGTAAGTGTTATTCAACTGCTGATAGTCCATTCAGGGGGACACACAGGTGCAAATCTCCCTCCCCTTAGCACATGAGCGATGGTGCGAGGATACAGTGAAAGACATTAACAAGGATACAAACATACATAGAGTTCTTGAAATCAAACTGGTCTGTATAAATTCATATAGATTCCCAAACAAATCACAGTAGCAAATCACAAGTGACTGGGCTAAAATCACACAGGGGTCAGTGTAGTATATGCTAATATGCACATTAGTGGAGGGACCTTCCGAAAGGAGGTCAGTGCTGCACAAAGCAGCCATGAGCACTCTTGTTCCCCCTCAGGAAATGAGAGTCTGTAGCTATCACACCTACAAAAGTGAGTGATTCTGGCCTGAAAGGGGTCATTGGCCATGGAATTCACTGTGCTGTACATAATTTACTCCCTGGGCCTATGTAATATACATTGATATTAGGGCTGGTCATTTTTGTTAGATTTTCTCCAACAAAAATTCTAAACCAAACAACCAACCAAAACACTTCCCCCTTCCCCCCCAAAAAACAGTGGCCTTTTGCATAAAGTTTTTGTTTTTAACATTTTCTGGGTTTGGGTTCCTTTTTTTATTCTCTCCTTCACTTTTTCCCCCCTTCCCCCTTGTTTTTCCATTCCAATTTTTCCAAATCCTCAACACTGAAACAGTTACAGAACCGTACAAAGAAACACAAAACCCAGTAAATCAGTTGCTGTCATTTTTTTCAAAAGCTGGAGATGTTTTGAAAAGTTGGACAGAGTCAGAAAGAAAAAAGTGAGGGAGGAGAAAAAATAGAAAATCTGGATGTAATTTGTTTTTTTTCACTTGCAGGAAGGGGCAGATGACATTTTTCAAAAAACAATCTTTTTCAGGAAATTTTTTAAACGTTCATTTGACCCTGCAAAATGTAAACAGTTTTTTATTTAGAAATTATTTTTGTATTGTTTTCACCAGCTCTAACTGATGGCAGAGAATTGTTTTATCTCCTCCTGGTGGCTAGACGATATAAATAAGTTTACAAGTCAGCCACTGCCTACTAGCAACCAATCTTTGTCCTATAGTTCAAAAGGTAGAGGGTCATGGTTTAGACCCAACGGTTCCCAGACAAATGCCCTGATGATGATGTCCCACTAGGTCTGACATTACAAAAACATCTGGTATAATTACTTTTTGCTCACTGTTGACTTGGGTTTAACAAACCATTGGAATAAATAATGGAGATGATGGATTCACCATTGCTGGATTTTGTCAGATCAAGACTGGATGCGTTTTTGGAAGCTATACATTAGTCAAATAAGTTATTGGGCTCAATACACAGGTAACTGGTAGAATTCTATGGCCTGTGTTATACAGGAGGTCAGACTAGATGATATAGAGGTCCCTTCTGGTCTTAAAATCTATTACCCGGAGCCATATTTGAGCTCAGTGATCTAGAACAGAAGACTTCTTATTATATTACTATACTCTCTAGTCATTTGACATTATAGTACATGCCCTTGCTTTTCTCAATTAATTTACAATAATCAGCATGCATTTATTTTAAAGTAAAACTACCTGGTTCTGTGATTACTGAACACTAACAATCATTTGCTAAATATTGCAACAATAGAAACATCACATGCATATTGCCAGTATCTTGAGTTTATTTTGCAGAAGACCTAAATTGAGCTTATATGGCATTTCAGCTTGTCTTATGCTGTAGTCCAACTTGTCTGTTATGTGTGTACCAGTTAGTAATGAATATTCACTTTCATTCATAACCAAAGAGCTTCTGTTTTAAAAACTTGTATTATTTCTTTTGTTGTTACTTAGGCAAAGGGCTTGTCTTCACTACTGGAGTAAGATGACCTAAATTACACTACTCCAGCTATGTGAATAATGTAGCTGAAGTTGACTTACCCCATTGTCGTCACTGTCCTGCGTCAATGGAAGATGCTTTCCACTGGACTTACCTCATTCTTCTTGGGGAGCTGGAGTACCAGGGTTGACCGGAGAGCGCACTGCCATTGATTTAGCAGGTCTTCACTAGACCTCCACTAAATCGACAACCACTCCATTGATTGCAGCAGCATCTATCTCCCCATAGTGAACACAAGCCCAAAAGTCTTGACCAATAAATCAGCTCAGATTAATTCTGAGCTGCAGCAATATCTGTCAACCACTGTCTCCAGAAAACCTATCAGTCTGTTTTTTGTCCTTGGTTCTTTATTGTCATCCTTATTAGTAGCAAACTCTTTACTAGAATTGCCTTCCAATGAACTTCTTCCAACAAACAACTTTGGCTGGCATAGAAATGCTTTCTAATATCTGTATTCTCATCTCATCTACATTCCTTTCTTCCTGACATGCTGGGATACAAAGGAGGGTGGATTGGAGTGGTCTCTTGTCCGTTTTTCTCCTGAAACATCTTCTCTCAACTAGAATCATAAAAGATTAGGGTTGGAAGGGACTTCAGAATGTCATCTAGTCCAAGCCCCTGCTCAAAGCAGGACCACTCCCCAGACAGATTTTTACCACAGTTCCCTAAATGGCCCCCTCAGGGATTGAACTCACAACACTGGATTTAGCAGGCCAATGCTTAAACCACTAAGCTATCCCTCCCCCCCAAAATAGGAGATATACCTATCTCCTAGAACTGAAAGGAACCTCATCAAGTCCAGCCCCCTGCCTTTGGTAGCAGGACCAAGTACTGATTTTTGCTCCAGATCCCTAAGTGGCCTCCTTAAGGATTGAACTCACAAGCCTGGGTTTAGCAGGCCAATGCTCAAACCACTGAGCTATCACTCCCTTTCCATTAAGCTATCACTACATAGATTCAGCATGTGCACAGAAATTTAATACTTACTGTGGTGGGTTGCCCCCCTTTGAGGTGCCACCTGATGTACTGGGATACCACTGAGCCTGCCTGTTCCGCCAGCCTGGCTCCCGTTTGCCCTGTCTTGCTGAGCCAGGCTGTTAAGCCTTCTCTACCATACACACAGGCAGGGCCACATCCAGCTGCAGAAAGACGGACACTGAGATCACTCTGGGTAGGCTCAGCTTAAGGGACTTGCCCCAGCGCTCAGGTGATCACCTCCCTTGGAGTGCAGACCCAAAGATATATTGTCTTGTGCTATAGAGAAAGATCTGCACAGCACACGCTCATAAAAATTCACCCTCTCCCTCAGTGTGAAGACTGATATGCACAACTTCTTTCTCCCCACAAATATAGATTGAACAAACTGGGTTATGTTATAAACAAGAAGTAAGTTTATTAACTACAAAAGGTGAATTTTAAGTGATTATAAGGAATAGCAAATAAAACAAAGCAGAATACTGAGCAAATAAAACAAAATACATGAACTAAGCTTAAGACACTCAAGAAACAGGTTACAAAATGTAATTTCTTACCCTAAATGTTATTTTAGTCAGGTTGCAGAGTTTCTGTAGCTTAGAGTTTCAGTTAATTCTCTTTACAGACTGGAACCCCATCTCAGTCTAGACTCATCCCTGACTTTACCCTAGGTACTTTCAGCATTTTTTTTCCTTGGGTAGGCAATGGAACAGAGCCAAGATTAAACCCCTCCCCAGCCTTAAAAAGGAGTTACCTAACACGGGAAAACTTTGTTTGATCCTCATCCCACTACAGAGGAGAAGTACCAGCAGTGTTGAAGGTGGTATTTTGTATCAGGTGACAGGACCACCTGGCCTGGTAGTATCACAGCTATGTCCCAGGATGCCTCTCAGGAAGGAGAGAGATTAGTATGTTCAAAGTCTTATTGTTTCTTCCTAATGGCCCATCAAGGCTGATGGCCTGTCTACACACACAGTTGTAATTGTTACATAGTCCATATTCCTAACTTAAGATACAGAAATGATACATGCATACAAATGGGATAATTTCATTCAGTAAATCATAATCTTTCCAATGATACCTTACATGAACCATATTGCATAAAATATATCTTAGTTATGCCATATGGATATCATAAGCGTATTTCTATGAAGAATATGGGGTGTAACATCACACTTATCTTCACATATTTAGGGCCTGATCCAAAGCCCACTAAAGTCAATGGAAAGTCTCTCATTAATGTTAGTGGACTTTAATGAATCTCCTTAATTGATAAAGAAAGTTGCAATCTCCAGGCATGTTTTTGGTTTGGCTCCAAGGTATATAATGGGACATAATCTACACTATTATTATCTTCAGTGCAGATATGCCAGTTCACATCAGCTGAGGATCTGGCTCTTTTTATTTGTCTGCTAGCATCCATCTATTACTACTGTGCACCACACATATGCCTTCACTGAAGGCAAGTATTGATGAAAACTCTGGTGTGACCATTGGAATTTTATAGGAGTGCTGCATGAGTAAAGGACTGCAAAATTTGGCCCTTGTGCCAACCACCAAAAGTAAAGAAGAGTGAGTATGCTGAGACTTTTGCAACATTAACACAGCTGTCACAAAAAGCTCCCAAGGGAGGATTCCACCCGTGCCCTCCCTCTTTAGGAATAAGCAAACATGCATTTTGGTTTGTTAAAATCATTTTTGAAATTGAAATGTTATAAACATGCGTAATATGTTACACCCATAACTACAAAGGTTTACAGCTGCAAAAGAGCGCTTTTGAATTAAGGCTTTGGAAAACCTCTGCTCCCAATTTGCATGACATTCATAAATCCAGACCTGCTGATCGGATTCATTGGTTTCACAGCCCTGGAATTTGAATCCAAGCAAAATTTCACTTGAATCTGGTGAAACTCAGGAGGGTGCAGCTCACCAGCACTCATGAGGCCTTATATGGGTGTACGGGGAAGGATGCCATTAGCCCCACATGTGGTCCAAGCAAAGGCTTGTACTGTTGCTTGCAGATACATGTACAGTTGCTTTAAAGCTGTAGCAGGAAACCAAGGTGCTGCAAGATCGCTATGAAAAGAAAGCAACATTTTCTGTCATGCCTCACAATTATTAGTATTCCTTTGTATTACCGTACTGCCTGGCAGCCCTAGTCATGGACCCAGACCCCACTGTGCAGTTGTACAAACAGAACAAGACAGCCATGCCCCAAAGATCTTATAATCTAAGTATAAGACAAGCAACAGATGGAAACTGACAGAGCAGGGAGTACAAGGAAACAAAGAAACATGGTGCCGGGCATTGACTCATTTTGAACAAGGGGAAAGTTCACCCCACCACAAGATTTTTCATTTAACAAATCCATGCAGAAGAAGAAGCCTTCACCAAAATAAACATGACATTATCATGTTTGAGCCTGTGATTCTAAAGCGAATATACAGAAGGATTCAGAGGCCTGAAGAAAGTGCAAGAAACCTTTTATAAAGGTCCTGTGTGAATAAACAGAGCATGGGGACTTTGGTATCCATAAATGAGACATATAAGACTGCGTAAAAGTTGGTATTTTAAAGAAGAAATGTTCAGGAAAATACAGTTACAATTAAAATCTGAGGTAAAGCTGAAATAGGTCTTAAAGATCTGCTTGAGGAATTTTTTGGGGGAAGGGAACATTTATGGCTTTTGAGGTCGAACCTAATGATTGCAGTGTTACCTTACAGCCTTGGAATCTATGTACTGACATAGCACCTCGAGCTAGGTAATATTCAAGTCACTTAGCAAAGTCATGGGAGGCAGGTGCAAAAAGAAACAAAAGGAAAGAAAATTCCTATGAAAAAGCCCCATAAAAATTTTTTTTAAAGGCCTGGTCAGAGCATTGATTTCTCTGAGCAGAAACTTGGCAGGTGTGGAAAAGAAGAACACAGGACAGCAGAGGTCTGCCTAGCAAGTGGAAACAGGTGCAGGAAGAGTAAGAAAAAAGGACACTTGAAGACAGCCTAGCCAAGGGTGAAAGATGCGTTTTTCCTGACAGCGCTGAGGAACAGGCAGGGATTGTTAATCTCAAGATTTGCAACACTGCTGTTTTAATTTAAAAATGATTCAGAGGTGACTGACATATAAAAAGACTTTTAAGGAGATGATTCCTAGCTCTGGGTGGGAACAGTTCAAGGGATTGTGTAATAGCCTGGGTTAATTCAAAGCCCTACATGCATTTAGGAGCATGTGTTTTGAGTCCAATGTGTGTTGACTCCGTTCTGTTTAATGAGACTGCCATAAATAATCTAAGACTGAATCACAGCTTCCGAGATGGGCTATGTGGAGTTGAGATAGACAGAGTTGGGAGAGGGTTCTGTGAAAATGGCCTGCTTAAAAGAGAACCAGTGAAGATCCTAATGGAAAGAGAAGGGAATACCCTGTGTGTTCAGCCCAGGCCAGAAAGCACTAGCGCCATTGCTTGAAGGGAAGGAAGAACTCGATTAGATGGAGAATGGTGTATCTGAGCACATTACTTCACCAACCGGCCTCATGGTGCCTGTTATGGAAAGAACTGGGAACAATGAAGAAAGAAGGAGGGAAAATTATATTCTTCCCATCATGGAAGACAGAATCAGAAGTTAACTGGTACCAAAATATGCTCCTCCCTAATGGATTCGTGCTCCAACCTGATGGAGCCACACTGAGAACTCTTACAATGCCATTGGGAAGATATTTGTTTTGTTTCCTCCCATTTGGCATCGCATACACCCCAGAAATCTTTCCAAAGGAAAAGGCTGAGTGAGATACATCTAGAGGGAGTGAGGGTTTAGTTTTATGTGAAGCATGAGGTTTTAACCTCACATTA
Organism: Gopherus evgoodei; assembly: GCF_007399415.2. Lineage (NCBI taxonomy): Eukaryota > Metazoa > Chordata > Testudines > Testudinidae > Gopherus > Gopherus evgoodei. The sequence continues at coordinate 12,565,269 of NC_044326.1, forward strand.
TGTTTTGCCTGTCTCTGAAGGCAAAGGAGGCTGCTGCCCTAAAATCAAATAAGGAAGATGGGGGGGGGGAATGGGAAGGAGGAGGCAAAGGTGGATAGTTCTAAAATCAAAGCTTAAAGCTGAACACCACCACTTCACAATTTACACAAACCCATGTAGGTCTTCAGTACAAGATTTTGGAGGAAATTCACAGAATCGTAGAATCACATAATCATTGAACTGGAAGGGACCTCGAGAAGTCACCTAGTCCAGTCCCCTGCACTTGTGGCAGGACTGAGTATTATCTAGACCATCCCTGACAGGTGTTTGTCCAACCTGCTCTTAAAAATCCTCAGTGATGGAGATTCCACAACCTCCTTAGGCATTTTATTCCAGTGCTTAACCACTCTGGCAGTTTCGAATTTTTTCCTAAGGTCCAACCTAGACTGCCCTTGCTGCAATATAAGCCCATTGTTTCTTGTCCTATCCTCAGAGGTTAAGAAGAGCAATTTTTCTCCCTCCTCCTTTTAACAATTTTTTATGTACTTGAAAGCTGTTATCATGTCCCCTCTCTGTCTTCTCTTCTACAGACTAAACAAACCACATTTTTTCAATCTTGCCTCATAGGTCATGTTTTCTAGACCTTTAATCATTTTGCTGCTCTTCTCTGGACTTTCACCAATTTGTCCACATCTTTCCTGAAATGTGGTGCCCAGACCTGGACACAATACTCCAGTTAAGGCCTAATCAGCGCGGAGTAGAGTGGAAGAATGACTTCTTGTGTCTTGCTTACAAAACTCCTACTAATAATCCCAGAATGTTGTTTGCTTTTTTTGCAACAGTGTTACACTGTTGACTCATATTTAGCTTGTGATCCACTATGACCCCCAGATCCCTTTCCGCGGTACTCTGTCTTAGGCAGTCATTTCCCATTTTTTATGTGTGCAACTGATTGTTCCTTCCTCAGTGGAGTACTTTGCATTTATCCTTATTGAATTTCATCCTATTTACTTCAGACCATATCTCCAGTTTGCCCAGATCATTTTGAATTTTAATCCTATCCTCCAAAGCAGTCGCAACCCCTCCCAGTTCGATATCGTCCGCAATCTTTATAAATGAACTCTCTATGCCATTATCTAAATCAGTGGCAGGGAAAGCCCCTAGAAGGCCTTGGCCCACGCCGCTTCCAACAGCTCCCATTGGCCTGGAGCAGTGAACCGCAGCCACTAGGAGCTGCAATCGACCAAACCTGCGGACGCAGCAGGTAAACAAACTGGCCTGGCCTGCCAGAGACTTTCCCTGCACAAGCGGCGGAACAAGTTTGGGAACCACTGATCTAAATCATTTGGTGAAGATATTGACCAGAACCGGACCTGGAACTGATCCCTGCAGGACCCCACTTGTTATACCCTTCCAGCATGACTGTGAACCCCTGATAACTACTCTACATCTAGGCTGTATTTCCCTTGTATGTTTATGAGAAGGTCATGTGAGGCAGTATCAAAAGCCTTACTAAAGTCAAGATATATCACATCTACCATATCTGGTGAACCCCACTTCCTAAGGCCACATTCCTTATCAACCTCTTAAAACAGATTGTGTAGAGCTGAGGTAAAGCACAGATGTGCCCTTTTGAGGATCTAAAAGAATGTATTGCCTGCATCCCTAGCACTGGCATTTGATGCTGTTTCCAAGGCTTACACCATTTCAGCAGATGCCAGGGAAAACTTAGCCCACTAAAATTACACTGGGGTCTGAGAGGAGATTCAGGCCTTATAAAACGAGGAGTGTAAACAACTTGATAACTTTTATTAATGTTAATGGATGTAATGAGACTCTTCCACTGAGACAGTACATGTACCTTTCCCAACTGCATCAGACACTGAGCTGTACTCTTTTTACTTATATTTTTCAGACATTATTTCTACAAAATAGTCCTGATCCAAAGCTCATTGAAATCAATGGACATTTTTCCATTAACTTCAGTGGGCGTTGGATCAGACCCTACGAGTGGAAAATGTGCACTCCTGAGATCACTCAGTTACTGATACATTCTGCTGACAGACACTGGACCTGTGCATCAGTATATATGTTAGAAGCGGAAAAATGCTCTTAACATACAGCCAACCCATAAAACGCAGGTAACTGAGAAGCTGAAGCAGACCCCATAAAGCCACTATATTTTAAGTCCAAACTTGGTACACCTCTACCCCAATAGAACGCGACCCGATATAACTCGAATTTGGATATAACGCAGTAAAGCAGCGCTCTGGGGGGTGGGGGCTGCATGCTCCAGCGGATCAAAGCAAGTTTGATATAACACGGTTTCACCTATAACGCAGTAAGATTTTTTGGCTCCCAAGGACAGCGTTATATCGGGGTGGAGGTGTATTGCTTTTCTGTCAATAATCTCTCCATCTCTGGCCATTTTATATTTCAAAATTACAGCTACTTCCCCCCATTCCTCCTTTCTTTCAGAAGAAAGAAAACATTTGCACTGTAATAGGTTTTCCAACACGTAATGATACCAAGAATAAAATGAACACCGAAGAGTCTTTCATTCTCCCGGCATTGTTACCTGAATGTTCACAGTGTTATTAATGTCAGACTATTCAGGAGCACAATACGAGCAGTTTATCTGCCATCATATTTTTCTTCTTGTTGGAGTCATTTAAAAGTGGACTGGTCATATTCCCAGCTGGTGTATCTATACCTCAGCTGGAGTAAATATCCTCAGCTGGTGTGTTTCCCTCATTCTTTAAGAAACAGTTCTGCACTGTGGGCTGCCTGGCCAAACTTTTTTTTTTCTGTTTCAGGTGTTTACAAAGCCAAGATAATTAGAAGCCTCCATATCCACAGTATCTTAGCACCTCACTGTCTTCAATATATTTAGCCGCACAACACCCTGTGCAGTTGGGAAGCAGTATTATCCCCATTTTACAGATGGGCAACTGAGACAGAAGCCAAGGTCCTGAAAAGTATTTAGTTTCCTAACTTCCACTGAAAGCACAAAGCTGGGTTTTAGGCCCCTGAGTGCCAGTTTTAGGTTCCACTGTAATCTGTGGAACATTTTAGGCACCTAGGATCACTCAGAGCCTAAATTTCCAGGGTAAAAGCTTCTTAAGCATTTATGTTCCTGTCTCTGAGCACATGAGCAGCTGCCCCACTCTATCACCTATCACCGACCTAAGCCCCAGAGCAATTCACAAACCAGGGGAAGATAGACATTCAGCCACCTAAATTGCTTGCAGGGCCCTATCAGTGAGCAGCCTCTGGCCATTTTGTGTGGAGGGAGGCAGGCACCTAGCTCATTCCAGCCATGTCCTGGGGGCAGGAAAGCCCTATTCAAATCCTTTCGCCCCCCTTTGGCAGAGAGGGAGGAATTGAGCCCTGATCACCCACGTCCCAAGTGCATGCTCCTAACCACTGGAATAAGAGCTATAAGGTGGGCAGCACCACCTCCTCCTCCTCTGACTGGAGTTTGAGTGGGCCCTGCTCTGGTAGTCGTGCTCAGAGACTGCCTACTGGATTGGGCCCTGTAACCAAGTTAGGCAGCTGAACACCCATCTTCCCTGGTTCATGAATTGCTCTGGGGCTTAGGTCAGAGACAGGTACCTCAGTGCCTAGAGTGGAGCAGCAACATGCATGAACCAAGTTCTAAAACTTAAGCAGCTGGAGAATTTTCACACTGGAAAGTAAAGTGCTGAGTGGGTTTAGGTGCCTACAGGTTAGGTGGCAGCCAAGCAGGGGGGTTGTGGATCACAGAGATGCTGAGCACAGGGACTTGGGCACCTAACTCTGGAGCTGAGGCTCATAAATTACTACATGGCTAGCAACCAAAGAACTTTCACTCTAATTTAGAGTGAAACACACAGCAAGAGTCACAGCATATTATGGTGAGTATGCAGGACAAGAAATAGAATAACTGGAGTCCAGGGTAAACACAGGGAAGCTTAATAGGATACTGATATTTTAATCAGAGTAGCATAATGGATTTACCACTGGCACATCCCTTTCTGATAGCATATGGCATAGCAGGCTCTCCTCCTCTGGCACCCTCTGCCCAGAGCCACTCCAGTCTTGTGGTGGTCTGCTTCTTCTTATGACTCAGCCCTCCAACCAGGCAAGTTTAAAGTCTCACCCCTGCTGGGATATCAGAGCTCAGTACAAACAATATCTCGTGTAACTCTAATCTTCACCACAGCATATTCTATCCATCCTAGGCTCCTCTGCAGTCCCACTCTTCTCTTAGAGCAGCAGGTTCCCTGGCATTCCACAACAGAACACAGAAAACCCCAAACACACCTAAAGCAACCAATGCCTGTCCAGTACCTTGAGCTCTCAGCACTGCTGGGTTCTCCCCAGCTCCCTGACCCTGTTCGAGAACACCAACCCCCAGGACTATTTTCCTGGAGCTTTGACCTTTTTCCAGGACTTACCATGGGGGCTAGCTCCTTTCCAACACTTCAACACAGTTTGATAGATAGATGGATTGATAATATCTGTCAACAGTGCTCGCTATTAGAATCGCCGCATCTGTCAGCCCATCATCTGATGATCGCTCATTGGCTCCATATTTGTAGCTAGGTATTTAAATAGAAGTCTGGTTGCTGATAGTAGCCAGTAGGTGCCGATCATTGTTCTTGTGCTCACCAATGAGCCAACTACTGACTCTACTGCAGACTACCTTTAGCCCAAGTTTAGGTAGGCTCACCATGATGGACGAGTCAAATTGCTGGTGGGGAAGAAGTAGCCAGTATTTGTTTCCTATGTGTTAAGGTGCACACGGCCTTGGGCTACACATTATACATATGATCTTGAAAAATGTATCCTTTTAAAAAAGATACATTATATTATCAAGTCTTTTTTTCCCCTTTCTTCTGAGTTTCATAGAAGACGCTCAGATGCCACGGTGATGGGCATAATAGAACAGAATAGAAATCTCTGAGTATTCCTGCAAATGCCACACTTCAATTCAGTCATGTTATTAGACACTTTCCACACATGGCCCTATGTTCTGTTACACACATTTCAGTGCTGCCATGACCACTTCCTGTAGATTTCCCAAGGGATCCTAGAGAAGTATCCGCAGCAATGGATTTTTTCTTTCTTATGGGCAAAAGAAACACAAACAAACAAAAATACTATAGAATTTAACAGGAATTAAACCACTCGCATCCTCTAGAAGTTACTCTGACATCCTGTGGAATTTCATAGAGAACTGTGCTGTATCCCTTTAAATATCCCTTTAAATAGTTTGGAAGTAATATCCCTTTAAATAGTTTGGAAGCTCTCTAGTGGGCACCCCATGTTCTGTTGCAGAAGCCACTTGTTTCTAATAGAGCAACACTGTATATACTTAGCCAGGCCTGGGGCTAATTGGTCATCTAACTAAATATTGCCCTTTATCAGTAGCATATCTGAGCATCATTGGAACCCAATGCCTGATAGCAACTCTGAGGGGTGGGGGGTTAATTTATCTATTGTGATTGTAAAATGCCTAGAGGTGATATGTTTCCAACTAAGTAAAAACTCAGAAAGCTGCATAACATGCATCTGACGAAGTGGGTATTCACCCACGAAAGCTCATGCTCCAATACGTCTGTTAGTCTGTAAGGTGCCACAGGACTCTTTGCTGCTATAAGTAAGAGAGCAGCTTATGATCTTGCCTAGGATGACCAGACAGCAAGTGTGAAAAATTGGGATGGGGGTGGAGGGTAAAAGGAGCCTATATAATAAAAGACCTAAAAATCAGGACTGTCCCTATAAAATCGGGACATCTGGTCACCCTAACCTTACCTAAGCAGTCAACACAGAGAGGAAATGGTATGCAATGGAAGTTCAAAATGTAGTACGAAAGTTGATTTTACTTCTTACAAAGTTTGGGGCTGTAGCTGAACAAATTTGGAGGATGTTTAGAATCGTCTACCATTATTTATGGTGTCTCTGACTGAATGAAATATCCCCTGCATTAATCCCTTCTGGAAATACAAGCCTTTCCTATGCCTTATGCCTCTTAAAACTCATAATAGAAAACAGAGACCACAGAAAAATATATGGACAAACATAAATACAATTTTTTTCCTTAGATGCATCCATGCAGCATCAGTACCTATAAATTTGAATTATAGCTCTACTGCCATCAAGTGATAGAATGATTTTTAGTGAAGATATCCTTTTTCATAAAGTGCATGCAGGCTATAGGAGCTACTGAGATCTTAAAAAAGAATCAGGGCAAATTTAACCTTCCCCTGCCCCGTCCCAACAATGGGAACTATGAATACCAACTGCACAAAGAAAAAAGCTTAGCAAACTGCAAACCCATAAAAGGCAAAGACCCCAATTAAAGGAAAAGACTAGATTTTATTATTGTTTAAGGGTAGTTCAGCCAAAAATAATCCATGTATAAGGCCAAGATCTGTCATAAATCATTTGCTTTATACTGCACATGGGAAGTACAGTAGTAATAATGAATTGTTTGTTACTAATAAGATTATATATTGAAGATGATTGCATTTCAGATATCTATCTTTACATTTACCATTTGCCTTTCATTGGCTCTTGGGTCATTAGGCGAAGGTCTCCACACTGCAGGTTACATCTGCATAGCAGAATGGAAATTCTTAGGGATGTGAATCTGACCCTATCCACACTACTGTAAATCCAGAGAAGCTTCCTTGACTAGAATAGAGATATTCTGTTATCACAGAGTTTTAGACCATAAGGGACCACAGTCTAGTCTGACCACCTGTCTACCACTGGCCAACAATACCACCCAAACCACAGTATTACAGCACTCAAGTTATGCCAATATATAACTGAGATTGGAATTTGAACCAGGAGTTTCAGCTCATAGAGTTTCTGTGTGAAGCCTTGAGGTTCACCCCAGTGGAAGAGACCAGGGATCTGCTGATTCTGCAGATATCAAGGGATCTGTCCAATATGTGGGGCATCAGTGCTGAAGTCATTTATTCTGCCCTATGGATTCACTGCAGCACCAAGACAACATGGTTGCCACAAGAGCCGTGTTCCTAGGGGCTTTCCCAACCTCAGCTGGATCTTGAGCCCCCTTGCCCTCAATGAAGAAGGGGAAGTTTCATGGCACGGAGGGGGAAGCTGTGTAATTTATTGCTTTGTTGCGTGGTTGGTGTTGGGGGGAGAGAGGTGGAGGAATCTGCCAGACAAATCCTGCTCCCATCACCTGAATATCCTCAGAACTGGATCCATAGGGGAGCTTCCATGTTTGGAAGTGACATGCTCACCTCCTGTACTCCCCCCAGTCAGGATGTGCAGACACAGAGGGGAGTCTTCAGCCCTGAGTTTGCCAGACACTCTCTGTTGCTGCAACACCATGAGACCTGAAAAGGAAACATTGCTGTGTCATAAACAGATAAGTAAGAGTTAATAGAACAAAAGTGCTTCATGTCTCTTTTGCCTGGAAAGGGTTAACAAGATCAGTGAGCCTGGCTGTCACCTGACCAGAGGACCAATCAGAGGACAGGATACTTTCAAATCTTGAGGGAGGGAAGTTTTTGTGTGCGCTATTAGAATTTGGTTGTTGTTCTCTCTGGGGGCTCAGAGGGGCCAGACATGCAACCAGGTTTCTCTCCAATCCAGGCTCTTATAAGTTCAGAATAGTGAGTACTAGGTAGATAAAACGAGTTAGGCTTATGTTTGTTTTCTTTATTTGCAAATGTGTATTTGGCTGGAAGGAGTTCAAATTTGTACTTAGTTGAAACGATTTTAATTTGTACTTGTATACTTAGGCTGGGAGGGTATTCCCAGTGTCTATAGCTGAAAGACCCTGTAACATATTCCATCTTAAATTTACAAAGATAATTTTTACTGTTTTTCTTTTTTTAATTAAAAGCTTTTCTTGTTTAAGAACCTGATTGTTTTTTTATTCTGGTGTGAGACACCAGGGAATTGGTGGGGAGAAAGTAGGGAAGGAGGAGAGAAAGGTTAATTTTCTCTCTGTTAGGATTACTGTCTTTCTCAGGGAGAGTCGGGGGGAGGGAGACAGAAGGAGGGGGGAAGGTGAATTTTCCTCTCTGTTTCAGGATTCAAGGAGTTTGAATCACAGTGACCTTCCAGGGTAACCCAGGGAGGGGAAGCCTGGAAGAGGCAACAGTGAGGGAAAGGGTTTACTTTCCTTGTGTTGAGATCCAGAGGGTCTGGGTCTTGGGGGTCCCCGGGCAAGGTTTTGGGGGGACCAGAGTGTACCAGGCACTGGAATTCCTGGTTGGTGGCAGCGCTACACGTACTAAGCTGGTAATTGAGCTTAGAGGAATTCATGCTGGTTCCCCATCTTTTGGACGCTAAGGTTCAGAGTGGGGAATTATACCATGAGATGCTGTCATAAGCATGTGAGCCAGATTTATCTTCGGTGCGACTCCACTTACTTCAGTGGCTCTCCTGTAGGGATAATTCTGGTCCAGGGGGGCAGTTTACATTACATTAACTAAAGCTTCCCTCATCCAACAGAGGGAATGGTCCACCGGATTTAGCATCAGGTCTGAAATATCTGCCAGAAATTCAGAGCCCAGTAGAGTCAGCTCAGCCCCTTTCATCCCTTTGAGACAGGACCAGTGTGGTGGGTTGTGCACAATGCAGCTGTTTTACTGCGCGTGTCTAATAAGTTCAGTAAGAGCAAACAGAAAGGATGGTCCTGTGCTCGGGTACACGTTGGAGACTTGAGTTCAATTCCCTGCTCCTCTACAAGCTGTAGCCTTTGGAAGAAGGATAGCCCAATGGGCAGGGTGCTAGCCCAGGACTTAGGCGACCCAGGTTCACGTACCTGCTCTGCTACAGGCTGCACCTTAAGCAAGTCATTTGGTTTTTTCCAGTGCCTCAGATCTTCCGTCTGTAAACTAGGGATGATTCCACTGACCTATCTCACAGGAGGGGTGCAAGGATCAATACATTAAAGCTTGTGAGGCTCTCAGATACTATGGAAAGTAGTGCCACAGATAACAATGCTTTCTCTGATGGCCTTAGGCAAATGCCCCCTGCCACCATTCATTCTGTGCCGGTCTACCATCAGTGAAATATTGCCAGCAAAGAATTTGGCCCAGTCGGTGCTAATGCTGGCATTTCAGTTGTACATTTACAGGACCTGATCCTGGAAACATTCAGTATGCACTTCAGCCAGACTGCTCATAGTGATCAGTGCCACTCCTTCTATTCACGGTGGGCAGGGTCAGGCCCAGAGTTTGTAAGACACTTTGACCCAGGTCCTCAAAGGTATTTAGACACCTAACTCCCATTGATTTCAATCAGAGTCAGGCACCTTAATATCCTTGAGGATTTGGGACCTGATGGAATGGAAGGTGATGTATGCATGTGAGAGGTTATTATAACCAGCCTGGTTTTATGCCAGAAAAACAGTCAGGAATAGCCTTGAACCCTTTTGAATCCTTTTGATTATTTATGGCCAAAACAATAGGAAAGATCAAACTTAAGTCCAAAGCAACAAAAATGATGGTTGCTGCAGCCAAAGCAGATCTGATCTGACCTGATCTAACAAATTGAGACAGAAAGAGAGAGAGACAGGCCTAATAAACCAGAAAGACTAATAAGGGACTCAGGATATTTGTTCCAATTACCCCGATTTTTGTTCAGAATACAAGACTGTCCAAAGTGACATTTATGGACTAAAGCAGCTGAATCCCAGGTCTGCCTGTCATGCCTGGCTCTAAATGGATGGAGAAGGGAAGCAATGGGAATAAAGGATAAATGAGAAGGATGGATAAACCACCAACCTGCAAAAGAAAATATTTCACCTCCCCCCCTTTTTTGGCTTCTGTTATGATGCAGTAATACATTGTATAAGTGAGGAGATGCCAGGTGCTTCAGTTCAGTTGCGAGGGGGAAGAATGGTTCAAAAGCTCCAATATTTTCCTTCAAAGAAGATTTTTTCAAAATCATTTGCTTTTAGCAGATGGGAACTTATAAAAGGCCACTTCCATGCTGGCACTGTAGCCTTTTCTTCTGAGTGTAGGAGGTTAGATGAAAAAAGTTCAATTAAGAGCCTGCCTTCCTGCGACTGATAATGGTTTTGACATTTGCAGAATCTCTTGATGACAATGAATGCCCAAGGTGGAATAAAACAAATCGAAGCCCGGCTTCTTTGCAAGGAGTTGAAAACATCCTATAGCAATGCTCAAGTGCTTTTGCACTCCTGGCCTCAAAACCAGCCCCTTCCCCAGATCAGAGATTATGGGAAAGGTTCTCCCCTGCATTACTGGAGATTTCCTTTTATTCTGGAGCAACACAGTGGGGGATCAAGCCAGATGTTTTTGTCAGCTTTCTGAGGAGTCGCAATGAGTAGAGAGCCTCCCGGGACTGAATTTATAGTCTGCTGTTTTGCTGGACCAAACCTGGAATGTTGCAGCTATAGAAAAATATTCTTTTCAACAAGTTCCGTGAACAACAGCAACATGATCAGGGTACTGACCATGGGTGAGGGAGAAAGGAAGGACATGGCTGCTTTTGATTGCTAGTTTAACAGCTTTGCTTCAGCTTCTCTTGCTAGTTAAGGCAGCATCCAGGTGACTGGAGTAACATCTAGAAGGCAGTTCTCACGCAGGTCAGATTGATATTCCCATTTAAGGCACACAATGCTATGTGAATAAAAGCTTCCTCCGTCACTGCCATTGATTGAGGCAGTTGAGAATGAAGAGTGTCGTTTGCACTCTTCTGCAAGGCTGTGATTAGACCTCATTGTATTTTCATGCATGGGCACAAACCAATATTCTGGACAGGATTAAGTAAAATTCCATCACACTGATGGCTTGGGATAGTCCAATCCTGTGCCTCTGGATCTAAATGCCCCGTTGCTTCTGCATAGTTCCAGGGAAACTGTGTATTTTCGCTAGAGAAGTTCCAAGTCCCAAATTGCTGGCCTTTTAGAAAAATTGAACTTTCATTGCCTGCTTGCACACATGCAAACAGTTTAGGTTAAGCTCATTGCTATTTGCACTGGCAACTTTACAGCGTGTGTCTGTGGCGGGAGGAGGGAGAGGGGCTGGCTAATTTTAAAATTCATTTTAATGAGTCAGAAGCAATGAGAATTAGAGCACTTTTCCTAGCCAGAGTTCTGAGCAGACATGAACTCATGGATCCACCCTATTGCCTGAGGCAGTGATCCCCAAACTTTTTCTGTTGTGCCCCTCAAACCCATAGTGGAATCTGTCTGTGTTTCCTCACCCCGCTAGGAACTGAGGCTGGATCAGAAGTTGGGAGCTGAGGCCAGAAGCAGGGCCATGGACAGGACTGGATCTACATCTGGGGCTGAGAGTGGAGCCGCAGTCGGAGTCAGGGGCTGAAACTGGTGCCAAGACTGGGAGTCGGAGTCACAACTGAGGCTGGGTCGGGGCTGGGGGCAGAGCAGGACTGGATGGCACTCCCTCCCTGCCCTGAGTGGGGGCTGGCTTGGGCCCTACCGTGTCCCTCTTGAACATTTCCCTGTGCCCCCTTAGGGGCATGCACCCCCAGGGGTAGCTCTAGGCATTTTGCAGACCCAAGCATGGCAGGCAGACTGCCTTCGATGGCTTGCCTGGGGAGGGTCCGCTGGTTCCGCGGCTTCGGCGGACCTCCCGCAGGCGGCGTGCCTGCAGCCCTCGCAGCGACTGGCAGAGCGCCCCCACTGGCTTGCCACCCAGGCACGCTCTTGGTGTGCTGGGGCCTTCAGCAGCCTCTGTGCGCCCCATAGTTTAGGGACCACTAGTCTGACAGGTAGGTAGAGAAGTACTATTACTTGGGAAACTGGGAGGTTTGAGGATCATTCTGGGGCCTAGAAGTGAGACAGGTATCCAGCCACTTGCCCAGAGGCAGAAACTTAGGTACTGGGGGGGACCTTTAGACACCAGGTGAGTTGGGGTTTTGTGGATCACAGTAGCACACAGACCTCAGTCCTTTTGTGGAGCTGGGTCAAACTCATTTGTTCATGGCCACACTGGAGTCTGTAGCAGAGCAGATATGTGAACCTGGGTCTCCTAAGTCCTAGGCAAGCACCCTGCCTATTGGGCTATCCTTTCTCCATAGGCTGCAGCCTCAGCATTCATATATCTTCCAAAACTTTAATTTATATGTAGGGAAGTTTTCCCTATATGTATGCCTGTTCATGTTTGTGTCTTGGCTTGCATTGAATTCACTGTTTTATAGTGTTGTGTTTGTAATAATGTAGTTGATTGTAATCTGTTGTGGTTAATGGACTCCATTTTCCAAGATGGTGTCTGGCCTGAAGGAACAACATAGACTCCATCTTTGCTACCCTCCTTCACAGACTTTCACACACTTTCTCCTTTGGCGGGAAGCAGAGGCTGCCTCAAACCAGTTGGAATTGGAACTTTTGCACCACAGAGGCTACAAAAGGACTGTGCACCCTGTCATTTGGGCTGTCCATCAGAAAGGCAACCAATAATTGTCACTTTGCGCGGGTGTCAGAGGATTCCTTCAGCAGCCACCTGATCCATATCATCAATCAAGACATTTAACACCTGAGTCTGATTCTTGGTTCCAGTGACTTGCGTATATCATCAGTTCCTGATTCCATCCATGAAGGTCCTGTGTTCCTCCTATCCTCAGCAGCTGCTGGACAGCAGTGGCAGGTGACAGAGATACTGGTTTGCAGGCCAAGAACCTGGCCCTGTTACCTAAGAACACGTAACACGTAGGCTTTCCTGGCTCTTCATGTAATGTTTCTCTCCAGTCTGATGTGGCTCACAAGAGAGGATGAGACCCACTACTAGAGTTAGCTGAAGAATATTACTTTTAGATTGAGAGTGAGCAGCCTATGTTATCAGGAAGAATCAGGTTTCTAGTTTGGGCTCACCAAATCTGTGTGCGTGATTGGTTGGTTGTTTATAGCTCATTAAATGTTAGTCTAGTGCATATACTCAGGCCATTATCTCACGTCAGTCTTTAATTTGACATCATGCAAGTTGGTGTAACAAAGCCCAGGTCTGTTAACCTTACAGGTATGCTGCAAGGCCTTTTGTCCAAGGTTGTCTAGAAGATGCCAGAGATGGGGATTTAGGAAGAGTGAAAATGGGTGTACCCCTTGCACAGATACAGGATTCTTGTCTCTGGTCATTAGGAGGGGATTTTTCAGAGGTACTGAGGTGTATGTGTGGGGGGAGGAGTGCTCTTTGAATAATGTGTTTCAGAGGATTGTGAGGACGTGGAAAGGAGTTTGAAAATTCAACCCCAGCATTATGAGTGGATGTTTATCTTAAAGATCTGCTCTAGGAATTCCTTTAGGGAAGTTTTATGGTTACACAGAAGGTCAGACTACATGATCACAATATTCCCTTCTGTTCTTCTATGAATTGTCCAGTCAGGAAGAGCCTTGTCCTCTCTTCAGGTGAGCACACAGGCCTGAGGATTTCCAAAAGGAAAAGTCTGGCCAGTAAGTGGTACCTACTCTTAAGGAGAGAGCATTCTTCGTGTCAGATGGGGAAGTGTAGTCCACGAGGCTGTGTGGGAGGGATACATGTGGGGCCAAAAGGGGAGAGAGATGCACATAGGAGCCAAGCAGAGGGCCCAGGCAGGACATAAAGCCATGCCACTAAACAAACACTAATCTGTCTCAGACACTCACCTCTCCTTCCAACATAGGAAACAGGGCAATGTCATTACACAGGATGTGATCCAAAGTCCAGTCTGAAAGTCAATGGATATCCTTTGTAACAGACTCAGGCCAGTGGGATACAGGAGTCTGGTAGAGGGCAAACATACCGATCACTGGCTGAGTAGTTTTCTGTTCCCTGAGTGACTAGAGCAGGGGCTGAACTGGAATAATCAGGAACCTGTTAGAACCAATTAAGGCAGACAGGCTGATTAGAACACCTGCAGCCAATCAAGGCAGGCTAATCAGGGCACCTGGGTTTAAAAAGGAGCTCACTCCAGTCAGGGAGGGAGGAGCTGGGAGCAAGAAGCATAAGGAGCTGCGAGTGAAAGGCTGCGCTGTGGGAGGACTAAGGAGTACAAGTGTTGTCAGACACCAGGAGGAAGGTCCTGTGGTGAGGATAAAGAAGTGTTTGGAGGAGGCCATGGGGAAGTAGCCCAGGGAGTTGTAGCTGTTACAAGAGGCATTATAGACAGCTGCAATCAACAGGGCCCTGGGCTGGAACCCGGAGTAGAGGGTGGGCCTGGGTTCCCCCCAAACCTCCCAACTCCTGATCAGACATAGGAGGAGTTGATCCAGACTGTGGGAAAGATCACTGAGGTGATCAAATCTGCCAATAAGCGCAGGACCCACCAATGTAGAAGAGGAACTTTGTTACAACTTCCCATCAAGCCCAAAGACTGGCCTCAGGGTTCAACAGTAGCAGCGAAGCCAGGACTGTATGCCTGTGTGTGTATCTAATTTACTTTTGATTTGCCTGGCATGCATTGTTACCTGGGTAATAGTCCATATCAGAGAAAATAGCAGATGCCATTACTAATGTCAGTTGCTGTGGGCAGAACAGTACTAGAACAAGGAGGTTATTAAAAAAAAACCTTATGTATCCTAAGGGATTTGGGCACTTAACTCCCTTTGAAAAATCTCAGTCAATACTTATTAGAGAATAGCCAGAGAGACTGCAGTTTCACAATTGACATGTCCTCATTTGAACCCAGGTTTCTGCTATTGGGCTCTGCTTTGTTAACTCACTGTGTGGTCATGAACCATCTCAAATGACAAAAAAAATTGATGCTGTTTTGTGAATAATTAAAACACAAATCTATGTTTCAGGACCGACTCAATTCTATCCCCAAAAGCTGGAATCAAATATTTGCTCCTCAAACCAAAGTCATTGGAATGGGTTGTTTAAAAAGCAAATTGAATTAGCTAAACTCATTTACTTAATCAAGTTACAAATGTTATTGTAACAAAATGTTCTAAATGAATTGGATCTCTTGGATTCGGATTAACTGTTGCAGTGACATTATGGTGTTATGAGTTGTGATACAGCCAGACCCTTTCTTTCTGTTGTTTTAAAACAATAATTAGCCCTTCCTAATTCTGGAAGATTTCTAATGAAGAGAAGGGCTTGGTATCCACATGGCTTCAAATGCAGTGGTGTGATTATGTCAATGCTAGTATCTGATTGTTCCAGCTGAATATCATTTTTCACTTTCTTCATGATTGTCTCTTTTAGCACCTTATAATTGGACACCACTGCTTTTCAAGATATTTGCCTAAAGTCTCTTAATTTGAGTTGTGCAGAACAAAATGTTTGATTAAGTACAACTTTTTCCCTTTGTTTTTAATGACATTTCTATTTTAAATTGCCTGTCTTTAATATCACCATTCCCAAGTCTCCAAGATAAACACAGTGTTGGGCTAGCTCCCCAGCTGGTAAATCAGTTCTTTTGATTTCAACGGCCCACTCTTTCCCCTAAATTTCTTCCCATAGATATATATTGTGAGGAACCTCATTTGCTTTTCTTTCAACAATGTGATTCTTTTAGATGGATAAATGTGACAGACATTTTATTATGATGCTGTGAAATGGGAGCATAATCATATAACTAAGAAATTTAGAAATAAATATGGAATGTAGATAGAATTCTTCTGTGCAAATATCACTTCTTAGATTGACTATGTTTTTTACAGCACCTAGCACAATGGACCCCCAAAGTTAGGGCCTCTGGTAGTAGTAATAATAAATAAATAAATCATCATCATCTCATTGTCCCCCTCTACATTCCCATCTACACTTGCCTTTTGTTGTTTACTTAGATTGTAAGCTCCTTGGGGGCAGGGACCATCACTTTGCCCTATGTTTGTACAGTATCTGGCACAATGGGATCCTGGCCCATGATTGGGGCTACAGTGGTCATAATAAGAACAATGATAGCAACATGGTGTGGCGGTTAGAGCACACTCGGGCCTATCTAACAGCCAGAAACATTTCGTCTGTTATCCTAGCTTTGCCACTAATGCCTTCTGTGGCCACTGGCATGTTGTTTAACCTCTTTGCCTCTGTTTCCCCATTCAAAAATGGGGGTTAATGATAATTATTTTATCATGTCACAGCAAGGAGGTAGTGATAGGAAGAGAAGGGGGGTATAGATGTTAATTAGTTAATATTTGTAAAGTCTATGTAAATAATCAGCAACATTAATTAATACGAGCCATGCTGTTATATTAAGGACATGTAATAAATAGTTTATAATGGGTTAATAAAAGATCAATAGTTGTTTCAGTAGGGATTGTGATAGAGCTTAAAAGATGGATAGTTTGCTTATAACCATGACCTATAACCAACTATGGCAACTTTTAAATGATTTATCCACGTACCTTACTGCTTCAGTGTGTTTCTGAACTGCCCCACCTGCAGACAGAGCTAATACTTTCCTATTTGCAGGGTGTTGTGGAGATGAATTTGTAAATGTGGGTGAGGGGCTCACATGCTACACTGAAGGGGGCAACATCAGTGGATAGGGTGTTAGCTTCAGAATTTTGCAAACTACCTGCATACAAACCAAAACCCTGGTTCCAAACACCCCTGTACTTTAGACTGTTCAAAACCAGGATCTGAATTTGATTTCCAAGCGCATCTCTTTTGTGAGCCATCGGGGCAAATCCTGTACAGCTTTCCTGTTCTACAGCTTCCACCTCCAAATACAGCATTTCACAATTCACTAGGTGCGTTGCGGGTGCTTTTCTCTTTTCCTTGGAAGCATTAGGTACTGGTCACTCCCAGAGGCAAAATGCTGACCCAGCTGCACCAATGTTCTGATCCACTGTGACAAATCCTCTGTCCCTGTTATTTTTGGTTATATAACATTCCTCTGGTGTATGTATATCTTTTGACTTTTTGAAAGTCTTCAAAATTTTCCTGAAAAAGTTGTTGCTGACAGTAAATCATACATATGCCCAGCAGCTATGCTTTTTTTTCTCAGTAAGTTTCATTTTTTAAAAATATCAGAGTAATAGCCAAGAAGACTAAAACTCTTGATTAATCCACGGAAAAGAGATAGCTGCAGTCAAAGTGTCCATCTTGTTGTGTCGTCTATGTGCCGTTATCCTATATTGTATGAGCATACTGATAAGAATATAGGATTTGCCACTCCAAATCAGATTACTAGTTTATCCAGTCCCCAAAGAGGCTGCAAAGTCCACCTCCCCTAGAACCTTTCCCCTTTGGTTAGGGAACTCATCCAGGGTGTAGGAGACCCTCGTTCAATTCCTTCCTCTGCCTGATGAAGAGAAGGGATTTGAAGAGGAGTTTCCCATCTCTTGAGTGTGTGCCCTCACCACCTATTCTCTCTCACTGAATACACATTTACCCATTTATACACAGGGGCAACTTCAGCATTAAAAACTGAGAACAAATTGTATTAGAATATACTAGAGCCCAGTAGCTAGGGCACTCCTCTGACAGGTGGGAAACCCATGTTCCAGTCCCTTCTCCTAGTCAGGTACAGAGTGGTGTTGAATCAGAATCTATTACCTCCTGTGTGAGTTCACTAACCGCTGAAGATTGGAAGAGAGGCTATCACCTCATTTCTCCCAGCAGTTTAGTGTGAAGTTTACCATGCACCACTGCCACACTTTCAGGAAACATTTTAGGCACCTTACTCCAGGAGATCTGTCTGTGGATCCCAAGTGGAGATAGGTGTCTCTCTGCAGCCTGGATTAAGCACCTAAGTCCCTGATAGGGGCAGGGCTTAAGACTCACCCCTCTCCTCAGCATCTGTCATTGGCTATCTTAGACCACTCGCATTCCAGCATGCTGTCTTTTGGAGCTCTCTCCCCCTGCTTGAGCATGAGGTGACCTCTTATCCCTCCTTAAAATGCACATAGTCTATGAAGCCTTTCACGAAGTCCTCTCCAAGCTGGGTACAGTGATTCATGCCTGGACTCTTCTCTTCACCACCTGTGTCTGAACTGTATGGTGTGCATCTAAATTAGATTGTAAACTCTTTGCTGAAGGGATTATACCTTCTGGATGGGCGGAACCTTGGCTACAGTAGTTCTCAAGGCATGGAGCCCTCATGGTACTGCCTGATCCACAGCTGGGAATGACTATGTGCATTCTGAAGGTGCCCCCTTTCTACTGCAGGGCCATAACACCATGTGGGTCCCCTTACTCTTCCTTTTCCTCCAGGACAGAGTCTATGATTGCTTAGCCCAAATGTCATGTACGGTGATTGGGTACTGCATAATATCTTAGGACAGAGGCAGTGATCATGTGTAGTGCCTTTGCATACATAGCACACTGCATGGGGCGTTTATAGAGATTATGCAGCCATAATACAGTCTTCCAGCTGTCAGCTCAGGCATGGATCCAGACACTTCATCATAATCTGTTCTCACTTACATCAGTGTAAATCTAGATTCTCTTTCCTTGAACTCAGTGAAGTAACTCAGGATTCACCCCAGTATGTCTGACAGTAAAATTATGGCCACTATCTGCTCAATCAATTTCCATTGATTACTGTGATCTCAGTTTGCCTAACTACAGATGTCACTCAGAGTTGGGCTAATGCTGAAATAAAGTGTAGCCCTCCTGCCAGGTGCCAATGACAGCAACAAGGGCTGGGTTCAATCTGTTTAGGGGTCTTTTTATGCAATCAATAAGACTATAACTCAAGCCACTACCCAAAGCTCCACACTTACTTCTAATGTAAGGAAATTAAAATAGAATGTCCCTGACTTGCAGATGGTTCTCACCCACTCAACCACTCAGCCTGCTTGGGAACACGGAACCACAAAGACCTGTTCTTTCGGGGGAAGAAAAAATAGGAACACAATAATGATGTGGATTTCTACATATAAAAAGCATGAGCCAAACCCAGTCAGCGCATCAGAGAGTGTCCAACCCCACAGTTTCACTATATTGATTGTTCGACTTGTTGAAGTCCAAAATTTAGTCACAAAACAATCCCCACCCATCTAAAACCATACTCCCAGGTCTAGTCAGACTCTCTGGCATCAGGGGATGGCTTTCCATTGCCTGTCAGCTTCAGTCCAATGAAGGCTGCACCACCAGATCCCACTCCAATGTGAAATGACTTGACCCAGTTCTATATTAGGTCTGCTGCCAGTCGTCTGGTGGATCCTCTCTATGATGTCAGTTCTCTACCACCACAGTCAGGGCACTGCAATGTCAGCTGTGGGATCCTGCCAATCTGGTTGGGCCTTGTAACAGGTGACTACGGAGTGCCCTTGTGTGGCTAGGGTGGTTCTGTGGCACCCTGCCTCTGTTTTCCCTCTTCAAAGCCTCTTAAGAACTCTGCACAATCTTTCCCAAGGCTAACACCACACCTGCATGGGACTGATTTAATAACAAAACTTTCAAAACAATTCTCCAGGGTCCCAAAATAAAGTCTATCACCATAACACAAAAGTTCATATCAGCATTGTCATCTTCTACCATACCATCTTCTTCTGTCCCAGTCTGCCTTCACAAAGTCACCACATCTGCCCAGTCTTTCCTATCTGGAAGTCAGCCTTCTGGATCTGGCCTCTAGGCCGAAATCCTTCTCCCAACCAGGGTCTCCTTCAGGAGCCACCTACTCTCTGCCACAGCTTCCTCTTTCTTCTTCTTCTTGTATTTTATGGTGAGATAGACTCACTTGCTGAATCTATGACCACCAAGCACTGGACACTATACATAATTCAATAATTAAAGTCTTTCACTTTTCCCATTATTCTTAAAGAATTGCAATATTGCTTTTTTTTAAACAGACCCATTTTCCTGATGCTCTCACTAGACGTTACAACGAAAAATGTGATGCTTTAAGGCCTCTAAGTTTTCCATATAAATACCCCCTTTTGATGGTGTACTCTTAAAGGAGATGATCAACTGTTTCCTGTACCTCGCATGTCCACATAATCCATCTTTATGTTTCTTTATTAGACAAAAATTACTATTTAAGCGACAAAGGCCAGTTAAAATTATAAGTAGACCCACTTCACTCCTTCTCCCTGGTCCTTTGAGTATATCAGCAGTTTTGACTCAGGCAAATTTCATGGAATCTTTTCCCCTCTGTTCACTGCCCCGCCCTCCGCCCCCCGCATATTTCCTGGCATTCCTCTCTTAACTCATTTTTAAAATAGATTTTTAAACTCCCATTTCCTTAAAGGGCTCTCTAAATCAGAGTCCTTGTGTTTGACAGCAATTTTTGTCACTTTATCTTCCAATTCACTACCCGTAGATGCACTGGGTCCATGCTATTACTATGATTACACCAAACTGCATCAATTCTGTTGTTAATAGTAATAAATGCTTTCTTTAAGTATATGCTTTCTGCTATCTGAAGTGCTGTTTCTGATTGCCAGTAGTCCTGATAAGGAATCAGATAGGATGACCACAGTGGCTGGGCACACATCTATGACTCTGCTTAATGTCAGCATCATCCCTGCCAGTTCAGCTGTCAAAACAGCTACAAAATGTAATAGTCTGACAGCTTTCTTGATTCCAAGTGAAGGAATGCAGAATGCCATTCTCATTCTTCCTGTTCTTACATCTTTGGAGCTGTCAGTACACATTTGGCAGTAGTGTCCCCACTTATCACCAAGGTATTGATTTGCTATATCTTGCACATTTAGAATTCTTTTTCCTATTTAATTTCATTATACAATTGCATACCTACATCAGGGGGTAGAATTTTCCAATTATAATGCATTTTTCCCAAAGCTAAAGATTGTGATCTGTTTTAGGCCTTACTTTTCACTAAGATGCTTTTCCCACAGTTTAACCCTGCTTACATGAAGCATTGCTGAGTTTTTGCCCTCCATGGTTACCACTTAGGTCCCAGCATTCATCATATATTAGCATAGAGTTTCCATCCTCACAGTTTCCTGTGACTTTAGCCCAAAAGGTTAAGTCTAAAAGGCATTTCACCATAGCCATCTGTTATACACACAGTGGTGCTGTTATGAAGATATCACTCCTATTCTCAACACTTGAGCTTGGATTAGTCAAGCTTTTTCCAACTCATTTCCAATGCCAAACTGAAAGCCTGATGGCCACACTCAATAATTGATCTGAGATAGGGTGTGTGCACCAGGCTCTCCCTGGAGTGGTTAATGGAAGCCAGAGGACCCGCTAATCTATTAGGCTGCAAACTGGGAGAATTAAGGCTGAGAGGAAAGCCCTAATCAGGTAGCTGATAACAAGAAGGGGTTGTAGGGTAGTAGTCTGCGGTCACATTCAGGGGGGAAGGGAGGTATGTTTGGGGCTGTTGACCTGTATTAGAGGGGTGTATATACCCCAGAATGTGGTCAAGTTAATTGTGACCATATTATATGTACTCAGCCACTATGAATTAATGAAATAGAGCACCATATATTTAAGGTTAATTTGGAAACAGGCTTTCAGAAGCAAGGTCATAACTCTTGGCAGTTTTGCTAATCAGAATGGGAGGGGAGGAAAAGTAAATAATGGAGAATGAAAGAAGATATGAGGATGGACGCCCTTGAGTCTAGATGCCTCTGACGTTAAAAGTTTATTGAAAGTTAGGAAAAGTGATGATCCGGTAGGGGTCATTATGACCTATGTGTTTTGAAGAAGGTTTTTTTTTTATAAAAAGTTTAGATAACAGAGTATACTTTGCAGCAGAATCGGGCACCAGAGGGGTTTGTTGGGGAAAGTTTACTGATACAGAAGACTCCCAGGAGCACCCATGACTCAATCCTGGACTGGACCTTTGCCCCAGACCTCTGAACTCTGAGTGCAGATGCATTACTCGGTGTCTGCTTCAAATAGAATCATAGAAGATTAAGGTTGGAAGAGACCTCAGGAGGTCATCTAGTCCAATCCCCTGCTCAAACAAGACCGACACCAACTAAATCATTCCAGCCAGGGCTTTGTCAAGCCACGCCTTTAAAACCTCTAAGGATGGAGATTTCACCACCTCCCTAGGTAACCCATTCCACTGCTTCACCACCCTCCTAGTGAATAGTTTTTCCTAATATCCAACCTAGACCTCGCTCAGTGCAAATTGATACCATTGCTTCTGGTTCCGTCATCTGCCACCACTGAGAAAAGCCAAGCTCCATCCTCTTTGGAACCCCCCTTCAGGTAGTTGAAGGCTGCTATCAAACCGCACTCCCCATTTCTCTTTTGCAGACTAAATAAGCCCAGTTCCCTCAGCCTCTCCTCATAAATCATGTGCCCCAACCCCCTAATCATTTTTGTTGCCCTCCGCTGGACTTTTTCCAATTTTTCCATATCCTTCTTGTAGTGTGGGACCCAAAACTGGACACAGTACTCCAGATGTGGCCTCACCAGTGCCAAATAGAAGGGAATAATCACTTCCCTCGATCTGCTGGCAATGCATCTACTAATGCAGCTCAATATGCTGTTAGCCTTCTTGGCAGCCAGGGCACGCTGTTGATTCATATCCAGCTTCTCATCCACTGTAATCCCCAAGTCCTTTTCTGAAGATCTGCCGCTTAGCCAATCAGTCCCCAGCCTGTAGCAGTGCCTGGGATTCTTCCATCCTACATGCAAGACTCTGCACTTGCCCTTGTTGAACTTCAACATATTTCTTTTGGCCCAATCCTCCAATTTATCTAGGTCACTCTGGACCCTATCCCTACCTTCCAGCATATCAACCTCTCACACCCAGCTTAATATCACCCGCGAACTTGCTGAGGGTGTAATCCACCTCATCATCCAGATCATTAATGTATATGTTGAGCAAAACTGGTCCCAGGCCCAACCCCTGGGGCACTCTTCTTCATACCGGCTGCCAACTAGCCATTGATCACTAACTGTTGAGCCCAAGGATCTAACCAGCTTTCTATCCACCTTATAGTGTGTCCAGATCTAGTTATTAACAGCCATAAAATTGTTCATAGCCTTGAATCTAGCTAAAGCATCTGACTATCTGACCTCTTGCATCTAGTGCACTGAGCAGCACTCCTGAACTCGAGTCATACCATTTTCACCCAGAAGGAATCTTCTGATTTTAATCATTTGTAGCAATTACACTTCCCCTGGAATGCTGACTGTCATCTCTTGCTCTAGAAACTGAGTCAAATTATCACAATGCCTCGTACATCATTTCCTAAACTGTTTAATTTCCAGCAATGTAAAAAAAAAAAGTTGTATCCTTTCAAATATAATCCCATAATAGCAATAAAGACTTCAGTTCAAGGAAATTAATTACCATCTTGCTTAATGGCCTGTAGCTTTGCCTTGGGCCATCAACTCTCCCAGCCAATCATTAATCCCCAGGAAGCGCCCTTGGCCTTGAACATTATTGCTTAAATGTAAAATTTGCTAATGTAATACTTTACAGTGTCACTCATAGGTTAAAATTTTAAACTCACATTTGAAAACTGGTTGTGTTTTGTTTTGTTTCTAAAGTGCTTCTAACAGTAAAAAAAAAACAACAGTTCCATTTGCATGATCACACTCAGTGTCTGGTCATTGCCTTGACATGTGAGCTGAGAGAGGAATGGAAAAGGGTCTTCACATTTCAATAATTACTTAATGGGAAACTAGAGAATAGCTCTTGATTTTTCTAGTGCTTAAATGAACTATGAGTTGTTAAATACTAAGTTTCCCTCCCTTCAATTGCCCTTTTCTCCCCTCACCAACTCGTGCATAGTGGTGTTTTGGTTTTACATTTTTCATACAGGGAATGTTTTTAGGATCTATCATCTCAGTACCGTAGGTTACACACAGAAACCAAATGAAAGTCAGAATGTTGTAAGATGTCATTGGAACCGTCACATTGTGAAGAATTTCCAGAGGCAAAAGAGAACAAAAGGATTATTAAGAAATATAAATGAGTGATGATCATTTAAACTCCTCTAACATTTTGCACCTGAGAAAAGTTAAGCATATAAATCCATACTTAAGGTAATTAAACTAAACTGGTCTTATTTTCCAGAAGTTCTGAGAGCTAACATAAATATTACTATAAGTCAAATTGTGAAGCCATCTGCCTATTGACTAGTACCTTCCTTTTTGAACAATCTCATCAGAGGCACAGGTATTGCAAGCTGGCTCTATGTATTAGGGATGGAAAGTGTGTTTTTTGTTTTTGTTTTTTCTTGTTGAAAGGGTTCTTATATTCAGTATAACATGAACAACGTGAAAAGGAAGATACCGAATTGGTGATTTGAAAGATGGGTTCTCCTGCAATCGAGTGTTTACAGCCCTTTGCTATCCTGCTACATTGTGGATTCTTCTTTGTGCGAATAAAAAGTGGAGATTTCATAGATGCTGTAGCTGCCATCATAGTAAAAAAGAATGAAGGGCTTTTAGCCTCCTCCAGAGGATAACTTGAAAACATTTTTCCTTTTCGTTTTTTGCCTGATTTATAATACTATAGCTTTCTTATTAAAATTGTACTTGAAATTGCCACTCTCTTTCCTTCCCATTGATTTCTTCTTATAGCTGGGATTTATTAGTCCTTCTCCTTCAGAAACGGACTCTCCAGCAAACGTCAGTTTGCAGCCTGCTGCAATCAATTAATAACTGTTATGAGGATCATTCTCATTACTGCTCTGGGTGCCTAAAGGCTCCAACCAAGTTCAAGGCCTATTGTGCTAGGTGCTGTATATACAATTGAGAGTCCATATACTGAAGAGCTAGTCTAAATCAAAAAGTCAAACAATGGGAGGGAAGGAGGGAGGGAAAAACAGGCACAGAGAGAGCAGTGACTGGCTCAAGGTCATGTAGCAATGCAGGTCTCCTAGTCCACTGTTCCATTCATTAGACCACTCCAGTGTGTGCTTGGTTTTAACATTGTTTAGTGGAAGAATACCGATATCAAGATTGATTCACCTCTGATTGATGTACAGAAGCACAAGCTGCACATCCATGCATCAGCAGGTAAATTCAACTGTGAATGAGAGCTGGGGATTCTAGTACCATGGCCCTTCCTTGAGGGTTTTGGCAGGGAGTGCATCTTGACTGAGGTCTGGTTTCTAGAGTGTCCCTTGGGGTTAGAAATGAGACTGGGGTGTTTGTAGCAATTATAAAACAAAACTGGTTGGGAAAATAGGGGGGCGGGAGGGACTGAGAGAAAATGTTCAAAACACGATATTTCCTCTTTTTTGTCAAAATTTCATTGTCTTAAATTTTCTGACCAGTTGTAATACAAATTTCCTGCAATGGCTGGACTCAGACAGACGCTGTGGTTCTCCCAAGCTCTCTAGCTCCCATATTTAACATGGCCTGTGCTGTCTAATGGCATCATGCTGAGTTTCCTATGTCCTGGTCTGCACTCCACAGTTATAGAAGGACTTGATGGAGGCATTTCAAATAGTGCAGGCACTCTGCCAATAGAGGTTGCCCAGGAGGTATGATTCACAGATTCATAAATCTTCAGGCCAGAAGGGACTATTATGATCATCTAATCTGACCTACTCCATAACACAGACCATAGATCCTCACCCTCAGTAACTTCAGCATAAAACCCATAAGTTCTGTTTGAGTTATAGCATATGTTTTAGAAAGACATCCAGTCCAGCCATGTATCAATGTATTTTGTGACAAGGGTTATGCCTCATTTTTGTGGCAGCATTGGACAGTTGCCATTCAATCACCTCGCAGAGATTGTGAATGCCTCCTGGTGGTACTTTCAGCCATCAAGAGCCTTGTGCTTGGGCTACACCAAGCTTCAGGCTAGCCCTAAACCTTGAAATTCTGCAAATACATCCTCGGTAGAACCTCAGTTACGAACACGTTAGGAATGGAAGTTGTTCATAACTCTGAAATGTTCATAAATCTGAACAAAACGTTTTGGTTGTTCTTTCAACAGTTTACAAATGAATATTGACTTAATTCAGCTTTGAAACTTTACTGTGCAGAAGAAAAATGCTGCTTTCTCTTTATTGTTTTATTAGTTAACATTTAACACAGTACTGGAGTGGGGATGTGGGGGGTTGACTCTGCTGCTGCCTGATTGCATACTTCTGGTTTCAAATGAGGTGTGTGATTGGCTGGTCAGTTTATAATTCTGATGTTTGTAATTCTGAAGTTCTACTGTAGACTTACAATGAGTTATTTCCCCCCTTCACGCTGCTATGGCACAAACCACCAGGTGGTGATGTCAGATTTTTTTTGAGTCCATCTATGTAGCCTGTGAGCAGTAATTGAAGAAATTCTGTATTGTTAGTTTTGTGGTACAGTCTCATTGGAAGGAGCTGTGGCAAGCAGCAAGGAAGTTTGATCTCTGTCTTCATCTCTGTAACTAGTTAATTTTTGGGGGCAAAGTTGCTTCCTGAGAACTGGGCATAGGTGTTTACCCTGACATTACTGAAAGTACGGCTGTCCTGTGTGCCGTTTGTGACCTCTATTCAAGGACCTTCGTAGATGATGTAAATAAAGTTACACTAAGAAAATACCCAGATTCTACCTCACTGATTTCTCCCCCAGCAGAGGAGACATGACAAAGGGATGACAATGCTGTACCTATAATTGTGAGTTCGCTTTCCTCTCTTGTTTCTCTTAACATAATATTGTACATTGTGATCGTACACTGTTACTGATACCTGGACATTCTCTATACAATTTATTGTGTAAGTGCCTATGAGCCCCAGTTGTGGACTAGAACCTTATTGAGCTAGAGGCTGTACGAACCCAGAACAAAAAGACAACCCTTCATAGTATGACTAACCTCTTGACCAGGGTTCTTATAGTCTAAGGGTGCATCTACACTGGCGGAGTGGGAGAAACCTATGGCAACAAGTCTCAAAGCCTGAATCAATTGACTCAGGCTTTCGGGGCTCACAATATGGGGCTACAAATAGCAGTGTAGATGATCCTGCCTGGGTTGGAACCCAGGCTCTGTGAGTCTCTTCTCTTCCTGGGTCTCAGAGCCCAGGCTCCAGCTCCAGTGAGAATAACTACTCTGTTATTTTTAGCTTCGTAGCTCGAGCTCTGCACGCCTGAGTCAGTTAACCCAGGCTCTGAGATTCAGTGCTGTGGGTCTTTAGGGTTTTTTTGTTTGTTTGTTTGGGGGAGGGGTTGTATTTTTGCAGTGAAGATGTACCCTAAGAGTCTGATCTCTTATTCTTTGGACACCTCAAATCATAAGGGCATTTGGGTATCCAAGAAAGTTGAAATCAGGCTGGAATATATTAAAACTTAATAAAGCATATTTCAAAATCTGAATCTTCAGGCTTTTGTCATTAGCACAATCTTTTTGCTTATAACAGGCCAGTTTCTGCCCTACAGCATTCAGTGAGAGATTTGCCATTGACTTGGGATCAGAATAAATAAGGATTGACTTAATGAGTCCTTATAAATGGCATGTCTTTTTTGGCTGGAGTGATTGCCCAAGAAGGGATTCAGTGCCATGCATTACAGACAATTAATATTAGCGAGACTTCTAGTCATGAAAAGCCCATTTAAATGGCACTGTCTTTTTTTGCAAGCCCTTTTGCACTAGATAGTTTTCGCAAATTGGTGTTTATTGGCATAAACTCCCCACTGCGCTACCTATTGATCACTTCACAGAGTTCATTTAGCTAATATAATTTTCTGAACACTTAAATGCTTTGATGGAAAGGTTATTTTCAAAACAACTCATGGAAATAAAGGTGAGTCTCTCTCTGTACAGTGAGTTTGTGATGTTAGGGTAAGATATATACATTAAATAACATTTAGAGATATAGGGCTAGATTTTTGGCTGGTGCTGAAACTACACCAACAGACACAAGGGTTGGACCCATAGATACCTCTACTGGAAAAGAGGAAGAGGTAAGTAGCCTTGTGTGGCCATGCCATAGCTATAGTCAACTTAGAACAGAAGTGCTGTGCCGAGTCTTCATTTATTCACTCTAATTTAAAGTTTGGCATCCCAGTAATACATTTTAACATTTTTAGGTCTCTTTCTATAAGTCTATAATATATAACTAAACTATTGTTGTATGTAAAGTAAATAAGGCTTTTAAAATATTTAAGAAGCTTCATTTAAAATTATATTAAAATGCAGAGCCTCCCCAGACAGGTGGCCAGGACCTAGGAAGTGTGAGTGCCACTGAAAATCAGCTCGCATGTGGCCTTTGGCATGCGTGCCATAGGTTGCCTAACTCTGCCTTAGAAGAATAGAGAAGTAGGTAGGCAGATAATTGGTATCATCTTTCGGTCTTTATTAATATCTCATAGAGACAACAAAAGACATTTCTCTGACCCCAAATCCAAACATATCCCAGCTGTCAAGATCCAAACCACATTGTTACTAGAGCTCTTCTATTAGTTTTTTCTTTCCTCTTATTGTCTCTTTATTTTCTCTCCTACTTACCTATATGTAATGGTACCGTTGTATCTTATTGCTTGCACAAGAAAAACCTTCTTGCTTTGTACTGCTATTTTTTTTATTAAAAATTTTTTGCTTCATTTACAGCAATAAACATTTAAAACAAAACCAAATACAAAAGCAATTGGAAGGAAAAATTAATATTATCAAAACTGCCTACTTTTCACTGTTCTTTTTCTCAAAAATGATTAGGTATCCTACTGATTAGTGTGTGCTAGGTGTGTATGATCCACAAAGATCTGACACTGTTATACCCCCGAGCTACAGATATTGCCTCTTCAGAGACTCATGGTTTTTAGCTCTGTGAATTCCCAATTCAATTCCTTGTGTTGCAAAAATATGGCAACCATCACAATTGCACCATTTTTGCTGAAACTTTCCTAAAAAATTAGTCTTGAAGCAGAGAACAAGCATGGAAAACATCAGCTCAAACACTTAAGCTTGGCCACATTATAAGCGTCTGAAAACAGGGTGATTATAATGAGTAACGTGAAGCAACTTTAGTATAGACACAGCTCCCAGACCTGTTTGATTTCAGTTCAATGCAGCTGCCGCAGACTGTGCTGTATACATTTACTGATACTCTGTTTGTGTATATAATGGATCAGGCAGACGCACTGATTTGCTTTGCTATAATGGATTCCATCAGTCTGTGTAGCCACCTACCAATCAAGAGCCATCAAGGTTTCCAGACAAGAGTGTGCTGTGGACCCAAGCAGCCCTTGCACTACCCCTTTCAGTGCAGCTATGTCTACCCTAGTAGCCAGCCAAATTTATGTTTTTCAGGGCTGTGAATATGCCACCCCCCTGAGCGACGTAAGTTACACCAGCATACGTGCTAGTGTGCACAGCACTATGTTGGTGGGAGATCTCCTGCTGACATAGCTACCACTGCTACTACGCAAGAGATCTTACAGCCGCGCAGCTGCATTGGTACAGCTGCGTTGCTGTAAGTTCTCTAGTGTGGACATGAGCCTGAGGTATGCAGCTTGGCTGTTGTTGAGTAGCCTGGAAGAGACAGTGCAATGCTTACCCAAGTCTCTCATCCCACCAGTGACTGTCTTAAATAGAGATAATTTAATTTAATTCAGGCCTGTCCCTCATGTTCATACAGGTTACTTCCTTGGGCTCCAGCTGAGTGACCCATCTGAACTTGTTTATCACCTGAAATGAGAGACTGGAAACACTCCTGGTTACACAAATCAAGTGCCAGTTTTCCTCTCCGTCCTGTTCCTTGCTGTGTCAGCCCCATTATCCAATTATCTGCAAACTTAAGATGCTTTTGTTACCCAAGGCCATTGTCATTTCTGCTTTAGACACTATGTGCTGCTGTTTTCACAGCACTAGGCAAAACCACTCTGGCCATATGTGGAAATAATCTATCCTCTGTGCTCCCACTGTCACCAGTTTTAAGGCAGATGGGTACTTGATAGTTGCACAACCTGCTTTCAGAGCACAGAGTAGCACAGATTTTCTGCTTGTCTTTTCTGCATGCCAGGGGTGATTAAAGCCACTGTGTACTCCGCTTACAAACAAAGGGAATTTTCCTAGCCCTATTTTTTGTCCATTTGGATTGTTCTTTGTTTGTCATGAAGAATTTCCTAGCAGTGACACTATCCTTTTCTTGGCTTGTGTTTTTTGATCTGATGTATCTCACCAAAAGGGTAGTCCTCCCCCTTCCTCTCATTCCCTCTCAGGCCTTGGCTACACTGGAGAGTTGCAGTGCTAGTGGTAGCTTTACAGCGCTGCAACTTACTCACTGTCCACACTTGCAAGGCACATACAGCACTGTATCTCCCTGGCTACAGCGCTGCATGTACTCCACCTCTGCCTGGGGAATAACGACTGCAGCGCTGCTAATGCAGCACTGCTCTGCCAGTGTGGCCACTAAAAGCGCTGTTATTGGCCTCCAGAGGTATTCGGAGGTATCCCAGAATGCCTGCTCAGCCACTCTGCTCATCAGTTCAAACTTTATTGCCCTGGCCTCAGGTGACCCGCCCTTTAAATGTCCCGGGAATTTTAAAAATCACCTTCCTGTTTGCTCAGCCAGGTGTGGAGTGCAATCAGTTAATCTTTCCAGGTGACCATGCCTCCACGCGCCAAATGAGCCCCAGCATGGAGCAATGGTGAGTTGCTGGACCTCATCAGTATTTGGGGGGAGGAAGCTGTGCAGTCACAGCTGAGCTCCAGCCATAGGAATTACGATACCTATGGGCAGACCTCAAGGGCCATGCTGGAAAGGAGCCATGACCGGGATGCGGTGCAGTGCAGGGTTAAAGTGAAGGAGCTGCGGAGTGCCTGTTGCAAAGCCCGCAAGGGAAACCACCGCTCCGGTGCTGCCTCCACGACCTGCCATTTTTACAAGGAACTGGACGCAATACTTGGGGGTGACCCCACCACCAATCTGAGGACCACGATGGACACTTCAGAGCTGGGGGGGGAGGCAGAGGAGGATCAGGGGGAGGAGGAAACCAAGAGTGAGGGTACTGGGGTGGGGGGAGACATCCCGGAGTCCCAGGAAGCATGCAGCCAGGAGCTCTTCTCAAGCCAGGAGGAAGGTAGCCAGTCGCAGCAGCCGGTACTTGGTGAAGGACAAGCAGAGGAGCGAGTTCCCGGTACGCAGCTTTTATTTTCAGGATGGAAATGTTTCAGGAGAGGAGGGAGGGTTAGGGCTGCATGCATGCATGCCTAGATGTGGAGTAGCCCATTGATGTGGTCTATCACGTTGCGGTGATCAGCCTCGGTAATCTCTTCAAAAGTTTCAGCCAGAGCATGGGCAATGCGCTTGTGCAAGTTTATAGGGAGAGCCACTGTGGTCCTTGTCCCAGTCAGGCTAACGTGTCCGCGCCACTGTGCTGCGAGGGGTGGGGGGACCATGGCTGCACACAGGCAAGCTGCATAGGGGCCAGGGCGGAATCCACATTGCTGTAGAAGACCCTGCCGCTCTTCCCAGGTGACCTGCAGCAGCGAGATATCTTCCAGGATTAACTCCTGTGGAAAATGTTGGGAGAGTGTTCAGTGTAGGTGCCCCCTGCAGCTGTTTGCTTTCCCCAATGCACAGAAACCCCTTACCCCTTACCATTTCGGGGCTCCTGTGGGTTATGTGTGCTCTCTTTGGTATGGGAAAATTATGCTAAAGTGAAGACTGTAAACTCCTTCACTGTGTGGGAATAACTGTCTCAGATATAAACAATGCTGCTTCTGTAAACTGTTGCCTTTTTTGCCTTTCCATAAGCGACCTTGATTTCTCAGCTGCCTGTGTTATCAACAGCTCAAAGATTCGAAAACCTCCGGAAGAAGACATGAAAAAGCAAAGACGACCTGCTGCAAGCAGTTATGGATCGCTCTGCCAGAGAGAATCAAGAAGTGCAGGACTGGAGGGAAAGGGAAAGCAGGATCTGCCAGAGAAACGCAGCGGCCAGGAAGAAAAGCACAAAGCAGCTGATAAGCATTCTGGTGCACCAAGCGGACTCTATCCAGGTGCTCGTAGCCATGCAGGCAGAGCACTACCGCACTGCCCCCACCCCCCCAGGCCAAAGCTCTTTCCTTTTTGTCCCAATGTTAGCTCCAAACCCCCTTCCCCATCATCCAGGTTCTTACCTCCACCAACTGCCTCCAACACCTGTATGTTCACCAACCAACCCTGAGAACTATGACCCTTACCCTCTGTACTCAACCCCCATCACCATGCAGTATAGGCATCCTGAAGTGCAGCAGTCATTGCACAGCACTCCAGACAGGACATATTCAAACCTGTGACTGTACGGTTCACCACCCCACCCCTCTGCCCTTTTAGGTTCCCAAAATGTTGTGTGTCTGTCAATAAAATTATTTTCTTTTCAATAAATGAATTCTTGGCTTTGAAAACAGTCTTTATTATTGCAGAAAGTCAAAGATACCTTAGCCCAGGAAAGAAACAGGCACTGCAAATCAGCTTAGGATAAACAGATTCCTACTAACATTGTAACCACTGTACTTTACTCCCGTGCAAGGCACCAAACATTACTGTTGGTGTTCAGCCTCATATTCCTTCGTCAAAGCATCCTTAATCTTTGAAGCCCTGTGTTAGGCCTCTCTAGTAGCCCTGCTCTCTGGCTGTGCAAATTCAGCCTCCAGGCGTTGAACCTCGGAGGTCCATGCCTGACTGAATGTTTCAGCCTTTCCTTCACAAATATTACGGAGGGTACAGCACGCGGATATAACCACAGGGATGCTGCTTTCCCCCAAGTCTAGCTTCCCATACAGAGATCAGTGCCCTTTTAAACGGCCAAAAGCACACTCCACAGTCATTTGGCACCGGCTCAACCTGTAGTTCAACTGGTCCTTGCTCCTGTCAAGCTTCCCTGTATACGGTTTCATGAGCCAAGGCCTTAACGGGTAAGCGGGGTCTCCAAGGATCATAATGGGCATATCAACGTCCCCTACTGTGATCTTCCAGTCTGGGGAAAAAAGTCCCTGCCTGCATCTTCCAGAACAGGCCAGTATTCCAAAAGATGCGTGCATCATGCACCTTTCCAGGCCAGCCTGTGTTAATGTCAATGAAACACCCACGGTGATCCACAAGTGCCTGGAGAACCACAGAGAAATACCCCTTCCGATTAACGTACTCAGATGCTAGGTGGGGTGGTGCCAGAATAGGAATATGCATCCCATCTATCGCCCCTCCACAGTTAGGGAAACCCATTTGTGCAAAGCCATCCACAATGTCCTGTACATTCCCCAGAGTCACGGTTCTTCTTAGCGGGATGTGATTAATGGCCCTGCAAACTTGCATCAACACTATTCCAACGGTTGATTTTCCCACTCCAAACTGGTTCCCGACTGATCGGTAGCTGTCTGGAGTTGCCAGCTTCCAGATTGCAATAGCCACCCGCTTCTCCACTGGCAGGGCATCTCTCAATCTCGTGTCCTTGTGCTGCAGGGTGAGGGCGAGCTCATCACACAGTCCCATGAAAGTGGCTTTTCTCATCTGAAAGTTCTGCAGCCACTGCTCGTCATCCCAGACTTCCATGACAATGTGAACTCACCACTCCGTGCTTGTTTCCCGAGCCCAAAAGCGGCATTCCATGGTGCTGAGCATTTCCGTGAATGCCACAAGCAATGTCGTGTCGTACGAGTCAGGCAACTTGCTATCATCGTCTGACTCCTCATCACTTTGGAGCTTAAGGAATAGCTCAATTGCCAAATGTGATGTGCTGGCGAGACTCGTCAGCATATTCCTCAGCAGTTCGGGCTCCATTTCCCAGAGAAATAGCGCTGCACAGAAACTGTTGGGAGAGTCATAATGGTGCCAAACGTGGACGGAAAAACAGGGACTTCTGGAATGTGAAGCGATGCATCACGGGGTGTTAGGACAGGAAGCAGAATGACCCGCACCCTTCCGTCCCCTTCCCACAACCCACGGTGCCAAAATGGGATGAGGTGCTCTGTGGGATAGCTGCCCATAATGCATCACTCCCAACACCACTGCAAATGCTGCAAATGTGGCCACACTGCAGTGCTAGTAGCTGTCAGTGTGGCCACACTCCAGCGCTTTCCCTGCACAGCTGTACAAAGACAGCTGTAACTCCCAGCGCTGCACACCTGCAAGTGTAGCCAAGCCCTCAGATATATTGCTGAAGCTTCTCAGCTCGTAGGAAGATCTTGTTAAGAAGCCTGCCAAACAAAACTTTGCTTCACTGCATGAAGTTAAGTGTAACCGTCTCTTTGAATTCAACTACAGGTAGCTTAAAGGAACCAGTGTTTTGGTTTCAGTTCCTGTAAGGTGTATATTCTCTTCTTAAAAATCAGCAACAACTAGAAATATGTTAAATCTTCTTTACATGTTGTGAAAACTGCCAAAATGACGATTGATGAGAATGTTATTTAAAAGTTAAAACATCTAAGAAAATCTTAGGGCACTCAGGCAAACAGTACAAAGAAAAGGCATTCCAGTCTCATTGCTTAGGCATGTCGATATGTACCAGGCTGCAATGGCACAGCTGTACTGATACAGCTGTGCGGATGCAGCGAGTGTGGTGAAGACGCTCTATGTCAATGGGACAGAGCTCTCCCGTTGGGTGGGAGAAGCTCTCCCACCGACATAGCTCTGTCCACACCGCTGCTTATATCAGTGCAACTGCCATCGCTTAGTGGGGTGGAATATTCACACCCCTGAGTGACATAAGTTTTGCCAACATAAGTGGTAGTGTAGACATAGCCTTACACATGGTGTCTAGTGGTTTAACAATGCACAAAACACAACCTTTCAGCCACCCACAGCTGTCTTCAGGACCACTGTGGGTGGCTAACTCATTTGCTTTCCCCTATCCTCCTTTGCGTATTAGCCAACTACTACAAGGCATCTCTGAGTAATGGAAAAGTGGTACTTTTTTCCTGAATTATTTACTGGAGTTCCTCACAGTGCAGTTGTTGGGGGTATTGTTTAAGGCCCTCACAATCACTCCTACCCATCTTCACTGTGATGGCTGCTGCACCTGAGTTCTTATTTCAGATTTCAGCTACTGCCACCTCCTTTCTGACCTGTCTGATACCCAGATCACTCCCCTCCAATCCAGCGGCTCACAAAATTATCTTCCTTGCCCTTTGGATAGGCTAAATTCTTCCTCCCTTTGAATGGTCCCACCAGCTATCAGTTTCCATCAGCATCTGTTTCTAAGACCTGCACCTTGAAACTCATCCACCATCCTGTCCACTCTTTAACTCCTTTCCTGCCAGTCTTTCTGCTGCCTTTGTATCTTTCTCTGAATCATGTTAGTTTTTCAACTCTCTTCCATGCTGACTCTGTGTCAAGGAGGAAATCCATCCCTGTGTGGAAAGCCAGCACAAGGCCCACATAAATCCCATGCAGTTCCTACACTGAGGTCTTAAATAGGACTTAATCTATGCATTGGCCTCTTATCAACCCTTTGCACAAGGGTGAATTTCACCTGGAACAGGTTCTTAATCCCAGGCCACCCAGCCCCCAACCCCCTTCCAAAAATGCACTGCTCCAAGGAGGTCCTCACTTTAAAAAATGGAAAATGACAGATTGTGGGATTAATGAAATACAGATTATCCAAGGTAACTCCTTCCTCTGGCTCTCCTGGTGCACTTTGCCTATTGTTTCCAGACTGCAAGCTCCCTTGGGCAAGAGTGGTCTGGGATCTCTGCCTTGCACAGACCTGAAATCCACTGTTGTCACTTAATAATAACTAGGATCCTACCAAATTCACGGCCACGAAAAATGCATCACGGACCATGAAATTTGGTTCCCCCCCTGACATAACCTTATTCCCAGATTCTGGACCTTAGCGTCCAAAATTTGGGGGTTAGCATGAAAACCTCCAAGCTTAGTTACCAGCTTGGACCTGGTACTGCTGCCACCACCCAAAAAATTAGAGTGTTTTGGGGCACTCTGGTCCCCCTGAAAAACCTTCCCTGGGGACCACAAGACCCAAATCCCTTGAGTCTCACAACAAAGGGAAATAATCCTGATTCCCTTCCCCCCTCCAGGTGCTCCTGGAGAGATACACAGACACAAGCTCTGTGAAACTACGCAGAGTGAGTCCCCCTCTCCGTTTCCAATCCTGGAACAAAAGCACTTTCCTCTTCACCCAGAGGAAATGCAAAATCAGGCTAGCAATCCAACACACAGCTTTCCCCTGATTTCTTCCTCCCACCAATTCCCTGGTGAGTACAGACTTAATTTCCCTGAAGTAAAGAAAAACTCCAACAGGTCTTAAAAGAAAACTTTATATAAAAAAGAAAGAAAAAATACAAATGTTCTCTCTGTATTAAGATGATACAACACAGGGTCAATTGCTTAAAAGAATATTGAATAAACAGCCTTATTCAAAAAGAATACAAATCAAAGCATTTCCAGCACTTATATTCATGCAAATACCAAAGAAAAGAAACCATAGAACTTACTATCTGATCTCTTTGTCCTTACACTTAGAAACAGAAGACTAGAAAATAGAACTACTTCTCCAAAGCTCAGAGGAAACAGGCAGACAGACAAAAGACTCAGAGACACACTTCCCTCCACCCAAAGTTGAAAAAATCCGGTTTCCTGATTGGTTCTCTGGTCAGGTGTTTCAGGTGAAAGAGACATTAACCCTTAGCTATCTGTTTATGACACGCCCCCCAAATTGCAGACAGTGGGGAAGCTCACTGGCGGCAATTTCTTCTAGAACTTGAAAATAAACAGATTAATACAACACATGCACCTTTACATATACTACTAAGTATATAACTAACAGACTTTAGATTTTAAGAACACTTTTTAACTACTGGATTCTGGGAAACTTTCACGGGAGAGTGCATCAGCAACTTTGTTAGAAGCTCCTGTGATGTGTTGAATTTCAAAATCAAAATCTTGGAGAGCTAAACTCCAACGAAGAAGTTTCTTGTTGTTCCCCTTGGCAGTATGAAGCCACTTTAGTGCAGCATGGTCAGTTTGTAGTTGGAACCGCCGTCCCCAAACATATGGGCGTAGCTTTTCCAGGGCGTACACAATGGCATAGCATTCCTTTTCACTGACTGACCAGTGACTTTCCCTCTCAGACAGTTTCTTGCTGAGAAACACGACAGGATGGAAGTTGTGATCTGTTGCTTCCTGCATGAGCACTGCTCCTATACCACGCTCAGATGCATCTGTGGTTACTAGGAATGGTTTGTTAAAATCCGGGGCCCTGAGTACAGGGTCAGACATGAGTGTTGCCTTAAGCTGGGTAAAGGCTTTTTGACACTCATTAGTCCACTTAACGGCATTTGGCTGGGTCTTTTTGGTTAGGTCGGTCAATGGGGCAGCGATTTGGCTGTAGTGTGGTACAAATCGCCTGTAGTATCCGGCCAAGCCTAAGAAGGATTGGACCTGTTTCTTTGACCTTGGGACAGGCCACTTTTGGATAGCATCCACCTTGGCCTGTAGGGGGTTTATGGTTCCTCGACCCACCTGGTGCCCCAGGTAAGTTACTCTGTTTTGGCCTATTTGACACTTTTTGGCCTTAACAGTTAGTCCTGCCTGCCTGATGCGCTCAAAGACCTTTTCCAGGTGTAGTAGGTGTTCGGGCCAGGAGTCTGAAAAAATGGCCACATCATCGAGGTAGGCAACTGCAAATTCTCCCAGTCCAGCTAGTAGACCATCTACCAGCCTCTGGAAGGTGGCGGGTGCATTTCGAAGGCCGAAAGGAAGGACATTGAATTCATACACCCCCGCATGGGTGACGAATGCTGACCTCTCCTTGGCAGGTTCATCTAGCGGTACTTGCCAGTACCCCTTGGTTAAGTCTATTGTAGAGATGAACTGGGCACGTCCCAACTTTTCCAATAGCTCATCAGTACGTGGCATCGGATAGTTGTCCGGACGAGTTACAGCATTTAGCTTACGGTAGTCCACGCAAAAGCGTATTTCCCCATCTGGTTTGGGTACCAGAACCACTGGAGATGCCCATGCACTGGTAGATGGGCGGATTATACCCATCTGTAGCATGTTCTGGATCTCCCGTTCTATAGCAGCTTGGGCATGAGGAGACACCCGGTAGGGTGGGGTTCTGATTGGGTGAGCATTACCTGTATCAATGGAGTGGTATGCCCGTTCAGTCCGTCCTGGGGTGGCTGAGAACAATGGGGCGAAGCTAGTGCACAGCTCCTTGATTTGTTGCCGCTGCAGACGTTCCAGGGTGGTGGAGAGGTTCACCTCTTCCACGCCACCGTCTTTTTTCCCGTCGTAGTAGACACCGTCAGGCCACTCAGCATCATCTCCCTGGACTGTAAACTGACAAACCTGTAAGTCTCTGGAATAGAAAGGCTTGAGAGAATTAACATGGTACACTTTAGGCTTTAGTGAGGAATTGGGAAATGCTATGAGGTAGTTTACAGCTCCCAGGCGCTCTTGGACCGTGAATGGCCCTTCCCATGATGCTTCCATCTTATGGGCCTGTTGCGCCTTCAAGACCATAACCTGGTCTCCTACCTTGAAGGAACGTTCTCTGGCATGTCTGTTATACCAGGCCTTTTGCTCTTCTTGAGCATCCTTTAGGTTCTCTCTAGCAAGGGCTAAAGAGTGTCGGAGGGTGCTTTGTAGGTTGCTTACAAAGTCCAGAATGTTAGTTCCTGGAGAAGGCGTAAACCCCTCCCATTGCTGCTTCACCAACTGTAATGGCCCCTTAACCTCGTGACCATACACAAGTTCAAAGGGTGAAAACCCTAAACTGGGATGTGGTACAGCCCTGTAGGCAAACAGCAACTGCTGCAACACTAGGTCCCAATTATTGGAGAATTCATTGATGAATTTTCGTATCATGGCCCCCAAAGTTCCATTGAACCTTTCCACCAGGCCATTGGTTTGATGGTGGTACGGGGTGGCAACCAAGTGATTCACTCCATGAGTTTCCCACAGTTTTTCCATGGTCCCTGCCAGGAAATTAGACCCTGAATCTGTAAGGATGTCAGAGGGCCAACCTACCCTGGCAAAGATGTCTGTTAGGGCCAGGCACACAGTGTTAGCCCTGGTGTTGCCTAGAGCTACTGCTTCTGGCCATCGGGTAGCAAAGTCCACTAAAGTCAGTACATACTGCTTTCCTCTGGGCGTCTTTTTTGGGAAAGGGCCCAGAATATCCACAGCTACTCGCTGAAATGGGACCTCAATTATGGGGAGTGGCTGGAGAGGGGCCTTGACCTGGTCTTGAGGCTTACCTACTCTTTGGCATACCTCACAAGACCGGACATACTTGGCAACATCCTTGCCCATCCCCTCCCAGTGGAAGGACTTCCCCAACCGGTCCTTGGTTCTGTTCACCCCAGCATGGCCACTGGGATGATCATGGGCTAAGCTTAAGAGCTTCTCCCGGTACTTAGTTGGGACCACCAACTGTTTGTGCGGCTGCCATTCTTCCCGGTGTCCACCAGAAAGAATTTCCTTGTATAAAAGTCCTTGGTCTATAACAAACCGGGATCGATTAGAAGAGCTGAGAGGCGGTGGGGTGCTCCGTGCCGCCGCCCACGCTTTCTGAAGGCTGTCATCTGCTTCCTGCTCAGCCTGGAACTGTTCCCTTGAGGCTGGGGTCACCAGTTCTTCCTCAGACTGTGGACTTGGGCTTGGTCCCTCTGGAAGCGATGTAGGTGATGGGGTTGGTTCCGTTGCTGGTGAACCGCTCTCCGCTGGTGCACCTGAGGGTATTTCAGGCTCTGGCTGAGCCTTTTGGGTATGGCTGTCGTGTGCTTCTGCCAGTTCTGGCTCGCTGGCGCCCTCTGGCGTTGAGTTTGAAGATGTGGTTGCACTTGCTGGTGCTGGTTGCTGTTCCAGTTCCGGGCCTGGGACTGGAGATGCTGTGGCTGTTTCAGTGGTAGGCATGGAATCCGGGTCCACTACCTCTGTCTGGGTCTCTGGTAACACAGACGGGGCTTCTGTGGACGGCTCAGGAACAGGAATGGGTCTGGAAGCTTGCCTGGTTTGGCTACGGGTAACCATTCCCACTCTCTTGGCCCGCCTCACCTGGTTGGCCAAGTCTTCCCCCAGTAGCATGGGGATAGGATAATTGTCATAGACTGCAAAAGTCCACATTCCTGACCAGCCTTTGTACTGGACAGGCAGTTGAGCTGTAGGCAAGTCTACAGCTTGTGACATGAAGGGGTAAATTGTAACTTTGGCCTTTGGGTTGATGAATTTGGGGTCAACGAAGGATTGGTGGATAGCTGACACTTGTGCCCCCGTGTCTCTCCACGCAGTAACCTTCTTTCCGCCCACTCTCAAATTTTCCCTTCGCTCCAAGGGTATTTGAGAGGCATCCGGGCCTGGGGATCTTTGGTGTGATGGTGGTGTAATGAATTGCACTCGCATGGTGT
The DNA here is from genome assembly GCF_007399415.2 of Gopherus evgoodei. Lineage (NCBI taxonomy): Eukaryota > Metazoa > Chordata > Testudines > Testudinidae > Gopherus > Gopherus evgoodei. Next base: position 12,605,304 of record NC_044326.1, read on the forward strand.
TCTTGGGACAGTTGGCCTTGATATGTCCCGGTTCATTACACTTAAAGCATCTTCCATCTGATGGTTCACTGGGCCGAGGTGAGTTACTGGAGACTGGTGAGGTTGAAGAGTAGGGTATCTGTGGCTTTACTTGGGTGGTATGGAGGGTCTTTGGCTGTCCTCGGTTGTAGGGTTTATGGTCTGTGTGCCCCCTGGGGTAATCGTTCCCCTTGACAGTAGCTTTTTTGCTTTCTGCCAGTTCCATCCATTTGGCTCCAATCTCCCCCGCCTCAGCGATAGTTTTGGGATTTCTATCTTGTATGTACCGTGTGATGTCTTCAGGAACACCATCCAAGAACTGCTCCATTTGTATGAGGAGGTTCACTTCTTCCAAGGTTTGAATGTTGTTTCCTGTTAACCAGGCCTCATAGTTTTTTGCAATGTAGTAGGCGTGTTTGGGAAATGACACCTCTGGTTTCCATTTTTGGGTTCTGAAGCGCCGACGGGCATGATCTGGGGTTATCCCCATCCTGTATCTGGCCTTGGTTTGAAAAAGTTTATAGTCATTCATTTGCGGCTTGGGCATTTCAGCTGCCACCTCTGCTAAAGGTCCACTGAGGTGTGGCCTTAATTCTACCATGTACTGGTCTTCGGGATGCTGTACCCAAGACAGGCTCTTTCAAAATTTCCAAGAAGGCCTCGGTGTCATCACCTGCCTTGTAGGTGGGAAATTTCCTGTGCTGGGGAGCAATAATTGGCGCCGGGTTGTTAGGGTTGGCTGGCACATGCAGCCCAGCTTTTGCCATCTCTAGTTCATGTTTTCTCTGTTTTTCCTTCTCTTCATTCTCTTTTTGTTGTTTTTCCATTTCTTTTTGGTGCTTTTCCATTTCTTTTTGGTGCTTTTCCATTTCTCGGCGGTGGGCCGCCTCCTCTTCTGCTTGTTTCCTTCGGTAGGCCACCTCTTCTTCTTCTAGTTTTCTTTTGTGTGCTGCCTCTTGGGCTGCCTGTTCTCTTTGGAAGGCTGCCAGTTTGAGGCTTTCTTCCTTTTCTTTCATCTCCATCTGTCGCCTGTGTTCAGCGTCTTTGAGTTGTTCTTCGGCGTCAATCCTTGCCTTAGAAGTCATGGTTCCTGTTTTCTTGTGTTGGGGTGCCCTCCGATGTTTATCTTCTGAACTGCAGGCTCTCTGTTGCCTCCTGAAGTCTGCCTAGCAACAGTGCTTTTTTCCTTTTCTCTCTCTAGCTAATGTTCAATTAAGGGAAACCAGAAAAACCACTTAATTTGCATGCATATAAGTGCTGGTACTTGCCACCTAATGGGAGGGCTATTGCATGACAAAAGACCCTTAACAGTCTTCTCGCTTAATATGCAAACCACAAACTGCTAGAGAGAGCAGAAAAAAAAAATTCTCTCTGGTTCCCTTTTAAAACCAAACTGTTTCTCTCTGCTAAAAAGCCCTTAGCAAAGAAAAATATAATATTCCTACTGGCTTCTGGATTCTGTCTATATCCCGCCGCTGCCACCATGACATAACCTTATTCCCAGATTCTGGACCTTAGCGTCCAAAATTTGGGGGTTAGCATGAAAACCTCCAAGCTTAGTTACCAGCTTGGACCTGGTACTGCTGCCACCACCCAAAAAATTAGAGTGTTTTGGGGCACTCTGGTCCCCCTGAAAAACCTTCCCTGGGGACCACAAGACCCAAATCCCTTGAGTCTCACAACAAGGGAAATAATCCTGATTCCCTTCCCCCCTCCAGGTGCTCCTGGAGAGATACACAGACACAAGCTCTGTGAAACTACGCAGAGTGAGTCCCCCTCTCCGTTCCCAATCCTGGAACAAAAGCACTTTCCTCTTCACCCAGAGGAAATGCAAAATCAGGCTAGCAATCCAACACACAGCTTTCCCCTGATTTCTTCCTCCCACCAATTCCCTGGTGAGTACAGACTTAATTTCCCTGAAGTAAAGAAAAACTCCAACAGGTCTTAAAAGAAAACTTTATATAAAAAAGAAAGAAAAAATACAAATGTTCTCTCTGTATTAAGATGATACAACACAGGGTCAATTGCTTAAAAGAATATTGAATAAACAGCCTTATTCAAAAAGAATACAAATCAAAGCATTTCCAGCACTTATATTCATGCAAATACCAAAGAAAAGAAACCATAGAACTTACTATCTGATCTCTTTGTCCTTACACTTAGAAACAGAAGACTAGAAAATAGAACTACTTCTCCAAAGCTCAGAGGAAACAGGCAGACAGACAAAAGACTCAGAGACACACTTCCCTCCACCCAAAGTTGAAAAAATCCGGTTCCTGATTGGTTCTCTGGTCAGGTGTTTCAGGTGAAAGAGACATTAACCCTTAGCTATCTGTTTATGACACCCCCTCATAAAATCTGGTCTTTTGTTGCTTTTGCCCTATGCTATACTATCATGGAGGAGACCAATGATTCTCAAATTGGGGGTCCTGACTGAAAAGGGAGTTGCAGGAGGTAACAAGGTTATTTTAGAAGGTCACAGTATTGCCATCTTTACTTCTGTGCTGACTTCAGAGCTGGGCGGCATACCATACCCTGCTACCCTTACTTCTGTGCTGCTGCTGCTGCTGGTGGCTCTGCCTTCAGAGCTGGGCTCCTGGCCAGCCGCCGCCGCTCCCCAGTGGCTCAGCTCTGAAGGCAGCGCCACCGCCAGCAGCAGTGAAGAAGTAAGAGTAGCAGTACTGCATTCCCCCTACAATAACCTTGCAAGCTCCCCCCACCACCAACTCCTTTTTGGGTCAGGACTCCTACAATTACACCACCATGAAGTTTCAGATTTAAATACTTATAATCATGAAATTTATGATTTTTAAAATCCTATGACCATGACATTAACTAAATGGACTGTGAATTTTGGCCCTAATCATAAATAATCATAGTGATTAATAGCAAGTGTCATTAATTAATAATGAAAGCCTAGCATGAGGGCACTCATCTTCTTGTAGGCCCTAATCCAGCAAGATACTTAAACACAAGCCTAATTTTAAGTGAGTGATTGCAGTGGAGTCAGGTCGGCTCAGTCACATGCTCAAAGTTGGGCAAGTCCATAGCACCTTGCTGAGTCAGGTCTAAACAAACTTGCTCCCCAGATTAATTTTCTTTTCCCTCCTTCACCTTTGTCAGAAACCTGACATGTATGGGACTGTTTGTCACACTGTCTAGAGTGTCTCACGACCAGGCCTGCCTCTAGAGTGTCTGCCCTATTTTTGACAGTCTGCCCTAACTGATGCTTTGTTCTGTAATTAGAGTTCACCAAGCCGGTAACAAATGTGAACTCCTGGGTCATTAGAACAGTCTTACCATGGAGTCAAGGACAGTTCCCTTGGATTCTCTGGTTTATCTTGCCACTCAGACAAACTGGACTTTGTGATAAATAATCACTTACCCAAAAAATCACACTACATTTAGGTTGCTTCTAGTCCCAAGAAAGGAGTCACTTGTCCCCAGATCACCTGGTACCCTAGAATGTACACCAAAGACAACACCTGTAGCCAATCCTGTAATAAACTATCTAAAGACTTATTAACTAGAAAAAAGGAATATGTTATTTACAGGTTAAAGCAAGCAACCACATAAATGTGTTATCATCTAATCGCTAAAAGTGACGGAGTTGTGATCTGGCTGTTCAAAATATCTTTCACGGCAGACCCGGGAGGCAACCCCTGAGGATTTCTGGCTTCAGGTTACAGTTTCTGGCCCTTCAGAGTTCAAATAGCCCAAAAGATGCAGTTTCTTCTTGTCAGGGAATTTTATTCCCTTCCCACAGAGTTCCAGATGGTGGGACGAGTTCACGTGCATACCATCATGCGGGGAGGAAGGGACCAATCAACAAAGTCTTTTGTCCTTAATATTCCACAATGGCTTGTCTGGTGTTTATGGGCCTTCATGTGTTGGGCAAGAGATAACACGTCCTGTGGCAATTTCACTTTGTAATGTTTCTTTCCTCACAATGGGGGCTTACAGTTAGAGCAAACACTTAAGTATTACCTTATAACAAGGGATTTAGATATTATAAGTGAGATTAATGCATGCAGCAAAATACACGTATTTCATAGAGTCTAAACACAATTCATTTTTATGAGACTAATACCTATTTTGAGCAAAGCTAACATACAGGGGACCGGTTCTGGTCTCCAGTTATGAAGATGGCAGTTTTTAGCTAATGCCTGCAGCCTGGGCAAGAGTTGACATCTGGCCTGGTAGCATAGCACTGTTCTCTTCATTTCATCTTTTAAATCACCCAACTTCTGTAAATGAGAAATTAGCCCTACCTTGCTCAAATGAGTTTTGACCCATTTGCAAGCTAACAAACCTTGACTCTCCACTGACTTCCATTAAAAATGTGTGTGTGATTTTTATGACGAACAGCCCCTCTACCACCTTTCTTCGAGTAAATCTGAGAGTCAACATAAACCAGTTCTATTGACAGCTATAAAAATCAGCAGAGACCAAGCTCTGGCACTCCTCTGCCTTCGTCCTCCCTTGGAATTACTGATTGAATGTCCCCTATTTTGAGCAAAAGCTGAAATATGGATTTTCTTTTCATCATTGCCTCTTGCACAGCTGCATCAGTCATTAAGCTGTCCTAAAGATCTGTTACCTGGGAACTGGATGCTAGGTATATATCGTATCCTGAGGCGAGTTGTGGTGAGGCATAAATTGATCGTATGGGCCGTGCCTTTGAAACCTGAGTGAAAGAACATCAATTGTCCCCAGCGTCAGGAATATAAACATTAAAGAGCAAACCAGCCCTAGCCTAAATGTGTTGTGGAGAGAAAACTAACAAAACCCAGGAGCCAGTTGGATTGAGGCAGAAGTTTATGCTATACAGAAGCTGAACACAACAACTTTTGTGAATCAGGACCTTTGAGCCCATGCCTATCTTTAAGCACCTGAGTAATCTCATTCATTTCACTGGGACTGCTCAGATGTATAAAGTTATACCTGTGTTTAAGTGCCTCCCTGAATCAGGGCCAAAAAGTAGATTCCTGTCATGTGAGATGAAGTGGCTATATACCGAGATCTGTTACAAATAAGAGCCAGACTCTGGCCTCCTGATCCTGGGTGTAATCTGGAATAAATCTACTGAAGGTGATGGAGTTACTCTGGATTGATAATGGTATGACTGAGATCAGAGCATGACACTGACCAGCTGTTTGATCTTAGGCAATTCATTTCACCTCTCTGTGTCTCTTCCTCTCCCACCCTTTGTCTGACGGTTCTCTTTAGAATGTAAGATCTTCAGGAGAGGGACTGTCTCTCACTGTATGTTTGGTTAGTGCCTAGTACAATGGGGCTATGATCTCCACTGGGACCTCTAGGCTTACTGTAATACACAATAATTATAGCCTAACAACTCTTAGAGTAGAGGGAGCAAGATAGCAGGATCACGCCTACCCTCAGATACACACACGTAATTTCCCCCAGTCAGTGAAAGCTGTGCCTATATAGCCAAAAGCCAGTTTTATCACCTCACTGTACTTTAAATGGGTACAGGTCAGCAGCATTTGTGTCTTAATCCCATTTGAGCAAATCATTTGCTATATGGAGATGATAAGGAGCCAACCACTAACATTAGCTAAAGGAACTCACGTGGTAGAGGGCCTGTATTTTAGACGCAAACAGATGAGAATTCTAGTCCCCGCAACCCTTCCAATTGTCTGTCTATAAGACACAGAGAGGTTACAATTCTCTCTCGCCTCGTAGATTTTTGCACACCTCCTGACCCCCCCCAACCCCCAGAATTTTCTTTTGTTTTGATAATTTGATAAATTTCCCTCCAAAATGTGGATGAGATTGATCTGTTCCCTCAAAACATTTGAATGTAATTAAATCAGATTTTTGACGGAAATCTGTTCTGCTGAAAAACTTTCAATCAGCTCTATGTGAAACCTCCTTTTGCCCAGCTGCAGCACCATGAAATCTACGGTTAGGCGTGCCCTGAACAACCAGTGATACAAATTAACTTGAGCACCAGCTTTGAGTGTACAGTGTGCAATCAGTTCTCACATTCTATGCGAACCTTTTCCCACATGCCACAATGCTAATTGTAGTGACACTGCCAATTGAAATGTTAATGGATTTAAGGGCTCTGAACTTCCTTTTTGATCATGTGCTGAGAAGGTCATGAGGCAGCATAACCCAAAAGTCAAAACAGAAAAAAAAAGATGTAGTAGAAGCTAATGAGCATAAGGCTATTAACTGTATAGTACAGTGACAAAGCTGACTAGAAAGGACTAGACTCTCTGATTGTGAGCATGAAGCAGTGATTCTAATTCAGTGCAGGTAATGATTTTGATATGGCTCTGAACTCAGGGTTTTGCAGATGCCAGAAGCTGAACAACCTGAAGAAGTTTCAATCTTCAGTTCCATCTGTAGAGGGGCGGGGGGTGTGGAGGAAGTAGCCAATGCAAAATTACAAAAAAAGGCTGTTTTAATCAGCAACTTTTATTTCTTTCAGTGTGATTGTAATGGATATAATGTCCTAGATTAACAGGGAGAAAGCATCATGGCATGAGCAAACCTAGATCTAACTTTGCATAAAGTTTGAGATGAACTGCCTCCAAGTTTTATAGTTACCAGGCACTGTTCAAAGTTTGCCAGGATCACTGCAGACAGCTGGCAAAGGTGAATGTGAGATTGCTTCACAACTGAGCACTGCAATGGAAAAAAAAAGCAGAGAACGGATAATAGCTTGGTTTAATAACATCTCTGCAGCAAGATGAGATTATTAATTGCCACAGACATTACAAATTTGCTGTTTCGACTGTATGTATAAAAGTAAATGAAATGGTAACATAATTGCCTACTTTTCCATTAGCGAAATTAACTTTGCTTTCATGTTCACTGATGCTGTTGTCACACCACAAAATAATTCTGTAAATATCACTTGCTGTACTGTACCTCTCCAGAAGGGCTGCTGAGATATGTGCCGCTATTCCAAGTTTGGGAAACTTAACTCTTATGTTTTACTATATTAATTTCAGAGGTCAGCCCTCTCCTCCCCAAATCTGAGTTTTACTAAATTCTACCATTGTTAGGTAATAAAGCAAGTCCTCACTCACCTCTCCAGCACCCGAGTTCGTGCGGAGTTGGTATGGGGCACACAATTCTGTCAGAGACCAGACACCAATGCGTTGATCAACGGGCTCACACTATCCTTAGCTCTCAAAGCTTTAGATTAAGTGTGGCCCCTTTATTAGGGGTGAGCATCAATATTTATACACAGAAGTAAACAAAGTGATTAACAAAAGATAATGGTCATGCATAATCAATCAAGATTTTACAGGAAAAGCAAGTTTAACAAGTAAATGCATAGAGATAAAGGCTAATGGCTACTTGAGAAAGGGGGTGTCATGAGTAGTTTGCAGGTCAGTGCTTTGTTCGATAAAGAGTTCAGAAAGGATTATGCAGAGACGGCCAGTCTGGGTGTGTTTTGGCTCCCCAAAGTTCACCAAAAGTTTAGACCCAACATTCCTCCATTTGTAGCTTTGAGATAACTATTAATCAAAAAGCTACACCCTATTTCAAGATCTCAAGGGCCGCTTGGCAATTTTAGCCTGGGCCAATTCGAAGAGAGTAAGGCTTTAGCTGAAGTGGGAAAAGAATAAACTGACTTACATGAGTTTATGAGGGAGGGGACACACTGAATACAGCAACACAGTATTATAAGGACTACTATGGCCCCAACAACACCCACCAAGAGGTTTTTAACCCACCCAAGTCCGGGCAGCCAATTCCATAAGGCTCCCCACCAATCATAAGGTGGCTGGCCAGAGGAGTAGTTTTTAGCCATTTCCCTTAGGTGTTTGGTACGTTGAAAAGTGTCAGAGTAGGTGTCATTTACAAAAACACAGCATTTTTCATTTATGAGGGCGCAAGTTCCTCCCTGGGCTGCTAACATTATATCTAAAGCCATTTTGTTTTGCAAAGCTAACTGGCGCAGCTGGGACATTTCCCTGGCCTGATTTTCAAATAGGGTTGCAGTTTCATTGTCAAAGATTCTAATAGTCCCTGTAGACGGATGATAGCACCCTTCAAGCTAGTGTGACCAGCCCACCGCTGCCAGGACAAACCATCACGGAGATTAATATCTCTGTCAGTTTCACGGATGTTACGAACGTGGGGGGGAGTGAGGGAGATGCGAGAAGGCGGTGCTAGCCATGCCAAATAACATGACCCTGCCCAATCAGGGGAGAGAAAATAATAAGCCTTGGGCCCGCACACCCGTATGTTCCATATAATGCGTTTTGGGTATTCCATTTCTCAAAGTAGGAGGTAACCCACCACCCGTTGTACCACTGTTCCCCTGGTAACGCAGAGGGGTCGTTGTGTGAACTGCAGAGGCACAATTTGGTAGTGTTGTCCTTAAAGGGCAGTGTAGTACTGCTTGAGCAGTTGTAGAAGGCAATTGTGTATCCTTTAACAATTAGTTGGACACCCTCGAGATCTGAGCAGGGCTTTTTAAAAACTGACTCTGAAAACCTGCCCCTCCATGAAAAAGTTGAAAAGGTTGGATCGGGGTGAGGGATCCACATATGGGATAAGTGGGATGCGCAAGGCTTGAAGCCGAGATTTTTACTAAAGGCAGTGCTATTAAAATATATGTTGCATTTACTTGTTCCCACAAAAGTTGACCCTTTTTCTTTAACAAAACACAGTGATCCTGTTTGATTGGTTACCCTGAGATATTTGTTAAGTGGCACTCCTGTTTGTCCCATGTAGATTGGGTTGGACTGGATCTTTTATTCTGGTCGGTGGCATCCAAGTCAGATTAGCAGTGGTTAGGGGAATGGGTGTGAAGGGGAGTTCCTGTGCTGCATTTACTGGGAAATTGAGTACATACCCAGCAATCACTTCTATTCCTAAAAATACGAGTTTTAACCTCGTGGAATATCTAATAAAGCATTATCTTCATAAGCAGAAATAACTAAAAAAGCATAAAAAAACATACAGTTGTCAGAATAAAGGGTCCTCTTATTTTTTTCGAGTCAATTTAAGTCTAATGTCTGAGAGAGGTAGCTGGTCCACTGTCGAAGGCAGTGTCCTCAGTGGTGACAAGAGCTGCTGGTCCGTCACTGTGGTCCACTACGGCTGGCTTTGACGTGGGAGTGGTGGATCCAAGATTTGCGTCCTTCCAGGAACACTGCAGTCGGGGTTGTCAAAGAACCTGGTGGGGTCCAGTAAACCTTGGCTGGAGGGTGTCGTCACGAACGAACTTTTTGGCCCAGACGAAGTCCCCTGGTTGGAACGGGTGGATTTGTTCCTCCAGCGGCATGGTCTGGGAAAACTGCGAGGCTTTCCAAAGGGTACGGAGGCAAGCCTGGGAAAACTGCGAGGCTTTCCAAAGGTACGGAGGCGAGCCTGTAGGGAGAGAAAACTGACACGCGGTCATATCATTCCCCTCCCAATAGTGAAACATCAGCACGTGGTAGCGCCCGCCTTGAAAGGGGGGTGTCCATAGAGCAGTTCAAAGGGGGATAATCCCAATGCGCGGGTTGGGCGAGTACGAAGGTGAAACAGGACCAAGGGAAGTACCTGAGGCCACTTTAATCCTGTTTCCTGACAGTATTTAGCAATGTAAACTTAAGTTCCCTATTCATACGCTCAACTTTCCCGCTAGACTGGGGGTGGTAGGTGTATGAAAGGAGTGTGAAATGCCCAGTCCTTGTTCTAAACGGCCAAGGACATGACCAGTAAAGTGAGGTCCGCGATCTGAGTCGAGCACAAGAGGGATGCCAAAACGGGGTACAATGTCTCTAAGGAGAATCTTCGCCACTGTGGCAGCAGTACAATTAGCAGTAGGAAAAGCTTCGACCCAGGAAGTCAGAGAGCAAACCAAAACAAGGAGGTGCTTTTCCCAAAAGCCTTTGGCATATCTGCAAAGTCAATTTGAAGATGTTGAAATGGAGGCAGCAGGCAGAGGTCTTCCACCCTTAATTTTGTTAAGAGGCGGAGCAGGTCCATTACGCTGACATGTGCTGCATGCTTTCACTATTGATAGGCAATAGGGTTGAATGCCTGTAGCATACCAAAAGTGAGCGATAGTGTCCACGAGGGCGTGCGTGCCGTAGTGACCCCCTTTATCATGGTGCCAGCGAACTGCCACGGGGTATGTGGAGCGAGGGAGGCAGGCTCGGCCATCTGGCATAAGCCAGGTCCCTTTGACCAGAGTGGCCCCGAGGCTCTCCCACGATTGTAGTTCAGCAGCGGGTACTGGTACGGGGTGCGGTGGAGTAAAGGGAGGAGGTTGCAATAGCCATGTGGGCATGGCTAAAGGTAAGGTGGCAGCCTTCTTGCGGAGGCGTCAGCCAGGGCATTCCCACGGGTAACGGGGCTACTATATTTAGTATGGGCCCGCAGTGAACTACAGCCAGGACAGAGGGTTTTTGGAGGGCGTCCAAAAGCTTGTGGATGAGGGGGAGGTGCTGAATGGGTTTACCGGCAGCTGTCTGGAAACCTCGAAACTTCCAGAGGTGGATATGACAATGCACAACTTCAAAAGCATATTTGCTATCAGTAAAAATGGTAACGGTCTTACCAGCTGCCAACTGGCAAGCTTGGGCCAGGGCATAGAGTTCAGCGGCTTGGGCTCCCCAGTTGCCTGGCAGTGAGGTGGCCTCTTGAATGTCCCATTCAGAGGTGACAGCATAACCAGTGAAACGCTTGCCATCAACATAGAAGGAGCTTCCGTCCGAGAAGAGGATGCAATCGGGATTGTCCAGTGGCACGTCAAACAGGTTGTCTCTTATCTGTAAGATGCTGGAAACTACTTCCACACAGTCGTGCTGATCCTGGAGGACTGGCAGGTCAGGAAGCAAGGTAGCTGGATTAAGGGGTCCACACCTTTCAAAAATTAGGTTAGTGTCTTTTAAGAGTTCGGCCTCTAGCTGTTGCTGACGATGGGCCGAAAAGACTTGGGTTGTGCCCCTACGCAGAAGGGCTGACAAGGCATGAGAGGTCCAAACCGTGGTAAAATGACCAGGGTTAGGCTCTTTGCCTTTGTGATCAGCAGGGCAGCTGCTGCCAGAGTCCGGGTGCAGGATGGGGTTCCCTGAGCGACAGGGTCGATTTGCTGAGAGTAAAAAGCAAGCGGGAATGGTGGGGCCCGCTCAGCTGGGTAAGGACACCACTAGCAATTCCGCCCCTCTCAGTGGACAAAAAGGTGAAAGGGTTTGCTGTAATTGGGGGGGGCGGAGAGACATGGAGGAGGCCACACTGTCCTTGAGTAACTGAAAGGCTTGAATAGTGTCCGGGGACCACTGCAAAGGGTCAGGAGCAAGGTTAGCAGTGAGTCGGTGGAGCGGTTTGCTTAACTCCCCGCAGGACGGCAACCAGGGGCGACAGAAGCCAATTAATCCTAAGAAACCTCGAAGTTGTTTCTTGGTGTTCGGTAGAGGGCAGTTTTGAATAGTCTTTATGCGGGCTGGGTCCATCTGTCTTCCCTCTGGGGTTAACAGGAAGCCCAGATATCGGACCTTCTGTGAGACCCACTGAATCTTTTTAGGGTCTACCTTGTGGCCTCTGGTGTGTAGGTATAATAAAAGTGCCTTACCATCGTTGCGGAGGGCAGCTTCTTCGCGATTACCTAATAGGATGTCATCTACGTATAGGACCAATGTGGATCCCTGCGGACTGGTGAAACCTTCCAAGTCGTGGCGGAGGCACTGGCTGAAAATCGTGGGGCTGTCTCTGTAGCCTTGAGAAGTCGTTGCCAGACATAACTTGTCCCTCCCAGGTGAAACCAAAGAGATACTGAGAGTCTGGGTGCACAGGAATGCTGAAAAAAGCTGATTTTAAGTCAATAACAGTGAACCACTCAGCATCCCAGGGGATTGGGCTGATGATAGTAGCTGGGTCAGGAACTACTGCATGAAGAGGGTACCACATACTGATTAACAACTCGTAGATCCTGTACAAAGCGCCAACGAACAGGGTCTCCGTCCTTTTTAGGAGGCTTTTTGACAGGCAGTATAGGGGTGTTACAGGGAGTTGCGCTGAGGGCGGACTAGCTTTTGTGGCAATGAATCCCTCGATAATGGGGCGGATGCCCTCCCCGGGCTTCCAGCGACAGGGGGTATTGAGGGACTGACGGGGGGGTTAAGGAAGGCTTCACCTGAATCCTTACGGTTCTGCCGAAAGGAGCAGGCCACATCAGTGTCAGAAATTCCCCAGAGGGTTGAAGGCAAGTCAGTGAGGTCAGGGGAGAGAGATGGGGGTGGTTTCCCAATTACCCTGAGTAGGGGGCCGAATCTCCTAACACTGTCATCAATAATCCTACCCCTTCAGGAGTGCAGGTTAAAGTAGCCTCAAGCTTACAGAGTAAATCCCGGCCCATCAAAGGGATCGGACAGCTGGGGAAAAAAGAAAACGGTGAGGAAAACATTTATCAGCATAAACAACATTCAAAGGCAAAGTGAGTTCCAGAGACTGTGGGTTGCCCTCCACCCCAGTCGCAGTTTTAAACCTCAGAGGATAGCCAGGGAGAGGGGCATGATTTAAAAGAGAGAAAGTAGCCGCAGTATCAATGAGGAAAGAGACAGGCAGTCCCTGGACTGAAAGGTTTAAACGAGGCTCTTTGCTGGGAGGGGAGAAAGTGAGAAGGAGCTGGCTAAAGACATTAAGGAAATAAGACCATCACATTGTTTGCCTTCGCCCCCGGGGTACCGTCATTGAGGAGGCTGAGTTTGCTGCGGCTGCTGCTGTTTCCCGTAGTTGATCCAGGCCTGGGGAATGGCTGAGCTGGTGGTGCAGGGGGTGTATTCCTCACTTGTGTAAGCATCTGCGGATGCAACCAGACCCTCTGGCGTCCCAGGGGCATTCACGTTAAAGTGACCGGGCTGTCTGCACTGAAAAACAATTCCTGATGGCTGGGTCGCCAGGACCCTCTTCCCCGAGCACCCTGGAATCCCCTGCCACGGCCACGGCCTTTGCCTCGAACACCGCCGTGAAAAAGCTAAAGCCATCAGCTTATATTCTTCCTTTTTCTCTTTCTTTTTACTACTTTCCCTTTCTTTCTCCCAGGCAAAATCAGCTACGTCCAACACTGAAGTGACTGACCTCACCTCCCCAACCATGGCGAAACTTTAAGAAGTAATCCCTTACAGGGGGCACCGACTGATTCACAAAAAATGAAATAAGAGTAGGGTGGTCTGCTTCTCTCTTCAGGATCCATCTGAGTGAACATTCGGGCCCCCTCCAAGAGCCTCGACCAGAACTTTCTGGGCGCTCATCAGATTCCTGCCGAATCTGCATGAACTTAGCCTGATTAGGCGGCGGCGAGCCATTTCCTGAGTCTCTCTAACATCGCGTCTCGATCTGTTCACAGCTGAGTCAGCCTTGGCTGCGTCCAGTCTAGGGGATTCCAGCCAGCGGCCAGATCCCGCCTATCCATCCAAGTACGATTAACTGCATTGCTAGCTCCCCATGTCCTTTCTGCCATCCACAAAATCTACTACTTTTCCTCTCCAGTCAAAACTCTACTTAACAACTGATCCACATCCGTAGTAAGTAGGATTATAACTTAAAACAATTTTTCTAGAAGTTCTATGATCTTTCGGGATTTTCCCCAAAAGACCCTGACAACTGTCCCCACTCTTTCAATCCCATTCTAGCCATCCTTTATATCCCACAATATTAGCATGTTGTAACCGTCCATCATTGCCCATACTAGGTTGATCGGCAACCTGTAAAGGCATCTCTCTAACTATACTTTTATTACTCGCAGAAGATTTGACGGGGACATTCTCTGGGCTATCCTCGGGGGGGGGGGCATGCACCCTGCCGTACCTGCTTGGACATTAGCCTAGTAACTACTCCTCCTGAGGTGTTGCCCCTCCTTTCCTCCTCATCCTTCTGCAGAAATTCCAATCTGTATCCTGCAGATTCCCCTCTGCTACAAGGAGAGAGTCCCCCCTGCGGAGGAATAGGGGCAGGTGCAGAGGGGACCAGCTGACGAGTCAAAAACACGCCGTGGTCTACACCCTTCATCGAAATAACCTGGAGGGGGTTCACTCTCGGGAGAGTACCTGACTGCATAATTTTTAAAGATTTCCACAGCTCTGCTGCTGTGTCCCAACAAACCAGTAACATAACTGTCCCGGATGGTCTTTTTCGATCTGGCTCTTACCTCCTCTTAAGGCAGCCTGTTCGAAAGAGCCATACGAAGGCCACCTCATCTCCGGGGTCGGCCAATACCGCGGTATACCCAGTCCAATTCCTTACACATAGTGTGTACAATTTTCTTCCTAGACCATTCCTGTCTGTACTGGGAGTTTCCCTTCGTTCCATAACTTATTTACAATCCCCAACGGACTCTCAAGAGGCACGCTAGTCCCTTGACCCATGGTGTCTGACAGGAGCCCTCCAACTGGCGTTTACCCTGCTGTCCAATACACGACCCCTCAATATTGAATTGGCTGGGAGAAATCTCCTGTGGCACCTTGCCAATTCATATATGAGTGGTCTGACCATGGACAAGGTACCGCACCAGAAGGATCCCGGACGAATCCCCCAAATTGTTAGGTAATAAAGCAAGTCCTCACTCACCTCTCCAGCACCCGAGTTTCGTGCGAATTGGTATGGGGCACACAATTCTGTCAGAGACCAGACACCAATGCGTTGATCAACGGCTCACACTATCCTTAGCTCTCAAAGCTTTAGATTAAGTGTGGCCCCTTTATTAGGGGTGAGCATCAATATTTATACACAGAAGTAAACAAGTGATTACAACAAGATAATGGTCGATGCATAATCAATCAAGATTTTACAGAAAAGCAAGTTTAACAAGTAAATGCTAGAGATACAGGCCTAATGGCTACTTGAGAAGGGGGTGTCATGAGTAGTTTGCAGGTCAGTGTTTTGTTCAAAGGGTTCAGAAAGGATTAGCAGAGACGGCCAGTTGGGGTGTTTAGGCTCCCCAAAGTTCACCAAAAGTTAGACCCAACACCATCAGATATATTTCCATAATTATCATAGGGTGACTGTCACCTTTAAGGGGAGAGGGGACTATGTTATAGCTGACTACAAAATTTACAAAGGTATCTCATTAAACTGGGTGACTGGGCAACAAAATGGCAGATGAAATTCAATGTTGATAAGTGTAAAGTTATGCACACTTGAAAAATAATCCAACTAGAGATTCAAATGATGGGGTATAAATTAGCTGTTACCACTCCAGAAAGAGATCTTGGAGTCATTGTGGATAGTTCTCTGAAAACATCCACTCAGTATGCAGTCAAAAAAGCTAACAGAATGTTAGGAACCATTACTAAAGGGATATATAATGAGAGAAAATATCATAATGCTACTATCTAAATCCATGGTACGCCCATACCTTGAATACTGTGTGTAGTCCTGGTTGCTCCATCTCAAAGAAGATATATTAGAATCAGACAAGGTGCAGAGAAGTGTTGGGGGGGGCCAGGCCCCAAGTAACTGGCAATATGGCGTGGGGTTAAAAGTTTACATTCTCAGGCCTGCTATCATCTTCGAATTGCCCCTTAGATTAATCAATATGTTCCTTTGAAGCTAGCATGAGTACATGTAATCATTTATTATTTTTCTCTTGTTCCTTTGTTTATGGTATAAGATGTGATTAATCAAAGGGGGTTCTGTATTGTGGGAAGAGGATGTACTTAATTAAAGAATCCGGTAGTTAATGAATCGTAAATGATCTATTGTAGCACCTGTGAACATCTCTGTAAACAAGTGGGGTATATAGGGTAGGGAAGAGGATGGTAATTTGTGCAGGATTTGAGATTGTATATCTCCCGGCACCTTATTTGAACTCAAATAAAAAGACTTGCTTCTCCACTCCTGTGTGGTCATTGGGGATATGCACACCGGGCAAACGAACCCAACTGTTGCCCCCTGCAACAGAAGGACAACAAAATGATTATGGGCATGGAAAAGCTTCCTTTGAGGAGAGATTAAAAAGACTGGGATTGTTTATTTTAGAAAAGAGATTACTAAGGGCTGATAAGACATAGGTCTATAACATCATGAATAGTATGGAGAAAGTGAATAGGGAAGTGTTATTTACCCCTTCACGTAATACAAGAACTAGGATTCACCTGATG
This sequence comes from Gopherus evgoodei, assembly GCF_007399415.2. Classification (NCBI taxonomy): domain Eukaryota; kingdom Metazoa; phylum Chordata; order Testudines; family Testudinidae; genus Gopherus; species Gopherus evgoodei. The sequence continues at coordinate 12,621,401 of NC_044326.1, forward strand.
AAATTAATAGACAGCAAATTTAAAACAAACATAAGAAGTACTTCTTCACACAATCCACAATCAAGCTGTGGAACTGTTGTCATGGGATGTTGTGAAGGCCAAAGAATAACTGGATTAAAAAAGAATTAAATTCATAGAGGATAGGTTCATCACTGGCATTAACCAACATGGTCAGGGAAGCAATCTCATGCTCTGGGTGTCCCTAAACCTCCAACTACCAGCAGCCAGGAGTGGAGGACAGAGGATGAATTACCTGATAATTGCCCTGTTCTGTTCATTCGCTCTAAAACATCTGGCACTGACTGCTGTCAGAAGACAGGATACGGGGCTAAAGGGACCATTGGTCTGATTCAGTATGGCCATTGGTATAGTTAATTAGCTGCTTCCTGGTCTGAGGGAGTGGAACTAAGGGGTCAGGTGATAGATTAATGGAAACCTGAGCCTCATAAAAAGCTGAGAGAGATCAGTCTGAGATGGGGAACCACAAAGAGCAGGTAGGCTCCTGGGGAAGGCACTGAGGCAGATTGCTCTGAGGCAAATCCATGAGCGGTAGCAACTTTTCCCAAGCTAGTACAGCACATCTGCTGAGATGAAATGAGAGAATAAAAAAAATTAAATAAAAATCCAGATCTAGTTGTGTGTATGTTTACAGGTAGTTAATTCTCTTTGTTTTATATTGAAGAGAAACAGGCTCACAATGAAAAATTCAAATCCAGATGCAGGGTACAAACTCCCCAAAGCTCAAGGATGTTTGCATGCGGAGGTGGGTTTGTTTTATTATAAAGCTAGTGATTATTTGTAAAATCCATGCTTGGATTTGGCTTTTGAACCTCTGCTGTTCAGGTATGTGGTTTTGCATTTAGACCCCTTTTCTAATATTAGAATTAGGTCAATTGTATATGAAAAAAATTTACTACAGATTAGAGGCAAACGTGCTAGTGAGTAATCAAAGACTGAATATGCTCCAAGCAGATGACTTTCCAAGAGAGTGTACAATTTAATATTACTTATTTTCATATTTCCTTACAGTTGCCACAGAGTATTTTAATAACCTCTACAGAGTTTAATTGATGCGGTAATTGCTTTAAGTAATTTAGGTGTGATTAAAGATAACAAACCTCTCATGTGAAATACCTGCTAAGCAATGATCAGCGAAAAAGGAGTAACAATCTTTTGAGTGCAAATTTGAATTCTTTTTATAGGTGAGCAGAAGTGAGAATATAATTATATTAGCTATAATATAAAAGGTATCAGATTTTCAAACACCTGCCATCTCAATCTCGGGTTGACTCACATGAAAGGCACAGCAGATTTTAACTAGCTCAGTTCTACCATTCAGCAGCCCATGCGTGATCCTGATCCCACATCCAGTTGCACCAATATTGTTTAAATTGGAATGTTATTCATCACAGCACATTTATAATACCTGAAATTGAGTTTCTTCCGAAATTACTTTTAAGAGACTCAGAGGAGCAAGCCATAATAATCCTACAACTATTGTTTTTTAACTCTGACCCTTCACGGATATGACTATAAATCACTTTCCTGCCTTTGCCATACATCTTTAATGAGGAAGATGTCTAAGAAGTTTGTAAATTAGGGATGGTTTGGAGTATTTAAAAAAACCCAACTCATATTGCATGGCTTGAATGAGCCATTTGACTCATATTATGGACTGGTTTATCTGAAACTCTTAACTACGTTCTGTTAATGAGAACATTAACTCTGCTGGACTGTCCAGATATTTTAGGTCCACTGCCCCCCTAAGGGGAATATACAATAGTTGCTACTTTTAATGAAGCTACCCACACAATTTAGTTTAAACCCAACACTGGATTAGTTTTTATTAAGAATAAAACAAGTTTATTTATTACAAAGAGGTATACTTTTACTCACCTAAAACCTAAGGCATTAAAGTCAGAAATGGTTTACAAGAGAAATAAAGATAAAATGCTTCCTAGTAAAACTCTACCCTGATATAACGTGACCTGATATAACACGAATTTGGATATACACGGTAAAGCAGTGCTCCAGGGGGGTTGAGCTGCACACTCTGGTGGATCAAAGCAAGTTCAATATAACGTGGTTTCACCTATAACGCGGTAAGATTTTTTGACTCCCGAGGACTGTGTTATATCGAGGTAGAGGTGTACCAAGTCTTAAACTTAACAAACTAGACTTTGGTTCAAGGTGCAGTCCCTTATCATATGTTCCTAGTAACGTTGTTGACCAAATTCTCAGGCCAGGGTTTGGTCCCCAAATCCAAAGGCTCTTTTGCCATCTTAGGTGAAATGAGAAAGGTGATGCATAGGAGGAGACAACTCCGGCGTGGTTTTGCCCCTGTGTTTTTATAGTTCAGTCACCCTTCGAAATGCATTTTCCTGAGGGTTACCCCTGCTATGAGGATGGAGACAAGGCGTGTTGTGATGAAAGAGGTTTCATGCTGTTGTTTCCTAAGACACAGATGTTTGTTACTGCCCTGCTTCCTAGCCAAAGAATTGCCATTTAACAGGTGATTGTCCATCAGCTTTGACACTTGGCTAGAGATGCCAGCTTGTCCTTTGTTTTTGAGAATCGGGTTTACTCAGACTTGTCTGGGATAAACATATTTCAGACCTAATTTCATCCTATGTTTATAACTTTACTTATAATGTTTTTGTGCACATTTCATCATGATATTATTGACTAGTGAGTTATTAGTTTTCAAATAATACCTCACAAGGCATATTTTGTACAATGTGTTTTACAGTAGTGTATAGGGTCTGAATATATGGGTGCATTCCGTCACAGTATATTCAGACCCCAGACCAAGCATATTTCAGCAAGTGAACCAAGAGATACTGTCTTCAAATGCAGAGGAGAAAGAAGTACTGTAGCAAGGTAGTGCTGGTCTGGTAGCATCAGTACCAACTTTTTACTGGAATAGCTACTAATTGTGCTAAAGAGGGTACTGAAAGCAGTGGTGAGCACTCCATAAAGGGTGCAGATGGGACAACCATCCAAAGACAGATTATCCAAACATTACCTCAGCCATCAAAGTCCCACCTACCCACCAGCTCCACTTAACAGGATCTCCCCCCTCCTCCCCACAATCTAGGGTATGTCTATACTGCACACTCCTTACGGTAGTGTGCAGAGAACACACACTGCATGCTCCCTTAGCACAGGTATAAATAGGATAGACTGTCAGGTACTGCTTAGGCAAATAGAGTAAAGATATGCCACACCTGAACCCGTCAGGTATGTACCCTACACGGCTCTCTACACACCCAAGCCATGCTTCCCCCATCTCCACTGCTATTTTTAGCAATATAGTGTCTTGCTGCCTTCCCACTGCTGGAGCCTTTCCCTACTGCAGGGAAAGGTTCTGGTAATGGGGAGATAGCAGGGAAAGGCTCTGGGAGCTCCCTGCTGGCCACAGCCTTTCCCTGAAGTGGGTAGCTACACACTGCAGTGTGCATGCAGCCTGCTTTCCACTGCAGCGTGTAGCTACACATCCCTTACATACCACCACTAGTGATAAGCAGTGTAGATAAAGCCCTAGATCAGTAGGACATTCCACATAGAATCACAGAAGATTAGAGTTGGAAGGGACCTCAGAAAGTCATCTAGTCCAACCCCCTGCTCAAAGCAGGACCAATCCCCAGATGGATTTTTACCCCAGTTCTCTAAATGGCCCCCTCAAGGATTGAACTCGCAACCCTGGGTTTAGCAGGCCAATGCTCAAACCATTGAGCAATCCCTCCCCCCACATCTGCAACCCCAACCAAAAGCTGGTCAACCTTCCAGTCTTTGAATGATGGCTCTCCATGGGGCTATCAAGAAGTCCTCCCACTCTGTCTAGTGTTGGGTCCTATGGTTGGCTGGGTGATACACTGTGTGATGCTCCAGATCCCTGGAGACACTATGAGCTAGTTTCTTGGCTGATATACATTGGTATAGCTCCACTGACTACAGTGCATCTATGCTGATTTACATCAGCTGGGGATCTGGCCAGCTACCACACGAGAATTCATTGCAGGGACACTGGAACTGCAATACATTTGTAAAGATCTCCAGTGGCTGGTATAGTGGGGTATAATGATGCTGCCTTTGGTGGGACACTTTTGAGAGCATCAGTTCAGGACAAATTGCTTAGAGCAGGACAGTTACAGCCCAAGTCTAGAGTTTCTCCACTTCTTAGGCAAACCAAACCAGCCAGACAGAGAGGATTTCTGTCTCACCCCACTAGCTAACCATAAGTCACACAAGCAATTCCCTTAGACACTCCAGTTTCCCAGTATCTCCACCAGTGCCACTCGTTATGGGGATGAATGGGGATGAAAACCAATACCCCAGTAAAAGAAAAAAGGTTCTCCTGATCCCAAAGGACCAAGCCCCAGACCCAGGTCAATATACAAATCAGATCTTACCCACAAATCACGCTGTTGCCAATCCTTCAGAATCTAATATCTAAAGGTTTATTCATAAAAGGAAAAAGATATAGATGAGAGCTAAAATTGGTTAAATAGAATCAATTACATACAGTAATGGCAAAGTTCCTGGTTCAGGCTTGTAGCAGTGATGGAATAAACTGCAGGCTCAAATTAAGTCTCTGGAGTACATCCACAGCTGGGATGGGTCTTTCAGTCCTTTGCTCAGAGCTTCAGTTTGACGCAAAGTTCCTCCAGAGGTCAGAAGCAGGACTGAAGACAAGATGGAGGGGTTTTCAGGGCCTTTTATATTCTCTGCTAATGGAAGGACACCTCTTTGTTCTTACTGTGCAAAATCACAGCAGCAAGATGGAGCTTGGAGTCACGTGGGCAAGTCACAGGTCCATTCACGACTCAGTTTGCAGGCCAATGCCATAGTTTACAGGTTAGTTTGACCGTTCCCAGGTGAATCCCACCTGACGGACAAGTGCCGCATCTGTAAGGCGTTCAAACCCTGGACTAAAAAAGAACAGGACATTCGCCTAAAACGGCTACTGATGGAGGCAGCGTTGACTCCCCAGTCCTCGGCATTGTCAGCAGTACCAGGAGCAAGTGCCTCCTCAGCACCGGAACGCACTCCAACAGCGAAGGCTCCTCGACATCAGCCATCACCGGCTCAAGCTTCCACCCGGCACCGTTCGCTCTCACCACGGAGCAAGAAGCACAAGCCTCCTGCGGCTGCTATATCTACACCGCAGTCTGAGCGCTTAGCCAAGTCAGACCACCCAGCACCGTCAACTGCCGCGGCACCGACATCCTCCTCACCATTAATTCTGGCCTCGCTGGAGCCGTCGAGTCCAGTGCTCACCAGCTCCCCGGCACATGCCGTGGTTGAGCTTGTCGTGCCCTCCACTCTGGAGACGTTTTCCACTGCACGGGACTTGATTGCCTTGGCGGAGCCTGAACTGCCTTAACCCCCAGCGCTGCCAGTGCGAGTTCCTCAGTCTATAGACAAGCCGGCCCTCATGAGACCTTCTTCGCTCAGTACTACTGAACCTGCCGGTCCCGATCCAGGTCCCGCAGGCATTCTCGGTCCCTCCATCGATCCTGGTCCTGCGGCCGTTCACAGTCCCGGTACTGTTCCCCATCGAGGTACCGGTCGTACTCGCAGCACCGCTCGAGGTCCCGGTCGCCGTCCCGATACTACCGGTGCTGCTCTAGATCTCGGCACCACTCTCAGCACTGGACTTCTTGCAGCTGATCTTGGCATGGCGATTCCAGGCACTGGTCGACCACCCGGCACCGCGCTGGTCGCAGGTCCCAGTCCCACTCCCGGCACCGTCATGACTCTCGGTACCGTTCTCCGGCACCAAGTAGAGATGGTTTGAGTGGACACAGAGACCTACATCAAATGGTCTCTGCTCCCCCGTGGCTGTCTCATCATCAGTCGATCTCCTCCCATGCAGACACTGCATCATACAGGGATTCAGATAACCCCCAGGGATCTCATCAGTGGCCCTTTTGGACACTTTGGGCCTACCACCAAACCCAAGGTGATCCGCATATACCATTGCGCTCCTGCCCTTCTGAACATCGGGCACCAGAGACCACAGTGAGCAGACTTCCCCCACCGTCTACGGAGGAATCTCCAACACACGTGCCAGACCCTCAAGATCAGCTGCCTCAGGACATCCCCCAAGACCAGGAGTCAATCCAAGACCCACTGGTTCCTGGGGTTTCATCCTCTTCCTCCCCAGATGAAGCGGTGGTGGGGACGTTTACATCTGGACCACCCCCAATAGACCTCAGGTCACACCAGGACCTTCTACGCCGCATCGCCCTCAATATCAACTTGCCTGTACAGGAAGTTCCTGAGGTGGACGACCCGGTTGTCAGTATATTGTCGGCGGAGGCTCCAACCAGGGTGGCCCTCCTCTTCATCTGCTTGATACGGGCTAGAGTGGATACCATCTGGCAATCCCCAGCATCCATACTGCCCACAGCCAGAGGGGTTGAACGTAAATACATGATACCCTCCAAGGAGTACGAGTACCTGTATGTTCACCCCCCTCCTTGTTCATTGGTTGTTCAATCCGTCAATGAACGGGCTCGCCATGGCCAGCAAGCCCCTGCTCTTAAATCAAGGGAGGCCAGGCAAATGGATTTGTTAGGAAGAAAGATCTATTCCACGAGAGGCCTCCAGCTGAGGGTGGCGAACCAGCAAGCCCTCCTGAGTAGGTACAGTTATAACACCTGGGAGGCAGTAGGGAAGTTTGTAGAGCTCATCCCACAGGACTCCTGATAAGAATTCACAGCTCTCCTGGAGGAAGGGAAAAAAAGTCAAGTGGACCTCCCTCTAGGCCTCGCTGGATGCCGCCGACTCGGCAGCTAGAACCGTCGCCTCTGGGATTGCCATGCCACGTATATCGTGGCTGCAAGTGTCAGGCCTGCCACCTGAGCTCCAGTACATGATACAGGACCTACCCTTTGATGGCCAGGGCCTCTGCTCCCAGAAGAAGGACCCTCGCCTACAGAGTCTGAAGGACAATCGCGTAATCATGAGTTTTCTGGGAATGCATATGCCACAGACTCAGACACGATCTTTCCGGTCGCAACCTCAGCGCCCGTACCCCCCAACTCGGCCAAGGCAAGACTTCACCGGAAGGCGAGGTCGTACCTCTCACAGACGACAGTCTGGACTTCAGGGGGGTAACAATGCTGGTCCCACCAAGCCACTGGCAGGACCGAAGCCAAACTTTTGAGGGTGCGCCCGAGAGCACTGTACCAATGACCTCCCAGGATCCCTTTCAGTTCACCAACTGCCTTGCCGCATTCCTCCCTGCGTGGTCCCAGCTGACTTCGGATCGTTGGGTCCTCCGCACAGTGGAGTCTGGCTACCCCCTTCAGTTTATTTCAACCCCTCCTCCCCACCCTCCTTGATTGATTTGATTGTGGTTGATTTGCTCATCTGCCAAAGACTATCTATGTCACCTCTCACGAGCAACTCCTTCTGCAGGAGGTTTCAAGGCTCCTTGAGTTGGGAGCTATAGAAGAGGTTCCGGAGGAATTAAGGGGTAAGGGGGTCTATTCCAGATATTTCCTAATTCCCAAGGCAAAAGGGGGCCTCCGGTCTATCCTGGACCTACAAGGACTGAACAAATTCATGAGAAAGTTCAAGTTCCGCATGGTGTCCCTGGGGACCATCATCCCTTCACTGGATCCCAGAGATTGGTACACTGCTCTCGACATGAAGGACGCATATTTCCACATCGCAATTTACCCTCCGCACAGAAGGTACCTACGCTTTGTATTAAATCGTCAACATTAAAAATTTGCCTTTGGCCTCTCTTTGGCCCCTCGGGTATTCATGAAGTGTATGGCGGTAGTCACCGCCTCCCTCCGCCGTCGTCGAATACAAGTCTTCCCATACCTCGATGACTGGCTTACTCGATGGACCTCCGAGGCTCAGGTCACAGCTCATGTAAACGTCAACAAGGGCCTATTCATCCATCTAAGCCTGATTATCAACCTGGACAAAAACCGTTCTGCTACCTACGCAGAGGATAGAATTCATAGGGGCCATGCTGGACTCCAATCGTGCATGGGCCAGCTTGCCCCCACAGCGCTTTCAGACTATACTCTCGCTTATACAGCGAATGAAAAGCTTCCCAACAACTTCTGTCCACACCTGCCTCGGCCTCCTCCGTCACATGGCTGCGTGCACCTTTGTTACGAAGCACGCGAGACTGCACATGTGTCCTCTCCAGACTTGGCTCACCTCAGTCTACCATCCACGCAGGGATGCCATAGACATGATAATCACGATTCCACCAAGCGTTCTGGGCTCCCTTGACTGGTGGCTGTCGCCTTCCCTGGTGTGTGCCGGTCGTCTGTTCCATCCGCCACAGCCCTCAGTGTCTCTGACAACAGATGCTTCTTCTCTCAGCTGGGGTGCTCACTTAGGGCATCTCCGCACCCAGGGTCTTTGGTCCTTTCAGGAGCTGGCGCTTCACATCAATGTCTGCGAACTGAGAGCGGTCCGACTGGCGTGCCAGACCTTCCAGCATCACTTGCAGGGCCATTGTGTTGCAGTTTTCACAGACAACACAACTGCCATGTATTACATAAACAAGCAGGGAGGAACGCGATCTTCCCCCCTTTGTCGAGAGGTGATGTGACTGTGGGACTTCTGCATAGCCCACTCAATAGACCTGGTAGCCTCCTTTCTCCCAGGCGTCCGGAACTCTCTAGTGGACCACCTGAGCATGTCCTTCTTGTCCCATGATTGCTCCATCTGTCTGGACATCCTCTTTTCAGTATTCCGGAATGGGGCTTTCCCCAGATAGACCTCTTTGCATCCCGAGAGAACAGGAAATGCCAGGCGTTCTGCTCCCTGCAGGGTCACTCCCCAGGCTCCCTCTCGGACGCGTTCCTAATTCCCTGGGAAGGTCGTCTACTTTATGCCTTTCCACCCTTTCCCCTAGTCCACAGCGTCCTGCTCAAGCTCCGCAGGGACAGGGACAGGCTAATCCTGATCGCTCCGGCATGGCCGAGGCAGCACTGGTACACCATGCTGCTCGACCTATCTCTGGAGAACCCGATACCTCTGCCACTCTACCTGGACCTGATAACACAGGACTTTGGCAGACTTCACCACCTGGACCTGCAGTCCCTCCACCTGACAGCATGGCTGCTGTCTGGCTAAACCAATCCGAATTGTGCTGTTCCACCCCGGAGCAACAGGTCCCCCTGGGAAGCAGAAAGCCTTCCACGCGGGCAACATATCTCGCCAAGTGGAAGCGCTTCTCCCATTGGTGCCCCCACCGTAACCTTACTCCCGCAGGCATATCGGTCCCCATTATCTTAGACTACTTATGGTACCTCAAGGAGCAGGGCCTGGCGCTCTCTTCGGTAAGGGTGCATCTGGCAGCGATTTCCACCTTCCATCCTGGGGAATCCGGCAGTTCGATCTTCTCTCACCCTGTTGTTTCCAGGTTCCTTAAGGGCTTGGAGCGACTCTACCCTCCGGTTAAGCGCCCTTCCCCTACCTGGGACCTCAACCTTGTACTAGCTAGGCTCGTGGGCCCTCCCTTTGAGCCGTTAGCCACATGTTCACTGCTGTACCTGTCCTGGAAGATGGCCTTCCTAGTCGCTATCATCTCAGCCAGACGAGTATCGGAGCTTCGTGCTTTGATGGTGGACCCCCTGTATACGATCTTCCACAAGGACAAGGTACAGCTGCAGCCACACCCGGTTTTCCTTCCCAAGGTGGTCTCTGCCTTCCACATTAATCAAGACATTTTCCTACCAGTCTTCTTCCCGAAGCCAAATACATCGCGCCGGGAACAATAACTACATACCCTGGATGTCCGCCAGGCCCTCACCTATTACATTCAGAGGACCAAACCCTTCGGACGCTCACCTCAGCTATTTGTAGCGGTCGTGGAGCGCATGAAAGGCATGCCTATCTCTTCCCAGAGGCTCTCATCCTGGGTAACGTCCTGCATCCAGACATGCTACGATTTGGCCCGCATTCTGACTGGCCATCTCACCGCCCACTCTATTAGGTCTCAGGCCTCATCTGCCTCTTTCCTGGCCCACGTTCCCATCCAGGAAATATGTCACGCAGCTACCTGGTCTTCCATCCATACATTTGCATCCCACTATGCACTGGTCGAGCAGTCTAGAGATGATACCGCCTTTGGCTCAGCGATCTTACATTCCGCAACGTCTCGCTCCGACCCCACCGCCTAGGTAAGGCTTGGGAATCACCTAACTGGAATGGATATGAGCAAGCACTTGAAGAAGAAAAGACGGTTACTCACCTTTGTAACTGTTGTTCTTCGAGACGTGTTGCTCATATCCATTCCACACCCGCCCTCCTTCCCCACTGTCGGAGTAGCCAGCAAGAAGCAACTGAGGAGCGGAGGGGCCGGCAAGGGTATATATCCAGCACCATAGCGACACCACTCCAGGGAGCGCCCTGCCGGCCAACCGTGTTGCTACGGTAAAAAATCTCTGATGAACGTGCACGCGGTGCGCATACCTAACTGGAATGGATATGAGCAACACATCTCGAAGAACAACAGTTACAAAGGTGAGTAATCGTCTTTTCCTATAGGGAGCTGCAGCTTGGCATGCATTCATTTTATTGCTCAGCTATTCTTTCACTGGAGCTGAATTTATGGTGCTACAATAGCCAGGGCTAGCTTTATTAACTGTGTGGCCCAATTCAAATACCTGGTGGTGGTCCGGGGCTTCGGCGGCACTTCAGCAGTGGGGGGTCCACTCTGGGCCTTCCATGGCACCGAAGGACCCCCTGCCACCGAAATGCTGCTGAAGACCCCAGAGCTGACCCCTGGCCACCGAAATGCCACTGAAGACCCTGGAGCAGACTGCCAACAGGTGTGTAAAAAGAAAATGTAAAAGGAGCCTAAAGTGTGGGGCCCAGGCATGGGGCCCTTTTAGGTGCGGGGCCCAATTCCTGGGAATCAGGTGAATAGGCCTAAAGCCAGCCCTGACGGTAGCCATAGTTCACTGAGTTAATTTCTGGTAATCACTGCGAATTTGAGAATACTTCTTTCCTTCCTTCCTCTCTTTTTTATATAGTCAAAAATTCTCTTCAGCTGAGGCCTGTTTGAAATCAATGACCAAAATTCGATTGACTGGAGCTGGATCAGTCTTTGCTGAAGACCCTATCCCAAAATCCTTTACCTGTCAGTAATCCTTATTCACATGAGCAGCCCCACTGAAGGCAATGGGACTATTTCTATGAGGAAGGACTATTCAGATGGAAAAAGGTTTGCAGGATGCAACCCTCAGTCCTATCTCAATCAAAACTCTCATTTATCTGTAAGGGCTGATTCAGGCTTGCATGACCTTACCCCATAATAAGCAGGTATATTCAGCTGTTTCTCATTTAAAATCATCAGATGTTTGTCTGCACAATCAATTGATGAAAAGCTGCATGGAGCTCCTTCTGCCGCCTTACTCTTCAGCTTGGATCATGATTATGCCTACAGGAATTGCACTAGATCAGAGCATTGATAAATCGAGTCCAATATTCTGTCTGCGGCACTGACTTTAGGGAGTGGAGGCACCCTAGATTGCAAAGAATCCTATTTGATAGAGATAAAGACAAGCATTCTTGCCAAATTCTGTGTGATGGGTACTTCCAAATTCGTGGATAGTGTCTGGATGAATGAATTCACCTGGAAATATCTCGGGTAAACAGCTCCCATCATTTGTGACTTCCAGGCAGAAACCATCACAGATGTGCATTTGGTTCTATGAGAGACAGAAAAATGAGTGGTCCCAAATTCTAAGACAAATGGTGGCATAGAGGAGTGATAGTGTATTGATAATCCTTAACTGAGAAGGTTGTGGGGCAATATTATTCACCAAACATTGGGTCTGTGGAAACTGATGTAATGGGGGCCAACCAGAAATGATGAAGAACAAAAAACACCTGGTGGTTATAAAAAAGCATTTATGAGTCTCTTAGAAGAGAGATTGCTCTCCGATACTGATGGGCTACTGACCAGATAGATATCTTAATGATGAAGAGCTTAAGGTAGTGGACTAGCACTCAGAATGTGTGTGGTTGATTTGCTCATCTGCCAAAGACGATCTATGTGACCTTGAGTAAATCACTTAACTTTCGGTGCCTCAGTTTCCCATTTTCAAAATGGTTTAATAATGGTTCCTGTCTCCTACCCTTCATCTATTTAGCTAGTAAAGTGCTTTGAGGAACGGACTGTATCTCACTACTTGTTTTTTACAGTGACCAGCACAATAGGATCTCAGTTTTGGTGGGGGACTCTAGGCCCTACCATCTTTGTCAGAGTCCAGGGAATGAGAGTGAGGGCTTTTGCACATACGTTGTAGGTAACATTCCGTGTTTGTGACTAGAAGGTTTTCAGCCGAGCAAGTCACATTTTTTTGCACAGGCTGAGATACATTAGGTTCCTTTTGTTTGCATTTCTGTGGAGTTTCTCTTTGCTTCCTATGTGACATAAGTTTTGCTTTAGTCAAGGTCATTTAGATGTATTGGCTATTGCTGGGGAGAATTACTGTAAACTGCTCCTGAGAGATGGGAAAACAAATCTCTGATCTCTGGTAGAGTGGAACTAAGAGGTACCAACTTATGGGGCTAAGAGATCTGGCCTAACTGCGACTGCAGATGCTTTGACTGCAGGTAGAATGGAATGTGGTAAAAGCTTAATGACAAACAGGGAGGAGAGTGGAGTTCAGTGCCCCTACTCTTTCCTGACCCCTTTGGTTATCAGTGTATGCCCTGATGCCTTAAATGTAATTCCCTCTTTCTGGCCATTCACACTTACAAATGTTATTGGGCATAAAATTATCTAGCCTCTTTTATAATATAAATCCAGCAATGGCATTTGATTCTATTACTCTTGCCATCTATACCAGAAAGGAAAGACCGTGCCCATCTACTTAGAGACAGCAGAGATTGGGCCTGCAGAGAACCATGTTCAGTTTTAGGGCACAGAGCTAGGAATCAGGGAATTTGAGGCCCTATTCTGGGCACTATTTGTGAGTGATCTTGGATAAGTCCATTTTGCCTCAGTTTCCCCATCGGTAAACTGGGAATGATGGGCTTTACCATCCCTTGTAAAGTTCTTTGAGCGCTACAAATGAAAAATACTATGTAAGTACCAAGTACTATTATTTCTTGGAGTAGGTAGTTACTAGTGGTAAAGTTCTCGGGACTAGAGTGAGGAAAAGGCAACCACTCAGTATAAGCTAGCTACAAATACAATGATGCTAACTGAGCTTATTTGGCTACAGTATACTGTGGTGGGTACTAATGCCAACTCTTTCTGCTTATTGTGGGACTAGGCTACAGTGCAGCTGCTGCTTTGTTGATGATAATTTGGGATGGTGGCTGAATCCAACCTTTCCCTGTCCCCTGCTTTGATACTGGGAACGCCGCTCCTCAAGTGGTGAGCCAGGGATGCCATGAGAGAAGGATTGTATCAGGTTCCCAAGCCCCTCATCTTTGATGTGATATCAGAGGAGTTAGTTAATGTCTCCACCAATGTTTGTCTTATGTTGTGGAGACGCTGTGAGCAGGGGGGCATGGGTGGTAGGGTTTACTGGTAATCCCAGGTGAGGTCTAGTGTGGAGGAGAGCAGAATTTGGGGTAAATATTGCTATCTCTATCTTATTGTCCCATTTATATTATGCCATACAAAGCAAAATTAACTATATAGCAAGGATGCAGAATTTTAACAATAAAATTAGCCATTGGCAGAGCTTTCCCCGGATGTGGTAAATTCTCCATCACTGGGACACTTTATATCAAGATTGGACGTCTTTCAAAAAGATACGCTATGGCTCAGCCCGGCGTCATTGGGCTAGATATAGGAATTAATGCATGAGATTCTATAGCCTGTTATGCACAAGGTCAGGCTAGATGATCATGGTAGTCCCGTCTGGCCTTAAAACCAATGAATCTCTGACTCTGTGACCCATCATTTCTGCTAAAAAACAGACATTGTTCAATTAAGACACAGGATTTCTAAAGCAGGTAGTGATGGGTGAGTCTGCAAAAAGATCCATGCACCAGCCAAGCCTGCAGAAACCTGCATTTACACACAAAATCAGATATTCATCGAAGCAAATTGGCTAATTTAGTCTTACCTTCCATCACCCCTGCCTTTAAACATTTGCCAGTTAATCAGTCAGGGCCTGATCCAAAGCCCACTGAAGCCATAAGAACATAAGACTGGCCATACTGGGTCAGACCAAAGATTCACCCAGCCCAGTATCCTGTCTACCAACAGTGACCAATGCCAGGTGTCCCAGAGAGAGTGAACGTAACAGGTAATGATTAAGTGATCTCTCTCTCAACTCCACCCTCTGACAAACAGAGGCTAGGGACACCATTCCTTACCCATCCTGGCTAACAGCCATTAATGGACTTAACCTCCATGAATTTATCCAGTTCTCTTTTAAACCCTGTTATAGTCCTAGCCTTCACAACCTCCTCAGGCAAGGAGTTCCACAGGTTGACTGTGCACTGTGTGAAGAAGAACTTCCTTTTATTTGTTTTAAACCTGCTGCCCATTAATTTCATTTGTTGGCCCCTCATTCTTATATTATGGAACAAGTAAATAACTTTTCCTTATTCACTTTGAAAAGTCATTGAAAAGATTCCTATCGACATGCTGTGCTTTGGAGCAGGCCTCAATAAATTGAGGAGAAAGGAGTCTCTTGAGGTTAAGAACAAGGGTGCAGGTCAGGAGGGATGGATCTTATTCCTCACTCTGTAACAAGTTTACAGTGAACCATCTTGTCTGTACCCTATCTTTCCCTACTGTGAAATGGGAATGAAACATGTCTTCTCACATCACAGGCATGTTTTGCAAATTAATTAGCTAACGTGGAAACAGTTAATTGGCCTATTCTTCCACTGCCTGGTCCCTTATTAGATATTTACACCTGTGACAAGTGGGTGTAACATGAGATCAAATCAGTGTTTTATCCCTATTCTGCCCTCCTATTATAACAATGTAAATGACAACACGGAGTGCAAGGCCATCTCAGCTAAGGCCAAGCAATATTCGTAGCAATGGTACTGCAGGTGTTTCTGTCCCTTGGGCTATTCTTTCTTCCTGTTCTAATACAATTAGTTTAAAAAGACAGAGGGAGATTTGCTGACTTTCAAGGATCTTGTGCACGGATGGAAAATATTTGCTCTCCCTTACTGAAAAGTCCTATAGAATTAGGATGTGTCATCATTGCTCACTTCGGGCTTGGCTACACTGGAGAGTTGCAGCTCTGGTGATGGGGTTACAGCGCTGCAACTCATTCTGTGTCCACACTTGCAAAGCACGGCCAGCGCTGCAACTCCCTGGCTGCAACGCTGGCTATACATCTGGTCTGCTTGGGGTGTAGCGATTCCAGCGCTGGTGATGCAGCACTGGTCATCAAGTGTGGCCACCAAAAGCGCTTTTATTGGCCTCCAGCGTATTAGGAGGTATCCCAGAATGCCTGTTCAGCCACTCTGCTCATCGTTTCACATTCCACTGCCCTGGGCTCAGGTGACCCGCCCTTTAAATGCCCCGGGAATTTTAAAAATCCCCTTCCTGTTTGCTCAGCCAGGTGTGGAGTGCAATCTATCAATCAATCAGTGACCACGCCTCCATGCCCCAAACGAGCCCCAGCATGGAACACTTCCGAGCTGCAGGACCTCATCAGTGTTTGGGGTGAGGAAGCTGTGCAGTCACAGCTGCGCTCCAGCCATAGAAATTATGATACCTATAGGCAGATGTCAAAGTCCTTGCTGCAAAGGGGCCATGAATGGGACGCGTTGCAGTGCAGGGTTAAAGTAAAGGAGCTGCAGAGTGCCTATTGCAAAGCCCGTGAGGGAAACCGCCGCTCAGGAGCTGCCCCCACGACCTGCCGTTTTTACAAGGAGCTGGATGCCATACTTGGGTGTGACCCCACTGCCAATCCGAGGACCACGATGGAGAGTTCAGAGCAGGGAGAAGTGGGGGAGGGAGTAGAGAAGCCGAGAGTGAGGCTACTGGGGTGGAGGGAGACACCCCAGAGTCCCAGGAAGCATGCAGCCAGGAGCTCTTCTTAAGCCAGTCGCAGTAGCTGGAACTTGTTGGTGAAGAAGAAGCAGAGGAGCGGGTTCCTGGTAAGCAGCTTTTATTTTAAGGATGGAAATGTTTTGGGAGAGGAGGGGGGGGGGGTTATGGCTGCATGCATGCATGACTAGGTGTGGAATAGCCCATTGAGTTTGTCTTTCACGTCTCAGTAATCGGCCTCAGTAATCTCTTCAAAAGTTTCAGCCAGAGCGTGGGCAATGCGCTTGTGCAAGTTCATAGGGAGAGCCACCATGGTCCTTATCCCGGTCAGGCTAACTCATCCATGCCGCTGTGCCGATAGGGGTGGGGGACCATTGCTGCACACAGGCAAGATGCATAGGAGTCAGGGCGAAATCCGCATTGCTGTAGAAGACCCTCCCACTCTTCCCAGGTAACATGCAGCAGTGATATATCCGGCAGTAGAAAATCCCGTTGAAAATGTAGGGATACTGTTCAGTACAGGTCCCCCCCCAGCTGCTCTCTGCTTTCCCCAATGTACAGAAACCCCAGTGAGCCCTGACTCAAGCAGCTCCCCTTTCCCGAGGAGTAACTGCTGTGGCAATTGTGGGAGTGGTGTTCAGTGCACTTTCCCCCCAGCTGCTCTCTGCTTTCCCCAATGCACAGAAACCCCACTGAGCCCTGACTCAAGCAGCTCCCCTTCCCAGGTGAGTCGCAGCAGAAACACTCACCCTGTTACTCACCATGTCTTCGCTGCTGTGGCCTCTCTGTGCTATGTTTGCTATGTGTAAATGATGCTACAAATGGTCTACAAACTCCTTCACTGTGATAATAAACAATGCAGCCTCTGTATTAAATGTTTCTATTTCTGTTTTTTTAAGTGTCCTTGAATCCTCTGGCCCTATCACAGCCTGCTGAAAAACTACAGAACTTGAGGTGTAAACCAAGGAAAAGCAAAGAAGATTTGGTGAAAGCAGTTATAAATCAGTATGCCAGAGAGAGTAAGAGGCTGCAGGACTGGAGAGAGAAATTGCATGAGTGAAGGGAAACACAAAGCAGGAGAAAGGAATTGGCTACCAAGAAAAGCACAAAGCAGCTGATAAGCCTCCTGGCGTGCCAAACGGACTGTATGCAGTCTCTCGTAGCCATGCAGGCAGATCAGTATCGTGCTAACCCTCCCCTCCCAAAGCGCTCTCCCTTGTTCCCCAGTGTTTGCTCAAAACACCTTTCTCCAGCAGCCTGGTTCTTACCACCACCAGCTGCCCCCAACACCTATACGTTCACCTACCAGCCCTGAGAACTACGACCCTTACCCTATGCACTCAACCCCCATCACCATGCAGCATATTAATCCTGAAGTGCAGCAGGCATTGCACAGCAATCCAGGCAGGACATATTCAAACCTCTGAATGTACAGTCCAGCACCCTACCCCTCTGCCCTTTTATGTACTGTATTTTGAATAAATGATTTCTTGGCTTTTAAAATATTTTTTATTATTGCAGAAAGTGAAAAATACTGTACCCCAAGGGAAAAACAGGCACAGCAAATCATTGTAACCACTGCACTTCACACCCGTGCAAGGCACCAAACATTACTGTTGGCTTTCAGCCTCAAATTGCTCCCTTAAGGCATCCCTAATCCTTGAAGCCCTGTGCTGGGCCTCTCTAGTAGCCCTGCTTTCTGGCTGTGCAAATTCAGCCTCTAGGCGTCGAACCTCGGAGGTCCATTCCTCACTGAATATTTCACTCTTCCCTTCACAAATATTATGGAGGGTACAGCACGGGGATATAACAGCGGGGATGCTGCTTTCCCCCAAGTCTAGCTTCCCATAAAGACACCTCCAGCGTCCCTTTAAACTGCCGAAAGCACACTCCACAGTCGTTCTGCACCAGCGCAGCCTGTAGTTGAACTGGTCCTTGCTCCTGTCAAGCTTCCCTGTATACAGTTTCATGAGCCATGGCATTAACGGGTAAGCGGGGTCTCCAACGATCACAATGGGCATTTCGACGTCCTCTACTGTGATCTTGCGGTCTGGGAAAAAAGTCCCGGCCTGCAGCTTCCTGAACAGGGCACTGTTCCAAAAGATGCATGCATCATGCACCTTTCCAGGCCATCCTGAGTAAATGTCAGTGAAAAGCCCATAGTGATCCACAAGCGCTTGGAGAACCACAGAGAAATAGCCCTTGCGATTAATGTACTCGGATGCCAGGTGGAGTGGTGCCAGAATAGGAATATGCGTCCCATCTATCGCCCCTCCACAGTTAGGGAAACCTATTTGTGCAAAGCCATCCACAATGTCCTGTACGTTCCCCAGAGTCACGGTTCTTCTTAGCAGGATGCGATTAATGGCCCTGCAAACTTGCATCAACACTATTCCAATGGTCGACTTTCCCACTCCAAACTGGTTCGTGACCGATTGGTAGCTGTCTGGAGTTGCCAGCTTCCAGATTGCAATAGCCACCCGCTTCTCCACTGGCAGAGAAGCTCTCAATCTCGTGTCCTTGCGCCGCAGGGTGGGGGCGAGCTCCTCACACAGTCCCATGAAAGTGGCTTTTCTCATCCGAAAGTTCTGCAGCCACTGCTCGTTATCCCAGACTTGCAGGACGATGTGACCCCACCACTCAGTGCTTGTTTCCCGAGCCCAAAGGCGGTGTTCCATGGTGCTGAGTACGTCCATTACTGCCACAAGCAATTTAGTGTCTTGTGCGTCAGGAGAATCAATATTATCGTCTGACTCCTCACTGTCACTTTGGAGCTGAAGGAATAGCTCCACTGCCAAACGTGATGTGCTGGCAACGTTCATCAGCAAAGTCCTCAGCAACTCGGGCTCCATTTCTAACAGAAATCGCGCTGCAGACTCACAATGGCGCCAAACTGTTGGGATGTGTAGCGATGCACCACAGGGCGTTGGGACAGGAAGCAGAATGACCCACACCCTTCCGCCCCTTCCCACAACCCCCGGCACCAAAATGGGATGAGGTGCTCTGTGGGATAGCTGCCCACAATGCACCACTCCCAACAGTGCTGAAAATGCTGCACATGTGGCCACACTGCAGCACTGGTAGCTGTCAGTGTGGCCACACTGCAGCGCTGTCCCTACACAGCTGTACGAACACAGCTGTAACTCCCAGCACTGCACAAATGTAAGTGTAGCCATACCCTTCATCATTGCTCAGAATCCCCTGCAATCTCTTATACCAGTGCAAAGTGAGTGCAAAGCAGCTGCAAAAAGCCACCATTCTGATACCGTAGCATTTTTCACAGCATAGGGGCAGCTTTCATTTATGCTACTGATGGAAGACCTTCTCCTTCCCTCCCCAGACTCACCTATCTTCCCTCCCAAAACACATCCTCTCCTTCCCTGACATGACCCTACCAGGCAGTGCAGCTCCAGCAGAAGAGGAATCAAGGGATGGAGTTAGCAGAGCTCCCACTCCCAGTTTTACACCAGTTGGAATTTCCCGTACACATGAGCAATTCTCCAAGGGGGGTTCCTTCAGCTGGTGCAAGTTCACTTTACACGAAGCAAAGTAGCCTTCGCCAAGTATCCCTAAGAATATCAAAAAGCCCCCAGTGGCACATGTTTCTGAGCACTATTTCCTATAACTTTTTTTTTATTTTAATTTGCTATAGAGCAAGAATAACCGGTCTAGTTGGCAACACTGGATAATAACACTTGGTTTCATAGCCACATGAAAGCACTGGTAATTGTCCCAGTCACACTCTGGAAACAAGACATGGAAATAGTAAGGTATGGAAGGAAAATGGTAAATGCCAATATTTTTTTCTCTCTCTTGAGATTTTTGGTTTGGGTCTTACAGTCATTATTGACTTACATGCCACTTCAGCAGGCATTTTGATGTAATTCACTGGCAAGTGTGGCTTGATGGGCCTTTTTTGAAGTTACACAATGGTGTTATTTACAGCATTAACAAGGATTACTCAGCATGCAGACAGCTGGAGGGCAAGGAAGAGAAAAAGAAAATCTGGCAGCAAATGAGAGGTACAGCAGCAATGTGGACAAATTGGAGAGAGTCCAGCAGAGGGCAACGAAAATAATTAGGGGGCTGGGACACATGACTTACAAGGAGAGGCTGAGGGAATTGAGATTATTTACTCTGCAGAAGAGAAGAATGAGAGAGGATTTGATAGCAGCCTTCAATTACCTTCCAAAGAGGATGGAGCTAGGCTGTTCTAAATAAATTCTAGATAAATTCATGGAAGTTAAGTCCATTAATGGCTATTAGCCAGGATGGGTAAGGAATGATGTCCCTAGCCTCTGTTTGTCAGAGGGTGGAGATGGATGGCAGGAGAGAGATCACTTGATCATTACCTGTTAGGTTCACTCCCTCTGAGAGTTGGTCACTGGCATTGATCATTGTCAGTAGACAGGATACTGGGCTAGATGGACCTTTGGTCTGACCCAGTACGGCTGTTCTTATGTTCTCAGTGATGGCAGATGACAGTACAAGAAGCAATGGTCTCAAGTTGCAGTGGGGGAGATCTAGGATGGATATTAGGAAACACTCTTTCACTAGGCAGGTGGTGAAGCGCTGGAATGGGTTACCTAGGGAGATGGTGGAATCTCCATCTGCTATAAACAGATAGCTAAGGGTTAATGTCTCTTTCACCTGGAAAGGGGTAACAAACAACACCTGACCAGAGGACCAATCAGGAAACAACACTTTTTCAAATCTAGGTGGAGGGAAGTTTTGGGTTTTAGTCCTTTGTTCTTGGTCTGTTCTTTTCTCGGCTCTGAGAGTGACCACAGGAATCTCCAAGCTTTCTAATCTTCTGTTTCCAAGTTGTAAATACAAGGATAATAAGACAATAGGTTTATATTGGGTTGGGTTTTTTTTGTATTTACATATGTGTAGTTGCTGGAGTGTATTCTTTTTGGATAAGGCTGTTTATTCATTTTTCTTTTAAGCAATTGACCCTGTATATTGTCACCTTGATACAGAGACCCTTTTATGTCCTTTTTCATTCTTTTTATATAAAGCTTTCTTTTTAAGACCTGTTTGAGTGTTTTTCACTGGTTAAGGCTAAGAAACGAAGGGAGGGGGAAAATCTCTTTGTGTTAGATTTACTAAGCCTGACTTTGCATACCCTCTGGGTGAGAGGGGAGAGAGATTAGATCTCTCGGTACTTGTGTTTCAAGGACTTGAAGCAGGGAGTATCCTAGGGTCCCCAGGGTGGGGAAATCTGGGAGGAGGTAAAGAGGGTGGAATCCCTTTGTTTAGATTCACGGAGCTTGAATCTGTATATCTCTCCAGGAACCCAGGGAGGGAACACCTGGAGGGGAGGAGGGGGAAGGGAAATGGTTTATTCACCTTTGTTGTGAGACTCAAGGAATCTGAGTCTTGGGGTCCCCCAGGGAAGGTTTTGGGGAGACCAGAGTGAGCCAGACACTCTAATCTTCTGGCTGGTGGCAGCGATATCAGATCTAAGCTGGTAATTAAGCTTGGAGGTTTTCATGCTAACACCCATATTTTGGACGCTAAGGTCCAGATCTGGGAAGAAATGTTATGACACCATCCTTACAGGTTTTTAAGGCCCGGCTTGACTAAGCCTTGGCTGGGATGATTTCATTGGTGTTGCTCCTGGTTTGAGCAGGGGGTTGGATTAGATGACCTCCTGAGGTCTCTTCCAACCCTAATATTCTATGATTCTGTGCTATCTGAATAGAACCCCTTGAAAAGTTATCTGACCCACTGAGTACGAAAGTTGGGCTAGATTCCGTCAAATCTTCAGCGAAGCTATACTAATGTGAGAAACATGTAATTCCTGCAGATGCACATATAGCTGTAAGAATGAATTGGAAAGCCATTGCTTTGATTTTTGTTTTTGAGATTGTCAAAGGCAGAAAAGAGCTCTGTGCTTTGTGAGGGCCATTCTACTCCAGGTAAAGGTCACCCCGCTTTGTGCCCATGCCAGTTTGAACTCTGAGTGATTTGACTGACCCATCACATCTAATAAATACCTCGCAGCACTTAGAGAACAAGGTGAGTGAGATAATATCTTTCATTGGACCAGCCTGTATTGGCGAAAGAGAAACATTTAAAGCAACACAGAACTCTGTCAGGTCTGGGAAGAGATTATTCTTTCCTTGCAAGCCAGACATTTTGTTTCTCTGTACAGACCTGATCCAGAGACCATTGAAGTCAAACGAAGGACACACAGTGACTTCAGATCAGAGCCTGTATGTCTGATTTGAAAAGCTCAGAATCTACCCAATCATCTTGGTTGTCAGAGGGAAGTGAACCAAGGATCTCAAAAACAAAGAGCATGAGCTGTCCAGCATTAGCTAAAAGGTAAATTCACAGGGTGTTGCCACACAGCTTTTAGGTGCCCTATGTCCAGCGGAATTCACAACCTAGATTAGGCACCCTGGTTCCCAATACAATGCCCAGGGAGAGTTAGGCACCTGAAAGAGAAATTACAGACACTTGCACACTGTGCAGGGAACTGCCTAAGCTAGCCAGTAGGAAATGCTGAAGAAGGGGGTGTAGCCTAAGAAACCATACCTCTCAAAGGGACTCAGTCATCTAACTCTGGGCTGGAGGGTGGCTCCTGTCTCCACTCAGGATTCACTGCCATGAACTTTCTCCTGGAGTGAGGCACCTAAATTTGTTCAGCCCTTTCCGAAGAAAAGCCAAAGGTGAGGTGGTAATGGTGCCCCTGTTCTCCTGAATAGCCAAGTGGTTAAAGCACTCACAGAGGATATGGGAAACCCATGTGCAAGTACTCACTTGGTGTAAATCAGACCAGGGATTGGAACTTAGGTTTCCCATGGAAGTGCCTTAACCTCTAAGCTATAGGGTAATGTTCACTGCCTTTCTGGCCCAAAATGAAACAGCATCAACAGAGGAGACTGAGATAACCCAGAATATCCTGTAGCCCAGAACCTCTTTAGCATTCATGGTCTTGGGGACAAGTTCTCACTAGGAAGAAGACATTGTGAAGAACTTTTGAACTACCAGAACTGTAACTCATGGAGGAGAGCAAAGACTCTCTTGGCAGCTGAATGTTTAGTCAAGACCCTTCCCATTGTCCCAAAGTGTGCCACAGTGCCAACAACATGAGTACGTAGGCACAGCAGGACAGGCAGGAAGCATTAGAAGGGGTAGGGTTTAGGCAGTTATCCTGCACTGCAACAGGATGAGATCACCAGCCCATTTCATTTAGACCATCAGAAGGTTACAACTTCCAAGTATCTGCCAACTTGGGCTGATCTGAGTCAATAGCAACCTAGGGATGAAAGGATTTTTACTCCATTACCAAATCCTCCAGAAAATGCCTATTATGAAATGCCTAAAATGAGTTGTCATAAACAAATAGTTAAGGTTTAATAGAACAGGAGTACTTCATGTCTCTTTTGCCTGTAAAGGGTTAACAAGTTCAATGAGCCTGACTGTCACCTGACCAGAGGACCAATCAGGGGACAGGATACTTTCAAATCTTGAGGGAGGGAAGTTTGTGTGTGTGCTATTAGTTTTTGGGGGTGGTTCTCTCTGGGTTCTGAGAGTGACCAGATGTGCAACCAGGTTTCTCTCCAATCTCTCTGATACAGGTTCTTATAGATTCAAAATAGTAAGTACTAAGCTGGTAATTGAGCTTAGAGGAATTCATGCTGGTACCCCATCTTTTGGACGCTAAGGTTCAGAGTCGGGGTTTATACCATGACACGAGTCCAACATTTTGGCTGGTTTAACTGCTTCAGTGTGTGCCAGTCTCATTAGGTCTCATGTTCTATGCCACTGGGCTGGGTCTGTTTGTAGATGGAAGCTCTCCAAAGAACACGCATGCACTGCAGGCAGTGATGTCAGTGATCCAGTCCTGATCAGTCAGTAATAAGACAGTGAACCAGCAGGGAGTCAGGGAACAATTTGCTTCTGGAGAAAGTTTCTTTCAGATGAGAGTTAAAAACAATGGGTAAAATCCTGTGCCCCCCTCCCTGAAATCAATGGCAAACCTCCTCCTAACATCAGCGGTGCCAGGTTTTTGCCCAAGATCCTGACACATATGGTCACTAAAGATCCCATGGCACTTTGAAGAAAAGTAGGGGTGTTTACTTCAAGTATTGTGGCTAAATCCCTACTAGAGTAATTTTATCCTGCATGCAGTTTCAATCAGATATGGCATTCCTGTTTGCTGCGTGTCCCAAACTGTTGCATAGTGTTACTGTGTGCTATTAAACAGCTATTGCATTCCACCCCAAAGAGAGCCCCATTTCAGTGGTGTCTGAAGTTTTTTCTGTATATTCTTATACCTACCTGTGCTATATGACTACTAACTGATTGGTTCACACAACACCCCATGAGGTAAGTGTGTTAATCTTATGATCCCCATTTGCAACTAAGGAAACTGAGGCAGAGAGCTAAAGTGATTTCATAGAATCATAGGACTGAAAGGGACCTCAGAAGGTCTTCTAGTCCAGTCCACTGCACTCATGGCAGGACTAAGTATTATCTTTAGACTATCCATGACAGGTGTTTGTCTAACCTGCTCTTCGAGATCTCCAATGATGGAGATTCCACAACCTCCTTAGGCAATTTATTCCAGTGCTTAACCACCCTGACAGGAAGCTTTTCCTAATGTCCAACCAAACCTCCCTTGCTGCAATTTAAGCCCATTGCTTCTTGTTCTAGTTTCTGAGGTTAAGAAGAACAATTTTTCCCCCTCCTCCTTGTAACAACCTTTTATGTACTTGAAAACTGTTATCATGTCCCCTCTCTATCTTTTCTTTTCCAGACTAAACAAACCCAATTTTTTCAGTCTTGCCTCATAGGTCATGTTTTCTAGATCTTTAATTATGCATCCGACGAAGTGGGTATTCACCCACAAAAGCTCATACTCCAATACGTCTGTTAATCTATAAGGCACCACAGGACTCTTTGCTGCTTTTAATTATTTTTGTTGTTCTTCTTTGGACTTTCTCTAATTTGTCCACATCTTTCCTGAAATGTGGCACCCAGAACTGGACACAATACTCCTGCTGAGGCCTAACCAGCACGGAGTAGAGCAGAAGAATTATTTCTCATTCCTTGCTTACAACACTCCTGGTAATACATCCCAGAATGACGTTTGCTTTTTTTGCAACAGCGTTACACTGTTGACTCATAGTTAGCTTGTGGTCCACTATAACCTCCAGATCCCTTTCCTCAGTACTCCTGCCTAGGCAGTTATTTCCCATTTTGTGTGTATGCAACTGATTGTTCCTTCCTAAGTGGAGTACTTTGCTCAAGTCCACAAAGGGAGATGGTTTCCGAGCCAGGATTGGAAGTCAGGAGGTCCTGGTCCTGTGCTCAGAGTGGTAGAGCACAAAGAGTATTTGTAAAATATTAAGAAGTCCTAAGAGGAAAGGTGCATTGTAGTAGTAGTATTCCACATATCTGCCCTCCTCTACTACCTTCATGTAAAAAACTACCCTCAAAACAGTGTATTGCCATAAGAATATGATTGTGGTCAATCCTGATTGCTCTGAGAGGGCCTATACAAAAGGACTAAAAATGTTGTCTTGCTGTTTTGAAATCTATGGCATCAATTTATGTGCCCAAGTCACCTTTCCTTGCACAGAAAAAAAAATCGAAACTTCTCTGACAAAGGATACTTGACAGCTCTTCAATAAAATGTATCTCAGTAAAGCTCGTTGTCTGTGAACATTGTAAAGTAAAATAAATGGAAATTAAAATTAATACTTCATTAAGTTTTTATGAAGATTCTGTCCTTGAGCTGTAAATCCAGGGCACTTGCTTTCTGGAGAACCATTATTAACCTGCAGGCCTTCTTGGTTGTTGGGAGTGTTATATGATGTGCTATAGATGGACCTTTTTCTTCAATCTCCTGCTGTTGTTGAATCACTCACTACTGCACTCAGCTGCAGCACTCAGCATCTCAGAGGGCCAAATTCAGCCTTTAGTTACACCCATGCCACCCCATTTAAGTCAATAAGAATTGCATGGGGTGTAAATCAGTGAGGAATGTGGCCCATTAAGTCATGGATTGTCTACGCCAAGAGCACGTGGATGACCACAGATGCTCAAGGATGCAGTCAACAGCTCCATGCAGTCTGTGCTGGTGAGAGCAGTGGGAATATCAGGAGAGTTAAGAAAAGAAGCACCCACAATTACCATTGACTTCATGGGGTGTTGCACGTGCCATGCTCAGCACCAACAGGCCACTTGTTGTCTCTAAATATAAATTGAAGTGCCTGATTTTGTCCTGCATTTATACAGTTAGTCATTTACAAGTTAGCCAGGGAGGTCGGGAGTTAATGTAGCTGGGGAGAAGGGGTGCTTAGACTTTCTTCAAGTGAGAGTTGGAACTTTACACACTGGCAAAGGAGTAAGGTAGTATAGAAGGAAGGGGAAGAAGAAAATGGCTAGAGTCAGAAGCTGTGGTAATTCCATCAGCATCCTCCATTCTGCAGAGCTGTGAGCTGACTTTGGTGGGGCTCTGAGCTTGCACATCCAATAGGGTCCTTAAGGCTTGCTCCTATTTTCACTGAAGACAATGAAAAAAATCCAGGAGACTTAATAGGAGCAGGATTGGACTCTTGGATTTCAAGCTTTTTCTTCTGTTGTAAGTTCTTTGGCACAGAGATTCTGTGGCTGACCATAGTGGCTGGAACAGTGGGGTCCTGATCTTCACTGGAGCTTCTATCCATAGCTGCAATACATATGAAATAATATCATCGTTATTCATGGAAATTGAGGACACTCAGCACTGCACAGGGTGGGGCCCCAATGCATCAAGAAGTTCCTTGGCTTGGACTTGCTTCTTTTAACCATCAGAGATTAAAAGCATTGGCTTAATGAACACTGAGAAGAGTCAGCCAGGTACAAGATTCTCTGTGTCTGCTCATGCCTTTGGAAATAATTCATTAACAAACACATCTTCACTTTGTAACAGTCCCAGGAAAATCCTGGGTTTGCCATTTTCCCCCTTCCCATCCCCTCCCCAACTATGAGTGCAAATGCCTTCTAGCGGCTAATGGAATCTGCAGCAGTCACTCTCTCTGCAAGGGTTGTGGTGACAGGAAAAGAGACTGATGAAAACTGTGACAATTCCCCCTTCCCCCAGCCAACTTGGAACAGTGAAGGCTTATGTTAAAATGTACAAATGGCTCAGCATGCAATTTTTATATGATTATCATAAGAGGAAAAAGAAAGACCATCTGTGGAAGCTGAAAAATCTTAATGGAAGATTTAATTGACTTCATTCATGTAAGGGGAGAAACATGAGTCTCAGGACCTCGAGATCGGTTAGGCAGACACGTTTGCTGTGCTGGAATTAATGGCTCACTTGACGGTAAATGCAGTTTACCTGAGAGATCATTGCTGTCATATCCCTCTCTGAACAGGAAAAAGCAAGGTTATAAATCACCTTTACCGCCAAGCAGGTGATAAAGGTTGGAATGTAACATTTTAACATAAGGAATGAATGGCTGCTACAAAACCCAAAGGCCTGAGAGCATAAAACATAACTGTTATTAAGCTGATCAAAAGCCTTTAACTTATACAGAGTTGTAAGGACTGTATTAAAACCAAAACCATTTAGGAAATGGCTTTTGTAGCACTTCTTGTCACAAGCACCTTGGCAGGTGTTCAAGGAGAACATTAGGAACCAGGAACAACAAGTCTACTTTAGTGAGTCCTAAAGATCCCATTTGTTTTGCATTTATTATTAATTGAAGGGAGAGTCACCAGCAGAGAAGGCCCTAAGGCTTTATGTGACTGTAACCCCTCCAAAGACCGACTCCATGCCCAACTGTCATTCCAGTTCTAAATAGCTGCTTGAAGTCCCGCCCACCCTCCGGCTTCTCTGGCTTAGCCTTTGTTATAACCTTATTCCCAGATTTGGACCTTAGCGTCCAAAATATGGGGGTTAGCATGAAAGCCTCCAAGCTTAGTTACCAGCTTGGACCTGGTACTTGCTGCCACCACCCAAAAAATTAGAGTGTTTTGGGGCACTCTGGTCCCCCTGAAAAACCTTCCCTGGGGACCCCAAGACCCAAATCCCTTGAGTCTCACAACAAAGGGAAATAATCCTGTTTCCCTTCCCCCCTCCAGGTGCTCCTGGAGAGATACACAGACACAAGCTCTGTGAAACTACACAGAGTGATTCCCCCTCTCCGTTCCCCAGTCCTGGGAACAAAAAGGACTTTCCTATTCCCCAGAGGGAATGCAAAATCAGGCTAGCCAATTCAACACACACAGACCTCCCCTGATTTCTTCCTCCCACCAATTCCCTGGTGAGTACAGACTCAATTTCCCTGAAGTAAAGAAAAACTCCAACAGGTCTTAAAAGAAAGCTTTATATAAAAAAGAAAGAAAAAATACAAATGTTCTCTCTGTATTAAGATGATACAACACAGGGTCAATTGCTTAAAAGAATATTGAATAAACAGCCTTATTCAAAAAGAATACAAATCAAAGCACTCCAGCACTTATATTCATGCAAATACCAAAGAAAAGAAACCATATAACTTACTATCTGATCTCTTTGTCCTTACACTTAGAAACAGAAGATTAGAAAATAGAACTACTTCTCCAAAGCTCAGAGACAGCAGGCAGACAGAAACAAAAGACTCAGACACACAATTCCCTCCACCCAAAGTTGAAAAAATCCGGTTTCCTGATTGGTTCTCTGGTCAGGTGTTTCAGGTGAAAGAGACATTAACCCTTAGCTATTTCCTTTCCAAGTGGTGTGCTGCTCTTTTTGCCCAGTTGTTGTTGGTTTTGTGGTTTTTTTTTCTTTTGTTTTTGTTTTCACATTAGCCGAGGTCATTCATAGAGCTCGCTGCGAATTTGTTTGACTCAATGCTTTTGGTCAGAAAGTGCTGATTTGTCAAAACAAGAATGCTTCATGGGGAAAAGCTGGTTTCGGTGACCATCTCGACTCAACTTTTTTTGGAGGGGCAAACAGTTTAGAAATTATTGAAATGTTTCAATATTTCCAAAGGAAAAAAAATCTAGTTTTTCAATTTGAACTGGTTTTGAAATGTAAGAGAATTATCGTTGTTGGTTTTTTTAAAAAAAGCAATTAAAATTGTCAAGGGGGAGGAGTTCTGGGAGAGGCTACACCACAGGAAATCAGTCACTCTCCTTGATTTCCCTGGCATGCATAGGTCGCACAGCAGTGGCACCATCCTTTAGGCCTGCTTCTCCTGGTGCCACCAGATTATTCTGTGAGTCATTGCAGAGAGGAAGGCAAGACCATAGCCCTCCTATTTCCCCTCCTGTCCTCACTAGAGTGGTGTGTGCTCCCAGGGGTACACACAGAGGGAGCAATTTCATTGCTCACCTAACCAAAGAACTGCAATTATCACTCCCTCTTGCATGAGTCTTAAACATGAGTGGCCTTCCACACCCACACAAGAAGGGCATACCTTGTGGAGCTCACCTGCACCACAGGAAGAGAGGAACCATATGTAAAGGAGGGGAGCGGGTGAGCAGGAGCAGGGAATGGGCGGAGCGTGTCCTCTGTACCCTAGCACACCCATCCAAGCAGCTGAACCAGAGCCTCATGGGAATTGTCCCAACTCAGAGCAACTGCATCTGTATTTCCACTCCACAGTCCAGCAAGGGCACCCGCTCTCATGCTTTTGGCTCCCCAGTTGTTGCCTCTCTAGGGTGGAGACATGCACCTCCAGCCCTCCTGGCCAGGGTATTTCCAATTTGCACAGCTCCCTACCTGCTTTATTTTTCTCCTCGGAGGCTGTAAACAGTGTCATTGCCACAGTTACATTACCCCACAGCTCTTTCCAGGCAAGCACATTTATTCTTAAGGTAAAAGCATGATAGATAAAACATATTAAAAACAATAAAAGAACCTACACACATGCTGATAAATTTACCAGAGATTACCCCAATTCCAGCAAGGTGTCTGGCCAGTGAATAGTCCTTCAGAACCCACCAAAGGTTTTTTCTGTGGTCACAAGTTCATAACAGCTGTTAGCTCAGAATAAGTGTACAAACTGGGCCATGTCCTTCCCACCCTTCCCAGATAGGATTGGGTCCTCTCTTGGACAGAAAGTCTTGTCTGGTTTCTCCAGGATATTGCAGGAAATTGCTATATTTGTCACAGGAACTAATCTGCTTCAGTTGTAAGACCAGTGCACAAGGGCGAGGAAATTTCTTTACACCATCACTTCCCTCCCCTGGGTAAAGGCTAGGCAGATTATGGTCTAAAGGTATTTTTATGGTATTTTTCTACATGCTTCCATCCATAAAAAATGAAGCATGATCCCAGTAGACTTTAGAGGTAGGGTTAATCAGTATTAACTCCAAAAGAAAATCACTGTGAGAGAAGATTTAATAATCCCATTTACAGTGTGAGTTTATCAGCTTTTATTTCCTATACCACAATCAAATACAGTTCAAATAGAACCACAGCTGAATTGTCTCCTCCATTTGGGAATCACAGACTCCAGGACCTTGTTGATTTTCTAAATTGTCTACTTGTCTTGTAAGAGAACCATTATTTCGGGGTAAAGGGTGTGACCATTCATGAGGGAAAAGATTTTGGTTATAAGTTCAGATTCATTTTTGAACCAAGGAAGTACTTGCTTTTTTCCCCATTTTGGAGCTAGTCTCCAGATCATTAGATAAAAGCTGATATATCAGGGTAACATTTGTTTCATGTGTGCTAAAGCTGTGGATAAAAATTCCAGAGGGACTAGAATAAAAAGTCATTTTGAAATTTGCATATGGGGAACCTAAATTCCCTCTAACTGTGTATTCCACTGGGGACTGTGTGTTACAGATGTTCCCAATCCACAGAGAATATGAGTTTGTTACAGGCCTCAGCTACAGAGCCTGGCTCTTTTGCTCAACCTGTAGAGATTTGTGCTTGTAACTCTTAAGTATCTTGATTCACTCCAAGATGGTGGCTGTCACATTTTGTCTGCCTTAGCCAACACCAGGGATTGAACCAAGTACCTAAAGATCCCTGTCTGAGACCTTTCTCAGACTCGCATCCTCTGTGTGTTGGATTAAGAGAGGCAAGAAATGTAACACACAATCACTATTTGTACCAGAGATCCATTACCAGAAATCCCTTAATCTCGAGCTTCCTATGACTTGGGCTTCCCACCATAGCAAGACTCTGTTTTATGAGTGCCTTTTTTTGATGCTAAGCAACCTTGACCAGGACTGCTGCTGTCACTGAAACCTTATGAAATATTCTTCTACTTTGTGCAGGACACATAAGAAAGAATAAAGGTTTTGAAGGACCTATTTGTAGTGGTATAAACTGCAAGTGTTGGCCAGGCCTTTGTAGTATTGTGGTTGCACCTAGAGGCTTCCATCAAGGGCCCAGAACCCTTTGCACTATGAAGTTGTGAGCCACCTTACACACTTCCTTGGGTAGGGCACCTGGATCACAAGGTGGGAAGAGCTTCCATGGAGCCACTGCAACCACTACTCCCCATCCTTCACATGTGGGTTGGGAGTGGGCAGCATGGAATTAGCAGTGCCTTGGCTCCGCCTCCTCTCCCATGCACCAGCCCATGCAGCTGAGCCATGCCGCCATAGGAATGTATCGTGCCAGGTATACAGCTGGGGCAAATTATTTCCTCATGGGAGTAGAGAAGGAACAGGAGCCTGAAAGTGACTCTCAGAGCCTCAGGCCAGTTCCTGGTCTGTTCCTAGAGTTTAGTCTTGAGAAGAGAAGACTGACTAGGGACATGATAACAGTCTTCAGGTACATAAAAGGTTGGTATAAAGTGAAAGGTGTTAAATTGTTCTTCTTATCCACTGAGGACAGGACAGGAAGCAATAGTCATAAATTGCAGCATAGGAAATGTAGGGTAGACATTAGGCAAAACTTTCTAACTGTCAGGGTAGTTAAGCTCTAGAACAAATTACCTAAGGAGGTTGTGGGATCTCTGTCATTGGAGGCTTTTAAGGACAGGTCAGACAAACACTTGTCAGGGGCGGTCTAGAAAATACTTAGTCCTGCCTCATTGCAGGGGGTTGGACTAGTTGCCCACTAGAGGTCTCTTCCTGTCCTGTACTTCATGAAGTCAGTGGACTGACTGAGTCTCTTCTACCTTGTAGTAGTATATACCAGCATTACTGTTGATTTCAGTGGGGTTACTCCTCATTTATACTGCTGTCAGCAAGATCAGAATTTGGCCCAATGAAATTACATCAGTGTAAAATTAGAACAAGCAAGAGAAGAGGCCAACTTACTTTTGGGTGCTTATCTGTATGGAGGCAGTGTGACCTAGTAGATAAAGCATTAGACTGGGATTCAGAGGACTTGGCAGTGCCCTTGGGTAAGTCACTTCCCTGTTCTGTGCCTCAGTTTCCCTCATGAATAAAATGGGGGTGATGATACTGGCCTCCTTTGTAAAGTGCTTTGAGATTTACTGATGGAAAGTGCTTGATAGGCGCTAAGTAGTATTATCTGACCCAAAGCTATCTATCTAGTTATCCATCTCTTCATCTATTCATGTTCTTATATCATTCCCCTCACGGAACTAAAAACAGAAACTTTCTGAGGTCCACCTATCACGACATGTAACTGTAGAAATTTCCAAAACCTCTAATCTGAGAATAATGCTTTTCGACACCCAACCAAATAACAAATCCATTAAAACATCTTTAAGGAATAGAGTAGCTAATGTAGTCTATGCATGCACACAGGACACATAGAAAAGCACAAACTTATTACACCAGTCTG
Source organism: Gopherus evgoodei (assembly GCF_007399415.2). Classification (NCBI taxonomy): domain Eukaryota; kingdom Metazoa; phylum Chordata; order Testudines; family Testudinidae; genus Gopherus; species Gopherus evgoodei. The sequence goes on from NC_044326.1 coordinate 12,654,085, forward strand.
GGTCAGAACAGTTTTTATATAAAAGCTTCCTATAAATCATTATTTTTTCAAGTTATATTTTTAAATTAGATTATGCTAGGCTGGGTTTTTTTTCTGTTGTGTGCTACCCTCTAGTGCTTCTACAAGTTAATTACAGTGCACTCTGTATATGTCTGTACTCTAGCATAGGGTACTGAAAGGGAACACTGCTGTTTAATAGTAATAAAACTAAAGCCTGAGCTCAGATGCATAAGAAAACCTGTTCTTTAACTACACAGTATAAAGAGATTTCTCATATTTTTTTTGTGTTAGATTTTTGGCACAGGTGTTATTAACTAAACTCCCAGTATTTGTGACTCAGGGGACCTGAACTCTTTTCCTGGTTCTGCCACTGGCCTTTTGGGTGACCTGAGGCAAGTCATTTTCCTCTGTGTGCCTCAGTAAGCCCTCTGTAAAACAGGGATAATGATACTGATCTCCTCTGTGAAACACCCTGAGATCTACTGATTAAAAATACTATTATTATTTATTATTTTGAAATAATCAATTTACTATGATCAAAGCTAAACTGTGCAGTTTTTTCTGACTTTTGCATGGGGTGGAATTGATGCCCCTTCACACAGAACCTGGGGAAATAGGGGGGGTGAGCTGGGGACTGAAAGCAATGGAGTCACACACATGCATACTGCCAAGTTAGCGTTTGAAACATCCATTCCGCTCATCCATAACATCTAATGCAGCCTCCAGAGCTGATAATAAAGAGACGTTCACTACATCTAGCACAGATGCAGGGCTCTGGGTTAGTGGCTACATTCTGGAAGGTAACAAGGTAGTGATTATTTGTGACTATGTAGAGTATCAAGAGAGTGCAGGGGAATGGTAATGGGCTACGCTGGAAGGCAGTCTCTCATTGATGTCAATTGGCTTTGGACCCGGCCTTCTAGGAGTTAATATTGTGGATCCCATGATGTCCAGAATGCTGACTCCTACATTCCTCCCTAGTTATCCCCAATAATGCACTTATCTCCTTTGCAGTCTGATGGCTGTCACTCTGCTCCTTGCTTCTGCGTATACCACAACATGACATAGATGAGACAGAAGTCCTGGGTGTGGTGCAGGAGTAACTGGGTGTAATTCTAAGGTCGGTGTTATGGTCTGACTAGATGATCACAATGTTTCCTTCTGGCCCCAATTTCCCCCAGCCAGAGAAATAGCAAAGGGGGAAAGACAAGAGAGTCATCAAAGCCTCTCTGCAGTGACAGGACTGTATGTTTTCCTCACAAACCGTATGAGTGTCGCCAAACTGGAGTGAGAGTCCTATATTTGACCCTGCTTTTTGTGCTGTCGCTCAACTCAACTGGCATTTGATTCCCAAGTGGAGCTGATCAGAAAATTATGAAGGGTTTTCAGTGAAAATCAGAAACTAATTTTTGCCAGTTTACACCGTCTCCTCCTGTTTTCTGATCAACTGTATTTATAACTCAGGCTGCAGGGAATCCTGGGAACTACTCTTAGGGCTGGTGCAAAGACAGAAAAGGCCACCTCCTCCTCCCTTTCCCTTGTCACTGCTCCCCTCCTGGCTCCTCCACCTCACTGGGGTGCAGCACCCAGGGGTAGGCAATGGGGATGTCATAAACAGATAGCTAAGGGTTAATGTCTCTTTCACCTGGAGCACCTGACCAGAGGACCAATCAGGAAACCGGATTTTTTCAACTTTGGGTGGAGGGAATTTTGTGTCTGAAGTCTTTGTTTTCTGGCTGCCTGCTTTCTCTGAGCTTTGGAGAAGTAGTTCTGTTTTCTAATCTTCTGTTTCTAAGTGTAAGGACAAAGAGATCAGATAGTAAGTTATATGGTTTCTTTTCTTTGGTATTTGCATGAATATAAGTGCTGGAGTGCTTTGATTTGTATTCTTTTTGAATAAGGCTGTTTATTCAATATTCTTTTAAGCAATTGACCCTGTGTTGTGTCACCTTAATACAGAGAGACCATTTGTATGTATTTTTTCTTTCTTTTTATATAAAGCTTTCTTTTAAGACCTGTTGGAGTTTTTCTTTACTTCAGGGAAATTGAGTCTGTACTCACCAGGGAATTGGTGGGAGGAAGAAATCAGGGGAAATCTGTGTGTTCTGATTTTGCATTCCCTCTGGGTGAATAGGAAAGTACTTTTTGTTTCCAGGACTGGGAACAGAGAGGGGGAGTCACTCTGTGTAGTTTCACAGAGCTTGTGTCTGTGTATCTCTCCAGGAACACCTGGAGGGGGGAAGGGGAAAAGGATTATTTCCCTTTGTTGTGAGACTCAAGGGATTTGGGTCTTGGGGTCCCCAGGGAAGGTTTTTCAGGGGGACCAGAGTGCCCCAAAACACTCTAATTTTTTGGGTGGTGGCAGCAAGTACCAGGTCCAAGCTGGTAACTAAGCTTGGAGGTTTTCATGCTAACCCCCATATTTTGGACGCTAAGGTCCAAATCTGGGACTAAGGTTATGACAGGGGAGAAGGAGCCTTCTGGTGCCAGCTGCCTCACACGCAAAACAAGGTCACACTTAAAACACAGCATTGGTACAGCTGCAGCACAGTTGTGCTTTAATGAAAATGATGCTACGCCAATGGGAGAGAGCGTCTCCTGTTGGCTTAGTTAATCCACTTCCACGAGAGGCGGTAGCTATGTCGGTAGGAGAATCTCTCCCATCCACAAAGCACTGTCTACACCAGCACTGTGGGTGGCCTGTGAGCCTCCCCTACAGTCACACAGTCCCGCCCCTTCCACCCACACCCCCCACCACCACTTCCAATCTGCCACAGCCCCATGTGTCCCCTGCCCCTGTGACCAGAAAAGTCCCAGAAGAACTGACCAGAATTGTCCCCAGCACCAAGCTGCTGGCTGCCCCGCCATTTGTCCCCAGTGCCAGAGCTTGGGGGAGAGGGAGGAGAATGGGCAGGGCTAGGGCTTGGCTCACGACTGGTGCTTAGGTCAATATAATTAGGAGACTCAAGGGTGTGAGTGATGTAATTATACTGAAGTAATTCTGCAGTGTAGACCAGGGCTCAGTCACCTCACTGCCTCAAGGTCTGTGGAGCAATAACACGTCACTCACCTAGACATCGGGCCATGAGGGGGCAATATGTGTAAACAGAACTGAAAGGGGGAACTGTAGTGTGGGGGAGATAGGATCATTGCCTGGATTGTGGGGCAGGAGAGAGGAGCAGAGGGGAGGCAAAGAACCTGGGGCGGGGGGACTAGTTAGTGATCTCAAGAGGTCTGAAACCAAGCTGAAGGCCACAGTGTAAAAAGCTTTGCAGGATACCCAGTTATGATTGGGGGAGGCTTAAGTTAGATATTAGGAAAATCTTTTTCACTAGGAGAGTGGTGAAGCACTGGAATGGGTTATCTAGGGAGGCGGTGGAATCTCCTTCCTTAGAGGTTTTTAAGGTCAGGCTTGACAAAGCCCTGGCTGGGATGATTTAGCTGGGATTGGTCCTGCTCTGAGCAGGGGGTTGGACTAGGTACCTCCTGAGGTCCATTCCAACCCTGATATTCTATGATTCTATGATTCCTCATGGGATTCCTTTGTTTTCCTAGGTTGATGGGTACAAGAACTGGGAAGGAAGAGAGTGCCTCATGGAGTTCATAGTAATACCTAGCACTTCTTTCACAGGTCTTCCTGGAGTCAAAGCTCTGCACAGACCGTGGGTATGTCTACAATGCATACCCACGGGTCTCACACTAGGTCTGCTCGAGCCCACATGCTAAAAACTGTAGTGTGGCTGTAGCTTAGGCTGGCTGCATGACTACAAACCTGCCCAACCCCCTGAGTACGTACTTGCGTGGCTAGCTCAAGTCAGCACCTGTGCTGCCACCACCACACTGCTGTTTTAAGCACCCTAGCTTGAGCAGACCATGTCTACTTACCCATGCAGGGAAGCACCTTCCCAACTGCAATGTAGACATATCCATTGACCTATTAATCCTTACAGCTTTCCTCGGATGGAGGAGGGCAAAGTATAACTAGCCTTATTCATACATGGGGAAACAGAGGGGCAAAGCGACTTGTTAAAGAACGCACCGTGAGTCATTGACAGAGCCAAGATTAGAACTCAAGTTGGAGTAAGCCTCAGCCCTGGACTTATTCCTCCAGAGCCCGTTGCTATTTAATAAGCAGTGTGCTCAAAGATCACCCCCTCAATGAGTTCAGTGCAGCTCTGGTAGCCTCAAAAATAAGTACCATGCCTTCTTCCTTGGACGGAGGCTATCTGACTTACATAGATATAGCTTAGATAAGAATTTGGAATTATACATTTGGGGAGAATCTGCAGCGTTTGGGCAGAGAGATGAGTTGTTAAAAGTAAACCTGGACCTCTAGACTAACCCATTTGCAAATTCCTCATGCTTGCAATATTTGCAGCTGAAGGAAACAATTATTTGTTAAAATCTTTTGATTGCTAAACCCCTCTGCAGTGATTATTCCTAACTGCCCTGGCATCTACCGTCAGAAGAAAGCCAGGAAGTTGCCTGGTTCAATACATCGACCAGCACTCGAGCAGATGTTCCTGTTTTTTAGGCCAGTGGAAACTCAATGGCCTGTTTTATTTCTTTTTTTCCCTCCCTAGGATCAAATGCCAGCAAGGACAAAATATTTCATTTATTTCTCAGTTCTAGATGGAGAAAAAAGTCTGCTGACCTGGACAATCGCATTAAGGAATGAAGCTTTTGTTTGTATTGCTCTAGCTATCCTCACAATGAAGCTGGTCACAGGTTAGGCACCAGGGGACTGTTGGGGTTAGACGCACTGTAGGTTATGGCCAAAAAGAAAGAAGGATTTCACCTGTCTAATTCCAGTTCTCTCTCTGCTACTTGGTGGCTCTGTTTGGACCCAGTTTTGCAAATACTTATGTGTGTGCTTAATTTTCTAAACTGGGAGTATCCCATTTAAGGCAAATGTGCTTTGGGTCCATGGGCAATGGGGCTACTCACAGACAGGGTGAAAGTAACTTACAGGACTTTACTGGTACTGCCGGAGTCCTGAGGGGGGCATGGCCTCATCTGGAAGAGGCACGGCCTCATCTGGTAGAGGCATGGCCTTTCAAGATTGAAAGGCCCTGGGGCACCAGCTGTGGCTGGGAGACTCAGGGCCTTCAAATCAACCAGGGGCTCCCAGCTGAAGAGGTGGCTGGGAGCCCCTCCGGGCTCAGGGGCAAATTAAAGGGCCTGGGGCTCTGACCGCCGGGGGGAACCCTGAGCTTTGCGGGGCTGGGACAGGGATTTAAAGGGCCCAGAACTCCTGCCGCTGAGGGGAGCCCCAAACCCTTTAAATCCTGGCCCCAGCCCAGCCGCCAGAGCTGTGGCTGGGATTCAAAGGGCTCTGGGCTACCCACAGTCATGGGGAGCACTGAGCCCTTTAAATCCCAGCTGCAGCCAAGATTCAAAGGGCTCTGGGCTGCCTGCAGCCGCGGAGAGCTCTGAGCCCTTTCAATCCCCACCTTGGAAGCCAGTGCGGTCTAGCACGGCGTACTGGCTCTTGCCGGTAGGCTGGACCGGACCGGACCGGCTTACTTTCACCTCTGCTCACAGAGCATAAAATTAATCATGTGCATAGATTTTTGCAGGCTCAGGGCTTTGATGGTTAAAATAGTGATGGCAGTTTAATAAATATACTTCCCCACAGGGACAATAGTTGACTGGGGCCCTGTTCAAGATAGTCTGATTTTTTTCCTAAATTACTTAGCTCTATCTATCATCTATTTATCTATGGGTTTGAGCCTATTGCCCATCATCTGAGCACCTTCCATGTAAAATCAATGGCAATAGTGAACTCTTTTTGAGGTGACATTTTTGTTTTTAATTATTTTGCCGGGGAGGAGTTGGTAAGGATGTAGGGGTGGAGGAGGGGTATCAGTAATGTGAGTGTCATTCTTTCACATGGCTCTCTCTTTCTCAAGAGTGTTAAAATGACACTCAGTGTATTACCTGGAGCAAAAAAATTGTCCCATGGAGACAAAGTACATCTGGTCAGGAAATTCACTGAGTGATGATGGAAAGGTTGAGGGGCAATTGGAGGCAATCTATGGGCTTGTCAAGGTTCCTGCATGGACACTTCTAAGCTTAATTACAAGCTTAGATCTGGTAACACTGCCACCATCTAGCATTTCAGTGTCTGGAGCACTCCCTGTCCCCCCAAAACTTTCCCCTCCCTGGGTTGCCTTGAGGGACTTCACCAGTTCCCTGGTGAACACAGATCCAAACCCCTTGGATCTTAAAACAAGGAGAAATTAACCATCCCCCTTCTTTTCCCCCCCACCAATCCCTGGTGAGTCCAGATCTAATCCCTGTGGATCAAAAAAAAACCAAGGAAAAAAATCAATCAAGTATTAAGGAAAAAAGGCTTTTAATTAAAGAAAAGAAAGGTGAAAGAAAATCCTCTGGGAGAGATTAGCATACCAGCTACTCTCACAGACAACAGATTTAAAACACAGAGGATGTTCCCCTGGGCAAAAATCTTGATACACACAAGAATATCCAAATTTGATAATTCCCTTAATGGTACCAAGACAAGTTACAAAGAAAATAAACATAAACCTATTTATCCCTTTCTAAAACTTACTACTCTGATAAGAGGCTGATTCCTTGATCTTTTCCACTCTGGCTGAAACTGAAACTCTCGAAACAAAGGAAAAACTTCCCTCCTTTCTTTTGAAACATCTTGTTCTCCCATTGGTTCCTCTGGTCAGGTGTTAGCTAGGCTAGGTGAACTTTTTAACCCTTTACAGGTAAAAGAGGCATTAACCCTTAACCATCTGTTTATGACAGGGCTAAATTTTCAAAAGAGCTCAGCTCTCATTTAAGCACCTAAATAGAAGATGGATTTTCAATAGGCCACCAAACCTGCACCCGACACATTGAGCTGTGTGAAAATCTAGCCCATATCTACATCAGTTCACCTTGAGATATCATGCAGGGCAAAACCACCGTGGTGAGTGGTCAAACAGCACAGAGCACTTACGGGTGGATTTCCATAGGGCTGGGGTGTAGAAGGGGACAACGCCGCAGCTCTCTACATTCATGCTGCCTGGTGACAATGAACAGGATCTGGCTTTCTTCCACATGCCATGGCAGAGGGGGATGATCCAGCTCTTAGGCATGAGACACAAGATGTGTTTGCCCTCATTGGAGTCAGCAGCAGCCAGACCTGTGATTCTGAGACTGAGAAGAGTCAGAACAAGAAGAACTTTTAAGCAAAAAAATATATATTTAAAACCCCCCACCTCAAAATTAAACCTTTACCATGAAATTTCAGCAGTTTGTTAGCTTTCCCTTTGCAGGTTCTGAACACAATGACACCCCTAGTATAAAGGCACCCACCAGACATTGAAAAACAACCAAAACGCTAAGGCTGGGACACTGGAGATCATCAGCTTCCCTGCCAAACTGGTGTGAGGGGAGGGAGTTAGCAAAAAATGTAAGTTTCAAGCCAAGCAATTTTTACATTTAAATGTATTCTTTTAATTGACTTTGATGGTGACTTTTTCCTTTTGAGCATTAACTTTAAACTTGGAAAGGTTGACGGGGATGTCTGTAGGGTAAGAGAGAATGAAGAAGATACACACACACACATGCAGTGGGTATGTCTAGTAAGTAAAGGGTGGACTGTAGCATGGGTAGCCATACCCGTGTTAGATTAATCTAGCTGCCATGGATACCAACGTAGTAAAGATGTGGCAGCTTTGTCTTCAATGGGACTAACCATCTGAGGACATACCCAGGGTCCCCCTGCAGGCTTGTACTTGGGTGGATAGCCTGAGTATAAGCCACAGGGCCATGTTTTAACTACAATTGCTGCCTGTGCTAGCTAGATTAAAGCTAGCATGAGTATGCCTACCCATGCTCCAATCTTACCTTCATTTGCAGTGTAGACATACCCAGGGACAGAGAGAAAGAGAATTCAGGTCACCGACACTTGATTACCACCACAAGTTGTACAAGGGCTGCCAAAGTGTAACAGGAGAGAGATCCTTCAGGTTCCACAGTGCCTTTGCCATACAGGTTCTGTCCCTGAGTCATTCCTGAGTCAATGACGCACTATGATATACATCAAGCAGGCTTGGCTTGCCGGGATTAGTGTATTGATTCTACCTCATGGTTACATGGCCTGGAAAAGGTTCAGCCTTGGTTAAGCTGGTTTCTGCCAGTGTAGACCAGGGCACAGATTCCCTCTATTAGAAATTCCATGTGGAGCAGGGATGCCATGATACTCAGTGTCCTGCACCTTTCCTCCACAGAGTGGCCTGCAAATGGCCAGTGAGGAAGCCTGTCTAATTGCCTATAGTAGTAGCTCTTTGCACAATAAACATGTCCTGTTTGAGAGACTCTGTATATCATGACAGCAGTAGCGTAGGACACAGTATCAGTAAGACTGGGACACTTCTTCACACACACTCCCAGGTGCCCTCTCCCTCCTCTAGCATCACCTGCCCTTGGTTCCCTTGAGTGCTTTCCCCCATCACTTGATTATTCAAGACCCTCTTTAATTTCTCTTTCTGCTTCTCTTGGCTCCATGCGGCTTTTCTTTTCTGATGCTATTTATGAGTCACTGCAGATTGATTCATCCATCAGAGAAGATTTGGGGAGGATGGGTTATGTGCTTTGTTTTAAATGCTGAGTATGCTGAGTATGCCCCTGAAAAGCTTTTTGGAACTAAGGGCACTTTAGGAAGATTAAAAGGTAAGTCATTAGTCATTTGCACTGCAGCTTCTGGTCTTTTTTTTCCCCAATCATAGATGAATTTCAATTACAAGAAATAATTCTTGTATTTTATCTCGTTACCCCTTTCATCTCCCCAATAACATATTCACTGTTGGCCCTCAACATACAGGTTATTATTTTTTGGTATGTGCTTTCCTCGTTAAAGTTTGCTGTAATGCTGTGCCTATCTCACAGAGGGGAACAAAGGGTTGAGAGCTCTGTTAGCCCACCTGGCTGCACCTGGAGGGTGCATCAGACTTGATTTGTTCTCACATGTGGCTGGGGAGGAGCTAAGTTTTCTCCATAAAGGAAGCAAGTCATAGCTGTAGGGGGAAGGTCCAGGTGGGAAAGACTTCCAGGGCCCTCCCTCTGGGAAAGAAACCACAGGTGAGGAGTTAGCCTTAGTGCTAAGCCCTGAGAAAGGTAGCCAGGCTCCAGGAAAGTAGCCGTTGAGCTCAGTGTTCTGCAGTTGTGGGAGGGATAGCTCAGTGGTTTGAGCATTGGCCTATTAAGCCCAGGGTTGTAAGTTCAGCCCTTGAGGGGGGCATTTAGGGATCTGGGACAAAAAGCTATCTGGGAAGTGGTTCCCCCTTTTAGCAGGGGGTTGGGCTAGAAGTCCTCCTGAGGTCCCTTCTAAACCTATGATCCTAACAGGAGTTGGGGGAAACCCCATAGGAGTCAAAGCTCAAGCCCAGGACAGGTAGATTGAGTTGTGTTTGCTCTGTTTTGGGTTTTCTGAGTTCTGCTGCAGGATGCTGTGAAGAAGCCCTGGCATACCTTACTTTAAAAGAAGAATGGGCTTGCCAAGAAGCCCCAAACAGACAGAAGACACTGTGTTGATAATTAGAGGGTGAGGGGCACTGTTTGAATGAGATACTAATACCCCAGGAGAGGTGAGACTTTAAAGTGAGCTGGCTGAGGGCTGAATTACGAGAAGCAGCAGACACCACAGGGCCAGAATGGCTATTGGTGGGGAGGGTGTACGAGAAGACCCTGCTATGCCATGTCCAGCCATGAGAGGGCATGCTGGCTGGTGAATCATTCTTTGACATGCCAGGTTACCTATCCAGGAGGACTATCCAAGGAAAAGGACTAGAGGGAATAGGGAGTAGATAATGCACTGAGACCCTGATACAGGAGGGGCTGTTGGGGGCAAGAACAAAGAGAGGGGATATAGAAGAGAGATTTGCAGCCTGGACTGGGTGAGTGTGGAGTATGGAGACCTTTTGTGAGAACAGAGAAAGCAGCTGACTCCAAGGAACTCTGCCATGAGCAAACAAAAAGGTGCAGATGCTGGGCCTCTCTCTCATATTAATTCTACAGCATTATTGACTCTGGTGGAGTTCCTCTCAGAGGATTCACACTGGTATATAGGAGAGGGGCATCAGGTTCATAGATTCAGACCTGCAGTCTTAACGCTTCATAACATACATCTAGACTCACCTAGGAGCTCTTCTCCTCCGCTGTCTTATTTTTCAGCTGTTGCTCTCTGTCTCTCTCTCTCAAGCAGGCTGTACGTTGCTTAACTGCTTCTGTAATCAGCATCAATAGAGCTGTTGAGTTAGAGGCCAGCATGTCCCTGGGAGCAAAACCAGCTCTGCCCTTGGAAGGAAGAACAAACAGATGCTGTCCACAGACCCAACACCGCCAAGAAAACATAGGGACTGCCACCTCCTCCATAACATGTGTTGCAGCAGGGCTTCATGCTGCAGCCCTTTCAGCTCAGTATGCCTGATACGCAACTCTGTGCATTTATTTCCTTTAATATTAGGATTCTTACATGTTAAGTGCCTATTGGTTACTAAGTGCTTTTTTTAAAGGCTTAGCAGCAGCATAATAGATCTAGTCAAGTACATAACAGCCTTATTCAGTGAGTCTGTTTTTCGTAATCAAATGTTGTTTCCCCAGTGCAATAATCATCCTATTAGTTTTTAACTAAGGTAAGTATAACAGTGTCACGTTTTGGAGCTCAGTCCAGACTAGTGAGAGGTTGTGTCACTGCCTACTCTAGGCATCTTAAATGCATTGTTGTTGTGGTACCCAGCCCAGATAGCAACAGCCCAGCAGACAAACATGCAGTTCCCTGAGCGTCTGTGTGCTGTGCAGCCCTGTTCAGCCCCCTGAACCCTGCAGCCTGCCTACAACACAACAGCCCCCTTGATCTCCACCAGCATTGTTTACTAGTAACCAAGTGACCCCAACACACCCTCAGTCCTGGTTCCCCAAAACCATCCCCCCTGGAACATGCAGTCCTCTCTTGGAACTTTCAGAGGTGTGATAAGGCCCATTGTCCCTTTAAAGAGACAAAAGCACAGCAGCTTAAGAACATAAGAATGGCCACACTGGGTCAGATCAAAGGTCCATCTAGTCCAGTATCCTGTCTTCAGACAGTGGCCAATGCCAGATGCCCCAGAAGGAATGAACAGACAGGTAATCATCAAGTGATCCAACCCCTGTCGCCCATTCCCAGCTTCTGGCAAACAGAGGCTAGGGACACCATCTGTGCCCAGCCTGGCTAATAGCTATTGTTGGACCTATCCTCCATGAGTTATCTTGTTCTTTTTTTTAAACCCTGTTATACTCTTGGCCTGCACAACATCCTCTGTTAAAGAGTTCACAGGTTGACTGTGTGTTGTGTGAAGAAATGCCTCCTTGTTGCCTTAACTGGCATTAACAATCACTTCAATTCAAACACAGCAGCAAGTTCATTTAGATTCAAAGTAAAACTAGTTGGTTTAACAAAGAGAAGTTTTCTATTCTTCTCTTCCCAGGCACTTCTCATCCCCCTTCTGATCCATGTGTAAATGGTGCTTCTGTGGTTTTGGTCACACATTGCTTAATTTCATTGGAGACAGATATCAAGCCTTCCCTTCTGTCTGGGGGGGAACTGGTTTCTCCCTTTGTTTGGTTACAGAATTAAAGAACAAAATCAGTATAGTGTTAATAAATACAGTTTACGATGATATTGATCACCAGCGTGGCATTCACTTTCTTAAAAGACCTTACCTGACACATTTTTACAAGACAGTGCTATTGTATACAGTCACTTGATTCAATTTCTTACCACTGTTCAGATCCCACAAGAGGCTACCTTCCCCTGCTTCCTAGGTGGATTACTTTGTTTACTTTTATAGAGATGTGCCTTCATTGTCTCAGCCTAATGACCAGGCTGGTCAGCCAAGGAACTGCACATTCCATTATCTAGTTTGGACTCCTTGCCAAACACATGTTAAGAACATAATTCTAGCATATATCCATAACCCTTTGTACATACCGTGCACCTACATCATGCACGAATATTAACAACTGGAGTTGTTGGTTTTCCAGTGATATAGTACATGCCACCTTTTTGCTATATATCATGACAACTGTATGTTAGGTGTAATGAGTATGTCAGCACATTCAAGAATTGCTGACACAGAGTAGTGAAGCACAAATGGGCCTCTGGGTCGCAAACAGCTAAACAATCTTATTAAGGCTTGATGGATTGGTTATAGGTAACTATCTCCTCATTGTGGTAACCCTCTATACATAAAGAGTATGTCTCCACTGAAGATGGGAAGGTGTAAATTCGATCTCGAGAAGACATAGCCACACTAGCTCTGATCCAGCTACTGCACTAAAAATACAGTGTGGCCATGGCAATGCAAGTGGTAGAAGGGGTTAGCCACTCAAGTACATGCCTTGCATTTCACATGGGCTTGTACTCAGGGCCGCTAGGCCCTCCTGTTGCTCACACTGCCACAGCTACACTGTATTTTTAGCACACTATCTCCATGACAGCTAGCCCAAGTATGTCCCCTCTAGCTGGCATGTACACCTCCAGCTCCAAGTGTAGATATATGCTTAGATAATGGCCTATGTTCACATCTAGCCTCCCTCTGTTCAGGAGACTGTTTTGCCCCAGTAACTTTCTGCCTACCAAGGGACAGATTATGTCATCCTCATCCACACTAACTAACAACCTCTCACTGCTCAAGTACTGCCTTTGGTGGGACTAATGAGAACTTCAGTGGGATTACTCAGGGTACCAGGTGCTGCTCAGTGCTGGTAGAATCTGGCCTTAGCAGAACTTACAATGTTTGTCTCTAAATATCTGCTTTGCATTAATTATGCAGTAGTTACAAGTGCATGTGCTTGGATTTGCTCATGCAATTAATTCAGTGGGCATGAAGCTATGGGCACTAACTTCATTAGTGGAGATCTCACCTGCAAAGGACCAGGGAAATGCTCCTTTCAGAATTTGACCCATAATACACTTTAAGGCCCAGATTTTCATTAAAGCAAGTCCTGAATGGGTTCATCCTTGTGCTGAAGTTGGTGAAGATGATGCTCATTTTCAAAAGCACCTAAGGGATTTAGGAGCATGAGTTCATTAAAAACCAGCAGTGCCTTTGAAATATTTCGACTTTCTTCAAGTCATGCAGTCCTTACTCAGTTCAATGGGAGCTGGAATCAATGGGAATTTTGCAAGTACAAGGACTGTAAGCTTGGAGTCCTATTTTATATGTTACAAGTCTACAGCTTTAAATAAGCTGTACCCATGATACTCTGGGGCGTTAACCAACAGAATTCCGTAATATAGGTCTAGATTAAACACCCACTACTCACCTTGGTAAGCAGTTACTTACACAGGTAATCACACTGAAGTCAATAGTCCATGATGAGTAACACGGTTTGATTCAGGAACTTTATTATGTATATACCCATAGCACCTACTGGCTCCAGCTGAGATCAGGTCTCCACTGATCTCAGCGCTGCATGCACCTATACCAAGAAAAGATATACTTAAAAGAAAGACTCAAGGAGCTTTCAGGCTAAAGAGATGAGGCTGATGGAGAGTTAGAGGGAATTAGAGGCAGAGAGAAGTGATGTGTCCAAGGTGGCACATCAGGTCAGCCAGGGTCTCCTGATTCCCAGGCTACTGCTCTGCTATTTTTTTTCTTTTTTTCAGTCTTCTTTATGGGGCACACATAGAAGTTAATGGGAGGTTTGTCATTGACTTCAGCGGGAGCAGCATTCGGCTCTGCCACTTCCCAATGCCCTGACTGCTCAGGTTTCCAAAAGCAGCAGCAGTAGTTCTTAAATACGACCCAGGCCCAGGGGGTTCATTTGATGTAATTTGTGTTTTCATTTTGTAGCTTAGTGCCTAGCTGCCAGGCCAATAGGTGCTTCATAAATTAAGTGCATAGATAAGTCAATTAGCAAGGTAAATAGCAGAGGGAGTGAGAAATGAAGCTTTAGGCAAAGGAGATTTCTTTGGCTCGGCTCTGAAATGAGATGGAGAAACTCATTATTGTCTCTAATTTTCTGGAAAACTTATTCCCCCCATCACTCCACCCCAAACAACAGCTATTGTCCTTGAGCAGCCAAATTACAGGCCATAAAGCTGTCAAGAGGGGACACGGGAGAGGTACATTTCCATGCCCCGTTGCTGTGCTTTGCAGTTGTTTATCTCCTGACTTGAGAAACTGTGTTGATTTTCACAGGCTTGTACTGCAGCTTTTAATCCAGTACAAGTATTTCACTGCTTTTAATCCAGGGCCAGCATTAGTCTGATTGTTTGTATTAGTCATAGCTAGAGGTCCCAGCTGAGATCGAGGCTCCAGACACTGTCATCCACATAGTGAGTGGATGGCACCCCAAACCCAGTCTTTAAAAGTTCCCAATGGAAATAGACAGGACAGACAAAAGATGGGTGAAGAAATAGAATCAAGTGACTTACCTAAGGTCACACAGGGTATGTCTGTACTGCCCAAGGTTAGCAGGACTTGAATGAACAGACCCTGGGTTTGTAAACCTAGGGCTTGAGTGTCTACACTCATTTGTCAAACTCAGGTTGGGAATTGTTGAACTCTAGGTCCCAGCATGAGGCTCCAGCATCTACACTGTATTGTGCAGGCCCAAGTCCAACCTTCCATATTCCAGACTTCCTAGCACCTTCCCAAAATGTAGCTGCTCTAGCCCTTTGATCGTGGTGCAGTGTGGGAAAACTTGATTGTCCACCAGACTTGACTGTGCAGAGGATAAAGAATGTCAGCCCATGAGACTGTGGAATACTTTTGGCAGAGTGTTAGAGCATGAGTCCAGTGGGGCTGTGTCTACACTGCAAAGCAATAGGGCTTGAACCTTGGGTCCCAGCTTGACTCAGACTCATACCCTCTAACCAATGGTGTTCTGGGACCAAGCTCTGGCTTAATATGATTTGTGTGCAGACAGAAATGGGATAGACTTGAGCCTGAATTCAAACCCTGGGCTTACACTGCAATGTAGACATAACCACAGCTGGTCTGTGTCAGAGCTGGGAACAGAACCCAGCTCTCCTGACTTCCAGTCCAGTGCCCAATCCACTTGAGGGAGGCCATTTGGGCTGTTGAATCTTGAGGAGCAGATGTACCTGGAAGCTGTTTGACTAGAGGGGAACAACATTAGGGGCTGACCTGGAAGCCAACACGCCAACATGGTTGCTGCCTCTACATTCCTTTCACCAGCAGGGACATGAGGGGATCTGCCCCTCTAAGGGTGCCTCCTCTCATGACACCAGCTGCAGTGTGCAGAATGGAGTCAACATGTCACTGTAATTTCATCCTGGCCAGGAAAGAGAGCCAGCACAGGGTGTATGAGACTTCCACCCAGCTGCTCTCTCCACCCACTGGGATCACTTTTTCAGCAGGGATGTTCATGCTTTTGAGTGATGGTCCTCCACCACACATACCAGCAATGGGTGGGGAACCTCCTCGCTAATGGGTGTGCTGGGAGGCAGAAGTAACAATATGAATAAAATAGAGCAGAAAAGCAAAAATCTTGGATCCCCATATGCCTAATTTACAGCAAAAATCAAAACAGATAAGAGGGCAAATCTAAAAGGCAAGTTCGTGTCTTCCATTCTTCTGTGCAGGTGTTCCTTATATTATTCCCAAAGTGTGCCTGATATATTTTTATTGGACTGAGATCTAAAAAGCTGTGTTCAATTGCAATCTTGATTTCTGACCCATTAAGAGTTACTGAGAATTATCTCTTGGGCAGAGAAGCTACTTAGTACTTCAGATCCATTGCATTCAGTCACAGAAGCTGCCTAAGGGGTCTATCCTCTCTAAACCAAGTGTTAATTGCACTCTTCAGACAGACATGAGGAACAAACATATGGTTAGAAGAATAGATCCATTCCCCCCTACCACCACCACCTTTGTTCTGGCTGCTTCCTGACAAGGACAGTACTTCTGCTATTTTCAAGTACTGAAGAATGTTGTGGAATCTGAAGGTGTCAGGGTAAAAAATGTGCAAATAACAGCTTTCCTTGTAAGAGCCAGGGTAGACTCATCGTTTTAAGGTTCTTTTATATCAGTGAGCCAAGCTCAGTAATGGACAAGTCATTAGAAAGTGGACAAAGCACTGAAAAATATACTGTAGGGAAAAAAACCTTTCATTGGCCATGAGACAAACTTCATGACCTAATAGGTCTTAAAATACAATGGTGACACCTAAGGAGTGTATTTATCTTATTGTAGTGAAATCCATCCCTGCAGAATTGTGCAGGAACAGAGTTTTTTAGAACATTATAGCAATCTGGTCATCTGTACTGTTCGTTTAATGTCCTAAATGTAACACATATTTAGCATGATTATTTATCTAGTGCCTTCCCTCTTGAGGAACCCTAAAGAACTTTATACATTTGGGGCTTGATCCTGTATTCCATTGACTCCAGTAAGGATTTGGGGAGCACCAGTAATATAGGATTTCTCCTTTAACATTCAACAAACATCGGGCAAGGGTTAACATCAGCCCTTGCCAACAATGCAGTCGTCACTTCTGGGGTGGACTGCAGATGTTTTGCAGGTTTAAGATAGGAAGTAAAGGACAGATGACCTTGTTTCAGTTGAAACCTATGTGAAATGTGTGTGTGGTGGGGGTGGAATATAGGTGTCATACACAAAATAGAACTGTGTCAATGAAACTGTCACAGTTTCAGGGTAACTACACCTGTATCCCCTCTTTCGTAGTCCACTCCAGGAGTTTCCAATAGACTCAGGTCTCCAGCTGTCACCTACCTTTGGGCAGGAACCCTTGTCCTACTACTTTCTCACTGGTGGTTTTAAGTCTACACAGCTCCCTGCTTTAGCTTGTGAGATCCCCAGCAAGCCAGTCTGCCTAAGAGCCAGAGCCTATGCTTTGCCAGCCATTGCAAGTTACCACACAGCCCGTTCTAAGCAAGCACATTTATTCTTACAGTAAAAGCATTACTGAGAAAACATATGAAAACTATAAAAGCTTATGAGAGGTCACTCATCAGTCTTACTGGTCCCTAGAGGCCAAAGTCTTTCCAACTCTTCTGCAAGGGTTAGGGTCCCCTTGGAGAGAACGTCTATCAAAGTATAATTCCCCACTCTGAACCTTAGCGTCCAAAAGATGGGGTACCAGCATGAATTCCTCTAAGCTCAATTACCAGCTTAGATCTTGTAGTGCTGCCACCAACCAGGACTTGCTGTGCCTGGTACACTCTGGTCCCCCCAAAACCTTCCCAGAGGACCCCAAGACCCAGACCCCCTGGATCTTACACAAGGAAAGTAAACCCTTTCCCCCACCTTTGCCTCTCCCAGGCTTTCCCTTCCTGGGTTACCCTGGAAGATCACTGTGATTCAAACTCCTTGAATCCAAAAACAGAGAGGAGTGCACCTTGCCCCCTCCTCTTTCTCCCTCCCCAAGAGGTAATACAGATTCAAGCTCCATGAATCTAAAACAGAGGGATTCCACCTTTCCCCGCTCCCTTCTCTCTCCCTGTCTCCCACCAATTCCCTGATGAGTACAGACTCAATTCCCTGGAGCCTCAACAAGGGGGAAAAAATCAATCAGGTCTTAAAAAGAAAAACTTTTAATAAAAGAAAGAAAAAAGTAAAAGTTGTCTCTGTAATTAAGATGGTAAAAGTTATAGGGTCTTTCAGCTTATAGACACTAGAGAGAAGCCTTCCCCCCAGCACAAATACAAATTAAAATCCTTCCAGCGAAATACACATTTGCAAACAAAGAAAACAATCAAAAAGACTAAACCACCTTCTACTTATACTTACTATTTGAACAGAAAATTAGAGAGCCTGTAGGTACATCTGGTTACTCTCAGAACCCAGAGAGAACAACAGACAAACAAACTACAAAAAACAAAGACTTCCCTCCACCAAGATTTGAAAGTATCTTGTCTTCTGATTGGTCCTCTGGTCAGGTGGTCCAGGTTCACTGCTTGTAACCCTTTACAGGTAAAAGATACATTAACCCTTAACTATCTGTTTATAACAAAGTCCTATCTATTTGCAGGGTCAGAAAGGAGGCCCTGAGTCAGTTGAAATAGTTTTATGCCAAAGGCCCTTTCTTTGTCTTTTGGTCTCTGAACACCCAGGATATGAAAGCCTCCCCAAGGGATAATGCCTCTCTGGAGGTATTTACAGACTGAGTGATTTACTTTTATCACCCTGCACACACACACTGTTTTTGCTTCCTGGAAGAGTTGTGGGAGCCCTCTCCCCCCCTGGAATTGCTTACAATCCCTGACACACAGTGAGATATCAACTTAATACGATATGATCCTCAAAGATATTGCATGGAATAGCAATATCTGTCATGAACACCAGGAAGTTAACAGCCTTATTCAATCAGTATGGATATCTTTATCCATTGAGCTCAAAACACTTCACAAAGGAGGCATCATCACCATTTTACAGATGGGGAAACTGAGGCACTTCACAATACCATGATATGCACAGGGCCACACAGCTGGCAAGTGATAGTGCTGGGAATAAAACCCAGGTCTGCTGTCTTAATTAAGTGCCCTCTCCCCGGAACCATACTGCCTTCCACTGTGGTAAAATGATCATCCCTATCATTCCCCACTTCTTTCATTCAGTTTCTGGAGGGAAGCCTCTGTTCCCCTTGAATGGCTTGTCCATAGAAATAAGATACTACTAACTAATGGAGTTGCTAATCCAACTTCAGTGGTAGCACTCTATGTCTTGGGACTGAAGGTTCCAACCCTTGTGATGACCCAGGCTGGAGTCTTTTACTCATGCACTAATTTGTTCACAGCGATACACTCTGTAAGTAATACAGTAGCTTTTTGTCATTCCATTTCAAGATGCAACATGACTTGGATGAAAATATTAAATGGCTGGAAACCAGAAAGTAAATGCTTTAGGATTCGGTCATTGGCCTAATAGCAATCTTTAACAATGTCCCTTTAAAAGTCAATGAAGCATGCTCAGTTCCTGGAGCACAACGCCTGTGGCCATGCAAGAAGTGTTGGGTCTGGAGGAAACTCCTTTCATCCCAGAACACCATAACACACCACGAGGGAAGATGGGCAAATCCTCCATTGAAAACCAGAGATGGTGAAGAGAGAACAGGTAAAAACAACCCTTTCGCTGTATTGGTTTCCCTCCCAATGAAGTGCATCCTAAAGGATAAGGGCCTAATCCAGAGCCCACGGAAGTTAACAGGAGTCTTTCCATTGATGTCAGAGGAATTTGGATTGAGCCTTAACGAACAACAGCAGCCTTCTCCTTGTTATGTATTAATTTCACTACGCTCCAGAAGTAGAACTTGCTTGGTCTATTTCAACACTGTTTTAGTTTGGTCAAGTGATTCCCTTTCAGAGGCGTTTATCTCATTTTCTGTTTCTTAGGTCTCGTCCGCATGGCAACATCCGTCAAAATTAATCCTAAATAATTAAAGGTGTGAATTTTAAGAGGATTAGTGGAATGTCATTACATCCCTGTGTGGCTGCCGTCATTCAGAATTAAAGTGGCCTTAATTCAGTTTAG
Organism: Gopherus evgoodei; assembly: GCF_007399415.2. Lineage (NCBI taxonomy): Eukaryota > Metazoa > Chordata > Testudines > Testudinidae > Gopherus > Gopherus evgoodei. Next base: position 12,673,602 of record NC_044326.1, read on the forward strand.
CTTAATTGTAAACGAAACTGAATTAAGGCTACTTTAATTCTGAGTAACAGTTGCCACACACGGATTTAATGACATTTAACTACTCCCAAGGGACTGTACATTTCTTCACAAGAGTGGCTCCAGAGATAAGAAAAATTTATCAGCACTCACTGCAAGTGAATTTAATTTCAGTAAGCTCTATCTTTTATTTTGCTGTTGTGTGCCTGGTACCTTGACTAGATGGATTTTGAGGGAGATAACATAATGCCATCACTGGCAGTGTAAAACCTATTGCAGGAGATGAGAAACGGAAGCCTCACTGCATAGATTAATATATATTGCTTTAGTGTAAGAGGCTATTTTCTTGGGTTGCACCAGCAGATATAGTGATAAAAATATTGAAGGAAATTACTTTATGCATTCATCATCTGTCTAACTTTGCATTGATTTGATTTATTTGGATTTGGTCGTGGTCTTATTTCAGTAGTTGGTGATCTTGGTTTTATTAAGTATCCATTAAATGATTTCATTTCTAGAAAAATCAGTGTGAAAAGAGCCAGCAGACAGACAGACTAAGAATAAAAATAAAGGTTTTTAGCAAACCCTTGAACAGTCACATACCCTCGCTAATGTCTATCTTTTAAGACTTCCTTTGGTTAAAATACATCTCTGACACATTTAATGGTATTCCACTGAGCACTCAGGTGATAAAATGAGATTACATTTAAATTAGGAAACGGTATCCTTTTTAAACAGTACCTATAGAGAGAGCCTGCCTTGTTCCCCTTGGACAACCTATAAAAAATGCTGCCATAGAGAAGAGATAAGCCTTAGCGATAATGAATTTAGAGGAATCTTTCCTGAGACCGTTGGATACAGATAAAAGCTGTGGTTCCCCCTGGCTCTTTAGCTCTCAGACTGACTAGCACAAGTTAGAGTGTGGTTGGCTCTTTGTGGGCAGAAGAGGGAATACAAGGAGTCTTCCCTCAACCCTGCCTAGCATTCCTGCACAAAGATATAGTCGTTGCCAGAGGATGCTGTGAAGGCCAAAAGTATAATTGGGTTAGAAAAAGAACTAGATAAGGTCATGGAAGATAGGTCCATCAATGGCTGTTAGCCATGCTTGGGTTCACCCTAAGGCTCTGACTGTCAGAAGCCAGGAGAGGATGACTGGGGTGGATCTCTCTGAAATTGCTCTGTTCTGTATACTCCCTCTGAAGCTCTGGTACTGGCCATTGTCAGAAGACAGGATACCGGGATAAATGAACCATTAGTGTGACCTAATATGGCTGTTCTTATGTTCTTGGAGTCTTGGTACACCCTGAGCTCAAGGAATGGGTGTCACAGATACAGCCACCAGCTCTAGACTCCACATAGAAAGTGAAAAGGGTGTGTGCTCCCTATCTCCCCCTCCTCCACACCTGTTCTGCACAAGCCAGCAGAGGTGGACCAGTGCAGGGGAAAACACACATTGCACCATATAAAGGGTGTAGAGGCAGGTCTTCTACTCTGGTGTGCATTCCCGTAGAGCCTGTGGAGGAACCCTAATTGAGTTAGCCCCAATGCATGAGCTTGGTATAAATGCAGAGGGTTGCTGGGTCAGCTCACAACTACGCCCTATAATATACCATTCTCCCCAAAGCACACCTGCAGAGCCGGACACCCACATCTTGAATAGGTTTGGAAAACATGCCTTATAATTATAATGGTAAACTCAAGGAGCTTAATCTATTTAGTAGAACAAAGAGAAGATTAAGGGGGACTTGATCATCTACAAGAGAACAGAAATGTCATAAGGGGCTCATCAGTCTAGTGGACAAGTTATAACAAGATCCAATGGTGGAAGTTGAAGCTAGACAAATTCAGACTGCAAATAAGGCACAAATTTGTAACAATGAGGGTAATTAACCATTGGGACAATTTGCCCAGAGTTGGGTTGGTTAATCATTACTGGCAATTTTTCAGACAAAAGAGTTAGTTCAGGGAAGTCCTATGGACCTTTTTGGCATTATGATCTATGAACTCACATGGTTTTCTGACTAAGGAGAAATTATCTTGGATCTTCTACCCCTAAAATCCCCTGATCCAACTCCTATTGGAGGCAGGAGTCTTTTCTATAGACTTCATTGCGACTTGGATCTTCACGTACAGAACAGTGGGACAGGGGGTGTGAAGGTGACAGCATGAAAGTTCCCAGTTGATATTTCTGCCTCCAAACCAGTGCCTTGAACAGGAAATCGCTGCTGTCCTTTATCAGCTCTGTGCTGCCTGTGTCCTCCATGTTATTTCCTTCACTAAGTTTCAGCTATTTAAAGTGCAATATCCGTTAATTAGTTGTTTAAGGGGGATTGTAAAGAAATAATTGAAAGAATCTAGTTAAACTGATTCACGTTCTCCTTTCCTTTGGCACTTTGCAATATGTGTCTGTAAACTTTTCCAGCCAGCTCAAATCTGGTGCCTAATTACATGATTTCTTTACACTTCCACTTCCTCTGTTAATTAGATGATGCTGGTATCTTTAATACCCCACACTTAGTACAAGTAATTAATGTGGAGAAAACAAGGTTGTGCACAGTAGTCCAGCAATCTTCCATCTTTACCTCCGTTATATTGTTCCATGCACAGGAACAAAACAAATGCTTTCAGACAGAACGACCCTTATTGATATAGTATCATTAACAGCTGTCATCAAGAGGATCCTTGATCCAGAGGCAATCACAGACCTCTTTAAAGCTAATGGCTATGCCAAGCACCCTCCTTCAAGATCAACAGAAAGTGCAATCAAGCCATTTTGTGTAGTAAAGACACCTGCAAACAATGGAGGTGAGTGCTCAAGTCACCAGGACACATGACAGGCAGGTCGGAGCTAAGCTTCTGGGGTTTGTAAGTGCAGGGATTAGGGGATGGGGTTGCAGCCTGTATGTTGGACACAGAAAGATATGAAAAGGAATTGTGAGCATGGCCCTGAGGCCATGTCTACACTACAGACTTCGGCTGGCATAGCTATGTCAGTTGGGGCAAGGGGCCCTTCCTAGGATACTAACACTGTAGGAGCATAAATAAGACAACAAGAATTTACCTTACTCATATTACCAGTTTATCCTCCTGTTGGAAACAATCCTGCAAGGCCCTAAATATTGGCTAATTGCTCAGGGCAAAGGTGCAATAACATTAAGAGAACGCCAAAAAGAAGAAAGAACATAAGTCATGTCTCCAGAAGGAGGAGTATGGGGGAGTGTCTTCTCCAACAGTTTGTCCTGAGCTTAACACAAAATGACTGCCTGTCTCTCTGAACAACAGGCTGATTTACACAGTACACGGGAAGACAAAACATAGCCATTCCAGTGCACAACTAAAGCTACCACAGCCCTACTGTCTGTCAACCTTTGGGGGGCATCTGTAAATATCTCAATGATGAGACAATAATATTAAATAGAGGCAATCTTAGACAGCAAAGACATGAGCGGTTTTTTGATGAGTCCTCAGGTATCAAGAGTAGGGTAAACAATTCCAGATCTCCAATCTCGTTGTGATATCTTGGATTTACCCAACTCTATTACATTTCTTGTTAGCTCTCCCACCATTTGTTTTCTCTTCTTGATGCCTCAGTTGGCTTTTTCCTCTGCAGTCATGTTAGTGGGCCTCCTGATAACTCTCATTTCTTTCCAATCACTCGTCAAATGTCCCTAATCTCTTTCACTCACTTCAGTAACCCTCCCCCCCCTTACCTATCACTTCTTTCTGTCACTTCAACACCTCACAAAAGGTTACCAGGTTTGGAACACTCTTGTGAAGAACTGAATTGTTTGTAGCAGCCAAAGGCTCTGAGCAAGACCAGAGCCTCTTAGGGCTAGGCACTGTACAGTCACAGTCTCTGCCCTAAAGAGCTAGCACCTTAAGTAGACTCAACAGATCCACAGAAAGGTTAAGTGAATTGTCTAAGCTCATGCAGCAGCTCACTGGCAGAGCAGCAAATAGACTCTAGCCAAGACTCCAGACTTCCAGCTCAGTGTCCTACTCACTGGGCCACATTGCATTTCACTACGCTCAGCTCATTCTCTCTTGACAGCTGATACTACGCTGAAACAAAGTGTGTGGTCAGTATAAACCAGGACCACACACGTACAGTACCATGCCAGCTGATCATGATTAAACCCTGAGGTTCAGGTTTGGTCAAAGCCTGACAGTTTCATCATCATTATATTTACTAGGATTTCTAGAAAATTAAAAAGCTAAACCTGATTTGGCCTACACCAAGTGCAAAAATGCATATCTGTGTCCTCTAACTCCATTCTTCACAATTGTCTGCAAACAAGGTGGTTCTCAACCACGGGTATGCGTATGTCTTCCAGGAGGTACATCAACTCATCTAGGTCAGTGTTTCTCAGCCTGAGGGTCACAGGACAGGTTTAGAAGCATTGTAGGGCTGGCATTAGGGGATGGCAAGCAGGGCAATTTCCCAGGGCCCAATGGCAGACGGGGCCCCGCAAAGCTAAGTTACATGCTTCAGTGCTGGGCGAAGGGACTTGGGTTTCAGACTCCTGAAAGAAGCACAGTAGTCACTAAGGCATCAGCACATCAGGGCACCTGCTGAGAACTACAGCTCCTAAATCCATTTAAAAAAAAAAACCTCATCTGCAAAGCACAGTCTGTGGTGACAACCCCTAGGATTGTACAAAAGATTAGGGACAGTGTGTGAGGCATCCAAGCCACAAGCGCACAGCAAAGCATGTGGTCTGATTCCATTGCTGCTGTAGCTGGGTTCAGTGACCACTCATATAGATGCAATCACTGACTTTCCTACCAGTCTACCTGTTCACAGAGAATTGTGCTAGTTGCATCCTTATGCAACACTCCAGCTGGCCCTCAAGTCTTGATCCAGCATCCACTGGAGTCAATAAAAAGACCTCCATTGACTTCAGTGGGCTTTGGATCAGGTCCTTAGGGGGCACAAAGAGAGACTTGATATCTATCACTGTGGAATTGGAGCCATTGGCACCACCACTGGTTCCCAGTCCCCTACCTCCCTATGGAAGTGCTGGCAATATACCTGCAATAGCATGAGCAAGAGGTACAGCTGATTGAAGCTACTGAAACAAAGATTTTCACTTAAAAAGCTCATTATTTTGGAGACATTCTATGGCTTGTATTATGCAGGAGCACAGACTCAATGATCCAATCAGTGGTCCATTCTGGCCTTAGAATCTATCAATAAAAATAGCTTCTTTTTTTTTTCAAAATTGTTAATGCAAGATTATCAGCAATATCGACTTTTAAAAAAAAATTCTTGGCAATTCTTGTGATCTTTTAAAATCAAACTGGTTATTGAACCTCTTGCTGGAACTTGGAATTTATCGGAAACCCATTTGGTTTCCAATAAATGACAAATTTTGCAAACAATAAAAAATGGATCAATTTCAACCCCTGCAAAATTAAAACAATGCTGACTCTTTTGGTGATGCCTTTTTAACTGGTCAAAAACTTATGGCAGGATTGTCCAGTGATAATGACAATGCCATTCCCACTGCTGTATCGGAGGAATTGTAAGAATGGAAAAGATACAGAAGATTCGGGGTGCTTAAAGAGCAGCGGAGTGCAATTTTTATAACAGGGCTCACACAGAGGCACAGAGCATGCTTAGTGCAGACTCTTCCTCTGAGAAAGAGAGCAGACACTTTTTATTTCTGACCTTGCGAGGCACGTGGGAGAGGCTCAGCCACTCCGAGAAACAGAAGAAATACAAAGTGGCTTTAGCTACGCCACCTCCACTAAATGACTCACCCAGCTTGAAACGGGAAATGCACTGTAAAAAATGTCCTCTATTTTTGGCTGATATCCAAGAAGTGTAAACTCTTTTGGGAAGGGCTGATTGACATTTTCCCTTTGAAACTTCTATTAGCAGAAAAATGGCTTTCTTTCAGAACTGAAAACTTCCATTTTCCCAAATTTCATTTGTCCCAAATGTTTCAAAGTCAAACACTTTGAAATGCTGTGGGTTTTGTTTTCCCATTTCTCATTCCTTTTTCCCATGCAATGCAAGAGAACAAATCATATCTAGGTATTTCTCCCCACACTATTTTACTTTCTTCTTTGCAATGTGCCTTTTACCCTTCTAGCTTTTCAAAATGTCCTCAACTTTGGAAAAAGTCACAGAGGGGCAAAAGGACAAATAGAACTGGGACGTTGTCTGCCCTTGAAAGTGTTTGCTGGCATTGTTATACCACTGGCACTATACTGGCAAACTCCAACAGTGGCGATACACCTTAGAACTCCTTTGCTGGTATAGCTTAAACCAGTTTCCGGAACAGCTATAATGGCAAAAGAACTTTTTTATAACTGCATCTGCATTGGGACTACTGCATTATGTCAGTGAGGGGTTGAGGGGGAAAATCACACCTGTATACTGGCAAAACTTTTGTGTTTTAAACTTTTAAAGTTTTGTAAGCAGGGTTCATAAAGCATGTTTCTGCCTGGGTGAATGCATATTACTCCCTGCAAATGCTGTTTAACTGATGGTGCACAGGGTGATGTATGGATTCCAAAAAGCCAAAGTCAAAGCACTTTTTTTAGTATTATTATTCATGAAGCCCATTCAGGGCTCAGTTCAGAGGACATTTGTAAGCTGTTGTCGAGCACCTGGGTCCCCTACTGTAATAAATGAGTCATTTATATGTGGAAAATGAAAAACCTACAATGTCAGCAAGACAGAAGCACAGAGAGAAGGTTGCAACAGGATTATGAGGCTCTAAATGCAAGATTAAAATTTATGAAATTGACAGAGTGGTGGAAAGGGCAAAACAGAGGAGATGAAAGAGTGGAAAATAGAAATAACAAGAGGAATTGCCTGTAAGACATTGTCCTTAATGTACATCACAGTTTATGGGTGAGTGGATGTCATCTCATTTTACACAGCTGCTGTGCAGTGGGCATCACCTAACATGACACAACTAACTGGGAAGATTGAACTAGTAAATTTAGAGGGTAAAGTTGAACTTATAGGGACTCATTTAAAGGGCCTGGCCTAATACGGACTAATCATGTATAAAGTAAACTTGCCTATTAGTGACTTTTTTAAAAGGTAAACTGGCCTTATGTGCAGTAATTCAGAAGGCAATTTACCTAGTAGGGCATAGTTTAGCAGTTAAGCCACTCTAGTTTAATATAATCTCTTAGGGGAAAGGACAGGACTTTTCTCTATTTTATACTGAACCAAGCATGCTGAGAGTCTTCAGCCACTAAAAATATAATAAAGGAACATAAAGAACTTCCAACCTATGGGTGATATCAACCTTCCTTAAACTACTTATCATGCTGGCACCAGGAATGAGCTGTCGTTAGGATAGGCCGTAATTCAGTTAAATAGTACATGTGGATTGTAAAATGGCTTTAAATTCTGATCTGTTACCCCACTGCTAATCCAAAGTAACATTACCTGAAGTCAGTGGGGTCACCCCAGATTTACACCAGGGTATTGAGATCGTAGTGATGCGGGAGAATTTGTAGCTGCTCTATTTTGTTTTCAAGCACAGCACTAAAAAACACTGCTTTGCCACCATTAACTGAAAATAGCAGGAAAACTGAAATGAAATAGGGTAAGAAACGGAGTGGCAGCAGTACACCCTAACACTGAGGTGCATACGTTAACAATCAAGCATATAGTAAAGAAATAAGGTAGTGGTTTCTAGTTTCAAAGGCTGGTAATTGTAAGTGTGCGATCAATGTTGGCACATAGAGAAGGATTTCTTGCCATCTGTAAGCAATAGCTCAACTGCCTCATGCAGTGAAGGATGCGGGTTCATATCCCGGATATATTTTTAGCCTTCCTTATTTAACTGTAGATACTTCTGTTGTCTCTACAAACAGTGAAACCTTTTTTGAATTTGGCTTAGCACTTTGCCTCAAAAATAACATGTGGCGTCAGTTCCACCAGTAATTCAGTGTGGAGTCAAAAGTATTTCTTTTTGTCAGTTTTAAATGTGTTGCCTTTCAATTTAATTGTCTCTTGTATTATGAAAAAGTGTATAAGGAGAGTGAGTGACATGCTCCATGTTCTTCATTATTCTACTGTGTCCCTGTTCTTCATCTGCTCATCTGAAAGCTTTTTCATGCCTCTAATCATTTTCATTGCCCTTCTCAGTCTTTATCTATTTCTACTATAACTTTTTTCAGCCGGGGTGATCGGACCAGGACTGTATTCAAGGTGAGGATGTACCTTTAGTTTAGATCATGCTATTATTATACTGATGCTATTGTTCTCTAACCATTTCTTAATGGAGTCTAACAACTTGTTTGCTTTCTTGCCCACCATTGCATATTGAACAGAGATTTTCACTGAGTTGTCAACAGTGATGACAAAGTCTATTCCCTGAGTGGCCCGTTACTTTAGAACACATCAATGTGTATGAGTCATTCAAATTGGTCTTTGCAACGTGTCTAACCTTATAGATCAGAACCTGGCTCTGTGAATGTAACTATTTTTATTTTAAAGTCTCAGTTCTTTGCAATGATCATTGATGCAATCCTTCGTAATTACATGGAAGTGACACCTCTGTCATTCGAACTGTTGGGATTTCGTGGTTCCCAATGAGTCTGATGCTGCGTAGAATCAAGGGACTTCAAGTCGATGCGATGTGATTGAACAAGGCTTTATTCAATATGTGCACAAGGAGAGCCCCTGATATAAAAAAATCAGGCAGAGCCTCTCCAGCAAGGAGCCCCTCCCCTTGCTATTTTATAGCACATGACACTTATATAACAAGTTACATAACAAGTTACGTAACATGAACCTCTAACCAATCAGATTTAACCTTTCCATCTATGGGTTTGTTTATCACATGCTCATAGTTCTCCATTCCACATGCTGAGCTCAACCCTCTCCCCCTGGCCTTCTCTAGAATGTTCCTAGGCTGGTGAGCCACAGCATGCTTCCCTATGCATAAGCACCCTGCAAACCACGTTTTATCCAAAATGAACCTAAGCATACCCTTCAGATCGGCAATTAATCTTCTGCAAAGAAACAAGGGGAAACATTAAAGAAGAAAAGGAAAAAGGAAGCAAGGAAAGAGAAAATTAAATGGAAACAATTTAACTGCTGCCTGGCTGTGGGTATTATGCATTTCCCATCCCTCTCTTCTTCCTCTTGGAATTAAAAATATGGTTCAAAAAGTCCAGCTATTTATCTAAGCATTAAGAAGGGGATGACCAAGACATTAAAATGTCTTCACAAGTTGTCAAGGTTCCTTCCCCACTCTGAACTTTAGGGTACAGATGTGGGGACCTGCATGGACACTTCTAAGATTAATTACCAGCTTAGATCTGGTATTGCTGCCACCACCCCCAAGCACTAATTTTCTTCCCTGGGTAGCCTTGAGAGACTTCACCAATTTCCTGGTGAACACAGATCCAAACCCCTTGGATCTTAAAACAAGGAGAAATTAACCATCCCTCCTCCTTTCTCCCACCAACTCCTGGTGGAACCAGATCCAACCCCCTTGGATTTAAAAAACAAGGAAAAAATCAATCAGATATTAAGAAAAAGGCTTTTAATTAAAGAAAAGAAAGGTAAAAGAAAACCCTCTGGGAGAGATTAGCATAACAGCTACTCTCACAGACAACAGATTCCAAACACAGAGGATGTTCCCCTGGGCAAAAATCTTGATACACACAAGAATATCCAAATTTGATAATTCCCTTAATGGTACCAAGACAAGTTACAAAGAAAATAAACATAAACCTATTTATCCCTTTCTAAAACTTACTACTCTGATAAGAGGCTGGTTCCTTGATCTTTTTCATTCCGGCTGAAACTGAGACTGACTAAACAAAGGAAAACTTCCCTCCTTCCTTTTGAAACATCTTGTTCCCCCACTGGTTCCTCTGGTCAGGTGTCAGCTAGTCTAGGTGAACTTCTTAACCCTTTGCAGGTAAAAGAGGCATTAACCCTTAACTATCTCTTTATGACACAAGTGGATGTGGATCCACTGCAGCATGTAATATGCTCTCACCAATCTGTCACAGTCGAGACAAGCTGAAGCACTGGAGCAGCAGGAACTTTCACATGGCCTTCACAATGAGCCCTATAAGGTATGTCCACAATTAGACACCGGTGGCTCACCCATGCCAGCTGACTGGGGTTAAGGGGCTGTTTAATGGTGGTGAAGATGTTTGGGCTTGTGCTTCAGCCAAAGCTCTGGGACTCTCCCACCTACATTCCCTAAATCCATGGGGGCTACTGCAGAAATCAAATTCAAGTTCGGGTTGATGGGGGTGGGGAAAGGTAGAGAAAAGTGGGTGAGCCTAGAGTAGCAAGTTTGTTTTTAAAACTCTGGTATCAGAGGGGTAGCCATGTTAGTCTGGATCTGTAAAAGCAGCAAAGAATCCTGTGGCACCTTATAGACTAACAAAAGTTTTGGAGCATGAGCTTTCGTGGGTGAATACCCACTTCCTCAGATGCATGTAGTGGAAATTTCCAGGGGCAGGTATATATATGCAGGCAAACTAGAGATAATGAGGTAATTCAATCAGGGAGGATGAGGCCCTGTTCTAGCAGTTGAGGTTTGAAAACCAAGGGAGGAGAAACTGGTTCTGTAATTGGCAAGCCATTCACAGTCTTTGTTCAATCCTGAGCTGATGGTGTCAAATTTGCAGATGAACTGAAGCTCAGCAGTTTCTCTTTGAAGTCTGGTCCTGAAGTTTTTTTGCTGCAGGATGGCCACCTTAAGGTCTGCTATAGTGTGGCCAGGGAGGTTGAAGTGTTCTCCTACAGGTTTTTGTATATTGCCATTCCTAATATCTGATTTGTGTCCATTTATCCTTTTCCGTAGCGACTGTCCAGTTTGGCCGATGTACATAGCAGAGGGGCATTGCTGGCATATGATGTCGTATTTTACATTGGTGGACGTGCAGGTGAATGAACTGGTGATGGTGTGGCTGATCTTGTTAGGTCCTGTGATGGTGTTGCTAGTGTAAATATGTGGGCAGAGTTGGCATCGAGGTTTGTTGCATGGATTGGTTCCTGAGCTAGAGTTACTATGGTGCGGTGTTCAGTTACTGGTGAGAATATGCTTCAGGTTGGCAGGTTGCCTGTGGACGAGGACTGGCCTGCCACCCAAGGCCTGTGAAAGTGTGGGATCATTGTCCAGGATGGGTTGTAGATCCCTGATGATGCGTTGGAGAGGTTTTAGCTGGGGACTGTATGTGATGGCCAGTGGAGTCCTGTTGGTTTCTTTCTTGGGTTTGTCTTGCAGTAGGAGCCTTCTGGGTACACGTCTGGCTCTGTTGATCTGTTTCCTTATTTCCTCGTATCATACCTTTAGTCCCAGATTTGGACCTTAGCGTCCAAAATATGGGGCTTAGCATGAAAACCTCCAAGCTTAGCTACCAGCTTGGACCTGGTACTTGCTGCCACCACCCAAAAAATTAGAGTGTTTTGGGGCACTCTGGTCCCCCTGGAAAACCTTCCCTGGGGACTCCAAGACCCAAATCCCTTGAGTCTCACAACAAAGGGAAATAATCCTTTTTCCCTTCCCCCCTCCAGGTGCTCCTGGAGAGATACACAGATACAAGCTCTGGGAATCCAAACAGAGTGACTCCCCCTCTCCGTTCCCAGTCCTGGAAACAAAAGCACTTTCCTCTTCACCCAGAGGGAATGTAAAATCAGGCTAGCAAATCCAACACACACAGATCTCCCCCTGATTTCTTCCTCCCACCAATTCCCTGGTGAGTGCAGACTCAATTTCCCTGAAGTAAAGAAAAACTCCACCAGGTCTTAAAAGAAAGCTTTATATAAAAAAGAAAGAAAAATACATACAAATGGTCTCTCTGAATTAAGGATACAAAATACAGGGTTAATTGCTTAAAAGAAATATGAATAAACAGCCTTATTCAAAAAGAATACAAATCAAAGCACTCCAGCACTTATATTCATGCAAATACCAAAGAAAAGAAACCATATAACTTACTATCTGATCTCTTTGTCCTTACACTTAGAAACAGAAGATTAGAAAGCAGAAACTACTTCTCCAAAGCTCAGAGAAAGCAGGCAGACAGAAAACAAAGACTCAGACACAAAATTCCCTCCACTCAAAGCTGAAAAAATCCGGTTTCCTGATTGGTCCTCTGGTCAGGTGCTTCAGGTGAAAGAGACATTAACCCTTAGCTATCTGTTTATGACACGCCCCCCAAATTGCAGACAGTGGGGAAGCTCACTGGCGGCGATTTCCTTCTAGAACTTGAAAATAAACAGATTACTACAACACATGCACCTTGACATATACTACTAAGTATATAACTAACAGACTTCTACATTTTAAGAACACTTTTTAACTACTGAATTCTGGGAAACTCTCATGGGAGAGAGCATCAGCAACTTTGTTAGAAGCTCCTGTGATGTGTTGAATTTCAAAATCAAAATCTTGGAGAGCTAAACTCCAACGAAGAAGTTTCTTGTTGTTCCCCTTGGCAGTATGAAGCCACTTTAGTGCAGCATGGTCAGTTTGTAGTTGGAACCGCCGTACCCAAACATATGGGCGTAGCTTTTCCAGTGCATACACAATGGCATAACATTCCTTTTCACTGACTGACCAGTGACTTTCCCTCTCAGACAGTTTCTTGCTGAGAAACACGACAGGATGGAAGTTGTGATCTGTTGCTTCCTGCATGAGCACTGCTCCTATACCACGCTCAGATGCATCCGTGGTTACTAGGAATGGCTTGTCAAAGTCCGGGGCCCTGAGCACAGGGTCAGACATGAGCGTTGCCTTAAGCTGGGTAAAGGCCTTTTGACACTCATAAGTCCACTTAACTGCATTTGGCTGGGTCTTTTTGGTCAGGTCAGTCAGTGGGGCAGCGATTTGGCTGTAGTGTGGTACAAATCGCCTGTAGTATCCGGCCAAGCCTAAGAAGGATTGGACCTGCTTCTTGGACCGTGGGACAGGCCACTTTTGGATAGCATCCACCTTGGCCTGTAGGGGGTTTATGGTTCCTCGACCCACCTGGTGCCCCAGGTAAGTCACTCTGTTTTGGCCTATTTGACACTTTTTGGCCTTAACAGTTAGTCCGGCCTGCCTGATGCGCTCAAAGACCTTTTCCAGGTGTAGTAGGTGTTCGGGCCAGGAGTCTGAAAAAATGGCCACATCATCGAGGTAGGCAACTGCAGATTCTCCCAGTCCAGCTAGTAGACCATCTACCAGCCTCTGGAAGGTGGCGGGTGCATTTCAAAGGCCGAAAGGAAGGACATTGAATTCATACACCCCCGCATGGGTGACGAATGCTGACCTCTCCTTGGCAGGTTCATCTAGTGGCACTTGCCAGTACCCCTTGGTTAAGTCTATTGTAGAGATGAACTGGGCACGTCCCAACTTCTCCAATAGCTCATCGGTGCGTGGCATTGGATAGTTGTCCGGACGAGTTACCGCATTTAGCTTACGGTAGTCCACGCAAAAGCGTATTTCCCCATCTGGTTTGGGTACCAGAACCACTGGAGATGCCCATGCACTGGTAGATGAGCGGATTATACCCATCTGTAGCATGTTCTGGATCTCCTGTTCTATAGCAGCTTGGGCATGAGGAGACACCCGGTAGGGTGGGGTTCTGATTGGGTGAGCATTACCTGTATCAATGGAGTGGTATGCCCGTTCAGTCCGTCCTGGGGTGGCTGAGAACAACGGGGCGAAGCTAGTGCACAGCTCCTTGATTGGTCGCCGCTGCAGACGTTCCAGGGTGGTTGAGAGGTTCACCTCTTCCACGCCACCATCTTTTTTCCCGTCGTAGTAGACACCGTCAGGCCACTCAGCATCATCTCCCTGGACTGTAAACTGACAAACCTGTAAATCTCTGGAATAGAAAGGCTTGAGAGAATTAACATGGTACACTTTAGGCTTTAGTGAGGAATTGGGAAATGCTATGAGGTAGTTTACAGTTCCCAGGCGCTCTTGGACCGTGAATGGCCCTTCCCATGATGCTTCCATCTTATGGGCCTGTTGCACCTTCAAGACCATAACCTGGTCTCCTACCTTGAAGGAACGGTCTCTGGCATGTCTGTCATACCAAGCCTTTTGCTCTTCCTGAGCATCCTTTAGGTTCTCTCTAGCAAGGGCTAAAGAGTGTTGGAGGGTGCTTTGTAGGTTGCTTACAAAGTCCAGAATGTTAGTTCCTGGAGAAGGCGTAAACCCCTCTCATTGCCGCTTCACCAACTGTAATGGTCCCTTAACCTCGTGACCGTACACAAGTTCAAATGGTGAAAACCCTAAACTGGGATGTGGTACAGCCCTGTAGGCAAACAGCAACTGCTGCAACACTAGGTCCCAATTATTGGAGAATTCGTTGATGAATTTTCGTATCATGGCCCCCAAAGTTCCATTGAACCTTTCCACCAGGCCATTGGTTTGATGGTGGTACAGGGTGGCAACCAAGTGATTCACCCCATGAGTTTCCCACAGTTTTTCCATGGTCCCTGCCAGGAAATTAGACCCTGAATCTGTAAGGATGTCGGAGGGCCAACCTACCCTGGCAAAGATGTCTGTTAGGGCCAGGCACACAGTGTTAGCCCTGGTGTTGCCTAGAGCTACTGCTTCCGGCCATCGGGTAGCAAAGTCCACTAAAGTCAGTACGTACTGCTTTCCTCTGGGCGTCTTTTTTGGGAAAGGGCCCAGAATATCCACAGCTACTCGCTGAAATGGGACCTCAATTATGGGGAGTGGCTGGAGAGGGGCCTTGACCTGGTCTTGAGGCTTTCCCACTCTTTGGCATACCTCACAAGACCGGACATACTTGGCAACATCCTTGCCCATCCCCTCCCAGTGGAAGGACTTCCCCAACCTGTCTTTGGTTCTGTTCACCCCAGCATGGCCACTGGGATGATCATGGGCTAAGCTTAAGAGCTTCCCCCGGTACTTAGTTGGAACCACCAACTGTTTTTGCGGCTGCCATTCTTCCCGGTGTCCACCAGAAAGAATTTCCTTGTATAAAAGTCCATGGTCTATAACAAACCGGGATCGATTAGAAGAGCTGAGAGGCGGTGGGGTGCTCTGTGCCGCCGCCCAAGCTTTCAGAAGGCTGTCATCTGCTTCCTGCTCAGTCTGGAACTGTTCCCTTGAGGCTGGGGTCACCAGTTCTTCCTCAGACTGTGGACTTGGGCTTGGTCCCTCTGGAAGCGATATAGGTGATGGAGTTGTTTCCGTTGCTGGTGTACCGCTCTCCGCTGGTGCACCTGAGGTTATTTCAGGCTCTGGCTGAGCCTTTTGGGTATGGCTGTCTGTTGCTTCTGCCAGTTTTGGCTCTTTGGCGCCCTCTGGCGTTGAGTTTGAAGATGGGGTTGCAATTGCTGGTGCTGGTTGCTGTTCCAGTTCCGGGCCTGGGACTGGAGGTGCTGTGGCTGTTTCAGTGGTTGGCATGGAATCTGGATCCACTACCTCTGTCTGGGTCTCTGGTAACACAGACGGGGCCTCTGTGGACGGCTCAGGAACAGGAATAGATCTGGAAGCTTGCCTGGTTTGGCTACGAGTAACCATTCCCACTCGCTTGGCCCGCTTCACCTGGTTGGCCAAGTCTTCTCCCAGTAGCATGGGGATAGGATAATTGTCATAGACTGCAAAAGTTCACATTCCTGACCAGCCTTTGTACTGGACAGGCAGTTTAGCTGTAGGCAAGTCTACAGCTTGTGACATGAAGGGGTAAATTGTAACTTTGGCCTTTGGGTTGATGAATTTGGGGTCAACGAAGGATTGGTGGATAGCTGACACTTGTGCCCCCGTGTCTCTCCACGCAGTAACCTTCTTTCCGCCCACTCTCAAATTTTCCCTTCGCTCCAAGGGTATTTGAGAGGCATCCGGGCCTGGGGATCTTTGGTGTGATGGTGGTGTAATGAATTGCACTCGCATGGTGTTCTTTGGACAGTTGGCCTTGATATGTCCCAGTTCATTACACTTAAAGCATCTTCCATCTGATGGGTCACTGGGCCGAGGTGAGTTACTGGAGACTGGTGAGGTGGAAGAGTAGGGTGTCTGTGGCTTTACTTGGGTGGTATGTGGGGTCTTTGGCTGTCCTCGGTTGTAGGGTTTATGGTCTGTGTGCCTCCTGGGGTAATCGTTCCCCTTGACAGTAGCTTTCTTGCTTTCTGCCACTTCCATCCATTTGGCTCCAATCTCCCCCGCCTCAGCGAGATCTTTGGGTTTTCCATCTTGTATGTACCGTGTGATGTCTTCAGGAACACCATCCAAGAACTGCTCCATTTGTATGAGGAGGTGCAGTTCTTCCAAGGTTTTAACATTGTGTCCTGATATCCAGGCCTGATAATTTTTTGCAACGTAGTAGGCGTGTTTGGGAAATGACACATCTGGTTTCCACTTTTGGGTTCTGAAGCGCCGACGGGCATGATCTGGGGTTATCCCCATTCTGTATCTGGCCTTGGTTTGAAAAAGTTTATAGTCATTCATTTGCTGCTTAGGCATTTCAGCTGCCACCTCTGCTAAAGGTCCACTGAGCTGTGACCTCAATTCTACCATGTACTGGTCTTCGGGGATGCTGTACCCAAGACAGGCTCTTTCAAAATTTTCCAAGAAGGCCTCGGTGTCATCACCTGCCTTGTAGGTGGGAAATTTCCTGTGCTGTGGAGCAATAATTGGCGCCGGGTTGTTAGGGTTGGCTGGCACATGCAGCCCAGCTTTTGCCAAGTCCAGTTCATGTTTTCTCTGTTTTTCCTTCTCTTCATTCTCTTTTTGTTGTTTTTCCATTTCTTTTTGTTGTTTTTCCATGTCTCGGCGGTGGGCCGCCTCTTCTTCTTGCTTCCTTCTGTGGGCCAACTCATCTTCTGCTTGTTTCCTTCGGTGGGCCAACTCTTCTTCTTCTAGTTTTCTTTTGTGTGCTGCCTGTTTGATTTGTTCTTCTCTTTCTTTCATCTCCATCTCTTTTTGTTTTATTTCCAGTTGTCGCCTGTGTTCAGCTTCTTTGATTTGTTCTTCGACCTCAGTTTTTGCCTTAGAAGTCATGGTTCCTGTTTTCTTGGGTTGGGGTGCCCTCCGGTGTTTATCTTCTGCCCTGCAGGCTCTGTTGCCTCCTAGAGTCTGCCTAGCAACAGTGCCTTTAGCTAATCTTCAATGTTAAGTAAACCTGAAAAAACACTTTATTTGCATGTATATAGTGCTGGTAATGACTCTCAATGGGAGAGCTATTGTCACAAAAGACCCTTAACAGCCTCTTCATGGCTTCTTGCTTATTATGCAAGCCACAAACTGCCAGAGAGAGCAGAAAAAAAAATTCTCTCTGGTTCCCTTTTAAAACCAAACTGTTTCTCTCTGCTAAAAAGCCCTTAGCAGAGAAAAGAAAAATATAATATTCCTACTGGCTTCTGGATTTTGTCTATCCCGTAACCGCTGCACACCATGTCATAACTCTAGTCCCAGATTTGGACCTTAGCGTCCAAAATATGGGGGTTAGCATGAAAACCTCCAAGCTTAGTTACCAGCTTGGACCTGGTACTTGCTGCCACCACCCAAAAAATTAGAGTGTTTTGGGGCACTCTGGTCCCCCTGAAAAACCTTCCCTGGGGACCCCAAGACCCAAATCCCTTGAGTCTCACAACAAAGGGAAATAATCCTTTTTCCCTTCCGCCCTCCAGGTGCTCCTGGAGAGATACACAGACGCAAGCTCTGGGTATCCAAACAGAGTGACTCCCCCTCTCCGTTCCCAGTCCTGGAAACAAAAGTACTTTCCTCTTCACCCAGAGGGAATGCAAAATCAGGCTAGCAAATCCAACACACACAGATCTCCCCCTGATTTCTTCCTCTCACCAATTCCCTTTTGAGTACAGACTCAATTTCCCTGAAATTTCCCAGAAAAGAAAACTCCAAAAGGTCTCAAAAAGAAAGCTTTATATAAAAAGAAAGAAAAATACATACATATGGTCATTCTGTATTAAGGTGACAAAATACAGGGTTAATTGCTTAAAAGAAATATGAATAAACAGTCTTATTCAAAAAGAATACAAATCAAAGCACTCCAGCACCTATATTCATGCAAATACCAAAGAAAAGAAACCATATAACTTACTATCTGATCTCTTTGTCCTTACACTTAGAAACAGAAGATTAGAAAGCAGAAACTACTTCTCCAAAGCTCAGAGAAAGCAGGCAGACAGACAAAAGACTCAGACACAAACTTCCCTCCACCCAGAGTTGAAAAAAAATCTGGTTTCCTGATTGGTCCTCTGGTCAGGTGCTTCAGGTGAAAGAGACATTAACCCTTAGCTATCTGTTTATGACACAATATAAATCAGGAATAACTACAACTGAAGTCAATGGACAGACACCTGTATTAGTGAGAAGACAGGCTCATAGTGTCCAAGGACAGACCCAGCGATAAATGAAAGGGAACGTAGAACTGCTATGGCTATTTTTTCAATATATAGCAAAAGTTGTTCTGTGCTAAACTTTCTTACATTAACCTAAATGAAGCATCTGCTATTGCTCCTCCTTTGGAAGCATGAGTGACCTATACAGCCTGAACATAAGCAGTAGACAACTAAAATCAGACCCTTAAAATTTAGGAGATTGGCCTCTTGGAAAATGATTACATTCAGTCAGTCTTGAGAGTTAGCTTGCCATTACACGCAGGCACTCTCTTTTTCCATCAGCAAGAATAAAGTTACAGGGAAACAGAAGCTCAGTGAACCAAAACTGTAACAAGATTTAATAGGAAAAGGTATTTGCCTTTTCCTTTCTTTTTTTTGGGGGGGGGGGAGGGAAGGGGGAGAACTAATGTTCCCATTCCAGCCTTTTAAAGTATTTATTCACAAGCACATGAAACATTAACACACCACGGTCTTGAAGCAATTTAAAAAGAAATACATTTTCAGAGGCAACAGAACAGCAGCAGGAGCTGACATCTTACAGTTGGTAACAGAGTTATACTCTCGCTTCAGAGGCAGTTGGACAAATTAAGCCTTATATCAAGGTAAGGATATACTTCACCCACATCTGTAAGTGTTGCAGAGTTCTAGGCTAGCTGAAGCTGTCCTCCTATACAGGAGGACAGCTAGCTGGCTGCAGAGCCGGCTCCAGGTTTTCTGCCACCCCAAGTGCCCCCCCCCCCCCAAAAAAAAAGCTGATGGGCCACAGCCAAAGTGCCGCCAAAGGGCACTGCTCCATTCTTCGGTGGCAGTTTGGCGGCAAGTCCTTCACTCCCCCTCTCTTCCTCTTCAGCAGCAGCTCAAAGAGGAAAAGAGGGATTAAAGGGCCCTGCCGCCAAATTCCCACCGAAGACCCAGACATGCCGCCCTTTGTATTGGCCACCCCAAGAACCTGGTTCCTTAGCTGGTGCTTGGAGCTAGCCCTGGCTGGCTAGCTAGAGAGTATCAGGTGGTGAAGTGTTGTAATGGTTAAGGCAGGGTCACATGCAATCTAAAACAAAACACCACTTTTCAGAAGTACAGGTGGCATGCCGTCATGGGATAACTGCCATTGGTTTTACGGTGGCCTGTGCCCCTGAAAAGGCTTTAGTGAATCAGTCTCAAACAGACAGCTTATTACATTGAAGGTGGGCTGTGACATTGCATGTGATATTTCTAACAGCGTGGAAATTCATGCAACCTGAGCCATAGTTGCCTGCTGATAATTGCCCCTGGGGAAGCACCAGCAGACCACTGAAGGCAATTCAACTACTAATAGGAAGTTACTGGTACCATGGTCTCAAGGCCATCACAGCTTACGGGTTAAGAGGCAGGCATACATTCTCATAAATTAAACTTTATAGCTCTAATTTCTCTTCTATTCAGCAAATGTTCCAGATTAAACCATGCATAGGTTGCAAACTCAGCACATTAGCAAGAATAATTAAGAAATTACTATTATAAAGTCTAACATATGAATAGTCCTATTGGATCAGATCAATTGTCCATCTAGCCTAGTATCTTGTCTTCTGACAGTGGCCAATGCCAGCTGTGTCAGAGGGAATGAACCAAACAGGACAATTTGTGTGTTGTCCAATCCCAGCTTCCGGCAGTCAGAGGTTTAGGGACACCCAGAGCATGGGGTTGTGTCCCTGACTATCTTAGCTAAGAGCCATTGATGAACATATCCTCTGTGAAATTATCCAGCTCTCTTTTTAAACCTATTTATACCTTGGACTTTCACAACATCTCATGGCAACAAGCTCCACGGGTTAACTGTTCGTTGTGTGAAGTAGTACTTTATTAAATCGGTTATTATACCTGCTATTTTCATTGAGTGATCCCTGGTTCTTGTGTTACATGATGCGGTAAATAACACTTCCTTATTCACTTTCTTTACACTATTCAAGATTTTATAGACCTCTATTATATCCGCCTTACTTGTCTCTTTCTTAAGCTGAACAGACCGTCTTTTTATCTGTCCTCATATGGAAGATGTCCCATATCTCAAATCATTTTTGCTGCCCTTCTCTGTACTACTTCCACTTTTATTATTATTATTATTATTTTTAAGAAGGAGAGACTAGAACTGCATGTGATCTTGAAGGTGTGGTCATTTCATGGATTTATAGAGTGGTATTATGATACTGTCTGTCTTATCTCTCATTCCTAATGGTTACTAATATTCTGTTAGTTTTTGTCTGCCACTGCACCTATCCACAATGACTCAGATCTCTGAGTGGTAACAGCCAATTTAGATCCCATCATTTTATATGGATAGGTGGGATTGTTTATTCCAATGTAAATTACTTTGGATTTATCAATCTTTAAATTCATCTGCCATTTTGCTGCCCAGTCACCCAGTAACTCTTCACAATCTGCTTGAGACTTGATGATTCTGAGTAATTTTGTATTGTCTGTAAACTATGCCACCTCACTGTTTACTCTTTTCTCCAGATTATTTATGAATATCTTGAACAGCACTGGTCCCAATACAGATCCTTGAAGGAAACCGGTATTTTCCTCCCTCCACTGTGAAAACTGACCATTTATTCCTACCCTTTGTTTCATCTTCTAACCAGTGACTGATCCATAAGAGGACCCTCCCTTTCATCCCATGACTGCCTACTTTGCTAAAGAGCCTTGAGAAACCTTGTCAAAGTCTTTCTGAAAGTCTTGTGCAAATGTGCTATTTGACTCATACCACCTTCAACCATCCAGTGACAGTCTTAGGACAAGTTACTTTTGTAAACTAAACTGAGATGGATATTGTCTTTGTACCTAATTAACAGCTCACTTTGTAAATACCAGGGTGATATTGGCAGAGTATGTTTCCAGTACTTCAGGACTGAGGTTTCCTAGATCTGACACTGTGCCATTAGAAAACCTGTTCACCACTGACCATGGAGCAGCAAGACAAACTGCAGAGTGTGCTATTGAAAACCACAACTACAGCTTTAAGTAATAAGGACTTGAGGTTTTTTGGAACAGAATTGTTATGGCATAGCATTTTTTCTTCAAGAAATGTTACATAAGCAGCAAATTTTGGTTTCCCTAGCTGATTTTATTTGTTTATAATGAAAGCAATCCTAATGCAGTCAGTTCTTATTATGACTTGTAATACTCATTTACAGGCACTCAATTTGCTCTAGTCCTATAATAAGATAGGACCTTTGCATGTAGCACTCGTGAATCGCTTACAAGAAATATACCACGGCAAGTTAGTTAGTTTTCAGAATTTTTGTTTTACTGCAACAAGTCCTAACATTATCCGTATTTCAAAACATTCAAAGCAAAGGACCATCTGTCGAAGATTAAAAGAAGAAAAGTTAAAGGTAATATAAGCAGAAAGAATTTGATTTCCAAGTTACAGAGTATGAATATGCATTTTCATGGGAAACTATGATTTAAACTCTTATGAACATAAATATAAGTCTGAAATATCAATTAAAGCATTTACAGGGCATTGGCTCCACTCTGAACAAGTGTAATCCTTGTCATTAAAAGGAAGACAAACACTCTGAAGCTTTTCCCAGAAATTACACAAAATAACAAGCCCCCCACTAATGTGAGGCTATGCTCTGTATAGTTCAGCAGCTCTGAACAATACATTTGGACGTATATCAACATATCCAGCTGCAAGGATCAGCAGGACACACCCTGTGGATCCAAGAGCAGTAATTCAGTGGATGGCATCAACTTTTGCCTAAAGCTCAGATAAACCATTTACTAGTCAGTAATGAGCAAATCAGACTGCTCGGTTTTTAAAATGTGTGTGCTTGCAAAGTGGGTAACTTACCCCACTCAATATATCTGTGTACAAGCTACATTAACTCAGAGTGTAATGAGTATGTAAATCTAAAGCTATAAAAATACTCTCAAATGCTTCCAGATAGTTTGTGCTGTTTTTTCCCCTCCTCTTAAAAAAAAAAAAAGAAGCTGTCTTGCAATGAGAAAAATAAAAAAAATCACTGGAGCTTCAGAAATTCAAAAATCAAATTTTGTGGTAGATTTATTAATTTGCTAGGATGTACAATCAGGGGACCACTTCTGAGCAGGAGACATTGAAATAAAGTTTATGGCTTTAAAGTCAAATTGAAACCAAGTATCAGTCACATTCAGGCAGCTGAAGATTAGCGCATGACAGATATATAGAGGCAAGGTACTGTCTTGACTGTTCTGTGGCAATGTTCCAGCAGTGTTACAGCAGTTTCTTCTTCTCAAACTCCTTCAGAGACAGACAGAGGAAAAAAAAGAAAAGACATATTACAGTTGTGACAAGAGTTTTCCAAAAAGCTGTCAGTTTCAGTATCCTTTTAAAAACACAAGCAAACTACATCAGAATGAGAGCACTTAGAAGAAATGCTATTCCAAATCACCCTTGTTTGGGTCTGTTTAAAATTTCCCCATATACAGATTCACTCATAACTTCATTTTCACATTGCAACTTGGTTTTGTTGACACGTTCTTAAACAAGATATAGCACATTGAAAATATTGACAGTCTTACATCTTCCTTTTATTATTAAATGCATCTGCCCATACCATTATTTATATATATAAAAATATCCGCTCCTGCCTTTATCTCAAGTGAAGCTGATCTTTGGAATTAAAGACATGGCAGAATTTTGCTGTCAAATTTTGGAAAAAAATGAACAGATTTCCTAGTCGCCTTCCCCTCTACCTACTAGCATGATGGACAACATGCCTCAATTTTCAATCAGAACCTTAAACACCAACAGGGAAATCGTAGTACCAAGTTAAAATTAGGAGATAGTGGATTCCAGAGGAGAGGAGGAGGAGGAAAATATCTCTCCCCATCTCATACCCCAAAAAGAGTCCATGGCAGATGCAGGAGAGGAGGGGAAAACAAAACAAAACCCTGTTGTGAGGAACCTGTAACACTAACTCAGCCTCATCTAAATATGATGTTGTCAAGGCACTCCTGTTGCCCCCCAGCTGTGGTCTAACATTCTTTCAGTGAATTCTTATAATGGTGCTGCATAAGAACAGCAGTTTGCATTTCAGCTCTTTAAAGAATTGACTAGAAATGGTTAAGAGTAATAATTTAATTTTTTCAGTCCACGGGCTGAACGAAACACATCCCAAAACAATTCTGTTTGGAACTAAAACTGAACTCTTCAGCTAAATTTCAAAATAGTCAAAATGAATTGTTTCAACTTCTTGGGGAAAAAAAAAATAAATTTCCAACTCGAAACCCATTTGAATTTGTGAATAGTTTTGCTGACCTGAAAAAAATGCATTTTTTGGTGAATTTCCTATTTTCTGAAGAAGTTTCACACAGCTTTAGTTAAGACCTCCATTTTAAAGTATGCAGAAATACAGCCGAAAAAGTGTACATTTTCTAAATATCTTGCTGCGCAACGTAGGCAGTTATCCCGAAAGAAAAGCAAAGAGTTAAAATAAATGTTAAGTGACTGTGTCTACTTTGAAAAAATCAGGGCTAGATCCACAAAAAGGCCTTAGGTATCTACCTGCAGCTGTGGGCAGCACAAAGATCCTCAAAACCCATGCTCAGCTGTCACCTAATGCTGGAGACACCTAAAGTCCCTAAGCTCTAAACTTCCACCATTCAAGTTCCGAAGGCATCCTACTTTTCTGCCAGTGAGCATGCGCACAGCCACATCAGTCTAGAGCCCAGTTTCATACTTAAGCCCTTGGGGGGCGGGGAGGGGAGAAGAGATCAAAATAGGCTTTCTGGGAGATCTAAGTTCCGTTGCGCAGTCTGCCCGATGCGGAGAAGGCATTCCAGCTTGGGTCTCCCATCTCTCAGGTGAGTGCCCAAACCACTGGTCAATAGAATCACTCATTCTCTTTGGCTCAATGAATATTTAATTTATACCCAAAGGAACAACTTCAACAGGTGAGAATGAGTCTGCAACACCAGAATACCCCATAGTCCAATGTTTAGGGGAAATTCCTGCCCCCTTCTCAACATTTCCAACTGGCTAGCTTAGCCCTCGTCCAGACTAACCCGCGGCATCGGCGGGTTAAAATCGATTGCTCGGGGATCGATATATCGCGTCTAGTCTGGACGCGGTGTATCGATCCCCGAGCGCGCTTACATCGATTCCGGAACTCCATCAATCCGAACGGAGTTCCGGAATCGACACGGAGAGCCGCGGACATCGATGGAGCCCCGTCCAGACTGGTGAGTACCTCGATTTTAGAAATTCGACTTCAGCTACGTTATTCTCGTAGCTGAAGTTGCGTATCTAAAATCGATTTTAATTCCTAGTCTGGACGTGGCCTTAGGCAGCTCCAATGTTGAACGTGTTGGCTTTCGTGGATCCCATCTGTAGGCTTCTAACTCTCCCTACGAGTTGTACAGAGAATCTAGGCTCTAACTCAGGGCTGTGGATTCCACCAGATGACAAGATGCTTAGAAGTTCAGTATTGCAATTTGCTGAGTGTTGCAATGCCTAAGACCCTTTGTAGATCTATGCGGGAGAAATCAGGAAAGAGTTAAACTTCTGTATGAGGTACATGATTGTTATGAATTGTGTGCATGTGCCCAGGAATATGAATTAGCCGTTTTTCTTTTTTTTAAGTCAAAATTCTTAAAATGACATCAATAGATAGCTGTGGAAAAAGATAAGATAGTCCATGCACTATTACAAAGGTACTTAGTATCTGTAATGAAAAAACAAAAAAGGGGTGTTTTCTGATCAAGAATCAACTTAGGATCAGATGATATTTAGCTGCTGTTAAAGAAGAAGAGTGGTGTTAGTCTGTTACTGAGACAAATATAATTCTCTGAATTTTGCCATATGGCTTTGATAAAGGAGAACATGACACATAAAGCTGCTTGCGTGAATAAAAATTCAGCTGCAACTGTTATTTAATGGCTTTTTTTGTTCAGTAGAGCCACTACATACCAAGATGCAGTTTTAAATAGACTTAAATGAGGAAACAGTGTATTATAACTGTTCACTGGGAAGAAGCAAAACTGACACAAAAGCAAAAGGCAGCTTTCAAATGTCTATTTTTCTGGTTACGCTAGCTAAATGCCATCATTTCAAAGCACTTATGAGAACCATGTAACTAACCTTGTGTATAGTGCTACCCAGCTGAGCAGGAGACATACTGACAACAACGCCAGCATTTTGAAGAGCAGCAATTTTCTCTTTAGCACCACCTTTTCCCCCAGCAATGATTGCCCCAGCATGACCCATTCTTCTGCCAGGAGGAGCAGTCAGACCAGCTATGAATGACACTACAGGCTTGGCATTTGGACCCTGTGGTGAAAGAAGAGACACTGTTAGCATGAAAGAGATGAACCACTTCCAGCCAAGTGCTCAAAAGGGTAGCAGGGGGGAAGGCAAGAACTAGACATCTAGACTCGGGAAACCCCGCAGGCAAGGGACATGAAAGCACTGGCCTAGGATACTTAGAATGGCTTCTCTCAGAAGAAGTGTGCATGTAAACAGCAGTCATAAATATAAAACAGTTCTTCTACAGTGCAGCCATATATGGGTCACAAAACAATTAAAATATAAGCTGGGTTCTTGTAGCCATCTTAGTCCCAAGATATTAGAGAGACAAGGTGTAGGAGGTAACATCTTTTACTAGACCAACTTCAGCTGGTGAGAGAGAAGCTTTGAGCTACCCAAAGGCTCTTCTTCTAGCAGACAGCGCTGCAGAACTGTGTGTCTAAAGTTCTCAAGAGTGTCCTTAAATCCTACATTTAACTGGCTTTAACCGCATTTTCCACACTTTCTAGCAATGGCTTTTTATTAATTGAGAACAAGACAAGCTTCTCTACAGTGGTAAATGCTTAAAACAAGGTGCACATTTAATGGGGTCTTTTGGAACGAGTGGGACATTCTCTTAAACGTACGGAATTATTTTCCTTCAAGAACGCTGCTGCATCTTCTTCAGCATTGCCTCCAATCTCACCAATCAATATTATCCCCTCTGTTTGGGGATCCTTCAGGAAGACATCAAGACAGTCAATAAAATTAGTTCCATTGAATGGATCTCCTCCAATCCCTGAAAGGAATTAAAACACAAACACGAGTAAATGTGAACATGAACCACCAAAACAGACAAATTTAGTTTCAGTCTATTATTATTTGTATTACATTGGCACTTTTCCCCCCAAGATTTGGCCCCTCTCTGCAAGGTATTGTATACACAGTACTAGACAATCACTGCCTCAAATTCTTATAAACTGAATAGATAAAAAGTGCACAGAGCTGGGGGGGGGGTGCAGAGAAATTATTAATCCCATTTTACAGATGGGAAAGGGAGGCATAGGCAGATTAAGTGACTTGCCCAAGGTCATATAAGATGCCAGTGGACTGGGATTGAGAGGATCCCAGCTCTACAAGTCAAAACACCCAACAACCAAACATGTAGTGGCAAGTATTTCAAACACTAGAATAAGGCTGTCTTCGCTGCCAAGAAAGGTATGTTTTATAGTGCGATGGATGACTAATGCCAGTTAATTCACTATCCAGTCCAAGTGGAGACAAGGCACAGGTAATTTTTGCCTCAATGCAGCTAGGCGAGGTGAGCCTTAGGCGGAGGGCATAGTTAACTCACCTAGCAACATAAAATCTACCCTGTAGGATTTTATGGCAAGATAACTGACTTGCATTAATAATCTCACTGTAAAAAAAACCTCTCTTTTTTGGACAGTGAAAACATAGCCTAAAATGAAGAGCTCATCAAGTTTGGAAACCCAATACACATAAGTCAGAGTTTTTTAAAATTTAAGGTCGACATACATCTGTGTGTGCCAGTCTTTGCAAAACAAATAAGAATGTAATGGACGTGACAACTCCCGTTCACCCGTAGTCAGGTTTAAGGAACGTGCTCAGAACTGTCAGTGTGAGGATACCTGCCTTGCCACTGTCTCTGCTGTACAGAGTCCATGGACAAAAGATTTTCAAGCAATCTGACATTTCCAGCCCAAAGAAAACCAGTCTTTACCACCTTTGCTCCCACACTGTACTTCCAAGCCAGAGATGACCAGGATAATCTGCCATTAGCAGGCATGAAATGTCGTATGTACAAATTTTAAACACTGAAAGATAGTTTAATCTAAAGGCTAACTAAGTGTATATCTAGATTTGAGCTGTCAGGTGTGATCCCCACACTTTCTCTGCTTAAGCTAGCACCTAAAAATAGCAATGTGGCTGCTGTGGCACCTTGGGCCAGCCACCTCAAGTACAAACCCGTCCGAGTCCTGCGTATGTACTCTGGCAATCAGCCCGAGCCGCCATGGACACACTGCTATTTTTAGGTATTAGCTCAAGCAGAACTAATGCAGGTATCGCACCTAGAAGTTCAAAAGTAGACATACCCTAAGGGTTGTATCTTTTAAAAACAAGACTCAAAGCAACTCTGCTCTCTCAAAACAGTTTCTGTGGCTAAGTGCCATAGCTTGATTTTTATTCCATGAACACGTGATGTCTTTGGGGCACGGGCTGTTCTAGGTTTGTGGAGCACCCACCACAACAGGACCCAATCCTGGATAGGGCCTGAAGGTGTCACTGCATTATAAACAAAAATTACAAATGTGCGCTATATTCTCCAATAGTGTAAATGAGTGAAACTTTTTACACCAATAGTAAACTTCTTGGGCCAAATTTTCTAAGATAAGAAGCTATATTTTCTCTGTTGTGCCTTAAAATAAAACTAAAACCACAGAGGTTCCTGCATATTGGCAGTTTTCCATGCAAGACTGCTTTGGCCAGGCTTCGAACATAAGAGTTAGTTAACAGAAAAGGCTTGTTATAGTCTGCTGAATTGCAATTGTTATTGATGAAAAGTGCCTGAGTTAGTTGGTTAAAAAGGTGTAACATTTCTAACCAAAATTAAAAGGCATTCAATAGTTTCTAGAATCTAATGTGTTGTGGTTCTTACACACTGACTGGGCCTGTCTTTAACAGAGGGTTTGGTGGAAGAAACCCACCAATACAGAAGGACTGTCCCAATCCAACTTGCGTCGTCTGATGTACAGCTTCATATGTCAGGGTGCCAGACCTTGACACAATACCTTAAAAGGAAGATGACAAGGTTGTTAATATTGTATGTAATGAACTGGTTTCTGGATATGCATTAGTACACATGTTCAGGGATATAACTTTAGAAGACCATAGGGAATATTCAATACTTCCCATATATACTTGCATACATATGAAGATTCATACTATATAGTATTTAAGATTAGGATTTGCCCTCCCCCTTGCTTTCTGATCAGCTTTCCTGCCACTTAGTTGTGAGTTATCTAAAGTTGTCCAGCAAGCCAGAAGCATTGGCCAAACAGCACTCCTCACAGTAGAGCTTTACACACAGAGCCCATTACAAAAGCAAACTGACAGTGGTTCTCAACCTTTTTAGAGTCAAGACCCATATATACATTTTGATGGCTTGTCATGACCCAGTAAATAAAAGTTTTAATACAAAAAAATCTGGCTTACTAAATATTTCTTTATCTGTATATTCTATATTGCAGGTAACAAAATAAGCAAGTACTAAATAAGTACATTACGTATACACCATAGTGGCAGTTCCTACAAATCCTGTCCAGCAGGACTAGCTGGGCTTGGCTCCCTGCTCTGGGGATTGCAACCATTGGGGCAGTAGTGTCATTCAAGTTTGGCCCAGGCCCCTTGATGGGGGGACAGCTGGATTAAATTTGTGGACTGGTATTGCACCTTGGTGCATGAGGTTGCAGTGCCAGTCACTCAAATTTCATGTGGCTGGTCCCATCCAGTCATCATGACAGAGGGGCAGCTGGGCCAAACCTGAGCACCACTGCAACCACTGTGGGGAGTCAAGCTAAGCCCAGTCAGTCTCTCAGGACAGAAGCCACAGGAGCAGCTGCTTTGAGGTGAGCGTGGGGTGGGCTGCAGCCTCCCCAACTTCAAGACCTAACCTCCCCGGGTTTCCTGTACTACCCTCTGGTCATGACCCAAAACTGGGTTGTCAAAAACATGTCTGTGGTGGGGCGGCTGCCCCACACAGTTAGATGGAAAATAAAGCAGCTCTCAGGGAGACTGTGCAAAACCTAAGCAATGGCAGGAGGTCTTGTAAATAGCCAATCAAGGGAAGGTTTGTTGGAGCAGCCAATCAGGGCCAGGGAGGGCCATATAAGAAGGGCTGCTCAACAGTGCAGATGCAGTCTCTCCCTGGAGTGCAAGGGAGAAGGACTGGCTGCCTTAGAGGAGTACCTTAGATTAAGCAGCGCTGGGCAGGGTGAGAGGAGCAATAGGGAGTTCCAGCCTGAGGACTGCCAGACTGACACCTCTGATACAAAGGGCCAGGAAGGTGCTAGGGCTATGGGGAAGTGGCCCAGGGAAACAGGTGGCAGGAGTTGGAGAAGCAGCAACACATGGCCACCGGCTATAGGGTCCCTGGGTCTGAATAAGTCTCAACTGGAGTACTGTCCCCCATACCGGGCACAACATTTCAGGAAAAATGAACAATCTGGAGAGCTATCCTGCCTGGTACCATTGAGCCGAGGATATCAAATAAGGAGTCTGATGGTTCCTCTACCTTCTCCACCTAGAGCGCCAGGTTAGAGGCAACTCTTTTCAACAGTTCCTGATGAGCCTTAGTATCATCCTGAGGAACTGGGTGAGGGGAGGGCCCGCAATCACCTCATCAGGCAAAGACGAGGAGGAAGAATCCAGTGCCATGGGGTCTGATGTGTCCATTGGTGGTCCAACTGGCTGATCCCTGGGATCCGTGTGAGACTGAGGAGTTCTCTCTTCAGGAATGGCTGACCGGGGGGAGGGAAGAATACTGAAGCTGATGGTTTCTCCAAGGCCCCCGCCACTGATCTGAGCCTTGTGAAAGCTGGGTAAAGCCTCATGGGTTCCACAGGTACCAGGCAGCCGGCCACTGGCCCTGGGGCCATGGAGTTGGCAGTACTGCTGACATTGAGGGAACCTCTCGTGCCGGATTTTGGCCTAGCGGCAATGACTTCTGCCCGGTGCCAGTGACCGAGGCTGAGTGGTTGCTCTCAGGCAACCACAAGCAAGTGGACTGGCAACCCTGTTTGCTGAGGTGCCTATCACTGCACCTTGATGGGGAGCAGTCTGCTCAGGATTAGTCCCTTCTGCGGGTCCTCTAAGACTGGCGGCATTTGGTGGATCAGAAATGGCGTTCCGGCGATCCACGCCTCACGCTGTTTGACCAGTACTGGGAACTGGAGTGGGTCAGCTGCTAGGAAGACTTTCCTCCCAACACAGGGGATCCGTGTCATGGTGACGCATACTGGCAAGCTGACGACGAGTGACTCCACTCCTGGGATCGACTGTCTTGGGCCCGCAACCAGTACCAAGCCATGGGTGAAGTGCTGGGCTGGTCTCGGTGCTGTTGATGCCAGAAAGGGCACAGCTCTACAGGCCTTTTCCAGGTCACCGGTGAGGTGTGTGTCAAGCCCTGTGGGCAGTGCCCTGAGGCCACAGAATGGCCAAGGCTTTGCCAAGCCTGCCTCTCTGCCTTTGAGGCCTGGTGGCTCCATGCAGGTGAGTTCTGGCGGGATGTCCCCTGCAATAGGGAGCGGTGCCACTGAGACAGGGACCTATAAAGGACTCAAGGCGGGTTTAGCCTTAGACTGGGGTACCACAGTAGCTGGAGTGGGCAGCACCGGTAGCGCCAGGATATCCTGCACTGCCTGCAGGGCCTCGGGTGTTGATGGGACCTCTAACTGAGGAAGGCCCGTGTCACTGTCCGGCGTGGCAGACATGGTCGGGGTGGGCTAGATCAATCGATCAGAGCTGGGCCCGACTCCCAGCTGGAGGTGCCGAGCTGCCCTCCTCTCCCTTGTGGGATGTAGATCTTCCTCTCCTGGTCTTTTGTCACTTGGCCAGTGCCAGGGAAGGCGATCGGTGATGGTCCATAAACAGCACCCATGGGGTGCTCCGCCCTGACGCTGCAGCACTCGGGGCAGAGTCAGACCTCAACTGCTCCAGTGCTGGATTGGAGCCACTTCGTAAGGAGCACTGACATGGATGTCTCCACTCCTTCTTGGTCTGAGGCTTGATGGACTTGCAGTCATGGCACTTGTTGCTTATATGTGACTCGCCCACACACCTTACACAACTGTTGTGTGGATCGCTGATGGGCACAGGTTTTTTGCAGCGATCGCACGGATTAAAGCATGACATGTCCCTAGGCCAAGTCCCGTTCAGGACTAACCAAGTCAAACACAAACCCTAAGGGATAACTTAGCTACGTACGACTATTTGACAAGAAAAAGTTCGTAACACTGAACAAAGCGAAAAGGCTAGCTGAAGGAGCTGACACTCCATCACCATCACTGCTGGCAATAAGGAACTGAGGGTGGGTGGAGCCACTGGCGCTCCTTATACCGTGCTATGTGCATGCCATTCTTGAGGGTGGTGGAGCCAGTCCCCTAGGGATACCACTGAAGGAAAAACTTCTGGCACCAGTGCATGGGGCGAGCACACACACCTAATATGAGCAAACACTGGAAGAAAAATTGTTCTCTGAACCTCTGAGGACAGGACAAGAAGCAACGGGCTTAAATTGCAGTAAGGACAGTTTAGGTTGGACATTAGGAAAAACTTCAAAACTGTCAGGGTGGTTAAGTACTGGAATAAGTTGCCTAGGGAGGTTGTGGAATCTGCATAATTGGAGATTTAAGAGCAGATTAGACAAATATCTGTCAGGAATGGTCTAGAACAGTGGTAGCAACCTAGGGCACGGGTGCCGAAGGCAGCATGCGAGCTGATTTTCAGTGGCACTCACACTGGCCGCTGTCCTGGGGGGCTCTGCATTTTAAATTTAGTTTTTAAATGAAGCTTCTTAAACATTTTAAAAATCTTATTTACTTTACATACAACAATAGTTCAGTTATATATTATCAACTTATTGAAAGAGACCTTCTAAAAATGTTAAAATGTATTACTGGCACACAAAACCTTAAATTAGATTCGGCACACCACTTCCGAAAGGTTGCCGACCCTTGGTCTAGATACTTAGTCCTGCCATAAGTGCAGATCTGGCCTAAATCTTCCCAGGTCCCTTCCAGTCCTATGATTCTGTCTACTAATTTAAATTTAATTCTTTCAAGCCTAACTGTGAACCTCTTCACCATCTGACACTCAGTCGGAGAGAATAAGGTAATTTTTTTTTTTTAACCGAGATCAAATATCCTTTAAACAGCTGGAGATTAAAAAGCAGAAAACGGGCTTTTTTGTTGTTGTTGTAGTTTATATTTCTTTAGAGTATTAATATATTACTATGAAGGGTCCAAAAATCCTTCAGAAATGTCAGGGGGAGGGGAGGCAGGAGGAGGAGGAGGGGAGAAAGAGGACAAGAGAGACCCAAGGAGCACATAGTACAAAAAGAGTGAGTCAGGGAGAGGGGTGCAAAGGTGCCATAAAGCTCACATTTGCACTCACAGGAGTCTTAGAACACTGCTGGCCGTGCTTCCATTGCGGGGTGGACAACACAGATGCGAGAAGATTAAGTACTTCATGGGCCTTGCCCTGGATTCTCTCTCTTTCAAACATTTTATGAGAATCTGACATCTCTTGCAGACATTTAGAAGAGGTTTGATTCAGAAGGGAATGCAAGACAACTTGAGATGATACCATCAAACCAATGCTTTATGACTATTAAAAGAATGTAGCTACAAAGGGCATACCTGCACTTGTCTTTGATTTTTCAGTTTCAGGTTTACGGCTACTTTTGAAATCAGATATGTGAACCGAATGCTAATACTTACTACCG
This sequence comes from Gopherus evgoodei, assembly GCF_007399415.2. Classification (NCBI taxonomy): domain Eukaryota; kingdom Metazoa; phylum Chordata; order Testudines; family Testudinidae; genus Gopherus; species Gopherus evgoodei. Next base: position 12,706,701 of record NC_044326.1, read on the forward strand.
CATCCAGCTTCTGCTTTCACCTTCGAATTTGCACTGCAGCGACACTAAACGCAAGAGTTTTGAAGCATAGCTAGCACACTCCTCTCCTTCTGGTTTTGACTCAGCATGTCCCAACTGGCAGTTAAGAAGCATGATCTTGCATGTAAAAATCTTGTGAAGAGTGACACCAGATGGTACACAATTCTGAAGTCAAACCAAGTGTACCCTGTCTAAAGTAGAAGCCCAAAAGCTCTATGTATAATAGTGCCTAATTTACATGGCATATCGTACGCTGTCGCTTTAACAAATAAAGTTTCTAGTGTTTTAAGAAGGGGAGTAGGAATCAAGACTCCAGACATCCATTCCTGGTTGTGTCATTGACCCAACGTGTGATGTTGGGCATGTCGCAGCCTGATATGGTCTGTCCTCCCTGCCCGCTATCTGAAATATGTACCCTATTTATCAAATATTCATCACCATGGCATATAGGTGCAGACAAATCAACATTAAGAGAGAAGCCTATTTTCCTCCCTCTTATAAACTCCCTTTCCTCTTAAAACCCTCGGAGTGCTGAGAAGACAAGTGTCTAGGAATTTGATTCTTCAAAATCCTCAGATAATGTTTTTAGAGCTCCTTTTAAGAAAACAAAGTGGCTCACATTGCCTCAAGAATCCTTTCTAACCCCTTGCTTGCAATACTTCTGCACAAGCGATGTCTGTGGCAAAATAAGGGGCTTCAATCCCCAGAACTGTTAATCTGGCTCTACTGACCATTGCTAAATTCACTAACGACTTGTTACACTGTATATCTATTGCTTATATGATTATATACATCATGACATGAAATGATACAACATCATATTTCAGCTTCCGCATGAATACGCAAGACTTACCAATTCTTCCTTTCTTGTGAATGTGGCCTGGCATGATACCAATTTTGCATTCTCCAGGCTAAAAGAGTAGAAATAATAAATACTTTTCAAAAACATTTTCATCGTGTTTTGTTTTGTTTTTTTAAATTCACTAAAGATGGATTAGTCTCCAAAACATAAAAAGAAATGTTTGTTTCAAACACTTACATTGATGACTCCAGGACAATTTGGGCCCACTAATCGAGTCTTATCCTGACGGATCAGTCTATGTTTAACCCGAACCATATCCTGCTGTGGAATACCTTCGGTAATGCACACAACTAAGGGGATTTCTGCATCAACAGCTTCATTAATTGCAGCAGCAGCAAATGGAGGAGGCACATATACAACAGAGGCAGTGGCACCTGTTTGTTCTTTAGCCTAAACATACATTAACAAAAAGCATATGAAACATTCAGTAAACCTTAAGAGTACATTGGGCAACTAACTCTTTAAAGGTCTCTATTTAAATATTTATGACAAAAAATAAATCAGAAGTTTCCAAGTCTGTGGTCACAGCAATTCTGTGCATAGCTATTTCATTGAGATTAACAGGAGATATAAATGGAATAGCTGCAGAACTGATTCCTAAAATAGGTTCATCTTCCAAGGAGTTTACACCACATACAGTAAAGTGTCCTCTTCATTCCATTTATTCATTCAGTTTTTATGATCTGTTTATCAAGAGCTTAAGTCATAAAGGCTATCTAACGTTCTCCAAATGACATCTAGGCCTTTATTTTATTGCTATGCACAAATGAAAAAGTGACTTTTAAAATGGAAACTGAACTCCAACTTGATTAATTGGTTGTGCCCACTATTATACAGACACTGACCACAGACCATCATGGTTTTATTTCTCACATATTTTAAAACCAGAAATGTAACCATGTCTCCACTCTCAGATTCTGTCCCTCTTTAACTCTGGATGCTAGGCAAGTTCTAGTGTGTTCAGCTTTGACAACCTTCCCACCCCCATCTTTACTGTCTAGTAGTCCATCCACTACTATACGATTACCTCTTTTACGGAGTTAAAGACTGTCAGGCCCAGATGAGTTTTGCCCCCCTTCCCTGGGGAAACTCCACCTACTAGTTTGGTGCCATATTCCAATGCCTGTTGGCTATGAAAGGTGCCCTATAAAAGATACACAGGAAACTTCAGAAGATGCAATCCAGAAAGAACACTTTTATACCCCTTCAAATAAAACATTTAAAACCTGAAGGCACCTTATGGAACTGTAATTAAGATCAAATATTTGCCAACAAGAGAAAGTAAATTAGAAACGTGTCAAACTCAGAGTAAAATATAAAATGCAAGTTTTATGTACGCCATCTAAAAGGCTTATTTCAATGTATGTGAAATTGCAGCATGTTTGTCAAACATTCTAAAGAAGTGTAATATTCTAAAATAAAATACTGTTTAAAAAAGGAAACCCAACTATTCACTACTAAAACTGTTTGTACTCTTAACATGTTCCCATGTTTACATAATCTACGTAGAATCAAGGCAACTTTATGGTTGTAAACTGAGAAGAAAAGAAAAGATTTGGAATGGGATTTCGAAGAGAGGGAGTGATCTCAATCTTGAAGGAAAATAAAGAGGTGCAAGGTTTCTAGATAAAGGAGGCAGCACAAGTGAATAAATGAGGACAGAGGAGCATGTCCACATCAGGTGTGGGCACGGAAGTTTAGCCCAGCAGGATCCAAGTGTAGAGGGGTTTAGTGTGGGGGGATCCAAGTGTAGGGTAAGAGGAGTCTCTGTGGGGCAATCTGGGTGCAAGTGGCTCGGTAGGGGATCTGGATGCACAGGGGCTCATCGAGGGGGGGATGGGGATGTTTCCAGATGTGGGGGGGTGCAGAGGAAGGTGACGGAGGCTCAGCAAGAGCAGTGTGTGTGAGGGGATGGGGCTTGGCAGGGGGAATTTGGGTGCTAGGGGAGCAGAGCTTGCTGTGGTGGGGGTCCAGGTGCAGCTGGTTGGGGTTCCATGGGGTAGGGGTCCGGAGCGCTTGTCAGGGTGGTCCAAGTGCAGGGGGAGTGGAGCTTGTTGAGGTGGGGATTTGATGGACCTGCTTAAGGGGGGGAGGGGAAGGGAGCCCCAGCTGCTGCCGCCAAGGGGACACCACATACTGGGCTCCTGCCCCCATCCATGGTTCCATCCCCTCCCACTTTCTTTCTTCACTATCCCCTGCCCCATCCCCCTTCCCTAACTCTCACATTCCCCTCCTCCTGCCCCATCTCCCCCCATTAGCACTCACTGTTGTACAGAAAACAAGATGGTTCCCAACACACAGAAGAGAAACTTGACTGGCACTAGTAACCAGGAGGCAGCATCCAAATGGCACCCTCCTGAACTGGGCAACTCTCCACTCGAAGAAATGGGGTGGCAGTGGCACATGACCCCGTGTGCTCCTACACACCTTGCATACTTGGGTGGGCAATGCCCCCCACAAAATTACACCCATGGGCATCCCTGTCCTGTCCTCCCCTCTACCCACCCACCTCACCATAGCTTACCTTTGCTTCCCCTCAGAAAATGACAGGGAAGCTATGAAATCTGCTGGGGGACATGAATTCTGCATGCGTGCAGTGGCGCAGAATTCCCACAGTAGTAATATAATGGGGCATGTGGACATAATGAATAGCTATTTTATAGTGCATATTAAAGTTTTAAATGACCTTCAGAATACAGCATGCCTTTTTTCTTTTAGATCAGAGCAGATAGGTTCCAAATCACAAGATAATAGTCAGTTAGTTCTCCTCTGCCAATACATTTTCAGACAGCATAGCAGAGGCCCACATTTTAATATTCCAAATCAGCTTTAACAGATCACAAACATGATAATCAAGTGCCCAAAAACAATATTGGCAGCTGCTGCTAATTCATATCAATGCACTTCTGCTATCTAATGCAGTCTTTTCATCATTCAAATGTGTAACAATGAGAGAATGTGAAAGAAGGATTAAATGAATTAAGACTACAAAATTACATAGATTCCCTGTGGAAAATAAACTCTTAATTTAAAAACAAAAGACATTGTCTCAATGATAACATTTGAATGAACAAACACTAACCAGAGAAGCTAAAGAGCGCAGTTGCTCAATTTGAGCATGAACTTGATTGGAAAAGATGGGATTCCAGGTTGTTGTCAGAAATTGAATACACAAAGAATAAAGTGACTACACAAGGCAACCTCTTATTCAGAGACACAAAGGTTCAATTAACACATCATGGAGGATTGGTTCTAAACAAAATAAGGATGAAAGTCAGCGGTGTCAAACAGTAATAGAATTATATACAGGATATGGTTTTGCAGCGTAGCAACACATACTGCTTGAAGCAAACTGCTTCATCCATGAAGAACATTTCCCTTTATCCAGAAGATAATTCAGCAGAAAAAATTCAAAAGCGGAAAACAGGAAAGCAGATTCTACAAAGAATATTTTCCTCACAGAACTTTTTGAAGAAATACCTTATATTGGATGTGGTGACAAGGCTAAATAATGCAAATAGTGATATGATAAGATAACCCAGCTTTTAAAAAGTCTGCATTTGCTAAAAGGACATATATATGCTCAACAAATGAAACAAAAAATATGGAACACCTGTTAAATCTCTTGGCTACTCAATTTTTTCCATTTAAAGAAGGTTATACTAAGCATTTGATCTATACCAAAGATACGCACCTGTTTGCCAGTAAAACCCTGGCAGATAAGCTTTGTATTATTATTGATATTAAGATTTTTCCGAGTGGCTGAATAGGAACAGTGACGTACTCCATTCTGCTGCACTAAAAATAATAAAATAAAAAGGTTAATAATCACTTGTGTTTCTAGAATCCTACTTTCCCCTACTATATGGCCTTACAAATGTTACTGAACTAAGTCTTTCAACAAACACCCCATGAATCAGACATGACTCCATTCTACAGTTACTAAGGGAAGGACAAAATTTTGACTCAGATTTTCAGAAAACTTTAATTTTGGTGCCCTACCTTAGATACCTCAGGCCTGATTCCCAGGGGTGCTGAGCACCTGTAGCTCCCATTGACTTTGTCTGGAGGGTGGGTAGGATTGCCAACTCTCCCAGCCAGTCGGGGAGTCTCCCAGAATCAATCTCCCAATGGCTACTGAAACCAGTCCAGGAGATTTTAACAGACTGCTAAAAGTCCAGTTGGTGGCGCAGCAGGGCTCTGGAAAGCATACCTGCGCTGGCTCTGCGCGGCTCCCAGAAGCAACCAGTATGTCCCTCTAGCTCCTGGGTACACGGGGTCTCTGCGTGCTGCCCCCCCCACGCCAAGCATCAACTCTGCAGGGTCCATTGGCCAGGAATCACAACCAATGAGAGCTGTAGGGGTGGTGCCTGCACATGGGGCAGCATGCAGAGCTACCTGACCACCCCTGAACCTTGGAGCTGGATATGCTGTCGCTGCTGGGAACCACCCAAGGTAATCACCGTGCAGATGGAGCCTGTACCCCATTCCCCTCCCCCAGCCCTGAACCCCCTCCTGTACCTGAACTCCCTCCCAGAGCCTGCACCTTGCACCCCAACCCCCTGTCGCAGGCTCAGCCTGGAGCCGTCTCCCACACTCTGAACCCCTTGGCCCCACCCTCCAGCCCAGAGCCTGCACCCCTTCCTGCACCCCAACCCCTTACCCCAGTCCGGTGAAAGTGAGTGAGGGTGGGGGGAGAGTAAGCAATGGAGGGAGGGGGGCTGGAGTGAGTGGGGTTTTGGAGAAGGGGTGGGCAGAGATAAGGCCTCAGGGAAGGGGAGGGGCAGGCCAGGGTGTTTGAGTTTGTACAATTAGCAACCCTTAGTATGGGTGCTCAGCATGTCAAGCCCTAACTAACTGTTTCAAAAACCATCCAACAACAGAGGCCACTTTTAAAAACATGGCCACAGAGTGAGGCACTGTCAGAACTGGGAATCACCAAGGTACCACACAGCCTCCAATATATACGCATTTTACACCTTAGCTAATCTGAAACATCTAGCACGTTGAGTGATCCTCCAGGGTGAAGATTTGGTGAGAGCAGCTTTTTCCAATAATTTCCTAGCTGCTGGGGCTCAGAAACCACAAACTTAAAACCATGCTTGGACTCGTTGGGAAAAGGAAGGCCCTCCATCAACACCACCATCAACACTTTCCATCTAATTCAGCAAGAGGGTGCTTGCATGTGCCTCTTCTCATTGCTTCCAACACCCTGAAGATATACAGCTAAAGAAAACCAATGAGTACAGAACATGCATACTAAAAAGAAAGGGAACTAACTGCCTTCCTATTGAACAGTTAAGACATTCTGTTGTTTCATCATCGGATCGCTGGCAAGGCACACTTACATTTCACACATGTAAATTAATGATAAGAGATGGCTAGGGAAAAGAGGGACAGATTCTTAACAAAACCTTTTGCAAAAAGGTCAGCTCTAGCAGAGAATTTCAACCCTATAATGGGCCTTGGATAGTTTAGAAATCCTCCCTAACCAGGATGTATTTTATGATACTTATTCTAAGCAGGAAATTGTACATTCCTAGCACACAACACAGGCAATATTAGTATATGTTACAAGAGCTGTGGTGCTGTTCAGGTACGTAAAGTCTTATGAGGAAAAAACGTTAAGAGACGAACTTTAAGAAAAAGGGGGGAAGGGGACGCTACAATAAAGAGATCCAGACTGTCTTTGGTTTGAACAGGCACATGCTCAAGTGTGCCTGTAGGGGAGCCACATCATTTAAAAAACAAGACCACAGTACATAGAGTTCACTGGCTGGAGAGGGGAAAAAAAAAAACCCCACACCTCTCCAAGTATTTTACAAATAGATTATATGGAGATATACCTATCTTACAGAACTGGAAGGGACCTTGAAGGGTCATTGAGTTCAGTCCCCTGCTTTCACAGCAGGACCAACTACTGTCCCTGACAGATTTTTGCCCCAGATCCCTAAATGGCCCCCTCAAGGATTGAACTTACAACCCTGGGTTTAGAAAGCCAACCCTGGGTTTAGAAAGCCAATGCTCAAATCACCGAGCTATCCCCCCCCCCAAAAAAAAAAAACAACTAACGACCAAATACATGTCAGTAACATGTCGTGGTAAGCAGAGAAGTACATCTTAAAATAAAGGCACCAGATAGAAATTGCAATTATGGAAGGCTTATTAGTCCAGGTTTCTTTTACATAATATTTAAAACCTAAGCAGTTACAAGGCTTTTTCCCCCCACAGAGAGGCTAAAGGGACAGTAATCCTACCGAGATTTCTCTTTGCAAAGAACTTTTTAAAGATACAGCACGTGTATACTCCCATTCAACCTAAATGAGAAGGGAGGCTAAACCAACATCAAAAGACGTTTATACACTTACTAAGTCAAGTCTGATTTCTCCTGCGGGCGCTGCAGTCTTTTCCCTACTTTTCAGTCATGCCAAATAATGTGAAGTATTATAATATCACATGCCTATGTCTGATTCCAACCTATTAGGTAATCAGTCTTGTTTTCTTGAAGAAACATTGTGGAAAAGAATGTTACACAAGACTCTAAATAGCACCAAACATTTCTAACAGTAAATAAAATTAGAGTTTAAAGGGAAAATGGATATGGTGGCTAACAGTATGTAACAGAACTGTTAGATACGCATGTCATCAGTCTGTTAAGAAGTCAGAAAAGCCTTTGCAATGTTCAATCTAATCACTTGCTTTTGTCTGCTTGATCAATATTGGAAGCAATACGCAAATTATTATTTGAAATAAACAATAATACATAAATTTAAGTTTTAAGAGAAACAGTTATGCCAATAAATCAAGTAAATTCATGTCTGAAGCTCCAATAAACACGTTGAATGTGATTTTAGGGTAATCTTTAGCAGACCAAAGTTTCGGTCAGGAAAAAATGTGTTATTTTAAACTAGTGCAGCTAAGTGTGGATACACTACAATGGACACTTGTTTAAAAAACAAACAAAACAAACACAGCTTGTTGAACCAGTGTAACTCTGCGGTTAGACCAGGTCTATGTATGTTGGGACGTGTGTGCCCAAACATTGACAGCATGCCCAAAGCCAAAAACAACTTTTGAAATTTGACTTCCCATATATTTGTATCTAAAGAATCACTCCTACACACTGGCTAGTGTTTTAAAAGTACACTCACAAAAACACATCCTTTTAAAAGGCTTACTATGATGACTCTTCTAGGGTGAACAGGCATAACTGAATCATCCATGGTGAAGGTTCCATGTCAATTAACATTTCAATATTGAAAAGGACTCTAAGCTAGACAGTAGAAAGATGTTCTTAGTGTACCTACTTATAATACAGCACAAAGTCCATTTTAAGTGTTCTCAGTGGGTTTTTTTGTACATTATTAAAAAACTGATGAACTAAATTTATATTATACTGTAGCATCATGCCACCAGTTCTACTGTTAAGGTTCAACTGGCTATTCCATATCTATTTTCGGGTGCTTATCAAAAAATTTTGGAGGCTGAGATGTGTCAGTTTCAGTCCTATGGAGAATAAATAATAACAATAATTAAAAGAAAGAACACATGCACTTGCTGAGCCATTCACAAGCTGGCCAAGTGTGAAAAGAGATGCATCTTCCAATGTTTAAAATACTTTTTAATGCACTCTGATAACTCAAAACCGGCTTAAACTCCAAGCTTTCTATGGATTTGTCCTGAAGCATGTTACATGGTTTTTGTATGGCAGAAGAAATTTGGTTCAGGAAAAAAATGTAGTTGGTTGGAAAAAAAAAAAAGTGGATGCAGGAATGAGCAGATTGCACTAGACAGTATACAGCTGAGGATAAGTTTTTGGTGGCCTCAGCATGCGGTCACCAACCCTTGCTGGTGTGCATTCTGACACTTCTTCCTAAAATACTTAATTAACTTTAGGAAAATAAATATGTACCTATACACATCCAAATCTTAAATTTATTTATGTGGGGGGGTTTTGGGTGGTGGGGTGGAGTGGGGGAGAGCGAGATGATTCAATAATAAAAACAGTGCACAGTTGTCTCTATTCTTTACTGAGACTAAACAGAATATCACTTTTCACAGCAGACTTGACAGCTGGCCACGAGGCCTTGAAAAAATTATTTTTATGTTTGTTAATATCACTTTTCACAGCCTCCAACCTAGCTAGCAAGTCTGCTGTGAAGTCTGCACTAGTACCTTTGCTGTAACAAGTGATATTAACAAAACATACAAATATCACCTTTCACAGCAGGCATACTAGGTCTGTGCAAACCACAGCACAGTAAGCACTGGGAGAAAGGGGGACCTGGGGTCCCAGAGTTGAAGACCGAAGTCCCACCATCCCCAGGAAGGTGGGTTGGGAACTCACTGGCCTCTGGAGTCCAAGATTCCCTCAGCATGCCTACATGCCTCCAGATGCGGTGCAGAGCACCAACCCCTGCTGGTGGCATTACCAAACAGCAAGGCAGGTGTATACAGTAGCAACGGGGAGGGGAGTAGCTGCTGCTTTGCCCTTTACCACTCAGGAGGCTGTCCTGGCCGCAAGAAAAGCTACTGGTGATTGCATGCGGCGTGTGGCCACATTTGAGAAACATTGGTCTAGCGTTAGCTAAAGACTCAAAAAGTAATAGCAATTTTTTTTTTGAAGTGCATCAGAAGCAGGAAGCCTGCTAAACACCCAGTGGGGCCGCTGGACAATCGAGGTGCTAAAGGAGCACTCAAGGATGATAAGGCCACTGCGAGAAACTAAATGAATTCTCTGCATCAGTCTTCATGGCTGAAGATGTAAGGGAGACTCCCAAACCTGAGCTGTTCGTTTTAGATGACAGATCTGAGGAACTGCCCTAGACTGTGGTATCATTAGATGAGGTTTTGGAACAAATTGATAAATTAAACAGCAATAAGTCACCAGGACCAGATAGATGGTATTCACCAGAGAGTTTTGAAGGAACTCAAATGTGAAATTGCAGAATTACTAACTGTAGTTTGTAACCTATCATTTAAATCAGATTCTGTACCCGATGCCTGGAGGATAGCTAATGTGACGCCCATTTTTTAAAAAGGGCTCCAGAGGTGATCCTGGCAATTACAGGCCTGTATGCCCGGTACTGAAGTCAGGCTCACTGGTTGAAATTATAATGAAGAACAATATTGTCAGGCATATAGATGAACATAATTTGTTGAGGAAGAGTCAACATGGTTTTAGTAAAGGGAAATCATGCCTCACTAATCTAACAGAATTCTTTAAGGGGTCAACAAGCATGTGGTCCAAGGGGATCCAGTGTACTTAGATTTCCAGAAAGCCTTTGACAAGGTCCCTCACCAAAGCTCTTACGCACATTAAGATACCACAGGAGAAGAGGGATGGTGCTGTCATGGACTGGTAACTGGTTAAAAGATAGGAAACAAAGGGTAGATATAAATGGTCAGTTTCAGAAGAGAGAGAGGTAAATAGTTGTGTCCTCCAGGGGTCTGTTCTGACCAGTCCTATTCAACATATTCATAAATGATCTGGAAAAAGGGTTAAACAGTGAGGTGGCAAAATTTGCAGATGATACAAAATTACTAAAGATAGTTAAGATCCAGGCAGACTGCGAAGAGCTACAAAAGGGTCTCTTAAAACTGGGTGACTGGGCAACAAAATGGCAGATGAGATTTAATGCTGATAAATGCAAAGTTTATGCACATTGGAAAGCATAATCCCAACTATAGATATAAAACGATGAGGTCTAAATTAGCTGTTACCGCTCAAGAAAGAGATCTTGGAATCATTGTGGGTAGTTCTCTGAAACCATCCAGTCAATGTGCAGTGACGGTCAAAAAAGTGAACAGAATACTGGGAATAATTAAGAAAGGGACAGACAATAGGACAGAAAATATCATGTTGCCTCTATATAAATCCCTGGTATGCCCACATCTTGAATACTGTGTGCAGATGTGGTCGCCCCACCTCAATAAAGATATTAGAATTGGTTCAGAAAAGGGCAAGACAAATGATTAGGGGTATGGAACATCTTCTGTATGAGGAAAGATTAATAAGACTGGGACTTTTCAGCTTGGAAAAGAGACTGCTGTGGGAAGATATGATTGAGGTCTATAAAATCATCTACTTTCTCTGCACCAGTGATAAGGAAATGTTGTTTACTACTTCTCATAACAAGAACTAGGGAGTCACCAAATGAAATTAACAGGCAGCAGGTTTAAAACAAATAAAAGGAAGTATTTCTTCACATAACGCACAGTCACCCTGTGGAACTCTTTGCCAGAGGATGTTGTGAATACCAAGACCATAAAAGGGTTCAAAAACAAACTAGATACATCCATGGAGAATAGGTCCCTCAATGGCTATTAGCCAGGATGGGAAGGAATGGTATCCCTGGCCTCCGTTTGCCAGAAGCTGGGAATGAGCAACAGGGGACAGATCACTTGATGATTACCTGTCTGTTCATTCCCTCTGGGGCACCTGGCACTGGCCACTGTCGGAAGACAGGCTGCTGGGCTAGATAGACCTTTATTCTGACACAGTAAGGCCATACTTATGTTCTTAGGTCTACTTATCCTAACCACGTCCAAAAAGTGACTGTAAAAATGGCGTAAGGTGGCCCCGTGTTTATTGTTTAAGATCTTATCTACACTGGCAAAGAGTAGCAAGAATCCTAATGGTAAATGATTACTTGTTTGTATTACAGTAGTGCTACATGCTCCTGTAACACTTTCCTGGGGTACCCAGCGTTGTGAGGCACCCCATCACCACAACCTGCCATTAGCGTCAGGAAGTCTTGTATGTGCCTGCTGTGGATCAACTCCCTGAAACCACCAGCCTCTGGCAACATGGTAGAGCTGCTGAGCCTTCCAGGCCTGACTCACTCTGTGTAGATTAACGATAGGCACACATCAACCACCAAGTCCTCTGAGTGTCCCTCTGGAGCGCTCAACCCAGTTCCTTTCAAGGAGTTTCTGCAATTTTTTAAATGTATATAGTTATAGCGTACCCTCCTGTGTAGCAAAAAGATGTATCAGATCTAATGTAGAGAGGCTCTATGTAGCTGTAAATCAACATGCTTTAATGATTATATCAACCAATGATAATGCATCTTTCCTTAGAAAAGAGCTGAGGTACAAATGGAAAAGTAGATTAAAATTGAGACTTCAAAATTGAGGCTTTCCGCTTTGTGATTTAAAATCAATCTACTCTAAGGGCTTGTCTACATCACAAAGTTGCAGCGCTGGTGAGGGGGTTACAGCGCTGCAACTTAGGAGGTGTACACATCTGCAGGGCATCACCAGCGCTGCAACTCCCTGTTTGCAGCGCTGGCCGTACTCCCGTTTTGTCTCGGGTGTAGAGGATCCAGCGCTGGTGATCCAGCGCTGGTAATCAAGTGTAGACACTTACCAGCGCTTTTCTTGACCTCCGTGGAATAAGCAGGTATCCCAGCATACCTGAGGAAGCCTCTCTGGTAATCAAGCAGGTCTCCTTCCCTGGTTTGCTCTCGCGTTCCCCGAACCCCCGAGCAAGCAGGTCTCCTTCCCTGCAGTTTGCAGGGGGGTTCGGGGAACGCGAGAGCAAACCGCGGGGAAGCTGGTCTCCTTCCCCGGTTTGCTCTCGCGTTCCCCGAACCCCCGTGCAAGCAGGTCTCCTTCCCTGCGGTTTGCAGGGGGGTTCGGGGAACGCGAGAGCAAACCGCGGGGAAGCTGGTCTCCTTCCCCGGTTTGCTCTCGCGTTCCCCGAACCCCCGTGCAAGCAGGTCTCCTTCCCTGCGGTTTGCAGGGGGGTTCGGGGAACGCGAGAGCAAACCGCGGGGAAGCTGGTCTCCTTCCCCGGTTTGCTCTCGCGTTCCCCGAACCCCCCTTGAAGCCGCCCAACAGCGCTGCAGCGTGGCCACATCTAACACCACTTGCAGCGCTGGTTGCTGTAAGTGTGGCCACTCTGCAGCGCTGGCCCTATACAGCTGTACTAATACAGCTGTAACAACCAGCGCTGCAAAATTGTAGATGTAGACATACCCTGAGATAAGAGGAAATATGAAGACGACAGCTTCGGAAAAGATACACCATGACCTCTTATGTGAAGAAAAAAACATGGAGTGATGATATGAAGGGAAAGAAAGTATAACAAAAAGATTTTTTTAAATAGTTTATTAAACAGCAAGTTGTTGTTGCAAGCACATGCAGTACCCTAGTTTTCCTCTTCACCTTTGCCTTGTTTTGTCAACCAGGATCAGCTGCTCTTGCTCCTCTCCAAGCATTCTTGTCAAGTGCACCTTCCAGGCTGACATCAACCTTCCTCATGTCAGAGAATCATAGAAGTGTAGAGCTGGAAAGGACCTCAAGAGGTCATGTAGTCCAACCACCCTGGCTGAGGCAAGACCACATTGAAGCAGACCAGCCCCTGACAGATATTTGTCCAACCTGTTCTGTCCAGTGCTTAACTATCCTTATAGTTTGAAGCTTTTCACTAATACCTAACCTAAATCTCCCTCGCTCCAGACTAAGCCCATCACTTCGTGTCCTACCTTCACTGCACATAGAAAACAATTGATCACAGTCCTCCCCATAACAGCTCTCAACAGTCATCACATGTTATTAGCTATCCCTCAGTTTTGTCAAGATTTAACACTATTAGTTTCTTCTTAAGGTAAGGTCATGTTTTCTAAACCATTTATCTCTTTTCTTCCTGCTCACCTCTGGACTCTTTCCAAATTATCCACATCTTTCCTAGGTATGGTGTCCAGATTCAGACACAGTATTCCAGCTGAGGCATCATCAGTTTTGAGTAGAGCAGAAGAATTACCACCCACATCTTACATACAACACTCCTGTGAATACACCCCAGAATATTAGCCTTTTTTGAAACTCCATCACATTGTTGACTCATACTCAATTTGTGATCCACTATAATCAAGATCTTTTTCAGCAATACTATCGTCTAGCCAGTTATTCCCCATTCTGTAGTTGAGCATTTGATTTTGCCTTCCTAAATGAAGCACTTTGCACTTCACTGAATTTCATCTTGTTGATTTCAGACTAATTCTCTCATTTGCTAACATAGTACATCTCTACCCTGATATAAGGTGATCCAATATCACATGAATTTGGATATACCGCGGTAAAGCAGTGCTCGGAAGGGGTTGGGAGCGCTGTGCACTCGACTCCAGTGGATCAAAGCAAGTTCAATATAATGCGGTTTCACCTCCACGGCAGTCACGCAAAGTGGTTGCACATCGCTTGCAGAGGACAACCTACCATTGTAGTGATAAACTACTTGAAGACAAAAATCCAAAGGGCATGTGTGATTGGCACAGCTTCTACAAATCAGCTGATCAACTGATGTTCTTGGTTTGAAACCCGAGTTTCTTCTCCTAGGAGGACTGCCTAACACAGTTAGCAACCCTCCTCTGCCCAGACAGTACTCAACTTTCAAAATGAAGGATGCAACAACAGAGGAGCCTAGCAATACAGCTATTTTTCCATCTTGTTTAGTAGTTGGACTTAGTTCCCAAGCTAGTATTTGCTGGGTACATTTTTCAAGACCTGCCTGTCCAAGAGGAGCATTTGCTGGATAACTGTCTTGAGTGTTTGCCTCTCCTCACACCTTTATCAGAAGGCTGTCTCAATTAAGCAATAAATGGTCAATCCTTTGAGGAGCTGCTTCCTACAGCTTTCACTCTATTTTTGGAACATAATCTTCAACTGAAATTAGAAGTAAAGATAACTCAAGTTTTAACTAAAAATATCCTACAAACATGGAAATTCACAGTGATAAACTTAACAAGAGTCTAGGAGTTTAGATAAGCCAGTCTTGAATGTTATGAGAGTGCTTATACTCAACACACCTAATGAATAGAGCCCTGCAAATCTGCTTTATATCCATGGATATCCGCAGACAATGTTTGCGGATCATGGATGGATGTGGATCAAAATTTTGTATCCGTGCAGATCTCTACCAATGAATCCAATACTAATGGGCAGCTGCACTAATGACTAGCAAAACCTCAGTCCCTATCAACCTCCCCATCTTCTCCTATATCAAGGATCCAGCATTAGATGGTCATCAGCAACATACAGATGAACCATATGGCTGATTCAATTGCATTGAAATGGACCAACAATGGCAACCAAAAGAGAAGTTGCTCCAAACTTGGATGGGGGTGGGGGGAACAACCACTATCATGGCCACCCTGAGATACTTCAGCGAAGCACCTCAATAGTAGGTGCTTTAGCTATGACAGGCTGAGCTGGTCACCACGATATCACATAGCCATCTTACGTAATCATTCCCCTTCATGCCAAGAGAAAAGAAACCCAATAATGGCCACTGTTACAGTTGTCCTATAGATACGAAAGCCTCAATATACTTATCATGATACAACTATGTTATTCAAGGTAACTTTGGAGCTGAAACAGCAACCTTATATGTTTCTCATATTTTGCTATACATTATATCAATCTCCCATCCACTCACAGCTATTCCAGGAATGTATAGCCATTTTTATTTATTTTTTTTAAAGATGGTGTTTTTAAAAAAAACTCAGAATGTTCCCACATGATTTCCTCCCCCCACTAGAATCCTGATTCATTTCAATTCAATCATGCAATATCTTCATTTACAATACAGTGTGTGCTTATCTACATACATATGTAAGCAGTCTTTAATGCCTCAACATTCCATATAAGTGGTGCATAACTTCTAACCTTTGAGTTAGTTTGCCATTCATTAGCATTTTACACAAATTATTTCACAACACCAGGATTTAAATACTGATTCTTTACAATTAAGACAAGCAAGGGCATGTTGCAAGATCATCAAGTACAAACAAGCTAAGTTTGAAACCATCTTACAATCAAAATCAGCAACTTATGGGCAAAATCATCACTGTCCAGAACAGATTTATTAACTGTGGTTTTTATATAAAAAAATATGTTCAGCCTCAAAATCCCTGTGGAAAAGGGACTAGGTTATTGTCAAACTGTATGAAAGGAGATGTTATAGAGTAAGTGTTATTAAGCAGAGTTGTATGATGGAGTATGTTGTTGGATGACAAGCAAAATAAAATATGGTGTTCGGTACACAGATGCAGAGGCTTGGACTTCTGGACAAAAGTTTCACCATCCCATTTGGAACTTCAGGTGTCTGAATTTGTCAACTGGCAGTTTGTTTTTTAAAATATTATTTTTAAAAGTGTTGTTTCTAACAGAGTAGCTGTTAACCAGTACATACTAAATATCTTCCCAAAAATCCCTGAAAAAGTAAAAACAAAACAAAACAAACAAACAAAAAGCCTTATGTGAGTGTCTTTCTTCCTGATGCCCTGGCCAAGTTTTGTAAAGGGAGCACAAAGGGATGTTTGTTTCAGTAAGAGTGGAAACTGACTTAGGCTCCAATCCTGTAATTTAAAAGCACACAGGCAGAATCCTGCACCTGCATGGAGTTACAAAGAATTCAGGGGGCCTCTCCAGTCTGTCCATATGCTATCAGTTGTAGAATAGAAGCCTGACAACTAAGGAACCAATTCTTCAATGGTCTCTAAAAGAGCAGATCCCTGTGCAGATCTCCAGTTACTTCAATCTTTCCATTCAGTGCTGACTGCAGGATCTGTGTCTAACTTATTACACAGGAATACAGTGAAACTTGCTACACACAGCAGTGCCAACTACAAAGTAAACAAACTATAAAGACAAAATGTTTTCGCAAATCTCTTTCAGTTATAGTCATCTTCGGTGTCACTTGTAACTATTATAACCACAAAAAGTTTTCAGGCAGAATTATGATTTTTAAGTTTAAATAAACTTTATAATTTTGGGGGTATTCGTAGGGCCCTACCATACCAAATTCGCAGCCATGAAAAACACATCATGGACTGTGAAATCTGGTCTCCCCGAGACATCTGGTCTTGTGTGTGCTTTTACCCTACACTATACAGATTTCACAGGGGAGATCAGTGTTTCTCAAACTGGGGGTCCCAACCCAAAGAGGAGTTGTGGGGTGTGGAGGGGGAGGGGTGTTGCAAGGTCATTTTAAGGGGGCAGCCGGAGAGCAGTGGCAGTTAGCCACGCACCCAGCTCAGAAGGCAGTGCCCCACGAGCAGCAGTGCAGAAATAAGGGTGGCAATACCATACCATGCCATGCCATCCTTACTTCTGCACTGCTGCTGGCAGTGCCTCTGCCTTCAAAGCTGGGATCCCAGCCAGCAGCAGTCGGCACTCTCCAGATGACTAACTCTAAAGGTGGCACCATCGTCTGCAGCAGCACAGAAGTAAGGGTAGCAGTACTGCAACGTCCCCTAAAATAACCTTGTGACCCGCTCACAACTCCTTTTTGGATCAGGACCCCTACAATCACATCATCATGAAATTTCAGGTTGAAATAGCTGGAATCATGATATTTATGATAATCTTATGACTGTGAAATTGACCAAAATGGACTGTGCATTTAGACTTTAAAGAAATACCATTTGTTCTTATCCTTTCTAGAAACTCCCCTGCTCATTCAGTGCTGGCCTTATGACATACAGGACTCTCAGCTAACAGAGGAAGGGACTTTAATTTTAAGGACTTTAGTATTTTAAGAAAGAGTAACAGATGACCACCTCTGATTTTGCTGGCTGGCACAGCTCCACCCTGCACCCTCAACAACTGGACCTGCGTGTTCTCACTCTGCTCACCATTTACAGTACTGTAAAACAATTATGTCCTAAAAAGGAAGTTTTCTCCATTACCTGTTCAGTGAACTTTATAACTCTCAGATTTTTCTCTCTCTCTCTCTTTTCAAAAAACACAGGCTGTCAGCAACAGGTGTTAAGTGTGAGAAGGAAAAGTATACACAACAATCACACCCAACTTTTTTTGAACAGCTACAAAGTTCTGCTAAAAGACAAGCTCACCTGTACCATCTAAAGTGCCCCCTGAGGGTTGCCACTCACATGAGACTGCCTGACAAGGGGCTGACATGGGACTTTAAATACCTTTCTGGCCCTGACAAAGAGCTCCTCTGTAGCTCAAGAGCTTGCCTCTTTCACCAACAGAAGTTGGTCCAATACAAGATATTACCTCCCCCACCGTGCAGCTCTAACAGGCTATTGAAACGCAAGTTAATGAACTAGAGCACTGGACTGGGACACAGGAGAACTGGGCTCTTTTCCTGGCTCTGCCACCAGCCTATGGAAAGTCACTTCCCAGCTCTGGGTGCAATTCCCCCTCCCGGCCCCCCATCCCTCAGAAGAAGATAAGGAGCCTAACTTCACCTGCAACGCGTTGGAGAACTAGGGCTGAAGACCCCCGTGCGAGAGCCAGGAATGGTCCCGAGAACCGGGACGTCCCGTTTGCAGCCATCGCCTCCGCCCGCCAAGGCGGGACTAATCGCTTCCCCGATACCCCAGACGGCAGCTACCCACGGATGATCCCCGGCGCCGGGGAGACCCGGGAGAGTCCCTACAAACAGCAGGAGCAGCTGGCAGCCCCCCCAGATGCAGAAAGGGGGGGGCGGGAGCTAGCCCAGCCCGGAGACACCAGGGGAGCCCCCCCGGCCCAGCATCCGGCTCAGGATCCGGCCCAGCTGGGGGAGGGGAGGCGCGAGGCCACCCCCCGCCCCGGCTCCCAGCCAGACCTAGCGCCCGCGAGGCGCTGAGGGCCCCTGTCAGCCCGGGGCCCGGGGCTGCCCCAGGCCCCGGCCCAGCCCGATACTCACAGAGCAGGAGGCGGCCCAGGAGGCGGGAAGCGCCGCTGCAGTGGGACATCGTCTCCTTCGCCAATGACACGGGGCCCGGGCGGGCGGCTCCGCGTGCGCACGCAGGCGGCCAGCGAGAACGCCGGAGGCCAAACCCCGCCTACAGCCGCCTTTGCCGGGACAGCCGCGCCCTGCCACGGGGATATGGGGCCCGGCGCTGGCCAGGGCACCAATCCCACATCCGGCCCTGCGTGGCGGCTCCGCTGCCGGCCGGGAGGGGTCCTCGCGAGCTGAGGCAGGACCCGCCGCGCGGGGGGTTGTGGGGATTGTAGTTCAGTGGTAGAGGGAGAGGAGGAGGGAAGAAAAGGCTGAGGGCTTAGGAAGAGGGGAAGGGCCAAAGGAGAAGCGGGCAGAGGGGGATTTTCATCTGAGGCCATGTCTACATCTAAAATTTTGCAGCGCTGGTTGTTACAGCTGTATTAGTACAGCTGTATAGGGCCAGCGCTGCAGAGTGGCCACACTTACAGCAACCAGTGCTGCAAGTGGTGTTAGATGTGGCCACACTGCAGCGCTGTTGGGCGGCTTCAAGGGGGGTTCGGGGAACGCGAGAGCAAACCGGGAAAGGAGACCAGCTTCGCCGCGGTTTGCTCTCGCGTTCCCCGAACCACCCTGCAAACCGCAGTGAAGGAGACCTGCTTGTTCGGGGAACGCGAGAGCAAACCGGGGAAGGAGACCAGCTTCGCCGCGGTTTGCTCTCGCGTTCCCCGAACCACCCTGCAAACCGTAGGGAAGGAGACTAGATGATCAGATTGGTCCCTTCTGACCTATGAGTCTATGAGTCTATGAGACCTGCTTGTTCGGGGAACGCGATAGCAAACCGGGGAAGGAGACCAGCTTCGCCGCGGTTTGCTCTCGCGTTCCCGGAACCACCCAGCAAACCTCAGGGAAGGAGACCTGCTTGCTCGGGGTTCGGGGAACGCGAGAGCAAGCTGGGGAAGGAGACCAGTTTGATTACCAGAGGCTTCCTCAGGTATGCTGGGATACCTGCTTATTCCACGGAGGTCAAGAAAAGCGCTGGTAAGTGTCTATACTTGATTACCAGCGCTGGATCACCAGCGCTGGATCCTCTACACCCGAGACAAAACGGGAGTACGGCCAGCGCTGCAAACAGGGAGTTGCAGCGCTGGTGGTGCCCTGCAGATGTGTACACCTCCTAAGTTGCAGCGCTGTAACTCCCTCACCAGCGCTGCAACTTTCTGATGTAGACAAGCCCGACTCGGAGCAAATCAGGTGTAAGGCTCCTTTCAGAATCAGTTCAGCCCATTACTTCACGGCAAAGCGTGGAGCCTTGGTGTAAACGGGGCTATGGGCTTCCAGTGTTTGCTACTGCCCCTGCTTTAAGGCAGCAGAAAAACAGAGTTGCCAACCTGTCAAGGTTTTTTTCCCCACTTTGAATTTTGGGGTACAAAAAGTAGGGACCTGCCTGAACACTTTTAAACTTAATTACTAGCTTAAGTCTGGTACGCTGCCACCAGGCAGAAGTCTGTGTCTGGCACACTTCTGTTCCCCCAAAACCTTCCCTGGGGAGCCCAAGACCCAAATCCCTTGGGTCTTAAAACAAGGAGAAATTAACCATCACCCACCGTTTCCCCCCAGACTCTCCCCTCCCTGGGTTACCTTGAGAGGCTTACACAGAGCCAAACTCCTTGGATCTTAAAACAAAGGGGAATTAACCATACCCCCTCCTTTTCCCCCCACCAATCCCTGGTGAGTTTAGACTCAATCCCTTGGATTCTAAAACAAGGAAAAATCAATCACGTTCTTAAAAAGAAAGCTTTTAATTAAAGAAAGAAAAGGTAAAAATTATCTCTGTAAAATCAGGATGAAAAATACTTTACAGGGTACTCAGATTTATATAGACTAGAGGGACTCCCCCCTCCCCCAGCCTGAGATACAAAGTTACAGCAAACAGAGGTAAAAAATCCTTCCAGCAAAAAGACACATTTACCAGTTGAGAAAACAAACATAAGACTAGTCCGCCTTGCCTGGCTATTACTTACTATTTTGAAACATGAAAGACTGATTCAGAAAGATTGGAGAACCTGGAATGATGTCCCGTTCCTCTCAGTCCTGAGAGCGAACAATGAACCAAACAAAGACTTCCCTCCACCAAGATTTGAAAGTATCTTGTCCCCCTATTGGTCCTCTGGGCAGGTGTCAGCCAGGTTTACTGAGCTTCTTAACCCTTTGCAGGTAAAAGAGACATTAACCCTTAAACATCTGTTTATGACACACACCCCCAAATCTCAGATAGTGTGGAACTACACTGGCGGTGATTTCTTCCTAGAACTTTAGAATAAACAGATTAATAAAACACATGCACCTTTACATATAATACTAATTATGTAAAACTACAAGACTTTTCACATTTCAAGGACAATTTTTAACCAGTTGATTCTGAGAAACTTTCATGGGAGAGTGCATCAGCTACTTTGTTAAAAACTCCTGAAAGGTGTTGAATTTCAAAATCAAAATCTTGGAGAGCTAAACTCCATCTAAGCAGTTTTTTGTTGTTTCCCTTGGCAGTATGAAGCTACTTTAGCGTAGCGTGGTCGGTTTGTAGCTGGAAACGCCGTCCCCAAACGTATGGGCGTAGCTTTTCCAGGGCATACACAATGGCGTAGCATTCTTTTTCACTGATTGACCAGTGGCTTTCCCTCTCAGACAGTCTCTTGCTGAGAAACACAACAGGATGGAAGTTTTGATCCAGTCTTTCTTACATTAAAACTGCTCCCGCACCACGCTCAGATGCATCTGTGGTTCCTACGAATGGATTGTCAAAGTCTGGGGCCCGTAGCGCAGGGTCAGACATGAGTGTTGCCTTAACCTGGGTAAAGGCCTTCTGACACTCAGTAGTCCACTTAACTGCATTCGGCTGTGTCATGGTATAATCCCCCACTCTGAACCTTAGCTTCCAAAAGATGGGGAACCAGCATGAATTCCTCTAAGCTCAATTACCAGCTTAGTACTTGTAGCGCTGCAACCAACCAGGAATTCCAGTGCCTGGTACACTCTGGTCCCCCCAAAACCTTGCCCAGGGACCCCCAAGACCCAGTCCCTCTGGATCTCAACACAAGGAAAGTAAACCCTTTCCCTCACCGTTGCCTCTCCCAGGCTTCCCCTCCCTGGGTTATCCTGGAAGATCACTGTGATTCAAACTCCTTGAATCTTAAAACAGAGAGGAAAATCCACCTTCCCCCCTCCTTCTCCCTCCCCCTCCCAGATTCTCCCTGAGAGAGACAGTAATCCTAACACAGAGAGAAAATTAACCTTTCTCTCCCCCTTCCCTCCTTTCTCCCCACCAATTCCTGGTGGATCCAGACCCCGTCCCCTGCGGTCTCACAAGAGAATAAAAAAAACAATCAGGTTCTTAAACAAGAAAAACTTTTAATTAAAGAGAGAAAAAACAGTGAAAATTATTTTTGTAAACTTAAGATAGAATAGGTATAGGGTCTTTCAGTTATAGATACTGGGAATGCCCTCCCAGCCTAAGTATTCAAGTACAAATTAAAATCCTTTCAGCAAAATATAAATTTGAACTCCTTCCAGCCAAATACACATTTGAACTCCTTCCAACCAAATACACATTTGCAAATAAAGAAAACAAACGTAAGCCTAACTCGCTTTATTTACCTAGTACTTACTATTCTGGATCTATAAGAACCTGTATCAGGGAGGTTGGAGAGAAACCTGGTTGCACGTCTGGTCCCTCTGAGCCCCCAGAGTGAACAACAACCAAAATCTAACAGCACACACAAAAACTTCCCTCCCTCAAGATTTGAAAGTATCCTGTCCTCTGATTGGTCCTCTGGTCAGGCGACAGCCAGGCTCACTGTTCTTGTTAACCCTTTCCAGGCAAAAGAGATATAAAGTACTTTTGTTCTATTAACTCCTACTATTTGTTTATGACAGGCTGGGTCTTTTTGGTCAGGTCTGTTAGTGGGGCAGCGATTTGGCTGTAGTGTGGTACAAATTGCCTGTAATACCCGGCCAAGCCTAAGAAGGATTGGACCTGTTTCTTTGACTTTGGGACAGGCCACTTTTGGATAGCATCCACCTTGGCTTGTAGGGGGTTTATTGTTCCTTGACCCACCTGGCATCCAAGGTAAGTCACTCTGTTTTGGCCTTTTTGACACTTTTTAGCCTTAACAATTAGTTCTGCCTGCCTGATGCACTCAAAGACTTTTTCCAGGTGTTCTAGGTGTTCTGCCCATGAATCCGAAAAAATGGCCACATCATCGAGGTAGGCAACTGTATATTCTCCCAGTCCTGCTAGTAGACCATCTAAAAGTCTTTGGAAGGTGGGAGGTGCATTTCGCAGCCTGAAAGGAAGCACATCAAATTCATACACTCCTGTATGGGTGATGAATGCTGACCTTTCTTTGCTGGGTTCATCTAGCGGTACTTGCCAGTAGCCCTTGGTTAAGTCTATTGTAGAGATGAATTGGGCATGTCCCAATTTCTCCAATAGCTCATCCATGCATGACATTGGATAGTTGTCGGGACGAGTTACAGCATTTAGCTTATGGTAGTCCACGCAAAAACATATTTCCCCATGTGGCTTGGGTACTAGAACCAATGGAGATGCCTGTTATAAACAGATAGCTCAGGGTTAATGTCTCTTTCACCTGGAAAGGGGTAACAAAAAACACCTGACCAGAGGACCAATCAGAAAACAAGACTTTTTTAAATCTGGGTGGAGGGAAGTTTTGGGTGTGAGTTCTTTGTTCTTTGTCTTGTGTCTGTGCCCTCTCGGCTCTGAGAGTGATTTTTCTATCTCCTGCCTTTCTAATCTTCTGTTTCCAAGTTGTAAGTACAAGGATAGTAAGACAATAGGTTTATATTGTTTTCTTTTGTATTTACATGTGTGTAGTTGCTGGAATGTGTTAAATTGTATTCTTTTTGGATAAGGCTGTTTATTCATTTTTTTCCTTTAAGCAATTGACCCAGTATATTGTCATCTTATTACAGAGACTATTTTTAATGTCCTTTTTTTTTCTTTTTATATAAAGCTTTCTTTTTAAGACCTGTTGGAGTTTTTCTTTAGTGGGGACTCCAGGGAATTGAGTCTGCAGCTCACCAAGGAATTGGTGGGAGGAAGAAGTCAGGGGGAAAATCTCTTTGTATTAGATTTACTAAGCCTGACTTTGCATACCCTCTGGGTGAGGGGGAGAGAGATTAGATCTCTCTCGGTACTTGTGTTTCCAGGACTGGAAGCAGGGAATCTCCTAGGGTCGTCCAGGGAGGGGAGCCTGGGAGGAAGTAACAAGGAAACAAGGGGAGGGGGTTATTTCCCTTTGTTGTAAGACTCAAGGCATCTGAGTCTGGGGGTCCCCCAGGGAAGGTTTTGGGGAGACCACAGTGAGCTAGGCACTGTATAATTCTTAGCTGGTGGCAGCGATACCAGGTCCAAGCTGGTAACTAAGCTTGGAGGTTTTCATGCTAACACCCATATTTTGGACACTAAGGTCCAGATCTGGGAAAAAATGTTATAACAATGCCCATGCACTGTTAGGGGGTGGATTATACCCAGCTATAGCATGTTTTGGATCTCCTATTCTATAGCAGTTTGGGCATGAGGAGACACCCGGTAGGGTGGGGTTCTAATTGGGTGAGCATTACCTGTGTAAATGGAATGGTATGCCCGTTCAGTCCGTCCTGGGGTGGCTGAGAACAATGGGGCGAAGCTAGTGCACAGCTTCTTGATCTGTTGCTGCTGCAGACGATCCAAGGTTGTGGAGAGGTTCACCTCTTCCACACCACCGTCACTTTTTCCTTCGTAATAGACACCTTCAAGCCACTCAGCATCATCTTCTCCCTGGGCTGCAAACTGACAAACCAGTAAGTCTCTGGAATAAAAGGGCTTGAGAGAATTAACATGGTACACTATAGGTTTTAGGGTGGAGGTGGGAAATGCTATGAGATAGTTAACAGCTCCCAGGCGCTCTTGGACCGTGAATGGCCCTCCCCATGACGCTTCCATCTTATGGGCCTGCTGCACCTTCAAGACCATAACCTGGTCTCCAACCTTGAAGGAACGCTCTCTGGTATGTTTATCATACCAGGCCTTTTGCTCTTCCTGAGCATCCTTTAGGTTTTCTTTAGCAAGGGCTAAAGAGTGTCGGAAGGTGCTTTGTAGGTTGCTTACAAAGTCTAGAATGTTAGTTCCTGGAGAAGGCGTAAACCCCTCCCATTGCTGCTTCACCAACTGTAACGGCCCCTTAACCTCGTGGCCATACACAAGTTCAAATGGTGAAAACCCTAAACTGGGATGTGGTACAGCCTTGTAGGCAAAAAGCAACTGCTGCAACACTAGGTCCCAGTTATTGGAATGTTCATTTACGAATTTACATATCATGGTCCCCAAAGTTTCATTAAACCTCTCCACCAGGCCATTGGTTTGATGGTGATAAGGGGTGGCAACCAAGTGGTTCACCCCATGAGCTTCCCACAGATTTTTCATGGTCCCTGCCAGGAAATTAGTTCCCGAATCTGTAAGGATGTCAGAGGGCAAGCCACCCTGGCAAAAATGTCTGTTAAGGCCTGGCACACAGTTTTAGCCCTGGTGTTGCTTAGTGCTACTGCTTCGGGCCATCGGATAGCAAAATCCACAAAGGTCAGTATGTACTGCTTTCCTCTGGGGATCTTTTTTGGGAAAGGACCCAGAATATCCACAGCTACTCACTGAAATGGGACCTCAATTATGGGGAGTGGCTGGAGAGGGGCTTTGACCTGGTCTTGATGCTTTCCCACTCTTTGACACACCTCACAAGACTGGACATAATTAGTAACGTCCTTGCCCATCCCCTCCCAGTGGAAGGACTTCCCCAACCTGTCTTTGGTTCTGGTCACCCCAGAATGGCCACTGGGATGATTATGGGCTAAGCTTAAGAGCTTTCCCTGGTACTTAGTTGGAACTACCAACTGTTTTTGCAGATGCCAGTCTTCCTGGTGTCCACCAGAAAGAATCTCCTTGTATAAAAGTCCTTTTTCCACAATAAATCGGGATTGGTTAGAAGAGCTGAGAGGTGGTGGGGTGCTCCATGCCTCCGCCCAAGCTTTCTGAAGGCTGTCATCTGCTTCCTGCTCAGTCTGGAACTGTTCCCTTGAGGCTGGAGACACCAGTTCTTCCTTAGAGTGTGGACTTGGGCTTGGTCCCTCTGGAAGCGATGTAGGTGATGAGGTTGTTTTCGTTGATGGTGAACTGCTTTCTGCTGGTCCACTATGCAATATTTCAGGCTCTGGCTGAGCCTCTTGGGTATGGTTGTCTGCTGCTTCTGCCAGTTCAGGCCCGCTGGTGCCCTCTGGCGTTGGAGTGGTAGATGGATTTGCAAGCGCTGGTGGCAGTGCTGGCAACGGTTCTGGTGTTGGTTGCTCTTCCAGTTCCGGTTCTGGGACTGGATGCACTGTGGCTGTTGCCATCGTTGGCAGTGGATCCGGGTCCACCACCTCTGTCTGGGTCTCTGGTAACACAGACGGGGCCCTTGTGGACGGCTCAGGAACAGGGATGGGTCTGGAAGTTTGCCTGGCTTGGCTGCATGTAACCATTCCCACCCTCTTGGCCTGCTTCACCTGGTTGGCCAAGTCTTCCCCCAGTAGCATGGGGATGGGATAATTGTCAAAGACTACAAAAGTCCACATTCCTGACAAGCCCTTGTACTGGACAGGCAGTTCAGCTGTAGGCAAGTTTACAGATTTTGACATGAATGGGTAAATTGTCACTTGGGCCTCTGGGTTGATGAATTTGGGGTCCACTAAGTATTGGTGGATAGCTGACACTTGTACCCCCATGTCTCTCAACGCGATAACCTTCTTTCCGCACACTCTCAAGGTTTCCCTTTGGTCCGAGGGTATTTGAGAGGCATCTGGGCCTGGGGATCTTTGGTGTGATGATGGTGTAATGAACTGGACTCAGTTGGGGTTCTTGGGGCCGTTGGCCTTTATATGTCCCAGTTCATTACATTTAAAGCATCGCCTAGCTGACTGGTCACTGGGCCAAGGTGGGTTGCTGGTGACTGGTGAGGTGGGACAATAGGGTGTCTGGGGCTTTCCTTGGGTTGTAGGTGAGGTCTTGGGTTGCCCTCGGTGATAGGGTTTATTTTCTGTTTGCCCCCTGTGATATTTGCTCCCCTTGCTAGTAGCTTTCTTCTTTTCTGCCACTTCCACCCATTTGGCTCCAATCTCCCCCGCCTCGGTTACAGTTTTGGGCTTCCCATCTGGGATGTACCTTTCTATTTCCTCAGGAACACCCTCTAAGAACTGCTCCATTTGCATTAGGAATGACAGCTCTGCCAGAGAGTTAGCATTTGCTCCTGATATCCAGGCATCCCAATTCTTTCCAATGTGGTAGGCATGTCGGGTAAATGACACATCTGGTTTCCACCTTAGGGCTCTGAACCGCCGACGGGCATGCTCAGGTGTTAGCCCCATTCTGATTCTGGCCTTGGTTTGAAAAAGTTAATAATCGTTCCTGTTTTCCCTAGGCATTTCAGCCACCACCTCTGCTAAGGGTCCACTAAGCTGTGGCCTCAGCTCTATCATGTACTGGTCTGTAGAGATGTTGTACCCAAGGCAGGCCCTTTCAAAATTTTCTAAGAAGGCCTCAGTGTCATCAGCTGCCTTGTAGGTGGGGAATTTTCTGGGATGGGAAACAGTACCTGGAGAAGGGTTGTTAGGGTTGACTGTTCCATCCTGCTTAGCCTTTTCTAATTCTAGGGCCTCCCTCCGGAGTTCCAAAGCCCTCCGGTGGTCAGCCTCTTTGGCTTTCTCTTCTGCATCCAGTCTAGCCAGCTCCTGTTTAGTTGCCTCCTTGGTGCTCATTGTTCTGCTTTCTTGTGCTGGCCACACTACCTCTGCAGCTCATTGACTGGAATGCTTTAGCTTAGGCTGCTTGGTTAACAGAGATTTTCTAATTAGCTATATTCGAGAGGTAGAAAAAAACAGGAAAAAAAAACCAATTCAACCTGTAAATGCCTTTTGCTGGCTGTCTGCTGGCTCACAGTTTGAAGCCTCTTCTTAACAAAGACCCTTGTTAAAAAAACTTAACACTTCTGCCCTCAGGCTGCTTTCCAAGCAGCTAGAAAGGAGAGAAGAAAAATCCTACTGGCCTTTTGTTCCTAGATATCCCACCTCTCCCACCATGTCAAGGTTTTTCCCCACTTTGAACTTTAGGGTACAAAAAGTGGGGACCTGCCTGAACACTTTTAAGCTTAATTACTAGCTTAAATTTGGTATACTGCCACCAGCCAGAAGTCTGTGTCTGGCACACTTCTGTTCCCACAAAACCTTCCCTGGGGAACCCAAGACCCAAACCCATTGGGTCTTAAAACAAGGAGAAATTAATCATCCCCCACCTTTTCCCTCCAGACTCTCCCCTCCCTGGGTTGCCTTGAGAGGCTTACACAGATCCAAACTCCTTGGATCTTAAAACAAAGAGGAATTAACCATACCCCCTCTTTTCCCCCCACCAATCCCTGGTGAGTTTAGACTCAATCTCTTGGATTCCAAAACAAGGAAAAATCAATCAGGTTCTTAAAAAGAAAGCTTTTAATTAAAGAAAGAAAAGGTAAAAATTATCTCTGTAAAATCAGGATGAAAAATGCTTTACAGAGTACTCAGATTTATATAGACTAGAGGGACCCCCCCCCCCAGCCTGAGATACAAAGTTACAGCAAACAGAGGTAAAAAATCCTTCCAGCAAAAAGACACATTTACCAGCTGAGAAAACAAACATAAGACTAGTCTGCCTTGCCTGGCTATTACTTACTATTTTGAAACATGAAAGACTGATTCAGAAAGATTGGAGAACCTGGAATGATGTCTCGTTCCTCTCAGTCCCGAGAGCGAACAACGAACCAAACAAAAAGCACAAACAAAGACTTCCCTCCACCAAGATTTGAAAGTATCTTGTCCCCCCATAGGTCCTCTGGGCAGGTATCAGCCAGGTTCACTGAGCTTCTTAACTCTTTACAGGTAAAAGAGACATTAACCCTTAACCATCTGTTTGACACAACCCTTGCAGTTTTATAGGCCCCATTTAGGACTGAAGGTGTGGCACAGCCTGGCCCTGATCCAGCAAAGCTCTTAAACACTTACCAAAACGTAAGCACCTGAGTAGACCCATTCAAGTCAAGTTTAAATGCTTGACTGGATCAGATTAGGGTTGCCAACCCACTGGGATTATCCTGGAGTCTCATGAAACTGGCATCCATCTCCCAGTGACTACTGAAAGCAGTCCGGGAGATTTTAATAGGCTACTTTAAGAAAATGACATTGCATCATGTTGGGGGAAATAATTTTCCGGAAAAGCTTCAGTCAGAGTTGGCAACCCTAAATCAGATCTGGACATCATAGTGCTCGGCATCTTGCTGGCTTGAGTCCTTAGTTTGGACTGATTTCTAATTAAGAGTTTCCCTATACTGTGCCAGACTTTGCCATCCATCATTTTATGAAAATAAAAACCAATAATAACCAACCTAAACAAAGGAAAGATGATGAAAACTGTCCTGCAGAACTCCCAATTTCCCTGGTTGAATTTAACAAAAATAATTAAAAACATAGCGGCCAAACAATAGAACCCAGTGTTCCCTATTAAAAGGCGTACTGATTACTGACAACGTTTAGCTAGCAAATATTATGTATTTATTTATTTGTGTTGCAGTAGTGTATAATGGCCCCAGTGAGGAACCAGGGTCCAGTGTGCTAGGCACTATACAAACATACAACAGAAAACAGTCTCTGCCCCAAAGAACAAAGTAAATATAAAATGAGAGACAACAGACGGATGCAACAGTGAGAGGATTATGACCAGCATAACGAGCAACAGTCACAACACACAAACTGCATAATCATTGTCAAAATGGTTGGAGATGAAATGATTTTGAAATGAATTGAAAAATAATTTCTAATCCTATTCCTCATATACCATGATGTTTACTGATTTGGCTGATTTTAGCGGTGAGCGAACATGTTTGGATAAATTAAGTAATCACCTGAATCTTCAACCAAAATTCAAACTTAATTTTTGGGGAGGATTCCTAAAGGTTGAGGTTTTTCTCCCAAGTTTCATGCTCCCTGCACTTCTTGTGGCCAATATTGAAAGAGGAAATGCTTAAATAACCACAAGAAAGGCTGCTCTTGTGAGATTTGCAACCCAGTTTTTGCACGCTAAAGCTGTTTGAGTAATGTCCAGATGAGTTTCTAAACTTCTAGGTTCTCCTCAAAATCTCTGAATGTTCATTCATCCATCACTTGCTGACATACCTGCCAGATTCTCAGCTGGAGTAAATCAACATACAGTGCATGTCCATTTATACAAATGGCCTGAGAGACATTCAAAACTTTTGGATAACTGGGCTTTCAGATACATGGAAGTGCTATGTTCAGCTGCAGTGTCCCTGATATAGAAATACAAGGAACAAAGAGAGTAGGGCTGATGTTTGCTTAACACTTTGTACTTTATTAAAGAGTAGAAAATCAGCTGAAAAATGGCATTAGGTCTCAGTAATTTAAGGTAACGTGTCAAAACTGCAATACAAATACAAAGCCACAGATTAAGGCTAACAGGCAGAATGAGACTAATTGGGAAGTTAATAGTGGGTGATTAACATCAGACTATGTAGGGGTCACACTTTGGATTCATATAAATAGGATTTTCAGATAAAGGGAATTAGGATAACTGGAATTATACTTTAGTTCAACGGAAGTCAATTGATCTACACCGATGAATACCAGATGAGGATCTGGTTTAGAATCTTTCTAGGTAGAGAGGATGAGATTTTCAAAGGCACCTAAATGATTTAGCAGTACAAATTCCATTGGTTTTCCATGGGACTTGTATGCCTATATTACACAGGCAGTTTTGAAAATCCCATCCACAGACTATATAGATGAAGTTTACACCAGTGATGACTACATTCTTGTGTTGAAAAATTACAGTTGAACTACAGCTTGGAGGAATTTGCACCCACCCACAACTGATTTTCCAAGTTTACCAGTTTGACAGAATAATTTAGGCAGGGAGATGACAAGATGACTGTGGACCTGATAAACTGGCAAGAACAATGATCAGTCACAGGGGTCTGACAACTGCTGCCTCATTACAAATTGAGAGAGAGAGAGAGAGAGTAAGCACCCTTTTTAAGGTAAAAATAAACACTGATTTTACACCAACACATCTCAAATTAATCCATTCACTTAATGCCAGTATTACTAAGATCAGAATGAAGTCTTAAATGCTAAATTAAGCCTTAAGATGCTCAACTTCTGATGAAGTTAAATTTTGCCCTGAGGTGACATAACCCCTATCATACCTTTAGTCCCAGATTTGGACCTTAGCGTCCAAAATATGGGGGTTAGCATGAAAACCTCCAAGCTTAGTTACCAGCTTGGACCTGGTACTTGCTGCCACCACCCAAAAATTAGAGTGTTTTGGGGCACTCTGGTCCCCCTGAAAAACCTTCCCTGGGGACCCCAAGACCCAAATCCCTTGAGTCTCACAACAAAGGGAAATAATCCTTTTTCTCTTCCCCCCTCCAGGTGCTCCTGGAGAGATACACAGACACAAGCTCTGTGAATCCAAACAGAGTGACTCCCCCTCTCCGTTCCCAGTCCTGGAAACAAAAGCACTTTCCTCTTCACCCAGAGGGAATGCAAAATCAGGCTAGCAAATCCAACACACACAGATCTCCCCCTGATTTCTTCCTCCCACCAATTCCCTGGTGAGTACAGACTCAATTTCCCTGAAATTTCCCAGTAAAGAAAACTTCAACAGGTCTTAAAAGAAAGCTTTATATAAAAAAGAAAGAAAAATACATACAAATGGTCTCTCTGTATTAAGGTGACAAAATACAGGGTTAATTGCTTAAAAGAAATATGAATAAACAGCCTTATTCAAAAAGAATACAAATCAAAGCACTCCAGCACTTATATTCATGCAAATACCAAAGAAAAGAAACAATATAACTTACTATCTGATCTCTTTGTCCTTACACTTAGAAACAGAAGATTAGAAAGCAGAAACTACTTCTCCAAAGCTCAGAGAAAGCAGGCAGACAGACAAAAGACTCAGACACAAACTTCCCTCCACCCAGAGTTGAAAAAAATCCGGTTTCCTGATTGGTCCTCTGGTCAGGTGCTTCAGGTGAAAGAGACATTAACCCTTAGCTATCTGTTTATGACACGCCCCCCAAATTGCAGACAGTGGGGAAGCTCACTGGCGGCGATTTCCTTCTAGAATTTTAAAATAAACAGATTACTACAACACATGCACCTTTACATATACTACTAAGTATATAACTAACAGACTTCTACATTTTAAGAACACTTTTTAACTACTGAAATCTGGGAAACTGTCACGGGAGAGTGCATCAGCTACTTTGTTAGAAGCTTCTGTGATGTGTTGAATTTCAAAATCAAAATCTTGGAGAGCTAAACTCCAACGAAGAAGTTTCTTGTTGTTACCCTTGGCAGTATGAAGCCACTTTAGTGTAGCATGGTCAGTTTGTAGCTGGAACCGCCATCCCCAAACATATGGGCGTAGCTTTTCCAGGGCGTACACAATGGCATAGCATTCCTTTTCACTGACTGACCAGTGACTTTCCCTCTGAGACAGTTTCTTGCTGAGAAACATGACAGGATGGAAGTTGTGATCCGTTGCTTTCTGCATGAGCACTGCTCCTATACCACGCTCAGATGCATCTGTGGTTACTAGGAATGGCTTGTCAAAGTCCGGGGCCCTGAGTACAGGGTCAGACATGAGTGTTGCCTTAAGTTGGGTAAAGGCCTTTTGACACTCATAAGTCCACTTAACTGCATTTGGCTGGGTCTTTTTGGTCAGGTCGGTCAGTGGGGCAGCGATTTGGCTGTAGTGTGGTACAGACCATCTACCAGCCTCTGGAAGGTGGCGGGTGCATTTCGAAGGCCGAAAGGAAGGACATTGAATTCATACACCCCCGCATGGGTGACGAATGCTGACCTCTCCTTGGCAGGTTCATCTAGTGGTACTTGCCAGTACCCCAGGTGCTTCAGGTGAAAGAGACATTAACCCTTAGTTATCTGTTTATGACAACCCCACTGTCTCACATTAGTTTTAGAAGTACATTGACTGCTAGGGCTGCCCCGGGGGGAGGGAGGAAGGCAAGTGGGGCAATTTGCTCCAGGCCCTGGGCCCCACAGGAGCCCCCATGAGAATACAGTATTCTATAGTATTGCAACTTTTTTTTATGGAAGGGGTCCCCAAAATTGCTTTGCCCCAGGCCCCCTGAATCCTCTGGGTGGCCCTGTTGACTGCCATGAGAGTTATGCCTGGGTCCATTTGATAACCTAATTTTCCTCAATATGTGACTTTTACTGAGACTCATGAAATGATTATGCAGTTTTAGTTGAGAAGCCATTGTATTATTATCAGCATATGTAGCTGATCTTTCCTGTTAGCCATTTCTATACAAACTGCCCAGCCATGAGAAAGCTATTCAAAAGGAGAAAACGAAGACAGAAAATAGAGTGGAGAAGAGGAAAGAATGAAATTAGGAGAACAAAGAAAACCAAAATGTAGAATAAACAAACAGCTGTTCTCAAGAGATTTCCCTCCTTTTGATTCATGTGTTAGAGCCAAATTCAAATCTACTCCATTGTTAGGGGTTGGATAAGAATCCAATCCCTGAATTCTAACTTTGGCAGTATCCAAATCTAGAGAACAAGTCCTCTTCTAGATTATATAATGGTGCCTTTTACTAAGATATTTGATCTAAAAAAGAATGCCATCCGTGAATACCTTGCAGGGCTTCAAAATTGAAAGGACATCCATGCATGAAGAGAGTAATATGAAAAAATAAGAAGTGTTCCATTTCAGAGTATTGTTGGGGAAAGAGACACGGTCAAGGTTTAGTTTCGACTCTCAACTCCAGAAGCT
The DNA here is from genome assembly GCF_007399415.2 of Gopherus evgoodei. NCBI lineage: Eukaryota > Metazoa > Chordata > Testudines > Testudinidae > Gopherus > Gopherus evgoodei. The sequence goes on from NC_044326.1 coordinate 12,740,193, forward strand.
GAAATTAGCCTTTAACCATTCAAAACCTGATCCTTGTTTCTGGATGTGAAAGTTCATTTCAGGCTCCTCATATACATGGAGGTTTTTAATCATCGTTACATCAGAAAATATTAAGGTACAGGAGCCTGGCCATCCCCAGCTAGAAAATATATAATTGTGTCTCTATGTGTGGAGGTGGAAAAAATTCCACGTTTTTAAGGCAATAGACTGGCTCACACCAGAAAACACTGTGACTCATGCCACTTAAATTGATTGCTTTGGTAAACTGCCAGGAACGAACTTGTTCTATCTGGGTAGGAATAATATAGCAATTGCCAACACCCTCATAAACTGGTGTGGGATCAGGACACTTCTAGGTACACAACAAAGCAAATGCGCCCTCACAAAATGCAGCAGAAAGACTACATGATCTGTCTTATATTTCAGGGCCAGAATGGACCATTGTGACCATTTGTCTGACCTCCTGTATGACAGAGGCCATAGAACCTCCCCAAAATAATTCCTAGAGCAGAGCTTTTAGAATAACATCCAATTCTGATTTCAAAATTGCCAGTGATGGAGAATCCACCATGGCCCTAGGTAAATTGTTCCAATTGTCAATTACTCTCACCATTAAAAATGTACACCTCATTTCCAATCTTGGTCAAGGCAGCCAGGTACTACTGTGACACAAGTAATAAAAATAACATTGGGTGATACAAAATCCATGAGGAGCAGTGTGTTTGCTTGGAATGACAACAGGGTTGGGCGTCAGCAGCTCTTGAGTTCTGTTCCTGATTCTGCTACTAACTTCTGTGTCTCCTTGGGGCTAGTAATTTAGTTCAAAAGCTGCAGTTTAAAACTAGGCACCTAAATCCATATGTAGACTCCTAAATAATAGCTCTAGCTATAAAATATGGATAGTAAAAAGTGTTGTGAAGCTAAAATTATATTTGTAAAGTGCTGTGAGATCTTCTGATGGAAGATGCTATAGAGGAAGACAGTATTATTATGATCAAAATAAAGAAGACAGCATGACACACTGTTTTGTTTTGAAGTCTCAGTTTCCTTTTTATTTATTTTGTGAACATGCACTTGATGCCACCAGTGCTGAGACAATCCTCAACAGCTTTCTCTAGCCCAGGACAAAGGGATAAATGACTTTCCTGATTTTGGCTTTTGGTTTTCCAGAATAGCTCCTAGAAGCCATGCAAAACCCAATCTTTATTTTCAGATTCTTCTTACAATAGCAGTTAAAATGTTGTTATGGCTAGAAAAGTGAACATGTAAAAATGGTACCTTTTTACTCTACTTCCTTTTTTGGCTCTGTAGAATGATTCTGGGCCAACACTGCAAGTCATTTTCCGATCAAGTTTAAGTTTGAATGGCCGGTGATTTACAAAAAATCTTTCTATTTGTACACTGAGCAAATTGGTTCTGGGAGACAATAAACATGGAATCAATCCCACCAGGTCATTTTCACACAATGTTCTTTCCGAATAGATTCACATTTTAAAGCACTGCAGCTTTTTGATTGCTGCTTACTTGTTTCTGCTGCCTTTATGCATTGTGTGGTTTTGCATTTTATGCTGAGCTTTTTGGACTTTGGGTCTGATTCTGCTCCCTATGAACAGGGCCCATTAACTTCAGTTTAGTCACTCTGAATTGATATCAACATAAATGAGAAGATACTCAGTTGCTTTGGTTCCAGTTTTGAAATCTAATTGGGCTTATTACTTACTTATTGTAAATAACAGTTTTGTTTATTTTGATTAGGGTGCCCAAAGGGCTTCAGACCTGCATGTTCATTACTTAAAGGTAGAATCATAGAAATGTAGGGCTGGAAGGGACCTTGAGAGGTCATGTAGTCCAGCCCCCTGACCTGAGGCAGGACCAAATAAACCTAAACCATCCCTTACAAGTTTTTATATAATCTCTTTTTAAAACCCTCTAATGCCAATGATTCCACAATTTCCATTGGAAGCCTATTCCAGAATTAACTACCCATATAGTTAGAAAGTTTTTCCTAATATCTAACTTAAATCTCCCTTACTGCAGAATAAGTTGATTACTTCTTGTCCTACCACCATCCTCTTTATAGCAGCTCTTAACTTATTTGAAGACTATTATCAGGTCTACCCTCAATCTTCTTTTCTCGAGACTAAACATGCCCAATTTTTTTTTAGCCTTTCTTCATAGGTCAGGTTTTCTAAACCTTTTATCATTATCATTTTCAAAGCTTGTTACATGCACCACGAAGAAGCGATCACATAGTTGAGTAACACCTCTAGATTGTGGGGCATCCGTATACTATGCTGACAAGTACAGCTGGCTGAAAACGTTTCCCATGAAACAGTGTCCTGTCCGAAAATGCAGATTTGACAGAAATGAAATGTTCTGCAGGAACGTAACAATTCTGTTGAAACTTTTGATGGAAACCAAACAATCTGGCTAGCCTGCCTGGTTTCATGCCATCCTTCCTTCTCACTGCCCACCTGCCAGTAAACTGGCACAAAACCAGAATGGCCAGGTTCCCAGCTCCCTTGGTTGCCTGAGTGGGTGGGGGCAGCTGCCCTTGTAGCATACCAAGTGGACAGGCTGACCAGATGACTTGCCATCTGGACAGCTCCCCAGCTTCCTGTTTTTTAAAATGTATTTTATATTACCTTACTTTTATGTTGTTTTTATTTTTTTATTTTATAGTGATATTTTCATTTTATTTTCATGTCATTTATTTATTTTATGTTATTTTATTGTTTTATTTTTATATTTCATATGTTATACCAGTTACTAAAGGAAAGGATCCATTATCAAACCAGTTACCACTTAGAACAGCATTTACAAATGACCAGCTAGAATACCAGTTGAACAGATCAAATACCAATTACCAAACCAATCAGAATAACAATGACATGACATAATAGCTGAAAGCTTTATTTATATTATATTATAGAGTCAAGTCAATAAAGTCAAAACGTTTCAATTTTATCAAAACAAAATGTTTCAACGAGGTCACCGCGACCTCATTTCAAAACAGTTCAGAATTTTGTTCCACAAGAAATTTCAAAATTTCTTCTTATGATTCTGATTTGGAAGGAAAACATTTTGGAATTTCCCACAAGTGGGCTTTCTGGGTTTTGGCCCGCTGTACCAATGCCATGGTATAAATGCTTAGACAAATAGGATACAGAAAATAAACCAAATTCTGCTGTCACTGGCACCAGTGTAAATCAATTATAACATCACAGATTGACTCTTGATATACCTCAGTGTAACTGAGATCAGAGTCAGTTCAAACATACATAATACTAAAACAGAGAGAACCATTCCTAATGTGGGCTTCATGAAGATTCAGTTCTCTTTGGCTACTCATGCTCTTAGCAGCAGTGGATCTCAAAGTTCATGAGAGACATAGACTTCATTTAACTATATACATGCCCACAGGACCTGATGTGTTAATTTGGATGGAATAAGTGGGCCCAGATAATCAACAGTGTTAACATGACCCTACCACTGTGCAGCACAAAACAGTTAAGCATGATTCAGGTGTTTGAGTATAGAAACTCAGCCTGCTTAGTCCCATGGCAAAAATTAGAAAATTCATGACAAAATTTGGAGATGTATTGATTAGGACGTACAAGAGAAAAGGGAAACAAAACATAAGGCATTTTGAAACTGAAATTTAATAATTATGCAAAACCAACTCAATTGAACTTACAGTCTTCATTTTCAAAGAGACACTATCAAGATCTCTTATTCTGTCAACCAGTTGAGTAGGGGAGAAAGGGTTAGTTTTGCTGTTGAAAATCCTAACAGGTGCCTATTTGCCTCTTTAGGCACTCAAATGTCTTTGAAAATCTGGCCCTTAATCACCCTCTGGCTCCGTTTTCTCCCTGTAAAATAGTACTTTCCTTCTCCCACCCTTTGTCTGTCCGATCTGCTTAGACTGTAAACTCTTTGGGTTGAGGATCACTTCTCTCTGAGTTTACACAGGACTTAGCACAGTGAGGCCATAATCTCAGCTGCATCTGCTGGATGCTACCGTAATGCAAACAGATAATAACAACAGCAAGACCCATGAGACATTGGGAGGAGGCCAGCAGACAGGAGTCATGGTCCACATATTAAAAGGGATATTTAAACAAAAAATCAGCAGATTTAATTCATGTCAGTGGCCATACATGCAATACAGTTTGCAGAGCAGCAAAGGGAAACACAGCCTTTGTAGACACCTGAGATTTCAACCCACGGAAAGGCTATGTGCCTTCTATTAGGAACGCCAAATGAGTTTGTCTCCTAGCATTGGCCATGGCAAAGAGCCCTTTCTTCCATCCGTAACACATTGTTCTGTGCACTCCAGACCTGCAGTCCTCCTATGGTAGCATTAGGAGTCCTTTGATGAATGCATAAGCCAGAGTTAGGGTCTAATTTTAGCAGATTTTACAGAGAACAATTGAGACTGAGGCCCAGTTCCTCAGCTGGTATAAATGCTTCATAATCACTTCCTTGAATTCACTGGAGCTTCGCCCGGTTAACCAGCTGAGGAGCTGACGCTGAATCACAGTTTTATATGAGAAGATTAAATAAATATTTCTTTCATTATCTCTCTAGTGCCCATCACCCTTGTATCTGGGTGCACTGAGGAAATATGGGATGTAATTGAGGACTGATTTTTCCCTGACCTGTTGCTTTCTTCCCTGATCCTGTCCCATTTTGAGATCTGAACCTTCTGCTTGTTCTGTATGGGACTGGCCCAGCAACTTGGTTGTCTGGAATGCTAGATCCCACTGATTCCCAAAGGGAACATTTCCTGAGGTGTCCTGGGGCCTGCGACCTGCATTTTTCATAAACTGGACCCTTGTGCTTCTCTGACTAAGGTGAGAACATCAGTGGAACATGTAAGACTCTTCCTTCTCCGGATCACTGAACTGCTACCAAAGCCCATCAAATGTCAAGATCTTCTTTAACAACTTGAGTGACGGAAGCATCCCTGGTGAAATTCTCTGAATAAATCAAGTCAGCTCTGATAAGCCCCGCTAAGTGACAGAGCCAGCCCTGCCTCAAACTGAGCAGTCAACTGAGAGAAAATCATTAGAGAAAAACTGAGGGTGGAAAGCAGATGCGTAGCTCCATGTCATTCATCCTGTTGGATAGCAATACGGGAACAGCGATGATGGGCTGGATCGTACTTCCTTCAGTGAAGCCAGCCATTGGCAGTGATCTATCTAGGGTATTTGCAGGGTGCCGGTCACTGTAGTGTATAGATAGCGGTTAAGGTAATGAGGAAGAGGTGGACATGGAGCTCCCTCTCACACCCCTAGAAGTAGAGGGGCACTTCTTCCCTTCTATCCTCTGCCTGGTTTGGATAAGCAGCACTCCCGCTTCCTTGACTGATTGAGAGCATCTATCTCCTGTTTGACTCAGTCTGAGGGTTCTGGTCTTATTCTGTGCCCAAACAGAGTTACCAGTATCCAGAGAGAGGTGTAATCCCCTATCTGGGGTGGCCACCAAACCCACCCCTGCTCAGGAGATGGACTCTATGGCTTGGCGAGGTCTTTTGTGGGCTATACAGGAAGGAATAGAATTGTCAGCCAGGAGAGTACAGACCATCAGGCTGATTGGCTAGGATGTGGGGAAGACAATCAAAAGGCTTAGCATCCCCCAGGGACTCTGCCCACCACCCCAAAACACAGGGCTGTTTTTTTCATTTGAGGAATGAACCGTAAAGGCTCCAGTTTGGTTCCTCTTTCCCCCCATGCAGATCCCTAAGGCAGCAGAGGGGAGACAAGAATCCAGGAGGGTAGCCAATGAGTTTGCTCCATGGATCTTACCTCAGAATGGACACAGCGCCCATCTGTACCAGTCAACCCAGGGTTATCCACAGCAAGTGAGGAGTTATTGCACCAGTGTGCCATGAGTTTAGCCTCACAAGATCCCTAGACAGCACAGAAAGATTATTAATTGGGGTAGGGGCAGGAAAGGGGAGCTAATGAGGAGCTAGGAGGCTCCATTCCCTTAGGATAAAGTGCTGTGAAGGAGTCTAGTGCGCTAAAGGGTCATTCCAAAGAATGAGAGCACTAGAGAGAAGTACTGTTATAACATTAACAACACTGGTGTGTCTACACTGCAGCTGGAAGTCAGCCTCCCAACTTCTCTCAACCAGACATGCGCTAGCTCTGCTCAAGCTAGCATGCTAAAAATAGCAGTGTGGACATGGTGGCCTGGGCTAACCACCCAAGTACAAGCCCATCCCATGGGTCTGCACTCGGGTGGCTAGCCAGGGCCACCACATCCACACTGCTCTTTTTAGCATGTTAGCTCGAGAGAAGCTAGTGTGAGTGTGTTTACCCAGCTTGCAAGGCTTGCGCTCAGCTGCAGTGTAAACAGACCCTAAGGGATCTAACATGATCAATTTAAGAAGGTAACAGTACCATGGAGGTCCCTTGCCATCGTGGCTTAACATAACAAGCATGCTTCTCAGACAGAACTCAGACCCAGCGAGGTGCTTCAAAAGCTCCACCACAGAGCTGGCAATGGAAAGGCAAGGGATCTTCTGCTAAGGAAAGTAAAAAAAAACTGTGGAGGTGCTTTGATTAGCATCTTGAGAGAGAAGCTCGGACCTGATGCATGGATCAGAAAAAACCCTCATTCGGATGCTGCCAACACTTGGAAAAATTTGGATGTAAAACCAGTGCTAATGAGAGTTTGTACGCGGCAGGAAATGTCTGAACTGACAGCACTAAGGCCCCAATCCAGCAAACATTCCACATGCTTAACTTTGCTACTGCACACAGCGTCACTGAAGTTATAAATTAGCCCTGAGATTTGTACTAGCTTCTCCGAAGGCAGGGTGGGGGTACTGTCATGCCCTCCCTCCCATGTCCCCAGCCTTGGCCAGATGTGATCTGACAAAAGTTAGGCTCTGATTAGAGAAAATTAGACAAAGTTAACATGTGCCAGGAATTCAGTTCCCTGGAGTTCTGCTGTCCTTACTGTTTTGAATATACTATGCTAGGGAATGGCGACTGCTCCCTACCGTACATCTGTTAAATGAGGGGAATCGGTAGGTGGGAGAGAATGGGGAGCTCCTGCTGACTGGGGCTAACTTCACACTGTCACATCTCAGAATGAGTAACGCTCATGGACAGTGTGTGATGGCTGCCTTGCCATTTCAGCCTGCGGACTTGCTGCTACAGCTTGTTTTGCAATGTGTTTCACTTCAGGCACGTTGTGTCCTTGCTGTGGTGATAACTGCTGCTCTAAACTGGTAGGGAAACATATGTCAGATGCAAAATTGCTGCTGGACTTAGGTAAACATTGCCATAGAATGCAATAAACTCAAACGGCTGAGGAACAAAGTGAATGTTCAAAAAAAAAGAAAAAGCAAACTCAAAGACTTTGACCCGATTAAACTGCCATCTGTATCACAGTAGAAAGAAGGATGCCCAGCGGTCTTGAGAGAAAGCAGCTTTTTTCCCCTAGAGTTTGGCATGTACTGTGATATCTTTCAGCACATTAACACAAGATTAGATTTGCACAAACCTTTTTGAAGTATCAAAGGCTGGAATTAAGCATCAATTACCTCTCTGTATAAATCCTGGAGAGAATTCTAAATCTGCAGTGTATTCTCAATGCGGTTACCACCGCAGAAAAATAGAGTCATGGAAGGCACCAATCCTGCAAGCACTTATGCACTAGTGACTTTATGTGAATGGAGTCCTAGTGAACCCAGTGGGACTATTTACGTGAATAAAGTTATCCCTGTGCACACGTGTTTTAAGTATTTGCAGGAGTGAGGCCTTAGAGTGCAAATGAATATTTACACTTACATCAGCTATAGAACTAGTTGTACCAGCAGCTTTTTTATTTGCACTGCATTTGCATTTAATTAGAAACCAACAGAAATATTGTTGAGGATTCTGCACACATTCTTTGTATGCATTTTGGAAGTGCACCTGATGACTTTGAGTGACTATAGGATCACTCCTAAAACCCCAGACCCGTGTTCATTTTCTTAGTAGCAACTTTTTCTTTTTCCTTAAGTCTAACCATAAATTTTAATTTCCAAGCTATTTTTTTTCGGGGGGGAGCAATGGGGAGAAGGAGTTGGTTTTCTGAGAAAACTATAAATCCCTCATCAAGGTTTATTACCTTTAGTAACAAACAGACACTTATAACCTTTTCATTTGGGAACCGTTAATTAGTTAATGGGCTGGATCATCAACCTGTGTAAATCAGCATAGCTGCAATTAAGTCAATGGAGTTATGCCAATTTTCACTATCTAAGGGTATGTCTACACTACGGGATTATTCCGATTTTACATAAACCAGTTTTGTAAAACAGATTGTATAAAGTCGAGTGCATGCGGCCACACTAAGCACATTAATTCGGCAGTGTGCGTCCATGCACCGAGGCTAGCATCGATTTCCGGAGCGTTGCACTGTGGGTAGCTATCCTATAGCTATCCAATAGTTCCCACAGTCTATCCCGCCCCTTGGAATTCTGGGTTGAGATCCCAGGGCCTGGTGGGGCAAAAAACATTGTCGTGGGTGGTTCTGGGTACAGCCTCACCCCTCCTTCCGTGAAAGAAGCAGACAACCATTTCATGCCTTTTTTCTTGGGTGAATAGTGCAAACGCCATAGCACAGGAAGCATGGACCCTGCTCAGATCAGACCACAATCGTGGTCACTGTAAACACCTCGCGCATTCTCGTGCAGTCTATGCTGAACCAAGACCTGCAAAGCCAGGTGAGGAGGAGGCGGCTACTGCAGAGTGGTGACGAGAGTGATGAGGACATGGACATAGAATTCTCTCAAACCGCGGGCCCCTGCGCTTTGGAGATCCTGCTGGTAATGGGGCAGGTTCTAGCCATTGAACACCTATTTTGGGCCCGGGAAACAAACACAGACTGATGGGACTGCATAGTTTTGCAGGTTTGGGATGATTCGCAGTGGCTGCAAAACTTTCTCATGCGTAAGGGTACTTTCATGGAACTTTGTGACATGCTTTCCCCTGCCCTGAAACGCCATAATACCAAGATGAGAGCAGCCCTCACAGTTGAGAAGCAAGTGGCAATAGCCCTCTGGAAGCTTGCAACACCAGACAGCTACTGGTCAGTCGGGAATCAATTTGGAGTGGGAAAATCTACTGTGGGGGCTGCTGTGATGCAAGTAGCCAAAGCAATCATTAAGCTGCTGCTATGAAAGGTTGTGACTCTGGGAAATGTGCAGGTCATAGTGGATGGCTTTGCTACAATGGGATTCCCTAACTGTGGGGGGGCGATAGATGGAAGCCATATCCCTATCTTGGCACCGGAGCACCAGGGCACCCAGTACGTAAACTGCAAGGGGTACTTTTCAATGGTACTGCAAGCACTGGTGGATCACAAGGGACGTTTCACCAACATCCACGTGGGATAGCCAGGAAGGGTTCATGACGCTCGCGTCTTCAGGAACACTAGTCTGTTTAAACGGCTGCAGCAAGGGAATTACTTCCCAGACCAGAAAATAACTGTTAGGGATGTTGAAATGCCTGTAGTTATCCTGGGGGACCCAGCCTACCCCTTGATGCCATGGCTCATGAAACCATACACAGGCAGCCTGGACAGTGATCAGGAGCTGTTCAACTACAGGCTGAGCAAGTGCAGAATGGTGGTAGAATGTGCATTTTGCCGTTTAAAGGCGTGCTGGCGCACATTACTGACTCACTCAGACCTCAGCCAAACCAATGTCCCCATTGTTATTGCTGCTTGCTGTGTGCTTCACAATCTCTGTGAGAGTAAGGGGGAGACCTTTATGGCGGGGTGGGAGGCTGAGGCAAATCCCCTGGCAGCTGATTACGCGCAGCCAGACACCAGGGCAATTAGAAGAGCACACCAGGAAGCGGTGCGCATCAGAGAAGCTTTGAAAATGAGTTTCATCACGGGCCAGGGTACGGTGTGACTGTTGTGTCTGTTTCCCCTTGATGAACTCCCCCTGAGTGACTCATTCCCTGTAAGCAACCCACCCTCCCCCTTCGATTACAGCTTGCTTAAGGAAATAAAGTCACTATCGTTTAAAAATCATGTATTCTTTATTAAAAAGTCATTATAAAAAGAGAGGGAGAACTGACAAGGTAGCCCGGTTGCAGTTTGGGAGGAGGATAGGAGGGAAGGAAAAGGCCACTAAAAATATATCAGAGTAATGACAGCCTTTTGGTTGGGCTGTCCACGGGGGTGGAGTGGGCGGGTGCACAAAGCCTTCCCCCACGCGTTCTTACATGTCTGGGTGAGGAAGATATGGAACATGGTGAGTGGTGAGGGAGGTTAAACGGGCTGCAGCAGCACTCTGTGACCCCGCTGCTGTTCCTGAAGCTCCACCAGACGTCGGAGGATATCAGTTTGATCACGCAGCAGCCCCAACATTGCATCCCGCCACCGCTGATCTTCCTGCCTACACCTCTGATCTTCCTGCCGTCACCTTTCATCTCGAGCGTCCCTCCTGTCCTCACGTTGGTCCCTCCTGTCCTCACGTTCACTGGCATCTTTCCTGTAATTTGATGCCAGGTCCTTCCACTCATTCAGATGAGCTCTTTCATTGCGGGTTACTTCCATAATTTCCGAGAACTTTTCATCTCTTGTCTTTTTTTTTCCTCTGCCTTATCTGAGATAGCCTCCGGGATGGAGTAGGGAGGCTTGAAAAATTTGCAGCCGCATGAGGGAGGGGAAAAAAGGAGAGAAGTATTTAAGAAGATACATTTTACAGGACAATGCTTATACTTTTTCACGGTGAACAACACTATTCACCTTACATAGCACATGTGATTTCACTACAAGGTTGCATTTTGCTTCTTAATATTGAGTGCCTGCGGCTCTGGTGTTAGAAATCTCACAGATGCAGGTCCGGGCATCAGAATTCAGCTTGCATGTGGCCATGGTAAGACATTGTCTTTCCATTTCTGCAGCCTTCATATAAACAGTGCCCTCCTTTCCCAAATACCAAGCAAATCCCGTTCAGTGCTGCTTCTTTCCTGTTAACATGCAGCAGCAGAAACCACCCCCCCATCCAATTCTCTGGGATGATCACTTTACCCCTCCCCCCTCCGCATGGCTGGTATCATGGAAGATCACTGCTAATCACCCCCCTACTCCCTCCACCACATGGCTGGTAGCAGGGAAGATCTCTGCTAGCCAAACACGAAAAAGCTCAGTGCCATTCCCCCCCTCTCCCCTCCTCCCGCTTGGCTACCTGCAAAGAAGGATTTCTTTTAAGCAACAGGCAAACAGGCCAGTAGGAATGGCCATCTCTGTCCCCTTAATTAAATTCCTGAATTTCAACCAGGTTACCGTGAACGATATCACTCTCCTGAGGATAACACAGCGAGATAAAGAAAGGATGTTGCTTGAATGCCAGCAATCACCAGGACCATATGCAATTAGGCTTCGTCATGCAATGATACCAGATTACTTGCTACATGCATGGCGTGGTCAAGTGTCCTACAATGGTGGACTGAATAAGGCTGCCTTGCCCAGAAACCTTCTGCAAAGGCTTTTGGAGTACCTCCAGGAGAGCTTCATGGAGATGTCCCTGGAGGATTTCCGCTCCATCCCCAGACATGTTAACAAACTTTTCCAATAACTGTACTGGCTGCAAGTCCTCAGGGCAAATCAATCATTAAAAAATGCTTGCTTTTAAACCATGTTTTATATTTACAAAGATACACTCACCAGAGGTCACTTCCATGGCTTCATTGTCTGGGATAGTTGCTTGGGAGGACTGGGAGAGTAATTCCATCTGGGTGAGAAAAAGCTCCTGGCTGTTGGGGAGAACGGAGTGCTGTGTGCTCTCTGCAAGCTCGTCCTCCTCTTCCTCCTCCTCATCTTCCCCGTCTGCAGAATCCTCAGCCATGTCTGAGATTACCCCCACCTCAGAATCCACGGACAGGGGTGGGGTAGTGGTTGCAGACCCCCCTAGAATTGCATGCAGCTCAGCATAGTAGCGGCATGTTTTCGGCCCTGCCCTGGACCTTCCGTTTGCTTCTTTCATTTTCTGATAGGCTTGTCTGAGCTCCTTAACTTTCACACGGCACTGTACTGAGTCCCTGGTGTGGCCTTTCTCCATCATGGCCTTGGAAATTTTTTCAAATATTTTTTCATTTCATCTTTTGGAACGGAGTTCTGTTAGCACAGAATCCTCTCCCCATATAGCGATCAGATCCAGTACCTCCCGTGTGGTCCATGCTGAGCTCTTTTTCGATTCTCAGGAGACTGCATTGTTACTTGTGCTGATGAGCTCTGCGTAGTCACCTGTGCTAATGAGCTCTCCATGCTGGGCAAACAGGAAATGAAATTCAAAAGTTCGCGGGGCTTTTCCTGTCTACCTGGCCAGTGCATCCAAGTTCAGATTGCTGTCCAGAACGGTCACAGTGGCGCACTGTGGGATACCACCCGGAGGCCAATACTGTTGATTTGCGGCCACACTAACCCTACTCCGATACGGTAATACCGATTTCAGTGCTACTCCTCTCATTGGGGAGGAGTACAGAAACCGGTTTAAAGAGCCATTTATATTGATATAAAGGGCCTTGTTGTGTGGACAAGTGCAGCGTTAAATTGGTTTAACGCTGATAAATTCGGTATAAACGCGTAGTGTAGACCAGGCCTAAAGATCTGCCTCACCATTTGTAAAGAATGCTGAAAAGTGTAGATCACCACAGAAATACTACAGATCCTTCTATTCATATGTTGATACACTCAATGTACCTCTCTCTTGCTTAATGATAAACAGCAGCAGCAGTGTAATTAATTCATTAATGTAAGTTTTGGATAATCATCCAGATGGCAGGAAATGAATACAAGTCTTTAGACGTTTGCCCATTGATAACTATAACTATTGATAACTATAACTAAGATTATACAGACAGAGAACAATGGTCAAGTTACGAGCATTATCAAGCTCTCTCTCTGGCTTTATACTGTGCTCAATACAGTGGCATCTAATCACATCCATGGCATGGCTAGCTATCTCTGTAGCCATAGTAAGTCTGGTTTCAGTTTATTCTTCAGCAAGTGCTCTCAACCATAGCTTTGTCATTCTGCTCACAGCATATTGCTGCAGGAAAAATCAAGCAGGTTAAACCACCTGCACTGCAAGAGTACGGCTAGCTAATCCCCTTAAAAGGAATCCTTACTTCTGATTTTCTCTGTGTTATTTACAGATGGCAGATGAGAACAAAGCTGATGTTTCTGCCCCTCTGGGCCATTCTCAAAGGACTGGGATGCTGAGGTTTTATTCTTGTCTACCATCTGTCAATAAAGCAGAGAAAATCACAAGCAAGACTTTCTGAAAGTTATTTCTTTATAAAGGGCATTCGCTCTCCTTACCAAAGCAGTGCTCTGGAGTTTATCCTGCTTGAGGCATGCACACAGCTTCAGGTTTTCACATTTAACCTGAGATGTGTCTTAACGGCCTGGGACTTATTTGGAGGGAGTGTTAATGGGTTGCTCATACTGTTGGCTCTTTAAGCTATCGCCCTGATGAAAGGTGGCAGCATGGTGCTCTGAAATGGTCCTTGCCTTTGAAATGCCTGCTTCCCTCACTGTTGCACCAGAGCCTTAGGTTGGCTAGTTCAAGTCTTATCTGTTCACCCAGGCCTTGAAGTAGCAACGGTTTAGGATGGATGTTTATGGTAAGGAAGGGTCAGTATTTCAATTAGACCATTTCACCGCACCATCCAAAGAGAAGGAGAAGTTGCTGATGGGGAGTTGTGCTTATCCAGGCCAGGGAAAAGAGTGAACTCTGCCTCTGTTTTTAGGGAAAACAAGGTGAACTATCCCCCCCCACACCCCGACATCTACTGTTTCTTACTTTATGCCCTGTCTAGACCTGAAACTTTCTTAACGTTCAGCTATGTAGAGCTCTCCTATTCCCAGTTCTGGGCGTTGACTCAGATCAGAACCAGGGCTGGCAAAATGCCACAGAAGAAACTGAACAGATGGTATTTCTGTCCAGGGATCGGAAATGAAAGTGTCTGAAAAGCATCTCCATGTGAGATGTCCAAGTCACTGCTACAGAGGTGAGAAGTTGAGATATGGTCCTGGAGCTTGAAAATCCCACTTTTCCAGCAGGGTGAATGACACTGAATAACAATCGGCTCAACTTAAAATAAATCAGTCAGTCCAGCACTCTTATCTTGCTGGATGTGTGTAATTTGAAGGCTTTGGGATGGTGAGATGCAGATTAGCACCAGAACATCTGGAGGTTTATGGAACCCTGAACTTGGAGGGCCATGTCTTCAGCTGGTGCAACGCCTCACTGCTGCATTGACCTCAATGGCCGGAACCTTTTGAAGTTCCTCTGTCAGTGTCATATCCAGATATGAAATAGTCACTTTTCCTTTAGGGTTTGTTTTTTTCTGTTTGTTTATTAATGGCAGTGGGGGGGATCCACTAACAGAAAATTGAGGCTATAAAACAAAGTAATCAAGACTGGGGAAAAGAGAGAGAATTAAACACATTGGACAAGGTGATCTCAGTTTACCCAAATACAGCCAGGCCTATTAACACCTCCATTCAGGTTGTGACTGCTTGTTCCTAGGTACTGGCTGACAAATGGTACCTTCTCATTAACCGTGCAAAGGAGCAGCCACAGCGGGAACTTTGCACCCATTCCTCTGCCTTCCTATTCCCACATCATTCTCATCACCTGTGTTTCACTTTAGAAAGACCTTGAACTATGTTCCCTCCAGTGCATATAATTCAGCAAATCGCCAAGCACTGCCTGGCTGGCTGGGAGTGGAGGACAATTAGCAGTGTGAATAAATGGGCTCTGGTAAAAGACCTGTGTTTGCTGCACACATTAGTTAATAGCTAACCAAAGGCCTCTTTTACTGCCTATATGTGCTGTACTTTGGATAACATTCCCTACCCCTCCCAGCTTTATGTGGTGGTTTCACTTTGATCCCCAGGGCACAGAGGGATTTTTGGTGACTGCAGGAGAATTATAAGAGCCTCAAAACCCAGCTCCGAAGCAAGCTATCTGGAGAGGAACAAACACAACCTTTCCTCCCTCCCTCGCATCCACCCCCACACCAAGTGGTCAGTGACCAGTATCTTAAACCATTAAATTGCTGGGAGAAACCCAATAGAGGCACTTGGAGGGGCTGCTTGGCCCTGGTCTCATAAAAATGTTGTTTCTCCAGCTCTTTCTGTGTTAGATAAAAGAACAGGGGCTGTGGCCACATCTGAAACCAGTGCTCAGAGGTGAGCTCCCAAGCAGGAGCTCCATAGGAGTCGCATGGAGTCAGCGAGAACTGAGCTCCCTCAGTGGGAGTAATAGGCACTGAACCAGGGTGCTGAGCTCAGCATGAGCAGCTCCCACGTCACTTTCCCCAGCAGGAGCTGAGCTCTCACACTTCCCCTGAAGTAAAACAACCCCCACCCCCATCCTGCAGCAGTTACTGCCTGGGAGTCGGGACCCCAGCTGCAGTTCCCAGCTCAGCCCCTGGTTTGCTGAGTAATGAACTGAAATCAATGGGGCGTTTGGTGTGTTTGGCAGCAACGAGAAGCTGCTCCAAGGTATCTCAGTTTGGGCCCCCCAAATAAGCGGGGGTTGTGTCATAAACAGATAGCTAAGGGTTAATGTCTTTCACCTGAAACACCTGACCAGAGAACCAATCAGGAAACCGGATTTTTTCAACTTTGGGTGGAGGGAAGTGGGTGTCTGAGTCTTTTGTCTGTCTGCCTGCTCCTCTGAGCTTTGGAGAAGTACTCTCTACTTTCTAGTCTTCTGTTTCTAAGTGTAAGGACAAAGAGATCAGATAGTAAGTTCTATGGTTTCTTTTCTTTGGTATTTGCATGAATATAAGTGCTGGAATGCTTTGATTTGTATTCTTTTTGAATAAGGCTGTTTATTCAATATTCTTTTAAGCAATTGACCCTGTGTTGTATCATCTTAATACAGAGAGAACATTTGTATTTTTTCTTTCTTTTTTATATAAAGTTTTCTTTTAAGACCTGTTGGAGTTTTTCTTTACTTCAGGGAAATTAAGTCTGTACTCACCAGGGAATTGGTGGGAGGAAGAAATCAAGGGGAGAGCTGTGTGTTGGATTGCTAGCCTGATTTGGCATTTCCTCTGGGTGAAGAGGAAAGTGCTTTTGTTCCAGGATTGGGAACGGAGAGGGGGAATCACTCTGCGTAGGTTCACAGAGCTTGTGTCTGGGTATCTCTCCAGGAGCATCTGGAGGGGGGAAGGGAAAAAGGATTATTTCCCTTTGTTGTGAGACTCAAGGGATTTGGGTCTTGGGTCCCCAGGGAAGGTTTTTCAGTGGGACCAGAGTGCCCCAAAACACTCTAATTTTTTGGGTGGTGGCAGCAGTACCAGGTCCAAGCTGGTAACTAAGCTTGGAGGTTTTCATGCTAACCCCCATATTTTGGACGCTAAGGTCCAAATCTGGGAATAAGGTTATAACATGGTGTAGCAGCGGCGGGATATAGACAGAATCCAGAAGCCAGTAGGAATATTATATTTTTCTTTTCTCTGCTAAGGGCTTTTTAGCAGAGAGAAACAGTTTGGTTTTAAAAGGGAACCAGAGAGAATTTTTTTTTCTGCTCTCTAGCAGTTTGTGGTTTGCATATTAAGCGAGAAGACTGTTAAGGGTCTTTTGTCATGCAATAGCCCTCCCATTAGGAGGCAAGTACCAGCACTTATATGCATGCAGATAAAGTGGTTTTTCTGGTTTCCCTTAATTGAACATTAGCTAGAGAGAGAAAAGGAAAAAAGCACTGTTGCTAGGCAGACTTCAGGAGGCAACAGAGAGCCTGCAGTTCAGAAGATAAACATCGGAGGGCACTCCAACACAAGAAAACAGGAACCATGACTTCTAAGGCAAGGATTGACGCCGAAGGACAAATCAAAGACGCTGAACACAGGCGACAGATGGAGATGAAAGAAAAGGAAGAAAGCCTCAAACTGGCAGCCTTCCAAAGAGAACAGGCAGCCCAAGAGGCAGCACACAAAAGAAAACTAGAAGAAGAAGAGGTGGCCTACCGAAGGAAACAAGCAGAAGATGAGGCAGCCCACCGCCGAGAAATGGAAAAGCACCAAAAAGAAATGGAAAAGCACCAAAAAGAAATGGAAAAACAACAAAAAGAAATGGAAAAACAACAAAAAGAGAATGAAGAGAAGGAAAAACAGAGAAAACATGAACTGGAGATGGCAAAAGCTGGGCTGCATGTGCCAGCCAACCCTAACAACCCGGCGCCAATTATTGCTCCCCAGCACAGGAAATTTCCCACCTACAAGGCAGGTGATGACACCGAGGCCTTCTTGGAAAATTTTGAAAGAGCCTGTCTTGGGTACAGCATCCCCGAAGACCAGTACATGGTAGAATTAAGGCCACACCTCAGTGGACCTTTAGCAGAGGTGGCAGCTGAAATGCCCAAGCCGCAAATGAATGACTATAAACTTTTTCAAACCAAGGCCAGATACAGGATGGGGATAACCCCAGATCATGCCCGTCGGCGCTTCAGAACCCAAAAATGGAAACCAGAGGTGTCATTTCCCAAACACGCCTACTACATTGCAAAAAACTATGAGGCCTGGTTAACAGGAAACAACATTCAAACCTTGGAAGAAGTGAACCTCCTCATACAAATGGAGCAGTTCTTGGATGGTGTTCCTGAAGACATCACACGGTACATACAAGATAGAAATCCCAAAACTATCGCTGAGGCGGGGGAGATTGGAGCCAAATGGATGGAACTGGCAGAAAGCAAAAAAGCTACTGTCAAGGGGAACGATTACCCCAGGGGGCACACAGACCATAAACCCTACAACCGAGGACAGCCAAAGACCCTCCATACCACCCAAGTAAAGCCACAGATACCCTACTCTTCAACCTCACCAGTCTCCAGTAACTCACCTCGGCCCAGTGACCCATCAGATGGAAGATGCTTTAAGTGTAATGAACTGGGACATATCAAGGCCAACTGTCCCAAGAACACCATGCGAGTGCAATTCATTACACCACCATCACCCCAAAGATCCCCAGGCCCAGATGCCTCTCAAATACCCTTGGAGCGAAGGGAAAATTTGAGAGTGGGCGGAAAGAAGGTTACTGCGTGGAGAGACACGGGGGCACAAGTGTCAGCTATCCACCAATCCTTCGTTGACCCCAAATTCATCAACCCAAAGGCCAAAGTTACCATTTACCCCTTCATGTCACAAGCTGTAGACTTGCCTACAGCTCAACTGCCTGTCCAGTACAAAGGCTGGTCAGGAATGTGGACTTTTGCAGTCTATGACAATTATCCTATCCCCATGTTACTGGGGGAAGACTTGGCCAACCAGGTGAGGCGGGCCAAGAGAGTGGGAATGGTTACACGTAGCCAAACCAGGCAAGCTTCCAGACCCATTCCTGTTCCTGAGCCGTCCACAGAGGCCCCGTCTGTGTTACCAGAAACCCAGACAGAGGTAGTGGACCCGGATTCCATGCCTACCACTGAAACAGCCACAGCACCTCCAGTCCCAGGCCCGGAACTGGAACAGCAACCAGCACCAGCAAGTGCAACCACATCTTCAAACTCAACGCCAGAGGGCGCCAGCAAGCCAGAACTGGCAGAAGCAAAAGACAGCCATACCCAAAAGGCTCAGCCAGAGCCTGAAATACCCTCAGGTGCACCAGCGGAGAGCGGTTCACCAGCAACGGAAACAACCCCATCACCTACATCGCTTCCAGAGGGACCAAGCCCAAGTCCACAGTCTGAGGAAAAACTGGTGACCCCAGCCTCAAGGGAACAGTTCCAGGCTGAGCAGGAAGCAGATGACAGCCTTCAGAAAGCGTGGGCGGCGGCACGGAGCACCCCACCGCCTCTCAGCTCTTCAAATCGATCCCGGTTTGTTATAGACCAAGGACTTTTATACAAGGAAATTCTTTCTGGTGGACACCGGGAAGAATGGCAGCCGCAAAAACAGTTGGTGGTTCCAACTAAGTACCGGGAGAAGCTCTTAAGCTTAGCCCATGATCATCCCAGTGGCCATGCTGGGGTGAACAGAACCAAGGACCGGTTGGGGAAGTCCTTCCACTGGGAGGGGATGGGCAAGGATGTTGCCAAGTATGTCCGGTCTTGTGAGGTATGCCAAAGAGTAGGTAAGCCTCAAGACCAGGTCAAGGCCCCTCTCCAGCCACTCCCCATAATTGAGGTCCCATTTCAGCGAGTAGCTGTGGATATTCTGGGCCCTTTCCCAAAAAAGACGCCCAGAGGAAAGCAGTATGTACTGACTTTAGTGGACTTTGCTACCCGATGGCCAGAAGCAGTAGCTCTAGGCAACACCAGGGCTAACACTGTATGCCTGGCCCTAACAGACATCTTTGCCAGGGTAGGTTGGCCCTCCGACATCCTTACAGATTCAGGGTCTAATTTCCTGGCAGGGACCATGGAAAAACTGTGGGAAACTCATGGGGTGAATCACTTGGTTGCCACCCCGTACCACCATCAAACCAATGGCCTGGTGGAAAGGTTCAATGGAACTTTGGGGGCCATGATAAGAAAATTCATCAACGAATTCTCCAATAATTGGGACCTAGTGTTGCAGCAGTTGCTGTTTGCCTACAGGGCTGTACCACATCCCAGTTTAGGGTTTTCACCATTTGAACTTGTGTATGGTCACGAGGTTAAGGGGCCATTACAGTTGGTGAAGCAGCAATGGGAGGGGTTTACGCCTTCTCCAGGAACTAACATTCTGGACTTTGTAAACAACCTACAAAGCACCCTCCGACACTCTTTAGCCCTTGCTAGAGAGAACCTAAAGGATGCTCAAGAAGAGCAAAAGGCCTGGTATGACAGACATGCCAGAGAACATTCCTTCAAGGTAGGAGACCAGGTTATGGTCTTGAAGGCGCAACAGGCCCATAAGATGGAAGCATCATGGGAAGGGCCATTCACGGTCCAAGAGCGCCTGGGACCTGTAAACTACCTCATAGCATTTCCCAATTCCTCACTAAAGCCTAAAGTGTACCATGTTAATTCTCTCAAGCCTTTTTATTCCAGAGACTTACAGGTTTGTCAGTTTACAGTCCAGGGAGATGATGCTGAGTGGCCTGACGGTGTCTACTACGACGGGAAAAAAGACGGTGGCGTGGAAGAGGTGAACCTCTCAACCACCCTGGAACGTCTGCAGCGGCAACAAATCAAGGAGCTGTGCACTAGCTTCGCCCCATTGTTCTCAGCCACCCCAGGACGGACTGAACGGGCATACCACTCCATTGATACAGGTAATGCTCACCCAATCAGAACCCCACCCTACCGGGTGTCTCCTCATGCCCAAGCTGCTATAGAACGGGAGATCCAGAACATGCTACAGATGGGTATAATCCGCCCATCTACCAGTGCATGGGCATCTCCAGTGGTTCTGGTACCCAAACCAGATGGGGAAATACGCTTTTGCGTGGACTACCGTAAGCTAAATGCTGTAACTCGTCCGGACAACTATCCAATGCCACGTACCGATGAGCTATTGGAAAAGTTGGGACGTGCCCAGTTCATCTCTACAATAGACTTAACCAAGGGGTACTGGCAAGTACCGCTAGATGAACCTGCCAAGGAGAGGTCAGCATTCGTCACCCATGCGGGGGTGTATGAATTCAATGTCCTTCCTTTCGGCCTTCGAAATGCACCCGCCACCTTCCAGAGGCTGGTAGATGGTCTACTAGCTGGACTGGGAGAATTTGCAGTTGCCTACCTCGATGATGTGGCCATTTTTTCAGACTCCTGGCCCGAACACCTACTACACCTGAAAAAGGTCTTTGAGCGCATCAGGCAGGCAGAACTAACTGTTAAGGCCAAAAAGTGTCAAATAGGCCAAAACAGAGTGACTTACCTGGGGCACCAGGTGGGTCGAGGAACCATAAACCCCCTACAGGCCAAGGTGGATGCTATCCAAAAGTGGCCTGTCCCAAGGTCAAAGAAACAGGTCCAATCCTTCTTAGGCTTGGCCGGATACTACAGGCGATTTGTACCACACTACAGCCAAATCGCTGCCCCATTGACCGACCTAACCAAAAAGACCCAGCCAAATGCCGTTAAGTGGACTAATGAGTGTCAAAAAGCCTTTACCCAGCTTAAGGCAACGCTCATGTCTGACCCTGTACTCAGGGCCCCGAATTTTGACAAACCATTCCTAGTAACCACAGATGCATCTGAGCGTGGTATAGGAGCAGTGCTCATGCAGGAAGCAACAGATCACAACTTCCATCCTGTCGTGTTTCTCAGCAAGAAACTGTCTGAGAGGGAAAGTCACTGGTCAGTCAGTGAAAAGGAATGCTATGCCATTGTGTACGCCCTGAAAAAGCTACGCCCATATGTTTGGGGACGGCGGTTCCAACTACAAACTGACCATGCTGCACTAAAGTGGCTTCATACTGCCAAGGGGAACAACAAAAAACTTCTTCGGTGGAGTTTAGCTCTCCAAGATTTTGATTTTAAAATTCAACACATCACAGGAGCTTCTAACAAAGTTGCTAATGCACTCTCCCGTGAGAGTTTCCCAGAATCCAGTAGTTAAAAAGTGTTCTTAAAATGTAAAAGTCTGTTAGTTATATACTTAGTAGTATATGTAAAGGTGCATGTGTTGTATTAATCTGTTTATTTTCAAGTTCTAGAAGGAAATTGCCGCCAGTGAGCTTCCCCACTGTCTGCAATTTGGGGGGCGTGTCATAAACAGATAGCTAAGGGTTAATGTCTTTCACCTGAAACACCTGACCAGAGAACCAATCAGGAAACCGGATTTTTTCAACTTTGGGTGGAGGGAAGTGGGTGTCTGAGTCTTTTGTCTGTCTGCCTGCTCCTCTGAGCTTTGGAGAAGTACTCTCTACTTTCTAGTCTTCTGTTTCTAAGTGTAAGGACAAAGAGATCAGATAGTAAGTTCTATGGTTTCTTTTCTTTGGTATTTGCATGAATATAAGTGCTGGAATGCTTTGATTTGTATTCTTTTTGAATAAGGCTGTTTATTCAATATTCTTTTAAGCAATTGACCCTGTGTTGTATCATCTTAATACAGAGAGAACATTTGTATTTTTTCTTTCTTTTTATATAAAGTTTTCTTTTAAGACCTGTTGGAGTTTTTCTTTACTTCAGGGAAATTAAGTCTGTACTCACCAGGGAATTGGTGGGAGGAAGAAATCAAGGGGAGAGCTGTGTGTTGGATTGCTAGCCTGATTTGGCATTTCCTCTGGGTGAAGAGGAAAGTGCTTTTGTTCCAGGATTGGGAACGGAGAGGGGGAATCACTCTGCGTAGGTTCACAGAGCTTGTGTCTGGGTATCTCTCCAGGAGCATCTGGAGGGGGGAAGGGAAAAAGGATTATTTCCCTTTGTTGTGAGACTCAAGGGATTTGGGTCTTGGGTCCCCAGGGAAGGTTTTTCAGTGGGACCAGAGTGCCCCAAAACACTCTAATTTTTTGGGTGGTGGCAGCAGTACCAGGTCCAAGCTGGTAACTAAGCTTGGAGGTTTTCATGCTAACCCCCATATTTTGGACGCTAAGGTCCAAATCTGGGAATAAGGTTATAACAGGTTGGGTCAGGGGAAATCACAGAATGCGAATAGCTCCAAAGGGAATTTTTAAAGTGATCATTTAAAGAAATATATCCCTGATTGGGCACTGCCCTGTTGTGCACTTTATTAGTGGATGTAATAGCAGGAAACTTCCTGTCATACTCCTCCTCCCTCCTACTGTTTGTTACATTCACTTGTTGTTGTGATTTTAGCTCTTAAGGGGTTTGATTCTCATTTACATGCCAAGGCCTCTTTATACAACACTGGTTGAACACTGACACCCTCTTAAGAGCCCCTTTATATTACATTCTGGGGTGTCATCCAGACTAGTGAGGGGCTGTGTCACCAGCTGCCCTGCAACCTGGGCTGCCTCATGAGGCTTTGCTGTTGCAGCTCCCAACATGGATCGCTCACAATCAGCCTGCCAGCATGCAGGTCATACTCTGCATGTCTGTGTATAGACAGAGCCCTGGTCCAGTAACTCTGACCTCAGCAGCCTGTCAGCAACCAGCCACACATTGGCTTGCAGCAGCCTTGGTTACTACCTGTGGGGTGGCTGCAGCACACTCCCAGTTCTGAATTGTCCCCAAAAACATGTGTTCTGCACTGTCCAACCCTCTCTTGGATAGTTCAGGTATTGGCACTGAACCAGCTCCCCAGCTCCAGATGGGAACAGCTTTGAGCAGCCTTAAGGGTGCTTTAAATTATGCTGGTGTGCAGCCCCAGGATCTGGGTAGTGGAAAGATAGTTTAAATGCCACATTTTTGCCTCTTCCCCCAAGACACATCAAGAACAGAACAGCCTGTCCTTGGATTTGGCCCAGAGGCTGTATCCATTCAGTATACAAGACCAAATTCTAAACTTGACTTACAACATATGAAACCCTAACAAAGTCACAAGAGGGCTCTGTGTGGCACAAATCAGACAGGACGCCGGTCCACTGTCATGTCCAGGGCAGATTAGCTCATTTGCTGAACCTGAGATGGCAAATGCCAGCTCATTACTTGCAGGTGAATTGCAAAACTCAAAGCAAACCAGAAATACAGTAATTCTACTGGGGCTATTCAGCACATATTTCTGGACCAGAAATATATGCTGAATAGCCCCAGTAAGCAGGCTCTTGGGGGCATGCCGTGCAGAAACATAGCTGACTTTTAAAACTGTCTCCTTTTAATCTGGATGTTTTACGAGACCGTCTA
Organism: Gopherus evgoodei; assembly: GCF_007399415.2. NCBI lineage: Eukaryota > Metazoa > Chordata > Testudines > Testudinidae > Gopherus > Gopherus evgoodei. The sequence continues at coordinate 12,763,900 of NC_044326.1, forward strand.
TATGGAAATTGAACTAAGATGACAAACTGAGATAATGCAAGCAGTGAATATCCCAGCTGTGTGAAATACATCAGTTTCACCCTGGAGGCCTCATGGTGTCACTGGCTTCGATGCACCCAGGCTTACTTTCCCTCCTTTGGAGATTCACTTTGAATATGAACAAGCACTCAGTTGAAACTACTGGTTTTGCCTGAATTTTCATGCATCCGGTGCTCACCATTTCCCAGGGCTTTGACGTATCTTTCTGGGCTGAGCCTCACTCACTATCATTTATGGGGTTTGAGATTAGTTGTTTGAGAGTATTCAAACCCATTAGGTATTTATGAAAGTGTTCTGGCATCCCACAGTTGAATGCAACCACTTCTCAACTGCGGACCTGCAAGGTGGATCCAGTGTGGAAGTTTTGCCTTTTCCTCATTGGACGGAAGCTTTGTGGGGAAAACAACAAAAATCAATCCCCTGAATAAAACTCTAGATGTGCCCCTTATGAAAACTTCATTTTTTCACAACAAAAATCAGCCTTGTGTGACAGAATGATAGTTTTTTTGTGTGCAAAAAAAGCACCTTTTGCATTTGCAAAAATATTCAAAAACAACAAAAAATGCTTTGCTTCCTTTGTAATGCTAAGATGAAATTTTTCCCCCCTCTCAGAATTCTGTAATGTGCCACCCAGAAATTTGATCCTGCAAAACTCAGTCCTACAGTTAATGCACCTTTGAAATTCTTGGCTTCAGAATTAGGCCCTAAAATTGAATACATGTATAGTTTCTCTAACTTAAATACATTGGGCTAAATTCTGATCTCAGTTAAAGCCAGAGCAACTTCACTGAAATGAATCTAATTATACCAGATGAGCTTCTGTGACCTCCCCGGCAATTACTCTGGATTTAAAGCCATACAACTGAAGTCAAATTCTAGCCCATTGTTTGTTTTGTAGTGTGTCAAACTACAGCCCTCATTATGTGTAACATTTTTCTTCCCCCTTACTGGAAGATAATTGACTATGAGAAAATCTATTGGGATCTATATAAATGTAATCAGGTTCTTTAGAAATTATTCTAAAACACTACCAAGTTTAATAGCTCATAAAATCTATGGAAAAAAGTTTATCCTCTATCTTATAGATCAGAATAACAAAGCTATAATTCTCTATTTTATTCTGTGGGATAGTTTAAAAAAATCTATGGATATGATATTTTCTATTAAATATGTTGGGTGAACACCTGGCTCCACTGAAGACCATGGCAAAACTCTCATTGACTTAATGGGGCCAGGATATCACACAAAGGATTTTTCCATAAGGGAAAATTCCTTTCAATAACCTTTCCAAAACCAACTGAAGTTGCTGTAAGGATTTATATTTCCCTGACTACTGAATACAAAATTTAAGCAGAGGGCATTTTGAGAAACCAATATATCTCAAATGAAACATTCTAGATGACTTCCAACCAGTTTGCTTATAATGAAACCAAAGACTTGCAATTTAAATCAATCCACGTCTGAAACGAGTTATATTATTTTAACCTAGTCTTTATGTTTTGTATCCAAATCACTGGTATATTAGGCTGTTACTTTCTAGTCCATGAGTCATTCAGATAACAACATTGGCACTAGTGAAAACCCACAGAATTAGATGAAATCTGACTATGTTAATCACTGGTCATTTTAAAATCAAGATTGGATATTTTTCGAAAAGATAAGCTCCAGTTCAAACAGAAATTAATTCAGGGAAGTCCTATGGCCTGTTTTATACAGGAGTTCAGAGTAGATGGTCACAGTGCACCCTTCTGGCTTTATAATCTATGAATTTATCAACAATTATTTCTCTTAACCCTTCTATTCCTGTTTACTGAAATACCATTATATTCCACTAGATGGCAGTATTACTTCACTATTTGAATGAACTCAGGTCATACTGCTTCGAGAGGGATACAACCTTCCACCTGCCTTCAGATGTGTGTGGCCTTCACAATATGAGCTAGAGAGCTAAAGGGAAGGACATTCAGCCAAAAAGAGCAGAGAAAAAGCATTAAAAAAGGCTTCCAGTGCAGGGCTGTTTCATATTATGAAGACATTTTATAGTTCAGCACAAAAGAGGAAGAGAAACTAGGGCCAGATTATTCCTGCAGTAACTCTGTTGATTATTTCAAACTGTAGCAGGAAGCAAGGGAGGAGTCTGGGGTCTGGGAAGGCTTCTAGGCAGAAGCTTTGTAGTGATTCAGAGAGAGGGGCAGAGTAACTTTAGGGATATTCTGTTTCCATGTACTGTATTCTTCTGTATAGGCTCTTATATCACACCTCTCACTGTAGTATCTGAGCGCTTTCTATTAATGCATTAAGCAACATGACTAACATCTATGTTCCTTAGTGTAGGTTCCTTGTTCAGTGTTTGAAGAAACTAACTTTTTCTGTGATTCTTCACCATTGTCACATGCCGCTGTTTATTCTATTACCATCATGAGTCATGGTTGATGGCACTAAACTCAAGGGCATCTGTTTCCTCTTCCTAATATAGCTATGAAGCACACAGGAAGTTTTGTGCAGCATAATTAGGTCAGCCTCAGATTTACATTTTTTTCTATAGAGAGGGTTTATTATGTTGCTAAAATTCTACCAAGATCAGTTCTAAACCTTTGCCTCCTTTTAACATCCAGAAGTAAAGACGCAAAAAAGCAGCAACATGATTTTGCACATGCATTTGATGTGGCTCCTCTTTGCCTGGTTTGAAGGTCAGTGGTCCATTCTTCTTCTTTTCTCAGGCTACTCTGAGTTCCAAGGCTCACAAATGATAGCAATGTAAATATTCTTATATTTTCCATTGGTCTAGAATCCAGCAGACAGATTGTTATCACTCAGACACCTGCTTCTGTGACAGTGCTTCCAGGAGAGACTGTCACCATTTAGTGCAAGGCTTCAAATTTCGTGAGTGATGATATGGAATTATATCAGTTCACATCAGGACAAGCTCCTCATTCATAATGGAAACAACTGTTTCACTGGGGTCCCAGCTCGATTCAGTGGTAGATACAGCGGCACTGACTTCACATTCACCTTTGGTGGAGTGCGGGCTGATGAAGATGACAAATACTACTGTGGACAGCACTATAGCACCCCGCTCACAGTGATAACAGTGCAATACAATTGGTTAAACCACCAATGAACTCATGATGTGAAAGCTGAAAAGTATCTTTGCATATGGTAATTTTAACTAGAGAATAATTAGTATAGAAGAATTTTATGCATCTTCTAGAAATTAGTGCTTATTCCCCATGCAGTAGTTTTGGTGAAAAATAACTTTTTCAGTCACTATATTGCCCACTGGCAGAAGGAAAGACTGAGATTCGCTTCCATGCATATCATCAGAGAATTTGTGAGGCCAGATTGAGAAGTCCCCAGCTCCCATTTTGACAGCTCAATAAGTGGACAGTAGAGGTGGTTTAAAAAATAGGTTTGTGGTTTTTTTTCAATGCAATTTCAATGAAAATTTCACCAGAAATCCTTCAGTATCCTGAGATCTATTGACCATTCACACTGTGGCTTGTGTTCCAAACCCTGCCATAAATGGGTTTAAGTTTATCAGAATACTTTGCTATTCTAGAACCAGAACTAGCTTTCCACTTAACTATTGCCATGAACATCATTCCATAAACATGCGTATATTTCTCTTGTTAGTGCTACTCCTACTTCAAGACACTGAGACTCATATACATCTGTGCCCTCTTAATAATAAAGTCCTGAAGCACACAGGAAGCCTGTTGAATTTAGTTTAGCCCAGCCTCAGATTTACATGTGTGACCACAAATAAGTCCTACAGTTTTTTTGCCAGTAATTATAAACCTTAGCTGCATTTTAGCAATTAGTGTTGAGAAATTAATCTAGAACAGGGGTAGGCAACCTATGGCATGCATGCCGAAGGCAGCACATGAGCTGATTTTCAGTGGCACTCACACTGCCTGGGTCCTGGCCACTGGTCCAGCGGGCTCTGCATTTTAATTTAATTTTAAATGAAGTTTCTTAAACATTTAAAAAACCTTATTTACTTTACATACAACAATAGTTTAGTTATATGTTATAGACTTATAGAAAGAGATCTTCTAAAAACATTAAAATGTATTACTGGCACACAAAACCTTAAATTAGAGTGAATAAATGAAGACTCAGCACACCACTTCTGAAAGGCTGCCAACCCCTGATCTAGAAGTAAAACGATTTTGCAAATGCATTTGAGCTGGCTCCTCTTTTCCTTCTTGGAAGGTCAGCAGTGCAGATTTTTTGGTTCTTGATCTTTAAATCAGTCCTCTCAAAATATTGTTAATTAAAAAGCTGTTCCTAGAATCCAGTGGGCAGATTGTTATCACTCAGACACCGGCTTGTGACAGTGCTTCCAGGAGAAAGAGTCACCATTCAGCGCAAGGCTTCATGTTCCATGAGGGATGATATGAATTTATATTTGTTGAAATCAGGACAGACTCCCAAGCTCCTCAAACATGATGCAATGGCTTGATTCCATGGTAGATACAGGGGCACGGACTTCACATTCACCATTAGTGGGGTGCAGGCTGATAATGCAGGTGAACACTACTGTGGACAGAACTATGACATCCTGCTCACAGTGACACAATTCAACACAAAAACTTCTTTAGTGTCACAACCCCTTTGCAGTGAATGTTTCTAAAGTAATGTACTTAGAAAGTTTCATTTGAGGCTAATAGCTACAATGTCACACTTCCCTTGTAGTCAGGTTTGTGGATTTGTTCCTCTGACAGACATTTTTCGATAAAATTCATTGTGTTCCACCTGCCTAGCCCAGTATCACACAGTCCCATGACTCTCTATAAACAGAATCTGATTGCCTTCCCCCCCAACACTCCCCCAATTAAATCTCAATGCATTTTTCAGGAACATCTCAAATGAATTCTCTGCCTATACCATCACCATTATGACGTGCAGACTGAAGATGAGGGAGAATACTATTGTGGACATGACTAGGATACTGATTTCACACAATGATACAGTCCAATACAAAAACCTGTTCGTGCCAAAGCATACCAGGTGTGAAGCCTATGAGGGCAGATGGGGATGCTTCTGATTCAGTTGGTTTAGAATCTTTAAACTTTGAGTAGGTTTAGAAAGTAAATGATCATTCATCTTAGAGCATATGCTTGGCAAAACTCCTCTCCCGGGCAAACAGCACAGCAACACTACAGGTCCATTTACTACAATACCTGAGGTACACATTCAAAGCTCACCTATATTGTCACAGGTCCATTAGTACCCTTTAATAACAGTAGTATGTAGGCTTTTCATAGTTGTTCATCTACAAAAAACAGCACAATCATAATTCTTACCCTAGTCCCATGTTCTAACCTTAAAAGTTCTTAATGTTAGTGAACATTTGTGGTTTTTCTTTCATTATAGCAGCCCATGTTAGGCAATTCTAACAGGCAGAAATCTATTTTAAAACACAATTCACAGTATAAATGATCAGATCTCCATGTAATTTTAATCTTATAGGATACATTCTGTATGAGCCATTCTCATGGGTATGAAACAGCATCTATACGAGGAGAGACTAAATAAACTGGGATTGTTCCACTTAGAAAAGAGATGACTAAGGGCTGATAGTATTGAGGTCTACAAAAGCATGAATGGTGTGGAAAAAGTGAATAAGGAAGTGTTATTTACCTCTTCACATAACACAAAGAACTAGGGGTCGCCCGATGGAATTAATAGGCAGCAATTTTAAAACAAGCAAAAGGAAGTACTTCACACAACACACACACATTGCCAGGGGATGTTGTGAAGGCTAAAAGTGCTAATGAATTCAAAACAGAATTAGATAAATTCCTAGAGGATGGGTCCATCAATGGGTATTGGCCATGATGGTCAGGAAAGCAACCCCATGCTCCAACTGTCCATAGAGCTTCAATTGCTGGAAGCTGGGGCTGGAAGATAGGTGATGGATCACTCAATAATTGCCCTGTTCTGTTCATTCCCTCTGCAGCATTTGGCATTGGCTACTGTCAGAAGACAGGATCCTGGGCTAGATGGACTATTGGTCTGGCCCACTATGACAGTTATGTTGTTCTTCCTATATATTGCAATATTTCTCTTGCAGTGTACATCACTGCTGATTGTGTAGTGCAAACACATTAGAAAGACACACTGCACTAGGTGATATTTTCCTATGGGACTTAATTCTCTTTCAAGCAGCCTACTTTCAAACTGGTTTTGTTCAAATTCATGACCAAGAATTGCTTCAACTCAGGTTCCTCACTGGCTTCTAACTGCAGGTAGTACTGAGTCTGCAAAAGGGAATTCCCCATTAGTCCCAGGAGAGACGCAGGTGTCTGCTTCCTGAAAGACCCTTCTGTCTCTTCTCACTTTCCCTGTTTCAGATCTCTTCCCCGCCCCACATGTCACCCCAAGACCCAGCCACTGGCACTGTACTGTATCTCCACTAGAAACCTCACAAATTGCTTTCTGTCAGTCACTCGGCACTGCTGTTTCCGGCTTAGGTGCTACTGATTCAGTGCATTGGGGACACACAGGCTGAAAGAACAGGTAGGAGAGAGATCAAGGACCCAGAGGTTTCAGCAACACTGAGATCAGTCATGTAAAACTGTATCTAGTGTGCCTAGCTAGCACCAACTTCCCTCCTGCACACCCCTCATTACAGGGACTTTTCATTGTCCAGATAGCCTCCATACTGGTGCTGAGCCGTTGAAAATTCTAGACGGATGAAAAGTTCTCCATATCACCTGCATGACTCACTATGCCCAGCACTAAGGAATTAAAAGTATAAAAAATAAATAATTACTCTTCTGCTTGATGGGGAAATGATCACCTGCATCCTGCCATTTGAAATGTACTGGATGAGACTCTTGATGGAGCCTGTTTGTGCTTCTCTTTCATCACTTCAATCTAACTCCCTACCTAGGGGTTTGCAGTGGCACCCTGCACTGCCTTATGTGAGCTCCTCCCACATTAATTAATTAACAGTTAAGCGTAGTGAGATCCTTTTTGGAGTTTATGGAGTCTTTGGCTCCCCTCGAGTTCCCTGACCACTGGACGGGTTGCTTCATTGCAGAAATGAAGAGATTCTAGTTGTGGAGGAAAAGCTTTATCAAAGAGGAAGGTCTTGTTGAGTGACCTAAAGGTGATCCGCTCTGGCATTAACCTACTCTCTCCCTGAAGTTCATTCCACAGCCAAATCTCCTTGAGTGAGCAAGTCTCTTCTCTACCGTGCTCCTGGCTTTGTTATCTCAAGCTTAGTTGGTAGTTCGTAGATGAAGATACAGTCTCTCTCAGAGCTGTGCAAATAGCTTTTTTTTTGTTTCGGTGGCCTGAAATGACTAACTTGTAGATGATTAATAAATCACTGCAATCCACAAAGATTGAGTTAGTTGTCCAAGCCCCTATACAATGAATGGGGAAAGAGGCGTGCTTAAGAATGTGATCCACAAAAACAGCACATTAGGTAGGGAGCTAGCAATGGGAGTTGCCCACAACTGGAGTGTATCCTAAGCCCATGCTCTCAGGGAAATAAACACCTAAATCCAAGCTGCAGAGAGGTGCCTATCCCTGCTAGCAATCCACAGCTGAAACCCCCTCTCCTGGAGTCAGGTGACTTAAGCATACAAGTTTCTTGTGAGAATGAGTTAGGCACCTGTCTCGTCCACATAGTACAGCTGGAAGGAGTGGTGATGCCCACTTTTAACTGGGGAGGAGGGAGTGTGAGAGCACTCACCCATGATGCAGTAGACCCAAATTCAATTCCTCCTCTGTCTGATGATGAGACAGGGGACATGAACAGGGCTCTCCTGGCTGTCAGGGTGCTCTGGGCTCTCCTGGTGTAGGAGAAAGCCCCACAATCTCTTTTGTCAATGCTGCTGCATTTTGGATAAATAACGAAAGAGTGTGTGGAGCAGGGGACTCAACCCTGGGTCTCCTACTTCCCAGCTGGGTACCCTAAATACCGGACTACAGTGTTTCTCCCTCTTTGTCCCCCCCATCCTCCCCATGAGTAATTAATTAATTATCCAAAGTGGAATGGCTTCAACAGGAAAGACTGAGGGTGAATATCCCATAGCTTTGTGGTTAGAACACTCTCGTGAGACGTGGGAAACCGCTGGTCAAATCCTTTCTCCTTCTCAGACAGAGGGGTGAATTGAGCCTGGGTTTCCCACACCCTAGGTCAGTGCTCTAACCGCTGGGCTAAATATAAGGTGGGCACCTCCTCCTCCAAACAGATTTTGAATTGGACCTTCTGAGCACACTTACCAGATCGGGCCCCATGGATGGAGGCAAGTGGAGCACCTATCTCCCCCTGGTTTGTGGATTGCACTAGGGTTTAGGCAGGAGATCCATGCCCAGACCCCTACAGTGAGGCGACCGTGCACATGCCTAGAAAGGTAGGGAACTTTTACAGTGAAAATTTAGGCACTGAGGGAATTTAGTCACTTCCAGGGTTAGGCAGCAGGAGTTTGGTCTCACAGTAGCAGCTGAACTGGGATTTAGGCTCCTAAGTACCTTTGTGGAGCTGCACCTCTGGGCCTCAGTTCCCCATCTGCAAAATGGAAATAACAGCACTGCCCTACCTCACAGGGGAGTTGTGAGGATAGACACAGTAAAGAGTGTGATCCACTCACATACCAGGGATTCTGCTTAGAGCTAGATACTTTACTTATTAAACTGAATATTGTCTCAGCTACCACTAGAGGGAAGTATATGAATACTGATCTTTCCCACAGTCATATTTGACTAACATATGTGGGCTGATCAGTAATAGGAATAAAGGACATGATTAGAATACTACATCCAAATCCAATCAAAAGTGATCTGTGCTATGAAATACAGACCACAGTTGTTATATTGATCCACTATTTTGCATATTCCCAAACCACCCGCCATTCCCCCATTCTCCTGAGCCCCTATAAATACTTTACCTTTCCCTGTAGACCTCACATCACCAGAATCTATCTGCAAAGATTCTCCAACATGATATTTATGACTCACTTTATCTGGCTACTGCTGCTCTGGGTTCGGGGTAAGGAAAAAGCATCTGAATTATTAATATTAAAAAAACTGGCCTCAGCTAAAATTATTTCCTGTCCCTTTTACCAATAAATGTAGCTGATCCTTTGCATGAATGTATCAGTGAGATTAATAGAATTTCCTTCTATAGTATACTTGTATTTTTCCATTCTCTCTCTATATATGCCTAGGCGCCAGTGGGCAGATTGTCATTACCCAGACTCCAGAATCTCTGTCAGTATCTCCAGGAGACAGAGTCACCATCAACTGCAAAGCCAGTAATGGCATTGATAATGCCGTAGCCTGGTACCAACAGAAATCAGGGCAAGCTCCTAAGCTCCTTATCTACGGCCCTTCCACCCGTCCCTCTGGAATCCCAGACCGGTTCAGTGGCAGTGGGTCGGGCGCTGACTACACATTCACAATCAGCAGAGTTGAAGCTGAAGATGCTGGAGATTATTACTGCCAGCAGCATTACAGAGTCCCTCTCACAGTGATACAGAGTGGCACAAAGACCTCCTTGCAGCTGTTTACGTTGTATAGAAACTAGGGCTTTTGATTATGTATTTAAGTACTAGGGTTCTTTAAAAATCATTGTTACCAAAGGCGTTCTGGGAGGGGCTGGCAGGGTGGAGGAGCCTTTTAAAATCTAATTCAATCAGGGGTGACAATTTTTATTTTTAGCTTCACATCCTGTCCAGGATGTATTTGATCCTGATCTCAGTCTGCGTGTGTTTTACACCAAGACATGGAACTACGTATTTATCTGGAGCAGGAGCAGCCTCCATCCAAACATCAAGCTGGGCCAAGATCTCTCTCTTCTACAAAGACCACAATAGAGTAGAGACACGTCTAATGCACATGGGGAGAACGTCCATACAGGACACATCTGTTCAAGCTCCCTCATATAGGACAGAGATTCTCCCAGGAGTTCGAAATAATCCTTGCCAACTGCTGAGCCCGTTCTGCCAGAGGAGCATCCTCAAAAAGTGACTCTGATTTTTAGGCATGATTTGAAGACATACAAAGGGGAAACAGGATTTATATTTAAATCTGGCACACCTTCAAGTTCCAGTGTACTGTTAGAGCAGTGCAACACAGAGAACTGCCTCTTTTCAACTAGTATTGGTTATTTATATCCTGCTCTTGTGCCCTCTATGGGACTTTTACCATTGGCATTGTTAGGAAAAGGCACAGGTGCTCACTGAGCGATGGAATTTAATTCAATGGGTGCAGCCCATAAAGCAGTTTAGAAAGTGGATCAGGCTCCCATACACTGGGTTTTGTATAAAAGAAGCACAGTGAAGGGCTGAGAGAATGTGAATCCAAAATCAGTCAAATCACATTTTTTGTGATGACCAGCACAATAAGGGTGAGGTGGCTCTAGTAATGCCTGTGAAAATATGCACCTTCTCATCTTGCTAACTTGAGAACTGATTATTACAAGACCTCCTGTCTTGACTCAGGCAAATTTCCCATTCAAACAGTGTCAGAACTGCAGGATCAGGGCCTCCAAAAGTAAAGTCACTTATTCTCATGCACCAACTTGCATGCATCTCTCACAGATTCAGTTATAATGCCTGTGGGCAGAGAGATCTGGGCAAAATCCTGGCCCCATTGCAGTCAATGATAGTTTTGCCATTGACTTCAATAGATCCAGGATTTCACCCCATGTTTGTGTGCAGCATTTGTACATTTTTGTGCAGTACCCAGCACAACATAGTCCTGCTCCTTGACTGCAGCTCCTAGGTGTGACAAATAAATAATAAATACTAATGTCTTTCCAATTATTCTGTAAAGCACTTAGCACACTTTTGATGCTGTCAAATGAATCAGTATCGATCTCTCTGTATATGTAGGTCCTTCATGGTGTCAGTCACCATGGTATCTGTGCACTTTCCATCTCAATATATATCTCTGTCTACACAGTATCTGTAATCCCATAGGTCATAAGAAAAAAAAGTTATTTTTTGTCTGTTTTTGGAGGCAGACTCTGCAATCATTGTCACTAACATGATTTCTATTTTGTAGTATAAATCTTCTTAATTTATGATGTGATTTCAGGATTCAGATGATTCTGATGTGAAAATCAAATTATAGAATAAAATCAAATTATAGAAAATCCCCAGTTATCACACAGACAGCCCTCACTCTTCATACTTTCAATTGCATTGAAATCCTCACATAATTTTTTGTGGCTTTATCAATATATTCCAGCATTATAGAGAGAGTTACCTATCAAATGAATTTAAAAACACGTAGACACAGCTTTCATTATGGTTTCTTATGCATAGTACTAGTGAGGAAACATACCTCTGTTTCCCCTTGGTAATATAGCCATGACTTACACAGGAAACCAGTTGAACATCATTAAGTCCAGCCTCAGATTTACATATCTTTCCATGTGTGATATTTAAGACGTTCTAAAAGCCATCCCACTAGTTGGAAACCTTTGTGAATTTTAACAGCAACAGAGAAAAAAAAATCAGGAAAGACCATGGTTTTGCAAATATATCTGACCTGGCTTCTCTTTTCCATGTTTGAAGGTAGGTCATATAGCTATCATTTTTGAACTCTAATGCAGAAGCTTCTAAAAGAGATTCACTAAAATGCTGCTTATTTCTCCCTTTTCCAGAATCCAGTGGGCAGATTGTTATCACTCAGACACCTGCTTCCGTGACGGTGCTTCCAGGAGAGACGGTCACCATTCAGTGCAAGGCATCCAGCTCAATGAGTGATGATATGAGCTTATTTCTGTTTAAATCAGGACAAAATCCCAAGCTCCTCATACATGATGCAAACAGCCGTTTCACTGGGGTCCCGGATCGATTCACTGGTAGTTACAGTGGCACTGACTTCACATTCACCATTAGTGGTGTGCAGGTTGAAGATGCAGGAGAATACTATTGTGGGCAAGATAACAGCACCCCTCTCACAATGATACAGTTCAATACAAAAACCTGTATGGTGCCACTGCACACACCATGTAGTGTAAAGCAGAAAGAAGCAGCTGTGTACCTATCAGTCTGGCTTGAAAGTAACCTTTAAAATGTTATTGTTTAACTGGTCTCTTAGGTGTTTTAGATTCAGTCCTGTTGCTGAAAAATAACTTTACCTGCAAATACTGTAACTCAGCTGGCAGGGTCAGGAATTCTCAAGACAGGAGCTGAAATGCACAAGCCAATCCCTTTGTTACACAATCCACTCAGTGCCCTGTAAGCAGGACCTCAGTGACTTTTTTTTAAGAAACATGGGTTTTAGCCCATGAAAGCTTATGCTCAAATAAATTTGTTAGTCTCTAAGGTGCCACAAGGACTCCTCATTGTTTTTGCTGATACAGACTGACACGGTTACCACTCTTAAACTGATAATTTTCAATGAATTTTTCAGAAGCAGCCTGATCAATTCCCTCTGCACATGTACACCCATGTAACATATTCCTTACACACAAACCCTCCTGTGCCTTTAATAGTGCCTGCACCATCTCACCACTGAACTTCCCTGGACATTCCCTCCGAGCTGCTGGAAAAGCCCCCAAAGCATAGACCCACGATTCCACCATATGGGACTCCACAACTGCAGGGCCGGTGTGTGTGTACACCTTGCCTGTCCTTTGGGAGCTAGATTCCCTCTGTGATGGTCCATGATCCTAGGGTCAGGGCAGCATGGCCTATTGGTCACTCTACAAAGCAGCCCTTTGGCACAGGGCAGCGTGGCCCAGCAGCCAGAATCTATCGAGCCACCCTTTGGTGCAGGGCAGCCTGGCTCAGTGGCCAGAGTCTATCGAGCCACCTTTCGGTGCAGGGCAGTGTGGCCTAGTGGCCAGAGTCTATCAAGCCACCCTTCATTGCAGGGCAGCGTGGCCTAACGACCAGAGTCTATAAAGTAGCCCTTCAGTGCAGGGCAGTGTAGCCTAGCATCCAGAGTCTAGAAAGTAACCCTTTGGTGTAGGGCAGCATGGCCCAGCAGCCATAATCTATGGAGCCACCCTTCAGTGCAGGGCAGTGTTGCCTAGTGGTCAGTATCTATAAAGTTGGGGCACCCACAAAGCAGTGTGGCAACCCCGGTAAGGGGGCCCACGCCTGCCCAACTCCACCGGGCCCTGACCCAGAGCCCTAACAGTGGCATAATGGCTTGCCATTGACTCAGCGCAGGGGTCCTACCGAAAAACATTGAGGTTTCCTGAGCGGGCGGTACCACTCCCTCACTCTCCCTGGGTCACTTCCTACCAGAGTCTGTGCTGGTGTTTCCCATGCAATGTTGGTTCTCTGTGTTCAGCAGGACCGGTCATCTCTGGGGGCTCCTCCAGTCACCAGGGTGCAGGCGAACCGTGAAAGGCTTCGATTCCCAGTGCAGTCAATGGTTGCAGCTGGCCCTCCAAAGAAGCTTCCCAGGCAACTCCTTCCCCTGCAGCCGCCAGCCCAGAATGAGCTGGGCTCCCTCCCTTTATACTGCTAGAGCACTTGGAACATGCCCAGTCTTGCCAGGGAGGCAGGACTTCCGCTGTCCATAATATGGGCTTAACCCTGTCCAGGCTAGTGTGGGGTAAGCAGACCCCATCACACCCTCCCTTGCCCAGCTTTCAGCAGTTAATGCTGAAGTCTGAAAAATTACAAAAAGGTTCTCACCTTGTTTTATGATGGCAGCATCTGGAGGCCCCATTGTGCTAGGTGCTGTACATGCAGATAGTAAAGTAAGAGCCAGTAAGAGCCAGTGCTGCCCCAAACAGTTGATAATCCAAATCTACTCAGCCAACAAAGGAAGCATTGTGATCCCTGTTATACAGATGGGAACTAATTCATGGAGAAATTCATAGCTTTTAAATCCGGAAGGGACAGTTAGATCAAATGACTCACCCTATGAGTCTGTGGCAGAGCTGAGAGGTTAATCTTGATCTCCTGAGTCCCAGCCCCAGCCTTATCCATCAGACCATCCTTCTTCCAACACTGGATTGACAATTAGATGACTGATACTGATCAATGAACCTAATAATCTGAGCTGCTTTGGTCTCAGCCCTTATGAAATTGGTCCCACGTTGCTTTTTGTTTATTGATGAATGAGCTGTTGGGCACTGACCAGGTTACTGGACTGGGGGCCCACACACTGGAACCTAGTCGGGAATCAGAGAAATGCAGGACTGGAAGGGACCTCCATACATCATGTAGTCCAATCACATGCATGAGGCAGGTCTAAGGATTATCAACACCATCCCTGACAGGTGTTCAGCTAACCTGTTCTAAAAAACTTCCAGGGAGGGAGATTCTACAACCTCCCTTGGTAATTTGTTCCAGTGCTTAACTACCCTGACCATTGGGAAGTTTTTCCCAGGGGTCTTCCCTTGGTCTGGGTAGGCTCTAGTACTGTCTCTTTCTTTGCCCTCTCTGGAACACTTCCTGGGCATAGGCTCCACGTGTTCCCCCTTTCATGGAAGTGGGACCTCACAGCCCAGCTGCCTTATGCCTCAAAGACCAGTGCTGAGCCTTCAACACACCCCACTTCAAAACACATGGGATTTTGCCTGAGTCAGGACTGCAGGATTGGGTTCTATGAAGGTTACGCATCTTTTTCTCAAGTACAAACATCAATGGATCTTTCCCATGCTAAACTGAGAGGTCTCCTGGTCCAGACCCAGGTCTTTCTATCTATTCTGTAAAGCTCCTAACATATACTGGAGTGTTATAGAATAATAATCAATAATCAAATTCTATCAACGTACATGTTCTCATCTTGCACCCAGCACCATGTTATCTGAACACTCTCCACTGATCATAAAGACACACTTATCACTCAATCAAACTGTGTGAGCAAAATGACTTGTTTATAAACAATAGCTGTGATAAGGCTCTGTTCTGGGTTAGGGAGTCCTGGATTCTCTTTCTGGATCTACTGCCAACCTGCAGTGGGATCTTGGACAAGTTCTACTCATCTCACAATCATTTCATTCTCTAGGGGAAAATAAATCATCAGAACTTGTAATTTTTATTTTCCTAACTAAAGCAAGCAAATTGTAGGGAATCCCTAATGATTAAACATCAGTCTATTCTTATTGTATATACATTAGAAAATTCCAGTAAACATCTCTGGATTTCACAGAGTGTTTTAGTATCAAAGTGCTAGAGTCACTTAATCTGCTGCATTATTTCCCGTTAATTGGGAATGTGCACACATGGCTCCTGTGTTAAGATTTCTCGTGCTTAATGAGAAAGATTGACATGCATCTGTTTCCTTCTGATAATAAAGCCCTGAAGCACACAGGAAGCTGTTGGGTATAATTTAGCCCATTCTCTGATTTACATATTTTTCCATATATGACAGTTAATAAATTCGAAAATTCCTCCCAGTGGCTATAAGCCATTGCTGCATTTTAACAATTAGTGTCAAGGAAACTGATCTAGAAGGAACATGATTTTACAAATGCATTTGCTCTGGCTGCTGTTCTCTGTGTTTGGAGGTACGTAACACAGTTCTCTTCATTAATTGAACTTCTCACCACTTGTTTTGATAAGAGATTCAGGGGAAAGGTTTTTATTTCTCTCTTTTCCTAGAATCCAGCGGGCAGATTGTTATCACTCAGACACCTGCTTCTGTGACGATGCTTCCAGGAGAGACGGTCACCATTCAGTGCAAGGCTTCCAGCTCCATGAGTAACGATATGCAATTACATCTGTTTAAATCAGGACAAAATCCCAAACTCCTTATATATAATGGAGACACTCGTTTCACCGGGGTTCCCAATCGTTTCAGTGGTCGATACAGTGGCACTGACTTCACATTCACCATTAGTGGGGTGCAGGCTGATGATGAAGGTGACTACTACTGTCAGCAAGACAATAGCTTCCCTCTCACAGTGATACAACTCAATGCAAAAACCTCATTAGCGCTGCAGCCTTCTTGGCATGAAGCAGAAGGAAACATCTTCAGTTGTATCTAAACAAATGGAGTTTAGTGAATGAAAAGTTTCTAATGAGAATTATCCTCACAGTGGAGCCCTTCCATTGGACTTTCCGATTATTGGATTTATGCAACACTTTATAGCTTCAAAGCAGAGTACAAGCATTTACTCACTCTCTTCTACCCTAGACTCCAATTTTAACCATCTGAAATGTTGTCCTTTAATATTATTATGAGGGATGGTGTTTTTTGATTCATTGCAGCAGCATTAGGTGGGACCCTTGGCAGAAAATTGGGGCAGACAGAAATCTATTTTGCAACATTATTTCCAACATAAATGATCAATGCTGATCAAACTTTCAATGTTGTATAAGTAATGTATCCTTCTGATGTAACATTTTTCTACCTGGTTCTTTCTCTTCCCATCATGTCAAGTCTCAAACTAGTTTTGTCCCTGCCTGTTTTCAAGGGTTCTTTCTGCTACCAAGATCAGTTTGCTCATTTACTCTTCATTGCAGACAGCTCTGAGCCCACAAAAGGGAATTCCCCTCTAGTCCCAGGCGAGTGCACAGATTATGTTTGCTGCTCAGACTATCTTTGCTGCCGGAGAGACCTCTCCTTTCTCTTCTCATTTTCCTTCTCTCATATCTGTGTTCTTTCCCATTTCTGACTCGGACCCTCTCTCCAGAACCTTTAGACACTTTGTATTGATTTTACATGGTGATCATTACCCTACTAGTGTCACTGGACCATGACACCCCCACACATCTTAGCTGGTACCTTTAAAAGCTATGCTCAACATTGCTACTTTCAGAACAGTGACTGATTCTGTGCGTTGGGAACAGAGGAGTTAGGGGCCAGATTCAAAATAATAAAAAAAACCAAAAACAAACCCCAAATAATTAAACAAATAAACAACAATAAAAATAAAAAAAAATTTGGAAAAAAGAAATGGCCACGGAGAGATTCTAAGATGAAGTTGTTTTAATTTTACTGTAATCTGGCCCCATTTCAATTCTTCCATTCTCACTCATCTCTTCCAATGCTCAGTCTGAGTGGTGAATGTCCTATAAATATGAGTGATTTAAAAATCTGTGATAATTAAGCTGAACCCAGTTATCACCACTAGAAGGCACCATGGGAACATTAATTCTCCCAGCAGGACAGTGTGTACATGGCTAATCACCAATGGGTAGCAGACAGATTACAGGCATCATACAGCCAAATCAGATCAAAGGTGGTATGCATCATGAAACACAAAGAGCGAGGGTTAGATCAATCCATTTCTTTGCATTATGTTACAGCATTAAACATTGAGAGTTGGATGTACCAAAGCACTCAGCCCTGGCCTAACTTCCCTGTTTGACATCAATGGTAGTTTTCCCACTGACTTCAATGGGAGCAGAGTTAGGCCCCTATGGGCACTTTTGACAACTCCAACTTTGATTTCAGAGGCTGTGTTCTGTGACACCTGATTTTGCCATAGCAGTGTTGCCACCAGAACCCTTCTCAGCACTCACTAATCACAAGACAACAGGAGAAAAACACTGAAAATCTAACAATAAGAGTGGGTTTCATTTTTAAATTCATTTGCCTAAGTTCATCACAGACTTTGGGAGGTGGGGGCTGGTCAGTATCTCTGGGTGGTGTGGGAAGGTGTGCTGGGGGGAAAGACAAATTCATTCACTGCTGGATTTCACTTCTATACTTGTAAATGAAAATGTCCCTGCTATGTTCGAGAGACAAGGTGGGCGAGATATCTTTTATTGGACCAACTTCTGTTGGTGAGAGTGACAAGTCTGTCTCTCTAATATCCTGGGTTGGGACTGATATGGCTTGAATAACACTGCATACCTGCGTTTTTAGACAGACAAACTCACCTGAGAAGGGAAGAGACCAAAGCATCACATGAGAGAAGGGAATGCAGCTCCTGTCTCTACTGTTGCAGTTCAGCTATTGGTATGTGCCAGACACCGACAGGCCAATCAGCATAGAGAGCAGCTCCCAGCCTCCTCTAACCTGTGCTGGGACCATGCAGCATGGAGTAGTTACCTCTTTCCTGGCAGCCCCAACTCTGCTGTACCCAACAGAAATTATGTGCAACTCATAGTCTGTCCCCTGGGGCCTAGTTCTCCCCAACTTTTCATCCTGTGTCCTTGTTTACATCATTGCAATGTGTGCACCAAACACTGCTCTGCACATTCAGTAGAGATTTCTACCCATCATCACTCACTTTACAAAGGTGTAAATGACAGCACAGGGGCAAAGCAGAGGAGAGCCAGGCTCCAAGGGTGAAGTTTATCTTAACATTCAATAGAAGACTAATTTTTGTGAGACTTCACAATAAACCCTGGGGTTCCCAGTGACACAGGTATATGAGTGAAGCACAATAAACACAGAGCAGAAACATGTGTGATTCTGATCTCAGAGCTGCTCGTGCTTTGCATGTCCCAATCACAGACTGGAACTCCACATGCATCTGAGGCTAAAGCAGTGTCTGCCCAGAAGTGTAGCTGTGCCAGGATCCTTCCCTCTTCCAAAACTCATTAGGTTAGATCAGGGGTTAGCAACCTTTCAGAAGTGGCATGTCGAGTCTTCATTTATTCACTCTGATTTAAGGTTTCATGTGCCGGTAATACATTTTAACATTTTGAGAAGGTCTCTTTCTATAAGTCTATAATATATAACTAAACTATTGTTGTATGTAAAGTAAATCAGGTTTTTAAAATGTTTAAGCTCCATTTAAAATTATATTAAAATGCAGAGCTCCCCAGACCGGTGGCCAGAATCTGGGCAGCGTGAGTGCCACTGAAAATCAGCTTGCGTGCTGCCTTGAACACACGTGCCATAGGATGCCTACTCCTGGGTTAGATACACACATTCAATGTACTTGGGGTTCAAGATCCCACATGCAGAACACAGTTGTTCCTATCAGCTAGAAACATTCCTCACTCTACTGACTAAGGAACAATCCTGCCAGGTGCTGAGCAACAAATACTGACTGTTGTGACCTGGACTGTTGAAGAGTGATTTGATGACGGCACTTGAAACACAAATTTAGTTCCGAACATTCAGAAGCTTCCCAATGAACATCTACATCACTGCTACAAGCACACGAAGCATTGAGTTTTTAAGAATATTTGGGTTTTCTAGGGCCTACTCCTTTATCACTGATGTCAACAGACATTTTAGCATGGGGTTCAACAGGATCTGGTCCTTACTGAGCAATGAAACTGGATCTAACAAGCACACGGTACAAGCCAGTTAGAACTGGATCAGGCATCCATAAGCCAGGGACTTTCATAAAAGGAAATATAATCTAAAGCTGAGCTAATGATCTATTTAAAAGAGTTAATGATCTATACTCATGCTATAGAAGGAGGATCAGATGATGGATAAGGAAATGTATCAGCAAATATGGTCATTCATATTGTGATAATTCAAAAGCCCACCATTCAATTAATACGTGCTGTGCTGTCTTGAGCTAGGAAAAATGTGTTGAAATCATTGGGATATTTGCCTAAGTCCTAGCTGGAGGACTGGACCCTTTCTAAGCAGAACAACTATTTTCCATACCCATCCTTTGTGCAGTAGATTGGAAGCTGTTCAAGGCATGGCCCATCTCTTCCTATTTGTTCTGTAAAAACAATCTGGCTGTCTAGGGTCTTCTATGGCACCATTCCCCATGATATCTCAGCCCCTTCAGAAATGTTGCACTGCATATGAAGATAAACATTAAGCCCATAAGCTCAATTTAAGTCTTTCTGTTAACTTCCCTGGGCAAAGTAGGGTCCCACTCTCCTTGATGACCGGGAATAATGTCTTGTGTGCTAGAAGATGTCAGTTATTGTCCTGAGGACACAATGTACATTCTGTTCCTATTAACTGATTCTATTTGGAAAATTAAATCATCAGAACTTGGATGTTTTATTTTTCTACTTTAAAGCATCAAGGCCAAGATTTACAACAGAATCATTGGGGTATATCAAAAAGCTTCCTATTGGATATGGAGACGTCTCATGGTATCCGAGTATTAAACATTCAGAGTCACCAAATCTACTAAATGATTCCCATTTATACCAGACCATGCACACATGCCTGCATTAAAAGTTGGTCATCTCTGGTGATGCTGACAGTGACCTGTATCTGTTTCCTCTTGATAAAACAGCCATGAAGTAGACAGGAAGCCTCAAACAGAAAACTCCCCCCCCCCCTGCTCATATTTACATATCTTTCCATATATGACCGTTAAAAAGCACTATAATTCTCCTGTGTAGTTATAAACCTCTGCTGCAGTTTAATAATATTGGGCAGTGCCACACAGAAAGCAGCAAGATGATTTTACAAATGTATTTGATCTGGCTCCTTTTTTCCATGTTTGAAGGTAGGCAGCACAGACATCTTATTATCGGAACTTTAAGGCTGTTATTTCAAAACTAGATTCACTAAAAGGCTTTTTCTTCCTCCCACTTTCCTAGAATCCAGAGGGCAGATTGTTATCACTCAGACACCTGCTTCTGTGACGGTGCTTCCAGGAGAGACCGTCACCATTCAGTGCAAGGCGTCCAGTTCCATGAGTAACGATATGAACTTATATCTGTTTAAATCGGGACAAAACCCCAAGCTCCTCATTCGTGATGTAACCAGCCGGCAAACTGGGGTCCCCGATCGATTCAGTGGTAGATACAGCGGCACTGACTTCACCTTCACCATTAGTGGTGTGCTGGTGGAAGATGAAGGAGAATACTATTGTGGACAAGACTACAGCACTCCTCTCACAGTGATACAGTTCAGTGCAAAAACCTGTTCAGAGCCCCAGTAAACACATGGAGAAGCAGAAGGAAGTGGGGGTGGCTGTTTCTAACCCAGCTGTAATGTAACAAAATGATTGGAATTAGATTTTTTGATTCATTCACCCTGTTTGGAAAAGATTTTTTTTTTTGGTGAGAGAACTGGGAGGGACAGAATCGCTCAGGGCACTGAGATACACGTGGTGCTTATTCCATATCACACCATTCCTCACCAGTGAGAACATTTTGGCCCAAATTTTCAGTGGTGTTTTTTAATGCTCAACTTCCATACTTTTAGGTTTATTTGTAACCTCACATTCATTCCAAAGCTACACCTTATACCAATCTCACAAATGTACCTATAATCCTTGGGGAGCGCATTGTGGATGTGAAACAGACAGAAAGAACATTTAGAGTTTAGACACTTTCAGGGCGGGCGGATGATTCTGATCTCAGATCAGACATGTTCTTCCTGCCTCAAGACACTGGAACTTTCTATACACATCTCAGGCAGAAGTGTACATTGGGGCACATACATATCTTCAATGCAGAAGAGCTCAAAGATCCCAAGCATAGAAAACGGCTGCTCTTTGGAGTTAGACATATTCTTCCTTTTAATGATGAAAGGCTCAGTCTTTCCAGATGCTGAATATAAGCTCAGCATTGACTATAACGTGTTTGGAGGTTGCAGTTTCTGCCCGCCTTTGGGATTAATTTAATTCTAACTATGGAAATAAAGCATGTGGAGTTCTTACAGCAGCAAATCACTTGGATGCTATTTCTGATTGAAAAAATGAAATTCTCAGCTGACAATGAAATTGCAGGGAACCCCTTGTTCCCATACCCCAGATGGTGCTTCCAGTCCCTACACAGGGAGGTTTAGAATATCCTGTCCTATTTTTGCACTCTACAGCCAGAGTTTTTTCTCTCTCAAGCACTCCCATCTGTGACTCAATCTGATGTTAGGAGACCCACTGAAGTCTTGATGCACTGGGACTACTTCTGTGCTTAAAGCTAAGTGTGTGCTACCAGACTCTACTGGATGAGGGTCAGATGAAGAATAAGAACTTTCTATTGATTTCAATAGGACTAAAGATAAGGATGGTGTCATAAACAGATAGTTAAGGGTTAATGTCTGACTGACACCTGACCAGAGGACCAACAGGGGGACAAGATACTTTCAAAACTTGGTGAAGGGAAGTCTTTGTTTGTGCTTTTTGTTTTGTTCGTTGTTTGCTCTCGGGACTGAGAGGGACGGGACATCATTCCAGGCTTTCCCAATCTTTCTGAATCAGTCTTTCATGTTTCAAAATAGTAAGTAATAGCCAGGCAAGGCAGATTAGTCTTATGTTTGTTTCTTCAACTTGTAAATGGTGTTTTTGCTTTAAGGATTTTTACTTCTGTTTGCTGTAACTTTGAATCTAAGGCTGGGGCGGGGGGTCCCTCTAGTCTATATGAATCTAAGTACCCTGTAAAGCATTTTCCATCCTGATTTTACAGAGATAATTTTTACCTTTTCTTTCTTTAATTAAAAGCTTTCTTTTTAAGAACCTGATTGATTTTTTCCTTGTTTTTAAGATCCATAAGATTGGGTCTGAACTCACCAAGGGATTGTGGGGGGGGGGGGGGGGGAAGAAGGAAGGAAGGTTAATTCCTCCTTGTTTAAGGATCCAAGGAGTTTGGATTGGTGTGAAGCCTCTCAAGGCAACCCAGGGAGGGGAAAGTATGGGGGAAAAAGGAGGGGGATGGTTAATTTCTCCTTGTTTTAAGACCTAAGGGGTTTGGGTCTTGGGTTCCCCAGGGAAGGTTTTGGGGGAACAGAAAGTGTGCCAGACACTAACTTCTGGCTGGTGGCAGTATACCAGACCTAAGCTAATAATTAAGCTTAGGAGTGTTCATGCAGGTCCCCACTTCTTGAACTCTAAAGTTCAAAGTGAGGAAAAAACCTTGACAGATGGTTATACATACTTTGCTGGAATAGTGATTAGTCAGAGTGATTAGTACCTGAGCCATCTCTTCTTATGGTTTCTTACATGCTTGATGCTACTGAAACTCACATGTACCTGCTTCCTCTTGACAATGTAGCCATGAAGCAATAAAAAAGACTGCATAGCCTAATTTAGATCAGCCTGAGATTTGCATACTGTTCCAAATGACAGATAATAAACCCCAAATTCTTCTAATACAACGACATCCAGGACTGATAATTACTGACTAGATCATTTCTTCATGCAGAGGCAAGTCCAGCCTGCATCACCCATCCATGTTGTTCCTCCAATCAGTTGGCTGAGACCCAGTGGCTGCAAGTTTGCACAATATAAGTGACTCAGAAGTTACCATCCAGTTTTAGTTGCCTAGGGGTTTGCAACCTTTGGTGTTTTGCTTCGCTCCTAGGAATTATATTAACCTACAACTCCAAGTAACCCAGAGAAAAGAACCTGTGGAATTCCCTGCTTTTTTAGTGTGACCTAAATGTAAACAAATAGGAACAAAAAATGTAGACAATACATACAGGATGAGGAAGTCTATCTTGGGAAGTGGATCTGGCGCTGACAACACATTCACAATCAGCAATGTTGAGAATGCAGATGCTGGACATTCTTATGGCCAGCAGCGCAACTTCCCCCTCACACAGTGATAAAGAGCGACACGAAACCTCCCTTCAGTTATTTAAATCCTGTAAAATCTGGGACTTTTGATTGTACATTTAAGTGCCAGGGTACTTTAATGGCACCAGATTCACTGCACAAAGCAAAGGCGGGAAGGTGTCTTAGAGCTAGTATGTGTATTTTGATTGCAATCTCAGTCCGCACATATTTGGCACCAAGACATGGAACTATATATTCATTGGGGGGGGGAGCAGCCTTCACCCAAACATGAAGTGAGCCGAGACCCCTCTCCTCCAAATACTACATTGGAGCAGAGACAGATGTCTAATGCACATGGGTTTGGAGAACCTTTATACAAGACACATCTGCTCAAGTGCCCCCATATAGGACAGGGCTTCTCCCCTGGATTTGAAATAGTCCTCCTTGTACTGACTCAGAGTGACCTTGCCAGCTGCTGAGCCCCTTCTGCCAGAGGAGCATCCTCAAAAAGTGATCCTGTGGTTTTTAGGCATGATTTGAAGATGTATAAAGTGGAAACAGGACTTACGTTGAAATGTGGAACACCTTCAAGCTACAGTGTACTCTAAACATCTACCTAGCTGCTATAGGAGAGTAACACATAGGATTGTCTCTTTTCAACTAGTATTGGTTATTTATATCCTGCTTTTTGCCCTCTGTGGGAGTTTTACCATTAGCTTTCTTAGAAAAAGGCACAGGTGCTCACTGAGAAATGGAATTTGATCCAATAGGTGCAGCCCATAAAGCAGTTTAGAAAGGGGATCAGGCTCCCATACACTGGGTTTCGTATAAGAAAGGCACAGTGAAGAGATGAGAGAATGTGAATCCAAAATCAGCCAAACCACGTTCTTTGTGATGACCAGCACAATAAGGGTGAGGTGGCTCTAGTAATGCCTGTGCAAATATGCACCTTCTCATCTTGCTAACTTGAGAACTGATTATTACAAGACCTCCTGTCTTGACTCAGGCAAATTTCCCATTCAAACAGTGTCAGAACTGCAGGATCAGGGCCTCCGAAAGTAAAGTCACTTATTCTCATGCACCAACTTGCATGCATCTCTCACAGATTCAGTTATAATGTCTATGGGGGTAGAGAGCTGGGCAAAATCCTGGCCCCATTGCAGTCAATGATAGTTTTGCCATTGACTTCAATAGATCCAGGATTTCACCCCATGTTTATGTACAGCGTTTGTACATTTTTGTGCAGTGACCAGCATAACGGAGTCCTGCTACTTGACTGCAGCTCCTAGGTGCAACCACAATAGAAATAATAAAGAATAATAATGTCTTTCTAATAATACTGTAAAGCATTTAGCACACTTTGGATGCTGTCAAATGAATCAATATCTCTATATCTATATCAATAACTCTATTATCTAGGTCCTTCCATGGTGCCCATCACTATTGCATCTGTGCACCTTCCATCTCAATATACATCTTTGTCTACACATTATCTATAATATCCTAGGGCCTATGATCTGCACATAACAACTGTTAATTTTTGTCTGTTTTGTGAGGCAGACTCTGCACTCATTTGCACTAATCTAATTTCTATTTTGTAACATACATCTTCATTTATGGTGTGACTTCAGGAGTCAGCTGATTCTGACGTAAACTGTCACATTATCGAACAAGATCAAATTATAGCAAATCCTCAGTTATCGCACAGACAGAGCTTGCTCTTCAGACTTTCAGTTGCATTGAAATCCTCACATGAATGTTGTGGCTTTATGAATACATTTCAATATTATAATTACCTATTAATTGAATTAAGAACATGTGGACATGTCTCTCATTATAGTTTCTTACGGGTGATGCTAGTGAGGAAACATACCTCTGTTTCCCCTGGATAATATAGCTATGGTGTAAACAGGAAGCCAGCTGAGCATCATTAAGTCCAGCCTCAGATTTACATATCATTCCATAAGTGATATTTAAGACATTCCAAAAGCCATCACACTAGTTGTAAACCTTTGGTGAATTTTAGCAGCAAAGGAGAAAAAAACTCAAGACAGACCATGGTTTTGCAAATATATTTGATTTGGCTTCTCATTTCCATGTTTGAAAGTAGGTTGCACAGCCATCTTCTTTTCTGAACTCTAAAGCAGAACCTTGTAGAAGAGATTTACTAAAATGCTGCTTATTTCTCCCTTTTCCAGAATCCAGCGGGCAAATTGTTATCACTCAGACACCTGCTTCTGTGACGGTGCTTCCAGGAGAGAGCATCACCATTCAGTGCAAGGCGTCCAGCTCAATGAATGATGATATGAGCTTTTATCAGTTAAAAACAGGAGCGGTTCCCAAGCTCCTCATTTATGATGGCTCTAGCTGCGTCACAGGGGTCCCAGATCGATTCATTGGTAGTTACCGTGGCACTGACTTCACATTCACCATTAGAAACGTGCAGGCTGAAGACGCAGGAGAATGCTATTGTGGACAAGATAACAGCTAACTCACAGTAAAAGCATCTGAGGAAGTGGGTATTCACCCACGAAAGCTCATGCTCCAAAACGTCTGTTAGTCTATAAGGTGCCACAGGATTCTTTGCTGCTTTTACAGATCCAGACTAACACGGCTACCCTTTGATAGCTAACTCACAGTGATACAGTTCAGTACAAAAACCTCTTCAGTGCCACTGCACACACCATGTAGTGTAAAGCAGAAGGCAGCAGCTGTGTATGTATCAGTCTGGCTAGAAAGTAACCTTTAAAATGTTACTGGTTTAACTGGACTCTCAGATGTTTTAGATTCAGTCCTCTTACAGTATTTGGGGTAAAGTTATTTTTCACTAACTAAGCTGGCAGGGTCAGGACTTCTTCAGGCAGTAGCTGAAATGCAGAAGACAATCGCTCTGTTATACAATCCACTCAGTGCCCTGTAAGTAGGACCTCAGGGCCTTTTTTTAAGGAAAATAATTTTCATTGACTTTTTCAGAAGCACCTCAATCAATAATTCCCTCTGTACAGGTACACACGTGTAACATATTCCTTGCACAGAAACTGCAGGGCCAGTGCAAGTCTGGGGAGGGGTAGCTGGGAAAGAGGCAGGATTCATAGGTCGGAACCTTCATTACATGACTCCATTGGCTACCAACCCTGCTGAGGTTTTGTGCTGTTTTCCCAGTCCCTTTGAGAGTCACGGGCCTGGGACTGAAGCACCAGCAGATAGGCTGCAGAACTGTGTACACCTTGCCTGTCCTTTGGGAGCTAGATTCTCTCCCTTGCCCAGCTTTCAACAGTTTGTGCTGAAGTCTGAAAAATTATAAATGGGTTCGCACCTTGTTTTATGATGGCAGCACCTAGAGGCCCCACTGTGCAAGGTGCTGTACATGCAGATAGTAAAGTAAGAGCCAGTCAGAGAATTTTTCAGAATCATCATAATAATTTTTATCTGTGCCCACACCTGGGTTCCAGATCCCTTTCACACAGCACCAATCCTCTTATTAGCATTTTCTGAACCATGGATATTAACACTGCTTTCCTCTCAGACGACATGGGCTCAGAGCCATGGAAGGCCCCAGAAAAATGTTTCCATGTGATTCCACTGCATGGAGATGGTCAACTGCAGAACAGGTGTTTACATGGGGGGATTGGAGCCAGACTGGGTTGGAACTAGACCTGTGATAACATGAATTCACTGTAGATGGTGTGTGGTGTGGTGGGGTTGCAGGGCTGGAATATCACCTGTAGATTGTGCAGGGGTCTGTACCCACCCTGACTGTAAGGATGGATTCTGCCCCAGAACCCAACTCTCCAGCATTTCACTCCATCCATCTTCTTCACTCAGGAGTGAGCTCTGATATAGACCTGAGAGACCTTCTTCCAGCCTCCATCTCTATAGCTACCAAGATGCCACATTCAGCTGCTACAGTCCTGTCAGAAGTGAAATGTGGGTGAGGGAAGGGGAGTAAGGGATGGGGCCACAGCCTGTAACGCAGGTGAAGGGGAATGTGTGTAGTAGGCAGCAAAGGCTGGGGGTTAGGGGGAGGGGTTGAGTCATGTGAAGGAGCAATGGGGGTATTTAGGGAGGTTGATGAGGTTGCCTCTGAACCAAGGCTCCAAGTTTCTTACAAAATTAATTCCAGGGAGCTTCTGGCAGCTCTGGGCAGAGAAACAGTTATTTCAACAACCTGATTTCACTTGAGCATCTGACTTAAGTTGGGAGCGGAGAGGGGAGGGTTAAAGTGCCCTCTGGACTCCTCTGGCAGGGGGAAATCCTCTGCATAGCCATGGCAATTCTCTGCACGGAACAAGGTTAGCAAATGTCCCTTGGTAACAGAATTTTCTCTCCTACCTAGAGCTAAACCCCAACATCCGATTACAGGGATCACTCACTGTAAGGAAACAGACCGTGCTTCGAATTCACACCGGGAGGTTTACTGGGAATCCTTCTCTCAGTATGTGGGGTTCATTGTAACTCCATCACTAGCTAGCTAGGCACACAGCTACCTACACTGAGCCACGCCCAAACTGCTGTTCCCCTCGGCTCATCTCACCGGCTCTTTCCCACTGTTTGTTAGATCCATTGTTGCAACTTTCTGTAACTAAACTAGGGCTAAATTAGGGCTCCTTGCACCAGGTAATCACCTTCAACACTGCGTTTGGACAGTGTCTACCACAATGAGGGGCCTGTCCTGATTGGAGCGTCTAGTTGCTATCGTAACACAAACAATAGTGATACTAATGCTTTAGGAACCGAGCACTAGTGTCTCACTACCACACAGACTGAGTTAATGCTGCATTTACTTCATAGGAGGTAATTAACACTTATCACTGATGGGACAGTTAATAATGTCGAAGTTATTGGGATTCACAGATGTCTGTTTCCTTTTGAAAGTAGAGGTATGAAGTACACAGGAAATCAGCTGAGCATAATGAGGCCAGCTGCAGATTTACATACCTGTCCATAAAGATATTTCAGTGTATTTCTTAAATAATGCTGAGCGGTGAGCAGCCTTCGATTCATTTGACCCATCACTGAAGACACACCAGAAACACAGCATGGTTTTACACATGTATCTGGTCTGGCTCCTTTGCCTCTTAGGTGAAAGTAAGTGGTAAATTTTAAAAGATTATTATTTTAACTCTGCTGTTTCAAAATGATAGTCACTAAAAGCTTCTAATTTCTCCCATTTCTAGACTCAGAAGGATTCATTGTGATAACTCAGACACCCCTGGTCTCCGCATTTCCAGGAGAGCCAGTCAGCTTTCAGTGCAACACTCAGGGCCGGTGCTTCCATTGAGGCGAACTAGGTAATCGCCTAGGGCGCCAGGATTTTCAAGGGGCGGCATTTTGCTGGAGGGGGCGGCAGGCGGCTCCGGTGGACCTGCCGCAGTCATGCCTGCGGACGGTCCGCTGGTCCTGCACAGCTCCGGTGGACTGCCTGCAGGCACAGCTGCGGCAGCTCCACTGGAGCTGCGGACCAACGGACCTTCCACAGAAATGGCTGCGGCAGGTCCACCGGAGCCACAGGAGCGGCGCGCGGGGCAGCGAAATGGCCATGCGCCTAGGGTGCGAGAAACTTTAGCGCTGGTCCTGGCAATGCTGACAGTAATATTAATGATGAAATGAATATATATCTATTCAGATCAGGAGAAGTCCCCAAGCCCATCATCTATCATGCAACCAACCGCTTCTCGGGGTCCCAGATTGGTTTCGTGGTAGTGGAAGAGGAACTGCACATTCACCATCAGTCATTTTCATACTGGAGTTGCAGGAGAATATTTTTGTGGACATGACTATGGCTATAATTTCACACTGTGATACAGTCCAATACAAAAACCTCTTAAACCCCTGAGACCTCTTGGTGCATATGAGACCAGATGGGGGTGTTCTTATTCCATATATAATGAAACACTAACTTGAGAATAAATTTCTAAAGGAAATGAACATTCATCTTAGAGCAGGTGTCAGCTAACATTCCCTAGTCTAGTAAATGAACGGAAGCTGGAGAGACCATTCAGTTCAGTAGCAAAGTTTCACATACACCTACTATCCATATCATCTCCCTTCCCTTAGTGCCCTTTAATAATCCTTGGGCCTTATCTAGCACTTTTGAGCTTCAAAGCACAGTAGAAACAATTGCCTCTAATACTGCAACTTAATCCCAATTCTAACCCCTGAAGTGATTCCCTTTAAGGCTCTAAATGTGATGCTGAATTATTTTATTCTTTCCATTCACACAGCAACATCACATGAGTGCGCTGCTAGGAACCAAACTCTCAGAACCTGATTTTTAAAATTGATTTGCAATATAAATGATCAATTCTCTACACACATTTTTAATACTTCTACTCTCCTATGCAGCGTTGTCGTTACTGTCCATTGCAATCTCTCCCAGTGTATATATTGGAAAGCTGCACTGCACTGCTGCATAGTTCCCTGCCTTGCTGCTTCTCTCTCTCATGAGCCCAGCCTCAGATAGGTTTTCTCCATATTCATTCGCAAGGCTGATCCATCAGCTTCCTCACTGATCCTCAAATAGGCATTCCCCTCTAGTCCCAGGAGCATGGCTCAGGTGGCCCAGACTGTGGGTGTTCCCAGAAAGACACCTGCAATCTCTCCTCTCTTTCACTCTCTCATACCCTTCTGCCCCACCCATCCTTCCTTTCCTTAGCCACCTTCATTCCTTCAATAGACTTTACAAGTGGATTCTTATGCTGTCGCTGTCACTGAGCCATGTTTTCCGTGGAAACCCCAGCTGGCATCTTTAAAAACAACGTCTCTGTCACTGAGCACTGCTGCTTCTGGCAGCATCACTGATTCTGTGCCCTTGGGGACAAGCAGACGTCAGGCCAGATTTCAAGGGCTCAGAAGCCCCAGATAGAAAGAAGCAATGTAGCTGGCTGTACAGTGACATTCTCTCAGGAGCTTCATGAATCTCAGCAAAACTGACTTTGCAAGTTTGAGTCTGCAACCCAACCTCAATATCCCTGCCAGGAGCTCAAAGATAATTTTTCCAAAAGTGACTAAGGGAGTTAGGCACTTGTGTATCTTTGAAGAACTGGACCTTCAAAGGCAAAGTACCATCCAAAATCAGCGCCTAAACCTTAGGGTATGTCTACACTGCAATAAAAAACCTGCACAAAGGCCACGGCTGGCCTGGGTCAGCTGACTTCGCTCGTGGGGCTCTGGCTGCGGGGCTAAAAAGTGCAGTGCAGCTGTTCAGGCTCAGGGTGGAGCCCGACTCTGAAACCCTGCAAAGGGGTTAGGTCTTAGAGCAGGCGTTGGCAACTTTTCAGAAGTGCTGTGCCGAGTCTTCATTTATTCACTCTAATTTAAGGTTTCGCATGCTGGTAATACATTTTAACATTTTTAGATGGTCTCTTTCTATAAGTCTATAATATATGGCTAAACCATTGTTGTATGTAAAGTAAATAAGGTTTTTAAAATGTTTAAGAAGCTTCATTTAAATTAAAATGCAGAGCCCCCCGGACCGGTGGCCAGGACCCAGGCAGTGTGAGTGCCACTGAAAATCAGCTCGTGCGCCGCCTTCAGCATGCGTGCCATAGGTTGCCTACCCCTGTCTTAGAGCCTGGGCTACAACCCAGGCCCAAAGGTCTGCACTGCAATTTTAATGCCACAGCCCAAACTCTGCAAGCCTGACTCAGCTGACCTGGGCTCTGAGACTCGTTGCTGTTGGTTTTTCATTGCAGTATAGAGGTACCCTTGGGTGTTTTTGGAAATATTACCCATGTCTCTCCCCTTGTAGGTGCAGGACTCCCAATAAACTAATCAATGACTGATACTGCTCAATGGTCCTAATAATTACAGGTCACTGAAGATTAATGTGTTTAATACCCAATGAATCAGCAGTCAGATTTTTAAAAAAACCATCACCCTGCTGCCTTAGTCCATATTCAGTCAGTACATAGTGAGTTTCATTTATTGATTCCTATCAGCTAAGGTGAGGGAGGCAGATCTGATTAAAACTGATCCAAGCAAAAGCAACTAGTTCAGTGCAGTTGTGGAAAAGAAATGGCCCTAGGGAGCATGCAATGCCCAGTCTGATCACTTCAGGAAGGGGGGTTATGTTATCATAATCTGGGCCAATTTTTAAAACCATACGTGCCTTTAATTTTTTTCCTCTTTGGTCACTGCTCTTCAAATATGAGGTTGCTAAACAGCTGTGAAAATTATCATGTGCCCCATTATTACCACTAGAGGGCACTGTGTGAACACCAATCCTTCCAGCAGTCTGACCTGTGAGGGATGCTAGAGGAATTGCAAACCCAAGTAAGATGTAAGGTGACATTATTGTGAAATAGAGAGAATGGGTATCACATGGATCCATATCCATTTGCATATTTACAGAGCACCTGACATTCCTTTATTGTGCTGGGCAGCTATAAATAGTTCTCTTTCCAGGTTAGAGTCACTTCTCTAGGATCTATCAGTGAAGACCTCCAAGATGACAGTTCTCACTCGCTGTCTCTGGTTACTGCTTCTCTGGGCTCAGGGTAAGGAAAATGCTTCTCAGTCATTCAAATGAAAACTGGTTCTAAGAACTAAGATTGAGTTTAATAGCTTATGCCCACATTTTTTCTCTGTATTTCTCCATTCACTCTCTCTAGCTAGGCTCCTGTGTGCAGACTGAGATAATCCAAACTCCAGAATCCCAGTCAGTGCCCCGTTTGTGAATCCTTGGCTCTTTTGAGGTCAGTGGGAGTTTTGCCACTGACTTTAATGGAGGTAAGTAAGGAGACACATGCCACAGCACATTCAGAATGCTGGTGCCACCCAGCTCTAGATCTCCATCATATCTGACCCAACCGGAGCAGGGGAACAAATGACCCAATATATCTAGGAGCTCAAAGAATGCTACTATCAGGAAGTGCTTGCTGAGACAGTGTATATAGAGGTAGGAATAAAGCCTGAATATTGTACTGTCCTGGCTCTCGCTTTCTTTATGCTCACAAACTGAAAAGCATTTAAAATCCAGCGTAAGGCCCTGATCCCAAACTCTTTGGAATTAGTGTGAGTCTTTCCAATGACTTCAGGGGGCTTTGGATCAGAGCCTCAGAATCCAGTCTTGCTAGATAAGCAGCATCTCCTGCCATATATTGAATGCTCTCAGACATTGACATCAGCAGTCCTGTACTGTTTGAGTGATTATTTGACACGGAGAGAATGTGAAAGTACAAATGGAAAGTTTCTGATCATCAAACTCTTGGTACAAAATCAGGGTGGGATAGATATGTGGGGTGGATTGCTATAGCAAGGCCCATTCATAGTTTGCTAACTTTGAAATACTTTTGATCATTGCAAGTCCTGTCTTCTTGACAGAGGCAAAACGCCAGTGCTGGGCCTTCAACACACCCCACTTCAAAACACATGGGATTTTGCCTGAGTCAGGACTGCAGAATTGGGTTCTATGAAGGTAATGCGTCTTTTTCTCAAGTACAAACATCAATGGATCTTTCCAGTGCTAAACTGTGAGGTCTCCTGGTCCAGGTCTTTCTATCTATTCTGTAAAGCTCCTAACATATATTGTTGTGTTTTAAAATAATAACCAATAATCAAATTCTATCAACATACATGTTGTCACCTGGCACCCAGCACCATATTATCTGAACACTCCTCACTGATCTTAAAGATACACTTCTCTCTCTCAAACTGCGTGAGCAATGACTTGTATACAAACAACAGTTGTGGAGAAGTCTCTGTCCTGGATTAGGGAGTCTGGAATTTTCTTCCTGGCTGTACTGCTGACCTGCAGTGGGACCTTAGGCAAGTTCTATTCATTTCAAAATCATTTAATTCTCCTGGGGAAAATAAATCATCAGAACTTGTAATTTTTATTTTACTAACTAAAGCAAGAAAATTAAAGGAAATAACTAACAATTAAACTATTAGTATTGTATATACATTAGAACATTCCAGTAAACATCTCTAGATTTCACAGAGTATTCTTGTCTTAAAAAGCTGGAGTCACTAAATCCACTGGATTATTTCCATTTAACTAGGAATGTGGACACGTCTCCTGTTAACATTTCTCATGCTTAATGAGACAGATTGACAGTCATCTATTTCCTCCTGATAATAAAGCCCTGAAGCACACAGGAAGCTACTGAGTATAATTTAGCCCAGTTTCTGATTTACATATCTTTCCATAAAGGACAGTTAATAAATTCAAAAATTCTTCCCAGTGGTAATAAACCAGTGCTGCAGTTTAACAATTAGTGCCAAAGAAACTGATCTAGAAGGAACATGATTTTACAAATGCATTTGCTCTGGCTGCTGTTCTCTGTGTTTGGAGGTACGTAACACAGCTCTCTTCATTCATTGAACTTCTTGCCAGTTGTTTTGATAAGAGATTCAGAAAAGGGTTTTTATTTCTCTCTTTTCCTAGAATCCAGCGGGCAGATTGTTATCACTCAGACACCTGCTTCTGTGACGGTGCTTCCAGGAGAGACGGTCACCATTCAGTGCAAGGCATCCAGCTCCATTAGCAATGAAATGAATTTATATCAGTTCAGACCAGGAGAGGTTCCCAAGCTTCTCATTTATCATGCCACCAACCGTTTCACAGGGGTCCCCGATAGATTCAGTGGTAGATACAGCGGCACTGACTTCACATTCACTATTAGCGGGGTGCAGGCTGATGATGGAGGTGACTACTACTGTCAGCAGGACTATAGAACCCCGATCACAGTGATACAACTCAATGCAAAAACCTCATTAGCGCTGCAGCCTTCTTGGCATGAAGCAGAAGGAAACAGCTGCAGTTGTATCTAAACGAATGCACGTGCAAAGTTTCTAATGAGAAACATCCCTACAGTGGAAGCCTCCCATTGGACTTCCAGATTATTGGATTTATTCCTCTGAAATTCTTTCTGAAATCGTTTCCTAAATTAGCAGGGGCAGGCACTGTACGGGAAGTAATTGGGGTATACCAGCTAATCCCAATATCACACAGTCATGTTAACTAGAACCCAGTGGCCTCCCAAATTAATTTCTGCTGAATTGTTTGTAAAATGAACAATATATTTTCTTTGTGCACGTCTTCCAGATCCCCTGCACACATGAACAATCCTCTGTTGTTAATATTTTCGGAACCATGATTATTAGCACTGCATTCCCATAGGCTGTCTCTACACTTACGATGGCATGTAGAGCACAGGCACTACATTTGTAGCTACACGCCACAGTGAAAGGTTCTGGCAGCAGGGAAAGCGCCACCAGCTCCCCACTGCTGGGGCCTTTCACTGCTGCGAAGAAAGGGCCTGGCTTGAGCAGGGTGCGGGGAAAGGCTCTCGCAGCAGGTAGGCAGGACATGCACTGTTAAAAATACCAGGGTAGACTTCAGAGGCACTGCTTGGACCAATAAGAAGACTGTGAAGGGTGCATACCCTGGTGGTTCAGGTACGTAGGACATTCTAGTCCACTCACCCTGGCCATGATTTGCTGTCTACACTGCTATTTATACCTGTACTACCTGGGTACCCAGTGTCTGTATTCCACATGACGCCGCAAGTATTGACGTACCTCTGGGATGACATTGAGCCAAGGCTGTTATGGCTGTTCTAGGCCCCACATCATGGGATTTCCACCGGATGGGGATGGGCAACTGCTGAGCAGGTGGTTAAATGGAGGGAGAAGAGGCCAGGTTAAGTTGGAACTGGGGCCCATATTAAATGAGCCTTGTGGCTACAACCCCCTGTGCAGGGGGTGAGCTGGGGTTACACCCTATTGCAGTCCACAGAGCTGGACAAAAAATGTTTGACTGAAATGTTGTTGTTGTGGGTTTTTTGACAAAAAATGCGGATTCAGTGATGTCCCTTAATCGCTGATTTAAAAGCATTACTTGAGAATGAACTTCCAGGGGAAATGACCATTCATCTTAGAGCAGGTGTCTGCTAAAATGATCTTTTCTAATAACTGAACTGGAGCAGAAAATACCCCTCAGAGCAGTAACACAGATACACAGGCACGTGCCATCCACCTGACTGCAGTATTCCATTAGTGCACCTGGAGTATAACAATAATTTTAACCCATATACAGTACAGCTTCAAAGCAGAGAACAAGCATTTACTCACGTGTGTCTAACCTGGATCCCAATTCTAACCCTCTGAAGTGTTGCCCTATAAAGATCTCAGTGTTACTATGAAGTATGAAGTTTTTCCATTCATTGCAGGAGCATTACATGGAGACCGTGCTAGAAAATCGGAGCTGACAGAAACCAATTTTTAAACATGATTTGCAACATAAATGATCAATGTTTATCATAGTTTCAACATTGTCTAAGCACACTGTGAACCACTGTAGCAACTACATGTTCAGTGCACCTCCTCCTATCAGTGCGTGGTTCTCTCTCTTCCCAGTACGGCAAGTATCTGACTGGTTTTGTCCCTGCTCATTTCCAAGGGCTGTGTTCATTGTTAGATTCAGTTTCCTCATTGACTCTTCATTGCAGACAGCACTGAGCCGACAACAGGGAATTCCCCTCTAGTCCCAGGACAGCGCACAAGTGACTCAGACTGTGTCTGCTACCTAAGAGACCTCTCTTCTCATTTTCCTTCTCTTATATCTCTGCCCTTTCTCACTGCCAACCCTTAACTTCTGTCCAGAACCTTTAGACACTTTGTATTGTATTGTATTGTATTGGTGATCATTACCCTACTACTGTCACTGGATCATGACAGCTGTAGAGATCTCAGCTGGCACCCTTAAAAGCTATGCTCTGCATTGCTGCTCTCAGAGCAGTGACTGACTTTGCGCATTGGGACCAGAGAAGTTAGGGGCCTGATTCAAAGCCTGCTGTAATCAGGGGAAAGCTTCAAAAAACCAAAACAATTAAACAAACAGAAGAACCCAACAATATTTTTATGTTTGGGAAAAACAAATGCTCATGGAAAGATTCTAAGGTGTTGTTGTAGTTTTAATTATACTGTAATCTGGCCCAATTTCAATTCTTCTGTTCTCACCCAACTCTTCCAATGTACATTCTCAGGGGTTGATGTCCTATAAATATGAGTTCTTGAAAAATCTGTGATAATTAAGTTGAGCCCCTTTACCATCACTAGAAGACACCATGGGAACATTAATTCTCCCAGCAGTATAGTGTGCACATGGCTAATCACCAGTGGGTAGCAGACACATTACAAGCATCATACAGCCAAATCAGCTCTAAGGTGATATGCAGCATGAAACGCAAAGAGCGGCAGTTAGATCGATCCATTGTTTTGCATGTTACCGCTTTAAACAGATAGCCACTCAGCAGAGACAGCTGGCATAAATTACAGCAGCTCCCAGACTGCTCTAACTTGTGCTGGGGCCATGCAGCATGGAGTGACTACCTCCTTCCTGGCAGCCCCACGTCTGCTGCACTCAACAGGAGTTGTGCGCAACTCACAGTCTGTCCCCTGGGGTCTAATTCTCCCCAGCTTTTCATCTCTGTCCTGGTTTACACTAGCGCAATGTGTGCAGCAAACACTGCTCTTCAGATTGGGTAGAGCTTTCCACTATCATCACCCACTTGGCACAGGTGTAAATGACAGCACAGGGGCAAAGCACAGGAGAGCCAGGCTCCAAGGATGAAGTTTACCTTAACATTCAATTCAAGACTAACCTTTGTGAGACTTCACAATAAACCTGGGGTTCCCAGTGACACATGTGTATGAGTGAAGCACAAAATACTTAGAGCAGAAACCGCTGGCGTGTGATTCTGATCTCAAAGCCGCTTGTGCTTTGCATGTCCCAATCACAGACTGGAACTCCACATGCATCTGAGGCTAAAGCAGTGTCTGCCCAGAAGTGTAGCTGTGCCAGGATCCTTCCTTCTTCCAAAAGGGCGTTAGCTTAGATACACCCATTCAATGCATTTGGGGTTCAAGATCCCATATGCAGAATAAAGTTGTTCCTGTCGGCTAGAAACATTCCTCACTCTACTGACTAAGGAACAATCTTGCCCGGTGCTGGGCAACAAATACTGACTGTTGTGATCTGTGCTACTGAAGAGTGATTTTATGACAGAGCATTTGAAACACAAATTCAGTTTCAAATGTACCAAAGATTCACAATGAACATCTACATCACTGCTACAAGCACACGAAGCATTGAGTTTTTAAGAATATTTGGGTTTTCTAGGGCCTACTCCTTTATCACTGATGTCAACCAACATTTTATCATGGGGTTCAACAAGAGCTGGTCCTCACTGAACAATGAAACTGGATCTAACAAGCACACAGTACAAGCCAGTTAGAACTGGATCAGGCATCCATAAGCCAGGGACTTTCATATAAGGAAATATAATCTAAAGCTGAGCTAATGATCTATTTAAAAGAGTTAATGATCTATACTCATGCTATAGAAGGAGGTTCAGATGATGGCTAAGGAAATGTATCAGCAAATATGGTTATTCACATTGTGCTGATTCAAAAGCCCACCATTCAATTAATACATGCACTGCTGTCTTGAGTTAGGAAAAACATGTCGAAATCTTTGGGACAATTGTCTAAGTCCCAGCAGGAGGACTGGACCCTTTCCAAGGAGAGCAACTATTTTCCATGCCCATCCTTTGTGCAGTAGATTGGAAGCTGTTCAAGGCATGGCCCATCCCTTCCCATTTGTTTTGTAAATGCAATCTGGCTGTCTAGGGTCTTCTATGGCATCATTCCCCACGATATCTCAGCCCCTTCAGAAATGTTGCACTGCATATGAAGGTAAACATTAAGCCCATTAAGTTCAATGCAAGTCTTTCTGTTAATGTCCTTTGGCAATGTGGGGTCCTATTCCCATTAATCACCAGGAATAATGTCTTGTGTGTGAGAAGACGCCAGTTTTTGTCTTCAGGACACAATATACATTCTGTTCCTATTAACTGATTCCATTTGGAAAATTAAATCATCAGAACTTGGATGTTTTATTTGTCTCCTTTAAAGTATC
Organism: Gopherus evgoodei; assembly: GCF_007399415.2. NCBI lineage: Eukaryota > Metazoa > Chordata > Testudines > Testudinidae > Gopherus > Gopherus evgoodei. Next base: position 12,802,131 of record NC_044326.1, read on the forward strand.
AAAGCCAAATTTTACAATTGAATCACTGGGTTATGTCGAAAAGATTCTTATCGGATATGGGGACGTTTCATGGTATCTGAGTATTAAACATTCAGAGTCACCAAATCTACTAAATGATTCCCATTTATACCAGACCGTGCACACATGGCTGCGTTAAAAGTTGGTCATCCTTGGTGATGCTGACAGTGACCTGCATCTGTTTCCTCTTGACAAAACAGCCATGAAGTAGACAGGAAGCCTCAAACAGAATTCTGCCTCCCCCCGCTCATATTTACATATCTTTCCATACATGACGGTTAAAAAGAGCTATAATTCTCCTGTGTAGTTATAAACCTCTGCTGCAGTTTAATAATATTGGGCAGTGCCACAAATAAAGCAGCAAGATGATTTTACAAATGTATTTGATCTGGCTCCTCTTTTCCGTGTTTGAAGGTAGGTAGCACAGACATCTTACTATCTTAACTTTAAGGCTGTTATTTCAAAGTCAGATTCACTAAAAGGCCTTTTCTTTCTCCCACTTTCCTAGAATCCAGTGGGCAGATTGTTATCACTCAGACACCTGCTTCTGCGACAGTGCTTCCAGGAGAGACCGTCACCATTCAGTGCAAGGCATCCAGCTCAATGAGTGATGATATGAGCTTATTTCTGTTTAAATCAGGACAAAATCCCAAGCTCCTCATACATGATGCAAACAGCCGTTTCACTGGGGTCCCGGATCGATTCAGCGGTAGATACAGCGGCACTGACTTCACCTTCACCATTAGTGGTGTGCAGGTTGAAGATGCAGGAGAATACTATTGTGGACAAGACTACAGCACTCCTCTCACAGTGATACAGTTCAATACAAAAACCTGTTCAGAGCCCCAGCAAACACACAGCAAAGCAGAAGGAAGTGGGGGTGGCTGTTTCTATCCCAGATATAACAAATTATTTGGAGTAAGTTTTTTTTTATTCATTCAGCTTGTTTGGAAAATATTGTTTTTCAGTTAGAGGACTGGCAGGGACAGAATCTCTCAGGGCACTGAGATACATGTGGCACTTATTCATTATCACATCATTCCCCACTAGTGAGAACATTCTGGCCCAAGTTTTCAGTGGTGTTTGTGAATGCCCAACTTTCCACACTTTTAGGTTTATTTGTACCTTCACGTTCATTCCAAATCTACACCTTATGCCACCCTCACAAATATACCTAAACCCTGTGGAGCGCATCGGGGAGGTGAAGCTATGACAGACAGAACAGTTAGCGCTTAAACACTTTCAAGGGCGGGCGGAGGATTCTGACCTCAGATCTAGACATGTCCTTCCTACCCCAAGGCACTGGAATTTTATATATATCTCAGGCAGACGCACCCCCTAAATGTACGTTGGCGCACATTCATGTCTTTACTGCACAGGGGTTCAAAGATCCCAACCTTTGGAAATGGCTGCTCTTTGGAGTTAGAAATGTTCTTCCTTTTAATGATGATGGGCCCAATCCTTCCAGAAGCTGAGCATCTCCTATTGGATACTAGTTGCCCTCAGACTGCACTGAATCAGTGGCCTGTGGCATTTGAGTGATATGAGTGCACATAATCTGAGTACAGCATTGTCTATAAAATGGAGAGGGCAGTTTCTGCATTCGTTTGGCATTAATTTAATTCTAGCTATGAAAATAGACATGTTGAGTATTTATAACAGTACATCAAAACTTAGATGTTGTTTATTTCTCATTAAAACAAATGAATTCTCAACGGACATGTAGGGAATCCCGAAGTACCATACAGCTAGCAGTGTTTCCAATCCAAACACAGGACAGTTTAGAATATCCTCCCCTATTGTTTCTGGACTAATCGGGATACATCAGCACTCCACAGCCAGAGTTGCACCTGTCTGAAGCATTCTCATTTATGCCTCAATCCAATGCTAGGAGACCCACTGAAGTCTTGATGCACTGGGACTAGTCGCGTTTAAAGCTAAGTGTTTGCTACCAAGCTTTAGTGGATGAGGGTCAGAATGCTTATTGCCTTGTAGGATAAGGTCCTTAGTAATCAAATGAAGAATATGAACTTTCTATTGACTTCAACAGGACTACAGTTAAGGATAGGTTTACATACTTTGCTGGATCATGGACACAGTGCTCAGCACCTTGCTGGATCCAGCTGTTAATGAGCAACCATCTCTTCTTATGGTTTCTCATGCGAGATACTATCGAAATTCACATGTATCTTCTTCCTCTTGTCTATGTAGCCATGACACAATCAAAAAGCTGGTCAAACTGAGATTTGCATGTTGTTCTATAAGACAGTTAATTCGTTTTAAATCCTTCTAATTAGTTGTCGATCCTGGACTTAATTTTAACAATAAGTGTCAGAAAAATGAACGCACTGTATAAGAAATAGGATTTCACAAATGCATTTGATCTTGCTGCCCATGTTTGAAGGTCGGTAGTTCAGCCCTTTTCATTTACAACCTCTGAGACAGCTGTTCCAAATAGATTTTCTTTAAAAGCCTTTTTGTTCTTCCCACTTTTCTAGAATCCAGTGGGCAAATTGTTATCAAACTGCTTCTGTGACAGAGCTTCCAGGAGAAATGATCACCATTCAGTGCAAAGCTTCCACTTCTGTTAGCAATCCAATGAACTTCTCTCAGCTCAGCTCAGGAGAGGTCCCCAAACTCACCATTTTTATGGCTACAAAGCATTTCACTGGGGTCCCTGATCAATTCAGTGGCAGTTGCAGTGGGAATGACTTCACATTCCCCATTTGCAATGTGCAGGCTGAAGATGCAGGAGAATACTACTGTGGAAATGATGCCACCAACCCATTCACAGTGCTTTGGACCAGTACAAAACCCCCTCTGAGCCATAGGCTTCTTGGTATTTAAGCAGAAGCAAGCAGCTGTGGATGTGTCAGAACCAGTGGATTTGAGCAGTTCAATTTGAAAATTGTTCTAATGATGGACTCATGTAAGGGGACTCTCCCGTTTGGGGAGTCATTCATCTCAGAGATTTTTTAGAACAATTACTGTTTCTAGCAGAATAAACAGGGAAAGAAGATCTGAGGTCAATTATTGAGACATACCTCAGCCCATGATCTCACAATCCCCTTGGGCACTTTAACTCAGCTTGAATATTTAAAAAACAAACAAGGAGATAGGAGTTGGGGGATCATTGTTACATGAATCCTGGGACTGCAAACAGAAGCTGGTCAACATTTTTGTTTTAAACTTTTCTGTAAGGTGTCTTTTGCAAAAAAATTCTGGTGTTCCAAAATTTTCCAAATTTTTGTCAAAACCAAAAAAGATCAATTTTTGATCATTTAGAACAGGCCTGCACAACATACAGCCAGTGGCTCGCGGAGGCTCACTGTGCGGCCCATGGAGGGGAATCAACGGGCTATGGGCTGCCCGCAGCCGCAGGGAGCCCAGAGCCCTTTAAATCCCAGCCGCAGCCGGGATTCAAAAGGCTCTGAGCTGCCCGCAGCCACAGGGAGCCCAGATCTCTTTAAATCTCAGCCACGGTCGGGATTCAAAAGGCTCTGAACTGCCCGCAGCGGCGGGGAGCCCAGAGCCCTTTAAATCCCAGCCGTGGCCGGGAGTCAAAAGGCTCTGAGCTGCCCGCAGCGGCGGGGAGCCCAGAGTCCTTTAAATCCCAGCTACAGCCAGGATTCAAAGGGCTCTGGGCTGCCTGCAGAGATTCCCAACCGCAGTTGAGATTTAAAGGGCTCAGGCCTCCCCGCTGCTATGGGCAGCCCAGAGCCCTTTGAATTCCGGCTGTGGCTCCAGCGGATGGGCTGGGGCTGGGATTTAAAGGGCTCAGGCTCCCCTCAGCAGCAGGAGCTCTGGGCCCTTTAAATCCCTGCCCCAGCCCCAGAAAGCTCTGGGTTCCCCCAGCTGCCAGAGCCCCGGGCCCTTTAATTTGCCCCTGACAGCTCCCAGCCACCTCTTCAGCTGGGAGCCCCTGGATGATTTAAAATCAAGTATCACCTCCCCACCCCCAACCTTCCTTTTTGGCCCACAGCTGTTTTGGTGGGGCTGCGCTGGGGAAGGAGGGTTTGTTTCTGCAGGACTGGGCGGTGCTGGGGTGGGGTGTTTCCGTGGGGCCGGGAGGTCCTGGGGCGGGGGTGTGTTTCCGCGGGGCCGGGAGGTTTCGGCCCTCCGCTGTTTTCTTTGGAGTAATGCGGCCCTCGCCACTTTACCAGTTGTGCAGGCCTGATTTAGAAGGTAGGCTTCAGTTATTTGGTCCCCGCCCCTCTTCTTCCCCTGAGTTCTCTTTTTGGCACTGAGCACAGCAGAATGAGGGATGTCCAGTGACTTTGGGATCTGGTTTTTCCAATCCCTTTTTTCATTTCTCCTTTTTGCCACTCTGTAACTTAAAAAACATTCCTCAGTGTCAAAGGGGGGGGGGAGAAATAAAAATGAAAAAGTGAGGTTAAAAAAATCCCTGCATATAAATTGTTCTATTATGATCAGTGGCACAAAAGAGAAGGGCAGGAAAGAAAAAAGAGAAAGGTGAAAATAACAAAAAAATAAAATTTTGAATTTTTTTCATAAAAAATTTTCATCCAGAATTTATAAAAGAAACAAAAAAATCCCCCCATGTCAGAATGTAAATGACATTTTAATCAGTGGCGCTGGAACACTTTTTACAGTGGGGATGCTGAAAGCCGGGGTACTCAAACCTTTTACCTTACACCCCCCATACTCCCGTTCATGCTCCCTCTCTCCTCAGAGTAGGGGCCAGGACCAGGCCATGGCTCTGGTGGGTGGCGGGATGCAGACAGGGGTACGGAGGCTGAGGCTGGGACCACAGCTGGGGCCAGGAGTACAGCCATGGGCATGGGGCCAGGAGCGAATCCCCAGGTGTGGGGCTGGTGGTGCTGGGACCCTGGGCATGGCGTTGGTGGCTGGGACCCCGCACAAAACCTGGGGGTGCTGCAGCATCCCCCACACCTATCATTGTAATTGTCAGTTTTTCACTAAACTGTTTTTTCTTTTCCAACCAATTGTACCAGAACTCCTTGCTAAGGTGGGGAGCCCTGGGCTGGAAAGCCCAAAGGTTTGAATAGCAGCGGCAGTGCTGTGGGAGTGTGTTCACTCATTCCCCCCTCTCTCTCTCTCTCACACACACATGCTCTCCCATACCTCACTCAATAAATGCTGTTTGCTCAGGCTTCAGGCAGAGTTAGGGAGCCCATGCAATTGTGCAACTAAAACACAGATTCTCTCCCTATGGAAGAATCACTGCTTAGCACTGACAGCGCTTCATGTTATTTCTGACAAGCTCATTTCTTCCTGCAGAGGCAAATCCAGGCTTCATCAACCATCCACATTGTTCCTCCAGTTAGTTGGCTGAGACCCAGTGGTTGCAGTTTGCACAGATTTCAGAAAGGAAGGAATGCTTTAAATTTCTGCACTGTGCTGAAAATTCTTTTCCCCCAGGTAAGTCTGTATCTGCAAAAAGAACAGAAGTACTTGTGGCACCTTAGAAACTAACAAATTTAGCCCCAGCTCCTGCATTCCTGTGATAAGGCAAAAATCTCAAATTTCATTTTCTAAAAAGCATAAATTTTTATCCCTCATGACTGTGGAGGAAAACTTGAAAATATCAACTCAAAAGACTGTGACAAAGAAAGCAAATGACAAGAATCCAGGAGTTGCTCTTTTTAAAAGTCTTATGATTTTAAATGAAATCTTGTGATCTTTTAGGACCCAGATCATGATTCCTGAATGCCTGGGATTGGCAGTGCCGAGGATGTTAAATATGAAACTCAATCCATGGAATCCTTAGTAAAGCTTGTCTAGAGAATTGCGAATCTCAGATGTTCAAATCACATGGTGGAACAACCTGTATCCCTACCCCTCTGGCTTGGAAAAATTCAACTAGCTCTACTGATTGGGATGTCTCTTCTTTTGGTTATTCCAATGTCCTAAATAAGAACATCCCCCAGGATTTTACATGCAGGTCACACAACTGACAGATGGTAGCAGGGTAGCTGGTGCACTAAATTAAACTGTTCCAGTCCAGGTGCACCCTAATTTGGGGACTGAGGAGGGTGGGGCTGGGCCTGGGAGTTATAGATGAGAGTTTGGAATCCTGAGAGCGGAGTTCAGAACCCAGAGTCCCGAGAGAGAGACAGAGCTTAGAGGGAGAGTATAAAAGAAGGGAGAGTCTAGAGTCCTGAGAGTAAAGATTGCTCAGAGGAAGAGCAGAGCTGGGATTGAGAGCCTCACTGATCAGGCATGATTTCCTTTTAGAAAAACCACATAGCCTCTTCCCCAATGATTCATTTTCATCAATCATTGTGTTCTGTACTATAGTTTCAACGAATTTGTCTGATAGTGAAGTTAGGCTTCCTGTCCTGTAATTGCCAGAACCACCTCTGGAGCCTTTTTAAAAAACTGGCATCACATTAGCTATCCTCCAGTCATCTGATACAGAGGCTGATTTAAGTGATATGGTACATACCACAGTTAGTAGTTCTGCAATTTCATATTTGAGTTCTTTCTGGAATGTATGTTTTGGGCTGTGCCAGTGGGATTCTGGTTTATGATAAGTGGGACTTCTGGTAATAAATTAACCCTACAAAAGGACAATTATTAAACTTCAAAGGCTGTATTGAGTTTATTGGAGGAATCAAGACAGCTGCCCTTAGGCCCCATGGGGTTGCTTGGGAGGAGGTCATGCATTTACACAGACCATACCCAACTATTCATTAAATGGAATGCTCTCTTGGGGCTTGGAAATCCCTTTCTGACCATTTAGAAATATGCATTCACATAGAACCAGAAGCCAAGCGTTGGCCAGCAGGTAGTCAGCATTAGTCACCTGGCCAAATGTTCAGTCATGGCATTCAACAGACTTACAATTCCATTTGGCGGCCCCTGCTGGTTCCTTACTGAAGAATGTTGAGAGCACACATGGATGCTGTGCCCAAGGGGCAACTCATGCCATGGGTGCCATGACTACAGAGGGCCCTTTGGCAGTAGAACTTGGTTGGTTCAACTGCACAAAGGCACAGTTTAGATTCAGGAGGATATGTAGGAAGTACATGATGTCCCCACTGTCATGCAGCATAGAGACCTGCTGTATGAGGACTCCATGTGCAGTTGTATGCAGAGGGCAAGTCGGGGCAGAGCAGAAAACAAGAACTGGTCTTGGGATATGTCACTCAGGGAAGAACCTAATAGAATGTTTGTCTATTGAATGTACAATGTGCCTGTATAGCTTGAGCATTACATCATCCTTTCAAACAAGAAACCTGTCATAACTGTGCGGTAAGATATTTGTATGACCACAGCCAACAATGACAGGAAGAAGGGATCACAGCTGTATTAACAGAGATAGCAACAGTAAGTGCACAATTATATTTACATACATGAAAAACTTTGCATACAGCAATCCAAGTTATTTCCTTGTTATGCTGCAGTTATAAATGATGCCTCCTTTTACAATGCACTGATCAGCACAGTTCAGGACCTAGCAAGATGATCTCCCAGATGTATTTTCTCTGCCTGCTACTTCTCTGTATTGAGGGTAAGGATAATATAAACTGGGTGAGAAATTTGTACTAAATTGGAGGAGGGGAAATCTCAGCTCCTTAAATTAACTGAAAATGTAATGACAGGTTTAAATATGAACAACAACAATAGTATAATACTTAATTCCCTTGGTAGTAGAGACAAATGATGCACTGTATGAAAACTTTCTGCCTGCATGAGTCACTGTATCCAACTCTGGAAATCATTTTCTGCCTCTACAAAAAATTGTCTATAAATTGCTCTCTCTCACGCTTCACACTTCTGTAAAGAATATTGTGATACTTCATAACACAGACACTATGAGCAACTCAATTGCCTTTATATTTTCACTCTTTTCCTTCCTCCAGGCTCCAGTGGGCAGATTGTGATGATCTCAGTCACCAAAATCCCTGACAGTGACTCCAGGAGACAAGATTGCTATAAACTGCAAAGCCAGTTCTGACCCTCTCACCTATGTAGCTTGGTACCAGAAAAAATCAGGACAACCACCTTATTTATGCTGTTTCTACTCATCCCTCTGGGGTTCCAGAATGGTTCAGTGGCGGTCGATCCGGGAACAATTTCATTCTCACAGTCAACAGGGTTGACGTTGATGACACTGGAGACTATTATTGTGAGCAACGCAGGAACTTCCAGTCCTCACAGTGATACAGAGTAATACAAAAAGCTCCTTCTTCTGTTCACTACGTATTACAGTGCTGGTGATTTGGCCTAATTATGGAGAGGATAGGGCCCAGTACTGGGAGGTGCAGAAGACTTCCCAGAAATTGCTAAGCACTTTCCAATGTGCTGGGGCCAGATCCTCAGCTGGTATAAATCAGCAAAGCTTCACTGAATTAAACAGAACGCCACTGATTTACACTAGCAGAGGATTGGCCCTTTGACTTTAGTGGATGTTGCTCACACTCAATATCTCTCAGGATATGCATCATCTGGCAGGATCAGCCTTGAAAAGACAAACCACAAGACTCAGATACACCATGCCTCAGCTGACCAGAAAAACAAAACATCACCAAGGGCTGGTTTTGTTTGTTTTTTAAAAGAGCCAGAGACATCAACAGCAAATTTACCTGTTTCTGTGAACTAAAAAGCATTACAGTCTGAGAAACAAAAACAACACGTACCGAGCAGAACTGCATGTACTATTCAGTGGCTTCCATTAACAGCCTTGTAGTTAAGGAAGGGTCAGTGCTTCCATTGTTCATCACCTCTATCCAGTAAGGAAAACATAATCCAGGCTGAAATGAGATGTGCAGGCTCACAGCTTTGAGTGGTTCTGTTTTGGTATTCAGGATCAAACTCTGCCTGGTTTCCTGTTGAAACCATGAATTGTACATGACTATTCTGTGCATACAAGGCAACTTAAACAAAACACAAAATCACATCAATGGGAGTTTGCCTAACACGGCTGCAGGATGAAGTACAGTACTCTGAAAATAGAGCAACTTTTCCTTATGCATAGAAATGTATGGTCAAGGCCAAGATTTTTTTTAAAAGGTGACTACAGTTAAATTCCTAAATTCAGTTTTAGGCATGTAAGTAAGTGGCCTGCTTTATAAAAGTCCCAATCAACTGGCAGTAGCCATTGAGTTGAACAGGAGCTGCTGGCTGCTCAACATTTTTGAAAAATCAAGCCATTAATTTAGGCACCTAAACTTGGGTTTTGGAGTCTAAATTTAGGCAGCTCTTTTTTGAAAATTGGCCATACATAAGCTTTAATATCTAGGCAAAACCACAAACAGTACTTAAATTTGGGAGGGCGTTTGAGGGCAAGTATTACACTCATTATACCAGAGTGATAGATCTTGGAAATAAATTGTGTTGCTCTTTTGCGCTAGCTCAAACAAATGATAGGAAATATCAAATTATGATAAAATAGTGCTCACTATTCATACATAGGGCGTAGTAAAATCCTTCTGTATTTTCTTGTGGACATAACTTAAAATGTCAATGCAAAGCCAGAGTCACCTACCTACTAAATTATTCCCATAGAATTACCAATGCACATATGGCTCTTGGGTTCTTATGCTTGATGGGACTCATATACATCTCTTGATTTTATATACCTGTGAAACAAACAGGAAACCTGTTGACCATCATTCAGGCCAGCCTCAGATTTACATATAATAATGATTAAGTTTCACAGTCCTTCGGAAGTGTTATAAAGCTTAGCTTATTTTAATAATTAGCATCAGAGCAACTAATATAGAAGCAACATTATTTTACAGGTGCACGTGATGTGACTCCTCTCCCCAACGTTTGTAGTTAGGCAGTGAAGCCATCTTGTTATTTGTCCTGTACCTATTGGGTGTCGGGGAAGTGGGCGGGCAAAGCCCGCCCACTGCTAAAGGATCCTCCCCCAGCCTAAGGGGAGGAACCACAGGGCCACAGAACCCACTGAGAGCGGGGGACAACTAATAAAAGAACAGGGACAGGAGTGAGGTCAAAGGGTCAGAAGGAGGGAACCTAACGGGGACACCGAGCAGAGAACCCCGGACAGCGCCCACTGCTCCTCGAAGGCGTCAAGGGAGCCAGTGGACGCCGCCCAGAGGAACTCCGCCCGGATGCGTGATCGGACCATGGAGCGGAAACAAGCCCCACAGTCACCGGAGTCTCCATCGGCCAACCTCCCCTCCCTGGTCGCGTGGATGGCCTTTTTTGCCAGGGCGAGGAGGAGGTTGACCAGGAGGTCCCGGGACTTCGTGGGGCCACGGACAGGGAGTGCATACAAAAGGAGGTGAGGGGAAAAGTGTAACCAGAAACGTAAGAGGATGGCTGTGAGGAGCCGGTGTAGGGGCTGCAACCTGGCGCACTCTAAGTAAACATGCGCCAGGGTCTCCCTCACACCGCAGAAGGGGTTATTTGTCCTGTAGCAGGGTGGACCCCTGCGCCTGCCCCGAAGGGGTTAAAAACAGCCCTGGGAAGGGGCTGTGGCTGGAGAAAGCAGCCTTTAGGCTGGGCTGATTGGGGAAGTGGCTGTAGCTGGGGCCACGCCCTAAACTGAGCAATGGGTCCTCATAAGAAGGCCAGGGGAGCTAGGAGCAGTCAGTCTCTCTCTAGCTGTAGAGGGAGGTGGGCCTGGCTGCCAGGGGCTAGAGGCAAAGTACCTGAGGGGAGCAGGGCTGAGGATAGGCTGAGGAGCGGGGGAGCTCTAGCCTAGAAAGCCCCAGGCTGTGGCCTAGCATTAGGCTAAAGGGTACTGGGAGCTGCAGAGGGCAGCCCAGGGATAGGCAAGGGCAGCAGGTCCAAACCCCTTTGCCTATAATGAGTGGCTGATACTGCAGTCTGCCCCAGTGAACGGGGGATAGATGGAGACTGAGCAGTAGCCTATACTGAGGCAAAGTGGGGATAGAGGGTGGGGGTCCCCTGGGAAGGGGAAACCCTCAGAGAAAGGGGTGACTGCTTGGAGGCAGCACTCCACGTAAAAGGGCACCGGGTCCAGGGAGGGACACGGGGCCAGAGGACAGGTGGATCACTGGCTTGCAGAAGGTGCTCTGGGCTGGGACTGAGCTAATTCCCAGAAGTCACCAGCAGGAGGTGCCGCAGGGGTGAGTCTGCTCTTCTACAGTCCTCTAAGACAAATTGTTAAAAAAAATTCACTAAAGGCTTTTGATTTCTCCCTACAGTAATGAGATACTCATAGATATAATTCATCAGCTCATTCTCAAAGGAGTTTGAAGCACGGTTGTTCATCTCAACCAAACCAGGATTTTGTTGTCTCTTGGTATAATTCTCCCACAGACTGCAAAAGTTAATCAGAATTAGGTTACTTGTGTTACAGTATTGATTGAGGAAACAATCCTTCATTGGAAACTGAGCTGGCATACACCGTACATAGTTGAAAAAGCCAGACATATGGGAAGTAAATGGCACTATTACTAGATTCACTCAGACCAACCGCTGAGTGGTGCAATTGGACTAGAAATGATCAGTATTTTCCCTAGGGACAGTGCCTGTGTCTATAAATGGTATTTTGTGGTTTATCTCCTGAGCAGCCATGCCAAGAAGCCAAGCCAGTAATTGATTTCTGCATTTTTGAAGTTAATAGTATTAGATAAGTCAGTTTTACAAAGAACTAGAGATTGTCTATTACGGGGAAAAAGAAACCATTTACACATCTACCAGTAAGCGATGATGGTTATTTTCATATACAGTTGTTTGTTCTACTAAGATACATAATTGCCTAAAAACAAAGCTGTATTATATTGAACTGATCAAACTGCAAAACTCTAATGGTGTTTATTTTTTTTTAAAAGAAGCTGCTACAGAATCCCCCATTTGCAGCAGCATCATGTTGTGGTATGTAGGAACCATGCAATAGAATGTAGGCCTAGTTTGCCCTGGAGTGCACAGAGCTTTGTCTGTAGGTGTCTGCTTCTCTTCACCCATCACTGAAACACAGCTGCCTGAAGTGCAATAAGATGCTGCAGGTGTAAATAGACAGAATTACATTAATTTGTGGGAAGGATCAGGATTTGCACCATCTCTGATGGAACTCTTCCCTGATGCCATGCCTTATCAGTGTCCCCGTTAGGTTCCCTCCTTCTGACCCTTTGACCTCACTCCTGTCCCTGTTCTTTTATTAGTTGTCCCCCGCACTCAGTGGGTTCTGTGGCCCTGTGGTTTCTCCCCTTAGGCTGGGGGAGGATCCTTTAGCAGTGGGCGGGCTTTGCCCACCCACTTCCCAGACACCCAATAGGTACAGGACAAATAACAAGATGGCTTCACTGCCTACCTACAAATCCTCCATGCACTGATAAGGCACCCCATGCTTTTATCACAGAGCTGACTTCTGAATAGTGATTTAATTTGCACCCAGCTGCACCAGGAAGCAGGTTTGTACTTCTTTTCACTCAGAGGGATAGCATGTCCCCATCCTTCCCTACACAGAATTCATTCTCTCTCTTCATCTTCCAGGCTGGTCAAAGACAACATGCAGGCCACCTTGCAGCTTCCACACAAAGCAAAATCTTTGAATACAACACTCTGTCAGAGCATAACCTCCCATGCCAGCACTTACCAAGACTGAGGGATGAACTAGATGGGCTGGGAACCTTTGTCATTACAATTCATTACAGCGTTAGAGAAGTAGGGGGTGTAAAACTGGGCCATGGGGGGAAATTAATGTTAAAGCGTTCCTGGGTTGTATGCCCTAAATTTCCTAGGCCCTTCCTTCAGTACCTAAGAGAAGGGGCTACTAAGGGACAATGTGTTTTGGATCTGCTGACAGCCAAGTGTAGCATGAGGTCCAGGTCAGGCCCTGATCCAGTAAAACACTTAAATGTACACTTAATTTCAATCAATGAGACTCATCACTTCAAGTTAGATACATCAATGTTTTGCTGGATTACGGCCTAAATGAGTACTTTAAAAATTCAGTCCCCGGCTCCCTCTGCTAACAGGAAGTTTTGGGGCTAGGAATGTAGGTAGAAGCTATTTCATTAAAGTTGATCACAAAAGGACCTGCAGACTGAGAGAGAGTCTCATCACTTACTGGTTTCTTTACCCCATTCCCATGACTAGAAGAGCAGTGGAGTCATTCCTATTTGCTCATATTTATCTCCTTGTAATTTTCAGGATCCTGCATTCTTTGCAAGGGAAATCCAAGGTCAGTACATACAACCCATTCCTTCATTTGGACAAGCGGGCCCTGAATGTTCTGGGGTTCTTCACACATTCTTTGAAGATCATCAGAGCACTAGAAGAGAGAACCAGCCAAGATTTACACAGTGAAATCACAATGGGGAGAAAAATTGTACTGTCATTATGTTTGTTAAGCATCCACACTGTTTGGCTGTCTGGTACAAGACAGCAGGCGTGGCCCATGCTTTGCACTCTGCATAGATTGACAATGTATAAACTCTGGAAACCTCACAAGTAGGTTCAGCTTTACAGTGTCTTGGTGGTTTTTTGTTTTTTTTTAATAGTAACACAGATGGGTGAAGAAGAGAGAGTGCATGCCTCAAAAACTGAATTAGAGGTCCAGTTCAGCAAAACACTAACACGTGCTTAACTTTAAGCAGCTGAGTAATCCAGTCCCAATTCAGTAAAGCAATTAAGGACATGCTGAATTGGGCTAGATGACTCAGGTCTTTCGTATCTCTGATTTTTATGCGTGTCTGTCTGTATTGGGAGGGTAAATACGTTCATTTACCTTAGATATGAATTTCAATATGCTAAAAATTGTACCACTAACTGAGAATGTTTCTCGCTATGCATGAGGATTGACTTGTTGTAGAAGGACTCCATATGGCTGGAGATGTGCGTCCTGTGAAGTGCTGAGCAACTGCAGCAATGGGAGTTGAGGTGAGTCAGCATCTCACAGGATCAGTTCCGTGAAAAGCTGTGATGGTTCTTCAGTGTCATTGCTCAGTGCCTCTTTGCCATAGACACGCCCAGCAATGCTAGAAGCTTTAATATTTCCACACTCTGTCCTGAAACTCAGAGGCAGCTTAAATAGCTCCATCGCTTTGCATAGTCACACCCACTGTCATTGCCTTGCGTCACTAAGCAGTCAGTATAAATGCAGCAGCCCACACTGCATATTTCACTGGGGAGTTTCTAGCAAGCCAGGTGACAGGCAGCATGACAGCACAGATGCTACTTTTTGTAATGCTCTTGCTATGGATTCAAAGTAGGAAGGATAATGAACGTGTGAAATGTGGCAACCATTTATTGGTTCAGCTGCTGTTGTGCTGAACCATTGGCATGTTTAATTTCTAGTACCTTTAAACTTTTGCAAAGTGAATTTCCTAACCATTTGTGACATGTGCACATTTTCTTTCCACATCTAGACACCAGTGGGCAGGTTATGTTGACTCAGTCTCCAGAGTGGCTCTCTGTCCTCCCTGGAGAAACTGTTACTATCAAATGCCAATCTGATACAGACATTGATGATGACATGAACTGGTACCAGCAGAAATCCAGAGCTGCTCCTAAGCTCCTTATCTATGAAGTTTCTAATCGTCAAACGGGGGTCCCAGCCCGTTTCAGCAGCAGTGGCTATGGGACAGATTTCACTTTCACCATCAGCAGTGTTGAAAATGATGATGCTGGAGATTATTACTGTCAGCAAGGTGATCGTACCCCACTCACAGTGTTAGAGACCAATACAAAAACCTCTCCCTGCTGCACAGTATGTTCTGCCCGGGCCATCTGTTCTACAGCAGTTACATACAGGGCACTTCTCAGATCTACAGCACTTCCCTACTCAGTCATGCACGCACAGGAAACCACATAACATTTTTCATTGTTTTCCCTCAAGCCATCTCAGCTCTTCATGAATAGTCATTTCCATGGAAGGATCTAGGGTTTTATTCCCTCTTGATAAAATAAAATATTTCATCTGGGAAAACAAATTAACTGTTGTTTAAGAGGAAACTCTCTACTTCGTTCCTTAAGTTTGCAACTAATCACACAATACTTTAACTAGGTGATATTGGGAAAATCTGAGACACGCGAGTATACACTAGCAAGGGAAAAGAGGTTATTTTTTTCCCAAACAGAAGCCAGCAGAAAATTCTGTTCATGGGTCCATTGTACATGGGTGCAGAGCTAGTTACTTTCACACTGGAAGGAACAATCCACTGATGTGACTATAAACCTGCCTGGACTCCTCTCTCAGGAAACGTGGCTCTGGTTTATCTGAAAGCTCAGCCGCCTCCACCTCCCTGCAGCCAATAGGGCTCAAGGCCTAGAAGACTTTTCCCAGAGCTTCGTTCTGCCTTATGGAACACTCTGCACCAGGGCCAGGCTCAACTGCAGTCCATGCATACCCCAGGGACTGCTCTTTCTGTGACACCAGCATAATAGTCCCAAAGGGATCAAGGAAGGATGAGGAGGAGGTGGGAGCAGGCTGGTTGTGCCCAAGGGAACAGGTTGTATCACTTCAAAGGTGATTGAGGCCTACTCCCCCTGCACACCACAGAGCTTGGTGGGGTGGGATGGAGTGATTCTGAATTCCCTTCATCCTCTCCCACCCACAAACACACACACTCTCAGAGCAGTGCCTGCCTATCAAGCACGTTCTAGTCGGAGCTTAGTATAGATAGGATAAAGCTTCAAGTTGTTTACTATTTAAATGAGGAAAAATTGTAATTGGTGACCATCCTGTGAGCCAGAGGCAACTGCAGAGGATAAGGAGAAAGTGATTCATTTTCCCAATGAACAATATGCAGCCTCCTAGCCAAGAAAGGAGGGAAAGGCCGGGTAATACTTCTGTACTACTAATTTCTGATAGTTGTGAAAAAGAGAGTACCTCAGCCATTCACACATCAGTTCACATCTATGGTGGAGCCCAATTGAAATGGAACCAAAATGTGGTCCCTAGGAGGCTTGGTTCAGGTCAAAAACCAAAACCACCAAGACAGTTTGGATCCACCTCACTGAATCTGACCCACCACTTCCCAGGCTCTAGACACTCACAGAGGAGTTCTAGTTTTGTCCTATCTCTAATCATTTCTTGTATGTACCATATTATTTGGGAAGGTAATTGTTTGTAGGTGTTGTGGGCTGTATTCTGCTCTCACAACCAGCGTGAGTCCTAAGTGACTCCACTGACGTTAGTGGAGTTTCTCTGGATGGAGCTAATATCCATCTGGCCCACCTGGCTGTGACTTTATTTCAAGCTGTGTGAAAGGAGCAGAGATTCTTGCAGGGGGCACAGAGAGGGGAGTCCCAGGGCCTGGGCAGAAGGCTCTGGAGGCCTGTGGCAGTTGATGAGAGAAGATGACAGTTGGGTGAAGTAACAGGGAGTGTGAAGCTGCTCAGGGACCAGCCTCCCAGCACTGGGGCTCCAGATGGGATCTGAGGCTCAAAACCTGCAGCCTGGCAGCAGTTCATTGGTGCCAAATAAAACTAATGTCTCCTTCAACCTTCCCCAGGTCCAGCCAGTTCTTGATCCGAGCTAGGGCTGACACAACCCAGGTGTGACCCAGGAGAACACCACCACGGCAGAGGGATAAGGAGCGAGCACCCAGGGCTATGATTGTAGACGCATCAGGGAACTGAAAAGGCAGTTGGAGCAGTTGTGACTGGAGCTGCCATGGGGTATGAGGCTGCCCAGGAGAAGGCGGTCATTATGGAGCCTGTTTTATGGGCTGGAATGGAAACTGATGCTGGTACCCAGCATGATCCCATGATCCCAAAATGCAACAGCTGCTCCAAGGGGAGGCGGGGCAAGAATTGCTGCCTCACATCCTGTATCTGGCCATGCGCGAGTGGCTGCAAGGAGTGCTCCAGGACAAAGACACACAAGAGGTGTTGCGTCAGGCACTTGTCATAAACAGATAGCTAAGGGTTAATGTTCTTTTATCTGTAAAGGGGTTACAACAGTAACCTGAAACACCGGACCAGAGGACCAATCAGGAAACAAGACTTTTTCAAATCTGGGTGGAGGGAAGTTTTGGGTGTGAGTCCTTTGTTCTTGGTCTGTTCCTTTTCTCGTCTCTGAGAGTGATCTTTCTATCTCCTGGCTTTCTAATCTTCTGTTTCCAAGTTGTAAGTACAAGGATAGTAAGACAATAGATTTATATTGTTTTTTTTTTATTTACATGTGTGTAGTTGCTGAAATGTGTTAAATTGTACTCTTTTTGAATAAGGCTGTTTATTCAATTTTTTTCCTTTAAGCAATTGACCCTGTATATTGTCACCTCACGTCCTGTATCTGGCCATGCGCGAGTGGCTGCAAGGAGTGCTCCAGGACGAGGACACACAAGAGGTGTTGCGTCAGGCACTGCACTGGGAGTTGGAAGGGTGTCCGCAGGATGAGGCCATGCAGGCATTTCTGCATCAGGCCCTGCAAGACAGGATGCGAGAGGCTCTCCACAGCGAAGCCATTGAAGAGCTGCTGCCTCTGGCCCCATATCTGCAGCTATATTGGATTTTCCTGGTGGAGATCCTGCAAAGGGAGCTGCATCAGATCATGCGTCTGCAGATGGTTCTCCAGAATGAGGCTGTGCAAGAGTTGCTGCTTCAGGGCCTGCAAGAGAGGATACGAGAGCTAGTCCACCATGAAGCCCTGCAAGAGCTGCGGCGCCAGGCCCAGTGTCAAGCAAGGCCAAGGCAGCTGTGAGTGCTGCTCGGTGATGAAGCCATGCAAGAGCAGCTGCCTCATGGCCTGCCTGAGACACTGCACTATTGGAGCATGTCTGCATTCAGCTGTGTCATTAATTGGTTCTGCATGTGGAGCTTTATGCCTGTGGGCCACATCCTCCACTGCTGCAAAACATAACTCCATTGACTTCAGTGCAACTGACCTAAATCAGTGGATTGTCCCTGTGTTATATGAACAGTGACACTCTTTGGAGCGTTCTTGTCCTCCCAGCACCAGAACAGCTCTCTTACCAATCAGACACAAAGACACTCAGTCAGAATCCCCATTTACAAGGTTTCTAGCTGTACAATACCCCATATGTTGACCATTTCTTTTATCTGACTTTTCTTGCAAACCTTACAAAACAAATTACAGCCAACCTTTGCGCTGAGCAAGCCGGCACAAAGAAAATGGATGCAGCCAAAAATTCATCTTCCACAGCTGTGCACGATTCAGTCCACGGCATGGAAACCAAATCATGTTTTTTTAAAACTAAACTAGGAGCATAATTCTTATTTCAGTAGGCCAGATCTTCAGCTGGTATAGCTCAAGATAAAAGTAGCCCCATTAGGGTGAATGGAGCTACATTTATGTATAGCAACCAGATCTGTTCAATGTCTTTGTCAGCTAATACTATATAAGAGCACTTGCCCTAAGACAACTGTCAGCTGAGATATTTAAAACTTGAGTGGGAGGCAACTGGGCAAAGGTCTTTTCCATCTCTAATTTCTAGGATAGTATAAAGTTTTTGGCTACCTTGGGGATGTAAAAAGCTTGGCTTAGGTCAGAGATGAATGTCAATATGCTCTGTCATATTTTTATTTCCTAGAATCAAAGATGTGTCACAGAAAAAACAAAGGGTGGTTGATGTTGTACAAAGAAGCAATGTGACAAAGCTGAAATGGTCACAGGTTATAAGTGTCAATTGAAAAGGGTCCATTTTCATTTTTTCTGGGCCGTGCTTGATTAAATTCTGCTCTAGACGCAAACCCTGGCTTCAGATGATCCACAAATATCAGCATTTTCAAACTACACCCTACACCTCAAAGACAATGTACAGTGCTCAGTCATTTTGCATATTCATTCCTGAGTGTCATTTCCTTACTGCTCTGAGCGGGGATTATAAATCTGTCAGGTGGCATTTCAGATTTCACTGCAGGGCTCTGAGCTCCTCGTAACTTAGCATGGCCAAAACGATTCCATATACACAATTTTTCCTGATGTTGTTTTTCGGGATTCGAGGTAGGATAATGAAAATATTAACACCGAGAAGGATATATTGGGCTGCGCTCTGTAACATGCAATTACTGCTATGTTTAACTTTTAGTACATTTAAAGTACATTTCACAATATTGTCTATTATTGGCATTTTCTTTCTACTTCTAGACTGCAGTGGAGAGATAGCAATGACTCAGACACCAGCATCCCTATCAGTCATTGTAAGAGAAAGTGTTACTATCCTCTGCAAAGCCAGTACGAGCATTTATGATAGCATAGCCTGATACCACCAGAAACCCGGAGAAGCTCCTAAGCTGCTTATCGATGAAGCTTCAGACCATCACACAGGGATTCCCGCCCAGTTCAGCGGCAGTGGCTATGGAACTGATTTCACCTTCACGATCAGCAAGGTTGAAGCCGTTGATGCAGGAGATTATTATTGTCAGCAATATGATGAGTGGCCTCTCACAGTGATACAGACCAATACAAAAACTTCCCTATGCTGTGCAGTGTGCATTATCCTGGCCATTTGTTTTATACTTAATGCATGGAAGACACTTCTGGCCTTAGATTGTTTTGAAGTTAAATCTCATATGACCAGAAAACAGAATGAATTTAAAAATGCAATCCATATCTACTTTTATTCTGTAGTCTCCCAATAGAAATGCCGTTTCCATCAGTTTTCATATCCTTATGAACATTTAAGATTTCATATATGAAACACTTAAGACAAACAGGATATAAATATCCACTTTGCTTAACACTTAGGCTGCATTATAGTCAGATTTAATCTGAAGGGATCATGAAAAGTATAATATACCCATTTTTATTGGAATGAATTTCTTCAGAGCATTGAGAAGCTGCACAGGTACTGAGGAGTAATCACTGTCTGATATTACTGTTGCAGTTGTTAATATTAAGTATTATACCTCAGTATTTCATCCTGGGAATATTTTTTAAACAAATAGCCTGCACAACACACAACATCTTTGATCATAAAAATATGAAAACTACTGTTTAAAATTTATCCCTATGACTCACTAGTCAATCTTGATTGTCAAACTGTCCAGCAGTGGGTGAAAAGCATGAATACCAACCTCAGAGCCGACCACTAAGAAGCAAGGCACAAACCCAGATTGGCTGTGAGTGCTATACTTAGAGTTCACCAAGAACGTATCAAGTGTAAATTCCTCAGGCACTATAACAATCTAAAAATGGAGTCAAAGACAGTCCCCTTGGGTACTCCCCTCTATCTTGCCACTCAGGTGAGTGTACCTTTGCGATAGATGGTCCCTTACACCAAAAATCACAACAATATTCAGGTTACTCCCAGTCCCAAAGGACCAGTCACTTACTCCAGGTCAATCACACCTTAGATCTCACACCAAAGATAACACTTGTAGCCAATCCTATAATAAACTAGCTAAAAAATTATTAACTAGGAAAAGGAAATAAGATACCTACAAGATTAAAGCAGGTAAACATATATACACACAAATGAGTTCCAATCTTAAGTTTTAAAAAGTAATAGCTCTATATGTCCTTTAGGAGTAGAAGCCCAGGCCATGCACTCTGGACCCTTTGTTTTTGCTTAGTAATCCTGGCCCCTCAGAGTCCAAGCCGCATAAAAAATAATCCTAAACTGAGCATCAATATGTGGGGGTTGGACTAAGACAGCTCTGTAGTGGAAAATTGGCTCCATGGTATCAACTGCCTGTTGAAATGTACAGCTGGAGACATAAAAGAGGAGACACGCATCGCTGTAAAGAGATGCAGCAGACTACACAGTACTGCACTCCCCCAGGAAACGTGCTCACACCTGCTTGGGCAACACTACTTTGATTGATTAAATTGTGTGGACCATTCTGTCACCGAGCACTAGATGGCAATAAAAAGACAAAGCACTTCAGGAATGGACACTTCAGTCAAACAACATGAGGTTTGTTTAATATTATCCAGTTAAGAACATAAGAACGGCCACACTGGGTTAGACCAATGAACCATCTAGCCCAGTATCCTGTCTTCTGATAGAGGCCAGTGCCAGATGCTTCAGAGGGAATGAACAGAACAGGGCAATTTATAGAGTGATCCATCCCCTGTTGTCCAGGCCCAGCTTCTGGCAGTCAGAGCTTTAGGGACACATAGAGCATGGGGTTGCATCCCTGACCAGCTTGACTAAAAGCCATTGATGAACCTATTCTCCATGAACTTATCTTATTCTTTTTTGAACCCAGTTATACTTTTGACTTTCACAACATCCCCTGGCAATACATTCTACAGACTAACTGTGTGTTGTGTGGAGAAGTACTTCCTTATGTTTGTTTTAAACTTGCTGCCCATTAATGTCTTTGGTTGGCTGCTGGTTCTTGTGTTACATGAAGGTGTAAAGAACACTTCCTTATTTTCTTCAAACCAGTCATGATTTTATAGACCTTTATCATATCCCCCCTTAGTCATCTCTTTTCTAAAAGGAACAGTCCAAGTCTTTTTAATCTCTCCTTATATGGAAACTGTTCCATAACCCTAATCATTTGTGTTGCACTTCTCTGTACTTTTTCGAGTTGTAATATATATATTTTTGACATGGGACCTGGAGATGGTATTCACGGTGTGGGCTTATCATGGATTTATATACTGTCATGATATTTTCTGTCTTACCTTCTATCCCTTTCCTAATGGGTCCTAACATT
Organism: Gopherus evgoodei; assembly: GCF_007399415.2. Taxonomy (NCBI): domain Eukaryota; kingdom Metazoa; phylum Chordata; order Testudines; family Testudinidae; genus Gopherus; species Gopherus evgoodei. Next base: position 12,823,653 of record NC_044326.1, read on the forward strand.
TTGTTAGCTTTTTTTGACTGCCACTTCACAGTGAACTATCACGAAGAACCATCCACAACGACTCCAAGATCTCTTTCTTGAGAGGTAACAGCTAATTTAGACCCCATCATTTTATATATACAATTGGAATTATGTTTTCCATTGCTCATTGCTTTGCATTTATCAGCATTGAATTTCATCTGCCATTTTGTTGCCCAGTCACCCAGGTTTGTGATCCCCGTGTAATTCTTTGCAGTCAGCTTTGGACTTTGCTGAGTTAATACCACACTAAAGGTCTCTGGTGAGACAAGACACTGTTCCTGAAGCACTTGGAGGCTGGGACAATCTGATTTCCTTTTCCCTAGGAACACTATTATTGTTGTATTTTGGTCCCTCTTGTGCAGTAATGCCCATGGCACTGATACTGTGAGAGATTCAACATTCAGAGAGAGAAAACACAAATTCTTTGTGTCTCTGTCCAAGCTGAATGGATGTACACCAAAGCTTTTTTTTTTCTCTCTTCTCTTGGTGAAAGCTGCTGGTCAATAATGAGCCCATTGGGGATACCTGTCCCACCCACTCCTGGTCAATTACAGCCTCAGTCTGACTTGTTTTTAACTGTGTAACTAACAAAAAGAATTCACCCAATTATCAGTGAAAACTTTGATCATTTATTGACTAGATATTCCCCCCTTGTGTTGCATGTGCATCTTTCACTTGAAACAAGGGCTGCCTGCTTCAAAGCAGAGAACTAGAATCTACCCCCTGTATCTCTGCATGCATTATATAGATGTTGTGGTATCTGGAACCACTCAACACATCTGCAGACAGACACAGACACACACACACATTCACTAAATGGACCAACAATATTCCCAGCTGGATTACACAACATTTGATATACAACAGAGTCACAGCATTTGTCCTAAATCAGACCCAACACTAGTGTCAATTCAAACTGGACACTCAAGACATAAAATGGAAAAGTCCAGTAGAAATCTTATCTCCACTATTTATCTAATAACCGCCCCTGGGAGGGGATGATCTAAGATAAGTAAAGTCTTCAGAGACAATTTACATACCTCCCCCTCTTTGCATTTTCACACCGGAGTGCCATTTCCTCACTGCTCTGACCAGGGATTATAAATCTACCGGGTTGCATTTTAGATTTCACTGCAGGGCTCTCAGCTTCTAGTCACCCAGAAGAGTCAAGATGATTTCCCACAACCTGCTTTTCTTCATGATGATGTTTTTATGGATTCAGGGTAAGAAAGAATAAAAATATGGCATTTGAAAATGGTTTGGGGTTTATCTGGAGTGACACAGAATTCCTAGTATGTTTAATACCGAGTAAATTTAATCAAGTGAAACTTACTTTTAAAAATATTGTGACAGACACAGAATTTCTTTTTCTTTTTAGACTCCAGCGGAGATATTGTGATGACTCAGTCACCAGAGTCCCTATCAGTCAGTGTAGGAGAAAGTGTTAGTATCAGTTGCAAAGCCAGTTCAGGTATTACTAATGACATAGCCTGGTACCAACAGAAATCTGGAAAAGCTCCTAAACTCCTTATCTATGAAGCCTCTACCCGTGAAACGGGTGTTCCAGCCCGGTTCAGTGGCAGTGGATCTGGCTCTGATTTCACATTCACCATCAGCAGTGTTGAAGTTGATGATGCTGGAGATTATTACTGCCAGCAGTATAACAGCTACCCTCTCACAGTGATTCAGACCAATACAAAAACCTCCATCTGATGTGCAGGGTCTTTTGTGCTGGTCACTTGTTCTACACTCATTATGTGGAAGGCACATCTAGCTCACCCAATTCAGCTACTGGGGTTTCACTGAGCCTGCCTGCTCTACTAGACTGAGCTCCCTCTCCATTAGAGGAGTGAAGTTCTGGAACAGCCTTCCAAGGGGAGTAGTGGGGGCAAGAGACATATCTGGCTTTAAGACTAAGCTTGATAAGTTTATGGAGGGGATGGTATGATAGGAAAGCCTAAATTTTGGCAATTAATTTGGCAATTGATCTTTTATTATCAGCAGGTAAATATGACCAGTGGTCTGTGATGGGATGTTAGATAGGGTGGGATCTGAGTTACTACAGAGTATTCTTTCCTGGGTGCTGGCTGGTGAGTCTTGCCCACATGCTCAGGGTTTAGCTGATCGCCATATTTGGGGTCGGGAAGGAATTTTCCTCCAGGGCAGATTGGCCAAGGCCCTGGAGGTTTTTGGCCTTCCTCTGCAGCATGGGGCACCGATCACTTGCTGGAGGATTCTCTGCAACTTGAGGTCTTCAAACCACAATTTGAGGACTTCAGTAACTCAGACATAGGTTAGGGGTTTGTTACAGGAGTGGATGGGTGAGATTCTGTGGCCTACATTGCGCAGAAGGTCAGACTAGATGATCATAATGGTCCCTTCTGACACTAAAGTCTATGAGTCTATTGCTGAATCAGTCTCTCCAGCCTCTGGCAGCACACACACACAGGCAGGGACGCACCAGCTGTAGAATCAAACAGAGTCTGTGAGCAACTTTCTATGGAAAGATTCAGCTAGGAAATTGCCCAGCACTCACGTGCACACCGCCTTTGGGGAGTAAAACCCAAAATAATACTGTTGTGCGCTGTATAGAAAGATCTGCACAGTGCAAGCTCATAAAAATTCGCCCTCTCCCTTAATGTGGGGAGAGATGCACACAGCTTCCCTCCCCTGCCCCCCACCAGATATGAATTGCACAAACTGGGTTTTGGAATAAACTAAAAACAAGTTTATTCACTATAAAAGATAAATGATAAGGGATTGCAAACAGAACAAAGCAGATTATTAAGCAAAAAAAACAAAACATGCAAACTAAGCTTGATTCACTAAAGAAACAGGTTACAAAATGTAATTTCTCACTCTAAATGTTGACTTAGGCAGAATGCAGAATTTCTGTATCTGAGAGTTCCAGTTATTCCTCTTTACAAACTAGACTCCTCTGTCTCAGGCCGTGGCTACACTTGAAACTTCAAAGCTCTGCCGCAGGAGCGCTCCCTCGGCAGCGCTTTGAAGTGTGAGTGTGGTCGCGCACCAGCGCTGGGAGAGAGCTCTCCCAGCACTGCAGGTGCTCCACCTCCCCATGGGGATTAGCTTACAGCTGGGGCACTGTTTACACTGGTGCTTTACAGCACTGTAACTTGCTGCACTTAGGGGGGTGTTTTTTCACACCCCTGAGTGAGAAAGCTGCAGCGCTGTAAGGCGCCAGTGTAGCCATAGTCTATGTCTGAACTTAGTCCTTGCCTTTCCCTCAGCTTAGTTTCTTAGTCTCTTCAGGTACTTGTTGCAGTCTTTCTTCTTGGGTGGGAAGGCAGTGAAGGGGGAGTCCTGTTTGCCTTACTCCCCAGCCTTAAATAGAATTTACATAAAGCAAGAATCTTTTGTATCCCAGTCTTGACCTTCCCCTCCTTTTAGTAGAAAATCACATTAGTTAGTCTCCAAGGTGCCACAAGTACTCCCGTTCTTTTTGCGGATACAGACTAACAGGTCTGCTACTCTGAAACTTATCTTCAGAGTCAGTTTCTTCCTAATGGCCCTTCTAGTGATGGGGTTTAGTACCAGGTGACAGGACCACCTAACCTAGTAGTGTCACAGCTATGTCCCAGGACATCTCTCAGGAAGGAGACAGATTAGTATCTTGTATACTTATTATAGATATAGTATCTATATGTTCCATTCTATGCATCCGATGAAGTGGGTATAGCCCATGAAAGCTTATGGTCAAATAAATTCGTTAGTCTCCAAGGTGCCACAAGTACTCCCGTTCTTTTTGCGGATACAGACTAACAGGTCTGCTACTCTGAAACTTATCTTCAGAGTCAGTTTCTTCCTAATAGCCCATCAAGGCTGATGGCCTGTTGTCTGGTGGGTGTCTCGCAAATACACACACACAGTTGTAATTGTTGCATAGTCAATATTCCTAACTTTAGAGACAGAAATGATACATGCATACAAGTTCGATAATCACATTCAGTAAATTATAACCTTTCCAATGATAGATTACAAGGCCCATCTTGCATAAAATATATCTCAGTTATGCCAGATTCATATCATATTTATTTCCATAAATAATTAGGGTGTAACATCACACAACCCTTTCTCCTGGTTATGTATCTTCCCCTAGATCTATGATACTCTCATTAAAATGTCAGGTTTGGTTCGTTATTTCTTATATATAGATTTCTTATATAAAACTTTCAAAATGATGATGTAAGCAACCATTTTATTTAACAATCAGCCTGTAGCAGAGCTAGATTATGTTGGAAATTATTATGAAAATTACAATTTTACCCTCTTTTGCTTAAAAGCAGTTGCCTCAGCCAATCAGATCTCAGGAATGTGGTACAGTGTCTGATGCACACCTGTCCTGTCGAGCCAGCTGACCAGCAAATCCACTCATCTAGCACATGGGAACTCTCAAGCTCATCTGTGCAGGAGACAGAGCTATCTCCTAGGGTGGTCCAAGACTGTGGAATGAACCTCCTCCCCCCATGAACTAAGGACCATCACAAACCTCACTTCCTTCTGCTCCAAGTGCAAGGCACACTGCTTTCATTTTGTCTTCTCCAATGTAACCACAGAGCAACCGGTATTTTAAAAACAAAAAACCCTGATCTACCACCCAATCAAGACACTCCGCACATTTCCCCCCTGGGGAGAGGATGAGAGAACAAACTATCTGTGACAGACGTGTTGTGACATGGCTTCATGCACTACTGGAAGGTGCTACAGTAAGAAGTGCAGTATAAGAAGCTCTAGAGAAGAGAACAGACAAGGGATCACATCACCCTCCGCCTCCCACTCCAACAGCTCTGCTGTATTTGACCTAGGAGGAGAAGGTGGATCCAGGCTGAGCGTAAAGTGCTCTACAGAGGGGCTGCCCTGTTGCCCCTCTAACATAGATTCCTCTTTCCCCTCAGAGGGGCTGACACTGGGATTAGGGCTTCGGACATAAACATTAAAAGAATGTGCAAGGCCTAGGGAGAGGTTGTTCCAGACACATCCTGGACTAAATTAGGAGATCCTGTTTTCAAACAAACAATAGGGCCTCTGTGGAACTCCCACACTGCACATCTGAGTGCTCAGATCTACTCACAGGAACATCAGTTCCCCTTTCCTGTGCTGAAATCCCAAATTAAGCATCAACATGGGGAGATTTGTACTATCACATCTGTGCCAGCAAATTGACTCCACAACACTCATTGCATATTGAAATGTACAACTGCAGAATTAAAAGGAGACACACAGATCACAATAAAGAGATGCAGCAGACTGTACCGGACTGTATTCCTCGAGGGAATGCATTAACACCTGCTTGGGCTGTCCTTTGACTAATTAAATTCAGTGGTGAAAATCTTGGATGGCCAGCCATTGGGGATACCTGCCCCACCCACCCTGGCCAATAATACCCATGTGATTCATGATCATTTCTAAGTACATAACCGACAACAAATAACTCACACAATTATCAGTGAAAATTTTGAACCCTAATTGACCACACATTTTCCCCTGTGTCATTTGCACACAGTCCCCTTTAAACCATTAGTGAGAGTTGCCTGTTTCAAAGCAGACAGCATGAGCTGATGCACTGTACAGATGTCATTATACTTAGAACCACACAACACAGCTGCAGACACACACACACACACACACGATCCAATAATATTCTCAGAAAAACAGATCTGTCTTTGCCCAGCAAAGCAGTTTCAGGAGTGAATAAACCATCCAGAGACAATAGGTGCTTAATGGCCTAAGGTCCTTAACAGTTTAAGACAGGACAGAGCAAATGCCTGACCACAAAGCAAACTCCCTGCTATTAGTGTTCATCAGCAGTAAGTGTTGCAGCAGGCAGACAGAACTATAGGGAAGAGCCCCTTGTTCAACATGCTGAGAGGCCAATGTTACAAGCAGAGGCTCTGTCTGGCAGCCTTGCCTCTGCTTGTTTTCCTGAGCTCACCAATGGCTCCTCCTCAAATCTGACCCTCCTTCTCCAGTTCCCCTCACCATACTATGGTTAGGAGATTTCTTTAACAGATACTTTGATATAGTAGGGGAGGAAAGCAGCACCCAGCAGAGGCATAACAGCTGGCTCCCGGCACATGCTGGCAATCCAGTTTCTTACTGCAATACTCCAGCCTGTCCTTGCACCATGGCCAGCTAAAGAACAGCCATGTCAGGTGGCCACAGAAGACATTATTGTGACCTCTGATCACATGCTGTCTCAGAGTCAGCCATTCCACATTAGTAATGAAGAGTCTCCCCCAAGCTCACAAAGGCCCCAAATAGGCAGAAAGAACCTAATTGTCCAAGGTGCTGAGCACCCACAGCTTCCGTTCACTGTTATGGGAGATGCAGGGGCTCAGCACCTCTGAAAATGAGACCCAAGGTTCTTTAACTCCTCGATGGTTAGAGCTCCCAAGCTAACAGACACTCTTTTGTGATAGTGTGAGGAATACTCTGATGGGGAGGCCAACCATTTGGATCACTGCTTTGCCTCAGAACGGTGAGGTGTGCGCCAAGGGCACGAAACCAGATCTGCAGAGAGGTCTGATTATGCTACCATCTCAGTCCTTGAACTATGTGACATCATTGTAACATACAACAGCAGCAGGAAATAAGCCAAATACTGACAATTCATTACTCTTTGTTGAAACTGAAGTGCAGTAAATTTACATGCATTTTGCATATAGTTTTTCTCTCACTGAGCATATATAAATATTTAATTTTCCACTGTATGGTTTATGAACAAACCTTTCCAGCTACTGTTAGGCAAGATGATCTCTCACACAGCACTGCTCTGGCAGTTGGTTCTCTGGATTCAAGGTAGGAAATTAAAAACAAAGAATTTGAAAATGTAATTTTCAGTGTGACAGATGTAAGAAATGCTGCCACTCTGATCCATTTAATTAATTTATTCAAATTGTGTTTCAGTGTCTGAGCATGTATCATATTCAGCATTGTATCATTGTTCATTCCCTTTCCACCCTCTCTCTTCATCCAGACTCCTCTGGGCAAACCGTGATGACTCAGGGTATGTCTACATCTAAAATTTTGCAGCGCTGGTTGTTACAGCTGTATTAGTACAGCTGTAGAGGGCCAGCGCTGCAGAGTGGCCACACTTACAGCAACCAGCGCTGCAAGTGGTGTTAGATGTGGCCATACTGCAGCGCTGTTGGGCGGCTTCAAGGGGGGTTCGGGGAACGCGAGAGCAAACCGGGGAAGGAGACCAGCTTCGCCGCGGTTTGCTCTCGCGTTCCCCGAACCACCCTGCAAACCGCAGGGAAGGAGACCTGCTTGCTCGGGGTTCGGGGAACGCGAGAGCAAACCGGGGAAGGAGACCAGCTTCGCCGCGGTTTGCTCTCGCGTTCCCCGAACCATCCTGCAAACTGCAGGGAAGGAGACCTGCTTGCTCGGGGTTCGGGGAACGCGAGAGCAAACCGGGGAAGGAGACCAGCTTCGCCGCGGTTTGCTCTCGCATTCCCCGAACCCCCCTGCAAACCGCAGGGAAGGAGACCGGCTTGCTCGGGGGTTCGGGGAACGCGAGAGCAAACCGGGGAAGGAGACCAGCTTGATTACCAGAGGCTTCCTCAGGTATGCTGGGATACCTGCTTATTCCACGGAGGTCAAGAAAAGCGCTGGTAAGTGTCTACACTTGATTACCAGCGCTGGATCACCAGCGCTGGATCCTCTACACCCGAGACAAAACGGGAGTACGGCCAGCGCTGCAAACAGGGAGTTGCAGCGCTGGTGATGCCCTGCAGATGTATACACCTCCTAAGTTGCAGCGCTGTAACCCCCTCACCAGCGCTGCAACTTTGTGATGTAGACAAGCCCTTAGTCCCCGGAATCTCTGGCAGTACCAGTGGGAGGGAGAGTCTCTATCAACTGCAAAGCCAGTACAAGCATTAGCAATTACTTAAACTGGTACCAACAGAAACCTGGACAAGCTCCCAAACTTCTTATCTACAGCGCTAGCACCCTCCAGTCTGGGGTCCCAGCCCGGTTCAGCAGCAGTGGGTCTAGCACTGATTTCACATTGACAATCAGCAGCGTAGAAGCAGATGATGCTGGAGATTATTACTGCCAGAAGGGTAATGATGTGCTTCTCACCGTGATACAGACCAATACAAAAACCTTCCCACTCTCTACAGCATGCAAGGCAGTTACCGATTGCTGCAGCTATATCGAATCACCCTGCTGCCTGTGATATAAACCTGCCCCTGTGTCTCTCTTACCAAACCATAAGGCAAAGTTACCAATAATTCTCACAATTACCCATCACTGTCCATCAGTCCACCTACATCAGATTCACCAAATGCACCAAGGGCAGGAGCATGTATCAGCAGGACAGTATGTCAGACCTGTAATGAGCATGCCGTGGATAAATTTCACTATCCTGTCTCAGGCCAACAAAGTCCAGCTCCCTACAGAGCACAGCCACATAATAAAACTTCTCCTAATGGGCACATGAAAATTGTATCATCTGTGTGTGCAGATGGTCAGGAAAATGCTCTCCCAAAGCCTGTCCCACCCAGATGGAGAAAATGTTGTACTGCATTCAGCTGTGCAAACTATGTGCAACTTTTTGTAACCATGAGCCCTGAATTGCCAACCCTGGCCTTTCACAAATCATGAGTTCATGATCAACATATCATGACTTTTTTTTTTCTAAAAGTATATATATTGGCTTTTTCTTTGCCTTCAGGATTTCACATTTTCACACTTTTCTCCACAACCATGTGAGCTAGAAACTGGCTCTTCCTTTTTTGAAGGACAGTGGAGATTCTCACCTAATCATGTGATTCCCAGAGCTGGGACATTAAGAAAAACATCAACTATCACACTACTTTGCCTATCTTACTGTATGATGTGAGGGGCAGCCAGCATCGCTAACCTCCCCCTGGTGAATGTGGAGGGGTTAGGCCTATGCCCAGGGCCGGCCTTAGGATTTATGGTGCCCTAGGCGAGATTATTAAACTGGTGCCCCTGTGCCTGATCTGTCCTTAGCAACACAAACATAAGCTTACAGTATTGGAAAACTTACCACATTCACGTTATTAAAACCAGTTTAACTTAATTAAGCACACTGTAATGCTGATGGATTAGCACTAAAGAAGCAGCACTATAGAAAAAATTCTGATGACAGAATGATGCAAATTTTTTTTTAATTTATCAAAATTTTATTGGAAATTTATATGAAGAGGTATTGAAACAAAGATATGTTTTTAATTAAAAGCAATCTTTCTGGCTTTTTTGGCTGCAAAATCAGTAATAATGTCATCGTATGACAAAGACAAAGTCGTGTCTTGTTCGATTGCAAGAATAGCAAGACCAGTTAAGCGTTCCTGACTCATTGTAGAGCGGAAATAGTTTTTAGTGAGCTTTAGTTTTGAGAAACTCCTTTCTCCTGACGCTACTGTTAAAGGAATTGTCAGTAGAATACGAGTGGCAATGTACACATTAGGATATATGCCAACAAGTTTGCTGGTATGAATAAACTGTACAATGTCCATCACCGATTTTGCATGTGGCAACATTGATGACAGTGTACTCAATTCTTCGTACAGTTCAAGTCCATTTAAATCAAAACTATCACCGTGCTTCAGGAGGCTCTCTAGGTTCTTGCACTTTGTCATTAGTTGCTCTTGTTTTCCTATTTCATTGAATTTAGTTATGTCATACAAAAATCCAAACTGTTCATGGTGTACTTGCAAGGTATTAAACCTTTCATCAACAGCAGATACTGCTTTATCCATCACAACATTAAAAAATTCAACCTCAAATTTCTTTTCTGGATCGTCTATGGGCATGATCTGTTGTACAGATTCTTCACAAAGAAGGTCCTTGGCCTTTTTAACTCATATTAACTATGTATTTACTTTATGAAAGTTGGAGAAAACATTGTGAAAACGTAAAACATTGGCTGCCCAACCTCTGGGCTGACAAAAGTTATACTGACTCACAGGGAAAAAAAAAGCAGGAGAATCTTAGTACAACATATCGTCACTCTACACCAGGGGTCGGGTTGGCAACCTTTCAGAAGTGGTGTGCCAAGTTCACTGTAATTTAAGGTTCCTCGTGCCAGTAATACATTTTAATGTTTGTAGAAGGTTTCTCTCTATGTCTATATTATATAAATAAACTATTGTTATTATCTGAGGTCTTGGCCACCGGTCCTGCTCAGGCCACTGCCAGCTGAGTAAATGAAACCCCAAACCAGTAGTGGGCTGGTGGCTGGAACCCTAGACAAGGATCCCAGGCCCTGCTCAGCCCGCTGCTGGTCTGGGGTTCTGACCACCAACTCCTGCCAGCCAATCCCCCCTCAGCCCGCTACCAGCCTGGGATTCTGCTCACCCAGGCTAGCAGGAGGCAGAGTGGGGCTGGCGGCTGAGCTCCTGACTGGCAAGGGGCCGGCAGCCGGAACCCTGGAGTAGCAGTAGGCTGAGTGCTGCTGGCACCTCAGACTGGCAGCAGACTGAGCCACTCAACCCCCCACCGGCCCTGTTCAGCCCGCCACCAGCCCACTCAGCCCGCTGCCGGCTGAGTGAATGGAACCCCAGGCTGACAGCAGGTTGAGTGGTTCGGCTGGCCTGCTCAGCCCACTGCCAACCTGGGGTTCCTTGGGGGTCCCCAGGCCAGCAGCAGGTGCTGAGTGGGGCCGATGGCTGGTATCCCAGCTGGCAATAGGGCAGCAGCCAGAACCCCAGAGTAGTGATGGGCTGAGCCGCTCAGCCTGCTTCTGCATACCATCAAAAATCAACTCACCTGCCACCTTTGACACGTGTGCCATAGGTTGCTGACCCCTGCTTTATACACTAGTAAGGAGATGAGCATATTACAGTTGTTGGGCTCTTATCAGGAGTAACAGGCTATAGGAAAGTCAGTCAACATTTTTTGTTTCTCTGATGAAAACTGGCCCACTCCCTGCCTCAAACCAAACTTGTCACTAATAATTGTCAACAACTTAATTTTCTGTTTTTGGCTAAGATATTGATTTTTTTTTAAATAATATTGAAATTGGATTCAGGATTGTTAGCAAGAATTTTTGGCAAACAAAGTTGTTAAATGACAATCTAAATGGCAACACAGTACTGCTTTCATGCTTGGCTCACCCCCCAGCCCACTGGTCCAACAGCTGCAGTAGAGGAGGAGATAGGTGGAAAACTGCAGGACCCCAAAATCCACCTCTTGGGGTGCAGAGTGGCAACAGCAGCAGCAAACCCTCAGGTCCAATCACACACCAATGGGCACCACCACCAGCCTTATGGACCATGGTGAAGTTAGCACAGCATCTGATCTCAGGGATGGGGCACCCATGGAGCCACAGCAGCTCATCCTGCCCTGTGCAGCTCCCCCGGATGAGATGGATCGCTGGCAGCTGCCAGCCCGGGGGAGAGGCGCTCCCCAGCTAGGGTGGCCAGATCCAGATGTCCTGATTTTATAGGGCCAGTCCCGATATTTGGGGCTTTGTCTTATATAGGCACCAATTACCCCCACCTAGAGTGACCAGACAGAAAGTGTGTAAAATCAGGACAGGGATGGGGGGGGTAAAAGGAGCCTATATAAGAAAAAGACCCCAAAATTGGGACTGTCCCTATAAAATAGGGATATCTGCTCACCCTACCCCAATCCTGACTTTTCACACATCTGGCTAACCCCAGCCAAACCCTGTGTGACATTCCAATTCTGGCTGCCTGCCCAGGAAGTGAGTTACTTTCACTTTCATTCCTCAGCAAGCAGCCAGCCTCGCCTCCCCCCCAGCACTTCACCCAACCTAGCCCTGACGGAGGGGAGGGAGGAGAGAGAGAGGGGTGCTCCTGGGGAGGAGGGAGAAAGGAGGGGGTGCTCCGTGGGGCGGGGGGGAGAAGAATGGATGTTATGGGAGATAACAAAGGATACTGGTTCCAGAGCCACAGAGCCTGCCTCACCTCACCTCAGCCGGGGGGAAAGAGTCACACTCACAGGTGAGCTCCTTCCCCAACCCCCACCCCCTCCCCTTCCCAGAGACCCCAGCAGCCAATCCCGTCCCTCAGACTGTGCTGCATTCGTCTCTCTCTAGGACCCAGCAGCCCTGCTTCTACACTGTCTGGGCTGCCTGCTGAGTGGTGCCCCCAGGCAGTGTGGGGCCCTACGCAGCTGCCTATTCTGCCTATGCCTAAGGACGGCCCTGCCTATGCCGGACCTCTGCACCAATTTAGCACAAGACACCTGAGGATCTCAAAGCACTTTACAAACACTGATCAGAAAGGCTGTAAAAAAGTTGTGCCATTTTTGGTTCAAAAATTGCGGCCACAGTTTGGTAAAGTTACAGTTTTGGTTTTGTCACCTACACATAAGCTCCAGCATCTTCTTCCAAGGCATGGGTCTGCTTGCCAAAGGATGATCTTGTCAGATGCGCATCCGATGCTCCTGGAGGATGGTTGCAGAACCAGACTCAAAGTTCTCAGTCTTCAGATTCTGTCTTTATAGGGATTCATCCTCATTCAAATCTATAGGGTTTGCTTTGTCATGCTGCTCTCATGGTTGAAGTGATAATCAATCACTGTTCTCATGTTTGAAGTGATAGCTCATCATGCAGATGGCCCAACAGTGATGGCTTGTTGTTATCTTGTTCTTCAGCCCCTTCGTCCTTGGGGCAGTTGGGGGTGGATTCCAGTTTGCCCTGTGGGGTCATCTGGTTATCTCCATCCTGCGCATTCTCCGGCTGAATGTTCCTGGGTAGTTATTATTTATTAGGCTGGCACTTCAAGCTTTTATTACTCATTCAAACGTACATTTACAGTCACACCCTATTTCACTTAACATAACTATTCTCAAATCATTGGGGCATGACAGACTCCAATGAATCTAGCCGTGCCACTTGTCACACATGAAAAGAAAACAAGCAAGATAGAAATGTAAAAGTGGAGGAACAACAAATCTTGTGCTTGAGTTTAGAAGCAAACATTTGGAACATGTTATCTTATCACTTTTAGGACAAACTTTGTCTCTGAATGTTTTTCTACAATTAGCTCAGACCTTGCAAACTGGCAGGCCTGTTTCAATTAGCACAAACTTAGCGGGCTGAGAAAGCAGGCCGAGAGACACATTTATTTCTAATGGTCAGGCCAAATCCTGGCGTCTGTTTTGGAGTCACTCTTTCTTACATTTCCCATAACAGAAATATACCAGTTATCAATCTAGTCCAACACTGCAAGCTGGGTGGCATTGCTGGGGAACACAGCTGAGTCTGGCTGTGTCTGGCTCCCTCCTCCACAGCCACTTCACCCTCAACTCTTCCCCCTTTATCGCACTTGCTCACTCCCTGGCTCCAGCCCTAGCTCTGCATGCAGGCACTGGGGATGGACCCTCTACCACCAACTCATGGACAGGGCTGACTCGCAGAGCTGGCTCCACCTACGGCACCATGCTGGGCACCACGGACGTACTGTGCCACCACTTCCGGTCTCCAGACATTCTCCCTGCTTGTCCTGCTGTTGGGCAGCCAGGCCACTCAGCACCAAGCTGGCCCTTGCACCTCTAGACATGGAGCTTTGCCTGGCGAGCGGGGCTGTACTTGCAGGCAGCGGGGTGTCTCACATTTGGAGGAGCTGAGCTTCCCTAGACACCCCCCACCTATGGAAGCTGGGCCAAATTTGCATAGTGTTGTGACCCTGGGCACCAGGTCATAATACCACTCAGTCAGGTAGATTTGGACTGGCCGCTCCCTCTCAGCGAGTGGTGTTCAGACCTGGGATCACAACACAAGTAAAATTTGTGGCACCAATTAAAAGCTGCAGTATCTGTTAAAAGTTCCAGTTTCCACAAAAAAAACCTTGTCCCGTGATTTTCTTATATCCTCACCAGCTCTCTGTCTAGTCAGAGCAGGAGGCCAGGATCCCGCCCACATGGGCTACTTTGTATATCAACTCCCCAGTGCCGCTGCCCTGGTGCTCTGGGGGCTATAACATTTTTTGTTCCACTCTCCATGGTTTACTGAGCAGCAGCTGCCAGCTCAGATGTCCCAAGATGTTCTCCCAGGCTCAGCTTCTCTGGTTACTGGTGCTGTGGATTCCAGGTAGGAATCAGAACTGGAGGGCACTGGCTTAAAAGCACAAAGATCCACCGATATTTTAAAAATATGAATCATTGTAGCTAGATTGGCTATTGAATAACCCATTCATCAGGTTATGGCTAGAATATAACTACTGTGAACATGTTGTTATATACGATGCACTTAATGCCATTATCTAAAGATGCAACTGTCAATCATTTATTAACACACAATATTGCTGACTATCAGTGACCTTTTATCTGTATTTATTTATATTTTATAATTAATCCAGAAACCTATGGGCCCATCACTATGACTCAGTCTCTGGGACAAAATGTCACCATTAGATGTACAGCCAGTTATAGCCTTGGCAACGACTATCTCTTGGTACCAAAAGAAATCAGAACAAGCTCCTGAGCTTCTTATCTGTTATGATTCCTCTCCTCCTCTGAGGTCCCAGCCCAGTTCAGCGGCAGTGGGTCTGGTACCAATTACACTCTCATAGTCAGCAGCGTTGAAGCCAATGATGCAGCAATTACTATTGCCTGCAGGCTGAGTGCTCACCTCTCACGGTGATACAGACCAATAAAACAACCTCCTGGTTCTGGAGATGTGAGTGCTGCTTCCTGCAAAGATCATCACACTCTCAGTGTAGCTGCTGCAGCCTGATTTATCAGTATCGAGGGCCCCTTGCTGCAATCTTCTCCTTGTCTCTCCTTTGCTCCTCACCAATAATTAACCAACCATTTACCTTGGGAATCCCAGTACCTCTGCTCTAACAGGAGCACCTGGTGGCCTGGAACAAACCCCCAGACCCAGCTCGAATTCTGACTGTGCCAGTGGAATCAGAGTGCTGTTTGGCTGGGTGTTACCAGTTCAGAGATAATTACAGGTACAAAACCTCAGCCACTCATGTCACATTTATTTATCACTATGTGGTTCCCACCATGACATAAGACACCAGATAACAGTTGCGTTCCTGATGTTCTATGGCTGAGAAGGGCCAATCCTTCTAGGTGCTGAGAGGATTGTGTGTGTGACTTCAATTCCCACTGGAGTCAAAGAGAATGAAGGGCCTCTTATCTCCTCTATGGATCACGTCACAGTCTGTGACAAATTAGGTGCCATGGTGGTGATGTAGTGGAGAATACTCAGATGGGGAAGCCAGTCACTTGGCACCACTGCTTTGCTGAAGAAGGCAATGGTGTCCACGAAGTCATTACCCAAATAACCTGGACAGTTGTGACAGTCAGCAGCGACTCCCTAACAGCTAGTAGCCTTACAATAGCTGGCTACCATTAGGAGAAATTGGACACCTCACGGACACAGTAGCCTGAACTTTTGAACTGTCTACCCTTATCAGTTTTGAGGCAGTTGAAGCTGGTCCTAAGCTGGTTTTTGCTGAGCAGATTGCAGAAGCGCAGGGTTTGCTAACCACCAATCAAATGCTAACATGACCAAAGCCTGTGTGTGAGTGTCTATAAAAGATTCTTGGTTTTTGTATGGAGTAGAGTTTTTTGTACCAAGGTACAGAACTCTCCTTTCTTCTTCAGAATAAAGCAACCTTTCCTTATCCCTGTCTGGCTATCATTGGCTCTCAGCTAGGTGGACCCGACATTTCGGTAACACAGTGGTCAAATGGAGTATGCTGAAACGAAAGGGCATGTCCAGATACTGAGGGCACAGCATGAATGAGTATTGAGTGGAGACATGTCAGATCAGTAAATCCACATATAAAATTTAGGCATCTGTCTATATTAGCATCTACATCCTACAAGTGCATAACCTTAATTCTAACAGACAATAGCGGCATGAAACTAACAGGCTAAATATTAACATCCCGAATCTCTGCCCTGGAATTAAAGTGCAGGACATTTATATGTATTTTGGATATTCCCACATGGGGGGACATTACCTAGCTGAGCTGCTGAGTAATTATAAATGTTTTTCCTACAGAATAATTGACAAACCTTTTCAATCTTAAACTGTCAAGATGATCTCACACACTTCCCTTCTTCGGCTGCTGGTTTTCTAGATTCAGGGTAAGAAATAACACAAGGGTTTGAATGGTATATAATTAATAGAATAACATTTTTAAAAGCTGAATAATTAATTTCATATTTTTGTTGCATTTTAACAAACTTATATTAGCAACTTAAAAGTGTAAAGCGTGGTATAGTTATCATACACAACATTGTATCATGGTTCGATTCGCTACCCATTGCTTTTCCTATGCCTAGACTCCTCTGGGCAGATTGTGATGATTCAAAATCCAGAGTCCCTGTGAGCATCAGCAGGAGATAGAGTCACTATCGACTGCAAAGCCAGGACAGACACTGGCACTTGCAAACACTGGTACCAACAGAAACCAGGAGAAGCTCCTAAACTTCTTATTAATGGGGCTTCCTCTTTGCATCCCAGACTGATTCAGTGGTAGTGGTCTGGCTCTGATTTCACTCTCACCATCAATAGGATTGAAGTGGGTAATGCTGGAGATTATTACTGCCAGCAATGTAGCAGCTTTCCTCTCACAGTGATGCAAAGCACTTCAAAAACCTCCCTGCTCGAGTTGCCATTTCTTCCTTGTACAACAGTTTAATTTTAAAATTTTCTGTCCAACTTGAAAGAGGAGAGTAACTTACCCCAGTCTAACAGATGGTAAAAAAACATAACACTGAGTTATTACCCAAAGTGTTTAGCTGATCACATAGATATTTGTATTAGGAGTCCTGAAAATCTCTTTAGCTTTATCCCACCCATGAATCCGAGACCCCGATTTCTCTTTTAGTGCAAATCATTAACAGCTGCTTTGCCGCCTATCTGCCAATAGAAAATGATCCTGTCTTACAATACATGAATTTCATTCCTGTAGGAATGCATGTCAGAAATTGCCCTCAGCATTCCTTTCCTACCAACAGACACTATAAAAATCTCTTTGGGAAGATTTCTCACAAATGTAGCTACTCAAATCACAGGATTCCTATATTGAATGGAATTTTTAAGATCAGGTGAACATTCACTCTGTTTGTAGTGTCGTACAAGACAAGACCTTGTGGGGCCAATTTTTCACAGAACTCATGTCAGCAGAAAGACATTAACTGATTTCAATGAGCTTTGGGTCAAGCCTCAAATGCACATGAGCTGTGGGACACAGGAGAAGATGAGCCTGGACAGGATTTTCAAAGGGGTAGCTGGGCAGGTCTAGAGCATGCAGACTCCAAAGGTTTGTGTGCACATGAATGGGCATGAGTGTGTCCATGGTGGTTTATGCAACTACCCTTTTCCCATTTGACCTATGCAAAAACCTCCCCACGTGCTGTGCAGTGTGTAACATACTGACCATCTGTTCAACAGTCACTATGTGCAAGACACTTTTAGTTTTGGGTACTTCCCAATTCAGGCTGTTACATGCAGGAAGCAATTTCCTCAAGCTCCTGCATATAGATTTCATATATGGAAGTTTCAAAAACAGAAATAGGATGGAAGTATTTGCTTTGCTTAATAAGGAGCCTGTACAATAATGAAATTACAGTGGAAATTAGGAAAATTATAATTCTGGGTTCTTTTGTTGAAAAGGAACTGTCTCAGCCCATCAGAGCTCAGGGATGTTGTCCTATTCCTGACACATGCCAGTCCTGTAGGATTTCCATCACCATCCAGTGAAGTACTGCTGTAGTTGCAGTAACACAAGAATGTTCGGCCCACCTCAGCGCACCTCTGATTTCGGCCTCACACATAAACACAAAAAGGACGTATGAGGCCTAGGGCCAGATTGTTCCAGACACGTCCTGGCCCAAATTGAGAGACTCATTTTCAAACAATGGGGCCTCAGTAGGATTCCTGCATGGCACTTCTGGGTGCTCACATCAACACAGAAGCCTAAATTCCCCTTTCATGTGGGGTTTAGACTAAAATGGCTTCTGCGGTAGAAAATTGGCTTCACAGTATCAGTAGCATATTGAAATGTACAGCTAAAAACACAAAAGGGGAGACAAGCATCACAGTAAAGAGAGGCAGCAGACCATACAGTACTGCAACTCCTCAGGGAAATCTGCTCACACCTGCTTGGGCAGTCCTTTGAATGATTAAATTGTGTGGATTGACTGAAAACTCCATTCCTGAAGTGCTCTTTCTAATGCCATCTAGTGGTCACTGACAGACTTGTCCACAGAAATTGGTCAATCAACAGGGCGGAGTTTGTTTGATATTATTCTGCTAAGAACATAGGAATGGCCATACTGGGTCAGACCAATGATACATCTAAGCCCAGTATCCTGTCTTCTGATAATGACCAATGCCAAGCTTTAGGGATACCCGGAGCATGGGGTTGCATCCCTGACCATATGGGCTAATAACCATTGATGGACCTATTCTCCATGAACTTCTCATTCTTTTCTGAACCTAGTTATACTTTTGGCCTTCACAACATCCCCTGGCAATGAGTTCCATAGATTGACAGTGTGTTGTGTGAAGTACACATTTTCACCTTGTGTTACATAGGTATGTTTCACTTGAAACAACAATTGCTCGCTTCAAACCAGAAAGCTACATCTCAGTCCCTGCATCAGTTCATGTTCTCTATGTATGTCATGATCCTTTGAACCACTGAACCCAGCTGCAGATGGACACACTCACTGTGACTGTGGTCGCTGGAAGGCTATACTGCTCAGTGAGGACAAATTGCAAAGAATAGGACAGATGATACCCAAAACTAGTAGTTTATTCTATAATTAGATTTCACCAAGCTAGTAATCAAACTGCTTCTATAATACCTTACTGGTTACAATGGAGCCAAAATACAGTCCCCTTTAAGCAATCCAGCCATTGGCTCCCACTCAGACAGCCAAGTCTAATATAGTCAGGATTACTAAAAACCTTATTCACCATATAAAAAGTTCTATCAATCCCAAGAGATCAGACACATTACCCACCAAATCAATGAATATTTCTAATCTTACTCAAATACACACTTACAACCAATCCTTACTAACTAAATCTAAGATTTATTAAGAAAAGAAAACATCAATATACATACAGATGTGAGTAAAGTTCATAGGTCAGTTTTGTAGCAGAAATGGTGAAGTTGCTAATTTGGAAAAATCCTTCTGGAATCAATTTAAAAGATTATAGTTCAATAAGCAAGATATGTGCAGAGTTTGTTCACATTGTTTTATGAGAATTCCAGGGTGTATCCAGAGTACATGGAGACCTCAGTCTTTAAGGCGTAGACATTCCCTGTCAAAGTTTAAACAGATCTGAGATAGCACGGATCAGGCCTGAAACTTCCTTTATAGCCGAAGTTCAGTGGATAAGCCTCTTGTCACAGCACGCAAATGATCACAGCACACTTTCTTGGATGAAGAACAGGTGAAGTACATTGTGGCTTTGAAGCTAATCTGTTTCGTAGGCATAAACTGGAAATTAGTTTCATTCATTAGCATAAGGCAATTAACCATCAAACAGTTAACAGGTAGTTCACTACAAATTTCAAAGAGAAATTAGGCCAATAATATTATTACACCACAAGTCCCATCTAAATGGTAACATCCCCTTTCGGTCTCTAAATCACTAGAATACAGTAATGAACCATTATAGACTACAAAGAAACTGAAGTTTAGCATCTGAAAGCTAATTAGATCACATTCTTAAACTTCTAACAAGACATAGGTAAACACAGACAAACACAATTAGTATCTATTCTTAATTCTCTAAAAATACAGGCCTACATTTCAACGAGTTTAGTCTTTTTAACATGGCTACTAGCACAACTGTGCTGAAATGGCTCCACGACATTAACTGTATATTGAAATGTAGAACTATAAAATTAAAAGGAGACACACACATCACAATAAAGAGATGCAATGGACTGTACAGTACTTCACTCCTCAGGGGGAATGCACTAACAGCTGTTGGGCTGTCCTTTGGTGGATTAAATTCTGTGGACAATTCTTGCAATTAGTCTCTACATGTCCCTGGAAAGACAGCACTACACAATATCAGCCAGTTAAATGATTGGCAAGACTTGGATATTGTCCTGCTGGGTTAATGTCACACTAAGGGTGTCTGGTGAGACAGGAGGTCGCTCCTGAAGCACTTAGCGCTGAGACAGTTGGAGAAAATCTCGAGTCAATAATGGGCCCATGATAGCCAGTCCATTGAGATGCCGGTCCCACCCACTCCTGCTCAATAATACCTATGTGATTCATGATTATTTCTAACTATGTAACAGACAACAAACAACTCACTAAATTATCAGTAAAAACTCTGAACGCTCATTGACCAGATATTTCCCCCCTTGTACCCTGTGCACACCTTTCCCTGTAAACAACTAGTGAGAGATGCCTGCTAGAAAGCAGAGAACGGATTATGTTATGTCTGAAATCCCTCATCACAACTGCAAACACATCCACTTGTCCCCTCACCAAATGGACCAACAATATTCCCAGAAAAACCAGAGCTGTCTTTGCCCATTAAAGCAGTTTCAGGAGTGAATTTACCATCATGTGAGACAACAGCCCGGAGGGTGCATAATGGCTTAAGACAGGACCTCTGCTCTCACTGAATCCATGGATGGTTTTGTGCCCTGTTGCCACAACATTTGTCTAAAGTGGAAAGGCAGGAGACCTGGAGGCACTTAGGGATGCAGATTATTTGGTGAAGTGCGGAGAACGGTGCAAGTGCCAGACCACAAAGCAGGATCCCCTGCTACTAGTGTTTGTCAGCAGTAAGTGATGCAGCAGGCAGGCAGAGCTGTAGGAAAGAGACCTTTGTTCAACATGCTGAGTGGCCAGTGTTACACGCAGAGGTTCTAGAGTTTGTCTGGCAACCTTGCCTCTGCTTGCTTTTCTGAGCCCACCAACAGCTCCTCCTCAAACCTGACACTCCTTCTCCAGTTCCACTCACCATACTGTCATTTGCTGGTTTGTTAAACAGATCATTTGATATAGTAGGTGTGGAAACTAGCACCCAGCGGAGGAGCAAACACCTGGCTCATGGCACATACTGTCAGCCCAGTCTCTTATTGCCACACACCAATCCATCCTTGTGCCAGGGCCATCCTTGCCATGTTAGGGGGTCAGAGGCGAGACTATTGAGATCTCTGACCTTAGAGTCATCCATTGCACATTAAGAATTAAGAGTGTCCCTCACTAAAGCCCAAAAATGGACAGAGAAAACCTGATTGTCTGAGGCACTGAGCACCCACAGCTTCTGTTTACTGTTATGGGGGATGCAGGAGATCGGCCTATCTATAAATGACGCCCAAGTTTCTTTAGTTCTTCTGTAGATAGTCTGAAAGTTCTAAGAGACACCCTTTATGGGTGATGTTGTAGGGAATACTTGGATGGGGACACCAGTCATTTGGGATCCCTGCTTTATCTAAGAAGGACAAGGCACCCTCCAAAGGCATGGAGTAAGTGACATCCAGTGAGTATTCAGATGGAGAGGGCTGAAATGAAGGCTCATATCCAGACAAGGATGGCCCAGCCCAAGTGAACATGCAGGGGAGATGTGTCAGATCTGCAAAGATACAGGCAAGATCTGCAGAGCTGTCTGAGCATATTACCATCTGAACTCTGGAAATACAGCAGGATAAAAGCCAAATATGAACATTTCATAACTCTGCTTTGCAACTCAAGTGCAGTAAATTTACATGTGTTTTGCATAGGGATGAGGTTTTCTCACTCAGCGGCTGAGCACCTATAAATTATAAGTGTTTCATTTTCCACTGCGGATTTATGAACAAACCTTTCCTGCCACAGTTTGGCAAGATGATCTCACATACGCCTCTTCTCTGGCTGCTGGTTCTCTGGATTCAGGGTAAGAAATTGAAAACAAAGAATTTGAAAATGTAATGATCCATGTGACAGAACATAAGAAATGTTGCCATCGGATTCATTGAATTAATGTTCTATGTGTTGTGTTCTAGTGTCAAGTCCCATTGGTAAATTCAAACTGTGTTTAGTGTTTTAATAATCATCACATCCAGCATTGTGTCACTGTTCATTCCCTATCCATCTTCTCTCTTTATTCAGACTCCTCTGGGCAAATTGTGATGACTCAGTCTCCGGAATCTCTGGCAGTGCCAGTGGGAGGGAGAGTCTCTATCAACTGCAAAGCCAGTACGAGCATTGGGAGTAACATAAACTGGTACCAACAGAAACCTGGACAAGCTCCAAAACTTCTTATCTACTACGCCACCAACCTCCAGTCGGGGGTTCCAGCCCGGTTCAGTGGCAGCAGGTCTGGCACTGATTTCACATTCACAATCAGCAGTGTAGAAACTGAAGATGCTGGAGATTATTACTGCCAGCAGGATAGCAGCTACCCTCTCACAGTGATACAGACCAATACAAAAACCGCCCTGCTCTCTGCAGCGTGCATTTCAGTTACCATTTGTTAAGGATGTAACTGTCTGCATTTCAAATGTTCTGTCAAACATGAAATGAGAGAGTGACTTATTCCATCTCCGAGCACACAATAAAAAGAACAATGGAGGACTCAAAAAGTTTGGCTAATCACAGACTCTAGAATATCAGCAGAGACTTGAGGCTCACTACAGTTTTCTCTGCTTTATTCCCACTCTTGAATCCCAGGGCACCAGAGACAATTTCATTTGGGGAAAAAAAAATCAAAGATTTTCATGTCAACAAGATTGACACATTCATGTAAACTTTGTCAACTGAACTTCATAACACAACACGCAACACAATACAACAGAACAGTCAAAATGATAACATCAAAACAACCATTTTGACAGGAAATGTTTTGACCTTATCAAAATTTTCCCTTGAAACTTTGAACAGAATTCCTGTATTCACACAGAACTTTTAGATTTTGTTAACTCCACATTTCCTTAGTGAAAGCTGTTCCTGCAGAAAAAATTCAACCAGCTCTGCCATTATAAATACACCTCAAAATGGTCTCAGGGGCTCCTCTTATTTGAATAGATAATCAATAAAATCCCACCTGAAGGTCTCAGAATCATTTTTTGCCTAAGAAAATTATATAATCTAGGGATTTTTAAATGGTGGTGTTAAGATCAGGTGCCTGTTTGCTCTGTTGTAGAGTATGTTAAGACCATATGGGCAAGATTCACAAAAGTCTGTGTGGGAGCAAATCCACAAACACACATGAACTCTGAGGCACAAGCAGGTAATAGGCACATGTAGAATCTTCATAGGGACTGGGCAGATACACCAGAGGAGGGGTGTGGCCCAGTGGGCAGGGAAATGGAAGTATCCACACAAAGGGGTGATGATGCCTTTTCCAGAAGTCTTGGAGTGTGGAAACATTCAGACAGGGTCTGGTAGTAAAAGTCAGCAGGAGCCAATGGAAAAGGTGTTTAGTCAGCTTCCTAGTGACAGCTGGGCTGGCCACACCTACCCAGAAGAACCAGCAGTTGCAGAGAGGGGTAACGGAGTTGAGCAGGTTTGGAGACCTTGCCGCTCCACCCACACAACTCCCTGTAGCTCTCAGACTCTGGTGCCCACCATATCTTGGAAGTAGAGGGAACAGCAGCACAGACACAATGGGCAGTGCTGGAGCCTGGTACACTAACACCACTTTTCAGCATTTCTGTGCTGTGCATACACACAAAATCTGAGCATGTTCAGATGCTGGGTCTCCTCTTCTCAGACCTCATTTTCATCCTGCCTGTGTGCACCCTTCAAGTCAGAGAATGGAGTTTATTTTAGGCATGCAAAATGCATGAAGCCACTAGTGCCTCTGCAGAGAGCCATGAGCTGCTGGTGCCACTGCTTCCTTGAGAATCTGGCCCTACCAATAGAATGAAAATGGATTAATTAAAAGAGACTAGGCTGCTTGACCGAGAGACTGAATGATCGTAGCTCTTCTAACTTGCGTTTCAACCTGCCACTCTCTCGGTTACTCGTCATTAATCAAACAGCTGTTGTTATCCCCTGTGCTTGTCAAGCTAACTCTGGCTGCTTTACCATCTGAATCATGCAAATATGTTTTAGTTATTACATCCTATAACAACAAGAAACCATCAAGTCAGTGTCACAGGGTGAGTACAGTCTCTCCCACTTTTGTGCCTGCACCCTGTGTTTAGGCTGGTTTAATAAAGAGTATTCACAACCTCTTTTGTTGAATCACCCCTGTGTCTTTATTTACAATGCTTGTGCAGCGCCCAGATCCCCCAACAGTTAGTGTCCCACAGACCCTCCCCAGGGCCTCCTGGCCCTTGAGGCTTCCTTATTAGCAAGGAGACAGAGATACTGCCCTCCTGTCTTCTCCCAGGCTAGTCTCCCCACTGACGTTTGCCCAGGGCTTTTACAGCCTTCTCCTGCCTCAGCCCAGCTGCCACTACTTAGCCCAGCACATTCCTCTGAGCCAGCCCTCCTTAGGGCTTGCAGCTGGGCTCCCTCCTGAATACCTGAACACCTGGCCGGAGAACAGGCTGTAGCCAGCATTTTGGCAGGGTTTTAAAGGGGTTTTACCCCTGCCCTGCCACAGTCAGATATTACAAAACTCCTCCCTGTCATTAAAATCTGGTCATTTACGTAACTGGGCTCTGTTTGCATATTCACACATGGTTGATGTTTCCTCACTGAGCTGCTGAGCACATAAATGGCTTCACTGAGGAGCATTTCCAACCACAGAGAAGCAAGATGATCTCAAAGACTCCCCTTCTCTGGCTGCTGCTTTTCTGGATTCAGGGTAAGAAACAGACAAGTGTCAAAAGTGTTGATAAGGAATGTGGCAAATCATAAGAAAAATGCCCTTGGTTTGTAGAGTTATATGCTGATTCCAGGAATATTTTTAGTTTATTTCTACTGTTCAGTTTACAAATGTTTCAATGTAGAGCTTTGAATAATGTTAATGTCATTGTCCCATTTACCCAACCCCAGCCCTGCCAATTTTTATTCTCTCTTGCCAGGTTCCAATGGGCAGATTGTGATGACTCAGACTCCAGAATCCCTGGCAGTGACTCCAGGAGACAGAGTCACCATCAACTGCAAAGCCAGTTCTAGTGCTGGCGGATATGTGGCCTGGTACCAACAGAAAACAGGACAAGCTCCTAAACTCCTTATCTATTATGCTTCCACTCGTCCCTCTGGGGTCCCAGACCGGTTCAGTGGCACCGGGTCTGGCACTGATTTCACATTCACAATCAGCAGGGTTGAAGCAGAGGATGCTGGAGATTATTACTGTCAGCAGGGTAACAGCTTCCCTCTCACAGTGATACAGACCAATACAAAAACCTGCCTGTTCTATGAAGCATGAAGTCTAGCAGACACTCATAAACACATGCATCTGAAGAAGTGTGTATTCACCCACGATAGCTCAAGCTCCAAAATGTCTGTTAGTCTATAAGGTGCCACAGGATTCTTTGCTGCTTTTACAGATCCAGACTAACACAGCTACCCCTCTGATCATAAACACAAGTAGCACAAGAGTCTAGTTTTCAAATGTCCTACCAAAAGGAAAATAAGAGGATAACTCCTCTCATCCACTAACAACCTAAAACTCTAGCACTGTATTGCCATCCCGAGAGGTTAGCTATGCAGGGAAGTTTTGTCATAGCATCAGCTGAACAACAGAAGGTCATTAGTGAAATCCCACAATACGTGTTATGTCTTTTTTTAAGTTTAACCTTAACTGTGAATTTTCTGGGTTTATAATCCTTGGTGATTGGATCATGACAACATCCCAGTCACTGATTGTATCCTAAATTACTAACACCTTCAGCCTTAAT
Organism: Gopherus evgoodei; assembly: GCF_007399415.2. Lineage (NCBI taxonomy): Eukaryota > Metazoa > Chordata > Testudines > Testudinidae > Gopherus > Gopherus evgoodei. The sequence continues at coordinate 12,849,422 of NC_044326.1, forward strand.
GCCATCGTCATCTTCTTTTTTTTTTTTTCATTGCAGTGATGCCCACAAAGCACCAGACATGGACCGGGACTCCATTGTGCCAGGTGCTTTACAAACACAGAACCAAAAGATGTTCCTTCCCCAAAGAACTGCTACAGTCTTAACATAGTTTCTGTCTGGGAATGAATACATTAATCCAGAGAGAAATCTTAATTTGCTAAAATTAAAATTGCTTTTAGACAAAAGACCCAGAGCATGGGAAATAAAGGTAATATTCACTTGTTCATGCAGCACAGATCACATACAAATGAACTGACACCATATGATGTATATTAAACCATTAACACACACACACAGTCACAAACTATGCAGATCAGGTGTGGGCCATCATTGAAGGAAGTGCCTCATTCTGGAAATGACACAAAACACCATCTCATGGGCTGATTTATGGCACACAGTTCCCTGCTTGATCCCATTCCCAAACTTTGCACCATATCTATTTTCAGTGGGTTGCTGTTGGGGAATCTACTGGTGTCCTGCACTCCAAAGCAGGGGCTCCTTCTTGGCCTGTTTTGGAGGGGTCCAAATGCTGCTTGTTGTCACCAGCAAGCAGCAGTTTGTGGTTAAACAGCTAGAGCATGTGGGCTGGCTGCACTTGGCATGCGATGGAGAACACCATTGAGTGTCCTGCCTCACTCTCAGGAAGCCTGTGGTGCTTGCGTCCTTGATAGAGGTTAGATCCTGCTACACTGGCCCTCAGAGCCCAACATGTACAAAACAGGGCATGTGTCTATAGTGCAGAGGGAGTTTGTAAATATTTTTATTGAAGTAAATATTTTTATTGAATTAATTTTACCCTGACTCTACACAACTGAGGATTCTTTAAGAATGAGTAACATCATACCATCCTTCCCACTGTACTTCTGCATTGGGTCCCCCCCAGCGGTGCAACGTCAGCATGCCGTGTAGTTGAGGAAGCAGTGCTCTGAGGAAACTGTCAGGCACTGCTGCTAATGCTTGGTAATGAGGCCATGGAATCTTTCCAGAGCTCAGACACAGCAGCAGTCTCACAAATTACAAAAGAATGGCCAGATTTACCTATATACTTTGAGTGCTCTGGAGATACAGACTGGCTGGTTGCTCTGCCTGCTTTAGTGTACACGTCAGTCTGCCCTCTGGAATCAAGATGCGCAACCTTTTTAGATCATATACTGTTGTTTAAGCTGAAGTTCTGGGCTTGATGCAGAATGTATTGGGTGGGTTCCATAGCAGGTGTTATGCAGACAAGTTGATCATGATGGTCCCTTCTGTCCTTAAAAATCTATGAATCTAAATAAAATAAAAAGTAGAGGGAAGGCTGATATTACATCTCTGCATCTTATTAATAATGTTATGTAATGACATTCTCTGGGGATTTGTTTTAGTGTTCACATATGAAATTGTGTGTGCGTGTTTGTATAAATGCAATGATGATACATATGTACATAAGTAAACCTAAGGAAATTCTCAGACAGAAAACTACATTAAGATAGAGTGAAGGTTGCTGAAGACATGACGAGGATGTTGCACTTAACCTAGACCCAAGCATTGTAAAACCAAGGACATTCAGACTTAACGTTTACACTTTAAAGTGTTTGATTTTTTTATTTTTTTAAGTAAGAAAAGTGCTGTTAAGGCAGCCAGATAATCTGAACTCTGTGGTGTAGAGGGAAATCTATTTGTCTTTAATAATGTTTCTAATCAGATCTGGGATTCTCAAACACGACAATGCTTTCATCATAATGATATATTAATTGCACTGAATCATTACAGGACATTGTTACGATGTTTTGGTGCTCTCACTATGTATTTCCATACTGTAACATGTTTCATTGTCTTTTGAATCTATTTTGGATTTTCCTAAGTTTATAGTCCTTTTGTTGTTGTTGTTGCTGTAAGTACAACTCCTCCCTAATGTATTTTACTCTAAATTACAACTATGTACTTGCAACCAGAACTCTGTCTTAATATTGTTTGTAGCTGGGAATATTCCCCTCTCTGATATAAATGTCTCTTTGCATATTTTTTTTCACAGCAGAGTGTGTGTCCCCTTAACAAAGTTATTTTGGAATTGTGTGGGGTTTTTTGTTCATTTTTGAATGCTTCTTTTGATTCACCCCATACATTTTGCATCAAGCCCAGAACTTCAGCTTAAACAACAGTATATGACCTAAAAAGGTTGCGCATCTTGATTCCAGAGGGCAGACTGACATGTACACTAAAGCAGGCAGAGCAACCAGCCAGTCTGTATCTCCAGAGCAGTCAAAGTGTATGGGTAAATCTGGCCGTTCATCTGTAATTTGGAAGACTGCTGCTGTGTCTAAGCTCTGGAAAGATTCCACAGCCTCATTACCAAGCGTGAGCAGCAGTGCCTGACAGGTTCCTCAGAGTGCTGCTTCCTCAACTACACGGCACGCTGACTTTGCACTGCTGGGGAGGGACCCAATGCAGAAGTACAGTGGGAAGGACGGTATGATGTTACTCACTCTAAAAGCATCAAACTATTCATCAAGTGGCCTTTGTTCTCCATATAACAAGAGGGGATCTGAAAGAAAGAGATTAAGTAACTTGTCACATGTCAGACAGGGAGACTAAGGCACAGCCAGCTGCTCAACCCAGATTCTCAAACACCAGTCCAGTACCTTAATAATAAGGCCATTCTTCCTTAACAAGGGCCCCAGGTGCGATCTATACACTACATGTGTCTTCTGGTGTATGATGAGAAACTGGCCTCACAACATCAAGCACAGCTTGAAACATGTGACTGGAGGGCTAAAAGGGATACTCATGAGAAGGCAAAGCAGCATCAGACCATGTAGCACCAGACTCCCTGGGGAGCGCTAGGACATCTGCTTGGGCACGCCATTCCTGGACTAAATTCTGTAGATAACTCTGCCATTGGTGAGTACATGGCAGTATTTTGATGTCATTTTGCTGAGTTTGTGATTTCAGGCCAAACAGGCCAGTTTGTTTTGGAAGGTTTCTTTATTGGTATGATCACCTAACTATAAGCCTCTTAAACCCACAGCTAAGTCCATATGAGCAGTTCCAGTGAAATGCATGTGATTACCTGTGAGACTATCTGATCGTCATGTAACAGAAGCATGATTGGCCCTACATCACTCAATTCAGGGGGGAGGGATAGCTCAGTGGTTTGAGCATTGGCCTGCTAAACCCAGCGTTCTGAGTTCAATCTTTGAGGGGGCAACTTAGGGATCTGGGGCAAAAATCAGTACTTCATCCTGCTAGTGAAGGCAGGGGGCTGGACTCAATAACCTTTCAAGGCCCCTTCCAGTTCTAGGAGATTGATATAGATGGGCTTGTGTTTAAATATACAGAAATCAGTAGCAGAACAGCCTGTTCTGCTACCCATTGATAGAGTCTCCTCATTAAATAACAAATCCACCACTATAACCACCTTATGCCATGTAAGCCTCAGTCTGGGCACTTAAACACCAGAATGGTGAGTAACTATAAATAGTTATTACATTCAGTGACACCATGAAACAGACAAGCTCAATATTTCACAGCAGCTTTCCCGGGGCTATAATCCCAGTGATCTCCAGAATGTGACCCTCTTGCATATTCACACAAGTGATTTTTTCTTTCTGACAGCTTTTAAATGTGTTGATTTCCACTGTGCGTTTATCAACAAACATTTCCAATCACAGGCAAGCAAGATGATCTCTCAGACTTCTCTGTTTGTTAGTTGTTTTCTGGCTTCAGTGTAAGAAAATACACAAAGATAAGAATTGTTGCACTGATTTTATATAGATATTATTTTAAGTTCATTACTGCTCTGAAATCTGCACCAGGTTTCAAAACCTGGGATCCAGTCCCAATGGCAATATTTACACTGTTATTTTTAGACCCTTTAGCCCAAGTTGTTGACTTGGGATCTGAGGTTTGCTGTTGTGGTTTTTTGTTTGTTTGGGTTTGGTTTTTTTGCAGTGCAGATGTACCTATTCATTACACTCAAACCATCAGCAGTGTTAAAGCTGGCCATACTGGAGATTATTATTGTCAACTGGCAATGATACAAGCCAATGCAAAAACCTCCTTGTTCTACACAGAGCTGGGCACTTAGGCAGAGACCCTTGACTGTATATTTTGGTGCCTAATTTGTATTGGAATCAATGGGAGATAGGTGTCAAAATAGCTTTGCAGAGTGGGACTTAAGAGAGAAGGTCTCTCATGGAGACCAGCCACTGGAATGGGACAAAGACTCACATTCTCCTTGCGAGGGAGGGGTAGGTAGTTACACTATCTTGCCTTCTCCAGATAAAGAGCTCACATGCACCAATTGGTGCAGGTCTGCACTGGGAGCACAGCCCAGCAAAAGAAGCTCCACCAGGAATTACTCAATGCTTCTCTGAATCCCACAGCAAGGAAGGAGAATATAGCTGCTGCTTGGTTCCTGATGTGGGCGCTGCATACATACCACCTTCCAGAGCTGGCCATCTCCATGGCTGGTGTAGGGGGTGGAGATCTTGGCTCACAGCCAGTTCTGGGGTGGTTAGTGGTGCTGGCTACATACATTACTTGGGTTTGTGTGCATGCAAAGATTACACTCTATCTAGCCTCTGCATGGAAGAGCTCCTAGCACAACCGCATCCTTGCACACCCATGGCAACACCAACAACATTCTCTCCCGAAGGAAGGCATTTACTGTCAGGAGAATCTGGATAGGACATCAGCCCAACTATCTCCTCAGGCAAGGACACTGGGGACATCCAGGAATATTTTCATGGCAAAAACTAAGATAAAGGGAGGTAAACAGATCTGAAAAGTGATATAAAAATGTCTGGGAGAGTTTAACCACTTTGATACAAGGTCACATACAACATTCCTGGTATCCTCCCCATAGAGCCTTTCAGATATTACACTTATAAAACTATCAGTGTTGCAATTTCACCATAAGTCCTTATTACCAGGTTACAGACACAAATACCACACAAGAGTAACAGGAAATGCCCTTTGATCGAAAATGCAGCATATTTCTATGAAGGGGTCATTTGCATGTTCACTACGGAAGGATGCTCCCTGACTGGGCTGCTGAGCATTCAAAAACGGCCCCGTTTGCACTGCATGGTGAGCTGTTCAGCATTCTCCATGGAGACCTGTCAAGATGCTCTCACAGGCCCAGCTTCTCTGGATACTAGTGCTTTGGATTCAGGGTGAGCATTATATCAACAGGGAACTGACTTCATAGGCAATAAAATACTAGCTAAGCTTAAAATAATATTGCAGTACTTGCTTTGCAATCTAGTGTTTAATAAATCCTTAAATGAAAAATGTATTTAAATATCAAGATTTAATTCTTTTAATAACGTGCCAGGATTGCATGAATTTTCTTTCCATATCTAGATTCCTATGGCCAAATTGTGTTGACTCAGACTCCAGAATCCCTGTCAGTGTCTACTGGAGAGCGAGTCACCATCAGCTGAAAGGCCAGTACCAGCATTAACAACTTAGACTGGCACCAACAGAAACCAGGACAAGCACCTAAGCTACTTATCTATGATTCTACCAGTGGTTACTCAGGAACCCCAGTCCGGTTCAGTGGCAGTGGGTCTGGAACTGATTTCACTCTCACAATCAGCAGTGTTGAATTGCAAGAAGCTGGAGATTATTACTGTCAGCAACACAAAGGCTTCCCTCTCACCATGATACAGACCATTATAAAAACCTTCCTGTGAACAGAGTGTACTCAGTGCCTGTTTGTCACAGCTGTGACCAAGATGGTGAATTTTATGATTTAATTCAACTGAAAAAGAGGAAGTAACTCAAAATACACCTGCTATTTTATACAGCACCAAACATCCCCAAACCATCAAAGTAACAAATACAGGGATCAGATCACCCTCTGCTGAAGCTCAGCTCCATTGGGGTGGAAAGAGTAAGACTCTGCAACTGGATCCCAAGATTATTGTATCTCACTAGAACTAGAAGGACTATTTGATAGCACATGTATTCTGGGAGAACAGACCTAATATTCATCCTTATTATTGCAAAACTTCTCATGGGGTGTTTGAAGATCCCAAGTTGTCTTGGCTCTAGTTTGGGATCTCATCCAAATGACTGCTCTCTGCAGTGCAGCTTCCCTAATGCCATGGAAATCATGGATTCAGTATAAGCTCAGAGAGAGAAGGGTCTCCTACTAAGCCATCAACATCCCTTCTTGCAGCAACTCAACAGTCTCCCATCCAAGTATTTACCAGACCCATCTGTGCTCTTCTATAGTATCTGAACCTGTACAGCTGCAGGTGGAGGAATATTAATATTATTTGTATCATCTTTCAAGAGCACAGAAGGTTTTGCAGGTTGAATATTCTCCACTCTCCATTTTTTTTCTTCTCCATTGACGCAGGGGTTAAAAATCCCTCTGAGTTTCCACCGCTTTAATCTCCTCCTTGGAGGCTCCAGGTGTCAGGGACAGATTTCTGCTGTATCACAAACCACATCAACTAGTTGCTTCTCATCCCTTCTTCAACCCAGATGACTTTCTTCTATGTAAACACACTCTGAGTAGTACTTTAGACTCTCTATTGATTTCAATGATCCCTTTGGATTCAATTCTGTAGTGAAGCCTTCTCAGAAATAATTAGAATTAAATGAACCTACATCAGTTACCAAAGCATCAAGGTGACTTTTCATGACTATCGACAGATGAATTCCAGTAGTTATGCGTTCTTGTTATATGGTTCTTAAGTTAATAACTGCACGTTAGTCACCATGACAATGAGGACACATAGCAAATCACACATTTAAACTAGGTACATCAAATTACGTTTCCTTCCATGCCAGGCTTTGCAGAAAGATGCACCAAAGGGAACACCGAGGGATTCACTATCATGTTTTCTGGAAGGAAAAGGGGGGAAAAATGCTGAATGTTTGCAAGGCTGTAATGATGGCAGGTAAAAGTGAATCATTCTACACTCTCAGCGGTTGTTCCATGTGTTCAAATCCACTGCTGCCTGGGTGACCCAGGGAGAGACACTGCAGAAGCACATGCTTAAAACTGAGCAAGAAGGGTCAAATGTGATCTCAGCTGGTTTCCAAAACAACTTTAGTCCCTGCAACTCATCCCTGTTACACTTTGATGTCACTGAAGCCTCAACCCAGAGAGAGGAGTATCTGAATTACAAAGATATTACAACTAATTATAACTAGAAGTTGAGAAGTTCATAGTGCGATCTGGATCCTCTAAGCAGTAGAGGATGTTGGACCAGAGTTCATCTTCAAGCCCATCTCTAATTAGACCATGCACAAGCAGCATGAAACACACAACCCACCTGCAATCACTATAGACCTCTGCCTGGAACTAAAGCAGAGAATATTTCCATACACTTTGCATATTCACATGAGTGACATTTCCCCTCTGAGCTGCTAAGAACTTATAAACTTTTCGTTTTCCATTACAAGGCTCAGTGACAAGCATTTCCAGCCACCATCTGCTAAGATGATCTCACAGAGTCACTTTCTCTGGCTGCTGGTTCTCTGGGTTCATGGTAAGAAGCAGCACAAGAGTCTACAGGGTTATTAACCAATGTAATAAAATGCATGAAATGCTGCAATATTTTATTTAATTCATTCTTACGTTCCAGCAAGACTTTTGACTGAATAACAACTGATACATTTCAGTGTAAGATGTGCTGCCGTTTAAAGCCTTGAACCATATGTTATGTCATTGGTCAATTAGTCTCTGGCTTTTCTTATTACCACCACCAATTTTCCATCTAGGTTCAAGTGGGCAGATTGTGATGACTTAGACTCCAGAATCTCTATCCACGTCCGTGGGGGAAACAGTAACTATCAAATGCCAAGCCAGTTCAAGCGTTGGTACCTACGCACACTGGTACCAAAAGAAATCTGGGCAGTCTCCCAAGCTTCTTACCTACAGTGCTAGCAGCCGCCCATCCGGGATCCCAGATCAGTTCAGTGGCAGTGGGTCTGGCACCGATTTCACTCTCATCATCAGCAGAGTTGAAGCTGATGATGCTGGAGATTATTACTGTCAGCAGGGTGGCCACAGCGCCCCTCTTACAGTGATACAGACCAGTACAAAAACCTTCCCATTGTCTCTAGAGTGCAAGTTGGTTACCTTTTACCAGCTGTGTTAACAAAGCTTTTTGGATTCTGGGTAGGAAATAAAATGATAGACCCAGCTTTAATGAACAATAACATCAGTGACAATGTAAATATAATCTATTCAGTGTCGTAACAGATCAGATGATGTTATTTTATTTCTTGTTATTTAAAATCTATCAGTTTATAAATGTGTTGCACAATAAAGCTATAACTCTTTCATCAGTCTATCACAGAAGTACATTAGTACCCCTTGATATCAATGGGAGTATAGGTACCTAAAACCTATAAAAAAACTGGCCCATAATTGCCAAGTTTTCCTGCAATGGGTAAGGTGGAGTGAGATGCTACTGATCGTGAGTAACTGTGATAGAACTGTGCCTTTAACAAATACTCGATTACAATTCACACATTTTCTTAATTCACTAAGTAAGAGCTCTTCATACTTAGTGCACTTCATAATAAAGCAATGAGACTGAACTTCCCTTCACTGCCAGACGGTGTCACCAATGTCTGAAATTCTATATTTCTGTATAAAATACTCTCCACTCACTGAAACCTCTGACATTCTGCCTCTGAGTAATAGTTTCTCTGTACTTAACCACAGAAACATTCTAAGGCAAACAAATCCTTTCTCAAATCTGAGCCTGAGACAACATCGGTGTCTAGCTATTTTATATGGTTCCATTGGACTGAGTTGCTATAAAAGTTTTGTTTTACACTTTAGTTTTCATTGTTCAGCACCAGTCAGTTCAAGATGATCTCACTGGCTCAGTTCATCTGGTTGTCAGTGCTCTGAATCCAGGGTGAGGTTCAAAACAATTGGGCACTGTCTTAAGGAATCAAGGACAGATTGTGCTATAAGAAATTTTCAGTATGTAGTTTGGGCTGTACCGAAACAGTGACATTCTTTGGTTATTTCTTTTCATTTTGAATCTATCCATGGTCATTTCTAATACATTAAGAAAGCAGCAAAGGTGCCATTTAACTGTGAAATTAAATAACGTACCTACTGATTCTGGACAAAACCAATGTGGGTTTTTTATTATTTATTTATAGCTTTATTTATAACTTTTTATTTATTCAGATTCTAGAGGGGACCTTGGGTTACTCAGACTCCAGAATCCCCAGCAGTGTCTCCAGGAGATAGTGACACTATCAACTGCAAAGCCAGTTCCAATATTTGGCAATGCCACTGCCTGGTACCAGTAGAAATCTGGACAAGGTCCTAAGCTGCTTGTTTATAGTCTCCCTATCTGACCCTCTGGGATCCCAGACCAGTTCTGTGAAACAGGGAATGGAAACCCTGCTTAGAATTTACTAATCGGAAGTATTGAAGCTGATGGTACTGGACAGCAGTAGGCCAGTTACTCTCACACAGTGATACAGAACAGGACAAACAAAACCTGCTCTCTTTTTGTTTTTCCAACTGTAGCATAACAGATGCTTTGTTTAGACAGCGTCACTCTAACTATGATATAGAAACCAGAGGCAGTGATAACATTGCAGGCACCTGAAATGCCTTTTATTTATCTACTGACTAGTGTGTGGAGCAGAAATCCAAACCAGCCTAAACCTTGAGCACTCACATGCTAGAGCACCAAATCAGAGCCAGACAATTGAGGTTGGATGACTACGCCTGGGCTCCTTCTAGGTGCATTGTGTGCCTGGTCTCTGGCAAAGTAAACAGAGTGTGAGATAACAGGAACAGCTCTTAGCTGATCTCCTGCCTCCACTTTCACAGTCTAACTCATCAATCTGCCCCTTTTCTACCTTAAAATACCTTCTGGCTCAGCTCTCTCTGCTGCCCACCGGTGATACTTCACCTCCTGCCTTAAGGGGCAGATAGCTGATGTGTAGGACACAGCTACCTGAGACACTCAGCTCAGAGATCCTTTATGGGCAACAGAGGTGGGGGTGAAAATCAGAAGACCATCAGGGAAAGAGTCTGGAAGAGCAGAAGAACAGGAAAAGATGGCAATTATATAGGGAGAGAAGACACTCCAAATCTCTGTCATCTAAGGCATGAGGCAGCTTCTATTTGCCTCATACCAAACCACAGGATAATGATTGACTGACAAATGTCAGACAAATCACAATTATCTGCTGTCCAGCATGTACACTGGGTAACTACAGGATAGTACAGAGACAAGGTGGGTGAGGTAATATCTTCTGTTGGTTCAACGTCTGTTGGTGAGAGAGAAAAGCTTTCAAGCTTACACTCCCTGTGTATCAGTTCCCCAGACCCAAACTACAGCTCTGTGTAAGTGCAAAAGCTTGTCTCTCACACAAACAGAAGCTGACTCAATGAAAGATATTACCTCACTCACCTTGTCTCTCTAATATCTTGGGACCAACACAGCTACAACAACACTGCATACAGGATAGTATCTCAGACCTGTAACTACAGTGTAATGTAGTGATTACAAAGAGGGTGTGAAAGTTCAGAGACACAGTTTGCACTCACTTTGCGCAGGTGGAAATGATTGTACAAGAGGTCTGGCACTGGAGAATAATGCCTTGAAAGTGCATGTCTTACCCTCTCTACACGGAAAACAATGGTTTTCATTATAATGATTTAAGCTACCCCACTGGTGTTAGGACTCTCAGATCGAAACACAGGAAGGGAGAAAAATACTTTTGTCTATTGCTAAGACATTGGTGAACTGACTGTGATCAGTTTTTACGCAAACACGCACACACACTTGGAAAAGTGTCTGTTGAAAAGGAATGCTTTTTGGAGTAAATAAGTGTTAGTAAGTAAGTAGCAGCTTCATTTTCATAACTACAGAGTTGACTGCATGTCCCTGCTATAACACAGAAATACAACGAAGCAGATTTTAATAAATATATTTTACAAAAGAAAAAACATTCTCCTGTGCAGCAAAAAGAATTCAAAACAGAAAGCTCAATGATTCTGTTGAATACACATACCATTTAACATACTTCTGCTCAAGAAACACACACACAGCTAATAAACTAATAGTTAAATGAATATCTGCTAAATAGACAATATTTTGTTTCTGTAATTAGCACTATTATTTAACAGAAGTCTTTCAGAGTTCGGTTATTTTCTTTGGTCACTTTAAATATAGATTGCTCATTTTCAGTGCATGAATATGGCAGATTCGTCATGGGGTGCTCGTGCTACAACTTTGTGGATGTCAGCTTTTGCCATCTCGTATTCGGTGGCAGAGTGCTGCTCAACAATTTAGAGTTGATCATCACACACCAAACTGGTGGATATGAAGTTACATGCCGCCATGTGTATTATCCCCGACACCCTGTGTCTGACTCCACTCCCCTGGCTCCCAGTTCTGAGCAATAATGCTCCTCCTTATATAAGACGAGAGGTTGCCACTGGCCGGTTATTGGAGAAAGTACATGCCAACCCAAGCCTGCTGCTATACAATGACTTTTTTAAACCACCAGCTGCACATTTGCCATCACGTCACCTATTATGGTCTCATCCGCCACGTCAGGATGTTAGGGTGGTAACACTCTGGCGAGAGGAATGGATATCTGTTATAATCCCCAACCAGTCCCTCCTCGCTGACCCCACAATTTGCCCACCTGGTTTTGACCTCCCCGGTGTCAATGGTCCCTGTTGAACAGGTTCCAGACTGGGCACGGTCTCTGTGAGCTAACCAGTATCACTGAGGCCTTCGTGACAGCCCTTTATGCAGCTGCAGCACAACACAACCGATGACGCATACAGTCAAGGAATTCCTGATAACCAGGTTCAGAGGTGGCCTGGAAGAACAGCATCATGCCACTGAAGATGCCATCGCTTGGCTGGACAACTATGCACACGCTAAATAAATAAATAAAATAAAACTGCTGAAGTCAAACTTCTCCTAACTGACACTTCATGAGGAGAGTCTAGATCTCTCTATATTACACACTCTAAATGTGCTGAAACACCTGAAATTCTAGAAGTGGATTGCATGGAGTGAACTTCATAACTCCACTCATTCAAAAATGCTACAAACAAATCAGCTCTCTGCTCTGAGCCTATGACATAGGTTTGAATCTAGAGCTTTTGCATATTGACATGTGACTGATATTTCCATTGTCTTTGGACAGATATAAGACTTTTGTTTCACTCTTTAGGTTTCATTTATCAACATGAGTCAATTCAGACAGACCAAAATGATCTTGCAGGCTCAGCTCATCTGGCTGCTAGTTCTCTGGGTCCAGGGTAAGAATCAAGCCAAGAAGAAAAAGGCTAAAGGAAACAATCAGTGATCAGATGAATCTAGAATCTGTCACAGGATGTAGCTTGAGTTCTATCAGTGCAGTTGCATTGCTTGATTATTTATTTTCATTTTTAATCTATCCATGTCACTTTAGCATAAACTAAAAAAGAAGAGCAGAAACTCTGTTTAACAAAGCAAGTTGAAAATGTTAGAGCTGGATAAAGGGGATACATTTTAACACAAAGGTTCCTTTTTCAACAAAATGTGCTATTTTTCTAGCTCAACAAATAACATTTGGATTGACAACAGCATGGTTTTATTCTTATTTTGCTTTACAACCAGGGTCCAGCGCAGACATTGTGATGACTCAGACTCCAGAATTCCTGGCAGTGCTTCCAGGAGACACAGTCACTATCAGCTGCAAAGCCAGTTCAACAATTTACAATAGCATGGCCTGATACCAACAGAAATCAGGACAAGCCCCTAAGCTTCTTATCTACAGCGCTTCCACCCGGCCCTCTGGGATCCCAGACGGGTTCAGTGGCAGGGACACTCACGCAATCAGCACCATTCAAGCTGATGATGCTGCAGATTATTATTGTCAGCAGTACAGAAACTTCCCTCCCACAGTGATACAGACTAACACAAAAACCACCCTGCTGTGTTAGCTCTAGCTCTCTCACTCTATTCTAAGAAACACTTCCTGTAGATTGTCTCTATGTCCTGTAGGTCCTGTATAATAACCAAGGGCTGTGAAAACCATCCAGGCACAGCAGCTTCTTCAAGGTCTTGTTTAATGTAGAGCTTTGAACCATCACACCCACAGGCCTGAGCTCTCCTGAGTCTTAGCTGCTCATGTTCTGGAGAACTGAATCTGAGCAGGCAGCTGGGTCTGGATTATTGCCTCTGTGCAGCTTGTGGTGCATGAGGCCAAGAAATATTGTCTGCTGCAATTCACTTTCTCTGGCCCATCCCCCTGTAGCATCTCTTACTCTCTTCTACCTTACAGCATCTGGGGACTCTGACCTCCCTGATGACCACTTGGGGCACTTCACCACGGTGCTGCATTTACAGCTGAACCAGGAGGCAGCTGGCAGCAGGTAGCAACACATCCACTGGGATCCTGCATGGACAGGTGAGGGCAAAGAATAGTTAACTTCGTATTTTTGTTGCATTTTAGCAACTTAAAAGTGTTTCAATGTAAAGCTTGATATAGTTATCATACAAAATTCATATCATTGTTCGATTCCCTACCCATTGCTTTTCCTATACCTACACTCCTCTGGGTCAGATCGTGATGACTCAAACTGCAGAATGCCTGTGAGCATCAGAAGGACATAGAATCACTATCAACTGCAAAGCCAGGACAGATATTGGCATTTGCAAACACTGGTACCAACAGAAACCTGGAGAAGCTCCTAAGCTGCTTATTTAGGGAGCTTCCTCTTTGCAATCTAGCATCACAGACTGATTTGGTGGTAGTGGTCTGGCTCTGATTTCACTCTCACCATCAATAGGATTGAAGTGGGTAATGCTGGAGATTATTACTGCCAGCAATGTAGCAGTTTCCCTCTCACAATGATACAGAGCACTTCAAAAACTTCCCTGCTCGAGTTGCCATTTCTTACTTGTACAACAGTTTAATTTTAAAATGTTCTGTCCAACTTGAAAGAGGAGAGTAACTTACCGTAGTTTAACAGATGGTAAAATAACATAACACCGAATTACTACACAGTGTTTAGCTGATCACATAGATATTTGTATTAGGGGTCCTGAAAATCTCTCTAGCTTTATCCCACCCATGAATCCCAATGCATCAGAGACTCCCATTTCTCTTTCACTGTAAATCAGTAACAGCTGCTTTGTCTCCTATCTGCCAATTGAAAAGTATCCTGGCTTACAATACATTAATTTCATTCCTATGGGAATACATTTTAGAAATTGCCTGCAGCATTCCTTTCCTACCAACAGACACTCAAAAAATCTCATTGTGAAGGTTTCTCACAAACGCAGCTACTCAAATCACAGGATTCCTATATTGAATGGAATTTTTAAGATTAGGTGAACGTTCACTCTGTTTGTAGCGTCGTACAAGACAAGACCTGTGGGTCCAATTTCTCACAGCTCTCATGTCAGCAGAAAGAATCCCACCGACTTCAAGGTGCTTTGGATCAAGCCTCAAATGCACACGAGCTGAGGGGCACAGGAGAAGATGACCCTGGACAGGATTTTCAAAATGGGAGCTGGAAAGGTCTAGAGCATGGAGACTCCAAGGATGTGTGCACATGAATGGGCACAAATGTGTCCATGGTGGTTAATGCAATTACCCCTTCCCGGTTCCACCTATACAAAGCCCTCCCCATGTGCTGCACAGTATGTAACATAAATGATCATCTGTTCAACAGTCACTATGTGCAAGACACTTTTAGTTTTGTGTCCTTCTCAGTTCAGTCTGTTACATGCAGGAAGCAATTTCATCAAGCTCCTGCATATAGATTTCATATATGGAAGTTTTAAAAACAGAAATAGGATGGAAGTATTTGCTTTGCTTAATAAGGAGCCTGTACAATTATGAAATTACAGTGGAAATTATGAAAATTATAATTCTGGGTTCTTTTGCTGAAAGAGAATTATCTCAGCCCATCAGAGCTCAGGGATGTTTTCCTATTTCTGACACATGCCAGTCCTGTAGGATTACGAACACCTCAACTCAATACATCATCTGCCGTAGCTGCAGTAACACAAACATGTGTGGACCGTGTGGGCGCACCTCTGACTTCGGCCTCACACACAAACACAAAAAAAATGTACAAGGCCTAGGGCCAGATTGTTCCAGACACATCCTGGCCCAAATTGGGAGATCTTGTTTTCAAACAATGGTGCCTCAGCAGGACTCCTGTATGGCACTTCTGGGTGCTCAGATCAACACACAGGAGCCTAAATTCTCTTTCCATGTGGGGTTTGGACTAAGATGGCTTCTGTGGTGGAAAATTGGTTTCACAGTATCAGCAGCATATTGAATTGTACAGCTGGACACATAAAAGGGGAGACACGCATCACAGTAAAGAGAGGCAGCAGACCATACAGTACTGCAACTCCCCAGGGAAATGTGCTCACACCTGCTTGGGCCGTCCTATGAAAGATTAATTTGTGTGGATTGACTGAAATCTGCACTCCTGAAGTGCTCTTTCTATTTCCATCTAGTGGTCAATGACAGACTTGTCCACAGAATTGGTCAATCAACAGGGCAGCGTTCGTTTGATATTTTCCTGCTAAGAACATAGGAATGGCCGTACTGGGTCAGACCAATGGTCCATCTAGCCCAATATCCTGTCTTCTGATAGTGGCCAATGTCAGGTGCTTCAAAGAGAATTAACAGAAGAGAGCAATTTAAGGTACATAAAGGCCTCAGCAGGACTTCTGCTAGAGTTGCTCTCATTGGAACCGTGGATAGGTTTGTGCCATATTGCTACAACATCTGTCTAAAGTGGAAAGGCAGGAGATCTGGAGGCACTTAGAGAGCACAGATTATTTGGTGAGGTGAGAACGGTGCAAGTGTCTGATCACAAAGCAGGATGCCCTGCTACTAGTGTTTGTCAGCAGTAAGTGACGCAGCAGGCAGGCAGAGCTGTAGGAAAGAGACCTTTGTTCAACATCTGAGTAACCAGTGTTACACGCAGAGGCTGTAGAGTTTATCTGGCAACCTTGCCTCTGCTTGCTTTCCTGAGCCCACCAACAGCTCATCCTCAAACCTGACCCTCCTTCTCCAGTTCCACTCACCATACTGTCATTTGCTGGTTTGTTTAATAGATAATTTGATATAATAGGCGTGGAAACAGCACCCAGCAGAGGAGCAAACACCTGGCTCACAGCACACACGGTTAACCCAGTCCCTTATTACCACACACCAAACCCATCCTTGTGCCAGGGCCAGCCTTGCCATGTCAGGGGACCAGCGACTAGACTATTGAGATCTCTGACCTTAGAGTCAGACACTGCACATCAGTAATTAAGAGTCTCCCTTACTAAAGCCCCAAAATGGACAGAGAGAGCCTGACTGTCTGAGGCACTAAGCACCCACAGCTTCTGTTCGCTGTTATGGGAGATGCAGGAGATCGGCCTCTCTGTAAATGAGGCCCAAGGTTCTTTAAGGTCACTTGCTGGTGGATTCTCTGCAGCTTGAGGTCCTCAAACCACAATAGGAAGACTTCATTAACTCAGACATAGGTTAGGGGTTTGTTATAGAAGTGGATGAGTAGGGTTCTGTGGCCTGCTTTGTGCAGGAGGTCAGACTAGATGATCACATTGGTCCCTTCTGACCCTAAAGTCTATGAGTTTAATCCTTCTATAGATAGAACTTTTAGAATAAGCAACAGTCCTTACGAGTGATGTTGTGGGGAATACTTGGCTGGGGAGGCCAGCCATTTAGGATTCCTGCTTTGTCTAAGAAGGATGAGGTACCCTGCAAAGGCATGGAATGAGTGACATCCAGTGAGTATAGAGATGGAGAGGGCTGAAATGAAGACTTATGTCCAGATAAGGGTGTCCCAGGCCAAGTGAACATCCAGGGAAGATGTGTCAGATCTGCAAAGATACAGGCAAGATCTGCAGAGCTGTCTGAGCATATTACCGTCTGAACCCTGGAAATACCTGACGACAACATTCTAAAATGAAACAACAGCAGGATAAAAGCCAAATATGAACATTTCACAACTCTGCTCTGCAACTCAAGTGCAGTAAATTTACATGTATTTTGCATAGAGATGAGGTTTTCTCACTCAGTGACTGAGCACCTATAAATTATAAGTGTTTCATTTTCCACTGCAGGTTTATGAACAAACCTTTCCTACCACAGTCTGGCAAGATGATCTCACACAAGCCCCTTCTCTGGCTGCTGGTTCTCTGGATTCAGGGTAAGAAATTGAAAACAAAGAATTTGAAAATGTAACAATCCATGTGACAGAACATAAGAAATGTTGCCATTGGATTCATTGAATTAATGTTCTATGTGTTGTGTTTTAGTGTCAAGTCACATTGGCAAATTCAATCTGCGTTGTAGTGTTTTAATATTCGTCATATCCAGCATTGTGTCATTGTTCATTCCTTAACCATCTTCTCTCTTTATCCAGACTCCTCTGAGCAAACTGTGATGACTCAGTCCCCAGAATCTCTGGCAGTGCCAGTGGGAGGGAGAGTCTCTATCAACTGCAAAGCCAGTACGAGCGCTGGCACTTGCCTAAACTGGTACCAACAAAAACCTGGACAAGCTCCCAAACTTCTTATCTACTACGCCACCAACCTCCAGTCGGGGGTCCCAGCCCGGTTCAGTGGCAGTGGGTCTGGCACTGATTTCACATTCACAATCAGCAGCGTAGAAGCTGATGATGCTGGAGATTATTACTGTCAGCAGTGTAGCAGCTGGCCTCTCACAGTGATACAGACCAGTACAAAAACCTCCCTGTTCTCTGCTGCGTGCAATGCAGTCACCGTTTGTTGTGGATGTAACTGTCTGCATTTCAAATGTTCTGTTAAACATGAAATAAGAGAGTGACTTATTCCATCTCCAAGCACACAATAAAAAGAACACTGGAGGACTCAGAAAGTTTGGCTAATCACAGACTCTAGATAGAATATCAACAGAGACTTGAGGCTCACTACAATTTTCTCTGCTTTATTCCCACTCTTGAATCCCAGGGCAACAGAGACAATTTCATTTGGGAACAAATCAAAGATTTTCATCTCAACGAGGTTGACATGTCCAGTTAAACTTTGTCAACTAAACTTCATAACACAACACCCAACACAATACAATAGAACAATCAAAATTATAACATCGAAACAGCCATGTTGACCATACTGGAAGGAAATGTTGTGACCTTCTCAAACTTTTCCCTTGAAACTTTGAACAGAATTCCTGTGTTCACACAGAACTTTTAGATTTTGTTAACTCCACATTTCCCTAGTGAAAGTTCTTCCATTGGAAAAAATTCAGCCAGCTCTGCCATTATAAATACACTTTTAAAATGGTCTCAGGAGCACCTCTTATTTGAATAGATATTCAATAAAATCCTAACTGAAGGTCTCAGAATCATTATTCACAACAGAAAATTATATAATTGAGGGATTTTTAAATGGCAGTTTTAAGATCAGGTGCCTGTTTGCTCTGTTGTAGAGTATGTTAAAACCTGACTGGCCAGATTCACAGAAGTCTCTATGGGAGTAAATCCCCAAACACACATGAACCCAGAGGCACAAGCAGGTGATAGGCACATGCAGGATTTTCATAGGGACTGGACAGATACACCAGAGGAGGGGTGTGGCCTAATGGGCAGGGAAGTGGGAGTGGCCACACAGAAGGGTGCTGACACCTTTATCCAGAAGGCTTGGGGTGTGGACACATTCAGACAGGATCTGATAGTAAAAGTCAGCAGGAACCAATGGAAAAGGTGTTTAGTCAGCTTCCCAGTGACTACTGGGCTGGGCACACCATGCAGAAGAGCCAGCAGCTGCAGAGAGGGGTAACTACAGTGGAGTTTAGCAGGTTTGGAGGCCCTGCTGCTCCACTCACACAACCCCTGTGCCTCTGAGACTCAGGCGCCTACTATGTCATGGAAGTAGAGGGTGAAGGGGCACAGATACAATGGGCAGTGCTGGAGCCTAGCACACTGACACCACTGTTCAGCATTTCTGTGCTGTGCATACACCCAACATATGAGCATGCTCAGACCTTGGATCTCCTCTTCCCAGACCTCACTTTCATCCTGCCTGTGTGCACCCTTCAAGCCTTTGAAAACAGCCTTCATTCTAGGCACGCAGAACGCATGCAGCCACTGGGGCTGTCGTAGTATAATTCCCAAATCTGGACCTTAGCGTCCAAAATATGGGTACTAGCATGAGTTTCCCTAAGCTTAATTACCAGCTTAGATCTGATATGCTGCCACCAATCAGGAATTTTCCAGGGCCTGATACCGTCTGGTCCCCCCAGAACCTTCCCTGGGGACCCCAAGACCCAGATTCCTTGAGTCTCACAACAAAGGGAAATAAACCATTCCCTTCCCCCTCCCTTTTACTCCCAGCTCCTTCCCATCCTGGAACATTAGGAGATCACCTGATTCAACTTCTTGAATCACCACACCGAGAGGAGTGTTACCTTCCCCCTCACCCAGAGGCCGTACAGATTCAAGTTGCGTGAATCTAACACAAAGGGAAAATTTATCCTTCCCTTTTCCCCACCAATTCCCTTGAACCTTAACTAGGAGAAAAAAGTCAAACAGCTCTTAAAAGCAAAACTTTTAATAAAAAAGAAAGAAAAAAGTAAAAGGTTTATCTCTGCACTTTAGATGGTAAAAAGTTACAGGGTCTTTCAACTTATAAACAATAGACAGAAACTTTCTCCAGCAGAAACACAATTTAAGCTACTTCCAGCAAGTACACATATGTAAATGAAAAAAAACAAATTAAAAGACTATGACCGCCTTTTCTTACTTACAATTCTGAATAGATAAGAGACTGTAGCAGGGAGATTGACAGAAACCTGGTTGCACCTCTAGCCCCATCCAGGACCCAGAGAGAACAAAGCCAAACCCCAAACCCACAAACAAAGGCTTCCCTCCACGAGATTTGAAAGTATCTTGTCTCCTGATTGGTCCTCTGGTCAGGTGTTGCAGGTCACTGTTTGTTAACCCTTTATAGGTGAAAGAGACATTAACCCTTAGCTATCTGTTTATGACAGGGGCCTCTGCAGAGGCCCATGCAGCTGCCTGTGCCGCTGCTTCCTTGAGAAACTGACCCTATCAATATAATGAAAATGGATTAATTAAAACAAACTGGGCTGATCACATTTAAATCCCACACAGTAAATGACTGAATGATTTTAGCTCCTCTAACTTGTTTTTCAAGCTGCGCTCGCTCGGTTACTCAACATTAATCAAGCAGCCGTTGTTACCTCTGTATCCTGTAAAGCTAACTCTGGCTGCTTTACCATCCGGATCATGCAAATATGTTATAGTTATTACATCCAATAACCGCAAAACACCATCAAGTCAGATATTTCAAAACTCCTCCCTGGCACCAACCTCTGGTCATTTACATAAATGGGCTCTTTTTGCATATTCACACATGGCTGATGTTTCCTCACTGAACTGCTGAACACATAAATGGTTCCATTTCCACTATATACCTTACTGAGGAGCATTTCCAACCACACAGAAGCAAGATGATCTCAAAGACTCCCCTTCTCTGGCTGCTGCTTTTCTGGTTTCAGGGTAAGAAGAAGATAAGTGTTAAAAGTGTTGATAAAAATATGGCAAATCATAAGTAAAATGCCCTTGGTTTGTAGAGTTATATGTTGATTCCAGGTATATTTTTAGTTAATTTCTACTGTTCAGTTTACAAATGTTTCACTGCAGAGCTTTGAATAATGTTAATGTCATTGTCCCATTTACCCAACCCCAGCCCTGCTAATCTTTATTCTCTCTCGCAAGGTTCCAATGGGCAGATCGTAATGACTCAGACTCCAGAATCCCTGGCAGTGACTCCAAGAGACAGAGTCACCATCAACTGCAAAGCCAGTTCTAGTGCTAGCGGATGGGTGTCCTGGTACCAACAGAAATCAGGGCAAGCTCCTAAGCTCCTTATCTACGGCGCTTCCACCCGTCCTTCTGGGATCCCAGACCGGTTCAGTGGCAGTGGGTCGGGCACTGACTACACATTCACCATCAGCAGGGTTGAAGCTGATGATTCTGGAGATTATTATTGCCTGCAGACTGCTAGCCTCCCTCTCACAGTGATACAGACCAATACAAAAATGTCCCTGCTCCATGAAGCATGAAGTCTAGTAGACACTGCTACATAAAATAGCACAGCAAACTAGTTTTCAAATGTTCTGCCAAAAGAAAAATAAGAGGATAAATCATCCCATTCACTAACAACCTAAAACTCTAGCATTGGACTGCCATCCCGAGAGGCTAGCTATGCAGGGAAGTTTTTTCATAGCATCAGCTGAACAACAGAGGGTCATTAATGAAGTCCCACAAAATGAGTCATGTCTTTTTTTAAGTCTAACCCTGACTGTTAATTTTCTGGGTTTATAATCCTTAGTGTTTGAATCATGGCAACATCCCTGTCACTGATTTTATCCTAAATTACTAATACTCTTAGCCTTAACTCCATCTTCTTTTTTTTTTTTTTTGCACTGCAGTAGTGCCCACAAAGCCCCAGACATTGACCCGGACCCCGTTCCACTAGGTGCTGTACAAACACAGAACCGAATGAAGCCCCTTCCTCAAAGAACTGCTACAATCTTAATGTAGTTTGTGTCTGGGAATTAACACATTAATCCAGAAAGCTCTGGTCACACTACCATTAACACACACACACCCAGTCACAAACTATGCAGATCAGGTGTGGGCCATCATGGAAGGAAGTGCCTCATTATGGAAATGACATAAAACACTCTCTCCTGGGCTGATTTATGGCACACAGTTCCCTGCTTGATCCCATTCCCAAACTGTGCACCATATCTATTTTCAGGGGTTGCTGTTGGGGCATCTACTGGTGTCCTGCACTCCAAAGCATGGGCCCCTTCTTGGCCTGTGTGGGAGGGATCCAAATGCTGCTCGTTTTCACCAGCAAGCAGCAGGTTTGTGGTTAAGCAGCTAGAGCATGTGGGCTGGATGCGCTTGGCATGCGTGGGACAATATCATTGAGTGCATCCTGCTTTGCTCTGATGAAGCCTATGATGCTTGCGTCCTTGATAGATGTTAGATCCTGCTACACTGGCCCTCAGAGCCCAACGTACAAAACAGGGCTTGTGTCTATAGTGTGGAGGGAATTTTTTAATATTTTTATTGATTTAATTTTATCCTGGCTCTACATAATTGAGGATTCTACAAGTTTTGGCCCAAAATAAGCATTCAGAAAAATAAACAAACCCCACACAATTCCAAAATAACTTTGTTATGGGGACACACTCTCTGCTGTGAAAAAATATACAAAGAGACATTTATATCATAGAGGAGAATATTTCGAGATACAAATGATATTAAGATGGAGTTCTGGTTGCAAGTACAAATTTGTAATTTAGAGTAAAATCCATTACAGAGGAGTTGTACTTATAGCAAAAAAAAAAACCCAAACCAAAACAAAAAAATTAAAACAAAACAAAAAAAACCCCCAAACCTACAAACTTAGGAAAATCCAAGATAGATTTAAAAGACAGTGAAATGTTACAGTATGGAAATACACAGTGAGGCAACAATGTCCTGTAATAATTTGGTGCAATTAACATATCATTGTGATTAAAGCATTGTAGTGTTTGAGATTCCCAGATCAGATTAGAAAGATTTTTAAAGACAAAATGGAGTTTTTCCAAATATTTCCCTCTACCCCACACAGGTAAGATCATTTGGGTGCCTTAACATTTTTCTTACTTTAAAAAAAAAATCAAATGCTTTAAAGAGTAAACCTTAATTCTGAATGTCCTTGGTTTTACAATGCTTTGGTCTAGGTTAAGTGTAACATCCTTGTCATGTCTTAAGTTATGGGTAACTACTGACAACCTGAACTCTATCTTAATGTAGTTTTTGTCTGAGAATTTCCTTAGGTTTACTTATGTACATACGTATCATCATGACATACACACAAACACACACACACAATTTCATACTTGAACACTAAAATTCTGGAGACAACTCTGCCATTGGCCAGTAGATGGCAGTATTTTGATACCACTTTTTTGTGTGTGTGTCACTTTTATAACTGTATTGTATTGAAAAGCAGTTTAGTTTTCATCCACATTGACTGTCTGTAGACTTTTGAAAGTGGTGACAGGTACATAGGTAACCAGCGTGTATAGTTTGTTGGGTGAATCTTCATCCTCATTGCGTTTTCTGGATAAACATACACGGATGCAGTAGGGAACATTCCTTATCCCTTTGGCCCAAACTGCTTTGTTCAATCTGGTGTCAATGCATACATCAGGAGTACTCATTTCCTTCATTGCAAATTTATAGATCTCCTTGAGAGCACAGGGGGCGCGTTTCTTGAATCCCATGCCATGGATCCATTTGTGAATGTTGATGGTATATTCCCTAGTCACCACCTCATTGATAGCAGATCTCCCCTTCTTCTTTTCTCCACTTTTCTTTGCTGGAGCCATCCTGCCCAGTCATGAGTTTGCGATTTCAGGCCAAACAGGCCAGTTGCTTTCAGAAGTTTTCTTTACTGGTATGGTCTGATGAAAGAGGAAGAAGAAGAATAGAGTGAATGGGTTTCCCTGATGACCATCTTTAAAAAAACATAATTAACTGTGAGCCCCTTAAGCCCACAGCTAAGTCCTTACTCATATAGCAGTCTCTGTAAAATACATGTGATTACCTATAACAGGAGTATGACTGGCCCTACATCACTCAATTGTTATAGATGGGCTTGTGTTTAAATATATGGAAATCTGTAGCAGCGCAGCCTGCTCTGCTACCCATTGATAGAGTCTCCTAGTTTAATAACGAATCCACCACTGTAACCACCTTATGCCATATAAGCCTTAGTCTGGGCACTTGAACACCAGAATGGTGCATATCTATAAATATTTTTATTACCTGCAACTGCAGCATGAAACAAACAAGCTCAATATTTCACAGCGGCTTTCCTGGGGCTATCATTCTGGTGACTGCCAGAATTGGACCCTTTTGCATATTCACACAAATGACTTTTCCTTTCTGATAGCTTTTAAATGTGTTGATTCCCACTGTATGTTTATCAACAAACATTTCCAGTCACAGACAATCAGGATGATCTCACAGACTTCTCTATTACTTGTTTTCTGGCTTCAGGGTAAGAAATTACACAAAGGTAAGAATCGTTGCACTGATTTTATATAGATATTATTTTAAGTTCATTACTGCTCTGAAATCCTCTCCAGGTTTCAAAGCCTGGGCTTCAGCCCCAGTGGCAATATCTAGGCTGTTATTTTTAGACCCGTAAGCCCAAGTTAGTTGACTTACAATCTGAGGCTTGCTGTTTGTTTTTTTGTTTCAGTTTGGTTTTTTTTTTTCGGTGTAGACTCAAACCACTCAAACCATTGTCAACTGACCTTTCCCAATGATACAGGCCAATGCAAAAACCTCCTTGTTCTACATAGAGCTGGGCACTTAGGCAGAGACCCTTGACTATATTTAGGTGCCATTTTGGAATCAATGGGAGATAGGTGTCAAAATAGCTTTGCAGAGTGGGTCTTAGGAGAGCAGGTCTCTTATGATGACCAACCACTAGAAGGAGACAAAGACACACACTCTCCTTGCGTAGAAGGGGGAGGTAGGTACACTTTCTCCAGATAAAGAGCTCACATACACCAATTGGCGCAGGTCTGCAATGGGAGCACAGCCCAGCAAAAGAAGCTCCACCAGGAGTTACTCAATGCTTCTCTGAACCCGCAGCAAGCATTGAGAAATGTAGCTGCAGCTCTGTTCCTGGAGTGGATGCTGCATACACACAGCCTTCCAGAGTTGGCCATCTCTATGGCCAGTGCAAGGGGGTGGAGATCATAAAATCATAGAATCAGAGAATATCAGAGTTGGAAAGGACCTCAGGAGGTCATCTAGTCCAACCCCCTGCTCAAAGCAGAACCAGTCCCCAACTAAATCTTGCAGAAAGGGCTGCATGATCCTGGCTTGCAGCCCTTTCTGGGGTGGTTAGTGGTGCTGGCTACATACATTACTTGGGTGTGTGTGAATGCAAAGATTACACTCTATCTAGACCCTGCATGGAAGGGCTCCTAGCACAGCTGCATCCTTGCACACCCTTGGAGACACCAGCAGCATTCTCTCCCAAAGGAAGGCATTTACTGTCCGGAGTATCTGGACAGGACATCAGCCCAACTATCTCATCGGGCAAGGACACTGGGGACATTCATGAATATTTTCATGTCAAAAAGTAAGGTAAAGGGCGGTAAACAGATCTGAAAAGTGCTGCAAAAATTGCTGGGAGATTTTAACCATAGACTCATAGACTTTAAGGTCAGAAGGGACCATTATGATCATCTAGTCTGACCTCCTGCACAACGCAGGCCACAGAATCTCACCCACTCACTCCTGTAACAAACCCCTAACCTATGTCTGAGTTACTGAAGTCCTCAAATTGTGATTTGAAGACCTCAAGCTGCAGAGAATCCTCCAGGAAGTGACCCGTCCCATTCAAGTGAGGTGTATTTACATGACTCGTTCCTTTTGCAAATTCATACATGAGCGACACTCCCTTCCTGCCCTGCTGAGCTTGTATAAATGGAGCTGTTTGCACAGCACAGTGTCCTGGTTAGCGCTGGTGGCTGAGAACTGTCACAATGATCTCCCACACTCAGCTTCTCTGAATGCTCTTTTTTAGGATGCAGGGGGTAAGAAAACACAATAGGCCCAGCTTTAATGAAAAGCAGCAGCAGAGACAATGCAAATATAATCTGTGTTGTAACGGATAATATTATGTTACTTTAATTATTTCTATTTAATAATATATACAACTAAAATATATTCAATATAAGGTTATAACTGATCAATTTATCACAAGTTCCTGCATGTTCTTTTTTACATCTAGACTCCACTGGGCAGAAAGTGCTGACGTAGACTCCAGAACAGGGGTAGACAACCTATGGCACCCGTGCTGATTTTCAGTGGCATTTCACACTGCCCACGTCCTGGCCACCGATCCGGGGGGCTCTGCATTTTAATTTAAATTTTAAGTGAAGCTTCTTAAACATTTTAAAACCTTATTTACTTTACATACAACAATAGTTTAGTTATGTATTATAGACTTATAGAAAGAGACCTTCTAAAAATGTTAAAATGTATTACTGGCACGCGAAACCTTAAATTAGAGTGAATAAATGAAGACTCGGCACCCCTGTCATAACCAGATAGCTAAGGGTTAATGTCTCTTTCACCTGGAAAGGAGTAACCTGAAACACCTGACCAGAGGACCAAGCAGGAAACAAGACTTTTTCAAATCTGGGTGGAGGGAAGTTTGTGTGTGAGGTTTTTTTTCTTTGTCTTGTGTCTGACCCTCTCGGCTATGAGAGTGATTTTTCTATCTCCAGCTTTCTAATCTTCTGTTTCCAAGTTGTAAGTACAAAGATAGGAAGACCATAGGTTTATATTGTTTTCTTTTGTATTTACATGTGTGTAGTTGCTGGAATGTGTTAAATTGTATTCTTTTTGGATAAGGCTGTTTATTCATTTTTCTTTTAAGCAATTGACCCTGTATTTGTCACCTTAATACAGAGAGACCATTTTTATGTCCTTTTCTTTCTTTTTATATAAAGCTTTCTTTTTAGACCTGTTGGAGTTTTTCTTTAGTGGGAATTCCAGGGAATTAAGTCTGCAACTCACCAGGGAATTGGTGGGAGGAAGAAGTCAGGGGGAAAATCTCTTTGTGTTAGATTTACTAAGCCTGACTTTGCATACCCTCTGGGAGAAGAGGGAAGTACTTGTGTTTCCAGGACTGGAAACGGGGAGGGTGGAGTCCCTCTGTTTAGATTCACAGAGCTTGCTTCTGTGTATCTCTCCAGGAACCCAGGGAAGGAACACCTGGAAGGGAGAAGGGGGGGACATGGTTTATTCCCCTTTGTTGTAAGACTCAAGGAATTTGGGTCTTTGGGGTCCCCAGGGAAGGTTTTGGGGGGGACCAGAGTGCCTCAAAACACTCTAATTTTTTGGGTGGTGGCAGCTTTACCAGGTCCAAGCTGTTAACTAAGCTTGGAGGTTTTCATGCTAACACCCATATTTTGGACACTAAGGTCCAATTCTGGGAAAAATGTTATGACAACCCCACTTCTGAAAGGTTGCCGACCCCTGCTCCAGAATCTCTCTTGGTTTCTCCAGGAGACAGAGTCACTATCAAATGCAGAGCCAGTGAAAGTATTAGCAACATTTTAGTTTGGTACCAACAGAAATCAGGACAAGCTTTTAACCTCCTTATCTACTATGCTACCACCCTGGAATCTGGGGTCCTAGCCCGGTTAGTGGTAGTGGGTTTGGGACTGATTTCACTCTCAAATTATTACTGTCAACAAGGCTACACCCCTCTCATCATGATACAGACCAAGACAAAAACCTCCCTGAGCGAGTGCACAGTGGTAACTGTTTTTCACAGCTGCATGTGCAACACCAGCTTCACAGATTTCATAACAAGTAAAAAACAGGAAGTTAATTACAGAACTCTCAGCCACTACTCCCACTGTCGTTTCTAGTCTGGACACGGAGGGTGAAGAGAAAACCTAACTCCACATGGCTTTTTTAAGCAAAGGCTATTGATAGAGACAGAGTGATCCTTTTACAACAGAAATTGCACAGGGAGGAATGGTAAAAGTAATGGTTCTGCAGCACCTCGATCCATGACTGGAGCCCGTAGGAGGCATGACAGCAATACAAATACTGATAGTAATTAAGAAATACGAGCCAGTTTTTTCCGAAGAGATCATCTCCCATTTATGCACAAAATAAGCGTTCAACAGAGCTCAGCATGTTAGATGCCGTATCCTTCGAACAGGAGATTAGTGAACAACAAGTGATGATCAGCCCCTGCGGAATAAGGCACCAATTTTCATGATAAAAATCTATGAAATGTTCAGGCTTTGCGAACATTTCCATGAACACCCAGCACCCGCCTGGATTCTCACATGCAACTGATGAGATGACCCCTCAAATTACAGCCAACCCAATGTGCTGCTTTTAGATGCGACTCACAGTTTACATTATTCATTATTCTAGTTTTTACTCAGACCTCATTCAGGCAAACTCCCACTCTCCAAAACTGACTCATGATTTGGCCTATCATTATATTATTTATATAGAACTTTATAGCCAAGTTCCTGCCCC
This sequence comes from Gopherus evgoodei, assembly GCF_007399415.2. Taxonomy (NCBI): domain Eukaryota; kingdom Metazoa; phylum Chordata; order Testudines; family Testudinidae; genus Gopherus; species Gopherus evgoodei. The sequence goes on from NC_044326.1 coordinate 12,877,590, forward strand.
CGGGGAAGTATTCCAGGGGCTACTGTCCTGACCACATTTTTCATTTTTAAAACACTGAACATCTCTTATTTCACTAGCCCCCAGCAACAGCATTTCCATTAGAGTGCCATGGAATCCAGGGATCTGTCTCAGAATTCAAATCGACCTTACCATGGAGTACATAGGGCTCCATGCAGATGGCTCAGGGAGGAGAAAATGAGACTCATTTATTCAAACTGATTTGTTAACTGTAAATGTCACTTTCCTTAAAGAATCTTTTCAAGCATGTTTCCTTTTACATTCACTGAGAAGTGTCTCCACATCCCCACTATGGATCCTGAACATTGCCCTCAATTAGGGCCAGATTCTGACAGCCTGGCTTATGCTGAGTATTACTTTTAGAACAGTCCCAATGATTTCAATAGGACTGTTTCAGGAGCAGGGCCCTGTTCAGGACAAGTAAATCAGAATCTACTCTCACTGCAAATGTAATACCACAGATATTGGTGCTTTCAGGCACCCAAACTGAGCTAACCCGGGACACATGGTGAGGATGTTTGCATAGCTATGGTTATTTTGCATATCCATGCATAAGTGGCATTTCCCTGTAGCTCAGAGGAGTTATAACGGCTCCATGTCACAGATCATGGTGCGTTGAGCAGCAGCTGTCAGTCCGGAGCTCTCAAGATGAGGTCACACACTCTGCTCATTTCTGTGCTAGTTTTCTTTGTGAAGGGTAAGTGCATTAGATTAGAATTTTAGAAAAATAGAGAATAAGCTACAGCGTATCATCAGAAGAAAAGTGAGGAATGATTTATCAAATAGATGCCAATTCCTGTGTATATGCTCTATATGCTTTAACTACATAAAGAATAGAATTGAAATGGTTTCATGTTAAATAAAATCTTGGTTAATAACAATGCTATGACAATTTAAATCCTTACACTATAGACACACCTGGATTTATGTTTTGATTTCACATACAGATGCCAGCGGAGACATTGTGCTGACTCAGACTCCAGAATCCCTGGCAGTGTCTCCAGGAGACAGAGTCACCATCAACTGCAAAGCCAGTTCCAGTGTTAGCAGCTCCATGGCCTGGTACCAACAGAAATCAGGACAAGCTCCTAAGCTCCTTATTTACAGCGCTACCACCCGTCCCTCTGGGATCCCAGACCGGTTCAGTGGCAGTGGATCTGGCACTGATTTCACTTTGACAATCACCAGTTTTCAGGCTGATGATGCTGGCAGTTATTATTGTCAACAGCACTATGACTGGCCTCTCACACAGTGATTCAGGCCAGTACAAAAACCTCCCTCGGTGCTGTTTCATCACTTCTATTGCAACCCTGTGTTTCAGTTACTCTGTCAGAGTCTTTCCAGTTTTCACTGCCCATCAGTGTAGAACAACATAAAATACATTGGCTTATACATAAATGATTATACAATATACCAATTTTGCTTAATAGAATTCAGATAGATCAGGTTAGAAAGCATCTCCGTAAACCAGGAGACACCAGGTTGGAGGTTTTGGAAACATTCTACATTTTGTTCCATTTATGGTAAACACCACATCAGAAGTTGGTCTAATGCATAAGTTAGAAACTTCTGCAGAACTATGGAAACTGGTAACCACTGAGTTGACTTCCTTCCAGCTTAGAAATATAGTCTTGTCTCACCCAAAAATTACTGACAAAAATGAAGACGGCAGGTCCCTTGCTTTCTATCTAGTCTGTCTGTCCACCCATGCATCCACCCATCCTCTGGAGGCTATCTGGAGCACCTCTTGCCAGGGTTTCTAAGCATATACTATCCTACCTATGCCATTAGAACTGTACGAGGTAGGGAAAACAAAAAATTGTGATCACCTATGGATGGCATCGAACATGGGCTTAGGAAATCCTGCACCATTTTAGCAGCACTCATCTGGGATCTATTCTTCTAGTTGCTGATGGGATTTTTTCAGATCCCCTTGGGTCTCTGGAGGAGCTGGCAGGTAATACTGAGAGTTAGGAAGGGGATGATAGAGTCTTTGACTACTGTTTGTGTTCCTAATTTCTGTGTGCATCTAAACTATTACTGGCAAATAATAATAAAAAAAAATAGGCCCAGCTCCCCTTCCTCGTGTGCAGTTTATTATCTAAGTTAATGAAGACGTCATTTTAAAAGCTAAGCAAGTAATTAAAAGCGAACAACTGCATATACTCCCAATAACACCCCAAACAATACTAATTAAAAGAACCTTAACTACCTCGTAATTAACAGCTCCAATGTAACACAGCAAAATCCAAAAACTTGTATAAAAACTTTATTACTATAAAAAAAAGTATTGCCATAAAACTTTGGGTTCATTCTGCATCAACATCAAAGCTTCAAATGAGTTCAGCAAAGGCCCAGCTCCCCTCCCTTCTATGCAGTTTCAGCTGGCCACTGAAACTGACCAAGCAACACCAAAAACTGGTAACTATGAAATCCAGCTGCAAAACGTTTTAGTATATGTACGTATGCATGTAAATAAAAGCATATGCTAATTTCAATACTTAAAATTATACTCTCAATAAACACGTCGTATTGCCGTATCCCCTTTAAAAAACTTTCGTGTGCTTCTTATAAGCATAACAAGGTGCGGGGCATAAATCAAATTTTTTGAAATATTTACCCTCCCCCCAATTGTCCCTCACCTTTTGCACCAGAGAATCCTCCCCAGCTGCTTTCAGGCCCCCTAAATGAGAGAGAAGAACCTGCCTTCTTCAGCCCTGTAGAAGGAGAGAAGGATGGCCCAATGGTTAGGGCACTGTGCAGGATGTGCGAGACATAGATTCAATTCCCTGCTCTGCCATAGACTTCCGGTGTGACCTTAGGTAAGTCACTTAGCCTCTCCGTGCCTCACTCTCCCAGCTGTAAAACAGGGATGAGAACAATGCTCCCCTACCACACAGGGATGTTGTGAGGGTAAACACATATAAGATTGCAAAGTGCTTTGAGATCTACGGATGGAAAGGGCTGAATAAGAAATAGGCATTATTATTAGAGGGCAAGATTGGACCCAAGGCTTAATCACTCAGTCCTTGAATTCTGGGCAGCAGAGAGGGGCTCAGTGCTCCTTGAACACAGGAAGGCAACAAAATACAAAAAAACCCACCCCAAAATCCCACCACCAGCATTCCACAGTGTAACTATTTGGTTGTTACAAATTAAATGTTTGCCAACGGGAATTCAGATTTATTGGCAATCTTATCCGAGAGTCTCCACATCTTTTTGATTGACAGGCCTGAGCCAAATCCTTCTGAAGTCAGTGGAGACCCCCACAGACTTCAGTGGGCTTTGGATCAGGCCCTAAATTTCTATCTCTAGCTACCGTTACAGTTGCTTTGTAAGCCGGGGACTAATTTGAAGTCATTTGTCAGGACAGGACATGAGAACAATGCAGCTGCCTCAGGCTGGAGGGGAGGAGGTGCAGGAACTTTGGCTGCACACAGAGAGCTGGGATTTTCAAAGGACACGTTTTTGCGCTGTTCGGCTACATTTGGCATTCCCTCTCTAATTCTCTCTTGCACACACACTTTTGGCCCACATGTTGGTTCTTCCAGTGCACACATTGCTGATTTTAAAACCAGCCCTAGGGAACTGATGAGTCGAGACCCTCGCTCAAGAATTTGTTCTGCAGAGGCAAAATGGTTCCAAAAGCCTCCACTCTGCCACTACAGCTCTAAGTCTCCTCATTCAGAGCACTGAGGGGATATCAGAGAGCTCTCCTCCCTCAGGCCATAGACTGGCAGAAAATAAGCTCTGTGGTGTCTACACCAGCCTCCGGGTTAATGCAAAGTCTGTGATCTTAATATCCCCCTGCAAGGTGGGCAACGACTGGTGGATCCACGCTGCTTCTGTCCAGAGCCACTAACACATCGAGTTTCTGCAGCATTTTTCCCTCCACAGTGCACGAGACTATGTATCCCGAGATTCTTCTGTCCCAGAGTAGCAGAGCCACGGCCGGGAAGCCCTGAGTCTTGGTGGCCTTCTGCAGGGCTTGAGCTGCAAGGGCCAGCTTGCCTCACTCTAGGGGGAAACCCTGAGTTTTGGTGCCTCCCTCCCCACCTGGGCGAGTGAGTTGAATGTATGTGGCCCACGAATTTTCCTGAGGGTCGACGGCCCAGGATAGAAAAAAGCGTTCCCCACCTCTGATGTAGGGGATGGCGGGATTTGCTTTTCAATGAAGAGCTGTGCAAACAATGTATCCAAAGCGCCAGCCTCCATGTGACTAGCCATGTGGGCCAGAAAGGGAGCCTCCCTTGGACAGGTGCACAGGAGGCGTAGGCTGTGCAGGGAGCATTCCCTGCTAGGGAAGCCTGCACAAAGGCCACTCCCATGTGCAGGGACTGCTTGCCCCATCCAGCCTCAAGAGTACTGAGGGATGACACACCAGGGCAGTTATCTGCTTCATCATAAAGCATGGAGGAAAGAGTGTCCCCTCTATACGCACTGAGCAGCCCCTCCACAGGCTCCCTCGTAAGGCTCCTGCAGGCGCTGTGTGGCTCCACAGTGCCCCCTACAGAGGATGCACAACCCAGCCCTGGCTGTATATCAGATGTCTGTTCTTAAATCTCTGTATACATTGTATTGCATTGCACTGCATTCAATACTCTGCACAATACTCAAACTAATGGAGCTGAACCTCCCCCGGTGACAGCAGGTGGCAGCACTGACACGTATCACCCTGAACACACTGCAGATGCTAAAATTCTGATTAGGATCAGTGCTTTGTAATAAGTGACAGCAATAAAAATGATAGAACTTCTGAAAGGATACAAACCAATCAGGCCTCCATTTCTAGGCTCTGAGCCTGTGACACGGGACTGAGGCGAGATGCTTTATATATTCACATCTACTTCATTTCCCTGCTGCTCTGAGCAGTTATATATGGAGTCACTTTTGACAGTTTCTATTGGTTTATTGATCAGCTACAGTCAATCCAGACACAGGAAGATGATCTCCCAGGTTCAGCTCATCTGGCTGTTAGTGCTCTGGATCCAAGGTAAGAATCAAACGGGGATAACATTGATTTTGTTGGAGAGATCAAGCTCTAGACATCTCCCAGTCATATATATACACACAATCTACTGCTCAATCTCAAATTTAGGATAAAAAGTTTAAAATATGATGCAAATGTAACAAGTGATTTACTGACTTACTCATTGTGTTAATTACATTTTATGTTCAGACTCCAGTGGGCAGATTGTGCTGACTCAGACTCCAGAATCCCTGGCAGTGTCTCTAGGAGACAGAGTCACCATCAACTGCAAAGCCAGTTCCAGCACAGACACCTGCATCTGAGGAAGTGGGTATTCACCCACGAAAGCTCATGCTCCAAAATGTCTGTTAGTCTATAAGGTGCCACAGGATTCTTTGCCGCTTTTACTGATCCAGACTAACACGGCTACCCTCTGATACTTGACACAGGCAACTATTTAACCTGGTACCAACAGAAATCAGGACAAGCTCCTAAGCTTCTTATTTATCATGGCTCCACCCTTGCCTCTGGAGTCCCAGCCCGGTTTAGTAGTCAGTCTGGGAGTGGCCTCACTGATTACACTCTCACCATCAGCAGTGCTGAAATTGAAGATGCAGGAGATTACTATTATCAGTACAGTTATAGCTCCCCTCTCACAGTGATACAGACTCATACAAAAACCTGCCTGCCGTGTTTGGTTTCAGTTTCTCTCATGTAACAAATGTTTCCTAGAGATAACAACAGTGTGGACATAACTGCTATGTTACACAGTGTCCCACTGTGATGGGGTGAAGGGTCTCTACATTGTAGATAGGGCCTGATCCAATGGCCACTGAGGTCAACAAGAATTCTTCTACTGCACTGGGTCAAGCCTGTTATAAGGAAGGGGTTGAAATCTGCTTTGCACAGCTGGATGCTATTGCATAAAATGCTGAGATTACAGAAGAAGGCTGTCCCTGTGACACAAGAGCTGTTAATAACCCAGGAGCACTCCCTGTCCTTTTTATCATACATATATTTGGAGCGTAATTGTTCAGCAGATGTCCAGTGAGGTATGCCATCAAACCTGAAAGGCAATGATTGTGTGATTCCTTGGTAATACAAACAGATACCACAATGAAAGTCTACTGGAAAATGTTGATTTTTTTGTATGCTCACCTTTGTCTCCATTCTTTCTAATTGCATCTATTGCTATAATTCCAGCTAGAGGAAACCCTGTCCTTGTCTGTATCAATTTTGATCTGAGGAAAGCCTGCCCTTTTGGCTGCCACAAACCTTATCCTTTTTGCTTGGGTCTGTGGGATGCCTTTTCCTTTCTCCCCATGGGGGTGTGAAATAAATTGCACGTGGAATGAAACCAAACTCTGCAGCTTCAATATATTCTATCTTCCACTGTTGTGGCCAGACTGTTATTCTTGGAAAGTATGATAAACCTTCAAGCACTGCTGTCCCCCTCTGCCTCTCTATAAAGATCAACTAAATTAGGATATAATAATCTGCAGGAGAATTTCAAAACATTCTTTTTTTGCTTTTATGGCTAAAGCATGGACTGAGTGCCCCATTTACTGGAAATACAAAATCAATATGGCTGAGAGAGTTTAATGTTCCACTGTCATCCTTAGAACCCTGAAATCAAATTCTTCGCTGATATAACTGCAGTGATTTCAAGTGATTTACACCTGGGATCAGTTTTTACATTCAATTAAAAGAACAGGCACACTGTATATGATTCTGTACAGAAATTCCTTTTACTGGTAAGTCTTTATCCATATATTCTTTTCTATTCAGAGTCCAGCAGTTGGATTGCGATGACTGTTTCCAAAATCCTTCCCTAAGTGTTTGAAGAGAAAGTAAAAGTGTGTTCTTCAAAGGCAGTTCCAGCCCTCTGCATTCTATAGCCAGGTATCAGCAGAAATTGGGGCAAAGCACAAACTTCCCATCTACACTGCATCTGTCAACCCTGAGGGTGCTCCAGACCAGATCAATAGAACTGAGAATGGCTACACTGACCAGATTCTCAGGATCCATGGGTCTGAAGCAGATGATGCTGGAGATTATTACAGTCAACAAGATGAAGGGCCATCAGTACAAAAGCCTTCTCATTTGGTAGAGTTTCTTTCACTCCTGTCACAGATGGAGCTTTACGGCTATGACACTGGAACCAGGGAGCTGTGAAATCCTTCCAAATACAGCAGCTATTCACAATGCTTCCCCCACCCCCTTGCCTTTTTGCTGCAGAGCTATTCACCATCAGGGTGAAAAATCTGAGCCATCCTGAGCTCATGTTCTGGAGAATTGAGTCTTAACCAGCATCCTGAGCTTGGATTACTGCCCCTGAGCTGTATTTCAGTTCCATGAATGCCTGGTCTCAGGACTACAGAAGCTTAGTGTCAAAAATTGTTTCCAGCTGGATTCCATCTCCTCCTGCTCTTCACCCAGTAGACCCTTCTCTGTCTCTTGTCCCTTTCACTGGCAATATCTCCTCTGGCTCAGCTGCCTGTGCTGAGTGTACATCACTTGCCTGCATTTAAAGTTGACATAGGAGGCAACTGGCAGCATGTTGCACATATACATCAGGTGCAGCCTTGAGATCCTTTAAGACAAGGAGGGATTCAGGGAGACAGAAATCAGATAAATCAGAAAGGGCACGAGAGAGAATCTGTAAGAGTTTGGAGGAAGATCTGGATGAGGGAAGTTATAGGTTGGGAAGAAGGAAAACCCAAGTCCCTTCAGGGTCCTCTGTAAACCTGCCCTGGTGTGTTATGCCAAACCAGAAAGCAAAAGACCCATGTCCCTCACAAGCAATCCACCAACAATTATCTGCTGTCCTGGCCATATATATATGCACTACAATGTAAGCTGAACGATAGTATGCTATGGGGAGTGGGGGAGTAGGGAGGTTGCCAACTGTGGAGAAAGCAGGCAGCCAAACAACGTAAGAGTGGAGCATGGCACAACTTTAAATGAGCATGTTCTCGAATTGATCAGCAACTTAACAACGAAACAACGTTAACTGGGATGACTTAAAGTGAGGAGTTACTGTAATAAGTCAGTAACGTCCCTGCTGGAGTCTGAATGTAAAAATAGATATAAACAAAATTATTAAATATAGAAGTTTTCACACATTAGTTATATCCTTCTTTATGTCCCTTGTCCCAATGCCACTTCTTCAAGTCTCCATATACTATCACACTAATTCCATTGAAAGAATTCCAAGAAAGAAACTAGCAACCTACACGACATGTGCACTAGCCTTATAAGTAACCATATAATCCTCCCCGTCACCCTGTCCCTTCCTCATCCGTTTCCTGTGTTGTCTCCTCTTTGTTGCTTGGGTGCTTTAGACCCCTATTCTGTAAGCATGTGTGCACATGTGTACTGTTGGGTACAAGGGGAGAGCCACTGAATTCCAGGCATAGGACACTGATGGACTCAATGGGGCCTGCATAAAGCAGTGTGGTGAACTCTAGCCATTGATTTATGAGTCTGATGGCATCTGATATTAATTTAAAGCCTCCCCAAATCCTGAAGCCCTGCTGGTCACAGTGAAAAGCTTGACCCAAGTATGCCCAGAATGCTCCAAACCAAAAGACAATGAAAACACTGACATTCTATTTCTAACTAATGTGTGAAAACACAAAAGTTTCTACATTTAATAATTCTGTTTATATTTATTTTTACATTCAGATTCCAGCAGGGACACTGCTGACTCAGACTCCAGAATCTGTGGCAATGTCTCCAGGAGACACAATCATTATCAACTGCAAAGCCAGTTCCAGAATGATGGGCCTACTTACCTGGTACCAACAGAAACCTGGGCAAGCTCCACCTTGCTGCCTGGGGTCCCAGCCCAGATCCATGGCAGTCAGGCTGGGAGCAGTGTCACTGATTACAATCTCTCAGTCAGCACCGTTCAAACCGAAGATGAAGGAGATTATTATTGTCAACCTTTTTACGGTACCCTTTTCACACAGTGATGCAAGCAAATATAAAAACCTCCCTGCTCTGCGTTTTAGTTACTTTCATAGAGTGTAACAGCTGCTTCCTCTCATGCGTCTCCATATCAGGGTAGTTGCAATGTGGGAACCATGGACAGCGACCAGGTGTCAGATTCATTCCTTGTGCCCCCTCTACCAGCCACCTGCTCAGATCTGTTCACCCAGCACAGAACAAAGTCCAAGGTTTATGTCGAGCTGAGCAGACTCCAGGCCACAACCTGTCAGTGTCACCCTTGGTGACAAATTGAGGTTTTTATTAATGGTGGATTTTCACTTCTTTGATGGCTCAAAGGGCTAATTAGACATCAAGAGGCTCTCTGGATACACTGGAAAAAAGCAATGGATAAACAACATAAACCTCTTAGCCACACTGAGACAATTCAGCTCTCATTGCTGGTGAACTAAATCACACACAACCAGCTCGCCTCAGATTCCTGCCCTTCGTGCTCCTCATGTGCTACCTGACCAGTATTAGAGCTCTTCACTGGCTCCTCCCAACCCTCCATCCACCCCCTCCTCTTTCCTTGGCTACCTGCCTCCCCTGAAGGACTTGGGAGCTCAGCTCTCCCTGTTAGGCCCTGGTGGTCATGCAGCTCCATGGGAGTAGGAGTGGACACCATCTCAAAAGAAATATTAGAAATGGAAAAGGTATAGAGAAGGGCAACAATAATGATTAAGGGTATGGAACAGCTTCCGTATGAGGAGACATTAAAAAGACTAGAACTTTCTATCTTGGAAATGAAATGACTAAGAGGAGATATGATAGTCATCTACTACATAAAACTCTGACTGTTGTGGAGAAAGTGAATAGAGAAGTGTTATTTGCCAATTCACATAACACAAGAACCAGGGGTCACCCCATGAAATAAATAGGCAGCAGGTTTAAAACAAACATAAGGAAGTACTTCCTCACACAGTGCACAGTCAACCTGCGGAACTCTTTGCCAGAGGATTTTCTGAAGGCCAAAACTATAACGGGTTCAAATAAGAACCAGACCAGTTTGTGGAGGATAGGTATGTTGGTGGCTATTAGACAATATGGTCAGGGATGCAACCTCATGCTCTGAGTGTCTGTAGCCTCTGATTCCCAGAGGGGAATGGAGTGGACGACAGGGGATTGATCACACGATGGCTGCCTGTTCTGTTCGCTCCTTCTGAAGCACCTGGCACTGGCTACTATCAGAAGACAGGATACTGGGCTAAATGGACCATTGGTCTGACCCACTATGGCCATTCTTATTTCTTAAGATATACAAACACACTGGGAGGCAGCAGAGTGCCATGTGGTTCAGCGGAGGCAACTGGGCAATCAGATCCTCGGTGTTAGAGTGGGGCAGTGCCAGAGCTGCAGGAAAATCTGGGACTGGACAAACAGGAGGAGGGGCAGACTGATGGGAAGCCAAGGACAAAAAGACATTTTTGGAGATGTGGGCACATGGAACCACCTACCCCTGGCTACCAACAGCCTCTATGTTTAGGTCTTGCCATGCTCCTTCACTCCCCAATTCACCTCCTGTGGGGACACTGTACAACTAGAAACACCACCTCTGCTCCATGGAAAGGAGCCTTCGATGCCTTCTAGGCCTTCCCTCAGGGGCCTTACAGCTACATTGCTGCCCCTCTGCATGAAGTGCCCACAGCACAGTCAGCCCCCACCCCCTCTTCAGACAAGGCCCAATCGTTCAAATATTTACACACGAGTAACTTCACTCGCACGAGGAGCACACAAGGGGTAGATAAGATGATGTAATGAAAAGCAGCACAAAGGAAAATTCATGACAAAACTGAGAAGTAAAACAAAGACGACTTTCCACCCACAAAAGCCAAGGTCAGGACTGTTGGAGCAGGCTGAGGGCTAACTGCCTGTAAAGGAGAAGGGGTGGAAAGGAGTTTCTGTAGGCATCTGGCTGGCTGAGTGCCTCTTGGCAATGGTTATTTTAATGCTTCTGGGCTCTCATTGTATTGTATAATTAATGAAGGTGTTAGGGTGCCGAGGGCCTTAGATAGGTGTCTATCATTTTAATCTAAATATATAAAAATGAAAATAATAGAAGAATGAACAAGATCATAGTGCAAAGGATCTAACAGTTTGTGTTACTAAAAGTGACCTCTGTTTAACAGGTGCCTTTTGTAATACTGGTGTGTGCGTAAAGCATTTCACCTGTGTATCTTACTCTCCATATTGCGTGAGTAATACGGCAAACCACAGTGACATTCGCTCCTGTGTGAGAGCTGGCATGAGGCTTATGAATTACTGAAGTGAAAGTCCCACTTAAGCCCAGAGAACGATAATTTAGCTGCAGGGGGGTAAATTTCAACTCATGTTAACAATGATGTTGATTCTCCTTGTCTTGTGGCCAGATGGCAGCACGTGAGCACAAAACTCATAAGAACGTACATAAGAATAGCCATACTGGGTCAGAACAAAGGTCCATCTAGCCCAGTATCCTGTCTTCTGAAAATGGCCAATGACAGATGCTTTAGAGGAATGAGCTCCCAGATCCTTTTCTGAGATGGGGCGACCACATCTGCATGCAGTATTCGAGATGTGGGCGTAACTTAATAGAGACAATATAATACTCAATCAAACTGCTGTAATATTTGAAATGTTGTGTATAAATCTTAAATGGCTTCAACAACCTTAATGTAACAACCACTGACATGCTAACAAATTGTACACAAATCGATTCTCCAAATCAAAACTCTGATCCTCTGACAAACCCAGTTCTCTTTCTGTTCAACTTCCCAGCAACATCAGCTCCCAAGATCCCAAAGGAGAATGTGCTCAAGACTTCCACAAACAGCAGCAAAAACCAAAGTGACTCCAGTGCAACACATATATGATGGATGATTACGTTAATGCCAGTATATACAGACATATAACAAAGGGTTTTCCAGTCCATGTGTATAAAAGGAATAAATCAGATGGGAGATGACTCCTCCACTGATTCATAGGGGAGAATGACATAAGGAAAATCTCTCTTCTAACACACCCATTGCTGTTCAGTACTTGAGACCAACACTTCCCAACCTGGGTGCCTGAAGTTAGGCTACTAAATCTTTATGGACACTTGATTTCCACAACTGTTGGACACTCAGTAATTGCACTGAAGTTCAAGGGAGCTAAAGATACTCAGCCCCTCTGAAAAACACCAGACTATTTTTACTTCGCTGCCAAAAATGTATTTAGGAGCCTAACTTTAGGCACCTGGGTATGATCATTTTAGCCGAAAAGAATACGTTAAAATAATATCTTCTAAATATGCTCAGTAAAATACTAACCACAGCTTTATGTGGTTTAAATATTCAAGCCTTTGTCAATGTTGACCAAGAGATCTCATTGGCCCATTGGTGGACCCTGGAACAGACTGACAGAGATGTTCTTGAGCATCTATCCTTTACTTTTGTTTTATTTTCCACTCCACGTTATGGGTCTAATGAGTGCAAAGCCTATAGAACATCAGGCCGTGGCTTTTTCTCAGTTTAACAAACTACCTCAGATGATCCTGGATTTATTTTTTGCCTGTTCCTCTGATGGTGTCTCCTCTTCACTTTGGGAGAGAGATGGAAATTTTATCCATCATCTCGATCACTCCTCCAGTCCAGTCTTCTCGCCTGACCTCAGATGGACCAGGGATTCTGCCTGCCTGAGGAAAGAGCTATAATTTAGCCCTAATTGCTCACCTACCACCTAACAAAGGAGCACCTCATTCTTTGTTTCCTTTAACCTTCTCCCCTCTTTTCTGTTATCCATGCCCCTTTGTATTTGACAGGCTTCAGAGTAGCAGCCGTGTTAGTCTGTATCTGCAAAAAGAACAGGAGTACTTGTGGCACCTTAGAGACTAACAAATTTATTTCAGCATGAGCTTTCGTGAGCTACAGCTCACTTCTTTAGATGCACAGAATGGAACACACAGACAGGAGATATTTATACACACAGAGAACATGAAAAGGCGGAAGTACGCATACCAACTGGAAGAGTCCAATCAATTGAGATGAGCTATCGGAGAAAAAAAACCCTTTGAAGTGATAATTGAGATGACCCAACGAAGGTGTGAGGAGAACTTAACACAGGGAAATAGATTCAATTAGTGTAATGACCCAGCAATTCCCAGTCTCTGTTAAGGCCTGAGTTAATTGTGTCTAATTTGCATATTAATTCGAGTTCAGCAGTCTCTCTTTGGAGTCTGTTTTTGAAGTTTTTTTGTTGCAAAACTGCCACTTTCAAGTCTGTCACTGAGTGGTTAGAGAGGTTGAAGTGTTCTCCCACTGGTTTTTGAATGTTATGATTCCTGATGTCAGATTTGTGTCCATTTATTCTTTTGTGAAGAGACTGTCCGGTTTGGCCAATGTACATGGCAGAGGGGCATTGCTGGCACATGATGGCATATATCACGTTGGTAGATGGACACAAATCTGACATCAGGAATCAGGTAAGAACACACGTCATTGTGTTGGTATCTGACTGTTCAGGACTGCATGTGATCCCCAACATGGGATCCCAGGAGATGGCATGGTCTGGTGGTTAATGCAAGAACTGAGAGTCAGGAGAATTGGGATCTAACCCTAGCCTGGTCTCTCACTCACTCACTAATGTTGGCCAAGACACAACTTCTACGTGCCTGGGTTTTCTATGAAAAACAGACACGTTAATTTCCCTCCCTTAAATGGCATTGGAAGATGTGATTTGTTGATATTTTGAAAGCATTTTAAATTTTAGTGCAAGGGATTATTAAACGAAATAAAGCTTTTTATTTTATTTTATGTTGCTTCTTATGTATGAAACCATAACAACAACAATGTACTTCAATCGCTATTCTATAGAATTTATTGCCCTTGAGCTAAACTGGATCCGTCACTACCACTATTCAAAATTGGATTGGACGGAGAACTGGTGACAATCCAAAGGCACAGAGGAAGTTAAAATTCCTACTACGATCTTCCTCCTTTCATTCCTATGATTCTACTATCCTGGGGTTGCTGGTGGGAGTTCCATGTTTTGGCTTGTATAGTGTCTTTAATAACATGTACGCATTAAAGGATGAACGTGGCTCTTTGTAGAAGAGTGCTGTCTGATCAGAAAAATGCCAACCTACTTCGAAAAGGACTTCCATGTTCTTTTTGCACTATGGTTTTGTAATTTTTTCTGAGCTGTGGATGACAACGTTTATTTTATAGCAACAGCCACTGGGAGGGGATGATCTAAGAAAAGGAAAATTGCCAGACTCCACCCTGAAACTCAGAGGCAATTTAAATTGTCTGGCCTCTTTGCATTTCCTCACTGCTCTGAGCAGGGATTATAACTCCATCAGGTTGCATTTTACATTTCACTGCTGGGCTCTCAGCTTCTTGCCACCCAGAAGAGTTAAGATGATTTCCCACACACACGGCTTTCCTTGATGATGGGGGGGGGTTTTCTGGGTTCAGGGTAAGAAAGAACAAAGAGATAAGGTTTTTAAAAGGCTTGTGGGTGTATTTGGTGTGGGACATAATTCCTAGTATGTTTAATTCCTAGTACCGATAATCATGTGAAATTTACATTTTTAAATTTTATGATGTGCAGATTTTCTGTTTCTAGACACCAGTGGAGAGACTGTGCGACTCAGTCCCCAGCATCCCTTTCAGTTAGTGTAGGTAAAAGTGTTACTATCAGGTGCAAAGCCAGTTCGTGTGCTACTGCTGATGTAGCCTGGTACCAACAGTCATCTGGAAAAGCTCCTACGCCACTATCCATCAAACTTCTTTTTGCCTTATGGAGGTTGCAGCCAGGTATAGTGGCAGTGGATATAGCACTGATATCTCATTCACCGTCACATTTGTGTAATATTGATACTACTATCTACCACAGCTCACAGCCCTTGGATAGCAGAGGAAAGATTATCGTGGAAAGAGAGAACATTTTGGTGGGGGTGGGGGAAGAAAAGGGAGGAGAGGAGAGGAAGAGCTGTCAAATCTAAAATGATTTGCACCTAGACCAGGAGCACTGGCAGCCTTTTTGGTGCCCTAGGCAGTGGAAGGTCCCGCCCCCAAAATACCACCGACGACCGCGGCGGGCGGATGTTCGGCCACCACGGTTGCCACCCCCCAAATGTCAGCGCCCTAGGCGACCACCTAGGTTGCCTAATGGGTTGCGCTGGCCCTGACCTAGACTATTCATTCCATACTGGATTGAAGCTGCATGTATCTGACACAGAACCTGATTATCCAGGGGGTAGGGGAGTGTTATAACCTTAGTCCCAGATTTGGACCTTAGCGTCCAAAATATGGGGGTTAGCATGAAAACCTCCAAGCTTAGCTACCAGCTTGGACCTGGTACTTGCTGCCACCACCCAAAAAATTAGAGTGTTTTGGGGCACTCTGGTCCCCCTGAAAAACCTTCCCTGGGGACCCCAAGACCCAAATCCCTTGAGTCTCACAACAAAGGGAAATAATCCTTTTTCCCTTCCCCCCTCCAGGTGCTCCTGGAGAGATACACAGACACAAGCTCTGTGAATCCAAACAGAGTGACTCCCCCTCTCTGTTCCCAGTCCTGGAACAAAAAGTACTTTCCTTTCACCCAGAGGGAATGCAAAATCAGGCTAGCCAATTCAACACACACAGATCTCCCCTGATTTCTTCCTCCCACCAATTCCCTGGTGAGTACAGACTCAATTTCCCTGAAGTAAAGAAAAACTCCAACAGGTCTTAAAAGAAAGCTTTATATAAAAAGAAAGAAAAAGTACATACAAATGTTCTTTCTGTATTAAGATGACGAATACAGGGTCAATTGCTTAAAAGAATATTGAATAAACAGCCTTATTCAAAAAGAATACAAATCAAAGCACTCCAGCACTTATATTCATGCAAATACCAAAGAAAAGAAACCATAGAACTTACTATCTGATCTCTTTGTCCTTACACTTAGAAACAGAAGACTAGAAAGTAAAACTACTTCTCCAAAGCTCAGAGAAAGCAGGCAGCCAGAAAACAAAGACCCCAGACACACAATTCCCTCCACCCAAAGTTGAAAAAATCCGGTTTCCTGATTGGTCCTCTGGTCAGGTGCTCCAGGTGAAAGAGATGTTAACCCTTGCGCTGGCCCTGACCTAGACTATTCAATCCATACTGGATTGAAGCTGCATGTATCTGACACAGAACCTGATTATCCAGGGGGTAAGGGAGTATGACATAAGTTTATAAAATCATGAATTATGTGGAGAATGTGCGTGAGAAAGTGTTATTTACCCCTTCACATAACACAAGACCAAGGGGTCATGCAATGAAATTAATAGACAGCAGGTTTAAAACAAACAAAAGGAAGTACTTCTTCACACAACGCACAGTCAACCTGTGGATCTTGTTGCCCAGGGATGTTGTGAAGGTCAAAACTATGGCGGGGTACAAAAAAAGATTTAGGTAAGTTAATGGAGGACAGGTCCATCAATGGCTATTAGTCAAGAAGGTCAGGGATGTAATCAGGTGATCTGGGTGTCCCTAAGCCTCTGACTGCCAGATGCTGGGACTGGAAGGCAGTAGATGGATCACTTAATACATTGCCAGTAAAATGAAGACCCATGCCCAGACTATGGTGTCACAGCCCAAGTGAATATTTAGGAGAGACATGTCAGATCTGGTCAAATATAATGCAAAGACATCTGTATACATACCATCTGAAACTAGTATAACACAATATAATTGCAAACTAGAAGAGCAGCAGGAAATAAGCCAAACATGAGCATTTCACATCTCTGGGCTGAAACTAAAAGTGCAGTAAATTTGCATGCATTTTGCATAGGGGTGAGGTGTCATCAGTGAGCTGCTGAGCACATATAAACATTTCATTTTCCACTGCTCACTTATGAACGAGCTTTTCCAACCACGGTCAGGCAAGATGATTGCACGCACGCCCCTTTTCTGGCTGCTGGTTCTCTGGATTCAGGGTAAGAAATCAATAAAGAAAAAATGTAAAATGTCAGACATCAGTGTGAAAGAAGATAAGAAATGCTGCCATTCAGACTTATTTAATTAATATTCTACTGTTGTATTTAGTATAAATTCACATTGGAATATTCAAACTGTATTTCAGTATCTGAACACTGGTCATCTCCAGCATTGTCTCATTGTTCATTCCCTACCCATCTTCTCTCTTTATCCAGACTCCTCTGGGCAAATTGTGATGACTCAGTCCCCGGAATCTCTGCCAGTGCCAGTGGGAGGGAGAGTCTCTATCAACTGCAAAGCCAGTACAAGCATTGGCACTTGCCTAACCTGGTACCAACAAAAACCTGGACAAGCTCCCAAATGTCTTATCTACGATGCCACCAACCTCCAGTTGGGGGTCCCAGCCCAGTTCAGCAACAGTGGGTCTGGCACTGATTTCACATTCACAATCAGCAGCGTAGAAGCTGATGATGCTGGAGATTATTATTGCCAGCAGTGTGGCAGCTTCCCTCTCACAGTGATACAGACCAGTACAAAAACCTCCCTGCTCTCTGCAGCGTGCATTGCAGTTACCATTCGTTGCGGATGTAACTGCATTTCAAATGTTCTGTCAAACATGAAATTAGAGGGTGACTTATTCCATCTCCAAGCACACAATGAAAAGAGAACACCAGAAGACTGAAAGAGTTTGGCTGCCACATACTCTAGAATATCCACAGAAACTTGACACTCACTACAGTTTTCTCGGCTTTATTCCCACTCTTGAATCCCAGGACACCAGAGACAATTTCATTTGGGGAAAAAAAATCAAAGATTTTCATGTCAACAAGGTTGATATGTTCATGTAAACTTTGTCAACTGAATTTCACAACACCTAATGCAATACACTAGAATAGTCAAAATGATAACATCGAAACAACCATTTTGACCGTACCGGAAGGAAATGTTGTGACCTTATCAAAACTTTCCCCTGAAACTTTCAACAGAATTCCTGTGTTCCCAGAGAATGTTTAGATTTTGTAAAATCTACATTTCCTTAGTGAAAGCTGTTCCTTTGAAAAAAATTCAACCACTCTGCCATTATCAATGCACTTCTACAATGGTCTCAGGGGCTCCTCTTATTTGAATAGATAATCAATAAAATCCCATCGGAAGGTCTCAGAATCGTTATTCACAACAGAAAATTATACAAATTTAGGGATTTTTAAATGGTGGTGTTAAGATCAGATGCCTATTTGCTCTGATGTAGAGTACATTAAGACCATAGGGGCCAGATTCACAAAGGTCTGTATGGGAGCAAATCCCCAAACACACATGAACCCAGACACACAAGCAGGTGATAGGCACAAGCAGGATTTTCACAGGGACTGGGCAGATGCACCAGAAGAGGGGTGTGGCCTAATGGGCAGAGAAGTGGGAGTGGCCACGCAGAAGGGTGCTGACACCTTTATCCAGAAGGCTTGGGGTGTGGACACATTCAAACTGGGTCTGGCTAGTAAGAGTCAGCAAGAGCCAATGGAAAAGGTGTTTAATCAGCTTCCCAGTGACAGCTGGGCTGGCCACAACCAGGCAGAAGAGCCAGCAGGTGCAGAGAGGGGTAACTGCAGTGGAGTTTAGCAGGATTGGAGGTCCTGCTGCTCCACTCACACAACCCCTTGTACTTCTCAGACTCTGGTGCCCCCATATCATGGAAGTAGAAGGTGAAGGGGCACAGACACAATGGGCAGCGCTGGGGCCTGGCACACTGACACCACTGTTCAGCATTTCTGTGCTGTGCACACACCCAACAACTGAGCATGCTCAGACCTTGGATCTCCTCTTCCTAGACCTCACTTTCATCCTGCCTGTGTGCACCCTTCAAGCCTTTGAAAACAGCCTTCATTCTAGGCACGCAGAACGCATGCAGCCACTGGGGCCTCTGCAGAGAACTATGCAGGTATCGGTGCCGCTGCTTCCTTGAAAATCTGGCCCTATCAATCAATATAATGAAAATGGATTAATTAAGAGAGACTAGGCTGATTGCATTTAAACCCCACATAGTAAATGACTGAATGATTTTAGCTTTTCTAACTTGGGTTTCAAGTTGCCACTTGCTTGGTTACTCATCATTAATCAAACAATTGTTGTTACCTCTATGTCCTGTAAAGCTAACTCCGGCTGCTTTACTATCTGGATCATGCAAATATGTTCCAGTTATTACAACCAATAACCACAAAACACCATCAAGTCAGATATTTCAAAGCTCCTCCCTGGCACTAATCTCTGGTCATTTACATCATTGGGCTCTTTTTGCATATTCACACATGGCTGATGTTTCCTCACTGAGCTACAGAACACATAAATGGTTCCATTTCCACTACATACTTCACTGCTGAGCCTTTCCAACCACACAGAGCAAGATGATCTCAAAGACTCCCCTTCTCTGGCTGCTGCTTTTCTGGTTTCAGGGTAAGAAACAGACGTGTGTCAAAAGTCTTGACAAGGGATGTGGCAAATCATAATAAATGACGGTGCTTTGTAGAGTTATATGCTGATTCCAGGTATAATTTTAGTTTATTTCTACTGTTCAGTTTACAAGTATTTCAATGTAGAGCTTTGAATAATGTTAATGTCATTGTCCCATTTACCCAACCCCAGCCCTGCCAATTTTTATTCTCTCTCTCTAGGTTCCAGTGGACAGACTGTGATGACTCAGACCCCAGAATCCCTGGCAGTGTCTCCAGGAGACAGAGTCACCATCAACTGCAAAGCCAGTTCAAGCATTGGTGGTGCTATAGCCTGGTACCAACAGAAATCAGGACAAACTCCTAAGCTCCTTATCTACGACGCTTCCACCCGTCCCTCTGGGATCCCAGACCGGTTCAGTGGCAGTGGGTCAGGCACTGACTACACATTCACAATCAGCAGGGTTGAAGCTGATGATGCTGGAGATTATTACTGTCAGCAGTATAACAACTTCCCTTTCACACAGTGATACAGACCAATACAAAAACCTCCCTGCTCCATGAAGCATGAAGTCTAGTAGACACTAGTACATACAAGTAGCACAGCAAACTAGTTTTCAAATGTTCTGCCAAAAGAAAAAAGTGAGGATAACTAATCCCATCCACTAACATAACCTGAGACTCTAGCATTGTACAGTATTACTATCCCACGAGCTTAGCTATGCAGGGAAGATTTGGTATAGCATTTGCTGAACAACAGGGGGGCATTAGTGAAATCCCACAAAACATATTCTGTCTTTTTTTAAGTCTAATCTTAACCATGAATTTTCTGCGTTATGATCCTTGGTGTTAGGATCATGACAACATCCCTGTCACTGATTTTTATCCATAATTACTAATATGCACTCGCAACCTTAACTCCATCTTATTATTATTTATTGTTTGCTCTCTGGTAGCACCTACAAAACCCTAGCCATGGATCTCATTGCGCTAGGTGCTGTGCAAACACTGAGAAAACGATGGTCCCTGCCCTAAACAACTGCTACAACAGTTTTTGTCTGGGGATGAATACGTTAATCTCGAAAGCAAATTTCATTAGCTGGAAGTTAAGGTTGTTTTCAGACAAAAGCATGGGAAATAGAGCTAATCTTCTCTTATGCATACAGCACAGATCACATACAAATAAACTGTGACCACATGGTATACATTAAATCATTAATATATAGTTCTAGTTACAAACTATGCAGATCAGGTGGGGGCCATTAGGGAAGGCACCAGTAGTGCCTCATTCTGGGAATGAGACACAACACCCTTTCACGGGCTGGTTTATGGCAGACAGCTCCCTGCTTGATCCTTTTCCCAGACTTTGCACCATAACTATCTTCAATGGGTTTAGACCTGTTGCTGATGGGCAATCCACTGGTGTCTTGCACTCCAGAACGTGGGCCCCTTCTTGGCCCGTTTGAGAGGGGGCCACGTGCTGCTCGTTTTCACCAGGAAGCTGCAGGTTTGTGGCTAAGCAGGTAGACCACAGGGGCTGGCTGCACTTGGCATGCCTGGGACAACAACTTCAAGCTCCCTGCCTCACTCTGAAGAAGCCCACAGTGATTGCATCCTTGATAGATGTTGGAATTCTGCTACACTGGCCCTCACAGCCCAACATGTACAAAATAGGGCTTGTGTCTGTAGTGCACAGGGGACTTCCTAAATATTTATTTATTTATTTTCACCCTGACCCTACAAAATTGAGAATTCTAGAAGTTTTGGCCCAAAACAGGCATTAAAAAAAATTCTAAAAGAATCTTTGTGATGCGGACACAGCCTCTGCCTATACTGTGACAATAATATTCTCCTCTCTGATATAAGTGTCTGTTTGTACATCCCCAGACAGAAATTACATTAAGATGGAGTTCTGGTTACAAGTACTACTACCACAGGAATTCTGCACCACTGCACATGCGCAGAATTCATGTGCTGTGCAGACATTCCGCCCCCGCAGAAAATACAGTTATGCTGCCCACCAGGGGCCACTGTGGCAAAACAGAGAGCAGCCACTCCCAGGCCAGCTACAGCTGCACATAGGGAAGAAAAGAGGCTGCCTTCTTCACAGCACCCTGCCTGTGGGGCCCAGTCAGGAGGCACGGGATATGGGAGGACAGACAGTATGGGGCACATGGGCTGCTGAGGGCGACACAGACTGCGGTTCATATTGGCTAGTGGCAGAGACAGAATAGGGTGGGGGCTGAATGTAAGTGGGGGTGCAGGGCCACATAGGAACAGAGGGGAGGTGGTGGTGGGACACATGGGGATGGGGGAGGAGGTGTGACTCAGTGGGGTTGCAAGGACAGATCAGGATGCGAGGTGCAGAGAGACATGGTGACAGGGGCAGATGTGCCTGACTGAATGAGAGAGGCTAGGTGGTCAGCCAGGATATGCATGGTGGAAGCTCCCTACCAATTCCTCCCTGCCCCCGAAAAAACCTGTTTCATATTTCTCCCACTCACATCCAACAACCCTCCAAGTTCAATCCAGGCTCCTTCCCAGAAATCACTTCCCTATCTCTCAGCTCCTCCATTACCCCTGACTCTCCTAAGCCTTTGCACTGCTTCTGGAGCAGGAAATGCATTTCTGTATTGTAGTTTAAATGAATTATTACTCAGAGTTCTCTATTAACATGCCTAGAAAGGAATCTATTTGTCAAAACAAACATTTCCTGATTTTTTTGTTGTTGTTTGTATTGTTACAGACATACTTGTTGAGAGGTATTGTGAAATAGATTACCAAAATAATTAGACTGCTGTGATTATATTGTGTGCTTTTGACAAATAAAATATGCAGAATTTTAAAATATTGTGTGCAGAATTTGTAATTTTTGGCTCACAATTTCCCCAGGAGTATTCATATTTGAGGTAAAATGCATTACAAGTGCGTTGAAGTTATACAAAAAACAAGTATAACAAATCTAGGAAAATCAGAGATAAATTTAAAACAAATTAATCATGTTGCAGTATGGAAATACACAGTGAGGGCACCCAAACAACCTAACTCCATCTTGTAATGATGCAGTGCAATTAATATATGATTCTGATTAAAGCATTTTAGTGTTAGAGGATCACAGATCTGATTATAAAAAGATTTTTGAAGACACAATGGAGTTTTTCATATATTTCCCCCTACACTACAAAGCTAAGATTGTTTGGTTGTCTTAACAGAACTTCTTTTACTTAAAAAAAAATCTAAAACACTTTAAAGTGTAAACATTCATTCTGAATATCCTTCATTTTACAGTACTTGAGTCTAAGGTAAGTGCAACATCCTTGTAATATCATTACTCTTAAATTCTGGATAACTACTGACAACTTAACTCTATCCTAATATAGTTTTTTGTCCGGGAATTTCCTCACGTTTACTTATACACAGGTATACTTTCATACATGAACCCTAAAACAAATCCCATGAAAATGCTGTTTTACAACATTTCTAATGAGATGTAGATATGTTATATCTACCTTCCCTCTTCGTTTTATTTTCTTTAGATTCATTGATTTTTAAGGCCAGAAGGAACCATCATTATCATCTCGTTAGATCTCCTGCATAACACCGGCTATAGGACCCACCCAATACATTCTGCATCAAGTCCAGAACTTCAGTTTGAACAACAGCATGTTATCTAGAAAGCGCTGCAGTCTTGATTTCAGAGGGCAGATTTATTTATACACCAAAAGAGGCAGAGCACCCGGACAGTTTGCATCACCAGAACAGCTGAAGTGCACTGGTAAATCTGGTCCTTGATTTGTAATGGACTTTATGGGGCTGTGATGGAGACTGCCGCTGTGTCTCAGGCTCTGGAAAGATTCTATGGCTGCATTACCAGTGTGAGCAGCAATGCTTGACAGGTTTCTCAGGGCGCTGCTTCCTCAAGTACATAGCATGCTGAAGTTGCACTGCTGAGGGGATCTAATCCAGGAGCATGCGGGGGGGGATGGTCTTGATTCAAAGCACAAAATTATTCACTGGGTGGCACGGGTTCCCCATCTCACAGACGGGGATCTGAAACAAAGCATAAGTGACTTGTCGCATGTCACACAAGGTGTCATAAACAAATAATTAAGGGTTAATGTCTCTTTTACCTGTAAAGGGTTAAGAAGCTCAGTAAACCTGGCTGAGACCTGACCAGAGGACCAATAAGGTGACAAGATACTTCCAAATCTTGGTGGAGGGAAGTCTTTTGTTTGTGCTCTTTGTTTTTGGGGGTTGTTCACTCTTGGGACTGAGAGGGACCAGACGTCAATCCAGGATCTCCAAATCTTTCTGAATCAGTCTCTCATGTTTCAAACTTGTAAGTAAGAGCCAGGCAAGGCGTGTTAGTCTTATTTTTGTTTTCTCAACTTGTGAATGTTCCTTTTTGCTGAGAGGATTTTACCTCTGTTTGCTGTAACTTTGAACCTAAGGCTAGAGGGGGTTCCTCTGGGCTATATGCATCTGATTACCCTGTAAAGTATTTTCCATCCTGATTTTACAGAGATGATTTTTACTTTTCTGTCTCTAATTAAAAGCTTTCTTTTCAAGAACCTGATTGATTTTTCCTTGTTTTAAGATCCAAGGGGATTGGATCTGCACTCACCAGGAATTGGTGGGGGAAAGGAGAGGGGAAATGGTTAAATTCTCGTTATGTTAAGATCCAAGGGGTTGGATCAGTGTTCACCAGGGACTTGGTGAAAAAGCCTCTCAAGGCTGCCCAGGGAGGGGAAGGTTTTGGGGGGACAGGAAGTGATCCAGACACTGAAATTTCTGGATGGTGGCACTGTTACCAGATCTAAGCTAGTAATTAAGGTTAGAAGTGTCCATGCAGGTCCCCACATCTGTACCCTAAAGTTCAGAGTTGGGGAGGAACCTTGACACAAGGAGACTAAGGCAGAGCCAGGAGCTGAACCCAGATTTCTTAAACACCAGTCCAGTACCTTAATAATAACACCATTCCTCCTTAATAAGACCCCATGTGCTACCTACTCACTACACAGGCTTTCTGCTGCCTGATGAGATAATACCTCAGGGTGACAGGGATAACACAGAGGATACACCCTAGCCTAAATTCTGGCTATGGTGTAAATATCACTGTTACTGGCCCTACTGCCAAAGATTGAAAGGACTCATGTTTGAAAACTGGCTCCACAACATCAATTACATCTTGAAATGTGTAACTGGGGTGGGGGGGAAGAGGAACCAGATATAAGACGACAAAGAAGCATCAGGCCGTGTAGCAGCTCACTCCCTGGCGACCGCTAGGACATCTGTTTGGGCACTCCATTCATAGACTACAATCTACGGACAACTCTGCTATTGGCCAGTAGATGGCAGTATTTGGATACCACTTTGCAAAATTTGCAATTCCAGGACAAACAGGCCAGTTGGTTTCTGAAGGTTTCTTTACTGGTCTGATGAAAGAGGGAGAAGAATAATTGAGTGAATGGGCTTCACTGATCACCATCTTTAAAAAAAACATAGTTAACTGTGAGCTCCTTAAACCCACAGCTAAGTCCTCACTCCCATGAGCAGTCTTTGTGAAAGACATGGGATTACTTATGAGAATAACTGCTCACCATGTGAGTAATAGGAGCAGGATTGGCCCTTTATCATCAAGTTGTTATAGATGGTCTTGCATTTAAATGTATGGAAATCTGCAGCCTGCTCAGCTACCCATTGATAGAGTGTCCTTGTTAAATAATGAATCCACCAATGTAACCATCTTATGCCATGTAAGCCTCAGTCTGAGCACTTGAACACCCTACAAGTGAGTAACTATAAATAGTTATTACAGGCAACAGCAGCATGAAATAGACAAGCCAAATATTTCAGAACAGCTTTCCTAGGGTTATAATGATGTGACTTCCA
Organism: Gopherus evgoodei; assembly: GCF_007399415.2. Lineage (NCBI taxonomy): Eukaryota > Metazoa > Chordata > Testudines > Testudinidae > Gopherus > Gopherus evgoodei. The sequence continues at coordinate 12,902,831 of NC_044326.1, forward strand.
GGATTTTATCTTTTTGCATATTCACACAAGTGATTTTCCCCTTTCTGAGCACTTACAAGTGTGTCGATTTCCACTGTGCACTTATCAAGCAATCACAGACTAGATCACACACACACACACACACAAAGCTGAAACCGTCCTCACCAGGTTTCAAAACCTTGGCTCCAGCCCAAGTGGGAATGTCTATGCTGCTATCTTTAGACACATGGGATCTGAGACTCGCCATTGTGGTTTTGATTTGCTTTGTTTTTTTGCAGTGGAGACATACCTCTGATTATACTCACACCATCAGCAGCATTAAAGCTCATCATACTGGATAATATGATTGTAAACTGGCCTTTCCCAGTGATACAGGCCAGTGCAAAAACCTCCTTTTTCTACACAGAGATGCATGCTTAGAGATCCCTGAAGCTATTTAGGTGCCTAATTTCTATTGAAATTAGTGGGAGTCGGGTATCAAAAAGCTTTGCATGGTGGATCTTAGGAGAACAAGTGTGTTACGGAGACCAGCCACTAAAAGGGAATAAAGTCCCAGACTCTCCTTGGGAGGGGGGGAGAAAGGAAGGAGGTACATTATCTTGCTTTCTCCAAATAAAGGGCTCACACAAGGCAATTTAGGCAACTCTGCACTGGGAGCACAGCTGAGCAGAAGTAGTTCCACCAGGAATTACCTAACGCGTCTCTGAACCTCACAGCAAGCAAGGAGAATGTAGCTGCAGCTAGGGTCCTGGAGTGGGCACTGCATACACACCGCCTTCCACTGCTGGCCTTCTCTAAGGCTGGTGCAGGGGGTGGAGATCTTGGCTCACAGCCAGTTCTTGGGTGGTTAGTGATGCTGGCTATATACATCACTTGGGTTTGTGTGGGTGCAAAGATTCCACTGCATGGAAGGGCTCCTAGCACAACCTCATCCTTGCACACCCATGGAGACACCAGCAGCATTCTCTCCCAAAGGAAGGCATTTACCGTCAGGAGAATCTGGACAGGACATCAGCCCAACTATCTCCTTGGGCAAGGACACTAGGGACATTCATGAGTATTTTCATGGCAAGGAGAATAAACAAGGTAAAGGGAGGTAAATGGATCTGAAAACTGCTGTAAAAATGGCTAAGAGATTTTAACCATTTAAATACAAGGTCACATACAAAATTCCTGGTGCCCTCCCCATAGAGCCCTTCAGCTATTCCACTGATAAAACTATTAGTGTTGCAACTTTACCTCATGAGTCACTATTACCAGGTTACAGAGACCAACACCACATAAGAGTAACAGGAAATGTCCTTAGATTTAAAACGCAGCACATTTATATGAATGGGTCATTTGCATGTTCACTCAGGAAGGATGTTCTCTGGCTGAGCTGCTGAGCATTCATAAACGGTCCTGTTTGCACTGTCTGGTGAGCTGCTCCAATTTCCCCACGGAGACCTGTCAAGATGCTCTCACAGGCCCAGCTTCTCTGGATACTAGTGCTTTGGATTCAGGGTGAGCATTACATCAACAGGGAACAGACTTCATAGGCAATAAAATACTAGTTAAGCTTAAAATAATATTGCTTACTTACTTTGCAATCTAGTGTTTCATGAATTCTTAAATGAAAAATGAATTTAAGTACCAAGCTTTAATTACTTTTAATAACATGCCAGGATTGCATGAATTTTCTTTCCATATCTAGACTCCTATGGCCAAATTGTTTTGACGAAGACTCCAGAATCTCTATCAGTGTCCCTGGACAGAGAGTCACCATCCACTGCAAAGCCAGTACCAGCATTAGCAACTACTTAGCCTGGTACCAACAGAAACCAGGACAAGCACCTAAGCTACTTATCTATGATTCTATCAACCGTTACTCAGGAACCCCAGCCCGGTTCAGTGGCAGTGGGTCTGGGACTGATTTCACTCTCACCATCAGCAGCCTTGAAGCTGAAGATGCTGGAGATTATTACTGTCATCAACGCCTCAGTTACCCTGTCACAGTGATACAGACCATTACAAAAACCTCCCTGTGAACAGAGTGTGCTCTGTGCTCATTGTTTGTCACAGCTGTGACCAAGATGGTGAATTTTATGAATTAATGCAAATAAAGAACAATGAGTGACTCCAAATACACCTGCCATTTTATACAGCACCAAACAGCCCCAAACCATCAAAGAAATACAGGGATCAGATCACTCTTCGCTGAAGCTCAGCTCCAGTGAGGTGGCAGGAGAAATACTCTACAACTGGATCCCAAGATTACTCTATCCATTAAAACTGCAGGGAGTATTTGATAGGTCTATTCTTCCACAATTCTTGTGCTAATATCCATCCCTATTATTGGAAAATTTGCCATGGGTTGTCTGAAGACCCCAAGTAGTCATGGCTCTTGTCTGGGGTCTCATTCAAATGACCGCTCCTTGCAGTGCCACCAGAGATCATGGGTTCAGTACAGGCTCAGAGGGAGGAGAGTCTCCTACTAAACCATCAACATCACTTTCTGCAGCATCTCCATTTTTCTCAGCAGTCTCCCATCCAAGTATTTACCAGACCCATCTCTGCTCTATGTTTGGCAGAAGATAGTATCTGAACCTGTATCTGCATGGTTGCAAGCGGACATACATTAACATTCTTTGTATCATCTCTCAAGGGCACAGAAGGTTTTGCAGGTGGAAAATTTCCCATTCGCCATTTTTTTTCTTCTGCATCCCTGCAGGGGGTTAAGAATCCCTCTGAGTTCCCTTCTCTTTAATCTCCTCCCTGGAGGATGCAATGTGTCAGGGACAGACTACTGTTATATCACAAACCACACCAACTATCTTGCTTCCCATCCTTTCTTTGTTTGTTTGTCACCCCAAGTGACTTTGTTTGTGATGTTCTGTACCTGGGGTGAACACGTTCATCCTCATAATATGATTGTGTGGTATCTAATGCAAAGTTTGTCACATCAAATGTCTTTGGAAGGCGCATGATGTACTGAGCATTGTTGTTATGGTAATGTTATAATAATTGTTGTCATAGTAATGTTATAGGTTATAATTACAGAACCAGTTTCTCCTCTCTTGGTTTTCACACCTCAACTACTAGAACAGGGCCTCATCCTCCCTGATTGAACTGACCTCGTTATCTCTAGCTTGCTTGCTAGCACACATATATATACCTGCCCCTGGATATTTCCATTACATGCATCTGAGGAAGTGGGTATTCACCCACGAAAGCTCATGCTCCAAAACATCTGTTAGTCTATAAGGTGCCACAGGATTCTTTGCTGCTTTTACAGATCCAGACTAACACGGCTACCCTCTGATACTGCATAAAGAGCAGAGCAGAAAACATTTAGCCAAGATTTTTTTTCCTTATAGGTAGAAAATAAATAAGAAATACAATTACAACAATGGGTTTCTATTATTGCACTTTGCAATAAAAGCTACACTTTAAAATAAAAGCCACCTTGATGATATTTTTTAATATACACACACACACACACACACACTCTCCAGGATATGCACCAGGCATTAATGCATATGTACAACATTTCCTCTATTGCTCCATTATCCAAGCTTTTGGAGCAATAGGGCTGCAATGGTCAGGTTAAGCCATATAATTAAATGATCAAGATTAAAATTCAAAATAAAAACTGTTTAAAATGCCATAAACAGCCTTTGTTGAGCATCTTTTCTAGCATCTCTCCAGCCCAAAAGACACACCAGGAACATTCTCTGTGGACTCTCAGTTACTCAAAATCTCTCCCCCACTCTGGCTCCTGCCCAAATCCCTTTGAACAATGGACACAAGTTAGAGGTGAGGTTCTGAAACACATCTCAGTACCTGGGGTTGAGTATGCCAACCAGAAACAGTGTGAGCCCAGGTGTTGCAGTGCTGTAGATCATGTAAGTTAGTTTGCTGTATTCTGACTCTCTATTAGAAAGCAGAGCCATAACTTCCCAAGGGTAAGAACTTGGCAGATGGTCTTTAATTTCCTACATAAGGAGATACTGAGCTATTCGATTATATTTTCATGGGGAAGGAGGAAGCAGGCCAGGCTGCTAAAAACCTTCTAGAATACGGATGGATGGTTTGGCTACTTATATCTAGTTGCAGCACATAAGATGTCACCTTGACCATCTTGCTACTGCATTCTTATAAACCAGACATGACCAACAGGACAGTTCAGAATCTTGCTTCTGCCATTCAAGTGAGGTGTATTTACATGACTCGTTCCTTTTGCAAATTCACACGTGAGTGACACTATCTTCCTGCCCTGCTGACTCCTATAAATGGAGCTGTTTGCACTGCACAGTGCCCTGGTTAGCACTGGGGGCTGAGAACTGTCACAATGATCTCCCACACTCAGCTTCCCTGGATATTAGTTCTTTGGATTTATGGTAAGAAAACACAATAAACCTAGCTTTAAGGAGTGACAGCTGCAGAGACAATGCAAATACAATCTATGCGTTCTGACAGATATGATATTATTTTATTTATTGCTATTTAATAACCTAATAATTAAAAATGTATTCAATATAAGACTATATTTTCTTTTTACATCTAGACTCCACTGGGCAGAAAGTGCTGACACAGACTCCAGAATCTCTATCAGTCTCTCCAGGAAAGACAAAAGCAAAGTCAGTATAAGTGTTGGCAACCGCTTAGCCTGGTACGAACAGAAATCAGGACAAGCTCCTAAGCTTCTTATCTACTATGCTATCTTGCGGCAATCTGAGGTCCCAACTCGGTTCATTGACAGTGGATCTGGGACTGATTTCACTCTCATAATCGATCAGGTTGAAGCTGATGATGCTGGAGATTATTACTGCCAACAAGGCTACATCCCTCTCACAGTGATATAGACCAATACAAAAACCTCCCTGAGCAAGGGCACAGTGCTGGGCGTTTGCACAGCTGCATGTGCAACACCAGCTTCACAGATTTCATAACAAACAAGAAACAGAGAATTAATTACACAACTCTCTGCCACTACTCCCACTGTCATTTCTAGTCTGGACACGGAGGGCGAAGAGAAAACCTAACTCCACATGGCTCTTTTAAGCAAAGGCTATTGATAGAGGGAGAGTGATCCTTTTACAACAGAAATTTCATGAGGGAGCAATGGGAAAAACACTATTTGTGGAACACCTTGATCCATGGCTGGAGCCCCCAGGAGGCAAGACAGCAATACAAACAATGACAGGACTTAAGAAATATGAGCCAGTTTTTTCCAAAACAATTATCTCCCATTTAGGCACAAAATAAATATTCCACAGAGCTCAGCAGGTTGGATGTTGAGGTCTGTTGGAAACCTGCTGACAAATATCTCAATAGGAGTGGCTGGGTGGCTCATATTTAGGTGCCTAAATGGGAGCAGAGCTTTTTTGGAAATCTGCTTCTTAGAACCTGATCCGAGGCCCAGAGATATTAACGGAGTGTTGCCACTGATGTCAATGGGTGTTAGATCCTTCAGGCACGTCCCCAAGCTGGAGCTTCCCCCACAGCTGCTGGAACTGGGGGAGCTGGGATACTGCCACACCCCCTTTCTTGGAGTGGTTCTATCATACACAGGGATTACAGTTTGGTTCAATGGCTCTCACTACCCCCACTACACAAATTGTGCCAGCGCCCCTGGCCTCCCCCAGCTCAGTGGCAGAGGGTCTGGGAGTAATTTTCCACTCACAGTAAGTGCTGTTGAAGCAGTCAGTGCTGGAGATCATTACTGTCAGCAAGGCTGGGACTGGCCACTGTCACAGTGATACAGACCAACACAATAACTTCCCCATTCTCCATGGAGTGCTTTGGGCTCACCACTGTATGTTTCACAGCCAGGTGTCCAGCCATTGCCACCTTCATGGCAAACCAAAACAGGAAGGTCACTGACTGATTCCGCAACTGAAAACAGCAACAAAGCATGACATGCTCTCAGAACAGTGTCACTGCTCAATAGGAAAAAGGGCAAAGTAAAGTCCTATAGCAGCCTGGCCTGCTGTGTGCATAGATACAGCTGTCATAGTCGGAGTCTATTCACATTAGTCATGGGGAATATTATTTATTGCAAATTTGGGATAAAATTCTCCCAGGCACAAGGCAGCATAAGCAGAATTTTCAGGGCTTAAGTGAAGCTTTAATGGTTCATAGGCCTTGGGCTGGACCAAAGCTTGGGCTGAATTTCACCCAGAGCCTGTTCATTTGTTCCTGTGCTGGCTTTTGTAAGTTATTCATTGTTCTTGAGCCTTCCAAATGATTTCTGCAGACAAGTTTTAGCCTATGGATCATACAAAACTGTTCCCCTGCACTACTTTTTTCATGGTGAGTGATCATGTGAATCATGGGATATTTTCTCTGCTTGCTGTGTAGATGGCTGTATCCTTCTAACAGGAGATTAGTGAATGACAACTGACGATCAGCCAATGAGGAATAAGGCACTTACATGAGCCAATGTTCGTGCTAAAAGTCTTATGAAACTTTCAGTATTTGCGAACATTCCCATGAATACCCAGGACCTATCCAGATTTTCACATGACCCCAGAAATTACAGCCACTCAATTTGCTGCTTTTAGACGTGACTCACAGTTTACATTATTAATTATTCTGGTTTTTACTCAGTCCTCATTCAGGCAAACGCCCATTGTCCAAAACTGACTCATAATTTAGCCCCTTAGTCTGTTATTTATATAGAACTTTATAGCCAAGTTCCTGTCCCCAGGGAACTAATCCAGGGGCTACTGTCCTGCCTGCATTATTCATTTTTATTTTTACTACATTAAAAATCCCTTTTTTATTTCACCTGCCACGGAATTTCCACCAGCCACAGAATCCAGGGTTTTGCCTCAGAATTCAGGTCGACCTTACCATGGAGTACACAGGGCTCCATGCAGATGGCTCAGGGAGGAGAAAATGAGACTCATTTATTCAAACTGACTTTTTAACTGTAAATGTCACTTTCCTTAAAGAATCTTTTCAAGCATGTTTCCTTTTACATTCAGTGAGAAATGTCTCCACAGCCCCACTATGGAGCCTGAAAACAGTCCTCAGTTAGGGCCAGATTCTGACAGCCTGGCCCACATTGAGTAGTGAGCTACTCTTTGAACAGTCCCAATGATTTTGATGGGACTGTTTGAGGAGCAGGACCCTGTTCGTGACAAGTAAATCAGAATCTGCCCTCATTGTAAATGTAATACCACAGACATCAATTCCTTCAAGCACCCAAATCCAGCTAGTGGAGCATACAGAGGGGATGTTTGCATAGCTATGGTTATTTTGCATATCCATGCATGAGTGGCATTTCCCTGTAGCTCAGAGGAGTTATAACAGCTCCGTGTCACAGATCATGGTGCGTTGAGCAGCAGCTGTTAGTCCAGAGCTCTCAAGATGAGGTCACACACTCTGCTCATCTCTGTGCTAGTTTTCTTTATGAAGGGTAAGTGCATTTGATTAGAATTGTAGAAAAATGTATAAAGAGATGGACAATAAGCTATAGAGTATTATCAGACAAAAATGAGGAATGATTTGTAAAATAGATGTCAATTCTAATTTATATGCTTCCATATGTTCTGTCTATATAAACAACAGAATTGAAATGGTTTCATATCAAATAAAATCCTGGTTGATACCCATGCTATGACAATTTAAATCCTCCCACGATCATGTACTAATACAGAAACATGGATTTATGCTTTAATCTCACATACAGATGCCAGTGGGCAGATTGTGATGACCCAGACTCCAGAATCCCTCTCAGTGTCTCCAGGAGACAGAGTCACCATCAACTGCAAAGCCAGTACAAGCATCAGCAGCAACATAGCCTGGTTCCAACAGAAATCAGGACAAGCTCCTAAGCTCCTGTTCTATGGTTCTTCCTCCCGTCCCTCTGGGGTCCCAGACCGATTCAGCGGCCGTGGCTCAGGCACTGACTACACATTCACAATCAGCAGGGTTGAAGCTGATGATGGTGGAGATTATTACTGTCAGCAGTATAGCAGCTTCCCTCTCACACAGTGATATAGACCAATACAAAAACCTCCCTGTTCTGTTTAGTTTTAGACTCTCACTCAATGTTTCAGCTGCTTCCTGTGCAGCATCCTTACAGCATTGCCTCTGTTGCCCTGCAGTGGGGTAGCTGAGTGAGTCAGAGACTTTGGTCACCTTCCTCCACACTCAAGAACTCCCAGTCCTTTCAAGAGCTCACACCAGGGGTCCAGCATTCTTTACTCACCAATTGCTCCCCAACCTCTAACATGGATTTGCTGTTCTGAGTTGTATCCAACTTCCTACTGACAGCAGGTTACAATCCAAGCAACTGTCTACAGAGCTGATGAAATGGACGGAGAACTACACCCCGGCTTTGTAAAGCAGCCACACTGGAAAACTGCAACAGTCTAATCCAAACAAACTGTGTTCAGAGTAAAAGCCACTATCTGATCCAGCCTCTTCAGTTCAGTTAGTTGTGCTCATTAAAACACGTTTGGTATATGGAATCATCCAAATATCTGTTACTCCTGCACTGGCATCATACTAGTGGACTAGAGTCCAACAATTCAGAGAAGTGAGCTAGAACCTCAGTTCTTTTTTGAGTTCTACATAAAAGTGCAGCACATTTGATACAATTGATATAAAAATATTAAAGCAGTGCAGGGAAGTAAGATGGACTGTTTCCTAAGGGCCAGAACAAACATTTGATTCCAGAATTGAGTCCATATACTTTCAAACATTCTGGTATGTCCATAAAGTGAGCATTGCAGAGAGAGCTGCAGGGAAAACAAGGAGAGAAAATTGAAAGGAGGGAGACCAGGAAGGTCAGGTTTAAATTGCACACAGGCTGTAGAGACAGAGCAGCTGATTTAAAGACTCCACAGAAGTGACATTCTAATCTGAACGTACCAGGTGGTTTACTGTCCAGATCCCCAGCTGGTGCAAATCAGCAAAGCTCTGCTGAGTGCAGTGGACTTTCACTGACCTAAATCAATGGGTCTGGCGCTGTGTATTCATGAACAGTGACTCTGTTTGGAGCATCCTTTCCCTCCAGCATCTGAAGGTCTCTCACCAGTCAAACACAGAGGAACCCAATAACCCAGTTCACAAAATGTCTAGCTGTAACAATATTCCAGAAGTTATGATTTCTTTTAGATGACTTTTCTTGTAAACCCCACTAAAGAAGTTGCAGGCAATCTTCACACTGAGCAAGCCTGCAGAAGCAGCAAAAAACCCATTTTCCACAGCTGTGTGTGTGATTCATTCCACAGAGTGGGGAGACCCAATCATATTATTTTTCAAAAATTAAGCAAACATCTGGCTCAGGGAACGTGTTGTTGATCTCATCTCATACAGACATCACCCAAATAATCCCTGCTCCATGGCCAGCACCACCATGTCAGGTAAGAACACTTGTCATTGTGGTGATATCTGATTATGGGCTGTTCAGGAATCCAGGAGATCCCCAAAATGGGATCTCAGGGAGCTGGCATGGTCTAGTGGTTAATGTAAGAAGTGAGTGTCAGGAGAATTGGAATCTAACCTCAGCCTGGTCTCTAACTCACTCACTAACCTTGGCCAAAACACAACTTCTACAGGCCTGGGTTTTCCATCTATCAAAAAAACAGATATATACATTTTCCTCCCTTGTTAGAAGACTTGATTACCTGAAGTTTTTAAAGCATTTTTGAATTTTAGTTCACGGTGCAAGGGATCATTAAATGAAATACAACTTTTTCTTTTCTTTTCTTTCTTCTTATGTATGAAATCATAACAATAACAACAACAACATACTTCAACCCATTAATGAAGATATTCTACAGAGTTTACTGCCCTGGAGCTAACCGTATCCATCACTATCACCATTCAAAATTGAATTGGACAGAGCACTGGAGACCATGCAAAGACATAGAACAGGCTAAAATTCCTACTGGGGCTGCTAACAGGGCTGGGGGGCAGGAGCTGAATATTTTGATGTGTACAGTGACTTTAATAACATGTACACGTTAATGAATGAACTTGGCTGTTTGGAGGAGCCATCTGATTAGAGACATGCCAAGCTACATCTAAAAGGACTTCTATGTCCTTTCTCAGGATGGTGGTGTAATTTTTCTGGACTGTCAATGGCGGTGCTTCTCTTAAAGCAGCCACCCATGGGAGGGGATGATCTAAGAAAAGGAACATTTCCAGACTCTAGCTTGGCCTCTTTGCTTTTTCACACCCCAGTCCCATTTTCTCACTGCTCTGAGCAGGGATTATAAATCTACCAGGTTGCATTTTACATTTCACTGCAGGGCTCTGAGCTTCTTGTCACCCAGAAGAGTCAAGATGATTTCACACACATGGCTTTTCTCAATGATGTTTTTTTTTCCCCCTGGGTTCAGGGTAAGAACAAACAAAAAGATGAAGTTTTAGAAAACTTTGGTGGTTTATCTGGTATGGAACACAATTCCTAGTATGTTTAAATCCTAATACATTTAATCATGTGAAATGTACATTTTAAAAATGTTGTGGCATCCACAGAATTTTCTTTCTGTTTCTAGACACCAGTGCAGAGATTGTGATGACTGAGATTCTGATGACAGTCTCCAGCACCCCTACCAGTCAGTGTAGGAGAAAGCATTTCTATCAGTTCTGCGCCCATTCGGGGATTATCCATGACATAGGCTGGTGTCATAAACAGATAGCTAAGGGTTAATGTCTCTTCCACCTATAAAGGGTTAACAAACAGCGACCTGCAAACACCTGACCAGAGGACCAATCAGGAGACAAGATACTTTCAAATCTCGTGGAGGGAAGCCTTTGTTTGTGGGTTTGGGGTTTGGCTTTGTTCTCTCTGGGTCCTGGATGGGGCTAGAGGTGCAACCAGGTTTCTGCCAATCTCCCTGCTACAGTCTCTTATCTATTCAGAATTGTGAGTAAGAAAAGGCGGTCATAGTCTTTTAATTTGTTTTTTTCCATTTGCATATGTGTACTTGCTGGAAGTAGCTTAAATTGTGTTTCTGCTGGAGAAAGTTTCTTTCTATTGTTTATAAGTTGAAAGACCCTGTAACTGTTTACCATCTAAACTGCAGAGATAAACCTTTTACTTTTTTTCTTTTTTATTAAAAGTTTTGCTTTTAAGACCTGTTGATTTTTCTCTCCTAGTTAAGGCTCTAAGGAAGTGAGTCTGTATATACCAGGGAATTGGTGGGGAGAAGGGAAGGATAAATTTCCTCTTTGTGTTAGAGTCAGGCAGCTTGAATCTGTATTGCCTCTGGGTGAGGGGGAGAGAGAAACTTGATCTCTCTGTGTTGTGTTTCAAGGAATTGATTCACGGTATCTCCTGTACCCAGGCAGGAAAGATCTGGGAGGAGGTAAAGAGGTGGGAGGGAATGGTTTATTTCCCTTTGTTGTGAGACTCACGGAATCTGGGTCTTGGGGTCCCCTGGGAAGGTTTTGGGGGGACCAGAGAGTATCAGGCCCTAAAAATTCCTGATTGGAGGCAGCGCTACAGAATCTAAGCTGATAATTAAGCTTAGAGGACTTTATGCTAGTACCCATATCCTGGATGCTAAGGTCCAGGTTTGGGAATTATACGATGACAGCTGGTACCATCAGAAATCTGGGAAAGCTCCAAAACCCATTATATAAGAAGCTTCTTCTCAGCCTAATGGTGTTTCAGCCTGGTTCAGTGGCAGTGAATCTGGCACTGATTTCACATTCACCATCAGCAGTGTTGAGACTAAAGATGATGGTGATTATTACTGTCGGAAGTATAACTGCTATCGTCTCACAGCAATACAGGCTAGTACAAACACCTCCCCATGCTGTGCAGGGTGGTTTGCTCCAGCCAGCTGTTCTACACTCATTCTGTATAGGCCTCTCTACACTCGGAGGGCCCCTGTAGCTGTTGTATCATATTCCCGGTTCAATTCTGTATGTGCAAGAAATAAAGCAACTTCTATCATTCCTTTAGTTTTGCAGCCCATTTCTGCTGGTTATGTATATTCCCCCATATCTATGATGTTCCCATTCAAATGTCAGTACTGATTGGTTTGCTTATATTTAAAAAGATTTACACACAATCAAGATTTACATACAAATCAACTAGATTATATTGGAAATTATTAGAGCCATTATAATGCTACCTCATCTTGCTGAATCAGCCAATCTGAGGTTAGAAAGGTGATGCAGTTACTGACACACCCCTGTTCAATGGGGCTCACATCATCTCACCCCTCCTACCCTGTCAGCTCTGCCGTTGAAATGAGGGGACAAGGCTGGGCCAGGCTGAATGTGAAGTGCTCTTCAAAGAGGCTCCCCTCTGGCTCTTCTAACACAGATTCCTCTTTCCTCTCAGAAGGGCTTCTGCTGTGACAGAGGCCTCACACACAAACACAAAAGGAGCGTACAAGGGTTAGGGCAAGATAGCTCCAGACACGTCCAGCCCCAAATTAAGAGACCTCATTGGAAAACAACGGGGCCTCGGTTAGACTCCCAAATTGCACATGTGTGCTTGTATCAACACATGGAAGCATAAATTCCCCTTTCCATGAGCCTAAATCCAAATCAAGCATCAGCCTGTGGCATTTGGACCAACACAGCTCTGTGGTGGAAAATTGGCCCCACAGTATCAATTGCATATTGAAATGTATAACTAGAGAATTAAAAGAGGAAACAGGCATCACTATAAAGATGACCGTACAATACAGCACTCTCCGTGGGCATGCACTAATATTTGCTTGGGTCGTCCTTTGATGGATTAAACTGTGAGGAATTCTGACACCAGTGAATAGATGGCACTAGAAAGACGGGACTGCTGACCAGAGATTTCAGTCAATCAATAGGCTAGAGTTAGTCTGACATTAACTCAGCAGGATAATATTAAATTAATGGTGTCTGGTAAGAAAAGAAGCTGCTCCCGAAGCATTTGGGGTTGGAACAGTGTGATTTTCTCTCTTTCCTAAGAACTAGTCCAGTTCCTCTTTTGCAGTAATGTCCATGGCACTGATGCTGTGAGGGATTCAAACTTCATAGCAAGAGAGAGAGCACATTTTTCTTGTCTCTGGCCAAGATGAATGGACCTTCTTCAAGGTCTGTTCTCTCTTCTGTTAGTGAAAAAAAATGTGGGTCAGGAAAGGGCCCTTATGGCCAGTCTTTGGGGATCCCTGTCCCACACACCCTGGTCAGCAACACCCTCAGTGTCACTAATTATTTTCATTATGTAACTGACAACAAACAAATCACACAATTTTCAGTGAAAACTCGGATCCCATATTGACGAGACATAGCTCCCCTTGTGGCATGCACGTAATTTTCCCTTTAAATAATCAATGAGGGTTGTCGGTTGCCTGAATCAAAGCAGAGAGCTAAATCCCAGCCCCTGCATCAACTCATTTTCTGTAGGGATTTCCTTACAACTGAACCCACTCAGCACAGCTGCAGACTCACACACCCACTCACACTAAATAAGTCCACACTATTCCCAGAATAGGGAGATCTTAGTCTAACAGAGCAATTTCAGAAGTGAATATACCATCCGATGGGACAACAGCTGTGGAGCTGCGTAACAGCCTAGGCAGGACCTGTGATAGAATCACTGTCACTGGATCTCAGGATAGCTGTGCCATATCGCTACAACATCTCTGCCTAACAATGAAAAGGTAGGAGCCTGGGAGGCACTTATAGGGCAAGGATTATTTGGTGAAGCCAGGTAAGCTCTGTAGGTACTTGACCACAAAGCAGGATCCCCTGCTATTAATGTTTGTCGGCAGTATGTGATGCACAAGGCAGGCAGAACTGTAGGAGAGAGACCTTTGTTAAACATGCAGAGGCTACTAGTTTGTCCCTTAGCGGCCTAGCCTCTGTTTGCTTTCCCAAACGCCTGATCTCACTAAAAAGCCCGTCTCCAATTCCTGTCATCATACAACAATTAGGAACTTTGCTAAACATATATAGGTGAGGAAACCACCACACAGCAGAGAAGTGAGCACCTGGCTCATATCACATCCGGTGAACCTGGTCTCTCCTTGTCAAACTCCAGTCCTTGTGCCATGGCCAGCCCCGCCATGTCGGGTGGCCACAGGGCACATTTTGTGGCTCTCTACCCATGTGCTGTCTCAGAGTCAGCCATTACACATTAGTAATTAAGAGTCTCCCTAGAGCTCCCAAGAGTCCACAAATGGAAACCCAGAAGAGGAGCATATCATATGGCTAATGGAACAACTGTGAGTCACAAGAACTGGGTTCTAATCCTGACTCTGCTACTGGCTGATCGTGGGTGGGCCACTAAACCTCTGTGCCTCACACACTTTCTCATCTGCGTAATACAGATACTAGTAATTCCACACTGACCCTTGGGTAGAAGAGGAAAGATATTCATCGACAGAGATTACATTTTTAAAGCAAAAGATAGGAGAAGAGGGATTGTCAAATCCAAATTGACTAGCACCAAGGCTATTCAATCCATACTGGATCGAATGTGAATGCATCTGGTATAGAGCCTGATTATCAGAGGGCGGCTATGATAGAGGTCTATAAAATCATGACTGGTGTGGAGAAAGTGAATAGGGAAGTGTTATTTACCCCCTTCACGTAACACAAGAACCAGGGTCACCCCAAAGAAATGAATAGGCAGCAGGTTTAAAACAAACACAAGGAAGTACTTCATCACACAACACACAGCCAACCTGTGGAACTCATTGCTAGAGTCAAAACTGTAACTGAGTTAAAAATAGAATTAGCCAAGTTTCTGGAGGATAGGTTCAACAACCGTTATTAGCCAAGATGGTCAGGGATGCAACTCCATGCTCTGGGTGTCCCGAAACCTCTGACTGCCAGATGCTGGGACTGGATGACAGCAGATAGATAACTTGATAATTGATCTGTTCTGTTCAAAGCCACTGAAGCATCTGGCATTGGTCACTGTCAGAAGACAACATACTGGGCTGGACGGACGGTTGGTCTGACCCCATATGTTCGTTCTTATGTAGGTGTTCACTAGTACATCTGTAAATGAGGCGCAAGCAAGTGCTCTCTGCCTAACAGACATACCATGGAGATGATGTTGTGGAGAATACTCTGATGGGAAGGCCAGACATTTGGGAATCACTGCTTTGTCTAAGGAGGACAAGGTGCCTTTCAAGGGCTTGAAATCAGTGACATCCAGAGTGTGTTCAGATGACTAGGGCTGAAATGAAGGCTCATCTTAAGACACTGGTGGCACATCCAGAGTGAATATTTAGGGGAGACATGTCAGATCTGCTCAAATATATGTAAGATCTGCAAAGACATCTGTATATATAGCATCTGAATCTAAGATAACACAATATAATTGTAAAATAGAAGAGCAGCAGAAAATAAGCCAAATATGAGCATTTCACATCTCTAGAATGAAACTAAAAGTGCAGTAAATTTGCATGCATTTTGCATAGGGATGAGGTGTCCTCACTGCTCTGCTGAACACATATAAACGTTTCATTTTCCACTGTTCTCTTATGAACAAGCTTTTCCAACGACGGTCAGGCAAGATGATCGCACGCACGCTCCTTCTCTGGTTGCTGGTTCTCTGGATTCAGGATAAGAAATCAATAAATACAAAATGTAAAACGTCACACATCAGTGTGACAGAAGATAAGAAATGTTGCCATTCAGACTTATTTAATTAATATTCTAGTGTTGTATTTAGTATACATTCACACTGGAGAATTCCGACTGTGTTTCAGCATTTGAACACTTGTCATATCCAGCATTGTATTACTGTTCATTTCCTTCCCACCTTTTCTCTTTATCCAGACTCCTCTGGGCAAATTGTGATGACTCAGTCTCCGGAATCTCTGGCAGTGCCAGTGGGAGGGAGAGTCTCTATCAACTGCAAAGCCAGTACAAGCATTTGGAGTAACATAAACTGGTACCAACAGAAACCTGGACAAGCTCAAAACTTCTTATCTATGGCGCTAGCAACCTCCAGTCTGGGGTCCCAGCCCGGTTCAGTGGTAGTGGATCTGGCACTGATTACACATCCACAATCAGCAGCGTAGAAGCTGAAGATGCTGGAGATTATTACTGCCAGCAGAGTTACAGCTACCCTCTCACAGTGATACAGACCAATACAAAAACTTCCTTGCACCACGAATTGCAGTTACTGCTTCCTACAGATACAAACTGTGTAGGTTTTCATATATTCTGTCAAAATGCAAAAGAAGAGGGTAACATTTTCCATCTGTGAACATACAGTAGAAAAGAGAACACTGAAAGAGCTGAAGTGTTTCAATAATAACATAGATACTAGAACATACACAGAGGCCTGAGGCTCACTGCAGTTTTCTCTGCTTTATTCTCAATCTTGAATCCAGTGCACCGGACACACGCACTTGTTTTCAATACAAATCATTCCAAACAGCTGTTAAACATTCTAGGCTGAAAGACAGAAAGTGTATGTTGCATAAGAAACTGACTTAATTGCGTTACAGAGAGCTGATCAGAAAGAGGAATTCCCATATTGTGAGAAATTCCAAATTTAGGGAAAATGAAGAGGGCTTATTGTGAATTAGTATGACAATTTGACATTTCAAAATTTCCCGTGATATGAAGATTTTCAAAAGCAACGTTCATTTTGATTTAAACTTAATCTACTTGACCTTTATGCTATAAATATAAAATTAATATGTCAAAATGATTACAAAACTAAATACTTCAACCGCATTCAAATGAAATGATTAAATGAATCACTGTGATGATTTTCCCCTGAACATTTCAACATAATTGATGTCTTCCAGAGGATGTTTAGATTTTGTCAAATCCACATTTTCTGAAGTAAAGCTGTCCAATCAAAAAAATTTCAACCTGCTCTATTTTTATAAATACATTCCTAAAATGGCCTGGGTATCTCCTTTCATTGGAATAGAACTTCAGCAAAATTCCACTAGGAAAGTCTCAGTCATTATTAATCTAGGAAAATTGTACTAACTTAGGAATTTGTAAATGGCTGTGTTAGATTCAGTGCCTGTTTGCAGAGTATCCAGATTTTGAAAGGTCTGTGTGGGAGCAAATCCCAAAATGTGCACGAATCCTGAGACATAAGCAGTTAATAGGCACACACAGGATTTTCAACAGGGTTGGGGTGGGGCAGAGGCTGGTTGTGAACGCACAAGAGAAGCTCTGTGCCCAAATGGACAGGGCAGGGGGGTGGCCACACAGCTGAGTGCTCACCATCTGTTCCAGAATAGCATGGAGTTCCAGGATAGCATGGAGTGCATGGGTCTGGCTAGTACAAGCCTGCAGGAGCTGATGGCGGAAGTGTTCAATCAGCTTCCTGGGGGCTGCTAGGCTGGCCACACCCACCCAAAAGAGGCAGCAGCTGGTAGGGTGGGGTAAACAAGGCTGAAGGGAGAGAGGTCTGGAGGTTC
Organism: Gopherus evgoodei; assembly: GCF_007399415.2. Lineage (NCBI taxonomy): Eukaryota > Metazoa > Chordata > Testudines > Testudinidae > Gopherus > Gopherus evgoodei. The sequence goes on from NC_044326.1 coordinate 12,920,155, forward strand.
CCCTGCTATAGTCACACAAGCCCCTGCGGCTCTCAGGCTTGGGCACCTTCCAGGTGATAGAGGTCAAGGGAATGGGGCACTGACACAATGGGCAGTGATGGAGCCTGGCACACTGATGCCACTCTGCAACTTTTCAGTGCTGCGCATACACCCAATATCCTGAGCATGCTCGGACCTTGGGTGAGCTCTTCCCAGACCTCATTTTCATTCTTCCTGTGTGCATCCTTCAAGCCTTCTAGATAAGCCGTCATTCTGGAGATGCAAAATGCATGCAGCCACCAGTGCCGCTGCAGAGACACACGGAGCCCCAGTAGTACTGCTTCCTTAGAAACCTGGCCCTTAAATGAAAGGAAAAAGTGTCATAAAATGAATTCAAACAAACTCAGCTGATTAGATTTAAACCCCCCACATAATGACTGGATGATTTTAGCTCCTCTTTCTTGTGTTTCAGTCTGCAGTCTGCTCGGTTACTCTTCATTAATCAAATAGCTGTTCTTACCCCCTCTGCTTGTAAAGCTAACTCTGGCTGTTTTACCATGGGAACCATGCAAATATGTTATAGTTAATACAGCCAATGACAGACTGAAACCTTCAATCCGACAGCTCTGGTATTAACATCTGGTCATTTACATAATTGGGCTCTTTTTGCATATTCACACATGGCTGATGGTCCCTCACTGAGCTGCTGAACACATAAATGGTTCCATTTCCACCACATGCTTCACTGACAAACATTTCCAACCACACAGAAGCAAGATGATCTCAAAGACTCCCCTTCTCTGGCTGCTGCTTTTATGGATTCAGGGTAAGAAACAAACAATGTTCAAAGAGTTAATAAAGAATGAGACAAACCATCCAAAATGGCAGTGGTTTGTCTGTTGAAATACTAGTTCCTGGGGTATTTTTCTAGTCACTTCCACTCTTGAGTTTACAGGCCCTTTTAATGTCTCACTTACTCAACCCTGCCAATTTTTATCTCTCTCTCCAGATTCCAGTGGACAGATTGTCTTGACTCAGACTCCAGAATCTTTCTCAGTGTCTGTAGGAGAGATCGTCACTATCAAATGCAAAGCCAGCACAAGCATAGCAACAACATCGCTGGTACCAACAGAAACCTGGACAGGCTCCCCAGCTTCTTATCTATTATGCCAGCAGCCGTCCCACAGCATCCCAGACCGATTCACTGGCAGTGGATCGGGCACTGATTCACCTTCACAATCAGCAGGGTTGAAGCTGATGATGCTGGAGATTATTACTGTCAGAAGCATTACAGTACCCCTCTCACACAGTGATACAGACCAATACAAAAACCTCCCTGCCTCTATGAAATGTGCAGTGTAATAGACACTAGTACACCACAGTCAAGTAGTACCACAGTTAGTTTTCAGATGTTCTGCCAAAAGACAACTAGACAACTCTCATAAACAGATAGCTAAGGGTTAATGTCTCTTTCACCTATAAAAGGGTTAACACCGGTAACTTGAAACACCTGACCAGAGGACCAATCAGGAAACAAGAATTTTTCAAACCTGGGTGGAGGGAAGTTTGGGTGTGAGTCCTTTGTTCTTGGTCTGCCCTTTTCTCGTCTCAGAGAGCGAACTTTCTATCTCCTGGCTTTCTAATCTTCTGTTTCCAAGTTGTAAGTACAAGGATAGTAAGACAATAGGTTTATATTGTTTTCTTTTATATTTACATGTGTGCAGTTGCTGGAATGTGTTAAATTGTATTCTTTTTGGATAAGGCTTTTTTTCCTTTAAGCAATTGACCCTGTATATTGTCACCTTAATACAGAGACTATTTTTAATGTCTTTTTCTTTCTTTTTTATATAAAGCTTTCTTTTTAAGACCTGTTGCAGTTTTTCTTTAGTGGGGACTCCAGGGAATTGAGTCTGCAGCTCATCAGGGAATTGGTGGGAGGAAGAAGTCAGGGGGAAAATCTCTTTGTGTTAGATTTACTAAGCCTGAATTTGCATACCCTCTGGATGAGGGGGAAGAGAGATTAGATCTCTCGGTAATTGTGTTTCCAGGACTGGAAGCAGGGAATCTCCTAGGGTCGTCCAGGGAGGGGAGCTTGGGAGGAAGTAACAAGGAAACAAGAGGAGGGGGTTATTTCCCTTTGTTGTAAGACTCAAGGCATCTGAGTCTGGGGGTCCCCCAGGGAAGGTTTTGGGGAGACCACAGTGAGCTAGGCACTGTATAATTCCTAGCTGGTGGCAGCGATACCAGGTCCAAGCTGGTAACTAAGCTTGGAGGTTTTCATGCTAACACCCATATTTTGGACACTAAGGTCCAGATCTGGGAAGAAATGTTATGACAACAACTAGAAGGAAAGCTTCTCATATCCACTTACATAATCTAAAACTCTAGCACTGTACTGCCATCCTGAGAGCTTAGCTATGCAGGGAAGTTGGTTATAGCAAGAGCTGAGAGTCATTGGTGAAATCTCACATTGGTATTTCTAATTAGTTCCATCGTTTTTAGAAATCCAAACTTCTTTGTGAATTTTCTGGATTTATGATGCTTGAAATTCAGGTAATGGCAACATCCTTGTAATGGATTTTATCTTAAATTTCCAATATATACTCTCCACATTAGCATCATCTTACTTTTTTAATATTTATAAAAACAAACATAGAAATTCCCAGACAATAACTACGTTAAAATGGGTTGTTGAGAACATTAACTCTAAGAGTAACAACATTACAAGGATGTTGTACTTATCCCAGAAATAAGAATTGGAAAACCAAGGAAATTCAGAATGAATTTAACTTATACTTTAAAAAATATCCTAAACACTTAAAGTAAAAAAAAAAATATTGCTAAGGTACCCAAACAACCTCCACACTCTCTCTCTCTCTCTCTCACACACCACACACACACACACACACACACACACACACACACACACACAAACACTCTCTCTCTCTGTAAAAGTGTCACACATGAGCACTACCACAAACCCAAAGAGAATGCCACTGTACAACAGTACTAATGATATGCAGATAGGTAATATCTACCTTATGTCTTCATTTTATGTTATTGAAAATAATAGATTTTTTTAAGACCAGAAGGGATCATCGTGATGATCTCGTCTGATCTCCTGAATAACACCGGCTATAGAATCTACCTATATGTTCTTTTACTGTACACCAAAGAAGGCAGAAAACACCAGCCAGTTTGCATCACCAGAGCAGCCAAACATCCTGGTAAACCTAGCCCTTGATTGTAACTGACATTGGTTCAGGAAGCTGTTAGTGAGTCGGGGGCTGTATGAAAGAGCAGAGAGAGCCCAATTTCTGCAGTTTCACCATCCGTGCTCTCAGAGATTTCATGGCTGCATACCAGCATGAGCAGCAGTGCTTGACAGGCTCCCCATGGTGCTGCTTCCTCAACTATATTGCGCAATGAAGTTGCACTCCCGGGGGACCTAATCCAAGAGTGCCAGGGAACGTCTGTATGATGGGTAGGGCCCTACCAAATTCACGGTCCATTTTGGTCAATTTCGTGGTCATGGATTTTAAAAATGTAAATATTATGATTTTGGCTATTTACATCTGGAATTTCACAGTGCTGTAATTGTAGGAGTCCTGACCCAAAATGAGGTTGTCATAAAGTTAGTGTAGGGGGGTTGCAAAACTTCTACCCTTACTTCTTCTCTGCTACTGGCAGCAGTGCTGCCTTCAGAGTTAGGCAGCTGGAGAGTGGCAGCACAGAATTATGGGATGGTATTGCCACCCCTACTTCTGTGTTGCTGCCTGCAGAGCTGGGCCGTCGGCCAGCAGCCGCCACTCTCTGACTGCCCAGCTCTGAAGGCAACAGTACAGAAGTAAGAGTGTCATGGTATGGTATTGCCACCCTTACTTCTGCACTGCTGCTGGTGGGGCACTGCGTTCAGAGCTGGGTGCCTGGCCAACAACTGCCACTCTCTCACCGCCCAGCTCTGAAGGCAGCGCAGAAGTAAGGGTGGCAATACCGTGACGACCCTACAATAACCTGGGAAACCCCGTGTCATAACATTTTTTCCCAGATCTGGACCTTAGCGTCCAAATATGGGTGTTAGCATGAAAACCTCCAAGCTTAGTTACAAGCTTGGACCTGGTATCGCTGGCACCAGCTAAGAATTATATAGTGCCTAGCTCACTGTGGTCTCCCAAAACCTTCCCTGGGGACCCCCAGACTCAGATGCCTTGAGTCTTACAACAAAGGGAAATAACCCCCCCCGTGTTTCCTTGTTACTTCCTCCCAGGCTCCCCTCCCTGGACGACCCTTGGAGATTCCCTGCTCCCAGTCCTGGAAACACAAGTACCGAGAGATCTAACCTCTCCCCCTCACCCACAGGGTATGCAAAGTCAGGCTTAGTAAATCTAACACAAAGAGATTTTCCCCTTGACTTTTTCCTTCCACCAATTCCCTGGTGAGCTGCAGACTCAATTCCCTGGAGTCCCCACTAAAGAAAAACTCCAACAGGTCTTAAAAAGAAAGCTTTATATAAAAAAAGAAAGAAAAAGACATTAAAATAGTCTCTGTAATAAGATGACAATATACAGGGTCAATTGCTTAAAGGAAAAAAAATGAATAAACAGCCTTATCCAAAAGAATACAATTCCAGCAACTACACACATGTAAATACAAAGAAAACAATATAAACCTATTGTCTTACTATCCTTGTACTTACAACTTGGAAACAGAAGATTAGAAAGGCAGGAGGTAGAAAATCACTCTCAGAGCCGAGAGGGTCAGACCCAAGACAAAGAACAAAGAACTCACACCCAAAACTTCCCTCCACCCAAATTTGAAAAAGTTTTGTTTCCTGATTGGTCCTCTGGTCAGGTGTTTCAGGTTACTGGTGTTAACCCTTTTATAGGTGAAAGAGACATTAACCCTTAGCTATCTGTTATGACACGCCCCCCAAATCACAGACAGTGGGAAACGTCACTGGCGGTGATTTCTTCCTAGAACTTTTCAAGAAACAGATGAATACAACACATACACCTTTACATATACTACTAAGTATGTAAACTACAAGACTTTTACATATGACGGACAATCTTTTAACCGGTGTATTGTGGGAAACTCTCAAGAGAAAGTGCATCAGCTACTTTGTTAGAAGCTCCTGAGATGTGCTGAATTTGAAAATCAAAATTTTGGAGAGCTAAACTCCAATGAAGAAGTTTCTTGTTGTTCCCCTTGGCAGTATGAAGCCACTTTAGCGCAGCATGGTCAGTTTGTAGCTGGAACCGCCATCCCCAAACATATGGGCGTAGCTTTTTGAGGGCGTACACAATGGCAGCATTCCTTTTCATTTACTGACCAGTGACTTTCCTTTTAGACAGTTTCTCACTGGAAACCACGACAGGATGGAAGTTGTGATCCGTTGCTTCCTGCATGAGAACTGCTCCTATACCATGCTCAGATGCATTTGTGGCTACTAGGAATGGCTTGTCAAAGTCCGGGGCCATTAGCAGGGGTCAGACATGAGCGTTGCCTTAAGTTGGGTAAAGGCCTTTTGACACTCATCAGTCCACTTATCTGCATTTGACTGGGTGGTTTTGGTCAGGTCAGTCAGTGGGGCAGCGATTTGGCTGTAGTGTGGTACAAATCGCCTGTAGTACCCGGCCAAGCCTAAAAAGGATGGAACCTGTTTCTTTGACTTTGGGACAGGCCACTTTTGGATAGCATCCACCTTGGCCTGTAGGGGATTTATGGTTCCTCGACCCACCTGGTGTCCCAGGTAAGTTACTCTGTTTTGGCCTATTTGACACTTTTTGGCCTTAACAGTTAGTCCGGCCTGCCTGATGCACTCAAAGACCTTTTCCAGATGTTCTAGGTGTTCGGGCCAGGAGTCAGAAAAGATGGCCACATCATCGAGGTAGGCAACTGCATATTCGCCCAGTTCTGCTAGTAGACCATCTACCAGCCTCTGAAAGGTGGCGGGTGCATTTCGAAGCCCGAAAGGAAGGACAATTAAATTCATATACCCCCGCACTGGTGACGAATGCTGACCTTTCCTTGGCAGGTTCATCTAGCGGTACTTGCCAGTACCCCTTGGTTAAGTCTATTGTAGAGATGAACTGGGCACATCCCAACTTCTGAAATAGCTCATCAGTGCGTGGCATTGGATAGTTGTCCGGACGAGTTACCGCATTTAGCTTACGGTAGTCCATGCAAAAGCGTATTTCCCCATCTGGTTTGGGTACCAGAACCACTGGAGATGCCCATGCACTGGTAGATGAGCGGATTATACCCATCTGTAGCATGTTCTGGATCTTCCGTTCTATAGCAGCTTGGGCGTGAGGAGACACCCGGTAGGGTGGGGTTCTAATTGGGTGAGCATTACCTGTGTCAATTGAGTGGTATGCCCGTTCAGTCCATCCTGGGGTGGCTGAGAACAATGGAGCGAAGCTAGTGCACAGCTCCTTGATTTGTTGCCGCTGCAGAGGTTCCAGGGTTGTGGAGAGGTTCACCTCTTCCACGCCACCGTCTTTTTTCCCTTCATAGTAGTCACCTTCAGGCCACTCAGCATCATCTCCTTGGACTGTAAACTGACAAACCTGTAAGTCTCTGGAATAGAAAGGCTTGAGAGAATTAACATGGTACACTCTGGGCTTTAGGGAGGAATTGGGAAATGCTATGAGATAGTTCACAGTTCCCAGGCGCTCTTGGACCGTGAATGGCCCTTCCCATGATGCTTCCATCTTATGGGCTTGTTGCACCTTCAAGACCATAACCTGGTCTCCTACCTTCAAGGAACGTTCTCTGGTATGTTTGTCATACCAGGCCTTTTGCTCTTCCTGAGCATCCTTTAGGTTTTCTTTAGCAAGGGCTAAAGAGTGTCGGAGGGTGTTTTATAGGTTGCTTACAAAGTCCAGAATGTTAGTCCCTGAAGAAGGGGTAAACCCCTCCCATTGCTACTTCACCAACTGTAATGGCCCCTTAACCTCGTGGCCATACACAAGTTCAAATCGTGAAAACCCTAACCTGGGATGTGGTACAGCCCTGTAGGCAAAAAGCAGCTGCTGCAACACTAGGTCCCAATTATTGGAGTGTTCGTTGACAAATTTACATATCATGGCCCCCAAAGTTCCATTAAAACTTTCCACCAAGCCATTGGTTTGATGGTGGTACGGGGTGGCAACCAAGTGGTTCACCCCATGAGTTTCCCACAGTTTTTGCATGGTCCCTGCCAGGAAATTAGATCCTGAATCTGTAAGGATGTCGGAGGGCCAACCTACCCTGGCAAAAATGTCTGTTAGGGCCTGACACACAGCGTTAGCCCTGGTGTTGCCTAGAGCTACTGCTTCCGGCCATCGGGTAGCAAAGTCCACGAAAGTCAGTACGTACTGCTTTCCTCTGGGTGTCTTTTTTGGGAAAGGACTCAGAATATTCACAGGTACTCGCTGAAATGGGACCTCAATTATGAGGAGTGGCTGGAGAGGGGCCTTGACCTGGTCTTGGGGTTTTCCCACTCTTTGGCATACCTCACAAGACCGAACATACTTGGCAATGTCCTTGCCCATCCCCTCCCAGTGGAAGGACTTCCCCAACCGGTCCTTGGTTCTGTTCACCCCAGCATGGCCACTGGGATGATCATGGGCTAAGCTAAGAGCTTCCCCCGGTACTTAGTTGGAACCACCAACTGTTTTTGCGGCTGCCATTCTTCCCGGTGTCCACCAGAAAGAATCTCCTTGTATAAAAGTCCTTGGTCTATAACAAACCGGGATCGATTAGAAGAGCTGAGAGGCGGTGGGGTGCTCTGTGCCGCCGCCCAAGCTTTTTGAAGGCTGTCATCTGCTTCCTGCTCAGTCTGGTACTGTTCCTTGAGGCTGGGGACACCAGTTCTTCCTCAGACTGTGGACTTGGGCTTGGTCCCTCTGGAAGCGATGTAGGTGACGGGGTTGTTTCCGTTGCTGGTGAACGGCTCTCCGCTGGTGCACCCGAGGGTATTTCAGGCTCTGGCTGTGCCTTTTGGGTATGGCTGTCTGTTGCTTCTGCCAGTTGTGGCTCGCTGGCGCCCTCTGGCATTGAGTTTAAAGATGTAGTTGCAATTGCTGGTGCTGGTTGCTGTTCCAGTTCTGGGCCTGGGACTGGAGGTGCTGGGCTGTTTCAGTGGTTGGCATGGAATCCGGGTCCACTACCTCTGTCTGGGTCTCTGGTAACACAGACGGGGCGTTTTGCGGACAGCTCAGGAACAGGAATGGGTCTGGAAGCTTGCGGATTTGGCTGCGTGTAACCATTCCCACTCTCTCTGGCCCGCTTCACCTGGTTGGCCAAGTCTTCCCCCAGTAGCATGGGGATGGAATAATTGTTATAGACTGCAAAAGTCCACATTCCTGACCAGCCTTTGTACTGGACAGGCGTTCAGCTGTAGGCAAGTCTACAGCTTGTGACATGAAGCGGTAATTGTCACTTGGGCCTTTGAGTTGATGAATTTGGGGTCAACGAAGGATTGGTGGATAGCTGACACTTGTGCCCCCATGTCCTCTCCACGCAGTAACCTTCTTTCCGCCCACTCTCAAAGTTTCCCTCCGCTCCAAGGGTATTGAGAGCATCTGGGCCGGGGGATTTTTGGTGTGATGGTGGTGTAATGAGCTGGACTCGGTTGTGGGTTCTTGGGGCAGTTGGCCTTTATATGTCCCAGTTCATTACATTTAAAGCATCGCCTAGCTGACTGGTCACTGGGTTGAGGTGAGTTACTGGAGACTGGTGAGGTGGAAGAATAGGGTGTCTGTGGCTTTCCTTGGGTTGTAGGTGGGGTCTTTGGCTGCCCTCGGTTGCAGGGTTTATTGTCGGTGTGCCCTCGGGGGTATTCGTTCCCCTTGATGGTAGCTTTCTTGCTTTCTGCCACTTCCATCCATCTGGCTCCAATCTCCCCCACCTCGGTGAGATTTTTGGGTTTTCCATCTTGTATGTACCGTGTTATGTCCTCAGGAACACCATCCAAGAACTGTTTCATTTGAATGAGGAGGTGGCAGTTCGTCCAAGGATTTTAACATTGTTTCCTGATATCCAGGCCTCATAATTTTTCCCAACGTATTAGGCGTGTTTGGGAAATGACACATTTGGTTTTCACTTTTGGGTTTTGAAACGCTGATGGGCATGATCTGGGGTTATCCCCATTCTGTATCTGGCCTTGGTTTGAAAAAGTTTATAGTCGTTCATTTTCTCCTTAGGTATTTCAGCTGCCACCTCTGCTAAAGGTCCACTGAGCTGTGGCCTCAATTGTACCATGTACTGGTCTTCAGAGATGCTGTACCCAAGACAAGCTCTTTCAAAATTTTCCAAGAAGGCCTGAGTGTCATCACCTGCCATGTAGGTGCGAAATTTCCGGTGCTGTGGAACAATCATTGGTGCAGGGTTGTTAGGATTGGCTGTGTTTTGTTGCTTAGCCTTTTCTAATTCCATGGCCTGTCGGTGGGTCTCCCTCTGGAGTTCTGTCTGTCTTCTGTAGGCTGCCTCTTCTTCTTCTTGTTTCCTTCTGTGGGTCATCACTTCTTCTTCTAGTTTTCTTTTGTGGGCTGCCTCTTTGGCTGCTTGTTCTCTTTTGTAGGCTGCCAGTTTGATGTTTTCTTCCTTTTCTTTTAGCTCCACCTCCTTTTCTCTTTTTTTGCAGTTGTCGCCTTATCCAAAAAAAATACAATTTAACACATTCCAGCAACTACACACATGTAAATACAAAAGAAAACAATATAAACCTATTGTCTTACCATCCTTGTAGTTACAACTTGAAAACAGAAGATTAGAAAGGCAGGAGATTGAAAAATCACTCTCAGAGCCGAGAGGGTCAGACCCAAGACAAAAAACAAAGAACTCACACTCAAAACTTCCTCCACCCAGATTTAAAAAAGTCTTGTTTCCTGATTGGTCCTCTGGTCAGGTGTTTCAGGTTACTGGTGTTAACCCTTTTATAGGTGAAAAAAGACATTAACCCTAGCTATCTGTTTATAACACCCCTATAGCCCCCTTTTGCGTCTGGACTCCCAGTTTGAGAAACAAGGGTCTCCCCTGTGAAATCTGTATAGTATCGGTGTAAAATTACACAAAATACAAGATTTCACAGTCCGTGACATGTTTTCATGGCCAAGAATTTGGTAGGGCCCTAACGATGGTCTTGACTCAAAGCATAAAACTATTCACTAGGTGGTCTGGGTTCCCCATGTAACAAATGAGGAACTCAGACACAGAAACATTAAAGACTTGTCCCGTGTTGCACAGGGAGACTATGGCAGAGCCAGGAACTGAACATTTATCTCTTAACCACCGATGCAGTATTTTAATAACTAGCCCATCTTTCCTTAATAAGGCCCATGTGCTATCTATACACTATACAGGTCTCCTGGTGTAGGATGAGATAATACCTCAGGATTACAGTGATCACACAGAGGATACAAATGCTGTCCTGGCCTGAACTCTGGCCTTGGTGTAAATATCGCCAGGCCTGGCCGTAATGCCACAGTCTGAAAGCACAGCTTGTAATATGTGACTGGGGGGTGAAAAGCAGACACAGATATGAGAAGGGAAAAAAGCATCAGGCCGTGTAGCACCACACTCCCTGGGGAACACTCCAACATCTGCTCCTGCAGGCTGTTCATGCCCCAAAATTCTGGGGACAATTTTTCCATTGGCCAGTAGGTGCAGTATTATGACACAACATTGCAGAGCTGGAGTTTTCAGGCCAAGCAAAGCATTTGGACTCGGAGGGATTCACTGGTACAATCTGATTAAAGAGGAAGGAGAATGAACGAATGACTACACCTCCCTGAGCAAAATATTTTAAAAAGAAACAGCTTTAAGGCAAGACTGGGAGCCCTTATCCCCACAGCTGAGCACTCACACGAGCAGTCCCAGTGAAATGAATGGGATTATCTATGAGAATAACTGCTCACCATGTGAGTAACAGGCTCAAGACTTGACCCTAAAAATAGTTATAGATGAACTTGTGTTTAAACCTATGGAAATTGGGAAATGAGTGGACATCTGCATCCTGCTCTGCTACCCATTGATAGAGTCACCTCATTAAATAAATCCTCCACCGTACCCACCTTATGCCATGTAAGCTTCAGTCTGAGCCCTCGAACACCAGAATAGTGCGTAACTATGAATAGTTATAACAAGCAACGGCAGCATCAGACAGACAATTCAAATATTTCAGAACAGTTCTCCTGGATATATTATCCTGTTAACCTCCAGCATTTGACCCTTTTGTGTATTCACACTAGAGTGATTTTCCTTTTCTGAGCACTTACAAATGTGTTGAATTTCACTCACTGGAAATTGTGCTTCTTGACAAGCATTTCCAGTAATAGATAAGCAAGGCAGAGTCACTGACTCCCCTTCCTGGATGCTATTTGGTGTCTGGCTTCAAGGTTAGAAATGATACAAATGTAAGAATCACTGCATTCATGTGTTAAATCTATTGTATTGTAAGTTAATTTCTACTCTTTAAGTGAAATTTAAACAGTTTTTCAGTGTAAATCTTTGAATAATTGTCCATCATCCTGCTTACACCATCCTATATCTGCCTCTCTTTTTTCTATATCTAGATTCCAATGGGCAGAAAGTGCTGACTCAGACTCCAGAATCCCTGTCAATGCTTCCAGGGGACACAGTCACTATCAACTGCAAAGCCAGGGTGAGCCTAGCAACCACTTAGCTTGGTTCCAAAAGCAACCAGGACAAGCTCCTGAGTTTCTCATTCATAGTGCTCTTACCCTGGCCTCTAGGCTCCCAGCCTGATTCAGTTCTAGTGGTGCTGGCAATGGACACACTGATTATACTCTCACTGTTAGCAGTGTGGAAGCTGGTGATGCTGGGGATTGTTATTATGAGCTGTACAGTCACTGGCCTCTCCCAGTGAAACAGGCTAATGCAAAAACCTTCCGGTGCTACCCAGAGTGTGCCATGCCTGTCAGCCTGTGTAACTGCATCAGCTTTTCACTGTTATCTTTGGCTTCTCTCCTGTATTACTCTCCTATTGTAATTTCCAAATATTCATTTGTTGCATCTGGTAATTAAATAGACCTAGAACTGCAAACTCTTACTCACACACATCATGTCATTCACAGGACTTCTCCCATTGATGTCAATGGAACTACTCACATCCGTAAAGTGACGTATGTCTGCAGGAGTTGGCAGGATCAGGTCCTTAGTGTGTAAACTCCTCAGGGCAGGGACTGTGTTTTCCCCTCTGGTTGTACAGCACCAAGCAAAATGGGTCCTGACTGATGCCATTGGATGGCACTGTCTGTAATATAGCATGAAATTTTAAAAAAATAGTAAAGGAGAGTGAGGCAGAGAGATATAAAACTTCCATACCAAACAAAAACAGGACATTCTCACTATAGTTAATAACTGATCTCTACAGACAATATTGTGGCACCTTTCAGCCACAGACTGCAAAACTCTCAACAAACTTAAGAAACGGCTGCAACATCACCAGGCATCCTCGTCTGGGTGGAAGTCAGCATCCATTAGAGTGCAAAGTAACTGTTCAAAACAGAAAGAGAATCTTTATCAAGTTGAAACTATGTGGGGACCTAGAGGATTACTGTTCTCAGCTGTGACTTTACCAGAGCACTGGAGCTCAGATTATTAGTGACAGTTATGTGTGGTTTCTCTCAGTTTTCCAGCATCTATCTGGCTTGGGTTCCTTAGCCTCATTTTCAGACATGATTTTGGCACTTAGGTATGTAAATAGCTTTGCCGATCTGGATCTATCTCCCGCTGAAATCAAAGGAGTTAAGCATCTTTATGGCATAGTGGGACTCAGGAACACATGTCTCTTACAGAGACCAATCACTGGAGGGGACAGAGATCCACACTCTCTAGTGGGATCTACACTCTATCCTGCTTTCCCAAAGAAGCCAGTTTGCACAGATATGCACTGGGAGCAGGGCCAAGAAGCAGCAGCTTCACAAGGAATTACTCAATGTTTTTCTGAGCCACTTGACAAGCAGGGGGAATGCAGCTGCTGTTCTGCTCCTGAAGTGGGTGCTGCACACACCCTCTCTTCCACAGCTGGCCATCTCTACGGCTGGTGCAGGGGGGGTGGAGATCCTGGCTCAAAGTCACTTCTGGGGTGTTAGTGATGCTAGCTCCATACATCCCTTGGGTTTATGTGGGTGCAAGGACAGCAATGTGTCTAGTCCCTGTATGGGAGGGCTCCTAGCACACCCCCATCCTTGCACCCCCATGGAGGCACCAGCAACAATCTGTCCCAAAGGAAGGGCCTTACTGTAAAAGGAATCTAGACAGGACATGGGCCCAACTATCTCCTTGGGCAAGGACACTGGAGAGAATCCATGAATATTTTCATGGCAGGGAGAATAACGCAAAGGTAAATTGAGGTAAATGGATATGAAAAATTCTGTAAAAATGACTGGAAGATTTTAACTGCTAAAATTCCAGGTCACATGCAATATTTCCGGTGCCCTCACCATAGAGCACCTTCTGTTATTACATTTATTAAACCTCCAGTCTTGCATTTTTACCTCATACATCGCTATCACCAGGTTACAGAGACCACTGCACAAGAGTAACAGGAAACACCCCGTAACTAAAATACGGCACATTTATATGAACAGGTCATTTGCATGTTCACTCAGGAGGAATGTTGCATGGCTGGGCTGCTGAGAGTTCATAAATGGTCCCATTTCCACTGCATGGTGAGCTGTTCAGCATTCCCCACGGAGACCTGTCAAGATGCTCTCCCAGGCCCAGCTTCTCTGGATACTAGTGCTTTGGATTCAGGGTGAGCATTACATCAACAGGGAACAGACTTCATAGGCAATGAAATGCATGTTGGATTTAAAATAATACTATGTTACTTATTTAGCATACTAGTGTTAAATAAATTATCCAGTTTTAGTTACTTTTCATAAAATGCGATGACACTATGAATTTTCTTTCCGTATCTAGGATCCTATGGCGAAATTGTTTTGACTCAGATTCCAGAATCCCTGTCAGTGTCACCTGGACAGAGAGTCACCATCAACTGCAAAGCCAGTACCAGCATTAGCAACTACTTAGGCTGGTACCAACAGAAATCGGGACAAGCACCTAAGCTACTTATCTATGATTCTACCAACCGTGTCTCTGGGATCCCAGACCGGTTCAGTGGCAGTGGGTCTGGGACTGATTTCACTCTCACAATCAGCAGCGTTGAAGCTGAAGATGCTGGAGATTATTACTGTCAGCAACGCCAGAGCTTGCCTCTCACAGTGATACAGACCATTACAAAAACCTCCCTGTAAACAGAGAGAGCTGATGCTTATCATTTGTTACAGCTGTGACCAGGAGGGTGAATTTTATGATTTCATGCAAATAAAACACAGAAAGTAACTCAAAATACACCTGACACTTTTATAGCAGCAACAATCCCAAAGTCAAACAAAATACAGGGATCAGTTCACCCTCCACTGAAACCCAGCTCCACGGGGGTGGAAGGAGTAACACCAGGTACTTGAATCCAAAGTTCACTGTATGCCATTAGAACTTCCAGGAGTAGTTTCATTGGGCCGCATTTATATTCTTCCACAACACTCGTACTAATCTTGAGCCCTGTTATTGCAAAACTTGCCTTGGGATGTCTGAAGATCCCAAGTGATCCTGGCTCTAGTTTGGTATCTCATCCAAAAGACCAGCCCCTGCAGTGCAGCCCCCTCATAACACAGGAGATTGTCGATTCAGTACAGACCCAGAGGATGAGCGCCTCCTAATAAACCATCAGCACCATTTCCATTTTCCTAGACAGTCTCCTATTCAGTTACTTACCAGACCCATCTCTGGTCCAGCTAGGACAGCACATGGTACTAGAACCTGTATCTGCATGGCCAGAGCAAGGAGCTAAGCCCAGCCAGCGATGCGGGAGAGGAACCACTTCAACCAGGACAGGTGGTTCGGGGAGTCAAAGCAGGACAGACCCGTAAAGCCAGGACTTGGTTACAGCTGTGTGAACAAAGCTCACCTAGGTTACAGTCAGCTAATCACACGTGATATGGGCCACCAGGCACCAGCCCTTCTCAGCTCATTCCATGAACAATACGTTTCTTACTTCCAAAAGGCCTAGCAGTAAAATGAGCTCCTGATACAGCCTCCTGGATGGCAAAGGGTTATCCGGGAGGGGGTGGGTGCAGTGGCTGGACCTTTATAAACCATCAATCACTTTTGCAAACAAAAACTGAGTTTCACACACTCTGAGCAAGAACCTGTTATTTGAGAGTAACAACTGAACTGTGGTAAGAAAGGGAGTCCCGGCTGGAATCTTCCCACTTAATTCTGTGCTGTCCATCTGGAGGATTTCCTGTCTGTGTTTCTGTCCTAGTGGAAGGCCTGAGACTCTGCAGAGCTCTCCTGTGTTGTCTGAAGGGTGCGGTGCGTCCTCTTACAATCCACTGCTCTTTGCAGAATAGGGTTGCATGGAGGTAAAGATGAGGTCATGATGGAGGACAATTGATTTGGTGCCCCCTACGGGTGTTGATGCAAATCTGGAGCAACTCATCACCACCATTCCCATAGGTGGGGGCTCTGCTGCATCATCAGCCACAGCACGGTTTGGTTTTGTTGTAGGTTGGTTTGGGAGTATTTAGAAGTTGGCAGGCAGTAAATCTCCAGCACACTTTCTGTACCCCAGCTGGGAGGGCCTTGCTGAGGAAAGGTAATCAAGGTGCAGCCAGTCTATTTGGATCAAGCCCTTAAACAGGAGCTAGTTAGTCTCATGAGAAGTAGGAAGAGAGGTTCTCTCTTCACTAGCCAGAGTAGGGAATGATGGCAACAGAAAAGCCATGATCATGTGGCCTAGGAAGCAAATAGTATAAAGAGTAGAGCAGAAAATTCAGCACAAAAAAAAATAATTAAAATAGGTTTTCTTATAGGCAGAGAATAAATAAGAAATAAAATTAGAACAGTGGGTTTCTACTATTGCACTTTACAATAAAAGCCACTCGGGTGATTTTCATTGTATTTACACATATACCAAAATGTACACCATGCGTTATTGTACCTGTGCAACATTTCCTCTAACGCTGCATTAACCAAGCCTTTGGAGTAGCATGGGGCTACCACGGCCTTATTCCCACATAGAATTCAATGATCTAGATTAAAGTTCAATATCAAAGTGTTTAAAATGCAATAAACAGCCCTGCAGAGAAGTTTTTTATATCCTCCCTTCCAGCCAAAAGACACACTGTCATTTCTAGTCTGGACACAAAGGGTGAAGAGAAAACCTAACTCCACATGGCTTTTTTAAGCAAAGACTATTGATAGAGGCAGAGTGATCCTTTTAAAAGAAGGAATTGCATGGGGGAGGAATAGGAAAAGCAATGTTTGTGCAGTACCTTGATCCAGGACAGGAGCCCTTAGGCACAACAGCAATACAAATAATGATAGTAATTAAGGAATACGAGCAGATTTTCCAAAGAAATCATCTCCCATTTAGGCACAAAATCAGTGTTCAGCATTGCTCAGAATGTTAGCTGTTGAGGTCTGTTGGAAACCTGGCAGCACATTTCTCAAATATGGACCACCCAGGCACTTTTATTAGGTTCCTAAATGGGAACTGTGCTTTTTTGAAAATCTGCTTCTTCAAGCTCAATCCAAGGCTTAGAGACATTAACGACTTCAGTGGGTGTTGGATCAGACTGTACAGGCATGTCTCCAAACTGCAGCCTCCCCTAGTTCAGTGGCAGTAGGTCTGGGACTAATTTCCCACTCACAGTAAGTGCTCTTCAAGCAATCAGCGCTGGAGATCATTACTGTCAGCAAGGCTGGGACTGACCACTGTCACAGTGATACAGACCAACACAAAAACCTCCCTGTTCTCCATGGACCACACTGAGCTCCTCCACTGCAGGTGTCACAGTCAGGTGTTCAAACATTGCCACCTTCATGGCAAATCAAATCAGGAAGGCTCTTGGGTCACTGACTGATTCCACAGTTGAAAACTGTGAGAGAGCAGGACATGCTCTCTGAACAATGACACAGCTTAATGGGAACAAGAGCAAAATAAAATCCTACAGCAGCCTCACCTGCTGTGAGTGTAGATACAGCTGTTGAAATCAGCGTTTAAGGCCAGAAGGGACCACCAGATCTTCCAATCTGACCTTCTGATTATGACAAGCCACCAACCCCACCCAGCACCCGCCCACTAAACCAACAACCAAATGAGATCAAAGTATTTTTAAGAGTAGGTTAGATAAATGTCTAACAGGGATAGTCTAGACAGTATTTGGTCCTGCCATGAGGGCAGGGACTGGACTCGATGACCTCTCGAGGTCTCTTCCAGTCCTAGAGTCTATGAATCTATGAATCTAGTACAGCCCGCAGCTGAGTATTACAGCTGAGCTGTTTGTAAGAAATTCTCATACACTTCCTAATGCTGGGCCAACTTCTCAGATTCTTCCTTGCCCAGCATTTATGAGAGCTAGTTACATTATTCATGGAGAATATTGTTTATTGCAAATTTGGGGTATAATTCTCCCAGGCACAAGGCAGCATAAGCAGCATTTTCAGGCTTTAAGTGAAGCTTCAGTGGTTCATAGGCCTTAGGCTGGCCCCTGCTGAGGGTGAATTTCACCAAGAGCTCTTCTGTTAGTTCCTGTGTTGGTTTTTTTGAGTTAGTCATTCTTTTTCAAAAGATTTCTGCAGACTAGTTTTAGCCTATATGTAAGCTTTTCCCCTGCACTAATTGCTCTTTATGGTGATTGGTCACATGACTTATGGGGTATTTTCTCTGCTCTCCTTGCAGTGCTTCAGATCATGTTATGTAGTTTGCTGTATTCTGAATCTCTGTTACAAAGCAGAGCCATAACTTCCCAAGGTTAACACCTTAGCAGATGGTCTTTAGTTTCCTACATAAGGAGATACTGGGTTATTCAATTATATTTACATGGGGAAGGAGAAAAACTAGCAGATAAAATGATGACAGGCCAGGCTGCTAAAAACCTTCTAGAATATGGATGGATGGTTTGGCTACGTATATATCGAGTTGCAGCACATAAGATGTCATCTTGACCATCTTGCTACTGCATTCTCATAAACCAGACATGACCAACAAGACAGTTCAGAATCCTGCTTCTGCCATTCAGGTGAGGTGTATTTACATGACTCGTTCCTTTTGCAAATTCACACGTGAGCGACACTCCCTTCCTGCCCTGCTGACTCCTATAAATGGAGCTGTTTGCACTGCACAGTGCCCTGGTTAGCACTGGCGACTGAGAACTGTCACAATGATCTCCTACACTCAGCTTCTCTGGATACTAGTTTTTTGGATTCAGGGTAAGAAAACACAATAGATCCAGTTTTAATGAACAGCAGCAGCAGCAGCAGCGACGATGAAAATATATTCTATTTGTTGTAATAAATATGTTATTTTGTTTGTTTCTATTTAATAACCTATAAAGTTAAAAATGTATTCAATATAAAGCTATAACTCTGATTAATATATCAAAAGATCCTCTATTTTCTTTTTACATCTAGACTCTGCTGGGCAGAAATTGTTGACACAGACTCCAGAATCTCTATCGGTCTCTCCAGGAGACACAGTCACTATTAAATGCAGAGCGAGTGAAAGTGTTAGCAGCTACCTAGCTTGGTATCAACAGAAATCAGGACAAGCTCCTAAGCTCCTTATCCACTCCGCTACCACCCGTCCCTCTGGGATCCCAGACCGGTTCAGTGGCAGTGGGTCAGGGACTGATTTCACTTTCACCATTAGTAAGTTTGAAGCTGAAGATGCTGGAGATTATTACTGTCAACAAGGCTACATCCCTATCACAGTGATACAGACCAATATAAAAACCTCCCTGAGCGAGGGCACAGTGCTGAGCATCTGTCACAGCTGCATGTGCAACACCAGCTTCACAGATTTCATAACAAACAAGAAAGAGGAAGTTAATAACACAACCCTCTGCCACTACTCCCACTGCCATTTCTAGTCTGGACACGGAGGGTGAAGAGAAAACCTAACTCCACATGTTTTTTTTTAAGCAAAGACTATTCATAGAGAAAGAGTGATCCTTTAAAAAGAAGCAAAGAATCCTGTGGCACCTTATAGACTAACAGACGTTTTGGAGCATGAGCTTTCACACACGAAAGCTCATGCTCCAAAACATCTGTTAGTCTATAAGGTGCCACAGGATTCTTTGCTGCTTTTACAGATCCAGACTAACACGGCTACCCCTCTGATATTTTAAAAAGAAGAAACTGCACGGGTGAGGAGTGGGAAAAGCACTGTTTGTGCAGCACCTTGATCCCTGGCTGGAGCCCCAAGGAGGCACGACAGCTATAGAAACAATGACAGGAATTAAGAAACACGAGCCAGTTTTTTCCAAAGAAATCATCTCCCATTTAGGCACAAAATAAATATTCCACAGAGTTCAGCAGATTGGATGTTGACATCTGTTGGAAACCTGGCCACACCTGTCTCAATAGGAGTGGCTGGGAGGCCCATATTTAGGTGCCTAAATGGGAGCTCAACTTTTTTGGAAATCTGCTTCTTTGAGCCGGATCCAAAGCCTAGAGACATTAACGGAGCATTGCCAGTGATGTCAATGGGTATTAGACCCTTCAGGCATGTCCCCAAGCTGCAGCTTCCCCCGCAGCTGCTGGAATTGGGGGAGCTGGGATGCTGCCACAACCCCTGGCTTGGAGTGGTTCTATACTCTACAGGGCTTACAGTTTGGTTCAATAGCTCTCACTACCCCCACTATACAAATTGTGCCAGCGCCCCTGGCCTCCCCCAGTTCAGTGGCAGTGAGTCTGGGAGTAATTTCCCACTCACAGTAAACACTGTTGAAGCAGTCAGTGCTGGAGATCATTTAATGTCATCGAGACTGGCCACTGATACAGACCGATACAATAACTTGCTTGTTCTCCATGCAGCGCTTTGGGCTCACCACTGTATGTGTCGCAGCCAGGTTTCCAGCCATTGCCACCTTCATGGCAAATCAAAACAGGAAGGTCACTGACTGATTCCGCAACTGAAAACGGCGAGAAAGCAGGACAAGCTCTCTGAACAGTGTCACTGCTCAACGGGAACAACAGAAAAGTAAAGTCCTACCGCAGCCTAGTCTGCTGTATGTGTAGATACAGCTGTTATAGTCAGAGTCTAAGTCCAGAAAGGACCACCAGATCCTCCAGTCTGACACCCACCGAGCACCCACGCACTAAACCAACAACCAAATGAGATCAAAGTATTACAGCCCACTGCTGAATATTATAGCTGAGCTCCTTGTAAGAAATTCTCATACACTTCCTAAAGCTAGGCCAGCTCCTCAGATCCTTCCTTCCCTGGCATTTACGAGAGCTTTTCATGTTAGTCATGGGGAATATTATTTATTGCAAATTTAGGGTAAAATTCTCCCAGGCACAAGGCAGCATAAGCAGCATTTTCGGGGCATAAGTCAGGGGTAGGCAACCTATGGCACGCAAGCTGATTTTCAGTGGCACTCTCAGTGCCTGGGTCCTGGCCACCGGTCCAGGAGGCTCTGCATTTTAATTTAATTTTAAATGAATCTTCTTAACCACTTTAAAAACATTATTTACTTTACATACAACAATAGTTTAGTTATATATTATAGACTTATAGAAAGAGACCTTCTAAAAACGTTAAAATGTATCACCGGCATGCAAAACCTTAAATTAGAGTGAATAAATAAAGACTCGGCACCCCATTTCTGAAAGGTTGCCGACCCCTGGCTTAAGTGAAGCATTAATGGTTCATAGGCCTTAGGCTGGACTCCAGCTCAGAGTGAATTTCACCCAGAGCCTGTTCATTTGTTCCTGTGCTGGCTTTTCTGAGTTATTCATTGTTCTTGAGCCTTCCAAATGATTTCTGCAGACAAGTTTTAGCCTATGGATCATACAAAACTGTTCCCCTGCACTACTCTTTTCATGGTGAGTGGTCATGTGAATCATGGGGTATTTTCTCTGCTTGCTGTGTAGATGGCCGTATCCTTTGAACAGGAGATTAGTGAATGACAGCTGACGATCAGCCAATGAGGAATAAGGCACTTTCAAGGGCCAATTTTCATGCTAAAATCTATTAAACATTCAGGCTTTGCTAATATTTCCATGAACACCTAGCACCCGCCTAGAATCTCACATGCAACCGATGAAGTGACCCCACAGATTACAGCCAACTCAATGTGCTGCTTTTAGACGTGACTCACAGTTTACATTATTCTAGTTTTTACTCAGTCCTCATTCAGGTTAACTCCCATTCTCCAAAACTGACTCATGATTTGGCCCATTATCCTGTTATTTATATAGAACTTTATAGCCAAGTTCCTGCCCCCAGGAAAGTATTCCAGGGGCTACTGTCCTGACCGCATTATTCATTTTTATTTTTAATACACCGAACGGCTCTTATTTCACCAGCCACCAGCAACAGCATGTCTACTAGAGTGCCACAGAATCCAGGGATCTGCCTCAGAATTCAGGACGACCTTACCACAGAGTACAGAGGGCTCCATGCAAATGGCTCTGGGAGGAGAAAATGAGACACAGTTAAAAAGTCAGTTTGAATAAATGAAAATGTCACTTTCCTTAAAGAATCTTTTCAAGCATGTTTCCTTTTACATTCAGTGAGAAATGTCTCTGCATCACCACTAAAGAGCCTGAACACAGTCCTCAATTAGGACCAGATTCTGACAGCCTGACTCACGTTGAGTAGTGAGCTACTCTTTGAACAGTCCCAATGATTTTGATAGGACTGTTTGAGGAGCAGGGCCCTGTCCATGACAAGTAAATCAGAATCTGCCCTCCTGGTAAAGGTAATACCACAGACATCAATGCTTTCAGGCACCCAAATCCAGCTACTCGGCCACACAGAGGGGATGTTTGCATAGCTAAGGTTATTTTGTGTATCCATGCATGAGTGGCATTTCCCTGTAGCTGAGAGTTGTTATAACAGCTCCATGTCACAGATCATGGTGCGTTGAGCAGCAGCTGTCAGTCCAGAGCTCTCAAGATGAGGTCACACACACTGCTCATCTGGGTGTTAATCCTCTTTATGAAGGGTAAGTGCATTAGATTAGAATCATAGAAAAATACATAAAAAGATGGACAATAAACAATAGAATATCAGAACAAAAATGAGGAAGGATTTGTCAAATAGATGCCAATTCTCATTTATATGTTTTCATAAGCTCTGTCCACATAAACAACAGAATTGCAATGATTTCATGTTAAATGGAATCCTCGCTGATACCAATGCTCTGACAATTTAAATCCTTGCACTGTCAGCTACTATCACAGAAACATGGATTTATGCTTTAATCTCACATACAGATAGATGTCAGCGGAGACATTGTGGTCAACAACTTGCAGAGTTCACTTGACTTCGTCAAATAACCAATGCCCTCTAAGTGCTTCCCAAGCTCCTGCCTTTTCACTGTCATTTTCCCTTCAAAGCAGAGAGCCAGATCCGAGCCCCTGCATCAAGTCATGCTCTCCAAGAATATTCTTATCATTGAACCCACTCAGCACAGCTGAAGACCCACATACTCACTCACACTAAATAAACCAACACTATTCCCAGAGTAGGGAAATCTTAGCCCAAACGAGCAGTTTGGGGAGAGAATATCCCATCGAATGGGATAACAGCTGGCAGGGTGCATAAGAGCCTAAGGCAGAACCTGTGATAGACTCGCTTTCACTGGATGAGATGATAGGATGGTGCCATATTGCCACAACATCTCTGCCTCAGTGAAAAGGCAGGAGACTGAGAAGCACTGAGGCGCCCTGGGTTATTTGGTGAGGTCAAGTGAACTCTAAGCGGTTGACCCCAAAGCAGGATCCCCTGCTATTAATGCTCGTCGGCAGTATGTGATGCACCAGCCAGGCAGAGCTGTAGGAAAGAGACCTTTGCTAAACCTGCTGAGAGGCCAGTGTTACAAGCAGAGGCTCTAGAGTTTGTCCCTTAGCAGCCTTGCCTCTGTTTGCTTCCTCAAACCCCTGTCTCCAGTTCCACTCATCATACAACACTGAGGAGCTCTGTTTAACGGATGCTTTGATAAAGGTGAGGAAACATTGCATAGCAAAGGAGCGAGCATCTGGCTCGCAGGCGCAGCACACTCTGTGAACCTGGTTACTCACTGTCGCACTCCAATGCCTGGGCCATGGCCAGCACCACAAGTAACCACCAAACACATTGTGTGGGTCTCTGCCCATGTGCTGTCTCGGAGTCAGCCATTTCACGTCAGTAATTAAGAGTCTCCCTAGAGTTCCCAAGAGACCACAGATGGAAAGCCAGTGGAGGCACATATCATGTGGTTAAAGGAAGAACTGAGAGTCAAAAGAGCTGGGTTCTAATGCTGGCTCTGCTCTTGGGTGATCTTGGGTCAGTCACTAAACCTTCGTGCCTCAGACTTCCTCATCCATGTAATATTGATACTACTAAGTACACAATGACCCTTTGATAGAAGAGGAAAGATTATTAATTGATAGAGATGATATTTTTACAGGAAAGGTGAGGGAGGAAAAGATAGGAGAGGAGGAATTGCCAAGTCCAAATTGATTGACGCTATTCACTCCATACGGGAATGTACATTCATCTGACATAGAGCCTGGTTATCAGAGGGGGGATATGATAGAGGTCTATAAAATCATGCCTGGTGTGCAGGAAGTGAATAAAGAAGTGCTATTTACCCCTTCACATAATACAAGAACAGGGCTCACTCTAGGAAATTAATAGGCATGATTTAAAACAATCATAAGGAAGTACTTATGTAGTAAAGGCCAAAACTATAACTGGGTTCAACAAAGAATTAGTCATGGAAGATAGGTCCATGAATGGCTAATAGACAAGATGGTCAGGGATGCAACCCCATGTTCTGGGTGTCCCTAAACCTCTGACTGCCTGATGCTGTGTCATAACTCTCCTACTCAGATCTGAACCTTAGAGTTCAGAACATGAGAAGCTAGCATGAAACCTCCAAACTTAATTACCAGCTTGGATCTGATATCGCTGCCACCAGCCAGAGAATTCCAGTGTCTGGCTCACTCTGGTCTCCCCAAAACCTTCCCTGGGGAGCCCCAAGACTCAGATGCCCTGAGTCTCACCACAAAGGGAAATAACCCACTTCCCTTCCCCCTCTTTACCTCCTCCCAGATTTCCCCGCCCTGGGTACTCTAGGAGATTCCCTGCTTCAAGTCCTTGAAACACAAGTACCGAGAGATCAAATCTCTCCCTCCCCTCACCCAGGGAGTATGCAAAGTCAGGCTTAGTAAATCTAACACAAAGAGATTTTCCCCCTCCCTTCCTTTCTTAGCCTTAACCAGTGAAAAAACTCAAACAGGTCTTAAAAAGAAAGCTTTATATAAAAAGAAAGAAAAAGACATAAAAATGGTCTCTGTGTCAAGGTGACAATATACAGGGTCAATTGCTTAAAAGAAAAAAATGAATAAACAGCCTTATCAAAAAAGAATACAATTTAAAACACTCCAGCAACTACACACATGTAAATACAAAAAAACATTATAAACCTATTGTCTTACTATCCTTGTACTTACAACTTGGAAACAGAAGATTAGAAAGCTTGGCGATAAAGAGATCGCTCTCAGAGCCGAGAGAGTCACCGAACCGAGACAAAGAACAAAGAACTTATACCCAAAACTTCCCTCCACCCAGATTTGAAAAAATCTTGTTTCCTGATTGGTCCTCTGGTCAGGTGTTTGCAGGTCACTGTTTGTTAACCCTTTATAGGTGAAAGAGACATTAACCCTTAGCTATCTGTTTATGACAGATGGTCAGGGATGCAACCCCATGTTCTGGATGTCCCTAAACCTCTGACTTCCAGATGCTGGGACTGGATGACAGGGATCACTTGATAATTGCTCTGTTCTGTTCCTGACCACTGAAGCATCTGGCACTGTCCACGGTTGGAAGACAAGATACTGGTTTGGACGGACCATTGGTTTGATCCTATATGGCTATTATGTGGTGCCAAGCACTCACAGCATCTGTTCACTAGTACATCTGTAAATGAGGCCCAAGGTTTTTTAGCATGTCTATTGCTAGAGTTCTCAGGTGACTAGACAAATCTTGGGGATGATTTTTGGGGAATTCTCTGATGGGGAGACCAGCCATTTGGAAATCACTGCTTTGTCTAAGACGGACAAAGTGCCTTCCCAGGACATGAAATCAGTGACATCCAGAGTGTGTTCAGACGAATAGGGCTGAAATGAAGACCCATGCTCAGACACTGGTGGCACATCCAGAGTGAATATTTAGGAGAGACATGTTAGATCTGCTCAAATATATGTAAGATCTGCAAAGACATCTGTATATACACCATCTGAAACTAGGAAATACACAACATCATTGTAATATACAAGAGTAGCAGGAAATAAACCAAATATGAATATTTCGTAATGCTATATTGAAACTAAAGGGCAGTAAATTTACATGCATTTTGCATAGGGAGGAGGTTTCCTCACTGAGCTGCCGAGCACATATAAGTGTTTCATTTTCCACTACAGGTTTATGAACAAATCTTTCCAATCACAGTCAGGCAAGATGATCTCACACACGCCCCTTCTCTGGCTGCTGGTTCTCTGGATTCAGGGTAAGAAACTTAAAACATAAAATATTTGAAAATGTAATAATCTGTGAGACAGAATACAAGAAAAGTTGCCATTCATATATATTTAATTAAAATTCTTTGTGCTGTTATTTAGTATAAATTCATACTAGCAAATTTAAATGGTGTTTCAGCATCTGAACACGTGTCATATCCAGCATTGTATCATTGTTCATTCCCTTCCCACCATCTCTCTTCATCCAGACTCCTCCGGGCAAATTGTGATGACTCAGTCCCCGGAATCTCTGGCAGTGCCAGTGGGAGGGAGAGTCTCTATCAACTGCAAAGCCAGTACGAGCATTAGCAATAACTTACACTGGTACCAACAGAAACCTGGACAAGCTCCCAAGCTTCTTATCTACTATGCCAGCAGCCTCCAGTCTGGGGTCCCGGCCCGGTTCAGCGGCAGTGGGTCTGGCACTGATTTCACATTCACAATCAGCAGCGTAGAAGCTGATGATGCTGGTGATTATTACTGCCAGCAGAGTAACAGCTGGCCTCTCACAGTGATACAGACCAATACAAAAACCTCCATGCTCTCTGCAGTGTGCATTGCAGTAACTGCTTCCTCCAGATACAACTGTCTAGTTTTCACATGTTCTGTCATATGCGACAGAAGAGGGTAACATTTTCCATCTGTGAACATACAGTAAAAAGGAGAACACTGAAAGACCAAACTTGTTTGGATAGTCATGTAGATACTAGAATGTACAGAGAGACCTGAGGTTCACTACAATTTTGTCTGATTTATTCCCAATCATGAATGCCAGTGCAATGGACACAATTCCTTGAGTTTCAGTAGAAATCATTCCAAACAGCTGTTACACCTTCTATCTTTCAGTATAGAATGATTCTGTCATATAGCAAACTGACTTAGTTCTATTACAGAGAGCTGATGAGAAACTGAAATTCTCATATTGTGAGAAATTCCAAGTTGGAGGGGTGGGGAAAAAAGAGAGGCTTGTTCTGAATCAGCATGAAAACTTGAAATTTTTAAATTTCCTTTAATACGAAAATTTCAAAATTTCATTTTGGGAAAAATCAAAGCAATGTTTTATTTTGATAAGGTCAAAATGTTCATTTCAACTTCATCGACTTGAACTTTATGTTATAAATATAAAATATAATATGTCAAAGTGATTATAGAGTCAAAACACTTCAACCACACTCAAAGGAAATTTCTGATCTTATCAAAATGAATCATTTTGTTCATTTTCCCCTGAACATTTCAACATCATTGATGAGTTCCCAGAGTATGTTTGGATTTTGTCAAATCCACATTTTCTGAAGGAAAGCTGTTCCATCAGAAAAAATTCAACCTGCTCTACTATTGCAAATACATGTCTACAATGGCCTGAGTGTCTCCTTTCATTGGAATAGATCCTCACTAAAATCCCATTGGGGAGGTCTCAATCATTATTAACCTAGGAAAATTATACTAACCTAGGGATTTGTAAATGGCTGTATCTACTGCTTACAGATTAGGATAAGACTTCCTGGTCCAGATTTTCCAAGACCTGTGAGGGAGCAATTTCCCGAATGCAACTAATCCCTGAGACACAAGCAGCTAATAGGCACACAGAGGATTTTCAAAAGAGTTGGGTCTGCGCAGAGGCCAGGTGTGGAAGCAACAGAGGAGGGGTGTACCCCAATGGGAAGGGCTGCCAGGGTGGCCACACAGAGGGGTGCTCACCAGCTGTTCCAGAATGGCATGGGGTGCACCCACACTCTGAGCGGATCTGGCTAGCACAAACCAGGAGGAGCTGATGGAGGAGGTGTTCACTCAGCTTCCTGGGGGTTGCTGGGCTGGCCACACCCACCCAAAAGAGGGGTCAGGAGGTAAACAGAGCTGGAGGGGGAGAGGTCTGGAGGTTCCCCTGCTTCACTCACAGAACCCCCTGTGGCTCTCAGGCTTAGGCACCTACCAGGTCATGGAGGAAGAGGGGGTATGGGTAGAAACACAACAGACAGCACTGGAGCCTGGCACATTGAGGCCACTTTTCAACTTTTCTGTGCTGCATCTGCATCCAAAATCTGAGCATGCTCAGACTTTGGGTCTTCTCTCCGCTGTCAGCAGCAGCACAGAAATAAGGGTGGCATGGTACAGTATTGCCACCCTTACTTCTGCATCGCTGCTGGCAGCAGCGCTGCCTTCAGAGCTGAGCAGCTGGAGAGCAGTGGCTGCTGGCCAGAAGCTCAGCTCTGAAGGCAGAGCCGCTGCCAGCAGCAGCAGCAGCAGCAGCACAGAACTAAGGGTGGTATGGTATTGCCACCCTTACTTCTGGCAGGGTGCTGCCTTCATAGCTGGGCACCCAGCCAACAGTTGCAACTTTCCGTCCACCCAGCTCTGAAGACAGTACATAAGTAAGAGGGGCAATACTGGGACCCCTCCCCTAAAATAACCTTGAGATCTCCCTGCAACTCCATTTTGGGTCAGGACCCTCAATTTTAGAAACGCTGATCTCCCCTGTGAAATCTGTATAGTATAGGGTAAAAGACACAAAAGACCAGATTTTACAGGGGGAGACCAGATTTCATGATCTGTGATGTGTGTTTCATGGCCGTGATTTTGGTAGGGCCCTAACTATACGGGTCTCCTGGTATATGATGAGATAATAACTCAGAGTTACAGCGATAACACAGAGGACAGAAATGTCACCATAGCCAGAACTCTGGCCATGGTATAAACATTACTGGGCCTCGCTGTACTGCCATAGTCTGAAAGGCCTCATGTTTGAAAACTGATTCCACAACATCAACCACAGCTTGAAGCATGTGACTAAGGGGCTAAATGGGGACACAGATACAAAAAGGGGAAGAAGCATCAGGCCATGTAGCACCAGACTGTCTCAGGAAAGCTACAACATCTGCTTGGGCATGCTATTTATAGACTGAATTCTGCGCACAACCCTGCCCTTGGCCAGTAGATGGCAGTATTATGACACAACATTGCAGAGCTGGAGACTTCAGGTCAAACAGGGCGCTTGGACTCCAAGTTCACTGGTGCAACCTGATTAAAATGGAAGGAGAATGAATGAGTGACTACACTTGCTTTAAGTGGTTTATTTTTAAAATGTTTTGCTCAGGGAAGACTGGGAGCCCCTTATCCCCACAGCTGAGCACTCACACGAGCAGGCCCAGTGAAATGAATGGGATTATCTATGAGAATAACTGCTCACCCTGTCATCTCGATTATCACTTCAAAGGTTTTTTTTCTCCTGCTGATGATAGCTCATCTCAATTGATTGGCCTCTTACAGTTGGTATGCGTACTTCCACCTTTTCATGTTCTCTGTATGTATAAATATCTTCTGTGTGTTCCATTCTATGCATCCAAAGAAGTGGGCTGTAGCCCACGAAAGCTTATGCTGAAATAAATTTGTTAGTCTCTAAGGTGCCACAAGTACTCCTGTTTGTAACAGGCTCAAGACTTGACCCTAACTCTCCAAATTGTTATAGACAGCCTGCTCTGCTACCCATTGATAGTGTTTCCTCATTAAATAAATCCAGAACTGAACCCACTTTATGCCATGTAAGCTTCAGTCTGGGCAGTCGAATAGTGAGTAACTATGAATAGTTATTGCATGCAACAGTGGCATGAACCAGACAATTCAAAGATTTCAGAACAGTTCTCCTGGGTCTATAATACTGTTAACCTCCAGCATTTGACCCTTTTGTGTATTCACACTAGAGTGATTTTCCTTTTCTGAGCACTTATAAATGTGTTGAATTCCACTCACTGGAAATTGTGCTTCTTGACAAGCATTTCTAATAACAGACAATCAAGATGGTGTCAGAGACTCCTCTTTCCTGGATGCTAGTTGATTTCTGCTTTCAAGGTGAGAAATAATACAAATGTAAGAATTGTTGTACTGATGTATTAAATCTATTGTAGTGTAAGTTAATTTCCACTCTTCAGCTGAAATTTACACTATGTTTCTGTGTAAAGTTTTGAATAATTGTGATGCCATCATCCTGCTTACCCCATCCCTATCTGTGCCTCTGTTTTCTCTATATTTTGATACCAATGGGCAGAAAGTGCTGACTCAGACTCCAGAATCCCTGTCAATGTTTCTAGGAGACACAGCCACTATTAAAGCCAGGGTGAGCCTAGCAACAACTTAGCCTCATACCAAAAGCAACCAGGACAAGCTCCTGAGCTTCTCATTCATAGGGCTCTTACCCTGGCCTTTAGACTCCCAGCCTGGTTCAGGGGCAGTGGTCCTGGCAATGGACACACTGATTACATTCACAATGTCAGCAATGTGGAAGCTGATGATGCTGGAGAATATCACTATAGAGCTGTACAATGACTGGCCTCCCCCAGTTGCACGGGACAATGCAAGTCCCCCCCTCACTCCCTGTCCTACAACGTTTGCTGCTCCTTTGTCTCCCCTGTTTTCACTCTCACAATCTCTCACCCCTCACTCTGCCCTCTGGAAATTCTGGCCTATGGGATTCCTCAGAGCTGGAGCTGTAATTACCCTCATCTCTCCTGTGCCCTCATCAGCAGCCTTCTCCACATGATCTAAATGTCCAAAGAGGTGCCGGACAGTTGCTTAGTGCAAACAAAAGGAAGTCACACAATAAAGATCAAAACCTCTGGCACAATATAGATTAAATTAATTCCTGAGGCAACTCTGCTCGTTTCATTGTAGTCACACCAAAATGCCTTTAGCCACACCTGTCTAGCTGGCTGCTCTTCGTAGAGTAGGTTTCCTTGGAGGTAAAGATGACATCATGATGGAGGATAATTGATTTGGTGCCCCCTACAGGTGTTGATGCAGATCTGCGCAACCCATCCCCACCATTCCCATAGAAGGGGCTCTGCTGAGTCAGCCACAGGACGGTTTGGTTTTGTTGCGGGTTGGTTTGGGGGTATTTAGAAGTTGGCAGGCAGTAAATCCCCACCACACTTTCAATACCCCAGCTGGGAGGGCCTTGCTGAGGAAAGGTAATCAAGATGCAGCCAGTCTATTTGGATCAAGCCCTTAAACAGGAGCTAGTTAGTCTCATGAGTAGTAGAGAGAGAGGTTCTCTCTTCACAAGCCAGAGCAGGGAATGATGGCAACACAAAAGCCTCCGCTATCATGTTGCTTAGGAAGCAAACAAAGAGTAGAGCAGAAAATCTTCAGCACAAAAAAATAAAAAATAAAATCTGTTTTCTTATAGGCAGAGAATAAATAAGAAATAAAATTAGAACAGTGGGTTTCTACTATTGCACTTTACAATAAAAGCCACTTGGGTGATTTTCATTGTATTTGCACATATACCAAAATGTACTCCATGCGTTATTGTACCTGTGCAACATTTCCTCTAACGCTGCATTAACCAAGCCTTTGGAGTAGCATGGGGCTACCACGGCCTTATTCCCACATAGAATTCAATGATCTAGATTAAAGTTCAATATCAAAGTGTTTAAAATGCAATAAACAGCCCTGCAGAGAAGTTTTTTATATCCTCCCTTCCAGCCAAAAGACACACCAGGCGCATCAGTGTGACCAGTGGTGTTCAAGGTCTGCAATACAAGAGACTCCCAGTTATTCAAAATCTCTCCCCTCTCTAATTTCTGCCCAGATCCCTTTCTCACCCACAATGGACACAGGGCGAGGTTCTGAAACACGCTTCAGTGCCCGGGGCTGAGTATGCTGGCCAGGAATACAGTGTGAGCCCAGCTGTGACATGCAGTGTCATTGTTACCAGGTTTCAGAGGGGTAGCCATGTTAGTCTGTATCAGCAAAAACAACAAGGAGTACTTGTGGCAACTTAGAGACTAACAGATTTATTTGGCATTAGCTGCATCCGATGAAGTGGGTTTTATGCCATGCAAGCTTATGCCTGAATACATTTGTTAGTCTCTACGGTGCCACAAGGACCGAGTTCCTTTCTAGCACTTTAGGTCTTGTTAGTTAGTTTGCTCTATTCTGCTGGCTCAGTGTGAAAGGAATTACAAGACATCTGCTCAGTTAACTCCTGCAGAAGGAAATACTGGGTGATTCAACTGCATTTTTATGGGATTGGAAAAAAACTGAACTAGAAAAAGAAAACAGACTGAGCTCTTCAAACTGCTGTTAAAAACCTTCTAGAAAATGAGTGAATGGTTTAGCCACTCGTATCTAACTGCAGCACCATCTTGCTACTCCAGTCTTATAAATCAGACATGAATACAAGACAGTTGAAAATCCTGCCCCCGCCACTCACATGAAGTGAGTTTACATGACTCATTCTTTTTTCAACTTCACACATGAGCGACACTCCCCTCCTGCTCTGCTGAGCTCCTATAAATGGAGCTGTTTGCACTGCATAATGCCCTGGTTAGCTTTGCTGGCTCAGAACTGCCACAATGATCTCCCACACTCAGCTTCTCTGGATACTAGTTTTTTGGATTCAGGGTAAGAAAAAAAACAATAAACCCAGCTTTAAAGAACAATAACATCACTGACTATGTAAATATAATCTACTCGTTGTAACAGATAATATAATGATGATTTATTTAATGCTCTTTAATAAGATATTAGATTAAAAATGTATTGCATGACAAAACGATAACTCTGAACAATATGTTACAATTTCCTTCATTTCCTCTTTACTTCTAGACTCCATCGGGCAGATTGTGCTGACTCAGACTCCAGAATCTCTCTCAGGCCTGGTCTATACTATGCCTTTAAACTGATTTTAGCAGCGTTCACCGATTTAACGCTGTACCCATCCACACTACGAGGCCCTTTATATCAATATAAAGGGCTCTTTAAATCAGTTTCTGTACTCCTCCCCAACAAGAGGAGTAGCGCTAAAATCGGTATTACCATATCGGATTAGGGTTAGTGTGGCCGCAAAGCGACGGTATTGGCCTCCGGGCGGTATCCCACAGTGCACCACTGTGACCGCTCTGGACAGCAATCTGAACTCGGATGCAGTGGCCAGGTAAACAGGAAAAGCCCCGCGAACTTTTGAATTTCATTTCCTGTTTGCCCAGCGTGGAGCTCTGATCAGCACGGGTGGAGATGCAGTCCCAAATCCAAAAAGAGCTCCAGCATGGACCGTACGGGAGATACTGGATCTGATTGCTGTATGGGGAGACAAATATGTTCTATCACAGCTCCGTTACAGAAGACGAAATGCCAAAGCATTTGAAAAAAATCTCCAGGCTACACAGTGCTGCGTGACAAGGGTAACGGAAAGCCAAAGAATCAAATGGACGCTCATGGAGAGAGGGAGGGGGTACTGAGGACTCCAGCTATCCCACAGTCCACAGCAGTCTCCGAAAAATATTTACATTCTTGACTGAGCTCCCAGTGCCTGTAGGTTCAAACACATCATCCGGCATGGTTCAGGGTATAGCTCGACAATTTACTCCCTCCCCCCCACCCCACGTGAAAGAAAAGGGAAAGAAATCGTTCCTTGACTTCTTTCAATGTCACCCTATGTCTACTGAATGCTGCTGGTAGACGCGATGCTGCGGCAGTGAAGAGCAGTATCCGTTTCTCTCCCCTCCCCGGTGGCAGATGGTGCAGTAGGACTGCTAGCCGTCCTTATCATCAGCCCGTGAGTGCTCCTGGCTGGCCTCAGGTGAGGCTGGCCGGGGGCACCTGGGTAAAAATAGGAAGAATTCCCAGTCATTCCCAGTAGATGGTACAGAACGGCTGGTAACCGTCCTCATCATTGCAACTGGGGGCTGAGCTCCATCAGCCCCCTCCCTTTCCTGTTTAAAGAAAAGATTCTGTACTGCCTGGACTATCATAGCAGCGGGATGCTGGGCTCCTCTCCCCCCTCAGCACTTAATATCCTGCCTGGACTGTCATAGCAGCAGGATGCTGGGCTCCTCTCCCCCACACAGCTTAATGTTCTGCCTGGACTGTCATAGCACCGGGAGGCTGCCTCCCCCTCATTTTATCTCACTAACAAGTCACTGTTTCTTATTCCTGCATTCTTTATAACTTCATGACACAAATGGGGGGGACATTGCCACAGTAGCCCAGGAAGGTTGGGAGAGGAGGGAAGTAACGGGTGGGGTTGTTGCAGAGGTACCCCCTGTGAATGGCATGTAGCTTATCATTTCTGCAGGATCTGACACAGAGCAGCTGTGCTCTCTGATACACTGGTTTTCTAGTACACTTGCCCCATATTCTAGGCAGGACTGACTCTATTTTTAGAAACCATAAAGGAGGGATTGACTCGGGGAGTCATTCCCAGTTTTGCCTTTGCACCCCCGGCCAACCTCAGCCAGGGGCACCCGTGATAGCAGCAGACAGTACAGAATGACAGATAACAGTCATCTTACTTCCAATTTACAATGGCAGCAGACGGTACAGAACAACTGATAACCATCTCTGCTATTAGGCAAAAGCAAAGGAATGCTGCTGTGTAGCGCTGCAGTAACGCCTCTGTTAGCAGCATCCAGTACACATACGGTGACAGTAAAAAAAAAGCTGAATGGGCTACATGGTTGCCGTGCTATGACGTCTGCCAGAGCAATCCAGGGAAAAAGGGCGCAAAATGGTTGTCTGCCGTTGTTTTCCCGGAGGAAGGAATGAGTGACGACATTTACCCAGAACCACCCGCGACAATGATTTTTGCCCCATCAGGCACTGGGATCTCAACCCAGAATTCCAAGGGGCGGGGGAGACTGCGGGAACTATGGGATAGCTGCAGAATAGCTACCCACAGTGCAACGCTCCGGAAATCGATGCTAGCCTCGGACCGTGGACGCATACCGCCGAATTAATGTGCTTAGTGTGACCGCGTGCACTCGACTTTATACAATCTGTTTTACAAAACTGGTTTATGTAAAATTGGAATAATCCCGTAGTGTAGACGTACCCTCAGTGTCTCCAGAAGACACAATCACTATCAACTGCAAAGCCAGCTCAAGCCTCACCAGTAGCTCTTCAGGCAAAGATCTCTTAGCTTGGTTTCAACAGAAATCAGGACAAGTTCCTAAACTCCTTATTTATCATGCTACCTCCCTGCAATCTGGTGTCCCAGCCCGGTTCAGTGGCGGTGGGTCTGGGACTGATTTCACTCTCACAATCAGCAGGGTTGAAGCTGAAGATGCTGGAGATTATTACTGCCAACAAGAGTACACCCCTGTCACAGTGATCCAGACCAATACAAAAACCTCCCTGAGCGAGGGCACAGTGCTGAGTGCTTCTAACAGCTGCATCTGGACATTCAGCATCACAAATTTCATAACAAAGAAGGAACAGGATGTTAATTAACTGTCTGCCAGAACAACACAGCAAACTCATCCCACTGTAACTTCCACTGTCCATACAGAGGGCTCAGAGAACACTTACCTCTAAATGGCTCTGTTAAGTAAAGTTTGTTGAGACAGGCCGAGTGGTCCTTTTAAAACAAAAACTGCATGAGGGAGGAGTGAGAAAAGCAATGCTTGTGCAGCACCTAGTGCAAAGGGCCTTGATCCATGACTGGGGCGCCGAGGCATTACAGCAATAACAATAATTAATAAATATGAGCCAGTTTTTTTCCAAAGAGATCATCTCCTATTTAGGCACAAACTAAATGTTCCACAGAGCTCAGCAAGTTGTATGTTGAGGTCTGTTGAAAATCAGGCCACACGTGATTTGACGCAGTTGAGTAGCCAATATTTAGATGCCTAAATGAGAGCTGAGTTGTTTTGAAAAATCTGCTTCTTAGAGCCTGATCCTAGGCCCAGTGAAGTTAACAGGAGTGTTTCCATTTCCTTCTATTGGTGCTGGATCGAACCCACTACAAACTCAACTGCACGCTACAGACTTCCAAAGTTCTTCGGTTAATTCAGGAGCAAGCAGCTGGTTTGTCACTGGACAGGCAGGTAAGAGAGGAACAGCTGCAAAAGGGTGTGAATAAAACATCCCACAAGGAGGAAGGCACAAGATGAATCGTGTGTGATGGGAAGGGACCAAAAAGAAGTGGAGCCTTCTTGTAAATTCCCATCATTCCCAAGCATGGCCTGGACCACCAAAATATGGCCAGGAGGAAGAAATATTATTATTATAATAAATGAAAGACAGTGACCACACTGGCCACAAGGACAGGCACATGCCTTCTCCTACCCAACCACCTCAGACAGGTGCTGGAAGAGTTACTGGGAAGTAGCCAAATATCAGGATTTGGCAGCTGAATTGCAGCACAGCCCTAGTTCAAATAGAACTAATCACAGACACATCGTCAATGAGGTGTCCACAACAGCCACTGAATTGTAATCCATGGCAAACCACAGATCTCCAAAGATCCTCAAAGTGCTCTAATTCATAGTGAATACACAAGTGTTCCACCGAGTCACTAATCAGTTAGGGCACCTACTAATTAAGTGTCAGCTAATCAGAGTTTATGTTCAATGACAATCTCCATTGACACTCTTCACAGCCTTATGAATTACAGGCTTGATCTAAAGCCCCCTGGAATCAGAGGAAAGTCTCTCATAGACTTTAATGAGCTTTGAAATCAGGCCCTTAAGGTTTTAGCTCCAGCATTCCTTCACAGCTGGTGTGTAGACAGGGGAATGAATGAGCAACCTTAATTTGAAGTCATTTTTTGTTTGTTTGTCTGGGACATGAAATAGTGTATCTGGAATGATACACATGGAAAAACTCATCAGAAAGTCCCACACAGTAAGTGCTTTGGGGACTCAGATTGAAGCAATAGTGATGGGGGTTAGGACAGCAATACACATTATCAGTTCCAGAAATTCTAAGGGCAGCTTTCCATAAGTGGCCAATAGCAGAGCCCTTGTGAAAGAAATCAGTCTGTACTCTACTGCAATACCCTGGCTACAAGCATTATTCAATGTCTAAATCAAGCAGAAGCACCAGTTTTGCAAAGACACAAACCACTGTGTAAAGCCTCTAACAGGCATAGTTTGTAAAGTAAAGAATTTATGAATGTGCCTGCCTGGATCATGGATTGAGGTGAGACATTGCTGGGTAGGGTGACCAGCCAGCAAATGTGAAAAATTGGGATGGGTGGGGGGTAATAGGAGCCAATATAAGAAAAAGACCCAAAAATCGGGACTGTCCCTATAAAATCAGGACATATCTCGCCCTATCGGTGGGAGCCCTTTATGTGCGTTGGCAGCATGTCCCTTGATAGTAATGTGCAGTAAGCTGGATCAAGAGTTGACTCTCTCTGCAAACAATTCCACAGCAAAATACTGCTGGCAAGAAGTACCAGACTCATAGTCCTCTACCCACGGGACAGGCTGACTGCAGCACAGGCTCCTTAATACTGCTTTGACACGGAGGCTGGATTGTCCCTTCCAAGAATTCTCTGTGGGCTGGAAGGTGGGCGATGTGTGAACTCTCTGGTCCCAACCACTCCTTCCCTCCACCTGCCCAGCCTCCACCACCTTCTCCCATGCAGATTCCAGACCCTGAGCAAACCCTGTACAGAGTGCAGAGGAAATGGGGAGGGTGCCATGCAGGCAGCTGGATCACCCCTGCAGACAGCCATGAGGAGATCCATGCCTGGAGGGGATGCTGAGTGCACAGATCTCTGGGGTATGATCAAGGCTTGTAAAACTAAACAACCCAGTAAAGGTGAATGTTTTGAAACACCAGATATGAAGCGCATTTACAGGAACTTTGCATGTTCATATGCAAACGACATCTGTTCATTGTGCTACTGAGCTCTTATAAATGCATCTGTTAAGACCGCACAGGTAGCTGATCACTGTGCCAGCTCCAGAGCTGCTAAGATGATCTCACAAACTGTTTTTCTGGGTACCTGTATTGTGCATTCTAGATACAAAATAATTATGACCCAGGCTTTGAAGCAATGTAGCATCAGGAACAACATCTAAAATATGGAAAATAACATCTCAGTATTTAAGAATTACACTTTAATACATTCTTCACTTAAACGTGTTTCTAAAAACAGTCCTGAGCTTTTAGTCATTGTAACAACATGTCAAGTCTCTATGGATTTTCCTTCTACATCCAGACCCCTATGGAGAGATTGTGATGATGCAGACTCCAGAATCCCAAATAGTGTCTGTAGGAGACAAATTTGCTAGAAGCTGCAAAGCTAGTTCTAGCGCTGGCAGTAACAGGCCCAGGTACCAACAAAAATCAGGGCGAGCTCCAAAGCTCCTTATTTATCCTTCCAGGGATCCCGCCTGATTCAGTGACAGTGGGTCTGGGGCTGATTTCACTCTCACAGTAAATGCTGTTGAGGCAAATGATGCTGGAGATTAGTATTGTCACCAAAGCTGGCACTGGCCATGCTCACAGTGATACAGACCAATAGAAAACCTCCCTCTTCCTCATGGAGCACACTGGGCTCACCACTGCACGTGTCTCAGTTGGGTGTCAAACCATCACAACATTCACTGACTTCCTGGTGAATCAAAACAGGAAGGATCTCAGGTCAACAACTTATTCCACAATTGAAAACTGCAACAGAACGTGAAACACTCTCTGAATGGTGTCACTGCTCAACAGTAACAAGAGCAAAGTAAAGTCCTACTGCAGCCTGGCCTGCTATGTGTGTAGATACAGCTGAGCTGTTTGTCAGAAATTCTAACACGCTTCCTATGGCTGGGCCAGAGCCTCAGCTCCTTCCTTACTCTGCAGTTATGACAGCTAGTCCCGCTATTCACAAGCATTCCAGAGAGTCACTATTTGGTTATTACAAATTAAACGTTTGCCAATGCACAGGACTTCCCATTGGTTATCTTATCTGAGAGTCTCCCGGTCTTTAGGAATTATGGCTCTGATCCAAATCCCACTGAAGTCAGTGAAAAGACACCATAGACTTCAGGGCAGGTTGTGTCAGTCTCATACATTTTTAGCTCCAGCGCTCTTCCACAGCTGATTTCTAAGGAGCAGAATAATTTGATGTTTGGGGGTTTTTTGGACCATGATGGGAACAATGCGGCTGCCTCAGCTTGTGGGAATGCAGGAAATGTGGCTGCACACAGAGAGCTAGAATCTTTCAAAGGACACATTATTGTGCCATGCAGGTAAATTTGGCAGTTCCTCTCTCTCTCTCTTGCTCCACCCCACAACATACAACCTTTTGCTCTATGTGCTGTTTCTTCCAGGGAAATGTGCTGCTCTTTTTAAAAGTAACCTTAGAGATCAATCACTCCTGAGTGCCTCCCCTCAAGAGTTTGCCTTATGCAGACAGAACAATTCTAAAAATCTTGACTCAGCCACTACAGCTCCAATTCTCCTCCTTTAGGGCACATGGGAGCTCACCAAGGGTATGCCAGGGAGATAGACCCTTGTCTCAGGGTACAGAGTGACAGAAAATCTACGCTGAGAACTCTACACCAGCCTTAGGGTGTTGCAAGCTCTGTGGTCCTAGTATCTCTCTCCAAGAGCAACTAACAAATGGAGATCCTGCAATATTTCCCTCTACTGGGTACAGGGCTATATACCCTGAGACCCAGAGCAGCAGGCTCACAGCAGCCCTGAGTCTGGGGCTGTCCACACTGTGGAGGGAGTGGCAGAATTTACTCTCAGTGAAAGGCTGTTCAGACAACAGATCCGAAGTTCCAGCCCTTGTGTGGACTAGAATGAGAGTGGCCCTTGGACAGATGCACACAAGGGGTGGGCCATATAGAGAGTATCTGCCACTGGGGCAGCCTGCACAGAGGCCAGTCACCTGACCAGGGACTGCTCACCTCCTTCATCCCCCAGTGACCAGTCACCTGGAAGGAATGGGGAGGGGATGACATACTCAGGGGGAAAGATCGACTTCATTGTAGAGGATGGAGTAAGGGCGCCCCTCCAGGCCACTGATCAGCCCCAGCACAGATTCCCTCTTAGTGCTACGACGGAGGCAGTGCAGCTCCACAGCATCCCCTAGAGGATGCACAACCCAGCCCTGTTCTTAAATCTCCATACACACGTCTCACATTCATTACTATGCACAACGGGATCAAACTAATGGAGCTGAACATCCCCTAATTTCAACAAGTGGCAGCCCAGACACTTATCAAACTCACCCTGAACACACGGCAGACGCTAGAATTCTGAGTATGGGCAGTACTTCGCCATAAGGGATGGTAATAAAAACGACAAAACATCTGAAATAATGCAAATAAATCAGTTCTCCATTTTCAGGGCCTGAGGCGAGATGCTTTGCATATTTATCGTCTGACTGATATTTCTCTGCTGCTCTGAGCAGTTATATATGGAGTCCCTTTTTACAGTCTTTAGGGTTTATTGATCAGCACCGGTCAATCCAGACGTATTAAGATGATCTCACAGGCTCAGCTCCTCTGGCTGCTAGTGCTCTGGATCCAGGGTAAAATTCCATTTGAGATAAAATGGGTCTGGTGAGATAATGGGAGATTGAGCCCTGGAAACACCTCTCACACATACATGTATACACACAATAGATTGCTCAATCTCAAATTTATTGCATTCTCTGTTTTTTAAATGCACTCATTTTTCATAATCTTTTAGTTAATTGAGAGAAAAAGATAAACTATGCTACAAACCTAAAGTGAAAACATGAATTTTCTGACTCACGCATTATGTTAATTTACATTTTCCTTTCAATTCAGACTCCAGTGGGCAGATGGTGATGACTCAGACTCCAGAATCCCTGGCAGTGTCTCCAGGAGACAGAGTCACCATCAACTGCAAAGCCAGTTCCAGCACTGGCAATGTTATAGCCTGGTACCAACAGAAACCAGGACAAGCTCCTAAGCTTCTCATCTACGTGCTTCCACCCGTCCCTCTGGGATCCTAGCCCGGTTCAGTGGCAGTGGCTCTGGGAGTGGCTACACCGATTACACTCTCACTATCAGCAGTGCAGAAGCTGAAGACGCTGGAGATTACTATTGTCAGCAGGGTGCTAACTTCCTTCTCACAGTGATATAGACCCATAAAAAAGCCTCCCTACTCTGTGTGATTTCAGTTTCTCTCCTGTCACAGATGCTTTCTCAAGAGAATCACAGCTTGAACATAACCTGTGTGTTACACAGTGTCCTGCTGCAGCGGGGTATAGGGGTCTCTGCGCTATAGAAAGGGTCTCAACCAATGGCCGCTGAAATCAATGAGAGACCTTCCACTGCATTGGATCAAGCCTGTTGTAAGGAAGAGATTGAAATCTGCTTCATTCAGCTGGATACCACTGCTAAAGTGGCTTAAATTACAGAGGGAGGCTGCATGTTCAATATACTGGCTGCTAAATTTCTAGATGTACTTCCTGTCATTTTTAACATGCACATTCTTTGAGCATATTTTGTTAGCTGGTAATCAATGAGGGATGTTAACAAACCGCAATCATGTGGTTCCCTGGGAATGGGGAATAAAAACAGCAGAAGGGCAGAACCAGAAGCCACTTCAAAGGCTGGAGTCACTAATCAGACAAAATGGTCATCAGTGAAATGCCAATATCTGCTAACAGATCCAACACTCCAGAGTCTGCAGCACCATAACCACAGAATGGGGACTGTATCCTGGAGAGCAGTGACTCTGAAAAGGATTTAGGGTCAGAGAGGACAAGCAACTCAGGATGAGCTCTCAATGCAGTGCTGTGACAAAAAGGACTACTGTGACCCCTGATAAATAGGGGAGCAGGACTAGGGAGGGGATGTTATCTCTGCAAACATCATTGGTGAGACCCACACTGGGATACTGCATCCAGTTCCGGTGTCCACAGTTTAAAAAGGATGTGGAAAATTAGAGAGGGTGCATAAAAGAACCAAAATATGATCTGAGGCCTGGAGAAAATGCCTTGCAGTGAGAGACTTAAGGAGCTCCAGCTGTTTAGTTTATGAAAAAGAAGATTGAGAGATTAGTTGGTTACATTGCACAAGTACCTTCCAGGGGAGAAAACACCAGATACTAAAAGACTCATTTTTTCTACAGAGAAAGGCATAACAAGAATCAGTGGCTGAATCCTGAAGCCAGACTACTTCCAATTAGAAATTACACACAACATTTTAACAGTGGGAATAATCCACTGATGGAAGAGTAATAGAATGCTAAACTGCATTATAATTATCTGCCATTAGGTGGAACTGTGTGTAACAAACCTTGTTTAAATGAACCTCAGCAATACCTGGCAGTACCTGGATTTTACAAACATATCCAGGATCTAAAAACAAACTCTGTGACCAGCCCCATATCTGGTACAGAAGAACACCACAGGAGCAAAGTGATGGATTCTCCATCTCTTCGTGTCTCCACATCGAGCCTGGATGCTTTGAGACGTGCTTTACCAAAATTTTGGGAAACGGGGTGAAATTGACTGCTCTGTGATACAAAGCAGATGATCTCATAACCCTATAAGAACACTAAATGTACAGAAATATCTGACATTATTTCTGTGATAATTAGCATTTTGAATGGTAACCTAAAACTCTACGCACACTGAAATGTTGGAAACAAGTCAGCTCTCGGGCCCAAACCTGTGACACAAGGTCTGAGACTGGATATTTTACATAATTCCATTGGACTGAGCTTTCCCTGCTGTTCAGAGCAGGTAAAAATACTATTTTATTCTTTAAGTTTCATTAACATATGACTCAGACACACTAAGATGATCTCACAGGTTCAGCCCACCTGGTTATTAGTGCTCTGGACCCAGGGTCAGAACCAAATAAATAGAGCTCTGGCTTAAAGATGCAACTTGAGACCCCAAACTGGAAGTGTCATTATATCACTTTAGCATTCTCTCAGTTCAGAGACACTGGTGATTTTTTCTTTATTTCCATTTTAGGGTCTTCTTGTGTTAATGTATAGTCAATTAAGAAAACAGCAGAAACACTGTTTACATCTACAAAATTAAATGATGACTCTATATAGAAACATTTTTATTGACAAAATATCAATATTTCCCTTTCTATTCAGCTTCCAGGGATCAGATTGGGCTGACTTGGTCTCCAAAGTCCTTCTCAGTGTTTCCAGAAAAAAGCATCACTATCCTCTGCAAACCATAGCCTGGTACTGGCACAAATCAGGACAAACTCCCAAACTTCTTATCTATACAGTTTCCATCAATGACAAGGATCCTCTAGACTGGATCAGTGGGAACAGATACCCTGAGCACATTCTCTCAATGCATGGGGTAGAAACAGATGATGCTGGACATTCATATTACCAGCAAGGTGGAAGGCCACCTTGCACAGTGCTGAAGAATAGTACAAAAGCCTCCCTCTGAAGTTTCTTTCATTCTCATATAACTAACACGTAACTGCTGTGCAATGCTATATTGGTAAGTACCATACTTTGCAAGCCTGTGCTAGATGGATAAAAATTTGTAGCTCCTTACACACCATAGATACCCAATGTATTTCTACCTCTAATCACCACATTAGAGTGTTTAGCAATATATATGGACACAAGCAAGAAAATTACAGATCCAGTGCCCTTCCCATCCACCCTGCACCACCTCTGTATTTTGCTCTGCAAACTGTGAGCAGCTTTTCTGAATCATCCCCCAAAATATAGGATTTAATAATCTGGAAAGAACGAAAATGGAAGAGAAAGAGGGGCGAGATCTGAGGCCAGAGTGCTTTGAAATGGACCTTTGTAAGGGTGACTGTTTGTCTTTGTGAATAAAGAGAACATTAAGTCTAAAAGAAGCTTATCATCTGCTGGGAGTTTCTCCCTAAAGAAACTAAATGTGCAAATCCTAATCCCAGAGCTTTCACAGAGCCAATCTAAATTTAATTTGCAATCATCACACACTGAAACTTCAGAGACAATCACAAAATAAAAACAGACTTGCTGGAATCTACAAGAGTTCAAGTGTAAGAGAATTTGATGGCAGGTTAGGTGCACATCCTACCCGCAATAAACTTAATGGTAAATTTCACAGGAGCAATGGGAGCAGGATCTGGCCTTCCCTGCCCAAGAGGGTGCATGTAGCTTGGATGCAGATTTCTTTTTTTAAAAGTGAAAATTGTCACATACTTACTTGACTCTAGGAGCTGGAACTTTAAAAAATAACAAACCACTAAGTATGATGAGACTTACTCACCTTACTGTCTTGTATAAAAGGCCAATATCACCATTAACCTCTCCATGGTAGAGGGGGAGGGATAGGGCTCATGCTCACCCACTCTGCTAATCCAGCACCATCTTCCTGAGGATCTCCAGCACTTTACAAACACTAATCAGTGATATTGCAGCACCTCTCAGGGGCACACCCAGGGGGCACCACCTTCCCCATATCACAGAGAGAGAGGATGAGGCACAGACAAATTTAATGCCCTATTCCTCCGCCACTGAACTTAATGGGAGTTTTGCCTTGACATCAGCAGGACCAGGATTGGGTGCATAGGGTCAGGTCCCACAGCCCTTATTCCCACAGGTCATCCCATTGATTTCAGTGGGAATTGAGAGTGCTAAGTACTGCACAAGATCCAGCCCACAACGATAAGCCAAAGATCACACATGGGCAGAGGCAGAACCAGACCTCTGTGCCTGACCCACAAGAGTATTTCTCACCCAAACACACGGAGGATAAGTGAGCATCACACACCGCGATGATGCACAGAAACCAGCCCTATGTATAGTCACACCAGGGAGGCCAGGATCCCGCACACATGGGCTGCTTTTCATGTGAACTCTCCAGTGATGCCGCCCTGTTGCTCTGGGGGCTATAAAAGATTTTGTTCCACTCTCTGCGGTTTATTGAGCAGCAACTGCCAGCTCAGACGTACCAAGATGTTCTCCCAGGCTCAGCTGCTCTGGTTACTGGTGCTGTGGATTCCGGGTAAGAATCAGAACTGGACGACACTGGCTTAAAAGTACAATGATCCATTTAAATTTTAAAAATTCAAAACATTGTTGCTAGATTGGATATTAAACAGTAATTCATCAGAGTTATGGCTTGAATATAACAATTG
Organism: Gopherus evgoodei; assembly: GCF_007399415.2. Lineage (NCBI taxonomy): Eukaryota > Metazoa > Chordata > Testudines > Testudinidae > Gopherus > Gopherus evgoodei. The sequence continues at coordinate 12,964,545 of NC_044326.1, forward strand.
TGAACATTTTGTATTATATGATGCATTTCATACCATTTTCTAAAGATGCAAATATCAATCACTATAATTTATTGTTGCTCACTATCAGTTACCTTTTCTCTGTATTTATTTTGATTCCATATCTAATGCAGGCTCCTATGGGCAGGTCACAATGACTCAGTCTCCAGAATCCCTCTCAGTGTCTCCTGGAGAAAAAGTCGCTATCATATGTACAGCCAGTTCTAGCCTTAGCAGCCAGTATGTATCCTGGTACCAACAGAAGCACGGACAAACTCCTAAGTTTCTTATCTATTGGGACTCCACACTTGTCTCTGGAGTTCCAGCCTGGTTCAGGCACTGATTACACTCTGGCAATCAGCAGCGTTGAAGCTGATGATGCAGCAGATTACTACTGTTTGCAGAGGCATAGCTCTCCTCTCACAGTGATACAGACCAATACAAAAACCTCCCCGCTCTGGGTGTCTGCAATAGCAGATTTCTGTGAAGATCATCACAGTGTCAGGCCTGGTCTACACTATGTGTTTAAACCGAATTTAGCAGCGTTAAACCGATTTAACCCTGCACCCGTCCACACAATGAGGCCCTTTATATCAATATAAAGGGCTCTTTAAACCGATTTCTGTACTCCTCCCCGACAAGAGGAGTAGCACTGAAATCGGTTTTGCCATGTCGGATTAGGGTTAGTGTGGCTGCAATTTGACGATATTGGCCTCCGGGCGGTATCCCACAGTGCACCATTGTGACCACTCTGGAAAGCAATCTGAACTTGGATGCACTGGCCAGGTAGATAGGAAAAGCCCCGCGAACTTTTGAATTTCATTTCCTGTTTGTCCAGCATGGAGCTCTGATCAGCATGGGTGGCGATGCAGTCTCAAATCCAAAAAGAGCTCCAGCATGGACCGTACGGGAGATACTGGATCTGATCGCTGTATGGGGAGACAAATCTGTTCTATTAGAGCTCCGTTACAGAAGACGAAATAACAAAGCGTTTGAAAAAATCTCCAGGCTACGATAGACAGAGGCCACAGCACAGTGCTGTGGGAGAAGCATAACAGAAAACCAAAGAATCAAATGGACGCTCATGGAGGGAGGGAGGGGGGACTGAGGACTCCAGCTATCCCACAGTCCCTGCAGTCTCCAAAAAGCATTTGCATTCTTGGCTGAGCTCCCAATGCCTAAAGGGTCAAAAACATTTTCCTGAATGTTTCAGGGTATATGTCGTCAATTTACACCCTTCCCCCCCCGAAAGAAAAGGGAAAAAAAATTTCTCGCCTTTGTTCAATGTCACCCTATGTCTACTGCATGCTGCTGGTAGACAGGGTGCTGCAGCGCTGAACTCCAGCATCCCCTTCCTGGTGGCAGACGGTGCAATATGACTGCTATCCACCATCATCAGCAGCCCGTGAGTGCTCCTGGCTGGCCTCGGTGAGGTCGGCTGGGGGCGCCTGGGTAAAAATGGGAATGACTCCCGGTCATTCCCGGCAGATGGTACAGAACGGCTGGTAATCATTTTCATCATAGCAACTGGAGGCTGAGCTCTATCAGCCCTGCCCCTTTCATGTCTAAAGAAAAGATTCTGTACTGCCTGGACTATCATAGCAGTGGAAGGTTGGGCTCCTCTCCCCCGACACCTTTTAATGTCCTGCCTGGACTATCATAGCAGCTGGAGGCTTCCTCCCCCTCATTTTATCTTACTAAAAAGTCAGTGTTTCTTATTCATGCATTCTTTATTACTTCATCACACAAATGGGGAGACACTGCCACGGTAGCCCAGGAGGGTTGGGGGAGGAGGGAAGCAACGAGTGAGGTTGTTGCCGGGGCACCCCCTAGAATGGCATGGAACTCATCATTTCTGTGGGATCTCTGGGGCTCTGACACGGAGCGGCTGTGCTCTCTGGTTCTCTAGTACACTTGCCCCATATTCTAGGCAGGACTGACTCTATAAAGAAGGGAATGACCCGGGGCGTCATTTCCAGTTTTGTCCATGTGCCCCCAGCCGACCTCAGCGAGGCCAGCCAGGAGCATCCATGACAGCAGCAGATGGTACAGAATGACTGATAACCATCATCTCATCGCCAATTTACAATGGCAGATGGTGCAATAGGGATGGTAACTGTCTCTGCTACCTTGCAAAGGCAAATTAATGCTGCTGTGTAGCACTGCAGTACCGTGTCTGTCAGCAGCATCCAGTACACATACGGTGACAGTGACAAAAGGCAAAACAGGCTCTATGGTTGCCATACTATGGCGTATGCCAGGGCAATCCAGGGAAAAAGGGCGTGAAATGATTGTCTGCCGTTGCTTTCACGGAGGAAGGATTGAGTGACGACATTTACCTAGAATCACCCGCGACACTGTTTTTGCATTGGGATCTCAATCCAGAATTCCAATGGGCGGGGGGGCACTGAGGGAACTATGGGATAGCTACCCACAGTGCAACGCTCCGGAAATCGACGCTAGCCTTGGTACATGGACGTGCACCGCCCAATTAATGTGCTTAGTGTGGCCGCATGCACTCGACTTTATACAATCTGTTTTATAAAATCGGTTTATGTAAAATCGGAATAATCCCATAGTGTAGACATAACCTCAGTGTACCTGCTGTACTGTGACTTAGGGCTCAGTGTTCCATGTAAGCATCAGGGCTCCTCACTGCAACACCCTTCTGTGTACCTCCCCTAAACTCCCCACCACCAACATACAAATAACCATTTTCCTTGGGAAACCCAGTTACCTCTGCTCTAATGGGAGCACAGAAACCACTTGATGTCCAGGAAGAAAACCCCATCCTGTGCGGACTGAATCGGGCGCCGTTTGGCTGAGCATTAGCAGTTCAGAGAAAGCAATGTATACAAAACTTCCCAGCCAATGGGTGCTGCTGGAAGTGGCAGCCAGCATGTCCCTGCAGCCCGCTCCACTTCCTGCAGCTCCGGTTGCCCGTGAACGGCGAACCGTGGCCACTTGGAGCTGCAGGTGACTGTGAGTGCAGACAGTCAATGTAAACAAATTGTCTCACAGCCCGCCAGCAGATTACCCAGATGGGCCGCATACAGCCAATGGGCTGCAGGTTGCCCACAACTGGTCTAACAGCTTTGGTAATGAACATTGACCTTTAACAGGTGCCTTTTGTAATATGGGTGTGTTTGTAAAGAATTTCACCTGTGTATCTTACTCTCCATATTGTAAGAAAAATACAGCAAACCATGGTGGCATTTACCCCTTGTGAGGGCCGGCATGAGGCCTATGAATTACTAAAGTGAAAATAAAAACAATGGGAGTCCTTGTGGCATCTTAGAGACTAACATATTTATTTGGGCATAACCTTTGGAGGGCCATAACCCAGTTCATCAGCTGCATGGAGTGAAAAATACAGTAGTAAGGTATAAATATACAGCACATGAAAAGATGGGAGTTGTCTTACCAGGTTGGGGGTCAGTGCTAATGAGGCCAATTCAATCAGAGTGGATGTGACCCATTCCCAACAGTTGACAAGAAGGTGTGAGTATCAATAGAGGGAAAATTACTTTTTTGTAATTGACAAAGCCAGAAGGATACCCAGAAATCACCTAGTACAGGACAGGTCCAATGAAGAAAGTAACAATGCCACCAGCCGTCACCTACAGCCCCCAACAAAAACCTCTCTAGCGCATCATCAGGGATCTACAACCTATCCCAGAGGATGATCCCTCACTCTCACAGACCTTGGGAGACAGGCCAGTCCTCACTTACAGACAGCCACCCAACCTGAAGTAAATACTCACCAGCAACTACACATCATACATCAGAAACACTAACCCAGGAACCAAGCCTAGCAACAAACCTCATTACCAACTCTGCATAGCTATTGAAGGGACACCATCATAAAACCTAACCACATCAGCCATACCATCAGGGGTTTGTTCACCTGCACATCTACCAATGTGATCTATGCCATCATGTGCCAGCAATGCCCCTCTGCCTTGTACATTGGGCAAACTGGACATTCTCTATGCAAAAGAATAAATGGACACAGATCAGACATCAAGAACTGTAACATTCAAAAAATGGTACGAGAACACTTCAGCCTCACTGGACACTCAATAACAGATTTAAAAGAGCCATTCTTCAACAAAAAATCTTCAAAAACAGACTTCAACTAGAAACTGCAGAATTAGAATTAATTTGCAAACTGGACACCATCAAATTAGGCCTGAATAAAGACTGGGTGTGGCTGGGTCACTACAAAAAGTAGTTGATACTCACACCTTCTTGTCAATGGTTGCCAGCTGTTGGAGGGAGGGATAGCTCAGGGTTTGAGCATTGGCCTGCTAAACCCAGGATTGTGAGTTCTATCCTTCAGCGGGCCATTTGGGGAACTGGTGTAAAAACCTGGGGATTGGTCCTGCTTTGAGCAGGGGGTTGGACTATATGACCTCCTGAGGTCCCTTCCAACCCTGATATTCTATGATTCTATGAACATGGCTACCCCTCTGAAGTGAAAGTCCCACCTTAACTGCAGAGTGTAAATTTCACCTCAAATTAACAATGATGTTGATTCTTCTAATCTTGCCAGCAGATGGCAGCACACCATCATAAAACTCGATCAAAATGCTGTAATATTTGAAATGTTATGTATAACCTTAAATGGCTTCCATAACCCTAATGTAACAACCATCAACATTCTAACTAATAGTACACAAATCAATTCTCCAGGTTGACACTCTGATCCTCTGACAAACTCTGTTCAACTTCAACATCAGCTCCAAATATTCCAAAGGGGAATGTACTCAAGACTTCCACAAACAGGAACAAAAACCAGAGTGACTCCAGTGCAATACATATATGATGGATGATGTTGTTAACGCCAGTATATACAGATATAGAACTAAGGGTTTTCCAGCTCATGCATATAAAAGGAATAAATCAGATGGGAGATGACTCCTCCACTGATTCATATGGGAGAATGACATAAGAAAAATCTCTCTTCTAACACAACCATTGCTATTCAACACCTAAGACCAACACTTCCCAACCTGGGTGCCTGAAGTTAGGCTACTAAATCTGTATGGACACTTGATTTTCCACAGCTGCTGAGCACCCACTAACTGCACTGAAGTCCAAGGGAGCTGAATATACTCAGCCCCTCTGAATATCAGGCCATTTTTACTTCTGTACCAAATACGGATTTAGGGGCCTTACTTTAGGCACCCACCAGGGTCTGATCATTTTGGCCCAAATGAAGATGTGTTAAAATAATAGCTCCCAAATAGAGAACATGCTCAGTAAACTAACCATAGCTCGATGTGGTTTTACATATTCAAGCCTTTGTCAATGCTGACCAAGAGATCTTGTTGGCACATGGGTGGATCTTGGCATAGACAGACAGTGTTGCTCTTGAGCAGTTGGTTTTTTTTTTTTCTGTTCTGCATCTAACCTTTACTTTTATTTTATTTTCCACTCCACATTACCGGTCTAATGAATGCAAAGGCTATAAAACGTCAGGCCATGGTGTTTTTTCAGTTTAACAACCTACCTTATATAATCCCTGGCTTTCTTTTTCACATGTTCCTCTGATGCTGTCTCCTCTCCACTTTGGCAAAGGGATGAGAATTTTATCCATCATCTCAACCACTCCTCCAATCCAGTTTTCCTGCCTCACCTCAGATGGACCAGGGATTCTGCCTGCCTGAGGAAAGAGCTATAATTTAGCCCTAAACCTGACAACAATAATCGCTTTCCAGTCCTACCACCTAACAAAGGAGCATCTCATTCTTTGATTTCTTTAACCTTCTCCTTTCTTTTCTGTTATCCATGTCCCTTTGTGTTTGGTTGAGGAAACTGTCTTTGTTACTAAACTCAGAACGCTTTGCTTGCAGCCTACTGTAATTAATATTTTCATAGGAAAAATATGAGCTTTACAATCAGCTCTACATAATACTGTCCGTGGGATGCAAAATGTAACATCACATTCTCCAAAATCCATGACACAGGCCAATTTCTTATCATTCTGACAGGACTCAATATTTTGCAGTTGCTCATCCTGCCTGGTGGGCTCTCTTATGCAAGATCTCACAGGGTTCAATGATGATGTCCTCTGGTATATTAATCTACTAGGAGAGAGCTGAGGTGCCTTCTGTGTATATATGACCATGACCGGAGGCTAGGGGGAGACAGCTGAGGTCACTCAATTAGGGTGAACTGCAAAGAAGAGGGCAGGCAATCCCCAAAGCTGTTGGATATTCCAATACTTCGATTTATCCAGCCATCATAAAACAGCTTCTATTATATCTCACTCATTACTCAGCAGTCAACAAAACAGTTCCCTTAAAGAAACCCAGCCTCGGGCCTCCACCTAGACACTCAAGTCAAGTATGATGAGGATTTCTGAAAATCTTATTCATCATATAAAAAAGTTCTACCAATTCCAAAGGATCGGACACATCCTGTCAAATTAACTTGGTGTCTTCTTTTTCTGTGATAATAAGTATGGTTGATAAATATAACTATGTTGTAACATAACTGGACTTCTGTAAGGCATTTGACCAGGAACTGCAAAATATCTTGATTAAAAAAAATAGAACTGTATAACATTACCATGGCATACATTAAATGGATTAAAAACTGGCTAACTGATAGGTTTCAAAATGTAACAGTAAATTGAGGAATCAACACAGAGTGGACATTTTTCCAGTGCGATCCCACAGGGCTCAGTTCTTGGTCCTTTGCTATTTTTAATTTTTATCAGTGATCTGGAAGAAAACATAAAATCATCACTGATAAAGGTTAGATGACACAAAAAATGGGGGAATGTAAATAATGTAGAGGACAGACAACTGACACAGAGCGATCTGGATTGTTAAGTAAACTGGGCACAAGCAAACAATCCCCATTTTAATATGGCTAAATGTAAATGTATATATCTGGGAACAAACCATGTAGGCCATACTTACAGGACGGGAAACTCGATCCAGGGCATCAGTGACTCTGAAAAAGATTTGGGGGTCCTGGTGGATAATCAGTGTGACACTGGAACCAAAAAAGCTAAAGTAAATCTGGGATGTATTAACAGGGGAATCTGAAGTAGGAGTAGGGAGGTTATTTTACCTCCATATTTGGCCCAGGAGTGACCACTGCTGGACTAGTATCCAGTTCTGGTAGTCACACTTCAGGAAGAAGGTTGATCAGAGATGGTTCAGAGAACAGCCACTGGAACGATTTAAGAATTAGAAAATCTGCCTTATAATGACAGACTCAAAGAGCTCCATCTATTTAGTTCTACAAAGAAAAGGCTAAGGGGTGACCTATCACACTGTATAATAATTGACTCTGCAGTCTAATCCAGAAAGGTATAATGCGGAAGTTGAAGCTAGACGAACGTAGACTGGAAATAAAGTGCAAATGTTTAACGGTGACAGTACTTAACCATTGGAACAATTTACCAAGGGTCATGGTGGATTCTCCATCACTGACCATTTTAAAATCACACTTGAATGTTTTGTCTAGAAGCTCTGCTCTAGGAATTATTTTGAGGTAGTTCTATGACCTGCATTATGCAGGAGGTCAAACTAGGTGACCAAAATGGACCCTTCTGGCCTTGGAATCTATGCATGTATTACCTCCCTGTTTGTATTCAGTGACAAGGGAATCTGTCAATTAAAATAATATGTAGTCCTTAAACAGACCTGCAATTTTTCAAAGCACTGTGTAAAGATTAATGAATTAATGAACTAATTAACTAGCATCCTAATAATCAATGTGGGAAACTGTTCTCTGAGTGAACACTGGGATCAAAGAACTAAATAAGCCGTGAGAGTTGGACATTACTAGTGACACAGACACCGGATGCTGCTGAGCTTATGAACAAACTGAGCCCAGTGCTGGACTCCTTGATCAGAAAAAGCTCCAGGATACTCTGGGCCCACTGATTAGAGAGACCATTCCCTGCCTGACCCATCTGGGCATCCCTCACTGACAGGAATGGGAGACACGTTACCAGATTGAGGGGTGTACGTGGCCTTGGGTCTGGAGAGCGAATGGACACAGAGATGCTGCTTTTGCATATTTCCACCCAAGTGACAGTTCCTGGCTGTTCAGAGCAGATATAAATGTGTCACCTTCACACTTTGTGCTTCTGAACTTGGCATCTGTCACTCTACACGTATCAAGATGATCTCCCAGACTCTATTTCTCTGGCTTCTCGTGTTCTGGATTCAGGGTAAGAACAACCACACAGGAGGATTTGTTTAAAAGAAAAGTTATAGTATTTTACAAGGATTTAAATACTAAAATATTTCGCTTTCCAGCAATCATTCCTAGCAGCATTTACAGTGTTAGCAGAAAGAGAGCTCCAGGCTAAACTCCTAGATATGCAGCTTTGTAGTGCTAATTATTCTGATACTGGAGGATTTTACATTTCTTTTTATTCCAAATTTATTCTCCAGTACAGATTCCAGTGGGCAGATCCTGCTGACTCAGACTCCAGAATCCCTGGCAGTGTCTCCAGGAGACAGAGTCACCATCAACTGCAAAGCCAGTTCCAGTGCTAGCAGCTGGATGTCCTGGTACCAACAGAAATCAGGACAAGCTCCTAAGCTCCTTATCTATAAAGCCTCTACTCGTCCCTCTGGGATCCCAGACCGGTTCAGTGGTAGTGGGTCTGGCACTGATTTTACATTCACAATCAGCAGGGTTGAAGCAGATGATGCTGGAGATTATTACTGTCAACAGTATAACACCTTCCCTCTCACACAGTGATACAGACAAGCACAAAAAGCTCCCTGCTGTTTAGATTCAGACTCTTACTCAGTATTTCAGGTGCTTCCTGGGCAATTACATTGTTATCTCTGCTCCCCTGCAGTGGGGTGGGTGGATGTGTCAGACTTCAGTCACGGCCCTCCATGCACGAACTTCTGGTCCTTACAGGTGCTCACACCATGGGTTCAGATTTGCTCTTATGGGCAGCATCCAACTTCCTATTGATAGCAGGTTACAATCCACGCACCTTTCTACTGAGCTGACAAAATACTTCAGCCTTGTAAATCACCCACACTGGAAAACTGCACCAATCTAATCCCAAACTGTGCTCAGAGTACAAGCCACTATCTCATCCAGCATCTTCTGTTCAGTTAGTTTTGCTCATTACAACATCTGCTTCATGTACAGAACCATCCAAACATCTGCTACTGCCACTTCAGTGTCAATAACTGCATCCACCTTTGATGCTTTCTCTCTTAGTTACTACTAGGTAGACTAGAGCCTAAGAACCTCAGTTCGTTTTTCAGTCCTACATAAAAGTGCAGCTTGTTTGATACAATTAATAGTAAAAAATAAGAAATCAGTGCAAGAAGACAAGACGGGCTCTTTCCTAAAGAACAGAAACAATATTTGATTCCAGAATAGAGCTCATAAACATGCAAATGCCCCGGTACACCCATAGTGTCCATCTCAGAGAGCAGAGGAAACAAGGAGAGAAAAATGAAAGGAGAAGGAGAGAGAAGGGCAGCTTTAAAGTCCACACAGGATAAAGAGGCAGAGCAGCTGACTTAAAAAGTCCACAGAAGTGACATTCTAATCTGAATCAGGTGGTTTCCTGTTCAGGTCCCCAGATGGTGCAAATCAACAGAGCTCTGTTGATTTCAGTGGAACTACACTAAACTAAACCAATGAGCATAACCTGTGTATTTATGAACAGTGAATCTCTTCAGAGATTATTGTCCTTCCAGCATCTGAAAGTCTCTCACCAGTCAGACACAGAGAGACCCAGTAAGCTAGTTCACAGAATGTCTAACTGTAAAATCCCATGTACTGAAGATTTCTTATATCTGGCTTTTCTTGTAAACTCCATTAAAGAAATTACAGCCAATCTTCACACTGAACACACCAGTCCAAAACAGCAGAAGCAGCTGTAAAAAACAACTTTCCACAGCTGTGTGTGAGATTCAATTCATAGAGCGAGGCCATAATCCTTGTTTCAATGGGCCACATCCTCTGCTGTGCTCTATTCACTTTAACGGAGCTCCCTTTATATGAAACGGCACAATCAGCTCAATGGCTTTGCCAGTTACTACTGTATAAGAGCATTTACCCTAAGACAGTTCTGTCAGCTGAGATATTTTAACACTAGAGTGGAAAGTAACTTTGCAGAGGTCTTTACCTCTCTGATGTCTATGATATTATAAAGCTTGGGCTACAACAGGGATTTTAAAAGCTTGGCTGAAGTCAGTCATGAATGTCAATAGGCTCTGTTATATTTTTATTTTCCTTCCTGGACTCAAAGATGCATCACAGAAATAACTAAGTGGAGCTGTGGATGTTGTAGAAAGGAGCAGTGTGACACAGGATTTTAATGTCATTTGAAAGGGTCCATTTTCATTTTCTCTGGGCTGTGCTTGATTAAATTCTGCTCTAGACGCAAACCCCAGCTTCTGATGATCCACAAATATCAGCATTTTCAGCATATACCTACACCTCAGAGACAATTTATATCGCTCGGGTTCTGCATATTCACACCAGAGTGTCATTTTATTCATGATCTGAGCAGGGATTATAAACCTGTCCAGCTGTACTTCAGATTTCACTGCAGGGCTCTGATCTCCTGCACTCAGCATGGCCAATGTAATTCCATATGCAAAGCTTTTTTTGATATTACTTTTCTGAATTGGAGGTAAAAGAATGAAAATATGAACACTGAGAACAGTCTGTTGGGTTAGGCAATGTAACACACAATTACTGCTATCTTTAACTTCTAGTAGATTTAAAGCACATTTCACAATATTGTCAATGCTGTGTATTTTCTTTCTACTTCTAGCAATTTCAGGCTGGATTATTTCAGAATCAACAAGTTGGTTTGACTTTGATGTTACACCACCAAGCCCATTTCTAATAAGGGGTCTCTTGGAGGGTTCAGTTTCAAAGGAGAGAGCTAGATCCCAGCCCCTGCATAAACTCCTGAATTTTCTGAGTGTTACTGCACTTGGACTAGATGGGCCCTGCTCGTTTCTCTTCCAGATCCCAACCCAGACAAGATGGACTAACAAGGGCCACAGGAAAACAGATACAACTTCCTGTTTATCAGTCAGTTTGCAAAGCAATAAATACTTGGTGACGTGGGGTAGACTTTATATACTGTAAACGCCGGACCACTATTAGCATGGAGACCATAGCTGAACAGACTCTTTCATTATACTGACGTGCCAACTGTGGTATAGTTAAGGTTGAGCTGTGCTTTCTGGTTAGTCAGCTCTTAGTGAATGAACAAACACTTGGCTCAGAGGATGTGTTCTTGATCTGGTCTCATACTGCACATCCCTCAAATAATCCTTGCCCCCTGGCCAGTGCCACCATATCAAGTAGGAACACACATCATTATGTTGATATCCAACTATGGGCCATTCAAGAATCCATGAGATCCCCAAAATGGGATCCCAGGTGATGGCATGGTCTAGTGATTAATGCAAGAACTGAGAGTCAGGGGAACTGGGATCTAAGCCCAGGCTGGTCTCTCACTCACTCACTAACTTTGGCCAAGACAACTTCTACATGCCTTGGTTTTCCATCTATAAAAAACAGATGTGTAATTCCCCTCCCTGAACAGGTTTTGAAAGACATGATGTGCTAATATTTTTAAAGCATTTTTTATTTTTAGTACATAATGCATGGAATTATTAAATGAAATACAACTTTTTATTTTATTTTATTTTGCTTCTTACACATGAAAGCATAACAACAACGGACTTTAATCAATTAATGGAGATGTTCTATACAGTTTATTACCCTTGACCTAAACCAGATCCATCACTACTAATATTCAAAATTGGGTTGCACTGGAGACCATGCAAAGGTGTAGGAGACGCTAAAATTCCTATTGGAATTTTCTACCTTTCTCTCCAATGATTCTACTATCCTGGAGCTGCTGTGGGGAGCTGAATGTTTTGGCTTGTACAGAATCTTTAATAATATGTACACATTAAAGAATGAACTTGGCTGTCTGTAGAAAGGAGCCCTCTGATTAGAAACATGCCAAGCTAAACCTAGAAAGACTTTCATGTGCTTTCTCAGGACTGTGTTGTAATTTTTCTGGGCTTATTTTAAAATAACAGCCCCTGGGAGGGGGTCGTTTAATAAAAGAAACATTTCCAGACTACCCTGAAACTCAGAGGAAATTTACATAGCTTGGTCTCTTTGCATTTTCACACCAAAGTGCCATTTCCTCACTGCTCTGAGTGGGGTTATAACTCTACCAGGTTGCATTATAGATTTCACTGCAGGCCTCTTGAGCTTCTTGTCACCCGGAAGAACCAAGATGATTTCACACACACGGCTTTTCTTGATGATTTTTTTTTCTGGGTTCAGGGTAAGAAAGAACAAAAAGATGAAGGTTTAAAAAGGCTTGTAGGTTTATCTGGTGTGGGACACAATTCCTAGTACCAACAATCATGTGAAATTTACATTTTAAAAACGTTGTGGCATGTGCAGATTTTCTGTTTCTAGACACCAGTGGAGAGATTGTGATGACTCAGTCCCCAGCATCCTTTTCAGTTAGTGTAGGTAAAAGTGTTACTATCGGTTGCAAAGCCAGTTCGTGTGTTACTCTGATGTAGCCTGATACTAACAAACGTCTAAAAAAGCTCCTAAACCCATTTTCTATTAAGCTTCTTCTTGCCCTACGGCGGTTCCAGCCTGGTATACTGGCAGTGGATATAGCACTGATTTCACATTCACCATCAGATTTGTGTAACATTGATACTACTATCTGCTATGGCCCTTGGATAGAAGAGGAAAGATAATAATGGAAAGAGAGAACATTTTTGAAGGAAAGTGAAAAAAGGAAAAGGGAGGGGAGGAGAGGAGGAATTGTCAAGGCCAAAATGATTAGCATCCAGGCGATTCGCTCCATCCTGGATTGAAGCTGCATGCATCTGACAAAAAGTCTGATTATCTTGGGGGGGATATGATAGAGGTCTATAAAATCATGACTGGTGTGGAGAAAGTGAGTGAGGAAGTGTTATTTACCCCTTCACAAAACACAAGAACCAGGGGTTACCCAATGAAATTAATAGGCAGCAGGTTTAAAAAAGAATAAGATAAGTTCATGGAGGACAGGTCCATCAATGGCTATTAGTCAAGAAGGTCAGGGAGGCAAACGTGATTTGGGTGTTCCTAAGCTGCCAGATGCTGGGACTGGAAGGCAGTGGATGGATCACTCAATAAATTGCCCTGTTCTGTTCCTGTGCTCTGAAGCATCTGGCATTGGCCACTGTCGGAAGACAGGATGCTGGGCTGGATGGACCATTGGTCTCACCCAGTATGCCCATCCTTATATAGAGGACAAGCACCTACAGCTCCTGTTCACTTGTACTGGGGATGCGGGAGCTCAGCACATCTGTAAATGAGGCGCTAGGTTCTTTAGCTCTTTTATAGCGAGAGCTCTCAGGCTAATAGACACACCTTGGGGGTGATGTTGTGGGGAAACCCAGCAATTTGGGAATCTCTTCTTTGTCCCTAGGGCATGAAATCAGTGACATCCCAAGTGTGTTCACAGGGAGAGGGCTGAAATGAAAGCCCATGCCCAGACTCTGGTGGCACAGCCGAAGTGAATATTTAGGAGAGACCTGTCATATCTGGTCAAATATAAGTAAGATCTGCAAAGACATCTGTGTATATAGCCTCTGAATCTAGGAAAACACAGTATCATTGTAAAATAGAAGAGGAGCAGGAAATAAGCCAAATATGAGCATTTCACATTTCTGGGCTGAAACTAAAAGTGCAGTAAATTTACATGCATTTTGCATAGGGGTAAGGTGTCTTTGATGAGCTGCTGAGCACATATAAACATTTCATTTTCCACTGCTCACTTATGAATGAGCTTTTCCAACCACGGTCAGGCAAGATGATGTCACACACGCCCCTTCTCTGGCTGCTGGTTCTCTGGATTCAGGGTAAGAAATTAATAAATACAATTTTTGAAAATGTCACACATCAGTGTGACAGATCAGAAATGCTGCCAGTCTGATTTCTTTAATTAATATTCTACTGTTGTATTTTAGTATAAATTCACATTGGAAAATTATTGTTCATTTCTTACCCATCCTTTCTTTATTCAGACTCCTCCGGGCAAATTGTGATGACTCAGTCCCCAGAATCTCTGGCAGTGCCAGTGGGAGGGAGAGTCTCTATCAACTGCAAAGCCAGTACAAGCATCAGCAATTACATACACTGGTACCAACAGAAACCTGGACAAGCTCCCAAGCTTCTTATCTACTATGCCAGCAACCTCCAGTCTGGGGTTCCAGCCCGGTTCAGCGGCAGTGGGTCTGGCACTGATTTCACATTCACAATCAGCAGCGTAGAAGCTGAAGATGCTGGAGATTATTACTGCCAGCAGAGTTACAGCTACCCTCTCACAGTGATACAGACCAATACAAAAACCTCCGTGCTCTCTGCAGTGTGCATTGCAGTTACTGCTTCCCACAGATACAACAGTCAATTTTTCACATTCTATGAAGCGCAAAGGAAGAAGGTAACATTTTTCATCTCTGAACATACAGCCAAAAGGAGAAAGCTGAAAGAGCTAAAGTGTTTGACTAATGACATAGATACTAGAATTTACAGATGCCTGAGATTTACTACAGTTTATGCTGCTTTCTTCTCAGTCTTGAATCCCAGTGCAACAGACACACTTACTTGAGTTTCAATACAAATTATTCCAAATAGCTGTTACACCTTCTATCTTTCAGTCTCAAATGTTTTGATCTTCTAGCAAAATGACTTAATTCTGTTACAGAGAGCTGATCAGAAACAGGAATTCTCAGATTGCGAGAAATTCCAAATTTTGGGAAGGGGAGAGGGGCTTGTTGTGAATCGGCATGACAATTTGAAATTTCAACACTTCCTGTGATATGGAAATTTCAAAATTTCATTTTGGGAAAAATAAAAGCAATGTTTCATTTTGATTTAAACTTCATCTACTTGACCTTTATGTTATCAATATAAAATATAACATGTCAAACCAATTACAAAATCAAAACACTTCAACCACATTCAAAGGAAATGTTCTGATCTTAACAAAATGAATCATTTTGATCATTTTCCCATGAAAATTTCGGCATAATTGATGTGTTCCCAGAGAAGGTTTAGATTTTGTCAAATCCACATTTGGATTTGGAAAGCTGTTCCATCAAAAAATTCAATCTGCTCTACTATTGTAAATACATGTCTACAATGGCCTGGGTGTTTCCTTTCATTGGAATAGATCCTCACTAAAATCCCACTGGGAAGGTCTCAATCATTATTAACCTAGGAAAATTATACTAACCTAGGGATTTGTAAATGGCTGTGTCTACTGTTTGCAGATTAGGGTAAGACTTTGTGGTCCAGATTCTCCAAGACCTGTCAGGAGCAAATCCCCGAATGCAGCTGAACCCTGAGACAAAGCAGCTAATAGGTACACACAGGATTTTCAACAGAGTTGGGGATGGGGGGAGGCTGGGTATGGAAGTTCCAGAGGAAGGATATGGCCCAGTGGGCTGGGCAGTAGGGGCAGCCACACAGAGCATGTTTGGCCTGTTCCAGAATAGCATTAATTGTGAACATACTCAGACAGGTTCTGGTCAGCACAAGCCAGCAGGAACCAAGGGAGATGGTGTTGTCAGCTTCTTGGGGGCTGCTAGGCTGGCCACACCCACCCAAAAGAGGTAGCTGTTGGGGCTGGAGCGGTCACGGTAAAAGGGCTATAAGGAGACAGGTTTGGAGGTCCCCCTGCTCCTCTCACACAATCCCCTGCAACTCTCAGGCTTGGGCACCTACCGAGTCACAGAGGTAGAGGGGATAGGGGCACGGACACAATGGGCAGTGCTGGAGGCTGGCACACTGCTGCTATTTTTCAACTTTTCTGTGCTGCACCTGCACTCAAAATCTGAGCATGCTTGGGTGACCTCATCCCAGACCTCATTTTCAGCCTGCCGATGTGCACCCTTCAAGCCGTCGAGAACATCCATCATTCTGGAGATGCAAAGTGCACGCAGCCACTGGTGCGGATGCAGAGAAGCACGGAGCTGCTGGTGCCACTCCTTTTAGTAACGTGGCCCTTAAATAAAAGGAAAATGTGTTATAAGATGAATGAATTCAAACAGACTCAGCTGATTGGATGTAAACCCACACACAGTAAAAGGCTGAATGACTTTAGCTCTTCTTACTTGTATTACAACCTGCAGCCTGCTCCGTTACTCTTCATTAATCAAACAGCTGTTGTTACCCCCTGTGCTTGTAAAGCTAACTCTGGCTGCTTTGCCATCTGAACCATGCAAATATGTTATAGTTAATACAGCCAATGACAGACTGAAACCATCAATCCAATAGCTCAAAGTTCCTCCCTGGTATTAACATTGGGTCATTTACATAACTGGGCTCTTTTTGCCTATTCACACATGGCTGATGGTCCCTCACTGAGCTGCTGAACACATAAATGGTTCCATTTTCGCTACATGCTTCACTGAGGAGCATTTCCAGCCACACAGAAGCAAGATGATCTCAAAGACTCCCCTTCTCTGGCTGCTGCTTTTCTGGATTCAGGGTAAGAAACAGACAATGTTCAAAGAGTTATTAAGGAATGAGACAATCCATCAAAAAAGGCAGTGGTTTGTTTATTTAAATACTAGTTCCTGGGGTATTTTCTAATCCACTTCTACTGTTCAGTTTACAAATGTTTCAGTGTAAAGTTTTTTAATGTCATTGTCCCTGTCATGGTATCTAGCCCCAATCTGAACCTTAGAGTCCAAAAAAATGGGGTACCAGCATGAATTTCTTTAAGCTTAATTACTAGTTTAGATCTGATAAGCTGCCACCATCCAAAAATATATAGTGTTTTGGGGCACTCTGGTCCCCCCAAAAACCTTCCCTGGGGACCCCAAGACCCAAATTCCTTGAGTCTTACAACAAAGGGGAATAAACCATTTCCCTTCCCCCTCCTTTCTTCCTCCCAGATCTTTCCTGCCCTGGGTACACTAGGAGATCACTGTGATTCAAACTCCTTGAATCACAACACAGAGAAATCAGGTTTTTTCTCCCCCTTCTCCCCCTTCTCCCCCCCTCCCAGGCTTTTCCTCCCTGGGTTATCCTGGAGAGATAGACAGATTCAAGTTCCGTGAATCTAAAGCACAGAGGAAATTCACCTTTCCTCCCCCACTCCTCCTTCTCCCCACCAATTCCCTGGTGAGTACAGACTCAGTTCCTTTGCCTTAACAAGGGGAAAAAAATTAATCAGGTCTTAAAGAGAAAAATGTTTAATAAAAGAAAAGAGAATAAAGATAATCACTGTAAATTCAAAATGGAATATTACAGAGTCTTTCAGCTTATAGAAACTGGAGAAAAAGCCTCCTCCAGCGGAAATACAATTTAAAATACTTCCAGCCAAATACACATTAAAACTCTACCAGCCAGATACACATTTGCAAATAAAGAAAACCAATTAAAAAGACTAAACCGCCTTTCTACTTGCACTTACTACTTGAATAGAAAACTAGAGCCTGTAGTATGTCCGGTCACTCTCAGATCCCAGAGAGAACAAAGCAAAACCCAAAAAACACAAACAAAGGCTTCCCTCCACCGAGATTTGAAAGTATCTTGTCTCCTGATTGGTCACCTGGTCAGGTGTTGCAGGTCACTGTTTGTTAACCCTTTACAGGTGAAAGAGACATTAACCCTTAACTATCTGTTTGTGACAGTCCCATTTACCCAACTCCAACTCTGCCACTTTTTTTTCTCTCCAGGTTCCAGTGGGCTGATTGTCATAACTCAGACTCCATAATCTCTCTCAATGTCTGTGGGGGAGACCATCACTATCAAATGCAAAGCCAGTGCAAGCATTAGCAACAACATTGCTTGGTACCAACAGAAACCTGGACAGGCTCCCAAGCTTCTTATCTACTACACCAGCATCCCAGTCCGGTTTAGTGGCAGTGGGTCGGGCACTGACCACACATTCACAATCAGCAGGGTTGAAGCTGAAGATGCTGGAGATTATTACTGCCAGCAGAATAGCAGTTAGCCTCTCAGAGTGATAGAGCCCAATACAAAAACCTCCTTGTCTGAGTGCATAGTGCTGAGCATTTCTCACAGCTACATGTGAACAGTCAGCTTCACAGACTCATAAAAAACAAGAAACAGGAAGTTAATGAAATCGTTGTCTGCCACAACAGCCCTGCAAACATCTCCCACTGTCACTTCTACTGTCCACACAGAGAGCTCAGGGAAATCCTCATTCTAAATGACTCTGTTAAGTAAAGTTTAGTGAGACAGGCAGAGCAGTTCCTTTTAAAAGACAAACTGTAAAAGGGAGGAGTGAGAAAAGCAATGCTTGTGCCACACCTAGCGCAAAGGGGCCTTGATCCATGACTGGGGCCACGAGGCATTACAGCAGTACAAATAACAATGATAATAATCAATAAATATGGGCCAGTTTTTTCCAAAGAGATCGTCTCCTATTTAGGCACAAAATACATGTCCCAGAGAGCCCACCAAATTGGATGTTGAGACCTGTTGAAAATCTGGCCATACATAGCTCAATAGAAGAAGTTGGGTGGCCCATATTTACATGACTAAATGGAAGCTAAGTTCTTTTGAAAATCTGCTTCTTTGACCCTGATCCTAGGCCCAATGAATTTAACAGGAGTGTCCCCATTGAATTCTATGGGAGCTGGATCAGACCCCCTACAGGCTTATCCGCAAGCTACAGTCTTCCAGGGTTCTTGGGTTCACTCAGCAGCAAGCAGCTGCTTTGTCGCTGGAGAGGCAGGTAAGAGAGGAAAAGCTGGAAAAGGGTATGAATAAAACAGCCCACAAGCAGAGGAGCACAAGAAAAAGCTGGTGTCATGGGGCCAGACTAAAAAGAAGTGGTACCTTCTCATAAATTCCCTTCCTTCTCCAATGCAGGCTGAGCAAACACAAGGTCAGGCCAGAAGGAAGAAGTGAAAGACAGACAATGACCACACTGTCCGTGCCACAGTTATCCCAGGGACAGGCAGGTGCCTTCTACCCATCCACCTCAGACAGGTGCTGGAATAGTTACTGGGAAGTAGCCAAATATCAAGATCTGGCAGCTGAATTGCAGCACAGCCCTAGTTCCAACAGAACTAATCACAGACCCATCGTCAATAAGGAAGCCACAACAACCTCTGAATTGCAATCCATGGCAACCGCAGATCTTCAAAGATCATCAAAGTGCTCTAATTCATAGTGAATACACAAGTGTTCCACAGAGTCTTTAATCAGTTAGGACATCTACTAATTAACTGGTAGCTAATGACAATTCATGTTCATTGACAATCTTCAGAGAGTCTCCACAGATATATGAATTATGGGCTTGATCCAAAATCCACTGGAGTCAGAGGAAAGACTCCCATAGACTTCAATGAGCTTTGAGATCAGGCCCTTAAGGTTTTACCTCCAGCATTCTTTCACAGCTGGTGTGTAAACTGGGGAATGAATGAGCAATCTTAAGTTAAAGTCGTTTTTTGTTTGTCCAGGACATGAAATAGTGTATCTATAATGTCGGGGTTATCTTTATCCCAGACTTTTCAGGTTCATTGTATGACTGCAAGAGAGACAGACAACCCAGCAAAGTCCGAAACCAAGTTCTTTATTGATGTATGCACACAAACAACAAAGAACAAGCCCATTTTCTGCACAGAACCAGCCCCCCTTGTGCAAATTCAAATAGCTTTTTATTAGCTACTCCGTTGCATCATTACTTACGTCACGTCATCACTGTACCTTTCCAGATATACTTTCACAGCACACAAGAGAAAAACAAAGAGCAACTGTTATTTCTTGATAAGTTTCAAAAAGGTACAAGTTGTTTCACAAAGTGTGTGCAAGCATTTTTCCCAGACTCTGCAAGCATTCTCTTATCTAGCAAGGTCATAAATCTGGCCTGTCTACCCCAGCCAGTAAATTTTCGGTAGGCCTTGATCGGTTCTAAGCTGAACTGGGTTGCTAAGCAGAACAGGCCATCAAGGCAAACTCATCCATAACAATAACACATGGAAACACTCATCAGAAAAGTCCCATCCAGTCAGTGCTTTAGGGACTCTTACTGAAGCAATTATGATGGGGATTAGGACAGCAGTAAACTTTCTTTTCTCTTCCAGAAATTATGAGGGCAGATTTTCATGAGTGACAGCCAATAGCAGTGCCTTTGTGCGAGAAATCTAACTGGATTCTACTGCAATACCCTGCCTGCCTGCTGGCAATAGTAAATGTCTAAATCAAGCAGAAGCAGCAGTTTTGCAAAGAAACAAACCACTGTGTAAACTCTCTAACAAGCATAGTTTGTAAAGTACAGGGTTTATAATTGTGCCTGCCTGGATCATGGATTGAGGCAGGACGTCTGAGATAGCCTTTTATACATGCTAGCAGCATGTCTCTATAGTAACGTGCACGAAGCTGGATCACGAGTTGAATCTCTCTGCAAACAGTTCCACAGCAAAATACTGCTGGTGAGAGGTGCTAGACTCAAAATCTACCCACAGGACTGGCTGCCTGCAGCACAGGCTCCTTTTCAGTGCCCTAACACTCGGGACGGCTCTAGGCACCAGCAAAGCAAGCACGTGCTTGGGGCAGCACATTTGCAGGGGCAGCAGGGATCCAGCATGGGAGCTGAGAACCAACAGGAGGCCCTGGGAGCTGTAGTTCCTTGGTTAGCTCCCTGCCTATAGAGCCAGCCCTCGAGCAGAGAAAGAACTACATTTCCTAGCATTCCCTTGGCTACCACCAACAGGAAAGGAAGGGGGAGGGAGTGAGGTAGCTGAGACCTCAGGCTGCAGCCTGCTGTGAATGGAGAGCTGCACTGTGAAGGGTCAAGATACCATATTTTAACATTCAAAAAACAGGACACTCCATGGGGAGGGAGGGTAACCCCACCCTGCCACCATACACTCCCTCCAACTGCCCCCCACAGAAACCCCAACCCATCTAACCCCCCCCTGCTCCCTGTCCCCTGATCGCCCCCTCCCGGGATCCCTGCCCCTAACTGCCCCCAGGGCTCCACCCCTATCTAAGCACCACTGGTCCTTATCCCCTGATCACCCCCTCCTGGGACCCCACCCCCATCTAAGCCTCCCTTTTCCTTGTCCTCAACTGCCTCCTCCTGAGACCCCACCCCATACCTGTCCCCTGACAATCCCCTGGGACTCCCGAGCCTATCCAACCATTGCCTGCCCCCTGACTGTCCCCCCCAAACCCCTGACTCATCTAACCCCCCCTTCTCCCTGCCCCTGAATGACCCCCGAACCTCCTCCCCATCCAACCCCCCATGCTCCCTGTCCCTTGACTGCCCTCCCCCAGAATGCCCTACCCCTTCTCCAGCCCTCTTACCGTGCCCTCTTACCGTGCCACTCAGACCAGCGTGTCTGGCTCCGTGCAGCGCCTAACATGCTGCTGTGCTCCCCCACAGAGCCACAGCCTCTCCCGCCCCACACACACAGCACCTGCCTTCCAGATTTGAACACTTCAGAATTCAGGAGTGCTCAAGTTCAGTTTGAGCAGCTGTTACTTCATTTCTCCCAAATCAAATACACTGATCCAGTGTAACTTGCTGTAGAGAAAGTAGGATAAAATTGAGCAAGAAATGCTTATTAGGACTGGAATTGCTATTTTCAACAGCCATTGCATTTTTGTTTGTTTGTGTTTGTTTATTTAAAAGGAAGACAGTGATATTGCACTGGAAAATTCCCCATAGAAGGAAGAGTGGAACAAAAGAATAATAAAGGCACCTCAACTTTTCCTCATTTATGGAGGGCAGTCTTATTATATGGATCCAGAGATCCTCCAATCACACAAGCTGAAAATTGTTCCACTTTACTGCAGCTCTGTAACCATATGGGAACCAATCCTGTCTGTGTTATGTGCACATCCAAAATTCCTGCTGAATGACTTGCCCTGGGAGCGAGTTACCAGTGACCTACTGCTGTGGCAGAAGGACGGTGCGGGGGTGGGGGCGGGGGCGAGGAGAGCCCAGCGCTGGGGCGGCAGGAGGTATGGGGGGAGCACTGGTGCGGGGAGAGCCCAGGGCTGGGGCAGCAGGAAATGTGGGGGGGGCAATGATGCGGGGGAAGGGGCTTGCCCAGAGCTGGGGTGGCAGAGGGTGTGTGTGGGGGGGAGAGAGCCCAGGGCTGGGGCAGCAGAGGGGTGCGGCAAGGAGCCCAGGTCTGGGACGGGGGGGCGGCAAGAAACCTAGAGTCAGCTCTGCCAACACTGTGTCTGCATTGTCCCTTCCTAGGATTCTCTATGGGCTGGAGGTGCGAACTCTCTGGCCCAGTCCACTGCCCACCTACTCCTCCCCTCCATCTGCCCAGCTTCCACCTCCTGCTCCCGTGCAGATTCCAGACCCAGAGCAAACCCTGCATACAGTACAGAGGAAATGGGGAAGGTGCCATGGAGGCAGCTGGATCACCCCTGTGCACAGTCATGGGGAGATCCATGAATGGCGGGGATCCTGAGTGCACAGATCTCAGAGGTACAATCCAGGCTGATAAAACTAAACAAGCCAGTCAAAGGTGACAGTTTGAAAATACTGGATGAGAAGTGCACTTACCGGAGCTTTGCATGTTCACAAACAAACAACATCTGTTCAGTGTGGCACTGAGCTGTTACAAATGCATCTGCTAGTACTCTATGGGCAGGTGACCACTGTGCCGACTCCAGAGCAGCTAAGGTGGGCTCACAGACTGTTTCTCTGGGTACTCTGTATTTTGTATTCCAGATATGAAATAGTGATGATCCAGGCTTTGAGGCAATGTAGCATCAGGAAGAAAAATATTCTAAAAGATGGAAAATTGAGGTAAGCAGAGTCTGAATGAGCTGTCGCCTGACATCTAGTGATGAGCTGTGGAAAAGGACTTCAGGAGCTGATCTTATTTGTAAGGGCGCACCCACCCTGCCTAGGTGCTCAGCATGATGGGATCGCTTGCCCAAATGGTCACTTTTGGCTGGTGTTGGATCCTCAGTCTCCTCGTTATTGGGGCAGGAGTAATAAAGTGTTGTTATCCTTGTTGTGTGAACCCAGGGCAGCAGAACTATACTTGGCATTTCCCGATTGAGGAACTCACCTATAACTAACAGCACTCGCTAGGCAGGGGACATGGGTTCCAAAACCCAGGGAGTTGAGAGAGAGTGGGCACAAACAATTGTACCTGGTGGTGTGGGCCTTGCCTAAGGGTCCCAGACACCATTTGACCCTTCCTCTCTCCACTGTTTAATATCAGAGCTAATTTAGATTCAACTGGGAGTCTTGTTACAGGCTGAAGAACTGAAATCTCTGATACCTAGGTCTAAGTATTAGACATGCATTGGGACAGTGTCTCTATTGTGAGAGACTGCCCAGTGTGGACCAGCAGTGAGGGTCCCCCAGTAACAGCTGAGAGCTGTGTTAAGTGTGGGGCCCTGAAGACATCTCGGCGAGTGGCCAGCACGGTGGCTGGTGGAGAGACGCGGCGAGTGGTCAGTAGGGCAGCTGGCAGAGAGTGCCAGAGTAGAGTTCCTCAGAGTGGGGCAGTGAGAGCCCAAGCAGCAGAGCGAGTAAGGTGCCTCCTTACCTCCGCCCACCCTCACGGAGGTGAACTGTGCAGATACACCTCTGAACTCTGGGTCTGCACTGTCCAAGGACAGCATCTGTTAGTGGGGTGCAGAGAAGGGACTAGAAAATTAAATAGACTTTTGGGTGGCTGGACTTAAGAACCTGAGGGGAAATGGACACTGTTCAACTTACTTGGTGGTGGGTCTTTTGCTCATGGCTTATGTTTATAAACCCTGTTTGCAGTGTTTCCCTAAATTAATGCCATGTTATTTCCCTCCTTTTATGAAAAGGTTTTCGCTACACTCAGACTCCGTGCTTGCGAGAGGGGCAGTATTGCCTCTCAGAGGCGCCCAGGGGTGGTGTGTAATTGTCACAGGTCACTGGGTGGGGGCTCGAGCTGGTTTTGTGTTGTATTGTTGAAAAGGAACCCCTAGATACGGAACCCTGCCCTTGTTGCTGCCAACTCTAACTTGCAGAAGGGTTTCATACAGCATCACAATATTTTATGGATTATACCATAATATGTTCTTCACCTAGACGTGTCTATAGAAACAGTCATGAGCTTTTAATCATTGTAATAAGATGTCAGATCTCTATGGCTTTTCTTTGTGCATCTAGACCCCTGTGGAGAGATTGTGATGACGCAGACTCCAGAATCCCAAATGGTGTCTGCAAGAGACAAATTCAGTACAAGCTGCAAAGCTAGTTCCAGCACTGGCAGTAACATGGCCAGGTTCCAACAGAATTCAGGGCAAGCCCCAACGCTCTTTACTTATGTTACTTCCTCCTGTCCTTCCAGGGTTCCCGCCTGGTTTAGTGTCAACAAACCGGACAGGCAGCAATCGTGTGATTCCCTGAGAATGGGGAATATAAACAGCAGAAGGGCAGAACCAGTGGTGACTTTAAAGCCTGGAGTCGCTAACCAGACAAAATGGTCACCGGTGAAATACCAGTATTTGCTAACAGATCCCACACTCCAGTGTCTGCAGTACCACAATTACCTCCTATTTTCAGGAACAAGGAATGTCGGCCATAACTACAAAATGGGGGACTGTATCTTGGAGAGTAGTGACTCTGAAATTTAATTTAATAACCTGGAAACAACTAAAAAGGATGTGAAAGAGGGGTAAGATTTGAGGCTAGAGTGCTCTGAAATGGACCTTTGTAAGGGTGACTGTTTGTCTTTGTGAATAAAAAGAATATTGAGTCTAAAAGAAGTTACCATCTGTTGGGAGTTTCTCCCTAAGGAGACCAAATGTGCAGAGTCTAATCCCAGAGCTTTCACAGAGACAATCTAAATCTTATTTGCAAACAACATCACACACTGAAAACTTCTGAGACTATCACAAAATAAAAACAGGCTTGCTGGAATCTACAAGAGCTCAAGTGTAAAAGAATTTGATGGCAGGTTAGGAGCAGGTCCTACCCACAGTGAAATTAATGGTAAATTTCACAGGAGCAATTGGAGCAGGATCTGCCCTTTGTTGCCCAAGAGGGTGCATGTAGCTATGTCATAAACATACAGCTAAGGGTAGCATAAAATCTCTTTTTACTCTGTAAAGGGTTAATTCCTCTTTTACCTGTAAAGGGTTAAGAAGCTCAGATAACCTGGTTGGCACCTGACCAAAAGGACCAATAAGAGGAGAAGATACTTTCAAATCTGTGGGGGAAGGTTTTTGTTTGTGCCTTTGTTTTGTTCTCAATGAGTCAGCAAAGGAACCAGAACAGAGTAGATACATCTCCCTAAACCATATCTGGACTAAGCATCTAGGAATGCAGAAATAGTAAGTAAGAGTAAAGAAATGTGTTAGATTATCTTTTGTTTTAGCTTGTGAATTTTCCCTGTGCTAAGTGGCAGGTTTATCCCTGTTTTTGTAACTTTAAAGTTTTCCCTAGAGGGGAAATCCTCTGTGTTTGGAAACTTTTTGTTACCCTATAAAGTTATCTTCCATCCTGATTTTACAGAGGTGATTCTTTATCTTTTTTTTTAAATAAACTTCTTTTAAGAACCTGATTGTTTTTCAGTGTCCTAAAGACCGGGGGGGGGGGGGGGTTGATCTGTGCTCACTTTATACCAATTGGTTAGGATATTATTCTCAAGCCTCCCCAGGAAAAGGGTTGTAGGGCCTTGGAGGGATATTTTGGGGGAGGTAGGGCTCCAAGTGGCCTTCCCTGAATGTTCGTTTAAATCACTTGGTGGTGGCAGCGATCAAGGACAAGGTGGAACTTGTACCTTGGGGAAAGTTTTAACCTAAGCTGGTAGAAATAAGCTTAAGGGATCTTTCATGCGGGTCCCCACATCTGTACCCCAGAGTTCAGAGTGGGGAAGGAACCCTGACAAGCTAGGGTACAGATTTCCATGCACTGCATCTTGAAATGTAAGAATGGCACCTGTCTATCTGCTGGGAAACTGGGCTGAGAAGTATTTCAGGAGCAAGAGATACTCTCTGCCTTCTCTTCACTGAGATTTTATATCAGTTCGTTCTTTGCTCATTTCCTAAATCTAAAAGCCAGAGAGCCTGATTCTCCAGTGCCAGCCTCTCATGTTGTCCTTTACACCTGGGCACAATGCATGTCAAAAGGTTAGTAGGAAGCATTTTACACTCCCTTTGCACAGGTGCAAGACACTAGACAGAAGCACAAGGCACTGGAGAATCTGCCTACTTCACACAGGTGTAAATGAGGAGAAGGTGCAGGGCCCTGGGAATCCAAACATGAGGCTGTCAACTTTTTGAATGAAAAAAACAGAGAAAAAAAAAACCTCCCATATGGCAGAGAGGAAAATACAATGTAAGGGTGTCCTCTTTAAATATATAAAATCATACAATCAGAGAAGACTAGGGTTGGAAGGGACCCCAGGAGGTCATCTAGTTCAACCCTCTGCTCAAAACAGGACCAACCCCAACTAATCTGTAACTAATCATATAACTAATTTGTTTCTATCTAAGTCAGCTATTTCATGCAATCATAGCTAATTAACATCTACTACAATAAGAGAGCAAAGATTTTTTGTTTGTAACTAACAATTGGTTCTGCCAACATAACTCACATCAATTAGTACCTTAGTACCCCATTGAAATCAATAGAGTTTAGGAACCTGAGTACCTATAAAAGTCTGTCTCATAACCCCAAAGTATTCTTACAGTGGGCTAATGTGGAGTAAAGGTGCTACAGATCATGAGTAACAGTGACAGATTTGTGCCTTTCACAGATGGTCTCTTGCATTTCAGAGATATTCTTAACTCACTTTAAATATGGGATTCTTCATATTTAGTACACTATTGTAACAAACCGATGAAGCTGAATTCTCTGCACAGCCACCAGATGGTGTTACCAACATATAAAATACTACAGCTCTGTCTAAAGCACTCTCCACAAATGGAAACCTCTGCTATTCACTCCATGAGATGATATTTATATTTAATCACCCCAAACATTCTGATTCAGACAAATCCCTTCTCACCTCTGAGCCTGTGACAAGGGCTGTGTCTAGGTATTTTGCATAGTTCTATTTAACTGATATTTCCCCACTGTTCAGAGCAGCCGTACGTGTTTTGTTTTACTCTTTAGGTTTCATTTATCAGCATCAGTCAACTGAAGGTGATCGCAAAGGCTCAGTTCATCTGGTTGTCAGTGCTCTGGATCCAGGGGAAGAGTCATAACAATGGGTCTCTGGCTTAAGGAAGTAAAGACAGATCCTGCTCTAGGAATGTCACAGGATATAGCTTAATGTGTGTCAAACCAGTTACATTCCTTGGTTATTTATTTTCATTTTCCATCTATCCATGGTCATTTAGAAAGCAAAAGGGTAACAAATTAACTTTATAAGTAAACAATGTACATAATGATTCTGGACAAAAACAATGTTAGCTGATGTATAGCTGTGTTCATATTTTATTTTATGTTCAGATTCCAGTGTGGAAATTATGAGGACTCAGGCTCCAAAATCCTTGTTAAAGTCTCCTGGAGACAGAGTCACCATCAATTGCAAAGCCAGTTCCAGTGTTAGCAACTACATAGCCTCCAGGCACCAGCAGAAATCCAGAGAAGTTCCTAAGCTTCTTGTTTATGGTGCCTTCACCCATCCCTCTGGGATCCCAGACCCATTGAGTGGAACAGGGAATGAAAACCCGGACTACAGTTTCACAATCAGCAGGGTTCAAGGTGAAGATGCTGGAGTTTATTTCTGTCAAAACACCTATCACTTGCCTCTCCCAGTGACACAGACCCATGGAAAAACCTCTCTGTTCCCTGCTTGTGTTTAGTTTCCCTCACTCTAGTGTAACAGATGCTTCCTGTAGATAGGATCACTGTAATGATGGTATTAAAATCAAAAGGCAGTGATAACCTTACAGGCACTTCAGCTGCCCAAAATGCCTTTTCTTTATGTATTGGTTGGTGCATGTAGCTGTACACCGACTGGGGGTAGAAATCCAAACCAGCATGACCTTTTCCAATCACATTCCAGGCCAATAAATCTTAGCTCAAACTCAAAGTGGCTAAACAGAATCCTGATTTTCCCTTCAAGCACTCCCTGTTCCTTCATTTCTCCACCACTATGGACAACATCACCATCTTGCCTGTCACTCAGGCCCATAACTTGGCCATCACTGTCAACCTGCCCATCTCTCTAGTCCTCACAAGCAGGTTATGTCTAAATCTGGCAGATTCTTTCTGCTAACATCTCTAAGAGAGGGCTTTTTGCATTCATCCACAGAGCCGAACCTCTCATCCAGGTTCTCATCATCAATCTGACCTACAACAAAGATTTTAAAAACTGGGTATGTTGAATCTTGAGTTAAGAAGACCGATGGTGGAGGGAGCTGATCACAGGCTTCAAATATATTAAGGGCTGTTATAAAGAGAACAGGCATCAATTATTCTCCAACTCCAATGGACGTAGGATGAGAAGTAACTGACTTAATCTGCAGCAGGGGAGATTTAGGTTAGGAATTAGGCAGAACATTGAAACTATGAAGATAGTTAAGTAGTGGTATATGTCACAAAGAGAGGTTGTAGAATTCCCATCATTGTATTAACCTCCCCATGGTGAATGGGGAACGGTAAGACCAAGAACACCCTCTGTACAAATGCAGCACCATTTAACTGAGGATCTCAAAGCATTTTACAGAAGCTAATCAGTGATATTTCAGCACAGCCCAGGGTCATACCTACCCATTTTACACACTGGGAAGATGAGGCAGAGAGATTTCATGACCTTTTCCACTGGAGCAGGAATGTGTGTATAGGACTAGATGCTGCAGCACTTGTTCACATAGATTCATAGATTCTAGGACTGGAAGGGACCTTGAAAGGTCATTGAATCCAGTCTCTGCCCTCAAGGCAGGACCAAATACTGTCTAGACCATCCCTGATAGACCATTTATCTAACCTACTCTTAAATATCTCCAGAGATGGAGATTCCACAACCTCCCTAGGCAATTTATTCCAGTGTTTAACCACCCTTACAGTTAGGAACTTTTTCCAAATGTCCAACCTAAACTTCCATTGCTTCAGTTTAAGCCCATTGCTTCCTGTTCTATCCTTAGAGGCTAAGGTGAACAAATTTTCTCCCTCCTACTTATAACACCCTTTTAGAAACCTGAAAACTGCTATCATGTCCCCTCTCAGTCTTCTCTTTTCCAAACTAAAGAAACCCAATTATTTCATCCTTCGTTCGTAGGTCATGTTCTCTAGACCTTTAATCATTTTTGTTGCTCTTCTCTGGACCCTCTCCAATTTCTCCACATCTTTCTTGAAATGCGGTGCCCAGAACTGGACACAATACTCCAGTTGAGGCCTAACCAGCGCAGAGTAGAGCAGAAGAATGACTTCTCGTGTCTTGTTTACAACACACCTGTTAATGCATCCCAGAATCACGTTTGCTTTTTTTGCAACAGCATCACACTGTTGACTCATAGTTAGCTTGTGGTCCACTATAACCCCTAGATCTCTTTCTGCCGTACTCCTTCCTAGACAGTCTCTTCCCATTCTGTTCATATGAAACTGATTTTTCCTTCCTAAGTGGAGCACTTTGCATTTGTCTTTGTTAAACTTCATCCGGTTTACCTCAGACCATTTCTCCAATTTGTTCAGATCATTTTGAATTATGATCCTGTCCTCCAAAGCAGTTGCACTCCCTCCCAGTTTGGTATCATCTGCAAACTTAATAAGCATACTTTCTATGCCAATATCTAAGTCGTTGATGAAGATATTGAACAGAGCTGGTCCCAAAACAGACCTCTGCGGAATCCCACTTGTTATACCTTTCCAGCAGGATTGGTAACCATTAATAACTTCTCTCTGAGTACGGTTATGCGCCAGCCAGCCAGTTATGCACCCACCTTTTAGTAGCCCCATCTAAACCGTATTTGCCTAGTTTATCAATAAGAATATCATGCGAGACCGTATCAAATGTCTTCCTAAAATCTAGGTATACCATATCCAGTGCTTTTCCCTTATCCGCAAGACTCATTATCGTATCAAAGAAAGCTATCAGATTGGTTTGACATGATTTGTTCTTTACAAATCCATGCTGGCTATTCCCTATCACCTTACCACCTTCCAAGTGTTTGCAGATGATTTCCTTAATTACTTGCTCCATTATCTTCCCTGGCACAGAAATTAAACTAACTGGTCTGCAGTTTCCTGGGTTTTTTTTATTTCCCTTTTTATAGATGGGCATTATATTTGCCCTTTTCCAGTCTTCTGGAATCTCTCCCGTCTCCCATGATTTTCCAAAGATAATAGCTTGAGGCTCAGATACCTCCTCTATTAGTTCCTTGAGCATTCTAGGATGCATTTCATCAGGGCCTGGTGACTTGCAGGCATTAACTTTTCTAAGTGATTTTTAACTTGTTCTTTTTTTATTTTATCTTCTAAATCTACCCCCTTCCCATTAGCATTCACTATGTTAGGCATTCCTTCAGACTTCTCGGTGAAGACCGAAACAAAGAAGTCATAAAGCATCTCTGCCATTTCCAAGTTTTCTGTTACTGTTTCTCCCTCCTCACTGAGCAGTGGGCCTGCCCTGTCCTTGGTCTTCCTCTTGCTTCTAATGTATTGATCAAAATGTATTGATCATCACATTGGTTTCAATGGCAGCTGAGGGTGCTCAGTACTTCACAAGATCGATCCCACAATGACAAGCCAGAAGTCACACACAAAGGGTGTAACAAAGGCAGAAGCAGAGCCAAACACTTCTGTGTGTGACCCACCAGAGCATCCTACCCCCTAGAGGATGAGTGACCATCACACACTGTGATGATGCACAGAAACCGGCCCTATGTCTAGTCTATGCAGAGAGGCTGGGACTCCGCATACATGGGCTGCTTTGCATGTGAACTCCCCAGTGATGCTGCTCTGTTGCTCTGGGGGCTATAAAAGATTTTCTTCCACTCTCCTCGGCTTATTGAGCAGCACCTGCCAACTCAGACATACCAAGATGTTCTCCCAGACTCAGCTGCTCTGGCTACTGGCGCTGTGGCTTCCAGGTAAGAATCAGAACCAAACGACACTGGCTTAAAAGACAATGATCCACTGATATTTAAAAAATTCAAAACATTGTAGCTAGATTGGCTATTAAATAAGTAATTCATCACACTTATGGCTTGAATATAATGATGGTGAATATCTTGTATCATATGATGCATTTGATACCATTGTCTAAAGATGCAAATGTCAATCATTTATTATTATTTATTCTTGCTCACTATCAATGATCTTTTCTCTGTGCTTATTTATATTTCATATTTAATGCAGATGCCTATGGGCAGGTCACTATGACTCAGTCTCCAGAATCCCTCTCAGTGTTTCCAGGAGAAAAAGTCACCATCAGATGTACAGCCAGTTCTAGCCTTAGCAGCTACTATGTATCCTGGTACCAACAGAAACCTGGACAGCCTCCTAAACTTCTTATCTATCAAGCCTCCTACCATGCCTCCGGGGTCCCAGCCAGGTTCAGTGGCAGTGGATCTGGCACCGTTTACACTCTCTCAATCAGCAGCGTTGAAGCTGATGATGCAGCGGATTACTATTGTCTGCAGGCTGATAGCTCACCTCTCACAGTGATACAGACCAATACAAAAACCTCCCCGCTCTGCAGAAGTGTGAGTGCTGCTTCCTGTGAAGACCATCACAGTGTTACTGCAGCTGCTACACCCTGAATTAGGGTGCAGTGTTGCATGTTAGTGTCTGGGGTGCTCACTGCAATGGCCTTCTCCTTGCCTCCCCTTTGCTTCCCACCACCAACACACAATTAACCAAACATTTTCCTTGGGAAACCCAGGTCCCTCCATTCTAATGGGGAAACAGAAAGTGCCCAATGGCCTGGAACAAACCCACCCCCCCAGTTCAGACTGTGCCAAGGGGATCAGGGTTCGGTTTGGGTCGGTGTTACCAACTCAGAGATAGTGACATATGCAAAATCTCAGCCATTTGGGTCATATTGATTTATGGCCATGAGGTTCCCAGCATCACACAAGACATCAGAGACCAGTTACACTCCCAATGTTCTATGGCCAAGCAGGGCCACTCCTGCCAGGTACTGAGAGGATCCTGTGAGGCAGGGAGTGACTGCAGCTCCCTTTGGAGACAAAGAGAGTTGAGAGCTCTCAGCACCTCTCAAGACCTGCCTGGCACCTTGTAGGAAGAGGTCCTAAGAGAGAAAGGGAAGGCCGTGTGTAGGGGAAGGGGAACTGGAATTCAAATAATGCCTGGAATGTACTATACGGTGAATGGGCTGGGTACAGGGTTGTGTGATATGTGGGAGAAGTGGAAGACTTGAGAGACAAGCAGAAGGAGAGAGATGGAAGGGGATGCATGAGAAAAAATAGGAAGAAATTCTGACTATAGAAATAGGGAATGAATAACAATACAGTGTTATCTAAATGACAGGGTCAACAAGGGTTCCACTTTAGTTTCTCTAGTGATTCTTGTATCCCCGTTTCCATCTCCTCACACACACTCACTGTGGGGGAAATCCTGGCCTCACTGAAGTCAGAGTCAAAATCTAATTGGCTTCAAGGGGGCCAGGGCCCAACTTCTGTTCTCTTCTGTAGTCAGCCTGTATTTTGCGTGCATCTCACTTTGGCTTCTTTGCATCTGAGTGTGCAGGGGAAGGGTAGGGAGCAAACTGGAAAGTCAGAGCTGGAGAAAGCTGCTGGAAGAAGTCAGAGCTGGAGGAAGCTTCTGCTTTACTCTGCGCTGGTTAGGCCTCAACTGGAGTATTGTGTCCAGTTCTGGGCACCGCATTTCAAGAAAGATGTGGAGAAATTGGAGAGGGTCCAGAGAAGAGCAACAAGAATGATTAAAGGTCTTGAGAACATGACCTATGAAGGAAGGCTGAAGAAATTGGGTTTGTTTAGTTTGGAAAAGAGAAGACTAAAAGGGGACATGATAGCAGTTTTCAGGTATCTAAAAGGGTGTCATCAGGAGGAGGGAGAAAACTTGTTCACCTTAGCCTCCAATGATAGAACAAGAAGCAATGGGCTTAAACTGCAGCAAGGGAGATTTAGGTTGGACATTAGGAAAAAGTTCCTAACTGTCAGGGTAGTTAAACACTGGAATAGATTGCCTAGGGAAGTTGTGGAATCTCCATCTCTGGAGATATTTAAGAGTAGGTTAGATAAATGTCTATTAAGGATGGTCTAGACAGTATTTGGTCCTGCCATGAGGGCAGGGGACTGGACTCGATGACCTCTCAAGGTCCCTTCCAGTCCTAGAGTCTATGAGTCTATGAGTCTATAAGAAAATAACAAAACACCTGACATGAGAAGTCACTGGACACATTCTTTCTATTGTTATTTTGGCATTTGATCGTAATAAGTGTTTCCCAATAGATTTTACGCTAAGGAGCATTCTGAACAGAGCAGCTATACAAGAAATCAATGTCAGATTCATTTTTGCTGCATCTAAGGAAGAACATGGATGCAGAGAGTTGTAAAAATAACCATTCATTATTATTTTATGTACAGAAACAAAATGAAGCATTTAAATATATTGAACATTTTTCAAGAGATCAAACAAATGAAAGTATAAACCTCCAGTGCCACAAAAGGGGGAAATGCAACTCCGAAAAACCTTTCAATCAGTATATTTTCTGTTTACTAAATAAAAGCTATTTCACTAAGTCAGTGAAACTTCAGAGAAGAGACTATGAGGTGGATCTGTTTGTTCCACTAACAATCTGTGCTTAGTCATTTCCTTTTGTGACAATAAAATGTTCTTGCATGTCGTTAGATGTGCGAATCCTCACATCAAAAGAGGGAAATAAGGAAAATAATTAATTGAACTGAATATCCCCCTACGACCAGCAGGTGGCATCACACAAATGTGTCACATCTGCAGCAGAGACTGGAACATGTGAAATTCCAAACACAGAAAGCCGTGTAGACAGGAGCGGCTCCAGGCCCCAGCACGCCAAGCATGTGCCTGGGGCAGCAAGCCATGGGGGGCACTCTGCCGGTCGCCGTGAGGGCGGCAGGCAGGCTGCCTTCAGCGGCTTGCCTGCGGAGGGTCCGCTAGTCCTGCGGCTTCATACCTCCCGCAGGCACGCCGAAGCCGCGGGACCAGCGGACCCTCCTCAATCAAGTTGCCAAAGGCAGCCTGCCTGCCGTGCTTGGGGCAGCAAAATCCCTAGAGTCACCCCTGCGTGTTGCGTTACTGTTGGATGTGCTTGGCACTTCGCTGAACAAATGCAGACAGGAGCCCTTCTCTGAAGAGCTGACACTCCCTGTCCCTGATCCTGTTAACACTACTATTCAACACTAATTTATTAGTAGTGCCCACCAAAAACATTCAGAAGTCATGAAGTGAGCTTAAAAATCACAAGACTAAAAAAATACCGTTTGATTTCTTTCATTTCTCTTCTGATCTGGGGCATTCTGTGGGTGTTTGAATTAAGCTTTGCTCTGCATCCAGTAGGGCTAGAAACTGAACTCTTATTTTTGTTTTGTTCTTTAAGCTGGGCATCTCACATAATCACTTGCCTCCAGGACTTTGGGGAGGCTGTAAGTAGATCATGACATGTCATGAGCCTCAGGATTAAATTGCTAGAGTTGGCAATGCTCTGTTATACATATGTGTCATCCCACTGAGTCCATCATGCACCCTATGCCTGGAATTCAATGGGTCTACCCATGTACACATGTGCACACATGCTTACATGATCAGGATTTGAAATACAAGAAAAACAAGAGGAGATTAAAGGGACAGGATGATAGGAAGGATTAAATGGTAATTTAGGAGGCTAATGCAAGTGACAAATGGCTTCTGGTTTCTTTCTTGGTTCGTATCTGATCTATGAGAATAGGTTAAGAACTGGGCATGTGTAGTCTTCAGATAAGACAACTAAGGTGGGACATGACAACAGTCTCCACGTTAAGGACTGTCATTAAGAGAACAGTGATCAAGTGTTCGTGACCTCTGAAGGTAGGACAAGGAGTAACTAGATTTAAGGGAGATTTAAGGTTAGATGTTAGGAAAAAAACTTTCCAACTATAAGGATAGTTAAAAACTCAAATACATTCCCAAGGGAGGCTGTGGAAGTCACATCGCTGGAGGTTTGTGCAAACAGGTTAGACAAACATCTGTCAGGATGGTCTAGGTATGCTTTGCCTGCCTCAGCCCTGGGTGGTGGAGGAGGGGAAGAGGGCTGCCCTAGATAACCTATCAACATCCCTTACAGCCCTACATTTCTATGATTCATTGGCCTTGATAAATGCTATCTTTCCTGCTCACATCCATTCAGAATGCTGCTGCAAAGATCACTTGCCTAACCCGTGTCACCTTCTCTTTGTGTCTCTCCACTAACTCCCCATTCTCTGTCTCATCAAAATAAGCTACTTGTCTTCACTCTGAAGGCCCTTCTTTGCTTGTCTCCAGGCTACCTATCATCTCTCACTCAGTACTGGAGCACCAGTTCCCATCTCCCATCAGCCCATGCTGTCACCCTACATCACCCACCTGTTTAATTTGCAAACAAGGATCTTCATGTTTTCTTCCATGCTGCCCCTCACATGTGGAAGGAACTTCCCATAAACATCTGCAAAACTATTGCATTTTTCTCCTTCAAATCCCCCCTGAAATGTCTCCTTTGTCATGAGACCTACAGATAACAGTCAGG